>NC_141465.1:44289721-45784721 GCF_009769465.1 Tauraco erythrolophus | reverse complement strand
AAATTGCAATAAATGGAAAACACACGGTCAGGTACAGGTAAGCTCCAAATATTTCCCCCCTTGCCGCCAGCATCAGTACAACAGTATGGGGTAAATGGACGTCAGGTACCTTTTGAATTTATTTATTTTTTCCAAATAATATAAAAACATACCTAGGTAGCTAAACAAGGACTTGGATGGTGTGCTGAATTTGACAGGGACATCCAGAAGTTCAGACTGTGTTTTGTGAAGTGTACAAGGGGGTGGTTATGTTGTGGGGAAGAGGGTTAACCGTGTGCTTGATGATGTGATTCTAAAATCCTTATCAGAGTCAGTGATTTATTAACTTCAGAGAATGCAGTACCTGAATTTTAATTGTATGCAGTCAGAAGCATGACGTCTTTTTTTTTTTTTTTAATTTTCTTTAAAATAATTGTAACTTTCATTTGTGTATTTGTTTTGGTAGTATCTTTTGTATGCTCTGCATGTGTATAAATTTATCTCTTTATGTATAGCCCTATATGCATTCTGCAGCTGCGGTCATCTTAAAAGATTGCTTGCCACCGAACTTGGGTATTATTAAAACAACCGCAGGGTGATAATAGGTATAGAACTATTTCGGAACGTGACTGACTACTGAAAGGCAATTTCAGTCAGTTTGTATAGCTGAGTTTTCAGCAGGCCTTAGGTGCGTTATTGATTCAATTCTCATTTAGGAAGAAAGTAGGAGCTTTTATATGCATCTCTAAGTTGGATGGTATGGTAACTCGAAGGTATTGACTGGCTGTGTGATATACGACGGTCACAGTTGTCTTTTACTCAGAGGAGCACAGAGTGATGCTGGTTGTCATTCTTACTCTGCTGCGTGGCAGCGTAAATAGTCCCCTTTCTAACCAACCTGGTGGGAAAAGTCAATATCCCATCAGCAAAGGAGGTAAACACATCAGGAGCTGTGTCCTCTCTCATCTTCCCCTGCTCTGTATTACTACAGTTCTTTAAATCTCTTCTCCCCAGTCAACAGATGCACTCGTGTCATTCAAATGCATGGTGTGGCTGTGCTGCGGGCACAGCCGCTGCCGCCTCTCCTCCCGGAGCTCCCGGCTCCCATTCTCTTATAATTGAAACTTAAAATTGGCCTCATTACTTCAACGAGGCCCCTCATATTTCTCCTTTTTTTTCAGTCCACCCTTTCCTGCTTGCCTCTACGAGGGTAATTGCATCTAAGAAATGTTTGAAGCGTACTGTCAGAAAGGTTATTGCGTATAATTAAAGTTTAGATTTAAGGGAGGGGGGGGACTAGGCGCTCTGTTAGTGGGACGGCTGGAGCCTGAATTGGAGCTGTACACGGACCTGTATTTTACTTCCCTACTTTCAGCCCTGGCTGATTGTTTGCCTCCTTGTTCTCATGATTCATGTGCCTCCCTGCTCTGTTCACGTGTGCCAGCTGTTTCTGCGCATTGATACGTTTCACTCTGGTCCCTCCTGAGCTCCAGGAAGCTTTAAACTATTTTAGCCTAGGTTTGAGCTACCAGGATGGTTTTTCCACAGTTTCTTGGTATAAAGAGCGTGATTTTGTGAGCAGTGGCAAGTGAACACACTTACCACATTGTGTATCTTGAAGGTGCATAAACTAGTTAGCGCTGAATTTGCAGCAAAGTTGGTTTGGTGTTTTTATGGATCGGGTTATTACAGTTTTCAAGATTTGTTTAATTAAACCCTACATTTAAATAACTTTAGGATCATTAAATATCTTTATGCCATAGTGACTTCAGTCTGTTAATGAACAGATTCTTGTAATCAAAGTTTTTATTGTGTCGATGGTGTAGTTTAAGGAAATTTTAATTCTGCTAATAGACGTAATGTCATTACTGTCTGGGTAATGATGCGAATGTGGTATCTTCAACTAGGCATCTTCCTCTGTTTGCTTACTGCCCAAAGTTTGCAATATAAATACCTAAAACTGAATGACAGCACAATACATACCTTCTTCACAAGGATGCATGAAAGGTGCTTACCAAAGTGCTTTTAATCAACATATTCAGTTACTCAAACCAGCATCGTTAATTTTAATTTTAATTTAATTTTTAAAGATGCAGAGCAATTGAATTCAGTGGAACTTTGTGAAGAACATGGAAAACCTAAGCAGGTGGCAGTTGCCTAGTAAAACATTACTGTTTGTATCGTATCCAGTAGATAGTCTGCTGAGCTCATCTTAAAACTTGTGAGGCTCCACAAAAATATTCGTAAATCCTCAGGGAGGAGGAATTCACAAACCCCAAAACTGTAATAGCTATTTCTGTTACCATGCCTCCCTTCCCTGCCGTCTCCTCCTGTAGCAGTCTTTGACTTGGCTGCTGAGACGAAGGTGTGTCCGATGGGATGTCTTCATCTCAGTCACATCGCAGAAGTGAGTCATTGCAAAAGTGAGTCATTTCTTCCCTCGCACAGGTGGACTCCAAAAACCAGCATGTCTCTCTCCTACAAACCCATCTTCTCTCAGAGAAACTCAACTGTTTGAGACACAACTGTTTTTTCATCTTAACTTAGGAGATGAAAAAAAGCTTGCCACGTAGTAAAAGCCATTTGAAAGGGGACGGAGGCTCCTTTGTGACATGTTCGTAAGCGTGAGGGGGGCAGCACAAACGTTGCGAGGGTGACAGGAGGAAATGAAACAACAGCTTTTAGGCAAAGCTAATGAGCAACAGAAGGATCGTGGTGGTTGCTCACAAGACACATGCTTACGCTGCGCCTAAATGGTTTGAAAGCTCGACCTTAAGTATCCGTGCCATGCTCTCCTAGTTCCACTTAACCTGGAGTCCCTCCTGCCTAACGGGGGGGAAACTGTCGGGGAGGGCACCTCGTTTTGCAATATATATCCTTGTTGTGTGCACAGTCATGCGGACTGGACTATCCAGCACTGCCTGTTCCAAGGTAACTGCAGACTCAGGCTTTTGGGTAGGAGCTGGTGTTCCTACAACGTGGAGTTGGTTGGAAAGGAGCGCAACCACACCAGACGGGCTTCAAGTTGGCGCTGATGTCTGTCAGTAGAATATTTTGCTCTTTTAGTCTTTGCCCACAGCTCTTGTAAAGCAAAAGCCAGACAACCACTCAAACAAAATACCTGGATTTTTTGGGGGTGGCATAAAATTTAACAGCAACAAAAAAATTAAAATAGAACAGTTTGGGCTTTGCTGCTGAAATATGTACAACCTCAAGCGTGTGCATGTGAGTTGGCACACACACAAAGGTACAAGTGAGTAAACATCTTGCACTCCAGACATTTGTTTCCAGGTATTATGATCAAGCGTCAAGGTATTATTGATTATTAATAATCAATATTGATTATTGATATCTGGGAAGGGCTATCTTCATTCATGTGTCAGGTGAACCCAATGACTTCTGGTTGAGATACCGGGCATCTTCTCTCCATTTAAGGATAGAGTAGCATGGAATTTCCCCTGTCTGTGCTACTGCCCTTTTCCTTCCAACACCTCCGTAGTGCTGAGCATTGCGATTCCCATCCTGCACACAAGGTGCACGTGAGAACTCACAGGATAGCTGATGAGGCTGTCCCAGGTTGTGCCAGTGCCAGTGTTAGCAGCAGCAGGGACGAGGGAAGTGAAGCTTGGTTTCCTTCACTTCTGAAGCCAGACTTGGGCAGAGTCTCTCCCTGCTTCAAACCCCTGGGGACCCTGCGTAGTTCTCACCAAGTTAAGGCACCTACTAGGTCCTTTCAGAGCCAGCCTTGCCATCACTTATTTTCTCTGCTGTGACTTAATGAACTCCCATTTCACTCCAGTTAGACAACAATGAACTCCCGTTTCACTCCAGTTAGACAACATGACTGATGAAGTGGTGCTTCTTGCCAGCTCCTGGCAGGAGTCGCTGCACCCGCGCCAGTGCGGCTGAGGGACCTTCAGCCTCGCCACCACCTGCGGGTTTGACATGGCCTCTGACCGGCTGATGCAGCACTGTGGGAGGGGAGGCAGGAGAAGGCAGCAGAAGTTGGGAGAGCTTGCCATAAATGTCGTCTTTGCTAGCTACGACATTCACCTTGGTTTAAAATACCATGAATCTCTGTAGCAGTGAATGCAGAAGTGCTTTCTTTTTGTGGTCTTTTAATCCTTATCTGTTTTTTTTCTTCATTCTTGTAGAGTATGCGAAGAAGCAACTTACGACAGAAGCCTCTGAGGCCTACAAAAGACTGAAGAGCACCGTAGACAAATGCCTGTCCATGAGTGGCTACTCAGAAGTGAACCTCCGCAAACTCTTCACCATCAGTGTAGGAAGATCTGTGGGAGAGTCCAATAATGAAAGACGGTGATTGACTGAAAATGGAGGGAGACGAGGGGCTAGTTCCTTGTTTAACAGTAATGATCTCTTAAGCAATACTCTGTTTCAGTATGCACAATGATGTTTTAATAATCTTGTCTCTTCGGAGGAGGAAAAACAGAAGATGAAAACGGGATTTGTGATTCATGTGGACATGAAATAGTCAAGGTGTTTTTATCTTCCGTTCTTTTCTTCGTTGACAAGCCAGGGTTATTAAAATACAAAGTAGTTCATTTTTGCAATGTATTTTGTTGTGTGTTTAGACCTATGAGGGAAAAGGGGGTGGGGGAATTGCTGCTTTAATTGGATAATTCCCAGTGAGAGTTGCTGGAATGTAAGTGATCCTAGACTTTGCTCCAGGGTATTTAGTAGAGGTGCTCTCAGGAAGAGAGGTTAGTAGAGGTCTCAGTAGGAGCACTAATGTTTTGCCTTTTCACAGTTTATCTTCTTCCTGATCATAAACATACCAATTAAAAACAATACTAAACCTAAATGCCTTTAAATGCCCTAATACCTTCTGAACAGTGGTAAGGAGCCTTTACTTTCAAATTTGTTAAAGAAGGACTGAAACCTGAAGGTGCTTAAAATAGGGACCATCTTTTTATTAAGAGTCTTTCCATGTGTCTTTAAGCACAGTGTTTTGCCATGTTGAAAACGTCTGTGCGGATGTAGAGACGTGCACGTGTACAAAACCCGTTTCATACATTCACGGGATATAAATATATGTCATTTCTTTCCATACAAAGTATCTGAAAGTAAGCAAGCGATAGGGAAAAATATGTTTCGGATGGCATTGTAACTGATAATGGGGGAAGGGAAAGCTGTTCTCTAATAATTACTGTATTGGAAGTTTTAAAGGTTTTATAAACAAATTGTATTTTTCATTTACTTTTAATAAAATGACAAGCAGATATGACAAGAAAAGAGCATAAATTTGGGTACATGCTTTTGTACACAGAATATTGTTGTGTTTGCCGTTAAGTTTGCAATGTGATATATTGATGTAAGGTTATAAAAATTTCCTTTTAAATCTTTAACAGTATAAAATGTAAAGTTTTCTTAACACTTGAAGGAAAAAAAATAAAGTTTTCTAGTAAAAGAGAACTAGATTTGATCATCTGACTCTTGAAAATACTCCATGCGAGGTCGTATTGCTCCAGACTTGTCCTGGTTTTACAGAAGTGCTTGCGTGTCCATTTTTTGGATGGTGGGCCATTGACAAAGGGCACATGAAGGAAAAGTAAGAGCGTCGGCATGAACATGTTGGGTGCCAAAGGGATACGTGTGTCTGTGTTAAGAGTACTTTATGACATTCGTTTGTCCCTGAGTGGCATCAGAAGATGCCGTGTGTCAGTATGGGTAATGTCTATTCGAGGATGCCTAAACACACAATCGTCTTCTGAGCAACTTTTTGGGGGCTAAATCCTTTCATTTTCACTCACGTTGAGTCTCAGTACGCGAGAAATCAAACCCACTCGGTCCCTGGTTTTGTGTTGGTGGTGTCTCACCCCTGGCCAGCTGTCGTTCCTTCCCGACCTGTTTAGTTGGGTTTTTGTAAGAGACTTTGTGTGGAGGCTTGCCTTGGCGAGAAGGTGGTGCTGCCTGAATGAAACATTGATGTTGCAGCTCTTTGAAAGATCCCATTTCCCTGTGATTTGACGCAGGGCTTTTTTTTTTTTTTTCCCCACTTTTTTCGTGTCCAACTCAATTGGGAATATGAAGATACTACTGATATTAACCGGGTAGAATGCCTTAGGAAAGTGAACAGCGTGACCTTCTCCTCCAAACGTCAGGTATACAAATAAAATGGATAGATACGGCATAACCTGACCCCGTGGCACTTGTATGTATCTGTATAATTACAGCTGAAGAGCCTGTTAATTTGCAAGTTTAGGGATGTTTAGATTAAATGAGAGTGTTGTGGAATGATTGTGTAGGGCACAGCAGCGCAGAGTAGCCTGGCGAGGGGCTGTTCCCTCCCGCACGGCCGGCGGAGGAGCCCGGCTCTGCTCCTGCTCCTGCTCCTGCTCCTGCTCCTGCTTCTGCTCCTGCTCTGCTGCGGGGCAAAGCCCCGGAGCCCCCCCCCCAAACCCCAGTCAGCCGCACGCCGGGACGGGGGAACGGAAACGAGGGCTTTTATACCCCGAATTGAGGCAATTTTTGATTCCGCTCAGCGGAGTTGCTCAGATCGGAGCTGAAGTCTTGGCAAGGAGTAAACTGGATTTCCACCCCCCACACACACCACCCCTAATAAGCTCTGGGCACCGTGCCGCGCCTTGGCCCCGGAGAAAGGCTGGGAAACGCAAAATCATCTTTAAATACATTAAATGGAGCCGGTAAATGTAGCGCTGTAAATAATTCGGGAGAGATTGAAGTTCGCAGGTTTGCGTTTTGAGGCTCATCTGCCCCGAACCGCCTCCCCTTCCTTTCCCTCACTCCTGCCTCCCCCCGCCCCCCCCCCCTCCCCCAACGCTGTTAAAATTAAGGTTCGTGTTTATTTGTATTTATTTGCAGCTGGGGGAGAGGAGTGTTGATATATGAAGACGGTAGCCAGGTTTCGCCGATGACACACGCGATACGAAGAACAATTCCCATCCGCAAACACGTTTGTTGCCGTGCCAGACCCCCCCCCCCCGTCCCCCCCCACCCCCCACCCCTTGTCGCCGCCAAAGGCACTTTCCTAACGCCGAACCGGCGCACATCTTCCCTCTCGCATCCTTCCCCGTCTTCTGCAGAGCACCTTAAACGTGCCTTAATTGAATAGTTCTCCCGCACCCTCCTTATAGCAGTTTAATAGATTAACTCATCTGTGCCAGCTTCGAATTTCAGCTTAAAATTCCTTCATCCCGAAGGCAGCATTATCAGGTTGTTGGAGGCTGTTTTCAAACCTTGGTTTTGAATAGCAGCGGCTCTGCATTAATTTAACCACTAAGCTAATAAGTAGGTTTCGTTTTGTTATGCTAAGCTTTATTGCTTTTCTTTTGATCAGAATGGTGTTGTTGAGCAAAGCAGCAGACAAGGCATTCTTTGATGAGGGAATTAGCGCTCTATTCTTCCTCTATTATTCATAGCACAGTGGAATATGTAAGTACCTGAGGGTGTCAAAGGAGAGCAGGCTCTATTGCAAAGTGTTCGCCTTGTTTCTCTCAATAGCTGACTATGAGATGATAAACCGCTTAATACACTGCACTAATTGGATGAGAGCAGAAAGAGATGGGAATTAAGGCACGGCGAAAGGAGAAAGTGCTACCAGCCTTCATTCACTCTTTCACCACTTTAACAGCACCAAAGGAGGCACAAGCTTTCTATAAGCAGACTAGGGGTTTTGTGCGGAGATAAAATGAACCTGTTAGTGGATTCAAGTAATACACTAATTATTGCACAGTATAAATACCACTACTGGTTTTATAACACGGAGGTAAACTTCTTTTGAGAAGGTTATAGGATTGCTTGGCAGCAGTATAGATCCTAATAAGGGACCAGAGTAATAACCCCCTGGATTAACAAAATTGCTGCTTGCAGAAGTATGATTCGGGCTTTTACGAAGATTTCAGCGGAATGAATAAAAATGACTGAATGACATTTCTTAATGCGTAATGGCTTGATAATGATTCCCTTTTCTTTAAAGCAAAAATGTATATTTCAGGCGGCACTGTTAATAATGTCCAGGGAACAAGCCCCATCTTTCACATAAAATTTTGTCGCGCCTGTGGTGGGTTTTAGCACTCAAAAATACGGTTGGGGGCGGGGGGCATTGGAGGCGGGGGGGGGAGGACAGGGACACACACGGGACGACACACGTGAAACGCCGTGGGTGGAAGGGGGGAGCTTCGGGGAAGGATCGCGCCGGGCTGCCAGGCGCGATGGCTGCTCCGGCGGCGCTTCCCGGCCGGCGGCTCCCGGAGCCGGGGAGGCCCCCGGTGCGCTCAGGTGGCCGGGGTGAGGCGGGGGGGGGGCAGGCTCGTTCCTGGTCTCCAGCCCCCGGGCTGCGGTTGTGGAGCGATGCCGCGATTAGACCAAACCACCCGAGAAAATCCCACAACACCCTCGACTGCGCTCCGACGGCCGGTCCGGCCCCACGCCCGCTGCCCTCGGGGGGCCGGGGCTTGGTGGGGGAGGGGGCACCGGGGCCCATCGGGGCGGGGAAAGGGCGCGGGGAGCGGGGTTGGCCGCTGCCCTCGGCGGGGCAGGGGCGGCGCGGGGGTTGCCGGCAGCGGCTGCCGTCCCTGCCCAGAGGGTTCACGCGTTTCTGCTCCGTGGAAGAGGCAGAAGAGAGAGCTGGGTCCAAAAACAAGAAAAGGAAACAACAACAACAAAAAAAAAGAAGGGTGGGGGGATATAAAGGAAATAGGAAGAAAAAAAAAAAATAAAAGGAAGTTCATCCCGGGGAGAACGGAGCGGCAGAGAGAAGGAACAGGAGCAGAGAAACTTCCCTGCCCCGCGGGAGGGCTGGAGGGGTGCGGGGTGCAGGGGCCGAGGGGAAGGTGTAAACCAAGCGCCCTCCCCAAATCCTCGTTTTTCTCCCCTGCTCCTGGCTCTCGGCGGAGCTAGGGGCTGCCCCATCCCCGCCCGGACGGGTGCCGGGGTTGCGTGGGGCATCTCCCCGCGCCGTGGGGTCGCTGGCACCGAGAGGCAGGAGGGCCACGACACGGTGCCCGCGGCAGGGCGCGCGCAGGTACAGCCGTAGGTGCCCCCCGCCCTGGTCCCCGCCATCTGCAAACCCCCGTCCCAACGGGGCCGCCGGCACCTCGTCCGCCTCCGAGCCCCGGCAATCGCTCCCGGCCAAGCGACCCGCGCGCCGCCCCACCCCCCCCAAAAAAAAAAAAACAAACAAAAAAAACACGTGGAGGCTCCCTGGCAGAGCAGGGTGGCGGTGCGCTGCCCCCGGATGCCCCCGGCCCCGGGCGCCCGCAGTGCGGCCCCCGCAGCCCCCGCAAGGACCGGGCTGCTGCTTTTTTCTTTTTCTTTTGTTCCTTTTTTTTTTTTTTTTTTTTTTTGGTAAACATATATTTTGTTTATTTTCTGAACGTGGCACTTCTCCACCGGATAGCAAGGAAAAGTGTTAACAATAACGACATTACACGGAAAAGTACTGTACCATCGCCTCTTGAGGGTTTCAGAAACCTCTACAGTTAATAAGTTAAATAAAGGGTTTGTACATAAATATTTGTCTAGGAACCCTATTATATCTACAACACAGTAAGAATCTACAGAATGACAAACTTTTACAACACTACACTGAGTGCAATTGTTTTATAACATTTCAAATATACAAAGCTCTGTTCTTTTTTATAACAATGGTATGTACAGAATCAATAATCACAGTTTAGTGACTTAAACAGTCCATATTCTAGCAGTGTATTTCCCTTTGGTTTGATATAAAAACCTTGGTTGGTGTAGTGATAAAGAATATAACAAGAAAAAGATATACCCTTTCCCTTAAGTGCACTGGTTATCTTACAGCATCAAATTTACTTTCAGCCTGCACTGGCAGCATCCTTGGTTAGCACGCGTAATTCGCTGCATCAACATGTAAAATAGTTCTCCAGTGCTCCTAACAGACCAACTTAACATCCCGGGATGTTATTTTAAGAAGATGTGGGTAGCTTTCCCCCCTCCCTTTGCTTTTCTTTCTTAATTACAATTCTATTCATTTCTTTTTTTTTTTTTTTCCTTTTTTTCTTGCCAGATAAACAGAAGGAAAAATATTTAGTGTAGGTAACGCTAATATATAATAACTTTTATTAGGGCTTTTTTTTTTTTGTTTTCCTCTTTTTTTCCCCTTAATGCTCAGAGAGCAAATGAACACATCGTACATTTAAGAAATGTACCAGCCAAGGAGTCACTTATTCAGGAGCTTGCAAGCGTCGGTTCACTCATACGAGGGCTGATGCGAAAGGCGCTCGCTGTCTTCGAGTTCCTAACTCGAGAACCCACCACAGTCTCAGCTGCTGGTCCTCTCTTTTTTTTTTTTTTTTTACTATTATTATTATTGTTATTTCCCCCACCCCGTTTGGTCTTGATCCGTGCTGTCTGAGGTGACTTTTATTTGACTTTTATTTATTCGTGTACGTACTCTCCTCTTTTCTTTCTCTCTCTCTTTTCTCTCCCCCCTAAAAAAAAAAAAACCCACAACCCGAACCCCGAGGACGGCAACCGTGTCTTAGCACACCTCTTTCCCCGTGCTGTTCCCGGGGAGGATGTTGAGCTGGGTGAGCTGGGCGGCGTGTTCCTTGGCCTTCAGCCGCAGGGCGGCGATGCTGGAGGCCCGCCGGTCGGCGGCAGCGCTAGCCGGGTCCCCCAGCCCCGCCGAGCCCACCGCGCCCTCGGCGGCCGGCGCCGGTTGCCGCAGCAGGGCCGCGGCGCTGGAGGCGCTGCCCAAGGGGGCCATGGTGGAAAAGAGCCTGCAAGGGAAGCAGAGACCGCCGTCACCGCCGCGCCGGAGCCCACCGGCTCAGCCCGCTGGGGACGCGGCGGGGACGAAGACACGTAGGAAAAAACCCGACGCTGGAGAGCAAAAGATTTTTTTTGGAGGCGGGGGAACCGCCGAGGCTGGTTCTTCACGACTTGCCGCTGTCGGGGCCCCTGTCGCCAGGGGGTACAGCTGGCGGTGAGGGGGTTGCGCAGGGAGAGGCACCGGTAGGGGCTTGCTCTTTTAGCTAGCGCGAAAAAAAAAAAAAAAGAAAAAAGACAAAAAGAGAAATCCCCGTTCCTACGAAGGCTGCGCTCGCCCCGTCCATTAATCGGGCCTCTTCCCCCTCCGCCTGCCCTGGCGGGCCGGGCCCTGCGCCCTGCGCCGCGCCCCGACGGGGCGGCCCCGGCTCCGGCTCAGCCACCGCGGGCAGCGCCCGGAGGCCTCAGCGGGGCAGAGCGCAAGGACGGAGCGCGGCGGCCGCGGAAGGTCGCCCCGACACGAGCCGCACGAAGCTGCTCAAACCCGCTCATGCCCACGGCTAAAACCCCGCCCGTGGGGGGCCGCGCGGGGCGCGGTGCGGCGCGGCCGGCGGCGCTCACGGCAGCCGGGGTGTGACGGCTTCGGCTCACCCCGAACCGCCGAACACCGGCACCACCACCCCCCCCCCCCCCCGCCCCGAGCAAAGCGGACGCCACGTGTGCACGTAGGGCAACCCACGCCCGTTTAGTTCCTGCGTGGGCGCGCCGCTTTCCGCACGCCTGCCCCGCGCGGACCCTGCTCCGTCCTTGCCACCTGCGCGGGGCTGCGCGGCCCCGCGGGAACGCCCGGGCTCCCCGCGAGCTCCGCCGCCGCCGCCGGCGCCCACAGACCGGCCGTCCCCACGGGGGACCCGCCGGACCCGCGGCGGTGGAGGGGGCGGGCGTGAGAGCCGCCCTCCTCCAATGAGAGGCCGGGGCGGGAACACGTGACCCTCGCGGCGCCCAATCGGCGCCAGCCGCCAGCGCTCCAAGTTCGAATGCCGGGGCGGGCCGCGCGAGGCGCGTCTCGCGTGGGGCCGCGCCAAGGCGCGGGCCGCGTCCCCGCGCGGGCGGCACCGGCGCGGGGCTCCGCGGGCGACCGCGGCCGGGGCGCCCCCGAGGCGGCGCGCTGCGGCTGCGGCTGCGGCTGCGGCTGCGGCGGCGGCTGCGGCTGCGGCTGCGGCGGCATCTCCCCGGCGGCTGTCGCCCCCCGCCCCCAGGGTCCCGCGAGGTGCCGGGTCACGCGTGGGCGGGCGGTACCTGCCGAAGGCGGGGCTGATGAAGGCGGGGTGGCGGAACACGGCCGCGCCCAGGAAGGTGCCGAGGCCGAGCGGGGTCCCGCCGGGGGGCAGCGCCGCGGAGCCGGGGGGCGGCGGCGGCAGGCTGGGGAAGGCGGCGGCCGCGGCGGCGGCGGCGGCGGCGGTCCAGGCGGAGTCTAGAGCTGGGTGATGAGGAGGGAAAGGACTAGCATCAAGGTATGGACTGAGGGGGTGAGTTGCTGACAGGGGACCAGGGAAAGGCAAACCTGGGGGGTGTGTCTGAGCCCCAGCCTTTTCCCTCTTCCGCCACTTAGCCCTACGGTTCTGGAACCATACCTGAAAGCCAAAAGAAAAACCGGTTTTAATACGCCTGCCCACGCCCTCGGCGGGGCGAGCCCCGCGGGAACCACGCACCGGCCCGACGGCGACCGCTCCTCCGCCTTCCTGCGCCCGGCGGGGTGCTGGCCGGGTACCCCCCAAGGGGGGGCCGGCCCGCGGGGGCCACGCGTGTCACAGCGCCGCGCTGCACCCTCCGGGCGTTGCAGACCCACCCCGGGGGCCCACACGCGGCTTTGGCGGGGCCCCCGGCCCTGCCCCGGGGGCTACAGCAGCCCTCCCGTTCCCGTCCCCGTCCGGCCGTCCCGCTTGCCGGCAGGTCGGGGCTGCGGGCAGCTGCCGGCGCGGAGGGCGCTTGGCAGCAGCGCTCTTGCCGTGCTGGAACAGCGGGAAAATGATTTCCCCGTGGGGCTAAAGCGGGTTTTTATTCTGCACGCACACCCACACCGGGAGCTGCGCGGCTTTTTTCGCTGAAGTGAATATTTACAAAAGATATCGTTTGGGGATCATGGACTTTTTTTATTTTTGTTTTTCCCCTCCTTCGGATTTAGAGCGAGGGAAAAAAAAATATCGTGGTTTCACTAATGTCTGAAACGAAGAAATAATTTGCGAGGCAACCAAAGCAGCAAATACACGTTTCCAGGCTGCCCTTTCAGGATCTATTTCACGAAAGTTACTTCGGACGCCACGGCACCGCCGTTCCTTGCCTCTTTTCCCCCTACCCCAAAGCAAAAATCGTGAACTAACAGGGGCTTCAACCAGGAGGGAGGTAGAGGGAAAAATTAAAATACCGCATGTCAAAGGCAAAGAAAATACTCGCTTAATAACGAAGTGCGAGGCACCACACGCACCTAAGGAGAGAGATACTTTGAGAAGGGTCACACGTTTGTCATTTTTTTTTCGGGCTGGTGCGGGCCGAGTTGCCCCTGTTAGGCTCGGCTTTGTAAGCTCGGCGTGGGGTCCCTTCTCTCCGGGAAGCGAGGAAGGCGGCAGCGCTGCGGGTCTCTCCTTATGGTTGTACAGCGAGAACTGCTCGCCACGCGCGACCATCTAGGAGGCAGCCACGTAGGAAGAGGCATCGCGGTGGTGGGGAAGCCACCAGCCTGGCACGGAGGCAGCGCCTCTCCCAGCTAAAACTCAATTAGCAAGCCGTCCTCGCTGCAATTCCCCCTTATTGAATTAATAAGTCTGAGTACACCCGAAGGTAAACGAAGGGACTCTCATAATTCATATTCCCTTAATTACGTCTTCTCTGTGAATAGAGGAGAGAGAAAGGGGGTGTCTTTCTTTTAAAAAAGTTATTTAACTTTCCCACGACTTGTTCCCCTGAGCTGAAAATACT
Organism: Tauraco erythrolophus; assembly: GCF_009769465.1. Taxonomy (NCBI): domain Eukaryota; kingdom Metazoa; phylum Chordata; class Aves; order Musophagiformes; family Musophagidae; genus Tauraco; species Tauraco erythrolophus. The sequence goes on along the minus strand of NC_141465.1, from coordinate 45,771,041 downwards.
GATTTGCTGTCACATCTCTGTTTGACAATGGAGAAATGTGTCAACAGAAAGGAGGGGACAAATCTCATCATTAGCCCCTCTAATGCAAGAAGCTGTTGTGTATTAAATGAGCCATATGGAATTTATTATGCTTTATCAGCGCCCGATTTTAACTGTAAAGTGATTTGCTCAGCTTCAAACCCCGAGACATCTGTTTTCTGTTGGCAATCAGGGCATCCCAATGTTTATCGTCTCTTTGGTTATGAGACCCGGGTTGGGAAATGCACTCTGGTATGGGGCGGCAAACACCTTTAATAGCATTGCACTCACTCACTATTAGATCAATGCAGGCTTATTGCTATCAAAAATGGGAAATCAAATAGCATTAGCCAGCTCCTTGTGCAGGCGGAGAGGAAATCAAACAACATTTCGCCTTCAAATGGCCCTGTTTGTTCTAGCACTAAGTGGGCTTTTATGAAGCCCGATTGGAGATTTGATGGCAGCCAAATACCCGGCTTGCGGCCGAGCGGGTCTCGCTAACAACCGAAGCCCCGCGGGGCCCCCGCGTTTTAATCACACGCGGTGCCGCCAGCCGATGGCTCAGACCCGCCGGGGCCAGGGGTGCCGCCGGGGAGGGCCGCGGACACCCCATCCTCCCCCATCGGGCACCGCCGAGGAACGCCCCGGTCCCGGTCGCGGTCCCGCCGCCGCCGCCACTCACCTGCACTCGGGCTTCGGTCAGATCGAGCCTCATGGCCAGCTCCTCCCTGGGGGAGACACACACGCCGCCGTCAGCCCGAGGCACCGGGCGCCCCCCCGAGCCGCCCCCCAGCCCGCGGCTCCGAGCCCCGAACGGGCCCGGAATCCCGGTGCCCGGGGGGAGCAGGGCCGGGCGGCGGGCAGACGCCGCCCGCCCATCGCCCTCAGGGCGGCCCCGGGACGCCGAGCCGGCCGCCCGTCGGGACTCCCGAGTTTTGGAGCCCCCTTCCCCGCCGCTCCCCAAATTCAGCCGCAGCCGCTGCGCAGGGGGACGGCACCGAGCGGCCACACACCGCGGTTCGCATTGCCACAATTACGGCAAATCGGGAACCATTAAGGCGTTAGAAAACCGCTCCTCAGCTCCGTACCCGAACGAGGAGCGCTCCCAGCTCCGCCGGGGCCCCTCTGCCGCCGGGCCGCCCCCGCAGCCCCGCGCCGGTCGGGCACGGGAAGCCGCGGAGGAAAAGCCAAAGCCGTAAAAGCACCAACCAAAAAAAGCGCGATATATTCATATACACATCCCCGGGCAGCTGCTCCCGAGGCCACGGCCGGGGCCAGGTGAGCCCCGCGGCGACGCCCCGGGCGACACGAGAAACCGAGGGCGAGGGAACAAAACGCCACCTCGGACCCCCCCCTCCCCCGCCAGCTTCCCCCAGCAAAACAAATGAGAAACCGGAGGAGCCTCCTTGATGGAAAAGTGCGGGCTTTGCGGGGCTCAACCCTCCTCCGGGCTAAAGGCGGGGGGGGGGGGGGGTATTTTCAGGCAGCGCGGGGAGCGGGCAAGGAAGGGGCTCTGCCTCTCTCCCTGCCTGCGCTTCCCGCGGAGGAGCCGCCGGCCAGACCCGCCCCGCACGGCTCCCGTTTTCAAAGGCCAAATGCCCCCGAAAGTGCGGGCAGAGGCGGGCCTGGCCTCGCCGGGCCCCTCGGGGGCGGCTCCGGGGAGCGAGGGGCCCCGACGCGCCCGGCCGGTATTTTTAGGCAGGGGCGCTTTGATTTCTGCCCCTGCCGGGGCTTCCTCGGCCCGGGCCGGGGTCCAGCCCCATGGGGAGCGCGTAACCGATCCCGGCGGCGGCCGCAGCGAGGGGGGGAGGAGAAGAGCGGGTAAAAATAGCCCCCGGCGGCAGCCTCCAGGCGAGCCTGCCCGGCGCTGCCTGGCCTGGGTCCCCCCGGAGCCCGGACCTGCTCCCCGACCCCTCCCAGCCCAGGCGTGCCCGGGGCTGGAGTCACCCCTGGGGGCGGTTTGGAGGCGGGGGTGCAGCACATGGTGGCTCCGTCCCGTCCCTCCGGGGTTCGCCCGCTCCGCGCTCGGCCGAGGCCTTGGAACCGGTACCTGGTGAAGACGTCGGGGTAGTGGGTTTTCTGGAAGGCCCTCTCCAGCTCCTCCAGCTGGTAACTGGTGAAGGTGGTGCGGTAGCGGCGCTGCTTCCTCTTGAGCAGCCCCTCCTCGGAGTCGCTGCCGGCCGAGAGGCAGACGCTCTCCTCGCCGTCCTTGCCTTCGCCGTCCTCGGGGTGCAGCAGCAGCTCCTCCTTGGGGGACAGATCCCCGCCCTCCGCCCCGGGGGCCGCGGCGGCGCCCCGGCGGGCCTCCTTCAGCAGCCCCCCGCCGTCCTCGCCCAGCAGCTCCTCCTCCTCGTCGTCCTCCAGCTCCTCTTCCTCCTCGTCCTCCTCCTCCTCCAGCATCTCTTCCTCGTCCTCCTCCTCCTCCTCCTCGGCGGCCGGCGCGGCGGGGCCCGGCCGCTCCTCGACGTGCGCGGCGGGGCTGCCCAGCTCGTCGCGGGCGGGCGGCGGCGCCACGAAGGGCGCGTTTTCGCGGTAGCTCTTGCTGCGGCTGATGCTGACCTGGGGCGCTTGGCTGATCTTCAGCGTGTCCCACGGGGCGGCGGCGGGCACGGGGCCCGCGCCCCCCTCCGGCCGCCCCTCCGGACGGTCCCCCCGCGGCCCCGCCGCTCCCGGCGGCAGCAGCCGGCCCCCGCCCGGCCCGTAGAGCCGGCGCAGTTTGGGGGGAAGGTGCAGCTCGGCCGGCTCGAAGGGGGGGCTGCCCTTGGGGGACCCTGCGCCGGGAGGGGGGTTAGGTGGCCGCAGCAGTCGGGTGGGGCGGGCAGAAATGGGGGGAGAGGGGTGCGGAGAGAAGGGGGGGGGGGGGGGTGGGGAGAGAGAAAGAGACACACGATCAGTGGGATCAGTGCGAACCCCACCCCCGTAGCCCTCCTTCGGGCACCGTTTCGCACCCCGCGCCGAGATAAGGCCCCCTGACACCGTACCCTCTGACCGGCCCCTGCCCGCGCCGCTGCTCCCGGTTGGGAAGAAATTCCTCCCGGCGGCAGAGCCTGGCCCGGCGCCTCACTCCACGGCGGGACAGGCGCCGGGGGGCTCGGCCAGCCCGGGCCCTGCCAGCACCTCCCCGGCAGCGGCCACCGCAGGTCCCCGTCCCGCACGGCGGGGCTGCGCGGGGCCACGGCGGAGCAGCGCCGGTCCCTCTGTCCCTGCCCGGCGGCCCGGGGCTCCTTCGATTTATTTTGTTTTGTTTGTTTCTCCCTTCGTATCGCCTCCCGCCGCCCCCCAAGTTTCCTTTTGGTTTTGGATCAAGGAAGCCTGCCCGGCTGTGAACGCCGGGGAAACGGGAGGGAGGCCGTTCGTGAGAGTTGCCCAGCCAGGCTTCCCGCGGCCCCGGCGCCGCCGAGGAGCTGCTCCCAACTTCGGGCCAGGGGCGGGCGGCTCCCGGCGCCCCGTTATTACCGCCTTGCCCGCTGCCAGGCGCGGCTCCCAGCTCGCTCGCCGAGATCCGTTACGGATTTAAGGAGAACGGGCGAGCCTTCCTCGGTACGGATCACAGCTCGCAGCGATTTATTTTAGCTTAAAAAAATTACCCAGATATCGAAAGCAAGAGCAACCTAAAGCGGCGGTACCCGACCCGCACGGAATTAACCCGCATGAATTTCGGGTACGGCTCCGGCCGCGCTCCCTGGCCGCGCAGCAGCCGCTGACGAGCGGAATAACGGGATAACGGCGGCCGCGGCTCCGACGCGGCGCCTGGCCGGGCGGGCGGGGAGCGGGGTCGAGGCCGAGCCGCGGGCTGCGCCGGGGGGGGGACGCAGCCGGCCCTGCCCTGCCCGACGCCGGGGAAAAGGTGCGGGGCGAGCGGGATGGGGCGGCGTGTCGGCGGAGCTTACCTTGCGCGGCCTTATCGGTGTCGGGGCGGGCGGCGATGGCGGGCAGGCTGGGCGCGGCGCCCAGCAGCCGCACCTTGCAGGGGCTCCGCCGGCCCAGGATGCTGTCGATGCAGTAGGAGGACAGCAAAGTTGGCGATTTACTTTTGCATTCGGGGCGCTCGGCGCAGCTCTCCTCCGGGTAGGGGCCGCTCATGGCGGCGGCGGCGGGGCCGTGCCGTGGGGCCGGGGCGGGCTGCGGCGGCGCGGACGCCCCCGCGGCGCTGCCCTGTGCCGCCGGGACGCCCGTCACGGGGGGAGTGAGCGGCGGCCGCGGCGCTCTTGAGTCCCCTCGGCTCCACGTGCGGGCAGCCGCCCCCTGATTGGCTCTCGGCGGAGGCCGGGCGGCCGCCGACAGACGGCGCCCGGCAAACCCCGGCTCGGACCTCCCCGGATCGGCGCCCGCCCCGAGTCGCCGCGCTGGCCCCCCGCCCCGCCCCGTCCCGCCCCGCCCCGCCCGCCGCGCCCCGCCCCCGCGCCCCGCGGGCGCCCCGCTCCGTGGGGGCGGCAGACGCCGGGGAGCTGCTCGGGGGAGCCGTCGGGGGCGGCCGGGATGGGCGGTGGCGGAGCCCCCGCGGCACGCCTCGCCCCGTCCCCCCTCCCGCCCCGACGGCGGCCTCGCTCCCTAACCCCGGGCGATGCCCGAGCGGGACGGGGTGGGCCCCGCCGGGGGATCCGCGCCGGGTTTTCCCCCCGGCAGCCCCCCCGCCCGCCCGGCCGGCGCTGCGCGGCGCAGGGGCGCGCGCTCGCCGCGCTCGCAGTCCGTGTTTGAAAATACCGGGGTGCGCGATGGGGGCTCCGCCGTAACAAGCACCTGGGCAGCACCTTCGGGAGCGAGGGCGCGGCCCCGCCGACCCGGCGCTGCCGGTTAGGGCCGCCGCGGGAGCACGGGGAAGCGCCCCTCGGGCAGGGCACGGTAGGGTGCGCAGCCGGCGCGGTGCTGGCCGGCATCACCCTCCCTGCCCCGAGCGCCTCCGCCGTTCCCCGCACGCACATCTCCCCTCCGCAAGCGCTGTCAACGCCGCCTTGGGGCCGGAAGACCTCCAAGGGATTTTTATTCCCCTCCTTTTCCTTCCCTGGCCACGTCCCGGGCAAGTTCAGGCTCCCTGTTCGGGCAGTTCGGGCTCAATTTTAATCGGTGCGTTACTGCTGCCTGCGCGTTCCCCGCTCACATGTGCGTCCCTGGTCCCGGACTCCCGCAAGCACAGGCACGTCGGAGGAACCGCTCTGGGCCACCCCAAATAACCCGTCCGCTTGCTCGGGCGATTCCCGGCCCCGAGCACCGGAGGGGAGACAGCCCCGTTGCCCCAGTTTGTGCGGCGCATCGCCCGCGCGCCACGAGCAGCAATTCCCGTGCGGATCCAGCATCTCCTAATTACTCGACCAGCGGGAATTAAAAGACATGGAACTGCCTGTGTGTGTCCGTGCAGCCGTGGGCACGACGCTGCGCTCGCTGTGCCCACGCCCGTGTGCACACATGCACACTCACATACTCCCAGGCTCTATAGGTGTGTGTCTGGACGTGCCGTGCAGGGACAAGCGTTACTCCCACAGCCGTCCCCTTCCTGCGAGCGTGGCCCCGCAGGGCTCCTGCCCGTCTTTCCTCCCGCCTCGTTTCCCCGGCCCCCGTGGGCCGGGGCGATGCCCGCGGCGAGGCGAGGATCGGGTAGAGCCCCGACGTGCGCGGCCCGCCTGCGCTCGCCGGCGGGGCGGCCACAGCCCGGCCGAGCTTTCCGGGGGACGTGAAGCTGCCGTTTGCCGTCGCTGCTCAGCTCCCGTGAGCTTTTACCTGCACGAAACTCAGTGTCTGAAAAAAAAAAAAAAAACCGGACCCAAAACCCAAACCAACAAACGAGCGAAAACCAAGAAGAAAAGGAAGACCCAGAGGCGCCCTTGGGGAAGCTCGGCGCGCAGAGGAGCTGCCGCCTCTTGCTGTCGCTCCGGCCGTGCCGGGCGGCTCCGCCGGGGTTTCCCCGCCGCGACTTGCCCGGGAGAAGCGGCGCGGAGCAGCGGGCGCGGCCGGGCCGGGCGGGGCGCGCTGGCAGCGGGAGAGGCCGGCCCGAATCCCTTTGCCTTGCCGGGCGCCGTCCGAGGCGGCCGAGCCGCTGTGGCGAGCCGCGGCACCGCGCCTGGGAGACCGGCGACGGGCAGGGCTGCCGCGCCGCCTGCCCGGGAGGGGGGCCCTGAGCCCGCCGGGGCGCAGGCGGTAGCCGGAGGGGACGGGGGACCCCCGCTGCGGCAGCCTGCGAGGGCTCCGGCAGCGCCGAAACGCGCCGGTGGGCTGCCCGCGGAGCGAGCCGGGGCTGCGGCGGGCGGGTGCCGGAGGCTGGCGGGACGCGCGGAGCGGAGGGAGCCCTGCCGCGGCCTTTCGGCCTTCTGCAGCTTATTTTCACTCCCTTCCCGCCGCCTTCCCTCGCCACTCTGTGCCCGGGCCGGGTCGGGAGGCCACACCTGCCACGCTGCCCCGCTCCCCCGCAGGCCCTGGGCAGGGAGGAGCGGCCCCGGCCGGCCCGGGGCGCGGGGAGGGCCGGCGGCAGTCCCGCTCGCAGGCGAGGATGCTTTGCGATGCGAGCTCGCCTCTGCCAAGTCACTTTGTTGTTTTATTTATTTTTTTTAAACAAACTTTCATTCATTTATGGTCTCTCCCTCTCTCTCTTTTTTTTTTTTTCTTCCCTCATTCCCCCTGCAACCTGCTAATTTAGCACTGGAGCGCGTTATTGCAGTGTTAGGGGGAGAGAACGAGAGAGAGAAAACAACAATACTGCAATGATCCAAATGATACAGTAGAATTATAGCAATTATAGTTCTGCTCGGAGAAGAAAACCTTGCTGAGCTCAGCCAAACAAACTGATGCCTTGTACGGATAACAAGCCCGGGGACTGACAGCCGGTGCTGAGAGAGGCAGGAGGGCACAAACGGAAATATTTGCCTCTTTTCACTCCAGCCGGCCTAGATTAACACCCTCGGCTGCCGCTGCCATAACAATATCCGCTTCGGCTCCGCGCACGCGGGGCCTCCGCGGTGGGTTTCGCCCCGGGGACCAGCCTCCGCGGCCCTCTGCACCCACCCGCGCCCGGCTCCGCCGCGGCCCCGCCGGGGAGCGGGACGGCGGGGGAGCCCGGGCGCACCGGTAACGGCGCTGCCGTCCCTGCCGGGGACCGGTGAGGACTGGCCCCCGGGGCCAGTTGCCCTCCCTGCAAATGGCCGCTTCCCGCCCCGGGAGCGGGCGCGCACGGCCCCGCGGACCCCCCGGGGCCCGGCCCGGGCTTCCCCTCGCCGTCTCCCCTCCGAGCGGGCAGCCGCGACGGGGGCGCCGCCCGCTTCGTTTCGCCGCGAAGACCGGGGCCGGAGCCGCGACTTCCCGCGCCGCTCCGCCGGGCCGCGCAGCGGGGCCGAGCGACTCGGAGCTGCCCCGGGGCCGCCGCCCGACGGCTGCCGCACAAGCGCACCCCCTCCTCCCGGCCTGCCCTACGCTCTGGAGGCCCCTGTTCCCAGGGGGGTTGGAGTTTTTATTTATTTTCCCCCCCTCTTTATCTTCCTTTCCCGTTACACTCAGCCCCGCCGTCCGAACCGCTTCCCCCCCGCGGAAAGCACCCTTGCAAGGAGTCACGGCTGCAAAATGGCAGTTCGCTGTCACGCTTGGGAAAGGTGTTTGATCTTAGCGCGGAGACAGGGCTAAGCTCGGTTTCAGCCGTAGCGGCTAAAAACGTGCAGGATCGGTTCGAGACTCAAGTGCGAGATTGTGTAAACCCTGCAGGGAGCAGCGGCTGCCCTGGCTGGAGCGGAGCTCCCCTCGCTGCGGCGGCCACCGCGGGCACAAGTTTGTCACCGACTGGGCAAACGACGCCTTGAAGTCCTCGAGCAGTTTGTGCCCATCCCGTACCCGCTGCATCCCGCGGTACACGTCGCCGCTGCTGAAGCCGGGGACCCTCCGGCGGGTTCCCGCTCCCTGCCAGCCGTGCGCATGGGAGGAGCTGTGGCGGCGGGCGCAGCCCATAGCCGGGCTTTAAACACAAGCTGGGGTCCTGTTTTATCACTGTCTTTGCAACGGAGGAGACGGTAACAACCATTTAAAATCCTCTAGTGCTTGGTTTATCACTATTTACTTTATGGGGGGGAAAAAAAAAAAAGAGGATTGTGCAGGAGCTGCAGGCAGGGAGAGAAACTCTGCGTTTCCTCTACCTGTCCTCTCGGGTTTCTCTGTTGTTTCCTTCCCTTCCCTCGACGGGCTTTGCGCCCCGGCCCCAACCTGCTCCTGGCTCTGGGCTGGAGGAGCCACAGCCCCTCGGGTAGACCCTGAAGCGCCACAAACCCTGGCGCGCAGGAGAGCGAAATACAGAACATGGGTCTTCTACAGATGCGATTTAGTCGCAATCATTTTCTTCTTACCCCCCTCCCCAACGTTCAGGGTTATGGTCCTGTATGCAAAGGCACAAGAGCTGGGCACAGAGAAGGCGAGATGCCCTTTCTCCCTTGGTAGAAGGTGGTGGAGAAACGCATGGTGCCGTTTAGATGTGCTGAACTGATGCATGACTCCCCTCGCGAGCCTCGTGGCATCGTTATCTCAATTTGTATTTAAGATACATTTCTCACCTTTATGGAGAATGCTATTTCAAAACCTTTTCTGGGCACGGCCCTGACTTCGTGCAGTTCAGCCCTGAGCCTGGAGATCGGCAGAGGACCGCCCTTGGTTGAACCACCAGAGCTATCACAGAAGCAACCTTGCTTGCTTCTTCTGCAAAGGTCTTGTTAATCACTCAAAAAAAATTGGCTGAAGACCAACAGACAGTGACGAGGGATAACAGCACAGCTGCACGTCCCCTACACCCACGGACACACAGCTGGGAGACAAACAGCATCTCCGTGTGTCCCCTGGGACTCTGCCAAGTCACCTGAGTGCACCTTGGAGTTCAATGGCTTAACTACCTTCGCATTTAAGGAAAGATAAATATTATCGCCTTATTGCAGATTGCTAATTTAAACGCTGAATAATCTATATCCAGCAGCGATCACTGGGGCACTGCACCAAAATTGCTTTGCAGAGTGGTGTTGGACTTCAGAACCTTTGAATTCGCACCCAAGAGAAAAACACATTTTGCAAGTCTTGTTTTTTTAGGATTCCCGTCATCCGTTTTCACCGATTCCTGGGGCCTGTGCCCCTGCCTCTGGATGTGACACTGCAGCACCTGCCCAAGGGGTGAACGGAGGAGGGAGCCCTGCGGGGAACGGGGCAGGGGTCTGCCAGGTTTGATCTATGGGTCAGCTCCTGAAACCTGGCAGCCCCCCCCAAGCAAGTGGGTGGGAGATGAGCTGCGGTGTGCGCAGCCCCATCCTCACCTCGCAGTGATCTGGACTGGCAAGGCTTGGTTTGGCTGGGACGCAGCGACTTTCCGTGCTGCTGCTTCTCTGTCCGTGAAGCAGCCCAGGCTTTTGGTGCTCGCTTCGGTTTTGGCGCTAGCTCAGGGAGCAATTCCTGTGTTAACTTGCATCTGGACAGAGGCCTGACATCAGCAGTGGTGGGGACTCTGGAATAATTATTCATATACTTAATATTTAGCCTGTGCCTATGTGTGGGCAGAATCTGGGCTTCGTTCCATAGGTTTAATTCAAAAAAGTATTTTCTAAATCCTTTTCTATTCAGTTGTCATTATTTTTTTAATTCCTTGGTGGCTTATTTTTCTGTTAACATGGTTTTCACTACAGACAGAGGACAGCATTTAGCTTCAGGTGAGCGTGTCTCACCTTTATTTCTCTTCTCCCTTTTTCTCACTTCTAATAACTCAAAGGTTCTCCTCTGGTCCACACTCCAGAAGCACTCCCAGCTCACTTTTGGGTTGACCCTTTTTTGCACGACCATGAGACCAACAGGTCTGCAGTGATGTCTCTGAGAAATCCAGTCACCGACAATAACTGTTGGATTTAGTTAATGCCTTTAATTTATTTATTCCTTCAGCCTTGTCACCAAGCCAACGCTCTTGGTAGTGATTTGGAAAAAAGGAGCTGGGCGTGCAGCTAGTGGGTGCAATCCCTCAGTAGTCCACTCTCCCTCCTGGAGGCCATGAGCTTCCCTCTCCTCTGTGCCTCGGGTTTGGCTTTGGGAGCTGGGACTGGGCAGAGGCATGTGTGTCCTTTGCTGGCAAGTCATCTCCTCCAGGCCACTGACCTCACTGGTACTGCACAGCTCGCTCTCTTTATTGTTTCTAATTTTGCTTTTGCTCCTAAGTGCTTGGCGGCGTGAAATTCCCATCAGGGCTGGCAGTTTGCTGGCTGAGGCTGGGATGCCGTCAGTACCATCTCTGTCCCTTTCACCAGCTTCCTGTCCTGTCCCGTTGTCATCTTGAGTCCTTAGAGTCCTCTAGAGGCCTTTTCTAGGCTTCTAGATTTACCTGGGAGCCCTCTGTCTTTTCCCTTTTTCCTCTCCATCCCCTTTCCATGTCCCCTCTCCAGGATATCTGCTTCCCCACACATCCCCAAGCTCTGGCTGCTCTTGCTGACTGCCGTGGTGTTTCTGCAAGGAAGCGGTGGATTCCCTGGCACCATGGAGCTTTCAATCTAGACCAGGGCATTTCTGGAAGATGTATTTTCACCTAATGTAAATTGTTTGGCTAAATATAAGAGTAACTGGGTGGAGCTCTGCATCCTACAGCCCTACGACTTCGTCTTCCAGGAGATTAGGTAATGGATGGAGATACGGTTCTTCTGACCCTAGAAAACCCATGGATAAAATCTCAAGGGGCTTTCTTGCAGTAACCCTTAGAAACTCAGTGAAATCATTAACGCACTAAGGTGCAGTGGTCTAAAAAAATTAAAACGATGATCATAGATAGGCTTATTTAACATTATACTTTCTGCGTTATTTTCTTTTGCATGTGCTGACTAGAACTGAGCAAAGGCTTCATAACAAATAATTTATTTGTCAAATGTATTCTCTTCTGCTGCTCGTGGAATATCCATGAGCAAGAGCATAGTTTTCTTGAATGCATTTCTGATCTAAAATGCTCCAGCGGTTCCTTTAAACCAGCAACAGAAAGGCTTCACTGCAAATGGTTTCTGTTGTTTTGCTGTAGTTGGTCAAATAAATCCTCTTGTTATCAATTGCATTACCCGCCTGTTGCGCCAGCAACACACCAGTTGTGCAAATAGGGGAGGGGTGTGTGTGTGTGGGGGGGTGTGAAGGTAACAGCTGGGTTTCCTCAGCCTGTCCGTGGGCAACTCTCGACACGGGTTTTCTGCAGACATTTGTACCACTGAAATGTGATCACTCAACTAACCGCAGAGGGGGTGTGAACATAGCTGAAGCAAAGCCATTAAAAATTCAAATGAGCGTTCGATGAGCAAAGGACATTTTCCACCCTCTTTGACTAGCTCCGGTGTGACCTTCACGTGGTGCTACGTTCTATTTCAGTAAATGCAGCCGTACAGGGACAGAGCAGGAATCAAAAGGATCCGGAGAAGGGCAAGAGTTGGAGCTGGTCTGGCATTTCCTTGCCTGGGTGATGTTATCCATAAGATCAGGGTTGTTTCATCCAGAAGCATGGCTGAAGTGAAATAGGGTAATAGAGAGAAGAGACAGCAAACTGCCTGTGAAGCTCTGTTGGACCATTCCCCTCAACCAATCTGACCTTAAAACCGTATTTATTAGTACTATTTTCTACATCTGTGGACGTCATTGCCTCTGGCTGTCACTTAGGGACCACTGCTATCTCAAAAAGATTAAAAAAAAAAAGTTTGGTTAGAACAATTTGCATTTCACAGAAAGGAATGGGCGTTTTTCCTGAAGGAGACTGATGGTCATGGACACATGGAGAAAATTCTTCAACAGCCTTACATTAAGAGGCTGTCTGTCAGTGCTTCTCAGTGATTTTTTTGGTCTTGGCATCTTTATATGGAGCATCTCTGCTATAAATCATGGCTGGATGCTGGTCAGATCATCAAAGGATCTATTCTCATATGGCATCCATATTTATCTGTTTAATATTCTGCATCTCTGTTTACATAAGAGTCAAAGTACTCTGTCGTGCTCTGTAGGAAGAGGGATGTTCTACGGAAATAAACTGCGTTGTGTAAGTGCTGAGGTATGAATGAACTTGCTGTCTCCCACGTGTAACACTGCTGAAAGAGACACAAAGTAGGGATCTCCTAAACTGCGCTGAGGATAATCCATGGATAATGCAGCTAACAGCACAGCACGTAGAAGTGAATGGACAGAAGAGTTTCTTCCAAGGTACCCAAATCAGGCACAGTTATAAATTAGACTTGTAAAGTAGATTGAAATGGGAAAACAAAGATGAGGAAGATCTGATGTTCTGAAATAAATAAGGATGGGGAGGTATTCTTAAAAACGTCTGTGCTAACACTAGTTATACGCCTGAATAACATGATAGCTGGGACTGAGGGTGTGCGTGACGTTATAGAGAAGTATGAGTGGGCTGGTAGGGAGAAGAATGCTTCCTTCCAAATTCAAAGGGCTTTTTTCTTAAGGGAAGAATATCCAATTTGATTGTAAATTGGCTCAGCAATTCCAACAGCTGCGATTTGTTGGACTGTTGATTTGAAGTTTTCCATTCAAAAATAAAATACAATAAAAAAAAAAAGAGTACGTGTTTTAAGATTTCCCCTTCATACATAATTCTTACAAACTTCTATAGACAGATATTCCCAGTCATATGCATGGATTGTAAAATCTCAAAATCACAGGGTATAAGTTTTTATTTGGAATCAATGCACCTTCTTGTCTTTTAGCTTTTTATCACACGTTGAAAAAGCCTTGGCACTTACAGAGCTCAGCTATTGTTTCCATTCTTGAAAACTAAAAATAATATTATGGAACCACAGAAAAACTAACTTTAAACAAAAGACGTTGGATTTAACTACATTATTGTTCCTGTGTTGTAACCGTTACTCATAACCTTTCATTCCTCGAGTCAGTGGGGTTTTCTCATGAGAGAGAGCACATTCGTACAATGTTTTTTGTGTTGCAACCCAGGCAATCACAGCACAAATAGGTAAAGACTTTGGCTGGGCCTTCAGGTGAGCTGGGGGCTACTTGAGAAGCCTGTTTGCTTCCTTCATCACAGGGTGTGCTATCATCCATTTCATATAGTGATGCTCAGGAAGATGGTTCTGGATGTCCTCAGGGTTTCTAAAGCTGAACACAGCTTCTAATTTTTAAAACTTTCTGTATGTCAGAGGCTTTTCTGTGGACTCGTCACTTGGGACAGTAGGGCACATCTTCCTTCACTGAATGCAAACTTAACAGGTGAGAATAACTGGACAATTATTTACACTTATTCTATTTCCTTATCCCATAAAAGGGGCCCAAATAATTTCTTTTAACCTGTACAAATGGCTGTACAAATTCAATGGGCAAAGGGTTCTTCAAAACTGAAGGTGAATTCTGACCTGCAGTATGGCAGAAAGAAACCCAAATGCCTTTAACATGAAATACTCTTTTTTTTTTTCAGTCTTTCTGCAGTACATAGCAGGAAGACGGACTGGGGGGGGGATCAGGGACCAGAACCCAGCAGAAGGCATTTCATAGGCGGTTCCCAGTTTTTGCAAAAGAAAACAAAAGGAATGAGTGTCCAGTGAGAATCAGGCACACTTTACTGAATCTCCACGAAGTGCTACGAAGGAGAAGAATATGAGTTCAATGGTAGGAACTTAGGAAAATGTTCTTATTTACAGACTGGCAACTGCAGTCTGGATCCAAAGTAACCTAACTGAGTTGTGTGTAAGGATTATTAGTCAGGGAAGCAAGGCCAGATCAAGCCCAAAAGGATTCAGTGGAAACAGGACCATGATTTGGTAGCAAAAAGCAAGTCAGGTTTGTATTTGCATTCTGATTAAAAAACCATAAAAATCCATGTTCAGTCAGAGTAAGGTTTTTGACTCACCTAAAATCTATGCAAAACTTAATATGCTTCATGACCTGGGTTACCTTTAAGAATGCCTAAATGATGTAGGACACCAAGTCTTGTTTTCAACAGTACTTTTGGGAATCCAAGTCCTATCTGGATGTCAGTAGGACTTGGTGGCTGTGCCACTTTGAATACAGGATGGACATTGCTAAATCTTCTGGGCATGTTTATTCTGAATATTTTAGAATATACTGGCATTGATTCAGAAACTGCTGATCCAAGAATACAGCTCCACAGTCTTCTCCTAGGCCATCCATTCTCTCTGGGGTCTCTTTGGAAGAAAAGCATATTTGGCACCTTTCGAAACATCAGTATCTTTATAGCAGAGCTCAATTACTGTAAATGTAATGGAAAATACCATCAATATTTATGGCAAAAGGCTGATCTCTCTGAATTTCTGTGTAGATGTAAAGGTTCTTATGTATATTATATCCTCTGAAGTGCATTTTCCCCACCTGCTGTTCCAGACCAACAAATGCACGTGGTCTTTGCGCAACACTCCCCCAGTGGCAGCTTCTGAGTTAGAGACCCTCAGCTGCATCATGAGGTCCGTATTCATTCATGACTTCCCAACAAAATCCTTGGGCTCCTGCTGTGGTAAGGACTCTGGGCTTTGACCCTGTGGCACCAACCATGACTGAGACAGAAGTCTGTGGCCTTGAGCTGCACAGGTGAAAAAAAATCACAGCGGTTCCTACACCGCATTTGGATGGAAATGACACTGAAAAAACACAGCTCTGTTGTCCGTAGTTGGTAACCTTGCCAGACGCTCACTGTATATTCAAGGGATCAGCTAGATGGCATCTGTATAACGTTAAAACCTGATCCAGGTTGCTCTGATGTGTCAAGCAAACTGGTTACATGTAGACGTGGAGACCTCAGTCAAACATTGTGCAAGAAATAATTTACCCCGAAGAAGTCACTCAAGGTTCACGACAACCGCAGCAGCCCTCCCTGAAGAGCCAGCTGGTCCATGGAGTATCAAAACACGTGGGCTGACAATGCATCTCCGAAAGCAGCGTTTCTGTTTGAAGGCAGCGTGTCTCACCAGAAGGGCGCGAAACGTGGCAGAGATGACATCGTCTTCTCACATCACTGTCACTGTTGCATGTCAGCACAGCCCCGTGTCACAGCGCGGAGGGAGCTCCAGGGTGGCACTCAATTTAAGCTTCACATCTATTGGCTTTCTCAGCCCCTTGTGAGCATCATTTGCTTCATATGCCAGATCTACTAATGATTTTATTTTTCCCTCCCCCTTGCTCACACTTTAATTGCGGGGTATATGTAATACCCTTAGGATCAGCTATTGCCACCTGTATTATTATTTATGCTGTGAAAACGAAGCTTGTGGCAATATATTTATTAACACTGTGCCCTGGAATCACATGAGTTAACAGCTTCATCCTGTGATGGTAAACAATTTTCCTGATATGTGTGAGTACCATCCATGTTTTTTAACTTCACATCAGGAAACTGGGAGAGTGAGCAGGTTACAGTTTCCCCAGAAAACCTATTCTTTGAAAAGAATCCCATAATGAAGAAGTGTTTTATCCATCTAATAGTGCCTGCCTTATAGAGCATAATGCCTTTTGCAAAAGAAAGAGTTAAACAAAACATTTATGCAGTATAAACTTTGCTCCTTAGCATTAAAATGCACTTTATTCACACTGTAGATTTCTCTTTCAGCCACGGCTATTGTTTGTCACTAAGAGCTAGCTTTTGTGAAGTTAATAAATGTGCATAATAAGGACATAAAGGTATGGAGAAGTAATACTGTAATCCTTTTGTTTGGATAATCAGTCTAATGTATGCAAATTAAACCTTATTAGTACTAGGGTTTTGTGTCTGCTTATCAAAATGTGCCATTTTCATGAAAATTGGAAGTCCATTATATAAAGTTATTATTAACAATCATTTAGGAATTATATACGGTATGCAAATTAAAGTTGATTACAACTAATTAAGGGCTTTCTTTGTTATTTGACCTTGTCTGCTTTTTATGTAAATATGTTTCTTTTGGTCTGGCATATTTTTAGACTCAGAAAAGTATATTAAGACAAGTTACATTATGTATTTTTAATATATTTTTGTATTGCATAAAAAGCCCCTTGCTATTGTTTAAGAGCCTGGTTTCACGCCGGGCTGTTCTGTATGATGATGTGTAGACACACGTGCCTTATGGCTTTGGGACGGCTCTGCTGGATGGACCTGCAGCAGAACTGCAGTAATGCACTTCCAAGGCCCTCCAATGATTTGAGGAAAAATGATCCAAAAAAACAACCCAACCCCCCTGTGAAATATAAACAGCCTTCATGCCAGAGTAGCCTTTGTTCCACTACTTATTGAACTGGCTAAGCCTCGGTTTCGAGGCTCCAGACACAGCTAAGTAACAAATGATTGGTCCCTACTTGCAAGGTACATTGCAGAACTTAATCGCTTGCTCTCATCTCCGGGACCACTGATCTCAGGATAAAAGACTCTTAACACAGACAGCACAGCGAGCTCAGGAACAGCAGCCTCCGGGAAGATCTGTGTACCTGTCAAAACCCAAGGAGGTTAGGCATTAAGTGAAATGAAAAAAATCTCCTGAAGAAAACTTGGGTGAGTTGAATAATATTTCTATTAAAAACAACAGCAGCATGTAATACAATTTTGATGTGTTTTACACACAGAGAAGAAACCTGCCATGTAAGCCAGTCACCAGTGTGAAGATGGGAGATGGCATATTTTGCGGTGTGTCAGAAAGAGATGTGTAATCAATACCTTCACACTTTCAGGCTTCCAGTCAGAATAAAACACGCAAGAGCAAGAAAGACTAGGAAAGAAAAGGTTGAGACATAAGGGGTATAAAGTAAGAATATATTAGAAATATGTATAAAACTTGACATCATTTATTCTTTGAGTCTTAAAAATTGGGATCTGAGGAAAGAGAAAGCATAAATCATAGAATCATAGAATCATAGAATGGTTTGGGTTGGAAGGGACCTCAAAGATCATCTAGTTCCAACCCCCCTGCCATGGGCAGGGAAATGCTCCACTACACCAGCTTGCCCAAAGCCTCATCCAACCTGGCCTTGAACACTGCCAGGGATGGGGCATCCACAACTTCTCTGGGCAACCTGTTCCAGTACCTCACCACCCTCAATGTAAAGAATTTCTTTCTTATATCTAACCTAAATCTGCCCTCTTTCAGTTTAAATCCATTGCCCCTTGTCCTATCACTACACACCCTTGTAAAAAATCCCTCTCCAGCTTTCCTGTAGGTCCCCTTTAGGTACTGGAAAGCTGCTATAAGATCACCCTGGAGCCTCCTCTTCTCCAGGCTGAACAGCCCCAACTCTCTCAGCCTATCTTGATAGCAGAGGTGCTCCAGCCCTCAGATCATCTTCGTGGCCCTCCTCTGGACTCGTTCCAGTAGCTCCATGTCCTTCTTGTGTTGGGGACTCCAGAGCTGAACACAGTATTCCAGGTGGGGTCTCACGAGAGCTGAGTAGAGGGGCAGAATCACTTCCCTCGACCTGCTGGCCACGCTCCTTTTAATACAGCCCAGGATACGGTTGGCTTTCTGTGCTGCCAGCGCACATTGCCGAAATCTTGACTTTCGGTGGGATTTCCGCAGCTTTGCTCACCTCTGGCACAAAAGGGTGGGCACAGGGGGACATTAATGCTAGAAAAAAGCTTCTGCATGGGCAAGGTTATGTATTTAAGCATGAAACTGGGGATATGCTTGCAAACCCAGTTTCTATTCTTTCCTTTCTACATCCCCAGTATCTTGTGTTTCATGTCAAGCAATCAGGGAGCCTCCTTGGCTGGACATTTGAGGCTCACAGAGTCTGTCCCCTCTTGCCTATGGGAATGTGTCCCACCACCGCACCTCCGCAGGCAGCACCGGTGCCTGACTAAGCAAGGGCTGGCCTCCTGAATGCTTGGAGACGGGTGGTGTGGGGCCATGAGTGTTCAGATCCAACTGGGAAAGGCAGGCACGCTGGGGTCAGACTGGGAGAGGCAGTATGTATTGCACCCTGAAAAGGGATGGTGAGTATCTATTGTAGGTGTCTCTGCTCTCTCTCCTCATTCTTCTTTGGAGCTGCTTATGACATAGAAAATGCCAGCTTTTCACTGCTGAAGGCCAATTCAAAAAGCTTTTACTTTGTCCCTTGCAAAAGCAGAGGTTCCTGCCGAGGTGTCCAAATCCCTAGGAACTTACCCTGTAGCCTCCGCAACCGGCCAAAACCTTCAAAGGCTGGGTCTTGAATATCTGCTGCAAACCGCTGGATGGGAAGCTACAAACTGCCGGTTACTGGCATGACTTATTCAGCAACTATTTGAGAAGATATTTGAACAACTGGAGAAGTTGGTGATTTGTTCCCTCACAGTAGTACCACAAGGTGCAATTCAGCCAGTGACTTATTACAATGAATTGTCGAGGGCTATAGCAGGGACAATTTTGCTCAATGCTCCGCTGCTGGTGGGAGCTAAAAAATGGAAAATCAGAATACGCAAGACACGCCTCTGCCGCACTGGGCAATGTCCAACCTTGGTCACCCTCCCTTGCAGTTGGCAAAGTGATGCTGAAGGCAGGAATGGAGCCACTGCAGCCACAGCGAGGCGCTACCCATGCGTGCAGGCTCACGTCAGGGATGAGCAGCTGGGCTGCCCCTCTCTGCACTGGGCAGGGTGGCAGCCTGTTCCCCTGGGAAGGAAGTGGCCAAGGGCCCAGCCAATGCTCCTGCTGAATGGGTGGCACCAAGAAGATGTGACAAAAAAAAAAGGTTTTATTTCAATATTTTTCTGATGAAGAAAAAAAATCAAAAAAAGACATAATTTCCTCTGTACCCCTTAATAAATAGAGTGTTTCACACCTCGGTGTTGGGAACTCAAGGCACTCAAAAGGTAAAAAGCAAACCTAAGAACCGCTCTCGAATGATTTTCTCTAACAGAATAAGGATGAAACCCTGATCCATCAAAGGTAATAATTCAGGATTTCCCTCAGGGAGGTGAAAGTCATTGTCGTGTTTTTAAAATACTTGCAATTTTCTGTCTCTAAATAGCACAGACTACAAAATGTATTGCAAGGGGAATATAAAAATAGTCAAACTCTTCAAATCTTTTAATTCAATGAGAATGCAATATGCAATTAAAATTAATTATCTCATAATCGAACTGTAGACACTGATTATTGCATCATTTTCATAAGAGACATGCATCTTGCATAATTTCTGGTATCACTGTGGGGTTAGCATCAGAAAGAATCTGGGCCTAAATGCATTCATGCCTTAGTGCTCAGAGAGGAGCAGTCGTGGCTGGATATGGCTTTTCCTCCGCAGAGTGCTTTGAGCACCTCTTTGCAAGGCAGAACCTCCACTCTTGCCCTTGGTGAGCAATTCATTCACTCCTGCCCAGCACCTCCAAATCAGTTCTGCTGCCCCATTTTTTATTCCCATATTTGCCATCATCTTCCCTCCAGCTTCTGAGTTGCTCCAGCTCCACCTGAGACCCGTCTGCCTTCTTGTGGCTTTTCTCTTTTTGCTTTAACCTTCAGAGCTCTTGGTTCTTCTTAATCTGAGAGGAAGGAGCAGGAAAATCCTGTATTTCACTGTCCTCCAGCCAAGCCTACAGGACCTGCCACTGCTGACCCCTGCAGAGCAGAGTGTGGTGAGAGCAGATGTACCCTGAGCTGGCAGGTTGTGGGGAGCTTCTGTGGGTGCGATTCCTCTCTCTTACGTTTAGCGTTCCAGGACAACGGTGTTGAGGCCAAGTGAGTCACCCAGGCCTCTTTCCTGATGATGTGCATGAGAGGCTCTCCGGAGTGAGTTGCCCCAGCCCAGGTTGGTACGTGAGATGAGTGGGATGAATCACCTCTGAAAGATGCTGCCTGTGCTGCCGGCTACTGAGGGAGCTGAAGCAACGTCTGGCTTTTAAGTGCTTGCAGTTAGGTGAGAGGATTCCTGTCTTCTGAGAAAAGGTGAAGGCAGAGACTTGCTTCATTTAGTGTCTCTGCTCTGCATGCTTCTGAGTTAGGTAACATGGACATACATGAGAGAGGAGTCATTGAGCCTCTCATGTCTTTTGTTCCTAGCCAGGCTTAAATGCCTACTCTTCTTCAGCAGGCATCTTCAGGTGATGACAACAACTTCAGAAGAGCAAGGGTCTTTTCGGTCACCACCACTTCGCAATGGTTGTCACCATAGATGTCCCCAGGCTACCTGTCCTGAACTAGTGAGATTTGCAGAATCACATTGACTTTACTTGATTCATTTTAATTTTGTCTTCCACACATCATCCCTTGTTCTTCTGACACCAGGTCCTAACACAAGAGGCATTTCTGTTTTCAGCCTTTTTGTTAAATATAACGTCAGCTGGTAACTATGTTTGTTTCTTTGGTGCCATAATTTAATAGTGCTAAATATGGAGCAGGGCTTGGTTCTACTGCCTGTTTGCAATATGGCCTTGTTGTGAGACCCTGAGTGGCCAAGGGCGTTGAGGTGGACCTGGCTGTGCCTTCACCTTATGGTGAATTCTCCAAAGAGGAGCAAAATAACTTTAAACTCCAGATTCTCTTACAATATTCAATAACAGTAAGTAACTTAGAGTAATAGAGAAACATAAAACGAATGGGAATGACAGATGAGAAATAAAATGGTTTTGTAAAGCAATCTCCTATTTTCCACAGTATCCTTGCAAGTGAGACCTTGCTTTCAGGCCTAGTTTCAGCCACCTCAGCGGCTTCAGGGGTTTCAGGAATCTTTTCAGAGCCCCCTTAGGGCTCTGATTCCCATGACAGTTTGCTTTCCCCTGCTGGGTCCTGGCTGCTATACATGTATTTTTTTGTAAGATCTTTTAAAGCACCATTATAGTGCCTTTAAACAGACCCCCATCAGTCTCCAGGGGAGCAGATAAAAGAGGCTGGAATGTCTTGTCCTGGTTATGCCCTGCTAATACCCTGCCTTCACAATTTTGAATTTCATCCTCATTTGTTTATCCTGTTCATGTGGCATGCAAGTTCTCTAAGGGTTATTTTTGTTTTGTTTTGTTTTGGTTTTGGTAGGACTGAGAGACATGATGCCCCCCTCTTGTTTTGGACATTCCTGTCCCTCTCTCTGGAATTTGCTCCACTATGCTTCAGGCAGATGCTCTCAAGCAAGTTCCTTCATCTCTTCAGCTCTTTAAATTTGTGTTCCATTTGAAAATGATTCACTTGTGATTTAAAAGAGAATCATGTTTGGATTCTCAGGATGGAGTTTGAGTAAGCCAAGCCTGCTTGGTCATAAGTAAGGAGCTCTTCTAGTTGTTTTTCATCAAAGACTGTTTTCCATAAACAAACAAAAGCCTTTTATTTTATTTCTTCCTGCACATGTGAGCTGTAGGTAAAACATCCCTATCTGTTTGGATGTAGATCAGTACATTCAGGTTTCTTTCATGCCCGTGGTGCATGATGTGGTCTCTGATTTTGATTACACCGTTTTAATAGCCCTGGACTAATTTCCTTGAAGATACCAGGAACAGCCTAATTTTGCTCTTAACACACTGATACCATGAGGCTGAGACTTTGTGGCTTCTCCAGTTTCTCAGACTCTGTTAACGACTGCATCCCACATTGGCTGGAGTCTCGGTGTGGCTGGATCGCCAGTTTTTCACCCTTTCCAAGCATCCTCCTTCTTCCCACCTCATCTTTCAGAACATATCTGCTGAAAATGACAATTTTTCTTGGCCTTTGTAACTCGTTCTGTGCAGGTTTGTTTTTATGATCCTCACTTGCTGGGATCTCTTTGGCCTCTGGTGACCTTTGGGAGTCATGTGGATGAGGACAGTACATAAGTGCTCTGCCTTGTTTCCTTCTTACTGGGTGGCAGGAGCCTTCCCACTGCTGCAGGGCTTGAGTGCTTCTTCCTTGTGTCTTGGATCTACATTTGCCATTCACTGCTGCACTGGATGAACATCTGGGGAAGCCTTGCTAGGTGCAGTAGGAATCTTTTAATGACATACCAAAAAAAAGGCAAACAGAGAAGTGGATTTGCACATTATTCATCCTGATAAATATAACTATGAAATTGCTTTATAACTTTGGACACAGTTGGAGCTTTATAACAGGCTGTCAGTGAAGTAGCACCTGTGATCTTAATTCCTGGGTCTGTTTTCCTGATTTTAGCTATAAATTTCATTTTACAATGCTAGGGGGATAGTCCTGGGTCTGTTATGGGCGGTGAGGGTTTAATTGCCTCTGCCTTTCTCCTTTCCACCACGGCCTCAGGTTTCTCCAGGCCATCTCAGTTCTAGAAAACACTCTGATTTTGACTTTCATATTGACGAGGGTTTCAAATTTGTTCACATTTTCTTAACTGCACTTACACCAGCATATTTGTGTCCCTGTTAGACAGAGAAATCATTTTATAGTTCAACTTTTTCAAAGAAAACAACTGTCAAATTATTCTTCAGAGGAAAGGAAGGAAAGAAGGATGAAGTGGGTGGAGTGTAAGTAACAATTACCGTAGGCTGATAATATTTAAAGATTCATAGAGGGATGTATTTCATGGGCCATACGTGTATGTAACAAATTCGCCTACTCTGTAATCCTTCTCTTTATTGACAACACAACAATCAACTCTTTCCAGAATGGTAAACTGCAGAATGTTTTTCTTCTGCATTTGAGTTCAAATAACTAATGTGTAGCATTATTACTGGAGAAAGCTGGCAAGCCTACTGAGCAGGTTAGTGATTCAGGCATAAATCTCTCACTGAAGGAACCTTCAGTGTCTGCTTTTTTTTTCAGTCCTAGATCTTGATTTTCAAACCGAAGGACGGTGCAGCCCCGGGGGGTTGCAACTCCCAAAATTGCTCAGAATTTGTAGAAATTGGGCATTTACTTGTATACTGAAATATGGGAAAGACAAATGTAATTTAGGATCGTTTTCTGCATCTTTTGACCCCCAGCTATCCAGAAGACAAAGACAGCAAGTCAAGCAAGTCATGCATGCAGGATGCATAGCTGTCATTATATGATCTAGCACTACTGAAATATATTTCCAGAGTGAGAATCACCCTAAAACTTCAAGCAAAACTGCTTTCTATTTGTTCAAACACCGGAGTCCCTACCCAAAACTTATTTTCACATTTAAATTTAAAAACATTTTTGGCAAAAGGAAGCAAGGAGGAGATTCCAGTCATAGAGCAAGAAGAATACATTTTCCTTTTCCTTAATTCGAAGTGATTTTTTAAATCCAGGACTACAGTGATAGGCTAATAATAGAAAGCACTTATGAAATGCTACTCTTCCTTTTCCCAGTAGATTCTGATGGCACAGCATAGTCTAACTTTTGAAGATGTGTCTACTGTTCTGACTGATTCCTGGCCCTGGTTACTTATCCAGCACAACCATTTTTAAAACAGCTTGAAATGGTGAAATAAATACTTTGGGCAAAGTCAGAAGAAATGTAAGCATGTGCTTCCTTCTCTGGGGCGTGAGGCAGCTCCCAGTCCTATTATCAGTAGAGAAAGCTCACCTAGCCCAGCATTAAAACCCATGGCTCTGGAGCAACTAAGGCCCCCCATACTCTTCTCCCTCTGTGCTTCTGAGATAGCAGAGATGCCATATTGTTATCTGTACCTGTATCCTGGCACGTGAGTTTTCGAAGGAGGGAGAAGGGGCTGCAGGCACACGTCTGAGGTGGCTGGTCTGCGCTAGCATCTCCTCCTCAGGATGCAAGCCACACGGGAGGCACTGGTGTCCTCCCGTGCCTCTCAGCTGGGCACCCTGTGCACTGGTTAGGGATACAGGGACCCTGAGGTAGCTGTAATTTTAACCAGAGCTGCTCAGGATGGACAGTGAGAGCTATGTGAGTGGCATCCTGCTGTAATCCTTTCAGCCTCTCACACTGAGCATATGCCTGCAAGGGAGGGAATCTGGCTTACTAGCTTTTCACCTTCTAGAAGAAAAAACAAAGAGAATTTTTTTTTTTTTTTGTGCCTGCTTTTTCCCCACTTTAATATGTCTTGTATGTACTGGGTTTTGTATTTTCCCTTTTCCCTGTATTTCGAAGACCCTTGATAAATAAAAGATGTGAACACAAAATTGCTATTCAAATTTGATCATCTCAAATTATGTCTAGAATGAAACAAAAATCTAGTGATCTGTGATTTTGTGTGGCAAAGGCAGCTCAATGCTATTCAATCCAGTAGAAGAGATACAAAGAAAGAGTATTAAAAATATACCAACTAGCAAAGAAAAGAAGAGGTAGGGAAAGTGCGATAAAAAACAGCTTAATACTCTAATGGTCTGAAGAGATTTTTCAACAAAACCATTACTAATACCTGGTATTCTTCTAAGCTCAGTTCTTACCATCACAAAACCATTAGCTCTTTGGTAGTCACAATCTTCCCTGTATCTATATCATGTCTTTTCGTTGCTTTTTATTTGTCTTTGTCTTCTTCTGCTTGACTGGTAACACGCAGCACCCTTGTGCTGTATATTTATTTCAAGACTGACTACAACAGTTATAAATATCTCCTCGGCATTGAAGGAGGCAAATAAAAAAGCGATGAGCTTCAGTAGCCGGAGTTTTGAATTGCTGCAGACAAGAGAGTCTGTCAATGAAGCTTTGTGAAATAAAAATATTGCGGGCTGTTTTTTTGTAACTTTAAAGAAGAAACCTTTGGTTATGTTCATGATGACAGAGATAAAATTATGATTAGAATTGCTTTTCCTCTTGCACTTCGACAGGGTACTTGAATAGCCAGAATGGATGTTTTCTTACGGCAGCAGGACTGGGCTCGTTATTTCCTGAATATTCTGCTTTCAGGCATGATTTTGATGAAGATTTAGCAATTGGCTCTTAGCTCTGGGAAGGGGATTGGGAAATTTTGTGCTGCGCCTCCTGTTAGAGAGGCAGAAGGGCCACTGGATTTGCTGTATTAGGACATACATTAGCGTGTAAAGAACCACAGTGACACTTTTTCTGCCAGGTGCTGTGGAAGCTCTGCACATCTCAGCCTTTCTCTGCAACAGCAGCAACACTTTTTTTCTCCGTGCTTTCAAGAAATAAACACCATTTGAATTTGGTCTCCATGCATAAACACAATTCAAAGTTAAAAGCTTAACAAAACCTTTTTTCTCCTTTTAAATCTTGCTTCTTTCCAGTTATTCACAGTGTTGGGCAAGCTCTTTAAATAAAAAAACCCAAATAAAATTAAAGCTTCCCACAATTATGTAAGAGTCTGAGCACGTATTCCTTCTGGTCTGGTGTTTTTTGAGATCCATGCATCAGCTCATCTAGAGACATTTCCCTGCACCATGGTCTTCAGTAGAGAAAGACAAATGACGGAGAATAGATCAGACAACGGAGTTGTGTTCTAGATGTTTACTATGTCTTTTACAGAAGCATCTCCAAGAGTCCACCAAGGATTAAGACCTCAGGGCATGACAACTGACTGCCTAGGAATTTGTCAAAGTATCAGAACAGGATTATCTGAAACACGTGATCACAGAAACAGGCGTAGCTTGGTACTTGGCAGTCGCAGCTTGGTACTTGGCAGTCGCAGCTTGTGGTGTGCTGAGCCCTTGTCCAAGGGCTGTGCTTTGCAGGTCCTACTGGCAAAGGTAGCTTTTGTAGGGGCTGCAGAGAGATATAAAGCAGTCACTTTGATAGAAGCTGATGAAAAAGCTCTTCATGTGCAAGGAGTGAAACTTGGACTTGCTTTGGAGATAAGAGGGTGGTCAGGTGGCACTGCTGGCAGACTGAAGGTAGGAATGAATCATGAGAAACTGGGTGCTATGTGCTGAAGAACCATAAAGGTGAAGATTAAAATCTTGTGGTCGATGACTGAAGATAGATGGCAACAGATATTTCAAATTTATGGTTGTAATGAGAATCCAAGAAAGGTCATGTTGCCACTGACGTCTTGAATGGAGCTGAGGCTCCACAACGATGTTTTGTGAATGAAGGTTTTGCTTTTTTAATGGCTTAACACCAGCATGGGTCAGAGTGACAAGTGAAATCTGGGCTGCAGTGTGACTGCTGGATCTGAGGAGGAGAGTAGGACCTGTTTCAGTGTTCGATGTGGGTGAGCAGCTGAGAAGGGTGCAAAGCTCCAGGCACTCACTAGTCATGGCAGAGATGCCTGAGACATATAGAACCAGGCAGTGTCTGGAGCTGCAGGAAGGAGCTGGAGGGAAATCAAGTGGGGAATGGTCCTACACAGGTTTCCCCTGGCCTGGCTTCGGATATTTTCATCTCAGCTACAAGGAGCAGACCTAAGGATAGAGGTTGAAGGAAGCTTAAAAGAGGAATGGTTTGCCCCCGTGGGAAGGGGGAACATTTAAATTCCCTATTGCCTGTGATGCTTGATCATGCTAAGTATCATCCTTCCAACTCTGTCAATACAAGGAGAACTTAGATATTGATCATTTAGGTGGTGCATGATGGACGATCTCGTTTCTGTACAATACTCCTTACCCAAACTGCTTTGCTCAATTAAGCTCTGCTCAGCAGAGACTATACAAATCTGCTGTAAAGTTCATGCCATGACCACATTTCCTATCAATTTCTCCACCGGAACGTATATTAATGGAAACATGGGGATATATTAATTGTACCATTTTGAATAAATGCAACCTTAGCAGAGTACATTTTTTTATTATTATTTAATAATTATGAGTTCAGGCTTTTCTTCATTTCCTGCTGTGAGCTTTTAAAAGTCACTGCAATGCTGAAACATAAATAGAGTACGTGATGTAACGCTTTACCTAGGCAAATATCATAGACATTTTTATCCCAGGAAAATGTAATGAAATGAAAAAAAACTTGTTCAGCTCATTTGAAATTTTTCTCTGTTGAAACCAAATAAGGGAAAACCCAAATCAAGATGAAACAATATTTACTTAAAAAAGACTAAACTAACATTTGCTAAGATTTGAGTAAGTAAAAAATGAGAAAAGTCTATAGAGAGCATGAAAACAATAAAGTTTTTGAAAAAAATCTTAAAAACATGGATGAGAAAATATCCAACCTGCTTAAGTTTTTCTGAGCCGATCCATTCCACATGTAGCAAAACCCAGGTGGGATGATGCTCAGATTCTCCCAGCCAGCAGAAAGTCAGAAATGGAGTCCAAGGTGAGTCACAAGGACAAAGTGATCCGGTACCATCTGGAACAGATGGATTATCATCTTTTACTCTCTTATCGCTTGGCCATCAAACTCCTGCATTCTCTCCCTTCCCCCTCTCCTGTTTGGCTCCTTCCTATTTCCTCATCTTTAAATTTTTTTCTTTTCCTCTTTGTCTTCCTTTCTTAGCCACTTGCCTTGTTCTGACAATATGATTACTTAATACTTACCTGCCAAATTAACTGACTTATTTTACCAACGAGTGGATATACCATTCCCTGACACTCCGCATTTGACAGTCTCACAATCTTTTCTATGTCCATGAGGCACACGTTATAATGGGAAAATTCCAGTAAGTACGGCGGGCTTTTTCTACAACACACTACTGTTACGTACCAGCATGAACCAGTATGCATGTTGGTTTGCCCTCTCTGTTTGACTTTTTAAGGCAATAAAATGTGAATAATTAAAAAAATCTTTTACAACCCACTCATCCTCTCTCCTTTATTCCAAAAATCACACCCAACTGACCTCTTACCGAGAATACTGTTTCATTCTGCAAGACTCTGTCTTTTCACAATGAAAAGAAAAAACCCTATTCAGCTAATTGAGCAATTTACTTAACTGGATACACTGTAAAAACGTATAGTAGAAATGCTAATGTATTAAGTATGAGTGTGTATTTGTATGCGTGGGGAAAAAGAAATGCTATATAGATGCTGTAGTTAGAATGCTGCATAAATACCTGAGGCAAAACAATTGTTACTGGAGATATATTTTGAGGTTTGCCTGCTAAGAGTTGTTCATTGTCAATAAAATGGAAGTAAATAAAAGGAAATTGCTTAAATTTGACCTGAGGTTTATTGCTTAAATTGGACCCCAATTTTTTTTGTTGGATGATATGTACAGAGCTTCGGAAATCATCTCCTCTTCCTTTTTATTGGCATGGTGCTTGGAGCCTAGCCATGGATCGGGATACCTTTGTGCAGAATGCATTGAGAAACAAGGGGGTCTCCTATGCAAAAATCATAGAATCATAGAATCATAGAATGGTTAGGGCTGGAAGGGACCTTCAAAGGTCATCTAGTCCAACCCCCCTGCAAGGAACAGGGATATCTCCAACTAGATCAGGTTGCTCAGGGCCTCGTCCAACCTGGCCTTGAACGTCTCCAGGGATGGAGCATCCACCATCTCTCTGGGCAACCTGTTCCAGTGTTCTACAACTCTCATGGTAAAAAATTTTTTCCTAATATCCAATCTGAATCTACCTCCTTCTATTTTAAAACCATTACCCCTTGTCCTATCACAACAGGCCCTCCTGAACAGCCTCTCCCCATCTTTCCTGTAGGCCCCCTTGAGGTACTGGAAGACCGCTATAAGGTCACCCCGGAGCCTCCTCTTCTCCAGGCTGAACAGCCCCAACTCTTTCAGCCTGTCCTCATAGGAAAGGTGCTCCAGCCCTCTTATCATCTTCGTGGCCCTCCTCTGGACCCTCTCCAACTGGTCCATGTCCTTCTTATGTTGGGGACTCCAGAACTGGACGCAATACTCCAAGTGAGGTCTCATGAGGGCAGAGTAGAGGGGGAGAATCACCTCCCTCAACCTGCTGGCCACGCTTCTCTTGATGCAGCCCAGGACGCGGTTAGCCTTCTGGGCCGCAAGAGCACATTGCCGGCTCATATTGAGCTTCTCGTCCACCAGTACTCCCAAGTCCTTCTCCTCAGGGCTGCTCTCGATCCATTCTCCGCCCAGTCTGTATTTGTACCTGGGATTGCCACGACCCAGATGTAGGACCTTGCATTTGGCCTGGTTGAACATCATGAGGTTGACACGGGCCCACCTCTCCAGCCTGTCGAGGTCCCTCTGGATGGCATCCCTCCCTTCCAGCGTGTTGACGGCACCACACAGCTTGGTGTCATCGGCGAACTTGCTGAGGGTGCACTCCATGCCACTGTCTACGTCACCGACAAAGATGTTGAAGAGGGCCGGGCCCAACACGGACCCCTGAGGGACGCCACTCGTGACCGGTCTCCACTTAGACATCGAGCCATTGACCACTACTCTCTGAGTGCGGCCATTGAGCCAATTCCTTATCCACTGAGTGGTCCATCCATCAAACCCATGCCTCTCTAGTTTAGAGAGAAGAATGTCGTGCGGGACAGTGTCAAAAGCTTTGCACAAGTCCAGGTAGATGATATCCATTGGTCGACCCTTGTCCACCGATGCTGTCACCCCATCATAAAAGGCCACCAAGTTGGTCAGGCACGATCTGCCTTTGGTGAAGCCATGTTGGCTGTCACCCACCACCTCCTTGCTCTCCATGTGCCTTAGCATGGTTCCCAGGAGAATCTGCTCCATGACCTTGCCAGGCACAGAGGTGAGGCTGACCGGCCTGTAGTTGCCCGGGTCCTCCTTGTTCCCCTAAATGCTTACAATGTTTTGCAAGACAAGAGCCAGAGCAGGGAACACCTGTAGTACTCTGATGATGTTGGTCAGTGCAGGAGGTTGTAGCACAACAGCCACCCCAAATTTGGCAGTGTTTTGCAGGAGAATGGGAGGCATTTGAGGGAGAAAGGTGAGATCGCTTTGTGGGTGATTATTGGGAGTCCTTCAAAGTATGAAGGACAGTATTAAAAATCATCAAACGCCATCAGGTAGATGACAGAGGTTTGAGATGCTGGCCTATAAAAGTGGAAGATGACCTCTTATGACTTAATAAAAGGTGGTGCCAATGTGTCAGTCAGCTCTGAGGGGGCACGGAGTTGAAATCTGGCAGTCTTTTTTTGATGTCATAAAATGTATCAATTGCTTTGACATGTCAGAAGAAGAACTCAAATATTTTGGTGAAGAACAAGGAGTAAAAAAGATAAAATTCCACTAAAGTGATCATACTTAGGATGCAGTGACACCAGATGGCCAGGAGAGATTGGGCAGATGGGGGAGCCACGTGTTTAAAGTCACCTGTGAAGTCGTTGGTCGCTTTTCAATGTTTAATGGAGTGCTGGAAAATCAAAAGCCACAAAACTCTTCTGTTTCCCTCCCTTTCAGAAACAGTACTGAGGACGTGCCTTCCACATCAGGCTCTGAGCCTGAGTATGCAAAACCGCAGAGGCCGAAGCACAGATTGATAGAGCAGAAAACTGAGGCAAAGAACAATTTAGTTGCCATATCTTTGGTTTCTCCTTTCCTCTAAGTGGAAGAGGACTGAGGCTCACCCAGGAGCTTCCTCTGTTGCAGGGGGGTGCTAAGAGCAGGGCTGGAGCAGAGGCAAGAGTGGCCAAAAAGAGTCTTTTTAAGAACAAGCTACTGACTTCTTTGTTTGCTTGCTTTTAGTTCCTAAATGTTGCAGCAATGCAGTACCTATGTAATGTTTACACCGAAGAACACACTACCAGGGATTAGGTATCTGAGACTCTCTTGATGAAATCTGTAGGCCTCCCGCCTTAAACCCATGATTGTTTTGCTAGATAGCAGAGAAAGCAACATCAAGGCAACCTGACAGCAGAGTGTGTTGGGAGGGTGAGCAGTGGAGGGAAATACCAAATTAGAATTAGGAAGCAACTAAGAGACTGGGATGAGATAATAGCCATTTCTTTATCACTGCCTTTTCTTATGTCTGTGACTGCTTTCTTCCACATTATAAAAAAGAAGCAATGGGAGTGGCTCAGCAGTGCTGGACATCAAAGCTTTCTTAAAATACAGAGGTGTACTGAGTTGCTGCAGTGGTACACACCATGTCTACAAAGTTCGACAGTCTTTTTAAGACTATACATTTTTATTTTTTTTCCCTTTTCCTTACACAGTCAAGGCCTCCAAATGGGGTCCATCATCCTACAGCAAGACACTCCTACTGATTCTCATCAGTGATACATAGATTTGTTTCTATTTTAACATAGAGGAAAGATGGACAGAATAAGGTTTGCATTTGCTGAGGAGAAAATCAAAAGTTCTCAAAGGCCCATGACTAACACAGCAAAAGTATGGTTGCATCCCTCACAGGAAGATTTCCAGGAAAGGTACCTGAAATCCTCCAGTAGAAGATGCTAGTTGGCAGCATTAATTTATTAAACCTTCTTTGTCGAGTGGTCTGATTTATACCCAGTTTATAAAGGAGCAAGCAATGGCTTGCACAGGTGAAGCAATTTGCCTGCAATCCTCCAAAAGGTAGCATAAGGAAAGCAAACCATCTCTCTGACCCTGTAATAGCTCTGAGATCACCAAAATTTTTTACAGTGAGAACCATCATTCACTGGAACAGCCCCTCCTCGGGATGTGGTAGAGTCCCCATCACTGGATATTTTTCAATATGTGTTTGGACATGGTCCTAGATAGTCTCATCTAAGTTCCCTTTCCCATGAAAGGCTGGACCAGATGATCTTTCAATGTCCCATCCATCCTGGGCTGTTCCCCACTGGGAAGCTAGCAATGACTGCAGACCTCCAAGGAAGGATTGAATCTAAGAGTGAGGGAGCTTTTCTGTCCAGAATCCATTTCATTCCTAGCCAGCTCAAACCCTCTTTTATATATAGAGGGCAGTTTTTGCATGTTGTGTGGGAAATAGGAAATGGGTTTATTTTTCTTCTTTTACCTTCTCTCCACATAGACTAGCGACTTTATGGGCAGATATTTGAGGATAAATGGATTGCTTCTCTTACACAAAGGTTTTAAATAAAATGTCTCTTTTCTGACTAAAAAGTAGGTTAGTCAATTTTTAGTGGCTTTCTCCTTCCAGTGAAAATCATCAGCTTATATTTGCTGTAAAAACGACACTGTCATCGTAAAAGCTCCTTCTGTTGGGATTCACTGCACCATTTACACCAGATAGCAGTGTAAAGTCCTAATGGAGAAATAAACATTTGAACATCTTTCCTGATATCATAATTGCCACATTTAGGTGCTGCTGTATGTGAAAACAGAAGCACAAAGAAAATTTCCTTGTTCCTTCCGCATGCTAGAAATTGTACCATCCTGCCTGCATATATTGTTTGTTATACATATGTATGGGTGATACACACCAAAGCAGAAGTTTCCCTTTATGTGGTAACGGAGATGCTTTGTGCCATAAAATGTAACTCCACTCTTGCTTCCCCTTGGAAGGAAAAACTCACATAAAGAAATCCCAAAACCTACTGAGAGAAGAGCCAAGGAAAAATGGCAGCAAGAAACTCTGAAGCTAGAAGTGGAGCAAAATGATGGTAGCAGAGATGAAACCTCAAATCCAGGAGGATACGACAAAACTGGTATGCAGCACTCAAAACTCCTTGATGTCGCCTGGTAGGAGGCATAGTCATACTATGTTCCAGAGATTTTTATTCTGTACTGGGACACCTGGCCAGCCTTGCTGAGCCCCTGCAGTTCCTGAAAACTGGCTGCTTTAGTTGGGATGTGCAGGCACAGTTGGCAAGCTCAGATGCCAGCATAGGTCACCCCAGGATGAGGCCCATCTCCTTGTTTTGCTGAGTTAACACCCTCAGCACGCTGGGTCAGAGAGGTTATTTACAGCAGACTCCGTCATGTTGCAGCAAGTCTCTGGCTGAGCGCTCGGCTGCAATGGTGGTGAAGTTTGACTTTCAGAAAGTAGGGGTTCAAACGCAGTCTCTATAGCGGGCACATATTTAGGATGAGTTTATGAAGGTGTCCTAAGGAGAGAACTTGACTTGATAGATCAAAGTAGGGAAAAGGGTGCTGGGAAAAAAACCCCATTGAATTACCCTGACAAAGGGCACTTGTAATGTTAGGAGGTCTGGGTTTAGGAGTGTACAGATTGGGGAACATATTTGGTTGACCTCTTCTCCCAGAGTAATTGAAAATTATTCAGCTCTACTGAGTGTAACTGCCAGCAGCTTCTGCTTCATATAATTGAGTTCTCTATCCTCAATTTGTTTGCCTGTGTTTCACGCTTTGAAAAAAATAGCACTTAACCTTTTATTGTTTATTCAGACTTATTTAGAGAAAACAAAAATCTCTGTGGCTGGCTGTATCAACTACATACATTTTTGCTGAGCTCTGGAACGAGGTGAGTGTCAACAAAAAGCAGCTCAAAACCTCTTTCTTCCAGGGTTATTACTGACAGTGTAGACAGTCTTGGATCATATCGGATGTCCCTGATTATGTTAGCATGTGGAATGGACATGGCCCCATGCCCCTCATTTGACTCAACACATATTTGAGTCAAGTAAAGATACCTCATGGGGCAGTGTTGCTCACCAGCCTGGGCTGCGGCACCAAGGACGCTGTTGCATCCTCCACAGCCAGGAGGAAATGGCCTGCCTCTTGTGGGCAGGATAGGTACCTTGAGTTGAGTAGTTAATTAGTAGTTCATTATCTCAACTCAGTCCAGCTGGATAAGAATGATTGGTGCCATAATTCCCCCTTTTTGTTTTACCATTTTTTCTGTTTTCACAAAGGCTTTATGGGTGAGCAGAGACCCGGCCCATTCATCCAACTCCAGCACGCTTCCCTCCCGCGAATACCACGTCAGGGCTTGCGGCTTTACCTTCTTCTCCGAAGGACTCTCGCTCGAGCTCCCAGCTCCGGCTCTTTTGGCTCGGGCTCCTTAGGCTCAGGCTCTCGGCTCGGCGAGGGAGTCGGGGCTTCCCAGGGTCTCATGGATGTATCACATCGGGGTCACCAGTTGTTGCTCACCAGCCTGGGCTGCGGCACCAAGGACACTGTTGCATCCTCCGCAGCCAGGAGGAAATGGCCTGCCTCTTGTGGGCAGGATAGGTACCTTGAGTTGAGTAGTTAATTAGTAGTTCATTATCTCAACTCAGTCCAGCTGGATAAGAATGATTGGTGCCATAGGGCAGGTGCTTGCAATGAATGTGTCATCTATGTTTGGGATTTCACCTGAAACATGAGAAACCCTAAAGGGTAAAAACATTAGAAAAGTGGTATTTTAAGTGTCTCGATCTCAGAGAAAACCTCATTGCAATTAGAATCCATTGCTCAGGTAGGGAACTTCGCAACGCAGAGTTCAGTGCTGCGACAGCTCTGGCTGATGAGATGGGTGAGATTTTATTAGGGTATAGGCATCTAGCCTGGCTTCTGCCTCGTCATTGTCTTCTCTTAAGAGGAGGCTTTGTACCTCTGTGCAGCTGCTTTAGAGCTCAGAGTGTCTCTTATGCACCCTGCCTCTTACCCCTCTTATTCTAGTATGTTTAGCCAATTTTTTGAACATGTATATCTCAGCATGACATCTCAGTAGAAATGAGGTAGATATGTTGGTTAGATTACACACAAAGCTTCAAGCAGCATTGATTTATTTACTATAACTGATCCAAAAGACTTAATTTTTCTGATATCTTGACACCTCTTCAAGGTCAAATTCTTATTCTGTGGACCAATGTGTGCTCCCAGTCAGTGACTCCATGTGCAGTGCTGGTGTTACCAGCACTGATGGGTAACTTCCGACTAGCATATAATGTGTGAGAGAGGCATTTTTAACATATGTCCATGGTGACCTTGTCTTTTTTATTCTTGAGTCTTGCTCCTTAAACTGAGCACCAGGCAGCAGGCTCCTTGCACTGGGCTGCCTGAGAAGGAAGGCGGCAGGTTTATAGTGCCTGGCAGGAGACTAAAGTGGGCTTAGAGAGGACTGAGGGCAGGGAGCTGGGAAGATCAATGTAGATGTGGATCTCAGGGAAAGAGGTAGATCCTGTCACCTAGAGTGAGTTAGGGTAAGAACCTAAGAGCTTTCCTTCTGCTCACAGTAGCTTAAATTTCTCAAGGTGAGAACCTGCCCAGGGAGGACCTGCTTTTTGATCTAGGTTCTCTGACATCTTGGAGTGCTGCTGATGAGTTGAGTCCACATCCGTTTGGCTGGTAATACCCAGAAGGAGAAAATAAAGTCTTTGCCACAGGCTCTTGAGGTGCTGTGGAGCTTCCATCATTGCTGAGGAAAATCAGTGATAACCAAATGGTGTGTGACCCTCCTTCCTGGGCATGTGCTTGCCCTACAGACCTTCACAGTAAGCTCAGCAGCTGGGACGCAGGGCCGCTGCCCAGGACACGGAACACAATGGCCACTGTGGACTCCTCTGTGACTACAATGCAGTATCAAGTGTTTTTGCTGGCTTGTAAATTCAATGATTTCAGGACACATTTTTTGCCATCTGTGGCAAAGGAAACATGTACAAGCCATGGGTGTACCTGTGGAGTAGGGAATACAGAAGGAAAATCATGTGCTTTGCCCTTTGGCCTCTGATTTCTGCACTTTTAGCTTTTCTGGTGGGCAGGGTATGTCCTGTGGCAACCTTCATGGTCAGGCACAGCAGCTTTTGGTGCTCTGAAAAGAAAATTATGACTATCCTCAACCTCTACTTTTCAGAATAAATCTTGTCCAGAATAGCTCTATTGTTACTCACACAGTAGAAAACTGTTGGCTTTCCATGACTTTGGCAGGGTCGTAATACTCTGAGGGCGTGATTTTTCCTGAGACTGTGCCTGTGAATAACCTTTCATAGGCAGTGATCTTGCAAACATTCTGGCATGTCAGTGTTCTCACAGGTTTTTCCATGCATGAATGTACATGACTGCTGGAACCGAGGGCTTAGGCACAGCGTCATTATTGTCTGCAAATGTAGTAATTTCCCAAGTGTAATGTCAAAAACCTGTGTTCAGTCTGGATTGTTTTCTACAGTTCTGGAGGTTTATCAAACTATATAGCTTCCCAAATCAGACTATGTATAGTTGTTTCAGAGAGACTCACCTGTCTGAACAAATGAATATTTATTATGTTTGAATATTAAAAGGAAATGGGACTTGGTTTTACAAAGATGCCCATAAGCTTCTCGTTCGTTTGGCAAATGGTCCACACAACATGTTTACGTACAACATTCTTCACACTCATGCAAGATGCTTTTCTTGATGGGAAAAGATAATCCAAGCCTTCTGTAGTTGTGCGGTTCTTGACTGCCACTTGATATAGGACAGAACTTTTTAAAATGTGCTAATAAACAGCGAATATGGGCATACTGCTTTCACACTGCTCTGAGCATAGAGTGGTCATCATTGTCTGGCATGCTTCTTTCATTGCCTTGCCCATAATTTCCTGCAGTCACAGGAAACACCTATAGGAAATAAACTGGCCATAGGATGCAAAGATCACAGTCATCTCAGCCATTCATTACTGCCTGTCGTATTAGAAGAACTGAGGTTATGACAGTGTTTCCTCCTTAATCAGCCGGAACAGAAGGGCCCTCCCAGGCAGGTGAAATACCGCTTACTTTCCTCTTACAAAATGGAATGAT
Organism: Tauraco erythrolophus; assembly: GCF_009769465.1. Classification (NCBI taxonomy): domain Eukaryota; kingdom Metazoa; phylum Chordata; class Aves; order Musophagiformes; family Musophagidae; genus Tauraco; species Tauraco erythrolophus. The sequence continues at coordinate 45,734,829 of NC_141465.1, read as the reverse complement.
TTTGAGCAGTGCCAAGCCATTAAAGATTTTGCAGTGTTGCGGAAAGGTTGCAAGAGACCACTCTGCTGCTGACACAAGCTGGGTGAGTTTAAAGGCCAGATCCTCAGCCGGTGCAAACTGGCACCGTTCAGTTGACATCAGCTGAACGATGGAGCTGCCATACACCCGAAGAAGCCTTAGAGAATTAGGCTCAACCAGAAGGCCTGCAGTGCTGCAGTTACTGTTTTACTTTCTCAAATATTGTTCCAGTAAGTTCATTTGATTCATCTTTTTCTTCTTCTATTAGTGAGTGTAATTCGTCAGAATCCGACTTTGTTGACTGCAGTACAGCGTATTATTAAGCCCATATCCTTCTGTCCGGCCTGCCTGCTAGGCTGGGCAGAGCGAAGACTGCTCTGAATGCATCAGGGTTCACGTTTAAATCATGTCTGAAATTGTAGAGTGGTTCGCTTTCTTTCTTTCTCCTTCCTTTCTTTCATTTCTTTCTTCCGCCTCTTTTTTTTTTTTTTTCTTCTCACAAGCCATAGAAGCTTTTTATGGCCCGTTTTGATACCTGGAGGTACTATGAAGCTGCAGCTTATGATACAGTTTGGGTTGAGCCTGGTTGGTAGGGACAGGTTGAAAGAAGTAATCTAAATAAAAGTGCATGGCCTCTTGGACCCGAAATTGGCTGGCTTGCCAGCCCCAATTCATTTATCTCACAAAAAAAACCCAAACAGAAAAAATCCTCAGCAAATTCCTATCAGTTTCACAGGGGTCATTTGCTTCACTGGCTTCCAGTAAGGATATCATTATGCTCTTTAGTCCTAACCCAGTCCTAACCTACTCAGCTTTCTAAACAGTTAGTTTAATTAATCCCCTGTCTTTCTGATTGTGAGTGCTGTGTATTGCAAGTGAGATTTTGATGCAAAGCATCACTAAATTAATTAGTTTTGGCCCTGATCCACCAGATTTAATAGGGGTATTTGCACGTTCAAAGGTAGACAACTGTTGAAGTGCCTCATTGAATGGGGCACTTCTCCTTTAATGAGAAGGGGCTAGGCAGCTCCGTCTCTGGCTGCTGCCTATGAAGTTTGCAGGGGTACTTACTGCCTGGGCAGACAACCTCTGCTCCTGGCAAGGCATGACGACATTTTAGTTGTGTCTTGCACACAAGTGGAACACCTTGAATAATCTTCTCTGTGTTACTCTGTATTGAAGACAGTCCCACTGAATTTGTCGTGTTCTCTATGCACATCTCATGAAGCCCTCTGGGCAAGGTCATGCAATCTCCAGCTTGAAAGGTTTGATCAATGACAGCTTAGATGTTAGATTTTTAACAGAAATAATCCTCTTTGTTCATGGAGCAATGCTCTTTCTACTGCTCATTTGATTCTTGGCCAGCATCTTACTGTCACCTTGTAGATACAGATGCATCTTGTAAAACAGATGCTAGCATTGGATTGTTGCCGGATGATAGTGTATTCCACATCAACAGACATCACTTGTCAACTTTTCACCGGCGTGTACGTAAGGGAGAGGCAAACATTGCCAACCTGACTTTGGTTCCTGTGGCTGTTTAGGATACACCACTCCACTGAGCAGCTGAAGCTCTACGTCCTCCTTTAGTAAAACTCTGCCCCTGCTGAAATTCTGAGTATTTCCCATCCATCTTATGAAAGCCAGCATTTCATTCTGTGAATTTTCAAGGGCTTTTCTCAGTATAGGAGGATACCTGTGCCCAGAAGCACTTGCTGAAATTCAACACACAGTGTTGCAAAGCTTTTTAAACAGCCACTCTTGCAATAGTGTCCTGATATTTTGCTCTGACTGTGTCAGGTGCTACTTGAGTTTCACAGGTATATGTTGTAGGTGAGGCATTATAAGACACTGAACTCAACAGATAAATTACAGACCGTGAGTTTTGTCCTTGGGTTTGGAGGATGAAAACCAAAAGGACTCAGGAAGAATAGCAACCTAGTTTGTGAATCTAGTGTTAGCAAGAGTGACAAGGTCCAGCAATCTGGTTTTTATTACTTTTTTTTTAAAATCTTTACTGTTTTTTATTTCCTAGTACCCTGGGTTTCCAGGCAACTGAGGTGGATAACATCACAACTTCAGGATGACCTTTTGGCTCAAGACAAAAATGATGCAGCGCTTCATCTTGAGAAGACAACTCTGAGCGATGGGGACACTGAGGTCTTGCCTGACTCGTATGGCGATTCAGATTTTCATCAGAGCCTTTGGGAGTGTGGAGGTTCATCTTGGAAGTTGAGGTCTTTGTCCACTACTGAACAGTCTTGCTGGGACAATCCTGTCTCCCCTCCAAAAAGAAGCAACGGTGTAATGGTGCTACTGTGGGTGAAGGGATGCTGCTTGGGGGAGAGGAATAAACCCCTGGTTGTCACAGAATCATTCTCCAGAAGCAGTAACTTTAGGCCGAGTTCTTTCCCAGCGTTTCCTCTTTAGTCCTGGACTAATCTATCAATCCTGATGCTTTTTAACTGATGTAAAATCAAACGAAAAATGCATCTGTGTACCCTTAATGGTTCCTAAGTCTTCCTCCCCTTGGTCAGATGCATGCGTGATATAAACTTAACTACTTTCAGCTTTAGGTTGTGGTCAAGTGGTAAAGAAGCGAATACTCAGTGGAGTCAAGGTGCAAACCAGCCTGGAAGGAGGAATTTCAAGGAATCACAGCCAAATATTACAATTTTTTCCCCCCTTGTTCTGGAAGGAATACGAGCAGCAGTATAATATCTGTCAAAATAAGTCGATGTCTATCCTGAATGGTCATTCACATAAATAAAAGTTTGCAGGCCCTGTGCTACATACATACCATTTCTATGACAACTATGATTTTACTTGATCAACGCTCTTTTCCACAAGGCGCCGAGGCCCTGCTGGCTCCCCAGGCCAGCTCGTCATCCCCAACCCCAGGATCCTGCCTGGGAGCGGCCCACACGACAGAGGCCATTTCCTTGGGAAGCTCCCGGCCAGCCCAGGGCGGTGTGGGCAGGGCCGGCCCAGGCGCCCGATGCCGGCGCGCATTTTGAGGCGAGAACAGGGGTAATGAATACATGGCAGCCTGCGGTGGGAGCCCTGCCACTGTTAAATTTGTAGCCAATTAGCCGTGTTGCACAATTCCAGCAGAGTAACACCAGTCTCTATAGACCCGGTATAGAGAGAGAAATTAGTTTAGACAAATACCTCTTAATCCCTTGTTCTTGGCTGGTCTGGAGCGCCTACTGCTAAGTGCTAATAGCATTGGGAAATCCCAATTCCCAGTGTCAAGGGCTTAGAAGAATCAGTCTATTAAAGGGAGACATTTATTCCGCATTAGCTTTGATCAGCGGCTCCTAGGTGAAATCCCCTTCAATAAAACGCGCGGCCTCCCGCTCAGGGCTAACGCGGGCTTCGCATCGGGCAGCCGAGGGAGCGGGCGCGCCGGGGCCGTTTTTCGCCGGGCGTCGCCCCGCGGGAGGGAGCAGCCGCCTGCCCGGGGCGGGCACCCACGCAAGCCCGCGGTGCCCGCGGTGACAGCCGGCCGCCTGCGAGCCCGCCCGGGCCGGGCCGTGCGGTACCGTGTGGCGCAGCGCAGCGCCAGCCGAGGCGGCGGCGGCAGTTGGGCGATCTCGCGCTGCCCCCCGGCGGCCGTTAACGGCCGTGCCGCCGCTCCCGGCTGGCTCCGGCCCGGCCCGGCGGGCTGCGGCTGGCGGCGCGACCCCGCCCGGCTCCTCGGCACTGCCCCCCGCTCCCTGGCACTTTGGCGAGGGCAGGGCGGGACCCTCCGCCCCGGCGGGGCGCGGAGCAGGCCCGCCGCCCCGGCTGGCAGCCCGCCGCCGGGGGGCCACGGTGCCGGCCCCGGGCCACTGTGAGGCGGGGCGTCCTCCGGGCCGAGTCGGCACTGCCGGCGGGGCGGCGGCTTCGTGCCGGCGTGTTCGGGCAGGGGAAGCTGGTGCCTTGCGGGGTGGGCGGTGGCGCGGGGAGCACGTTGTGCCTCTCCGGGAGCCGTGACTCGAGGGAGGGCCGGGGAGCCTCGACCCACCCGCCGGGGAGCCGAGAGGGGCAAGCGGCCCTTTCCAGCGCCAGCCACCGATATCCGTTTCGAGTATTAAAATGTCACCGTTTGAACGCAAACGCATTGGTGCTGCAAAAAAGCTTCAGAGTGAAATTTCTCAATCAGCGTCGCTGTACTCTGTCCTCACGTCAGGTAGTTGGAGACTTTCCATGGCATTAAAGGATAATATCTTGCACCTGGGGCTGCCATGAGGAACAAAAGTGTATTTTTAAGCTTCAGCCTCCCCATGTATTCTAGATGCAATTTGCCAAATGATACTGATGTATAAATAAGCTAACCATATAATAAAAGATGAAAATTGTATGGGAAGCTTCCCGGACACAATTATTAGGCCCTTGTAACATTATGACATTACTTATATGCTCCAGAAGCTTCTGGGACTGAGGGGAAATTGCACTGGCACATGCAAAGTAACTTGGGAATCGACCAGCATTTTCAGATCACAGAGTGGCATGCAGGGGAAAAAAATAATGTATTGCTCCTAAATACTAATTATTTGCAGGCACTGGGTCTTGGTCCATAATTGGAATGTGAGCAATCTCTACATATAAAATGTAGCAATTTCTGTACTTATGTAAGTAGCTGTTATCTAAAAATTACATAGCTTACTACTGTGTTAACTTTATGACTGCTTCCTGGCATTGCTTGGACGCGTGGTACCTGCAGAAGGCACCTGCTGGGTTTCTGAATGCATCAGGTACATCCTAGCATTTCCGTGACTTCGGAGGAATGTTAATAGCATGACAGTAGCACAGCAGGCTTCACGGAAGAGCGGCGGGGAGGGAGGATGAGCAATGACGGTTACATTAGGGCTACTTTACGAGTGTCTAAAATAATGTTACAGATGAAATACCCATACATTAAGCAAGGATGTGAAGATGGAATGGGTGAAAGTTGGTTTTCTAAGTGGCCAGCTTGCAAGTACGCAATTATTTTTCAACTGTAAATAGCAAACATGGCTTCAAGTTCCTGTTTACCTCTGATTTTATTTTTTTTTTCAGGGAGATCATTGGGTCTGTGCGATGGCCTTCTAACCCACAGATTGGGTATTTGGGTATGCTCTTGCTCTGGTCACCTTTTCTGTCCCACTTCGGCGTTTATCCTTGGGGTTAGCATCCGTTACACTCTGGTTCCAGCTACATTGTTAGGAGCTAATAATCATAAACTGCCTCTGCTTTTACTCCAGGGGATCCAGGTAGGCTTTTCTCTGTGATGAGGCCTCAGCTTAGCTTGGAGATGTGATTACTCTGCAAGAGGTGAGCCCAGTTTATGAAGCAGAGCTGGCGCCCTCTCTACTGAACACTCCCATCTGTGTAGGCTGGGCATACTTTCTGTTATGGAGGGTTGCAGGGGTCAGCTGTCAGTCTAGGGTACTGCAGGGACAGGACTCGGCCATGTGTCGTGTAGTTCTCTACAGAATCAACACCTTTGAGTGAAAGAATATTTAATGGGAAATTCCCCAACTGCAAGGCACTTAGCACCATGGCGGCGGGAAATGTGATGAGCACTGGAGGATTCTGGGCTGTGGCAAAGATACCCAATGGCTAAAGTTAAGGCAAAACGAAATTCACATTGCAAATAGCATGTGGATTTTTAACATTTAATTAACCATTCAGATAGATTGCCAGGAGGTGTAGCAGATTTTTTTTCCCCATTGCTTTTAAGTTTTTAAATGAAGACTGGATGTCTTTGTAGAAGATATACTCTAATCCAAATGTAAATTGTTGGGATCAATGCAAGAATTACTGGATGAACTTCTCTGGCCCTTGCTATGCTGCATGTCAGACTAGATGATGCTAACAATCCCTTCCGGCCATAAAAATGTATGAGCAGTAGAAAATTATAAGTTTGAGAAGAGTAAAATGATATGAAATTAACTCTATAACAGAAATATTTTTGCAACATAAACTCCTCTTTAACTTCTGTTGCATTATTGCACATTCTCAGTGAAAGCAACACAGATTTATAGTTGTATTTTAACATTAGAAACAGCAGATGAGAAACTTAAATAAGGAAAAATTAATGTAGGTCAAAAATGGGGGAACTGACTCCCAATAAAAGGTCTGTCTGTCCGTGTTAGTTTGCTAATCAGTTTTTCTATGGAAGAACAACTTCCTGAAGCCATTGCTGATACGTGACTTGCTCGATTTTTAGAAATTCTCCCATTTCAGACACGCTAGGATTGAGTAGGTAATTGACTGTGCCTTTCTTGATAGGTGAATGGTATTTGTATTTAACCGTCTCGGACAACTGTCTCACAGAATTCAAAGTAGGCTTTCAAAAGCTCTCCATTTGGCCCAATAGTCCTGGGAACAAACCCCTGACTTCAAGGGAAACACAGTTAGCTTCTGTGACTTTGCATTTGTTTGGCATCAGCAAAAATCTCTGGAAGTGGATGGGAGATGGAGGCTACGGCAAAGACAATTCCTGTGTGTGACCACCTAAACTGCTGACTTTATGTAACACAAGTCCACTGGAGCAACGTGTGTAGATAGAAGTGAGCAAAACCAGAATTGATGTCGTGGACCACCTTTTTGCTTACTATTTTTTCTGAGAGTTGTCAAAGAAAGGAATGGAAATGAAAGCTGATTTCATTGCAGTTGGAAAAGTCTGTTTTTTTTTTTAACAAAAAGAGAGTGTAGAAGCCCCATATCACTAGTCTTTTTCTTGCCTTCTCTCAAACATCGATCCTGAGGAAGGACTTGATATACTTGTTGGAGCTGAATCATGTCTTGTGGTTTTGCTTTATTTTGAAAGACGGAAATTTTTGAGCTGTTTCTATTTTAGATGAGGTGAAGGAGTGAATTCTGGTTTTGCTATGTTTTTTCCCAATGAGATTTTCAAGAATTGCTTCTCTAGCTTAACAGAAGAGACCTGGCATAAGACAGGTTCCTCTCTGAGACATTTTCAGTGAGAAACCACCTGGGCTACTCACTTATTCCTTAACCAGGGAAAAAGTGCCTGTCTTCCAAAACTCTTCCACAGTTAAGAGAGATGTGAAGGGAACTAGATACTTCTTAAATGTGATTCATCTGGGCCATTTTCAGCTGCTACATTAAAATGAGGTAAATTGTAGCTTAGAGAAATTTCTCTACAAGGGACTATAGACTACTAGCTCAGCTCTAAATGTCTGCATTGCATTTGCCTGGCGTTGGCCATCGAACATTAACTAGGAATAAACGTGGAAGAATAGAGGAGGAGAGAACAGGAAGTAATATTTTCTGAAAATACTCAATAAGGTAAAGACAAATACTTACAAGGCAAAAGTGGTGTGGGGAATAATAGAAAAGGGAAAATAGGAAAGAGGAGGAAGAAGGAATGTACAGAGAGCAAAAAAGAAAGGATTTAGCTCTTTTCCTTCGCTGGGGCCAGGATGGAGAAAACAAAGGTGGCTATGTGTTTTCTTGTAACTGCACTAGTTGAAGTCTGGCCAAAAGAGGAAGGGGACTGCTTGTTTTCAACTGAATATAACCCAGTGGTGGGGCTTGGAAAACTGGTGAATGTTGAAATGTTCTTAAGACATCATTTTTGCTCGGCTGAGTGCCGCCTTAGATACTGTCCAAGCATACTCTAACTTAACAAGCACTTATATCATAGCATCCAGCACATCATATATTCCTCTTCACTTTGCCCTGCATTTCTCTGAGAAACAGCCTATGTCTCTGTACAGCCAGGGGCAGAGTATGAGAAGAGATGGCTATTTTGGGCACTTGCATTCCAGTATGATGAAATAAAAGGAGGCAAAGCACCCCTCTTCCACCTTCCCCCCGCCCCCCAGTTCCGCCCCAAGCTGCAGCTTTGCCTATCTATTCACAGCAGCCCCAGACTCAGGGTCAGAGTGGGTACGTCTGCTCTAGTGATTTGGGATAGGACTGAGAGCATTCCTGACACCGGAGCTTGATTGTGCTGTTAGATTTAGAAAGTGGTCCCTGGCACGGTTTTGACCTGGGATGACTAACATTCTCTCAAACAATTTTTAGACGCTTTCTGTCCTTTCAGGTCCAAGTGCCCTTTAGCCATCAATCAGCTGAGAATATTTTCTCTCCCAGTTTTTCTGAGATCCGCATATCTAGGCTGTGTCTAGTGTTTCCTTGCAGGTTGCTGTAACAACTGTGCTTTTCTTTTCTGTTTCACAGACTTTCAAACCTCCCCAGAATCAGGACAAATTCCTCAGCCTTGGAAGCACCCCTTTGTTTGGACTGTCGCACATATTGTCAGTGCGTGGCTATTGATTCAACATCTCAGTGGACAAAAGGACCATCCTGGGTTCTTACACTTGCCTCTAAATGAAAGTTGTCAATTAGGCCCTTCAGTTTCAAAGAAGTTTAAGCTGATCAAACAATCTGGCACCTATTCACTCACACAAAGGGGAAGACATCAGAAGAAGTAAATATTGCATATTAAATCTCCTTGTCTATGAAATCCAAACAGTTGCCAAAATCTACTGGTTACATCTCAGATACTATTTAAACTCTTAATTCCAGACGCTAAAGTGTGTATTAATGCCACCATTGTCTCAGCTGCAGTTGAACACTGCAATGACTTTTAATCGGCTTTCTTTCTTCCCTCACTTGTTCCTAATTTATCTACTACTATGATTATCTAGTTCAGCTCTTTGAATCTTTCCTCTAATGCTTCTTGTTTTATTTATTTCCTATTCTGCAATTTTTCCATTCACATCTTCAGCCAAATGGACATCTTTGTCTTCTTCTCTTATCATAATCCCTTATTGGATCCTGTTCCAGGGTCATGAATGACCATAGAAGGATTCTGACTGTATTTGACTGGGAACTGGAGTTAGTCCGCTACTCACCTGCATTAAATTTCTTAAATGCCTCTCTTTGTGCCTTTTTTACATTTGCACCAGCACATGGAACACCATGTCTGCCCAGGACAAAACATATTTTGTGCATTGGGTCTCCCTAGATTTTATAGACCTGATTAAAATCTCCAGAGCCTGTCTATGATACAAGAGGAAAACTAGGCACGTGCAAGAAGCATTGCTGAAAACTGCCAGGCTGACTGGGAAAACAGGTAGGGCTAGGGTGGTCAAGACAGTAGCCTGGCTTTAAGTCCTATGTTTTCTATGGCTCTCTAGGGAGCAAATCTAAGATTGTGAAAGACCGTTTTCCAAGTCTGCATCCTACCCGATATCCAGCTGAGACTTGAATCCACATTTCCTACAGCTCAGGAAATGTCCTAACTCCCAAGTTTTGCTTGTTTTTTTGGTGTGTGGCTCTCTGTCTATCCTGCTGAAGACCTAACAGAGCTAAACCACCTAATTAAACTGTATGGAGGGACGTACCAGCCTAGGTAAACTCTGTCTGTGAAGCAGAGAAACTCATAAAACAGACCAGCATTTTTTTTAGCAAAACAGTTTTTGGCATGAAAATGCACTGTTTTGTTAACATGTTTTGTTGGAATAGTAGGATCTACCTGAGTGTAGTTATTGGTTCAGACACTAGTGACCTGCACTGGAGGAGCACCTAATGTATTCCCTTGCGTACTTCTCTGAGTGTCCTAGCCACCTCTCTTTCTCTCCAAGTTTTCTTGAATTCTTCCTTATATTCTTCTTTGGCCTACAAGATATTAGCCAATCCTATGAGGGGGGTTTACCGCTCACATTTTTTTTTTTTTTTAAACAAGAAGAAAAATCTGATGTGAGAATAAAGTAGATTAACAACTTTCCTCTTTGGTGTGGAATACAGTGCATGTTTTTAGCCAAGTCTGTTTGGTGGCTGTTCCAATAATCTGTCTTGTGCGCAGATTTTCTCGTAAAAATATGTCCCTGCACTAGTTCATATTCTAGTTCTTTAAACAGTATGATGACACTCCCTAGTCAATCATGAAATCCATGAACTTCTCAGTCACATTTCCTATTACCCAGGTAGCAAAGATGCAAGGTTCTAATCTACAGCTCTCTTGAGTCCTACTGTGACAGTTTCTGAAAGGGTTTCTGGATTTGTGTGGGCTCTTTGGATGAGCCGCTGAGCTGGTGTGGCTCTTTCTGGAGGCTCCACCTTGTCCAGCAATGTCACAAACCAGAGGCAGCCCTAAATGCCTGAGGGGGAAGGTACAAGGAAATCTGTATCAGGCATGTCTAAATTAATCTGCTCCTAAAGAAAGGTTTGCCCCCTGCTCAGTATTGCTAAAAAAAAATTGAAGCCTTGAAGCAGGAAGGTAGGTAGTTTTTCTCTGAAATTGCTGCCTTTTAAATGTTTGTTAGCATTTTGAAATCCAAGGAGGTGCCTAACCCTCTGCTGAGTCCTGCTGGATTCATTACATCATGGTCGGGCTTTTCAGGTGTTAATCGTGTGAAAATGTGTCATCTTTTGTAGAAATTTTGAATCTTCCATGCTTAAATTTTGTGAAATGTCTCTTTGTTCTTGCATTATGATAAAAAGGGGAGTAAAAGTACCTCATCTATCTTTTCTGTCCTGCTCCTTATTTCCTCTACTTTTGATCATTTCCTCTTTCATGCATTTCATCTCATCTCTTAGGTAAACAGTCCAATTCTGTTCCATTTTGTTTCATTTCTGAGGTTTTCCATGTCCCTAATTATTCTCATCACCCATCTCTGAACTCTTTTTCTATCTGCTATATCCTTTTTTTTTTTTGACATTTTAGGTGCAAATTGTTGCAGGTGCAATTTAGATCACTTAGATGTCCAAGTCCCTGACTTATGGATGCAATCAGGGACTCAGACATCTAAGTAACTAGATTGCAGACACAAATAATTACGTTGCAAAATGTGCCTGCAAGTTTTGTGCCTGTGAGAAACGGTTAAAGCTAGACTGAAGATCAGAGCCTTAATCACAAGCAAAATATCCCCATCACTCTCTCAAAGAGAAAAGGACCCCCTCCATTTGAACAACGTACTATCACAGGAAAAAAAAATCTGTTTAAACTCTTCGTATATAGAGCTATATTGTTAAGCGTAACAATGAATAGAATAATCAGCCAGGAAGACATGGAACAACACTATAATATCTGGGGACCTTACTGGGAGAGAAGAGCATGGTGTGCACTGAGCTTCCATGATAACCGGTGTTTATCATTTGCATTTTTCCATCTTTAAAAATGAGACTTGAGGTGGTTTCCTTTGTGGCATCGAAACATTTCTTTCATTTGTTTACAGGAAGAAGGTCTAACAGACTTTGTCCATGTCCACGATCCACCATTCTAGAAAATTCAGTCTAATATTACTGAGAACTATTTTGAACAAGATTTTATCATTCCTTTTTATTATGAGTTAAATGCCTTTCTGGGATGAGGATTCAGCCTATTGAAAAGTTGAAGTCATGTTGTTTGATGGTGCTGGTGGAAAAGTTAGAGTGAGAGCTGATTTTTTTTTTTAGAGAAAAATATTTGAACTAGAACTCTATTTCCTAGTTTTTCTATATAGATTGAAACAAAAGTTGTCATTGCCATTTGAAAGAATGTAGCTCCTCTTTCAGACATATGAAGAGAAATTTTCCTGCTTTCCTGCTCTTTCTTCTGAAAGGGGGAAAAAATCTTTTTGATTTGAAAATCAAAGATTTCTAATATTCAAAATTACTGAAATAATCAATATTGGAAAAAATTATCTTCTGTTCTTTCTCACTAAACTTTCTTATTACAGCTACATTGAAAAAGAAAACAAATGATACTTAATGAATCGCAATATGTAAATAAGTAGGAACTGAGTATATTCTAGAATTAGGCATAGTGGTAAACTTCAATTTTAATCTGTAAACATACATAAATTTCAAAATCTTCTAGAACTTTAATGCTACTCTCTCCTATGGGCGGTGAGCTGTAGAAGAGGAGAGGAAAGCTGGCAGGGTGAATGTATAATACTGTCTGGGCAATTTCAGCCAGCTTTTCTCTCCTGCCCACCAAGATTCTATTTTAATTTTTAATGCATTTCAGAATGCCTCCTTTGGTCTGCTAGTCAGCATTCCTGACTAATGGCTTTTGGTCATCTTATGAGGCTGAGATCGGTTAGCTATTATTGCCAAACCTTAGTATGGATAACACAAAAATAAGTAAATTTCCATTACGAAATACACTTCAAATCTTACCAAGCCTGCCTATAGTACAAGACATTCCTTTGCATAAGGGAGATTATATCCTCAAAAGTATTTCTCACTTAGCTAAATACCATATTATTTACTAATGGATCCACATTTCAGATAACCTTGAAGATTTATTTATCCTCAAATATGTGCTCCTCCTTACTCATGAGAGGACTTACGCATGGAAGAATCACTTAACTTTAATTAGACGGGCCATATTAAGTCCCTGAAAATAAGCATGCTATCTAGAATTGCTCAAATATTTAACCAGCTCCCAATGAGAAATCCTATTTGAATAGGCACCCATGATCCTGTCTTCTTCTCACTGAAGACAATGAGAAAACGCCAAGTGATTTTAAAGGGAGTAGGAACAAACTCAGTGGAAAAGTGTTGGGTTTATTAAATAAAAGCAAATGAGCTCACAGAAAGGAAGAAAAACTGCACAGGCATTTTTCAGTGTACTTTCAGAGAATAATGTGTCTCTGGAATTAGGTAAAGTTGATTATTTAGGCTAACTGGTATGACTTTGAACTCAGGCAGAAGGAGAAGCACCTGAAAAGCAGAAGTTGATGCAACCGCCACTGACGCTTGCAGCTGGTGCTTGTTCTTGCTTGATTCAGCATTTCTCCCTACTCAGAGCTCTGGTGGTTTAAGCTGCTCTGCATGACTGTCTAGTAGTGGGGCAATGGCTATAAAGACACTTCTTTTTCCACAGATGGAGCAGAACAGGGGAGAAATGTCATTAATGTCACAAGATCAGGACCTAACAACTTGAAAGCAGTAAGCATTAGCCTAAGTTGAAATGGGTGCAGCTGTTGGATGTTTCTCCTCTGCTCTGCTCTTGGTCAAATACATCTAGTGACGTCCCTCTGTGGCTTCAGATGCCCTGGTTGATATTACACAAGAACAGTGGGCTGCAGAAACCTCTTGCAGCCCATGCTGGTCTCAACTGTCAGCTGTGAGGGAGCCCTTTCTCTCGCTTTCTTGCTGAGTTGCATGATTGCCTGTGTCTCACTGGGGACATAATGTCTGCTGCGTGTGCATCCAACATACCGTGAATAGCTTTGCACAGCTAAGATGGTCTGCTACTATAAATGCTCTTGTGCCTGCACAGGCTTTCTGTGTGATCACCTCTTTCTTTGTATTGCTGTGGCCCCGAGGAGGCCAAACTGTGGTTCAGGATCACAATTGCTCTGCACAAAGATGATCTTTTGTAGCTTACAACCAAAGCAGCAGGCAAGAGTTGTGTGAAAAGTCAGTCCTGATGGCTTTTGGTAGGCGCTGAAAGGCCTGCTGTCAATGTCTTCAAGAGAGATACTTTCACAGGAAGGCTGCAGCTCTTCTGGGACTGTGGTGTTGAAAGCATTATGGTCTGCTGATGGATAGCTAGAAGTTTAGTCCTTGCAAGCACTGGCTGCCAACCAGTGTCCAAGTCATCCCTCCGCTGCCACCCTACTCTTCCCCATCCAAGCATTTCCCTCATTGCTGTGGATGGCATATTCCTCCAGCAGATCTCACACTAGCTTTGTCTCCTCTACCCGCAACCAGTTTTTTAAATCTTATTAATACTGAGAGGTTGTAGCTATGGTTCTCCTTCACTTGGAGAGGCTCTAGGAGTTCAGGAGCTGAGGACATGGGTGAAATGCCGCTGACCAACAGGTTTTTTACCTCCAGTAGAATGAAGTCACCTGTAGTATCAGCTGCCCAATACTTGAATGATCTAATACAATTGGTTCCTTGATTCTCACCTGCATCAACCATGGAAACACCTCTCTTGGCAAAAATATAGTTTGTGCTTATGGCCATGGCAGCACACAGCTCAGCCTCATTTGGGATCTCATGCATGACCCTACCTCCTTTCTGCTCAATTTTCAATTTATGTCTCCTCTGCTCTTCATGCAAATAGGTCTATTCTCTTATCAACTGCCCCTTCAAAGAATTAAGACTGTGCTGCCAGTGTAGAGGTTTCCTTCTATGTCTATCCTGTTCTGTGGACTTTCCGATCATTTGAAAAGCCTCCCTCAGTCCTTGTCTCCAAACTGCAGACCAGCCTGCCTGTATTGCACATGTTTTGTCCTTAGTTTCCTCCCAGGCCTTATCGAATTCATCTCAGGGGCTGCAGTCCAATTTGTTTGGATGTCTTCTCATCTCCGTTATGTAGACCAGCATCCAGAAGTCACCTGTTCTATCTCAGAAAACTTGCAATTGTTCTCATTTATGCTCCCTCTCATTCGCTGTAGTAAAAATACAGTAGTAAATACTGAATGAATGTTAGCTGATTAACACGTTAATTGGGTGTAAATTTGAAGACTTTTCCCAATGGCTTCTGCTGAGCTAGATGGAGAGCCTCATCTACAAAGAGACATATCTCTTTTCTACAAACTCAGCCAGGTGATGTGATTTCCTTGCTTGTTACATCTAGTCACCATTTTGATCAAGTCTGGCCATGACAACTTTTAAGGGTCCAGCACGTTTTTCTGTATTGATTCATGGGAATCACTGTCACTTTTCTTTATTTCAGTATTCCTTGTAATTACTTTGAGACATCATGTGAAGAATGTGTGCTAACACTTTCCTGTTGTTAAGCTGTCATTCTAAAACTTCACTATAGCATTGATCTGACAGGAAAAGGTTGTTAGATTATTGATGTAATGTCCATTGGATGGTCTAATATAAATTCTGATTGGCAGCTTGTTGATCTAACACAGCCTTTTAAAGAAAATGTACCTTTTGACTTAGTTATGGCTAAGCTTGGCTTAGCTTTTAATAACACTCTTTCGAGGTTTAGAACAATTTTACATGGCGCTTCCTAAAGCTAAATTGAAGGGATGTTTGATAAGCGAAACATCTGCAATACATTTCAGTGTTGATAGACAGATATTGATGATTGTTCTAATAAACAATCAAACGTCATCTGAATTTTCTGTGAAAATTTAAAAAATAACAGCAAACCATGCAATACATCTGAAATTTGGAACAAAACTCTTTACATTCTGGTTTGCTTTAATTGATCCTCATGACATTAATTTGGCTTCCCTGTTTGCTACAGTACCATTAGTGTGCTGAAAGGGATGGGTCAGATTTCTTCATTGATGTATTCATGTCCCGTGTCTGGAAGAAAGCAGATGTCACTCTCATCTTCAAGAAGAGGAAGGAGTTGGATCTGAGGAACTACAGGCTGGTCAGCCTCACCTTGGTCGCTGGGTAGGTCATGGAGCAAATAATACTGGAAGCCATTTTGAAATATATAAAGGATGAGAAGGTGGCTAGAAGTAGTCAACATTGATTTATGAAGAGGAAGTCATGCTTGACCAACCCGATAGCCTTCTGTGATGAAATGACTGGGACAAGAGTAGTAGTAGATGTTGCTTGTCTTGAGTTTAGCAAGGCTTTCAACGCAAAGACAAATTGCTGAAGTAAACAGTGGGGTAGACTGAATCTCCTTCCTGATTCCTACTCATTCAGAGACAGCTAGTGACTTTAAACCATGGCCTCTGTTGGGTGGAGAAGTCATGAGGTGTCTCGCAGTCTGTAAGTCTGAACGGCTCTGGAAGAGCATTCACAGGGGTAGAAGCTCCCTAAGATGACACTGAAGGCAGCAATAAGCCAAGGGTACCTGGATAAGAAGCTTATGTTGTTGGGTATTTTGGAGGCACAATGCTCCTTAGACATCCTTAGTTCAGGGCACCCATTTGTCCAGAGTCCCATGTATCCTCCATGATCACATCTGTTTTAACAGTGCTTTCAAATGAGGTCATGCATGATAAATACTTCACTTGAACATAGATTTCTGTATTTTGTGTGCTATTGCAAGCATTAAGGATTAAATAGTTTTGATGTTGAACAGCAGAGGAATTAATCTCAGTTATTTTCTTGTATCATTATCTAAGCTCAAAATCTGGACCAGAAAATTTTGCCAATTAACATCACAAATGCAGTTTTCTTTTCACTAGAGGTTATTTTAATACCACTTTTAAGATATAGCCAATAGACTCATCCAAGAAAAGCATGATGTGAGATTTGGCTGCTTCTTCTTTAGAGACACACTATTCCTTCATTTCAGCTATCTGTGACCTAGCATGTGCTTTTCTACATACAGAGTCTAGGAACAAAAGTCTAGAATAGATCAGTATAACTTTGTCCTGGAAATGCACATTTTTGTCTTTGACCATAAAATAGGTAAGAATGGAAATCCACATTGTAGGCTTCTAAAATTCATTGGGGTTGTTTACCTCCTACATAATTTTCCCTTCCCTGAGGCAGAAATGTCTTTCTATGCTTTCTATTTTTCAAAATGATTTGAAAAATCTGATTATACATGTCCTTGCATTTCAAACATAGTCAATGTTTGCAATAACCTTCTGAAAAATAGGTGGGATTATGATGGATATGTGGCTAAGGTGTGGGCAGAGCTATGTGGAAAGCAGAGTTAGAATTATTTCTCCAATATCCAAGTGCAGTTTCACATGCAATCACTTGTTTAACAAATCTCAAAATAATTTAGATTATATTAATTATTTTTTGTCTCAACTCTACCATTTGCTTAATTATTTTAAATATAATTTCATTGTATTCCCTATCCAAAAAGCTTATCATAATTTTCTTTGGTATTTTTGTTTTGTTTTGTTTTGTTTGTGTTTATGTATTACAAAGGCAAGATGCCTAACAGCTTGAGGCCTTTGCAAAGTACAGGACCTCTTGAGTCCTCATTTTCTCATCTCCTCTCTTTGAAGTGGGAACATTTTTGTTCTTGTCTCCCTTTTTTTCCTCCCTCTTCTCCCTGCCTTTTAATATTTGCAAGCTTTTCAAGGTCTGCTTTTCTTCTCACTGCTCACACTGCTCACCCTGTCTTCCTTACCTCTACATGGTGTCAGTTGCTACCCTGGCACTTCACTAGGCTCTTTTGTTCTTGTCCATCCTTTTGCTGCACAAGGACAAGGTCATATGCAAAGCTTTCCTACTTCTTGCTCTGCATAGATTTCATGGACATTCAGATGGCAATGAAAACTTAATAAAAATCTATTGGATCATAAAGACTTCATAACCATGCATTTGTGCTCTCAGAAATAATGATATTTGGCAAATGTCTTTAAAAGAGTCGTGAACTAAATTCTGCTTTTTTTAAGCTTCAGAGGTAACTTGAAATTTTGTAATACCCGTTCCTCAGAAGGTTGGAAGAAATGCCTTAAACATTTTTATTGTTTCACTCTGTCTTGTATTCAGTAAGTTTTCTAATGAAAATTTATGAAGGGCATTTCACAGAGCTCTTAAAAGCAGAAGGCTGCAATTTACAGTAATACAGGAAAATCTGGGACCTGGATTTTCATGAGTTCCAGTGTGAGCGTATGAGAGACTGCTGTGGCTGCTAGCCTGTCTTATGAGTACTGACTAAGCTTTGAAAACTTGTTCCAAAGTGTGAGCCTCTGTGCTTGATTCATTTCCCCTCAGTTAGGCACCAATTTGCTTTAGACTCCCTGTGTATCCAGTGACAAGAGGGAGGTGACATGAAAGGTGGCTAACCCTGTTATCATCTAAAGCACCCTTTGTAGGACCTTCTTTTCTTCATTGATAGTATGGAGACAATAGTGTCCATGTGCCTAACCTGGACAGCTCGGTAAAGTGGCATGAATTTTTGACCTCCAGAATAATTTGGTATTTTTGTGCCTGGCTATGTAAGGAAGAAGGCAATGAGAAGGTTACCTCACTAGGGTGCTTTACTCAGCCCAAGGGGGCAGTGCTGCATGCAGGACATATCTGGATACTCTTGTAATCATTCCAGGCCGCTGGGCCTGACCCTCTTGGGCTTAGGTCTCCTTCATCATAATGTGGCTTGCTGCTGCGCTAGAGGCTGGCTGTAATTTTACAGAACGGCAGGTTGTTAGGGTTGTTGCTTCCTCTATTCTTCCTGCTGCTGGCAGGTCTCTTCTGCTGTGGTTTGGTTTCCTCAGTTTTAGCAGGCTCCAGGCTGGCTAAGAGAAGAGGCAGGTGCTGCAATCCTCTCCCTTCTGTAGGGACCCTCTTCAATAATAACCCCGGTCTGACTGAGCCTACTGAGGGTTTTTGGTGGGGAGATTATTTAAACAGTGGATCCTGTGATCAGGTTTAGACATGAAGGAGGCCCTGACCTGATTGAAGTCGTTGTAGATGTGCAGCTTCTTCTTTTGTTGCTATGAAAAGTCAAGTCAGTGGTGGAATATGGGTGGCTTCAGGTGTGGGCAATGGCAGAGTAGAATTTCATTTTAGACCAAGCACCAAAATTCAGCCTCAGCTATATGTCAGTCCTGTTTTGGCTCCAGTCCTCTAGCTCTTTAGTGCATCGGGCCCTTATTAATGAATGCTTTTTTTTGTTTGTTCTGGTTTTTTTTTTTTTTTTAAATACCAATCAAGTTGGAAAAGGTAGGGTTTATGTTTTTTCCTGTGAGTCATGCAGAGGTCTTGGCATTTTAAGCACCACAAGGTTGAATTAGTACTACAAAGGAAGGGTTTGTGTCTGATTTACTTATGATGAACTCATTTCCGCTGCACAGAATCTATTTTGCCTGAAACACTTTTTGTTTAAATAGAGTAATATTTTAATCTTGTGCTTTGGGTCCTTTTAAACCCGATTCTATTTTGTGCTTCTATTATCCCAATAACAGTTCAATTAGGAGTGGTTAAAAATCAAGATATTTATTTTAATTGCATGCTTATCTTTTGAGGGTATATTGCAGTAAATAAGGAACATTTGAACAAAAAAAAACTAACATTGCAACATGTCTTGTCACATTATACTTACCCTACACCTGATTTCAAATGTAAATTGCACAGCATTTAGCTCTAATGAAAATACTCTAGTGAAGGAAATTGTTAAGATTTTCTGGTGCTCCCCTAGGGGTAATATTAAAACCTCCATTACTAACATCTCGCTCTGAGAAGACAAAATGTGCACTGAGAATACAAAAGCTCTGTTGGCATCTAAATGTGTGCCAATTAATTCGCAGTTACAGACCTGCAGATCTGTATGGAGATGTAAAAATAGGACCTGGGAAAGCTATTTAGATCCCTGTATAACAGGGCTCCTTGACCCTGGATTTCTGATGTTAGTTTAATCATGGCATTCTACTTTCTATTTATTTATATAGTTGCCTCAATGAACAAATTAATAATTATACAGCACATTGACAAACATGCCGAGTAATATTTGCCAGATTTTAAATTAATTTAATTCAAGGGCCACTTCATTTACAGGATTCATAGGCACATCAAGGAGTAGCTTTTGCTTCATTGCTATTCAGATTATGCCAAGATTTTTCATCATTTTTTCTCTCTCTTTTTTATCTCTCTCCCCTACCTTCACCGAGGAAGACAATTTAACTTGCTTTTCCAAATAGGTAGTTACTTTCAGGCAGATGGAAGACAGGTAAATGATAGACAAACAGAAATGTAGATAAATGCATGGGTGACATATATTTAGAGAGATAATCATTTTTATTATGAAAAAAAGGAAAACAATTAGGTAGCGCTAACACCTCATCTTTATTTTCCCATTACTTCCAATTTTCAATCTATCTCCTTTTGTTTTTCACCTACAATTTTCTTTGAAAATTATTTTAATTTCAAGTCTATCTTGTGATTCTGTGGGGGAGTGTTTCCATGTTAAACATCAACTCAGTCACACAGAAGTGCCATGATTTGTATTGTTTGTCAACAGAAGCTTGATATTAGGGCCAGCAACTGGCTTGAACTGTAGTATTTGAATTGAGAAAAGTATGTCCTATGGCAGGCAAGTAAAATTCTTTTTAGTGAAGACTATGCCCTTTGAGCAGCGGAAGGAGATGGTCATTGATCTTTCAAAACACTCCCCTACCTTCCTCCAACTTTGCCAAGTAAAAGGGAATTCAAAGAACAGTGCTGCTTTTATTTACCAATCTTCTCTTTCTGTTTCCCATTTCATTATTCTTTTGGAGAAAACAAGACAAATTAGAATGCAAAAAAGATTTTTTTTTCATAAGAGATAGCAGATTGCTGTATTGGCCAGTACATAGCAGGATTCTCTACTACAATATAGAGAATCTGAGAAATATTCAATAATTCCTCCCTATTATTTAGATGAACTGCAATGTTGGGGAGATTAGTATCCCCTCATTATGTTGTTTCTACCTCACACGATCTATATTTCTATATCTACTTAATTACAACACACTCCCCCCCCCCGCCCCGAGATGCTGACACTTACAGATGCGTGTTCAATTGTAGAATGAGACCCTTGAAAGCCCTTTCATTCCCTTTCTGATATCATCTAATCTGTACCCAAAAAATCCCTTCCTTGGCAAAGGAGGCTGCCAGTCCCAGGAGCCACGCTATTCAGTAGAGCAGCATGGCAGAGCCTGAGCTACCATGTCCTCCTGCTGCGTCCCTCTGTCCCTCTGCTCACTACGATAGCAGTGCTTCTTCAGAAACACTGCACCTAGGTTGGGTACCCAGTCCTTCCTTTCTGGGCTGAGGACCTGCTTCAGCTGGGTCACTTGCAAGGTGAATATGAAATAGTCCTGTGAGTCCACAGATGCTCAGTATTTTGTTAAACAGAGATAACTACATCAACCGTGTTTGCTGTCCTACTCTTTGGTAACTAAATCTAGCCACCGGAGTGGCAGAGCTTTTAGGGACCAGATCCTCTAAGGTATGAAGTCCAACTAAAAGTAATGGAACTGAGTCCTAAAAGTTTTGTAGAAGAGGTGGTGTGTAATTGTACTTAACTTCAAAGATGTAGCTAGATGGTGAAACTGAGGCAAAGGAATGGGGTTCGTACTCAAACACATGCATGTGGGTGTCTGTAAGCAAGTGAGGTGCCTTGACTTCCATAACAGATACTGGAGGTCTAGGACCTGGTTCAGTTGCCTAAATGTATGCCTTGAGAACTGTTACAGGCTGTTGAAGACCTCTACATGAGGCTGGCACATATGGCAGAGGCCCTAGAGAGACTCGTTTCCTTCATCATCTGGAGGCCAGGCAGCATATGCTGTGGTACCCCTATTACCTGCTTTGGATGAACTGCATTTAGGCTCCACTGACTGGATTTGCATGGACTGTACTGGGAGTGCAGATACCTCACTTGCCTGTACCTAGTCCTACATGTTGGTGCCTAAAATGAGGTGTTCTAGCTGATGATGAAGCCCACCCTGAATGTCTACTGGTAGGCAGAGGTAGCAAGATGAAACTCATTAGGGATACTAACAATGAGAAAACAAAATTCAGATGAAGACAAGTGAATTGGCTCTTCTCCCCCTGGCTCCACTGAAGGCTAATTTCAGAGATGAAAATTCTTTAGGTGATACATGGATCTGTCTGGAGAAGAGCAGTGTCTCAGAAACCATTTTGGCAGAGATCAGAAGGACTGGGAGTGAATTGTATAGCAACATTTCAACCAAATTCTTATTTCTAATTTGTGTGAGGCCACTTAAAAGGTGGAATAACAGCAGTTAGCAACATGCAGGATAGGTATTATGGAGATAAAAGAGGGCTGTGAAGAAAATTGAGAAATGATTTTTATACCTTTAACATATATTACATTTAGGGAAACTTGTGAGTTATCAATGGATTGTAAGGTTTTTCTCAGAAGCAAATAGGAAATAGCTGTCCTTCGTGTAAGACATTAGCAGTCTCTCATTTTTACGTCTGAACAACTTTTCAGAGGTAAAATGTCTTTAGCTGGTACGATTATCACTGTTCACTGCTGTATTCAGCATGCTGCTGAATGTGATAATGACTGATGTCTTTTTTCCGTCACTTCAATACAGGTATGCAATTTATGCCGCCAGTAAACACTATTATAATGTAAAATTTATAATACAATATCTTTCAGTGCCAGTCAGAGTGATGATTTGAAGGAACTCGAATATGTCTGTTATGTACCAGAGCAAACAAACCCTACATTAACAACAAAGTTGCTTACTTGGCAAAATGGTGCAGCTGCCTTGCTTTGCTTTCTGATACGCAAATATTCGCAGCAACACTGCTTACTATATTGTCATGGCCCCAAATTCCCTTGGTCTTTCTACGCAACCCTCACAGTATTAAGGGAACGGGCATCACTATGTCACGTATTAGGCGTTCAGAGCATTAGATTTACCTTATAATATCCCCACAGCTCAAACCCAAGGTCAGCATGGCTAATGATCCTCGATGTCGTTAGCCAGATAAGCTCTCACATTACTCGTGAGCATTTAAGTTGACAATACAAATAAATACTTTCTGCTCTGTATGTGTGTGGGGGTAGCGTTCTTTCTTTCAAGAGCTTTTAGATGATATTCCAAATAATTTCTAATAATTTAAAAGCCTTTTAAAGAACAGGCTCTTCTTCCAATAATTGACAGGCAAGACAATACCAGAGGGGGAGGCGAGGTGGAGAGGGGCGGAGGTGTAGATTGCTCTATATAAAAGCCTCCAAATTATGTTGTCAAGATTATAGCAACATTTTTTTTTTTCCTCAAAAGCCTTGAAAGATCACACTCCTCCAGTCCCAGACTCCTGGCTTTTGTTTGTTTTGTGCAACCAACCTAAAACTTCATATCATGATACCTCTTGTAATTGTTGGCACTTGTTGAATTCAAAATCAGCCTGGGACCAGGAACCCAAACCTGTGACTGAAAACATTGTCTTCATTTTTACACTGAACTAGAAGAATAAAAAATTTTGGCTGCTGCTGATAGTATTTATGATGCTTAGGTTGGATCTGTGCTTTTGTCTTGTTTGTTTCCTGTTCTTTGCCAGATTTTCTTGTGAAAAGTAAGCTGTCTAGAGATTGCACTGTATGCTGATGTGATTAGACACTTTTGATAGTGAGGAAGCCACTGACCATGGGCTTTTCAGTTGGGAATGGTCTCCATTAAGACAAACATTCAGTAACTTGCCAAATATATTGTAAAGCTGCTCAGGATTTGCCAGATTACTCTCTTACATCTGTGATGAAACTGCTTCCAAAATGGAAGTCTCAATGACCCTACATTTCAATTCAAACATCTTCTTGATTATTGGCTTCTTATTATCTCTTCCAGGCTAGAAAAGTTCCTGAGAAACTTTCCTCTCTCATTCTCTCTTTTTCTTTCTTTCTTCCTCTCTTTCTTTCTTTCTTTCTTTCTTTCTTTCTTTCTTTCTTTCTTTCTTTCTTTCTTTCTTTCAGGAGCAAAATCATACCGTTTCTCAGGCATTAATTGTTGCAGTAAACCTGTGAAAAGAATGATGTGGTAACTGTGCCTCTGGTTGTTTCACAGTAAAATAATTTGCCCTAGAAGTGAGAAGCTGGAAAATTTAATTAATTTGCTACTTGAAATATTTTAATATATTTCTTTTTTCAATATATTTATTCTCCAAAGCATGCTAAGCTGCAGTTGGTTTCTTGCTGTAGTCAACATGTTCCATAAAGTCTATGTAGCTCAAGCATTTCAGAATTGAAGATGCATTTTGAACATGACATGAAATACAACCAGAGTTTCTGCTTGCTGCCCCACATGCTGCATCATTTAATACCACTCTCCCTCATAAAATGGCTATTAGACAATAAAGCTTCTACAAAATCTGTCTGTATGTCCAGCCATCTGTCCATCTTCCACATCTCAAACACAGGGCAAAGCTCAGTAGCTTGTGCACTTTTCAGCTTTGGTTCGTACAGAGTGTCTTATTAAAGTGGGAGAACAAGCAGCCCTTCAAAAAAGGACTGAGGAAACAAGAAAATCCCCTCCACAAACAAGAGGGAGAGAGTGAGATGCTGTTTCAGCTTGCAGTGTTCAACTCTGCAACAGGCATTGCATCCTGTTGTGCTTTATGGCATCTGTCTGCTGGAAAGGCTGATTAAAGAGGAAGGGTAAACGCGTGCTGTTGTCATCTGGTAATGTTTCAATAAAACGACAATAATTTCATAATTTTTAAGAAACGTCTCTAAGAGTAAACTGTGTGCTTTTAAAAAACATGCTACGTATGATCTGCATGACTTGAAAGTCTTGATATTGTTGACAGGCAGATGAATAGACTGCAGTCACTCCTAGCTGCAAGATGAGGAAACTTGCTGAACAAAGGGGTTGTGTGGCACTTCTTGGAGCAACATGAACACCTCTCCCTCCTATCTGTGTTTGGACTAAGCAAGATAAATGCTGGAACGCAGTCCAGCAAGTGTGTCCAGGCAGGTGGCAGGTACGGGTTGTATTCTTACCATGATGGTCATACTCTGGGTCTGACCCCAGCTGCTGTGATAGACTTTAGTTTGGTACTGCCAGGTGTTTGGGATCTCAGGTGAATCATGTCCCTCTGTTATGGCTCATCTTCCCCACTGGTGAACTGGAGATGGTAATGTTGAATATATAATTTGTAAAATACTCTGAGATCTTTAGAAATGAGATCTGATTTCCTTTTGTGCTTCTAAATCAAGCACAGAAATTGTATCACGAATTAAAAAGGAGATCCATTTGGGAAGTGAAACTGGAAGCAGAGACTCTGTCTTCACACAAGTCAAAATCAGAAACCAGACTCTGCTCTTTATCCTTTTTTTTTTTTAGGTTTTATTATCAACTAATGGCAATGAAAAAACTTCACTTTAATCCAGTGGGATTTATGTCAGCATCGAAGTAAGCAGATCACCATGTTAGTGAAGTTCTGCTGTTGACAGAGAAAGGAGCAGAGTACACGGTGGCTGCGTTGGTAACAACCACCTGAAGTGTTAACATGCTGTGGCTCCCTTTGATAGCAGTGGCTGTTCTCACTCTTTCTGCACCCCACCTATTGCTGAAGTGTGCTCCAGCCTTCTCCGCTGGTAACCAGGTCCATGCTGGAAAGTCAGACACACTAATGTAGCAGAATGATATTATTAATTATATTGCTAAAGAATATTTGAGTTATCATAATTTCTCTCCCTTCTTGTTTTTCCGAGCTGAATGTTATATGTATGACATTTTGCATAAGAAAGGTTTTTATCGTTTCATAGGAATTAAGGGAAAAAGAAAGCAGAATTAGAATTGCTGGGATACTTTGCAGGAAAATTATATTACATGAATGCTAAGATGTGTGAAAAGCCATCTGGGAGAGATTTAATGTCCTTCAGTAAGGTTACAGTTAGGAGAAAGTATCATCCCCAAAACTAGGAGGGAATTAGCTTGGAAACATAAATTAGAGAACGTAATTCTCCCCGCCCTGATACGTGTGTACGCACACAGACACATGCACACACACAGACACATGCACACACACACACACGTATGTGTACATACACTTTTTCTGGAACTACAAGGAATGCTTATTATCTACACTTTTTGAGCACTGTGCCTCAGGTTGCTTCCATACTGACGTAGAACTCATAAGAGTATGCTCTGTGCACAGCGATGCTGTGTATAATCTGTAGCAGTAAATAAATCTCATCCTTTTGGCCAAAGCTGTGGACGCTTTTCAAGCTTCTTTTAATGATGATCGTAATTACCTTAAGGTAACTTTCAGCAATGATCCTAATCTAATGGTCGTGTGCTAGTTTTTGACTGGTCTGCTGCTGTCTTTTAAGGGTAGGTAATAAGCTGCGTTTCATCTTTGCTACTGTCCCATCTACCTGCTCTGTATTATGTCCCTGGTGAAAGGGATACTGCAGAGATTAATGGGATTTGAGTATGTATACTCTTTGTATATATATGTAAATGTACAACGTGTTTTGAAGCTAAATGATGCCATGACGGGTGAAACCAGTGCCTGGCATGTAGCAGAGAAACCAGTCCTGAATGGTATTGAATTTCTGGCCAATTCTGAGAGTTCCTTTTTCTGGTGTGGCAGAGCTGATATTGATGTTCCTGACACATTGGATGCAGATGTCATTTGTTTTCCTCTTAGTCTTGCCCCTAATCTAGCACTGCCTGGAGGCTGTCACCAGTGTAAACTAGAGCAACTTTTTTTTTTTTTTTTTTTTTTATCCTCAGGTTTCTCCATCTCATGCTCCCTGTAAGCCAAAACAGTCCTTAGTTGCTACTTTGGAACAAAACTAAAATAAAATCGTGACTAATCTGAGAATCAGACCTAGAACTTTTAAGACTGTTTTTGTCTACTCAAATGCCAAGATAACAAAACATGGTAATTCTAAAATACTGAAAATAAATATGTTCCTATGTTCATGTATCTCAAGAATCACTGTGTTAGCTGTAAAAAAGAGTTTGCCACTAGTCTTTGAAGAATGGTAACTTTCAATTTGTTGAGTGGTTCCCCCCTCCCAACAAAATGTCATGAGTATCTGCAAATAAGGAATTGTGATCAAGAAATCACTTCTTTTGTAATGCGAGTGCTTCTAACACGATGCTATAATCATATGTGCAGGGTTACCAAATAATTTGCCTTTGCAGTAACTCTTATGACAGTAAGTACCAAAGGAGTAATAATTTGTGTCTGCTATGCATTGTAAGCTGTTGTCAAACAGATAACCTGTCTACATGTTCAGAACCAGCGTCTCCTGCTGTTCAGCTCTATGGACAATGGGGTTTTAATCACTGAAGCACTTACAGTAGAATATAGGTTCAGACTGTGCATGGAGGTGCTGTAGTACTGGTAGAAAAGCAGTAACTGCTCTCTGAATAGCACTTACACTATATTAGCTACTGGAGGCAAGTGGTTTCTTTTTCTTTTGCAAGAACATCACTTTTCTGTGCCATAAATCCTGTTCATGATTTATACTTTGGTGCTTCATTCCATTTTTTTTGTTTTCAATGTATTTTTTAAATAAACCAATTGTAAGTTATTTTCTTGTCACTGGAAATGGAGAAATGTGAGTTAACTCTCACCCATTAGCTCTGAAATAAATAAGGTCTTCCATCAGAAATAATAAAGTGAGTGAAACTCAATGCCACGTTAAATCACTTGAAAGCTTTCAAAACGATTAACCAGCAGGGTGAGCTGTTTCTTTAGTAAGAATCACCCGCTGGTCAAAAGGAGAAGAGGACTTCTACATTTTATCTTCTTTAGACTAGGAATTTACGAACAAGATAAATCCGAAGAAATACTACATGCTGGAATAAAATTATAAACACCTTGAGGCTCCACTGTAAGAAGTTACTGTTTGTTGCCCAATAAAAGGCTTTCGTTACAACTCTATTTGTGCTATTCACCAAGTAGGAGGTAAACAGAGGATTCCAATAATTAATAACTCTTCTTACCTGGATTATGCCCTCTTTGCCCAATGCCTGGCTGGCAGCTCATTTGACCTCTTGGCAAGAACTGGAACACAAGCTTGGCTTAGTGCAATGGAGCCTGTAAGTAGATAGAGCTTTCTGGAGTTAAATGTCTTTCCAACAGTATCAGTAAAGCAAGTCTCACATGTGAAAGCCATGGAAAGTTGGACTGGAGCAACCATATCTGCCTGTCTTTCCTTCAGCTTCATTGATAGTGGAAAGAATTCAGCCTTGGATTAGAGGTTCAGCTCTTCAGTTCCCCTGAACCAGAGGGAAATATTTACTGTACATTAACACCAGTGATGACTGACAAGGCAAAGCGTACCTTGAGAAAGCATGCCTGATGATTCAGGGAGTGAGAGTCATGCAGCCTAGCTCCAGAAAGGCCATTGGACTTCCTTAACTGTTGCATGTGTCATATGCCTAGCTTTGGATTTTATATAGAGGACAATTGGTTCTTCCTGCCTGTATTTGGCTTTCATTGTTAATATGATGGTCTTTTTTATACATAGGATTGATACCCACTCACTCAAGACATGACTGCACTCCTTGTGTCTGTGAAACACCTACCGAAATCTTCATTTGGCCAAGAGCTTCACAAGATGCACAAGGCATATTTTCAGTGAAGGGTGTCAAGGAGTGGCTAAGAGATAGAAGATATGGATACATCCCTCTCTGTTCCCCTGCTTCCTCCACACGGTGAGTTGGCTTGGGACTGCCAGGAGCCTTGGCACCAGCACAACCTTGTGGCAGGACTCTGGCACGGGAGCTGCGTTGGAACTGCTCATGAAGCCCGTTTTGTTCAAGAGCCAACATATAGCCCCTTCTAGCCTATATCTGCAAATCCAGCATGGTTCAGTAATCCTTTGTGTTATCACTGATTTACGGTAGGATTCTATCCATACCACTGTGGCCAACAGAATACATGGATGTTGAAGCTGTATCTTGATTTCTTTAAGCATTTTCAAAATTTTCAGAAGTTAATGCTTTTAATTCACTTCGATACTTTTAAAAACGTTACCCTTGGAGATAACTTGTGGGTGTCTGTTGCGCCTGGATAAATATCATTCTTCAAATACATTACTGAGTGAATATTGCTGTGATTCAGTTAATTCATTACGCAATTTTTACTTTGCAGTTTTCAGCCAGCTCTGTGACTAGTAAAATGAGGCTTAATGGATAAATTAACTGCTGGATGACAACAATATTCATTAAGGGTCAGATTCTTTGGCCATTGTTCATACCACATAGGACCTACACTACGAGAGCCGCCAAATTCCCAGGTTTAGCTGTGCCGTGGAGCCTCATCCAGTCTAGTGGCACCTAGCCTGGGGTTCTCTTATTATGTTTGGCTGTATTTGCTGGGTGCGTCCTGACTACACTTTAAAATGAGAGATGGCCTCTTCTGTTCTCTAATAGTCCAAGATAAGAGAAATTGAACAGTATACAAGCCATGGGGACTGTGATGGTTTTGGCTGGGATAGAGTTAATTTTCTACATAGTAACTATTATGGGGCTACCTTTTGGATTTGTGCTGAAAACAATGTTGGTAACACAGGGATGTTTCCATTATTGCGGAGCAGTGCTCACACAGCCAAGGCCTTTTCTGCTTCTCACCCCACCCACCAGCAAGTAGACTGGGGGTGCAGAACAAGCTGGGAAGGGGCACAGCTGGGACAGCTGACCCCAGCTGACCAAAGGGATGTTCCATACCATGTGACGTCATGCTCAGCATACAGAACTGAGGAAGAAGAAGGAACAGGGAGATGTTCAGAGTGATGGCATTTGTCTTCCCAAGTCACCGTTACATGTGATGGAGCCCTGCTTTCCTGGAGGTGGCTGAACACCTCCTTGCTGATGGGAAGCGATGAATGAATTCTTTGTTTTGCTTTGCTTGTGTGAGCAGCTTTTGCTTTACCTGTTAAACTGTCTTTGTCTCAACCCATGAGTTTTCTCACTCTTACTCTCCTGATTCTCTCATCTCACCTGGGGGGAGCGAATGAGTGGCTGGGTGGGGCTTAGGTGCTGGCTGGAGTTAATCCATAACAGGGACCAATGTTTCCAGAACAAGTTTCTGACATAGCCAGTATTTTACATTTTGGACGTGAAGGACTGACGAATATTGAACATTATGAATCAAATTTTCACCTCTCATTGAAAAAATTTCTTTTCCCCCTTTTTTTTTCCTATGACGCAGAATTTCAGAGTTTCATTAAATTAGTTCAAGCATTTTTAAAAAATATTATCCTAAATAGCAATTTATTTCTGAGTTCTTTTTTTAAAAAAAAATTTAGAAGCTAAATTTCTTGGTTCTAAGTAAAGATTTCCTGTTTATATCTGTGTTTCTTTATGACAGTTTTATAAAGGATTGTATTTTTACACATTAATTGTTTTTTCGAGTAGCTTTTATGATACAGTTTCATCTCAGATGATCAACATTATAATCATCACCTAAAGTTTAGCCTCAGCAGTGGTACCAATACAGAACACTACATTCTGAACGCTCACTTTAAATTATAACCATTTTGACAGCTGTGCTGCTTAGCATTATCTGACAAAAACAAACGTATAGGGTATTCAAGTGTAAGTGTTGATGTTTTTCAGCCCTGTCACTTAGAAACTGAACTTTTTCTCAAGCATGAACTGAACTGGTTTGCTGTGTATTCTGTATTGTATCCCTTTTCTCAATTATATAGGACAGGCTGGTTTCCTAGCAAGGTACCTACTGCTCTCAAGTACTATGGCAATTCAGGATTCACTTTGTGTTACGGTAGTGAAACCTTGGTAGCGCCTATGACTTCTGAAAAGAGCAAATGAAAGGAAATAGCACTTTTCATGAGTCATACAATGATCATCTTATTGTGCTCGCTGAGACCAAGCTGATGATACTTCTGAATACACTGGGGTACATTGTGCCTTCCTCGCTAAAAAAAAAAAAAAATCACCTCAAAGGTGCATAGCATAAACACTGAGAGATTTCTGGCTCTCTAGATGAAGCTGCTGATATACCAAAGCAGGTAATTTTATTAACTGTGTTGTTATCTTTGACAGATGCCTCATAAATACAGGCTGATCAAATCTAGTTCAGCTTGTAGGCTAGGTATCATTTCACCTCCAAAGAAATTTACAGGACCAAAGCCCATACTTTGAGAGGTTTCTCTGCCCAGTTTACTCCTTTGAGGCTGCTCAGAGAAAAATAATATGCCCTCTAGGACTGGCAGGTCAGAAAGTGTCTGTCTTTTCCAAGTGTGCCTCTCAAAAAGTGACCCATAATCTTGGCTTTAGGAAGCAGTGGGTATATGCTGCCAGGTTTGTTCTAGTGGCACATGGCTGTTTTTTAAAGTTACTGCTTGCTGGGACCCTTTGAGGCTTTTAAACAAACTCGTATTTAGCTACCACAGCATCTCTCCTTCTCTGGAGGCTCATCTTTGACTGTCTGTTTTTGGGGGATGAAAACTGCTTTCAGTTCCTTATTTCATTGTCTGCTAAAATCAGAGGAATTGGTAGAGTGCTACAAAATTGGAAATTTTGGCTTTATATTCCATTTCTGAAGAGAGAGATTTCTATTTTCTTTTGCCAGGGAAGGCAATGTTTGCAGCTGGCTAGTGGGAAACGCCAGTTCTACTCAAAGATGTGGTGGGGCACTTACTTATGGAGCGATCAGTTTATGGAACAGGATGAAGAATGGAAAACAAGACAATTGTGCCAACAGAAATTGTTTCAATCGCTTCATGTGCCCTAAGATGTTCTGCATAAGCTTAAAGATGAGCAGGGAGAGACATGGTTTCTACATTCTTAACTACATTGTAAATGCAGCAGGGAGAGTGATTAATGAACTTAGTGCTTGTGTTCTGTAACACCTAACGGCAAATATTGAAGTCATCCATGTTTCAAGCATTCATACTGCTTCATATATGATTCATACAAACATTCATAAATGGAGGGCAGGGGATTATAACACTTGCTAAACTTTAGGGACATGTAGTAATAAAGCCTCAATTCTCCTTGTTTCTGAAACATTGATCCAGCCTTGTGCATTAATTCTGGTCAATAGAAATACTTGATTTTCAGAGGTTGAATTATCTGTTGTACTATGCACCACTATTATTTCCCACTGGAGTCTTTCCACTGTAGAAAATTCCATGTATTTGCCTCTTTGTATTGCTACAGTTGGTGAAACATATGCCTGGATTGGTGAGCTCTGAGCCTGATTTTCTGCTCCATTATATTGCTTTTCATGCCTTTTGCCTCAGCTGACTTAAGTAGTGCACTGATTCAGAGGCTTTACTTAAGTGGGCAAATTCTGCTTTTGAACACGTTTGTGTTTTGATAAAGGCCTTGGTATTATTTTGGATGAAGATGAGTGTCACTGAGAACAAGACATGGTCAAGGAAGCTGTATCTCTGACATAACAGTGTGAAGAAAAACAGTCATAACTACTTAGTTTTTTGGCTGTTGAAATCAAATCAGTGCTGCTTGGTCCGTTGCACCCCTGTTCATCTCTAGATGCAAGCCTGAGGTGAGATGAATCAGGACAGCTGGTGAGCACCCTTACTGGAGCTGACAGTTGTCTGATGAAATGTTTATAGGAAACAAATGAATGCCTTAACTTGTTGGTGACCTTAACTTGGTCTTATAAAACAGCTTGGCTGATGCATAATTGTATGCTGAGAAATCCTTTTGCTCAAATCTTAAAGGAAATAGTTATCTTTTAATTTGTTATGTAGTAGAGTTACCTTTTAAAGGCAAGAAAACATTGTTTAAATGGAGTACCTCAATGATGCAAAAAATGAATTAATTTCTTGCAGCACTGCCTGCCTGTCTAATGGAAACCTCCACAACGAATGGGCTTCTGTTTCTTGCTGCAAGTTGTTGCTATCATGTAGAGGAGCTATTGCTCTATCAGAAATCATGCCTAAGCCTATTATTCCAAGGAGACAATTTTGTTATAAAGAAGTGATTTGTTATTTTAAAGCCTTGGCAAACAAACACATAAAAAAAGGGTTCATTTGGAGACATGGCAATAATTCTGGGTAGGAAACTACGATGCTAGTTTACCTCATTTTGTTTTAGAGAAGGGGACAGAATTCGACATGAGCAACAAGTCTATACAAAGTCATTTGTCAAGCTCAGCTAGATGTCCTTGAAAGCAGACTGCTTTACATCTTATATACTCTGATATGGAAGGAGAGGCTGTTGTTTTAAATCTAAAACATTGAGAAAGGTAATGTACAAACAGTTGACACTAGCTTTTAGTGAAAATTGAGGAATGTGCTGACAGGAAGAGAGCATATACAAATTATTTTGACTTTGTTACACAAAGGTAGGTTTCCCTGTAGTGATGTGCTACAAGATTTTATTGCTTTTTCATCATCTATTGAAAATCTTGGAGACTGTAAGGTACATGGTCAATAGATGGCAGCAAGTCATTTAGCCTGACTATTATCTCTTTTGGACAATGCTCTGAACACAATCAACGCTTCCCTTCCCCTTTTAAGAAAATACCTCCTCCTCCTTTGCAATTTTAAAAGCTGCAGTGAGATATATAAACCAATGACAATCATTCATGTGTTTCATCAAACAAATGCACTGTTGCAGATAGCCAGTGTGTCTGTTTTAAAAAGAATACAATTATAGTTTAACCTCCACATTTCTTCAGCCCAACAGGTATAAACCCCTTTCACAGGGATCCAGAGTGATAAGAATTAGTGATTTCCCAAGGAAATGCTTTATCAAGGCACAACAGAGGAGCTGATGCTAGATGGGAACTCCTTCTATAGCATACACAGGTACCCCCCATAATGACCTTGTGTCTCTTCATGATGGTAAGTGGAACTGGCAGGAGGAGAAAGTTGGTAACATTAATTACTGAGTGAAGAAAAGAGCAATAGTTCTTTTAGGTACAGAAGCTGACAAAGTTACTCATAGAAATATTCCTTCCAGGTACTGTACTACAAGCTCATTCTGTTACCCAAACTGACTGTCCTTCCTAAAAGGAGTTTTCGTCTATTAATTCAGTTTAGGAGCTTCAGCACCAGGGCTTTCTGCTATCTTAGTCCTGGCTCTGACACTAATCTCTTGTATAGCCTTGAAAATGGGTAAGAATATCTCTTAATGAAATCTGTAGGAATCTATAAAGCAAATCAGTACATGATCCACTACTGAGTCTTTCTCCTCTGTAATCTTTACTTCTTTCTGATATTCCAATCTGACTGTCTTAGAGCAAGAAATTCCTGTGAAGGAAGAGGAAGGAAAGGCATGATGGTTTTGTTATTAATCCCTTGCAAAGCTAATAGTGATTACAGTGGCAAATAATGGTCTCCTCAGTGATGTTGCAACATCGAGCAACTTGGGAATAACTGCCAAACCTTGCAATGTACTAGGACTACCTCTTTGATGACTGGTTAGTGTTGTTCTGCTTTGCGTTCGTATATACTTCATAATTACTCTGGTGCTATTGGTACCTTTGAATGTTCTTACAGAAAGTTAAGATTCATTTAAGAAAGAATAGATAATATTGTCATATTCTAAAATGAAAGATGTGATGATAAAACCTTGAGTTTCACAGTTTATTTGGTAAAAGTGCATTTATTTAAGAGAAGTCTGAGAAGTATGTTTTACATCCTAATTTTATCATTTGTATGTATTTTGCGTTATAGCTATCCTAGGGATTCAATACATTAAAGATTTATAAAGACAATGTAAAGAGCTTTTGAAAACAGAATCAATTTTTTCTTATGTACCTGGAATAGCAGCATTTACTTTGAAGATCTCAAGGTGTATCTTCAAATGTTAATTAATGTAGGACCCTTGTGAGGAGAATAGCTATTAATGTGCTCATATTAACGGTGAGTAAACTAGGCACAGAGCATGTCTATAACAGTGCTGGGAATACAATAATAACTCATGCTTGATCAACTCAGTAAACTTCTATAATGAAATGTCTGGTAGATGAGGGGAAAGCAGTAGACGTTGTCCACTTTGACTTCAGCATTGTCTCCCATTAGATTCTCATAGACAAGCCGATGAAGTATGGGCTGGATGAGCAGACAGTGAGGTGAATTATAAACTGGCTGAATGGATGGGCCTAGAGGGTGGTAATCAGTTGCATGAAGTTGGAGGCTGGTAATTAGCAGAGTACCCCAGGGGTTGATACGGGATCTAGTCCTGTTTTACATCTTTGTTAATGATCTGGATGATGGGGCAGAGTGTACCCTTAGCAAATTTGAAGATGACAGGAAACTGAGGGGAGTGACTGATAGGTGCTGCCATCCAGAGGGACCTTCACAGACTGGAGAAATGGGTTGACAGGAACCTCATGAAGTTCAACAAGAAGAAGTGCAAAGTCCTGCACCTAGAGAAGAACAACCCCAGGCACCAGTATATGCTGGATGCTGCTCAGCTGGAAAGCAGCTTGGCAGAAAAGAACCTGGGGTTCCTGGTGGACACGAAGTTCAACATAAGCCACTAACGTGCCCTAGCTGCAAGGAAGGTGAATGGTATTCTTGGCTGTATTAGGCAAAATATTGCCAGCAGGTTGAAGTAGGTGATCCTTCCCCTCTATCAGCACTGATGAGACCACATCTGGAGTACTGTGTCCATTTCTGGGCTTCTCAGTACAAGAGAGAGATGGACATACTGGAGGAAGTCTAACGGAGTGCCATGAAGATGATGAAGGAACTGGAGAATATCTCCTGCGAGTAAATACTGAGACACTTGGGACTGTTCAGCATAAAGAAGTCTTGGGGGGGATCTCATAAATGTATATAAATACTCAAAGGGAGGGTGCACAGAGGATGAAGCCAGGCTTTTTCCAGTGACACTCAGTAACAGGATGAGAGGCAATGGGCAGAAACTGAAACACAGGAGGCTGCATGTGAACATCAGGAAGCACTTTCTTTTACTGTGAGAGTGACCGAGCCCTGGCAGAGGTTGCACAGGGAGATTGCAGAGTCTCCTGCCTTGGAGATATTTAAAAGCTGTCTGGATGTGGTCCTAGGTGAGTGGCTCTAGGTGGACCTGCTTGAGCAGGGGTTTGGACCAGATAGATGATCCCTAGAAGTCCCTCCCAACCTCAACTGTTCTCTTATTCTAACTAGCATTCCTTATTCAATCTTCCAATCTTTAACATCATGTTCTGAAGTAATCTACATTTTTCAGAATAAGGGTTTTTTTTTTTCACTCTCAATTTTATACTGTTTCTTCTTTGCACTCCCTGCTTCTGCATTGGTTTCCTCTCTTGTCTTCCTTCTCCCTCCGTTTGGATGGAGCCATTTTCCCTACCTTGATATTTTCAGGCTATGAAGGTGGCCATCCCGCTTTCCTTTTTCACTCTCTTCCTGCATGTAAGTCCAAATCTCACATCTCCCATCACAACTGCGTTCTTCTCTTTCTTTCTTCAATAGCAGAAGTCATACCTCCAACCTGTTCCTCCCTCTATCCCACTCCATTTTCCACATACCTGCTATTATGTCTCCTTGACTTTTTTCCTAGGCTTTTGTTCATCTCTCCTTCTGCCCCTTACGTGTAAGGGTGGAGTATCTTCTAAACCAAATCACTCGGCCCAGGTTTGTCAACAAACAAGATTTCAGAATAACTAATTAAAAAAATAAATAAAGGCATATATTTCCAGAGTGGAATAGGCATGGAGTGTAGGAAAGGTTGTGCTATTATGATTATACTGAAAAATAAAGCTTCTCTCCAGCAGTGTCTGCATGTTTGGTAGCTTCAATCTCTCTGATATCACACTGGCAGCTTCCTCTCTTTGTGTGCTATTAAATACCTCTGGCTTCTGCTGTCGGCCTGGGAGAAGGAGGAGGGCTTAACATGAGCAGTGTGGCTTAACACGAGCAGTATGACTTTGCCAGCTGGAGTTCAAATGCTCCCTTCACTTGTCACTTGTTGTGACTACTGACACGGCACTGTGGGGATTTATCTATTTTATCGCATCTTTGATATTTGGAGTCCTTTCTCATCTATAGGTTACTTTTCCGTATTCGCTCGTTCTGAAGACACATTGCTAAAGTTTCAGAGGGGGGAGTAAACTGAGGCCTTCTCTGCCCTATGCATGATAATTTTAAGGGAATACCTTGGAAGGATTCTGCTCTGTGTGAGTTTAGGCTTCTTGCCATTCTTGTCTCTCCTTCTCTCCCACCCCCTCCTTCTGATCCTTTCTTCTCCTCCCTACCAGCACTGTCCCAGCCTGGCTCTTTTCCCCTCGATGGTACTGTCAGCTACTCCTTACCCAAGTCTTCTCCTTCAGCTTTTCCCTCTGCTTGGTGCTCCTGAGTCTGCAGTTGCCTCTTCTTACCATTTCCCCAGATTCTGGAGACCCGACCTCTGACCATCAGCCTCTCACGTTTCTGTCTTGCCAACAATCAGACTGACCCTTGGCATTTTCAAGATATTTTGGTTACCAATACCAAAGTCTTTTGATCTATTCTCTGCCCGTTCTTCCAGTGACCGGTTCCTGATTACCTTATCTCTGCATTGTAGCCTCTCCTTAGAGGTTTTGTTCTTCTCTTTCTGGACAAGATGACTTTACTATTTTCTGCCCTTAGTTTCACACTTCTCTTCTGACAATGATGAAACTGTTTGTGTGCGACTATTACAGCGACTGCTGGACTAGTAGTCTTGTAGCCAACTCGATATTGCTCACTTGATTTACATGCTTTTGTTACACGTTTGGTGCAGAACCTAAAGGCCTGAGTCCTTATCTTGGTCTAGATCTACTTAGGTAGACCTCCAGGCTGCTACTACAGTACAAACATTAGATCAGTTGCTTTTTTTAGTTAGCATTTAGGGAGCAGGGGAGTTTGAGAGCTGCCTCAAATAGTTTGCAGCCTGAACAGGAATCACAGCAAGAGGGAGTCAGGGAAGGAGGGTGATCTATAATACTGAAATATGGGGAACCTGCCTTTTGCCTGTGACAGTCCTTGTGACTTTTTCAGGTGCTGAGTCAATGCTTAATCAAGCACCAGTTCTCTGAAAACTCACAGGCATGAAGCACATGCATCAGCTCACAGTGTGCACAGGTAAGGATGCCCTTGAATTTTGGTAGAGTCAGAGTCCAATTTAAGAGTAATCTTACTGACCACTGGATGTCACTGCGACACTGCAGGAATGAAAATTAAGGCAAGGATTTTCAAAAGCATCCAAAGGATTTAAGAGCATGAGTCCTTATGACCATCATTTCAACTTAAAAGCCATCCTGTTATGGCTTTTGGGAATTTCCCTGGAATGAGTTGGGAGCCTACATCCCGCTGGTGTACAGTGAGCTTCAATTCTGAGTTAGGCACTCAAAATCTCAAAAAAAAACCTCATATCAAAAAAATATATCAATTAGTGTCATACTAAAAAGTCATGTGTGTATCTCAGAAAGGGGATTCCCAAAATGAGTTGTGGTTGCATTGTTTTCTGTCATTGATACAGTGAAGATTTGGATGATAAATTAAGTTAAATTAGATTGTTCAAATAAAAAAAAAATGCAGGACTGAAAGGAGACTTCAAGCTCTCAGTTAAACTACCCCACTTTTAGCTGAAATGAGATAACCTCAATGCTAATTTAATGTACTCTTAACAGCTGCAGCAATTAATAGCCTCATTCAGAAAAGAAACCATATTTTTTTACTGTGACTTTCAGATCATGATTTCCAAACTCTTTCTATTCTTTTTCTTCCCCTTTGCAGAGATGCAAAGAAAGCGTACTAAGAGTTATAAAGACATGTAATGCGATGTAAAATAGCCTATGAAGACATAAAATAGCTGTATGATATGATAATAAAAAAGAAGTGAATACTACTAAGTAAGGAAGAAAGCAGTCTAGGACACTGGACTACTTAGCCAATATCAGAAAATGGGAAACTAACTAATGAAGACACACACATTCAGCAGATCACTTGGATTCTAGAGGATTCTTTCTCCTTTAGGTTGTTGAACGGAAACCTCACTTGGCAAGTTGTGTGAAATGCTGCTGATAATAGCAGAGCACTTATTGTGGCAAGACCTATGGGACTTAAATTATAGATGAATCATAAACATGAAAGTCAAATTTGCTCTTCAGTTACAATTGTGGTGCAACTGAATGTCAGGGCTGTGCTTGTGTGTACACCCAGCACACTTAATTCATTAATTCCCCTCATGGTCCAGGAACATCCTAGTCTTTGCATCAATGAGGTATGGACTGGCTTGAGGCAGTGGGCCAGCTTGAAACCAGCAAACCTTCACAACTGAGTATTTGACTTACATGAGTCCAATCAGGTGAGAATTTTAGACAGTTCTTGAAATTCCCTGAGGCAGCTCCTGCTGTATGTAGTCCATTTTTTATGCTTAGGTCTGTTGATTAACATCCTGGGTGGAGTGTTCCAAAGACTCATCTAGGTGGTTCCTACTGCAGAAATGATCAAATCCGATATAGACAATGCATTTGTAAATAGTCAATGGAAATGGTTTCTGCAAAAACAGTAACAC
The DNA here is from genome assembly GCF_009769465.1 of Tauraco erythrolophus. Taxonomy (NCBI): domain Eukaryota; kingdom Metazoa; phylum Chordata; class Aves; order Musophagiformes; family Musophagidae; genus Tauraco; species Tauraco erythrolophus. The sequence continues at coordinate 45,696,079 of NC_141465.1, read as the reverse complement.
AGGATGGTATTTGTACCTAGTTAAAATATTTAAGAAATGGTCTATCTGTAATTAGGATATACCAGTAGGAATATAGTGGTTTCAGGAGTCTCTTCTGATCCAGCTGAAGACGCTGCAGCAGGGACCTTTGCAGTGGAGGCTTCTGTTGCTGCTCATTCATGACTGAGTGTTCTGTCTGGAAGATTTCATTCCCCCATGCAAGCATTACTCTAGCCAAGATACCAGTAAATGATATTTTTTTTTTTAGTTTTAGCCAACACTCTGTCCTTGAAGGTCTGTGCAACATTACATGTAATTCATGCAAAATACCAGTCTATCAAATTGCGGTGATTTTACTGTGAAAATTAGTAAAAAAAAAGGCCTGGGATTTCGGGTGCAAATGATGCCAGTTTCAATCATTTTCCTAACATACTTTTGAAGTTTATGATGGCCAAGCCACTCCTTCTTCCCCTCAAAACTGGAAGTTTGTATCTTTTCAATGAAGCTGATTTTTACCTACAGTGAGTTGGCTAATGTGTATTTTGTTTCTCCCTTGATTCGTCTACTGCAATATAGGCACAAGAAGTCACTTTCTAACCTTAGAAACAATGACAGCTTTTCAAGGCTAAATAATGCCTTTCATAGTTTCACTTCATTATTTCTTATTCCCCTTCAGAGATCTGTGAATACTGCTACGTCTTAATTATTATATGGCCTTTGAGTTTCTGAAGTTTCTCTGTAAATTCTCCTTGGAAAAATTAGAGCAAGTTCTGCAAGTATAAACTGATGTACCTCCACTAGAGGTTCTAGCCTGTGGTTAATATGTTGCTGTGTATTTTAAAATGCTTTAAGAATTGCAGCCACAACAGGAGTCTCCAAGAACAGCTACTCTAAAGGATCCTTACTTGACGTGATGCCCATTAACAGAATTTCACAGATGGTCAAGCCTGGGTTTTATTTATTGCTGAAGTTAAGCTGGAGTTTGTTCATAATTAACGATATGGTAGTAAATATTTTTCTCGGCTCAGAAGTTGAATAAACATGACCCCCTAGAAGGGAAGCCAAAACTGAGAGATGATGAATATTTATTGTCAAATTACTAGACATAAATTCAATACCAAATGGGTAAATTATTGAATGTGAGTTAGACCCTTGTGGGTTGCATGCTACAAACAGCCTGAGCTGGAAAGTAGGATTTGGATTATAAGGTCAGAGTTCAGGGAAAGACAGAGCCTAGAGGTGTGGATGGAGTGTGGTTGGAAATGGGCATCCAAAGTAAAGTTAAAGCAGCCAGGGGATTTTTGCTCAGAGGACGTTTGTGGTGTCGGTCAGAGGTGGGGTCTTAGTTCAAGCCTGAGCTGGAAAGTGGGATTCAGATTTGGGTTTGGGTTTGAGTTGAGTGAAAGAGAGAGCTTGGAGGTGTGGTTGGAGTAATGCTTGAAATGTCAGAAAACAAAATGTATCATGTGCATGAAGGAGATTAGTGGAAGATCCAGAAGTCTCAGGATATTTATTCAAACAGAGTGATACATAACAACTGAACAAGATGCCGACAGGGATATTGGACAGAAACAATTTTAGAAAAGGTTCTATTACGTGTCAGAGCTGTTAAAACGTAACCAAATGATATTGTGGTTTGATTTTTTAATAGTGCAAAAATGGTAGAAGACTTGCTTCATGAAAATAAGGAGGATACTCATTATGCTGAGTTTGCTTGTAGAAAAGTAGAAATAAATACACTCTTTTATGAGACACAAATCTTATGTAGAAGTAGGAAATCTGCTATAGGCACTACTTTTCCATTACATGTAATTATTTGGCTTAAAAATCCATCTTCTCTGATATTTGTTCTGACTTTCTATATTCTGATCGACTTCTAAGGGGCTGTCAGTTCAACAAAAAATGCTTAGAAAAAGTACCTCTGTTTTGTTTCTCCAGATGTGGAATATGTATTCAAACCATTCTCTTGCCAAGAAAGGCAATTTTCAGTGACAAACTTCAGTGTTAAAATCTTGTGACCAACAAATGCTAAAAGGAGGAAATACTATCTTCAAAATAACAAATTCTCTACTATGTTAATTCCTATATTTTGCTCATTTATGAAGTAATGTGCACAACTAAATATACACTCATGAAAATAAGGAAACCTTGTAGAATCTAGCTTATTCTAGCAAGACTTCTAAACAATTAGAAATTTAAATACTGCTACTTACTCTGAGCCCAGGATGAAACATACTGACAGGAGCCAGTATGAGATTAATGCTTTAGGGGCTCCCAAGAACTATCAGTAAAAATAAACGGCAGCTTACATCCAAGGCCTGCAACTGGTGACTTTGTGGAGGTTGCTGGATAGCAGTGTTCTGGCACTGACAGTAATACCTGGTGGAAAATATTTTTTAAAATTCATTAGAAGGCTTGTTCTAAACCACTTTTCAGTCATTCGCCTTAAAGCATCACATGAAAACTTTCATTGAAATCTGTAACTACACGCAGCACACCTTTACCCAAAGGAAAAGTCAACTAACACACCCCTGTTTTCTTGGATGTGAAATTTAAGACAAAAAATCCAAGCAATGGCAGTTGAAAGTAGCTAAATTATGCCATATCTGAAAGGTCCTGTTTCTCATACAGGGGTTTTTCACATTGAATGCTATATACTCATAGAAACATTCAGCAGAAGAAAGACTGGGTGGAAAGGAGTGAGAGGATTTTAGAAAAGTATTTAGAATCATTACCTCAGCACAGGGTTCCCTTCTTTTGTGGAGAAGAATAAAACTGACTTCCCAGAAGAGATTGCCCTCTAAATCTGCACCTGAAAATTTGCAACCTGACACTTCTCAGCCTCTAAGAAACACTGTCTGGATGCAGTTGCAATTATCTCCCAAACAAGCATTATCCCAATAAGCCTGGGTGTGAAAATGGGTAATGACATTCCCCAGAAATCTTGGTAGATTTAAGGCAACACAGTCAAATAGCAACATTTTCTTTGTATCTTCGGTAGATGCAGCATAGACACAACCATCCTTTCCATGTGTAAGGGTCTTCAGCTTTTTCTCTTTTCCCAGTCTCAGCTGATGCCAACACAGAGCAGCAGCTCTCATATCTTTTGACGATGTATGTATTGGCAGCTCTCATACGTACTGATACAGCAGCTTAGTTTAAGAGTCCTTGGAGAGATATGGAGGCAACGAGTCCTTGGGTGGTCCTTGGGACTGTATTCTAGCACTGAGTTAGAGCAGGAGCTGTTTCATTACACTGTGCACTACAGGGACATAGGTACTTGCTTTCCTGTGTAAGGAATGAGTGAACGAACTAATTAATCATTAATTTCATGCCTCTCAAGCGTGAAGTTGTCTGACACTCACAAAGCCAAGTGACTGCTCTCCTTTACACCTTGTTTAACCTAATGAAACAGCAATGCTTTTTTTCTTTTAATATGGGAGAAAGCTCGGAGCAGGCCTTAATAACTTTCAGGTCACCTTAAAGGGAAAGTGACTTTCCTCTAAAATTAAATTGGAAGACATTATCAAGAAACAAGGAAGCTTGTGGGTTCTGCTTCAGATCCTGAGGTATGTAGATCCCCAAAACTGCCATCACGATGTGATATAAGCACTTTTTTCCTTAACAAGGATGGTATCCATTCTGCCAGTCAAAGGAAACGTGACTTTTGGCTGCCACAATCGTGTTACGAACAACCTTCTTGTTTTCGACTATACCAGACAGCCGTGATGGATGACTCAGAGTGATATTATGGCTTATGTAATGTAAGTCTGCAGTTGGCCTTGACCAAGAATTTCTACTTGGTATTTTTGGGTTTTGCTCACATTTGATGATTTCCGAGGTCCTACCCAGTATGCAGGGTTCAATTCTGCTTCTGGTGGCTGTTACAGCCTGCAAAAGCAGGTGAGGTACATGGATGTGTGGTGTTGTGGTGACATACCACGTGGGCAGTAGCACATGTTTGTCTGGCGCAAACTTTTCTCACCTGGCTATGTATTCCTGTCTGCTGATCTGGTCTCTTGGATGTGGTGGCCTGAGTGTGTTTTAGCCAGGAAGAATTGATAATCCAAGTGCAGCCCAGACACCAGGCTCATGGGAAGGAGGAGCAGGGGCCATCGTGGGTTTGGGTGATGTTTGGCTGGATAAAATCTTTCAAAGGCAAACAAAAACAAAATCTTGTCTCAGGTTTTCTCACTGCTTCCATGGAAGAGAGAGAGTCATAACCCCTCAGTAAAGCCTGCTCCCCTGGCTCCCATGGATGCTCGAGCAACCTCTCAGTGAAGCCTGCTCCCTGACTGGCGTGTACTACTTTGTTCCCAGCATGTTTCCAGTATGCTGACCATGTGGGTAGCAATTCCCGAAGATGGCAAGGGTGTTCAAGACAGGGGTGCAGGGTGCAAGGTCTCCCCTGGTGCTCTGGGCACTCTCTTGGCTGAGCCTTCAGGACTGCATGATTGCAGTCCTCAAGATTTAGGAGGATTTAGGCAGACTTCATGTCCTTTGCTCTCAGCGTCTAGGATGGAAATGGGACTTCATACTCCCAACTTATATTTGTATTTTCTCCTTGAACATTTGTTTGTTTGTTTGTTTATTTGAGTTTTTTTCCCCCAAAGAAAATCTGCTTATATTTTCCATATTTATGTTTCCTGGCAGGTGCTTAAAGAGACTGGTTAAGTAAATTAGAACACTTAACTGAGCTTTTCTCTTGACTGCCACAATCCTCAGCACATGTAAGGTCAGGTCTTCGCTGTAGAGGAAACTCACTTAGCAAGGTGTTAATGTTCTTCAAGGAAATAGATTACTGATCACAGTAGATTTCTACAGCAGATGAATGTGTAATTCAGAATGAATAATTTATTAAAAGTATTTAGCCTCATTATCTGCTCACATTAAGTCCAGGAGTAGTTTGGAATATTCTTACATTTGTTATTAAAATGTTTCTGCTATCTCTTTCTCTTAGATTTATTTTTTGACTGCTTGCTGAACTATAACTTGGTCAGATCACTCCAGGAATGGACAGGTGTGCAAACTCTTCCTTTTCATGTGTAGATTGAAAATAAGATTTATAAAGGTTTTGGTATATTTAATTTTGAATATTTGTTTTCTATGAGGGCTTAGCATCCAGTCCATGAAAATTTAATGGAAAGCAAGCACAAAAATGAATCCTTTAAAAAAAATAACATATAATAATTCAAACATTTGTATTATGCTTTATGGCCAATATTTTTGAGCAGTTGTATTTTGTGTGTGTGGCTTATTTATCTATTTATTTATTTATTTTATTGGACATCTAAAAATTGATGTAGGAATATCCACTGTAAACTGTTAAGTTTTAATTAGGGTTTTTTTTCTTTGTTATCTCCTTCTTTGTATTAGATCTTCCCTACCATCTCCTTTTTCTTGCACTCTTTCTCACAAGGATTCCTCTTTCCCACTCAGCTCCAACATCCTCCTTCTCCCTAAGTGCACGAGTACCATCCCTCCACTTCCTAAGAAAGCAGCAAGCCCCCTTCAGCAGTTATCTCCATTTTTCATCACTAGAGTCCGCTCGCTGAGTCTGTCCCCGTCTAGATCACAAACCGCTCAGGCTCTTTTTAGCTCTGGCCAGCTCAAACACTTGCTACTCAGGAGTGTTCTGGCCATGCAGCCTCCAGCTGGAGCTGTGTTTTCATCCCTCCCATGTGGGAGGGCTCTCTCCACCACTCCCACTTGATAGCACCATGCTTTTCATATTCTGCATGTGCATGACACACATAAAAACACCCACTATCCTGCTGCAGGACACATTTTGATCTTTAAATCTTGGGAAAACCATCATAAGCTCCGAAAATTCTTCCCTGTTACCCATTGTCACTGGGCTCAGGAAACCATAACCACTTTCACAACAGCTTAAAGGGAATGACCTGAGCAAAAAGTGCAATTGGCAAGCAGCAATCTTAAACATGTGTTAATACCACTTGTCAGAGCTCTAGAAAACCAGGACCAAAGATAATGCAGAGTGCGTAAATATGATTACAGAGTCTGCCATAGCCTGACAGGTGCCAAGCACTCTGCTCTGTGGTTGCTCCACTTTGTTGACAGCCCATCTGCTACCAGGACTCTGGAGAGACGGAGGCTGAAGGCTCTGTCTGTGGATACCCTGTCATGTGCCGTGTGGCGGTAATCCAGCCAAGGCAGGCATTCCTGCTACCATGTCTCATTCCTCTGCCACCTGTAGCCTACTCGTTTGCTACAAGACAGGGCTCTCTGTCACCGCGTCCTTGATTGAGGCCTCTGGGTCCGTAGGGAGGATTGAAATGAAGGCACCACGTGGCGATACAGCATCTTGCTGTACCTCAGCCGTGGCACGTAACAAATTGCCCTAACTGGAAAGTTTCAAACTTTTTCTTTCCAGCAGAAACCCCACTCTTAATTTTCTGTGCAAGCTTCCAAGGGAAGGGTTCCCATTCTCTAAACATCGACAGGGAAACTACTCCTTTGACTTCTACACTTTAAATATACAGTGGCTGGGGCAGAAAGCTGGCTGTGAATGTAGCAATACTTACCTGATGAGACCTTTGTCCCTCACTTGTCCTGTCTGGGTACATGCTGGAAGATGCTGTGGTGGCAGTCTGAGTGCCTGCAGAAACCAAGACAGGGCGTGGGTATTAGCTACTGACCCTGTCCTAGTAGAGAGCCCATAGATCCTGTCCTGCACACGCTGGAGTCTGAAACAGCAGGAGAGACTTGCCAGGTGCTGTGTGCTGAGAGTGGAGCTACGACTCTTTGTGATCCTCTGGACTGTGCTTTCTGCCATGATTTTACTTTTTTTTTCTTCATTATTTAGTTTAGTTTCTTTATTATGAATAGCTGTTTGAGTATCAAGAGCTATTGTGCGATGATGTGTTCACAGCAAAATGAGCAAAATAGCTGGCCTGGGTGTGGTGGAACAAAGATTTGGTCATGATAATGTGGTTTTTGAATGTCTTTTTTTTAAGAAAGACTTTAATGAAATGTGTTTGACTGTGCATACATGTGAGAAAGAGATGAAACATAGTACAGTTTAAATACTGTCAGATGTTTTATGGCTAGGATACCATTTTTTCTCCTACAAAGGCTGATAAAATACAAGTGCTATTTAGGCGTAGGATTTACGGTTACTTTAGCATATGCCCTGAAAACATGCGTATCTACAGGGGATAGTAGTTCATGGAGAAAACAAGTTGGTGCTGAGAAGTTCAATTACTCTCCTGAAATATCAATAATGTAGCTGGAAGAAAGAAAAAACAACAGGCCACTTCCTATATTGGATGTATTCTCAAAACGTCTATAAAGGCTTGCTGCCAGCAGCAAGAAAGTAATAACTATAAATGTTGCTCAGTGGGAAGACTTAGTGATAGAACACCTCTGTTTGAAATTTTACTGAAGCCCTGACAACGCAGTGCTAACTCTCATGTTTTTGCATTTTTATTTTTATTATTATTTCTATTATTCTTGGCAGGTGCATGTGTTGGTAGGTGAACTCAGGGTCTCCCTCCTGCAACGCTCTGTTTTTTCAAGTCACTCAACATAAACCTGCAGTTTCCTGGCCCTATGCTCTGCTGAAATTAATTTTAAATATACCATTCTTCATGGTCCCTGTAGCACTTTCTAAGGTCTTGTTGGATCCTCTTAAAGAAAGCTTAAGTGTCAGAGCGAGCAATGTAATTGTATTCCTTAAATTATTACTAAACTGTTTCTGCAATTCCTTTTAATTGGCAGTTAGGGTTGAATTCTTTAATAATAGTAATAATAATAATAAGCTATGTTCTAGGCTGCTTGAGGCAAAATGCTATGTGCTTTTCCTTCTTCTTGAAGTACTGGCACCTGTGCCTGGTTTCATCAGCACAAGATCTTGTGCATATGAAGAAAACAGAGGATACTGTGAGATTGCACCGTCGCATGCGGGAGCTGACAGAGTTCCTCTGTTGTGCGGGACAGCTTTTTATCGGAAGAGCTCCTGAGGAATCTTCCAGGCTCACTGCTGAGAGAGAGAGGTTGCTGACTTGAGGTGATGAAACAAATAGGCTGAAAACAGATTGCGGTGAATGAATTGATTTTTTCTTTTCCCAGGAGCTTGAAACGAACAATAGAGTCTTTTCCCCTCATCCTATTCCTTCTGTTTTTTTTTTTATAACCATTCTCAATTGAAGGTTTTTAAAATGTTTTTACAGTTATTTTAAGTATTTCAAAATAACATTTATTAGCCTAATACCTCTAATTATACACGATGGATGAGTCACATGTAGAGCATACTCCCACATTTTCTTCAGTTGAATTCATATACATACTTACCCAATTTGGCAGTAGTGGCATGACTAGGTGTTAAATTAAATTAATCCTGCTAAGATTAACTCTCATAGACAGACCTATGGCACAACAAGGACTTCAAGATTCTGGTCCTTCTAGGTTTTCCTTATTTTTCCGTTGTAGGGATCATTACTTTAAATAGCTCAAGATCAGAAGATAAACATGCAAGCGGAGGTGGATTGGTGTGAGCACCTTCAGACTTTCAGTTCAGCCAGTGAAATTTACTGCTGCTAATGAATAAACTTGTACAACAAGAACAGTTTGGTTACTTTGGAGGTGAGTGCGAGAGAGCAGGGAGAGAGGAAAGAGCTCCAGTGTGGGCCTATGTTAGCATTTAATTTTGCATCAGAAGAGCATTTCTGAAGCAAGTCTCCCAAATTTCTGCCTTGCTGTACTATGGTTTGCCCCTGGAAGGAGTTCTGGGGCACGGATTCCTGGTTTCCACTGTCGTGGAGATGATCTCCACCTGCTCAGGGGTGTTTAGTCCACGTGGCTACACTGATGCTTGTCTAAATGAATCCTCCCATAAACACATGTGGTGTGGATATCATGTCCTCAGTACCATCTGTTTGGTCCTCAGATCTTTGTGGCATGCTGCAAGATAAAGTAGACGGAGCTTCAGTGCTGTTCAACCAGTATGACCCTTCATTTGGATGATGGAGGATCATGACAAATGTGTCGGAGCACTTGACCTGAAATTTAATTACAGTCAGTAAATCTAGATGATCCCTGTTGGCTACAGTTTATGGTTATTGTCAAACATTTACAAAGTGGAGATACTCCTGGCCACAGAGATTGGCTCTGTCTGGTGTCTCTGTGTGATGGTGGATACACAAATACACTCAGAGAACTCTCTGAAGGAAAATGCAGGTGAAAAAAAAATCTTATTTTTAATTTGGAAAGTAATGTGTGGAAAGTCGTTATTTCAAAGATAGGTTTAGCTCCTGTGGTAGTTTTGTTTTCTGCGCTCACGAGCCTCCCACTGCAGCTCAGCCATTTCCGTAGCACGTGTCTCTTTAGCTGGCCAGAAGGGAATGGAAAAGCTCTGGTGGATGTCAGTGTCATGATCCCTGTGCTGCAGCAAGGGCATCTGTGGCTGGATGACGCTGTAGGCCCTGCATTTTGGTCTTATGCACCTTGGGTAGGGGCTTCCTCTTCCCCAGCTAGTTAAAATGAGCGGCACATTTTCTGGCACAAGGGAAGTTGTGGCTTCTTCGGGCACAGCTATGGTTTCCAGCAATATCTGAAATGTTGTCTTTGGAAAATAAGGAACTTTATGCAGTTCCTTATATTTTCTATAGATTGAAGAATATGTATATTCAGCAATCAATAACCTTATTCTTTTATTATTATTTTTTAAATCTCTAGGGGTACCTGGTTTCGTTATTAGTATTTGAAATATCTTACCTTGTGTGTTCACTAAAAAATGTATGCAGTCACAATGGGCAAAAATACAAACTTCAAAATCAGAAAACACACTTCAGGCATACATTTATGAAAGACAAATCTTAACATTACACTTCGGACAATGGGCTGGTTAGGTTATATAGAGGGCTGCTTTAAGCAGTCACCCAGGTGATCAGCTGAAATAATTTGCCTTCTACATGCTATTCTTTCATTAAAAGGTCAAATAAAATTGTGCCGGAAACCTAGTGAGAACTTTAAATGGCTAGTTACTCAAAATGGCCTTTTGGGGGTAGCACTAAAGAAGGTCTCAAGTGCAGGTTTTGTATTTTGTCCCATAGTCATTTTTAGGGTGAAAAAATAACCAAAATCCAAATGCTATTTTCTTAATGATGCTGTCACACTGAGCTTTTCCTGTTCTTTGCACTCCTTCTGGAAGATGGATACGCCTCCTCAGTAAAAATGCAGAAATGTGAGGCTGTGTCCCTACGTGTGATGCCTTGCTATTGAAAACAATGCCATCACACAATGGCTTTCAGAAATGGTTCAAGCTCTTTTTTTTAATGAAAAAAGTAAAGTTGTCTGCTATTATCTATCCTACTGGAGGGCTTTGCTCACTGCTTCGATGCTATTAAAGTTTCATGTGTATTCAGCTTAAATTAATTCCTGATTAACTTTATAGTCACTTGTTAATCACTGTGAACACTGTCCTAGAGGCTGTACTCCTCTAGGGGGGAATATACACCCGTGAGGTATTTGGAGAGAGAAATAGTCCCACTCAGCCTTCATTTTACCTGACTAAGCAAGACAGGTTCTTGTAGTTTCTTCGTCTAATAAGCTCCTCCTTCCTCACATAACATTAACAACTTCTCCACACTTGCTTCAGTTTAGCTTTCTCACCTGCCAGTGACTGGAGATGGATGGACTATGTTAGATGAGACATTCTCTGTGCCCTGCACAATGTCATTAGTGTCTGAAGAATTCATCGATACAAATACATCATTGAACGGCATTTGCCTGTCTCCTGAAAGAAAAACTGTTTTAGTGACCTGCAGTCATTTGGTCAGGAGATTAGCAAACTTGGGTTCTTTTTTTTTTTCAGACATCTTGAATTAATGAGAACTGACTAAAACTGTTGGAGAATATTGCAAGCTGTTGTTATATTAATTCATGAAACATATTAAAATATGCTGGATATGAAATCTGAATGTTTTCTTCTCACTTGGGTTTTCAGCCTGTTCCAGCGGGTGGCACAAGAAGCACAAAAACCAGGTGAGTTTTCATCCCAGCATATCCCATAGGATTTCTACTTAGTGAATATTGTAGTTCTCAGTTAAAAATAATAAAAAAGACTCATGAGGGTAAGGAAGTGTGTTTCTCAAACTGAGCGAGTGCCACTCTGACTTCAAGGTGCTCAGCACCTTTACAAGCTGTTTGGTATCACACATTGTGAATGTTTAATTCTTCAATATTTTTTTTATATTCAGCGGTGTCTACAGGTACAGGCTTGAAGGGGTCAGACTGTGAGCTCCCCATCCTGGGAGCACTACGGCTGAGGCCGGATGTGTTGGGCTTTGTGTGGGAGCTGCAGATCTAACCTGGTGTGCACCACTGAGTGACTCTGCCCTGTACGTGCTGTGAGTGTGGACTCTGCATTGCAGCATGTTCAGGCAAAGCTGAGCATGTATGCGCAGTGTTTGACTCTTTCAGTGACATTGAAATGATCTTTATTGTATTTCAGCTCCAAGTTCACAACTGGGCCTGAAAATAGATAAAGAAAAAGATCTAGTATAAATGCTGCATCTGAGATATTGCCCTGGAGAACATACTACACTGATGTTTTCTGGGAGGGTATCTGTAGTGTTACATGGAAGTTTATAATGGACATACAAATGCTCCATCCACTGTGATACATCAATGTGGTTTCTGTGCCACTGAAGATCTGAAAGGAACAACTTGCATTTGGTTCACAGAAATACAGGCAAACCTAAACCTTACTGTGACAGAAGGATGGATTTTGTGGAGCAAAATTACTGGGGATTTGAAGACACTGTATAGGGCTGGGAACATCACTGGGTATTTCAGGTCAGTGGTAAGAGAGACTGGAAACATCACATTAGGTTTCAGGAGGCCTGGAGGAATTAGCTGAGTCTGAGGGGGCTGTAGGTGGGAGAAGTCCCTGCCCTACCACACGCTCCTGCCAGCCCATGGGCACTGAACTCCTCTCTGAAGCAAAAAGGCTACAGATGCAGGAGAAATACAAAGTAGAAGTTGACTGTTTGGGCTGTGCCTGATGTGATGTCCAGCAATCTGCCAGGCCATTGAAAACCTACTTTGTCTACTGTTAGAGGAGACCTTGGATGCTAGAGGCAAGCCTACATGACAGAGTCAGAGGAGCAGGTGAGAACAGAGCACAAAAAGAAGAGCTACTGTTTGGAAGGAGGTCTAGTAACAAATTCCCCAGTGCAGCATTTTCCCAACTGACCAAAGTTAGCACTTCTCTGAGAGATGGTTGTTCCATCAGAAAGAACTTGCCATGTAATCTGGGCAGCTTCTAGCAGAAACTCATTGCATTTTGGCAAGCGGTGTTCAGAAATGCCCGAGTCCCTGGCCCACTGGTGTTTAGTAGTGCCCTGATGGGAGCTAAGAACCACGAGCTGTTATGTGCCCTGGAGTTCCCTGGTCTTCTGTGCTTCACTAAAGAGTCTTCTGGGAGCCCGAAGATGCATCACTTCTGAGATCTGAAATGCTAGTTTGTGTGTGTGTGTGTAAGTCCCAGATGGGTTGGCAAGGAGCCTGAGCGATCCACATCTGAAGTGCTTTGGCTCCAGAGCCTGGGTGCCTGGGGCTTGCAGGCTCTAGGTAACTGACTGTTAAGGTACAGTAGCATGTGTCACTGACTGTGGTTGCTCTTTACTTTATGCAAGACCTTGAGACTGACTGATACAGGCTTCTATTAGATTTGGGAGGCTTCTGAATTCCTGGAATTGGGAAGCAAAAAAAAAAAAGAAGAAAACATGAAGAGGAAAGAAATGGTGAAGAAGTGGCAGCTAAAAGCTTCTGGAAATATGAAGGAGAAGATTTAAAACTGGAGAAGATTCGACCACTGGTCTCTTCTGTGTCTAAGTCTTAGCACAAGCCAAATAGTCAGGAGGTAGTTTTATTTCTGGCTGCCACTGATTTTGAAGCATGAGGCATTTCATACTGTCCAGCTGACTGATGGAGAAGAGTCTTCATATGAAACTGCATTATGGAAATGTGAAGAATCATTTACTTCACATGAAAAACAAACAGAGAAAAGTGAGAACAGAGAAAAAAGGTGGAAATGGATACTTTGAATCTGCAACCTCAGACTAGTCACAACCATGCAATTCTCAGAGGCTGAGGTGCTGATAAGAGGTCAGAATCTGACTGGGAGCTGAGCCAGATCCCCAAGGAAAGACCACGGTGAGACTCAGAGTTTAATCTTGAAAAGCAATGAGAATTTGCAGGCACAGCAAGCCACCTGGCCCGCAGTGCTTCAGTGAGCTGTGCTCTGATGATGCCTGGGTTGGTACCGCATCCGCAAGGCATCTCTAAGCCCCACTAGGAGCAGAGGGCAGGTGCAGCTCAAAGTGGGCATCCACTAGAAGTAGCAGAGGTGTCCCATCATTGTGGGGCATCGCCATTCTGGCAAGAGACGTATTATTATCAGGACGTCCCTGCTCTCTGCAGGACAGTGCAGTGGCTGGGATCCACTCGCTCACATCCGTTTCCTGGGGCTTGGGGCATTTGCTGCTCAGAGGGAAATTTTAGCTGAAGGAAGGTCTAGAGGTGGTGTGATCTTACTCACTTCTTTGTGCCTCCCTGGCTCCTCTTTTCCTTACTCCCAGCCTCTGTCTTACTCTTGGAGTTAGCTCTCCAGTGAGAGGCTGAATTTTCCCTGAGAGTGAGGAAATTCCCTCTGCTTTTTGTCATTTTGATTCACCTGCCCTGATGTACTTCAGCACTGTACAGTTCAAATTCTTTCATGCTCTTTTCCCCTGATGGAGGCAGAGTGCCTGTGGGGGGAAAAGCCAGTGGGGCCTGTGGGTGGTTTGGGGAACAGTGACAGGTGGTGAGGAACCACAGCCCTTGGATGTGATCAGGGGGGAAGTCTTCTGCCTCCCACATCCTCATGGGCTGTCAGAAGCAGCTCCTTTCACCTGTCTGGCTGGGGCTCAGCTTTCTCTCATTTTCTGGCCCCAGAGGAAGCCCTGTCCCAGGAGATGGTGGAGGGTGAGGGGTGTGAGCCCTGCTGCCTCCGAGCGAGCTGCATGTGGCCAGGAGAGGCTAAGAAGCTGGCAGGAGAGACCAGAGTATCATAGAATAGTAGAATGGTTTGAATTGGAAGGCATCTTAAATATTGTCTAGTTCCAACCCCCCTGCCATGGGCAGGGACACCCTCCACTACACTGGGTTGCTCAAAACCTCATCTAACCTGGCATTGAACACTTCAAGGATGGGGCATCCACAGCTTCTCTAGGCAACCTGTTCCAGTGCCTCACCACCCTCACAGTGAAGAATTTCTTCCTTAGACCTAATCGAAACCTACCCTCTTTCAGTTTAAAGCCATTGCCCCTTGTCCTGTCACTATACGCCCTTGCCAAAAGTCCCTTTCTAGCTTTCTTGTAGGCCCCCTTTAAGTACTGGAAGGCTGCTAGAAGGTCTCAGAAAGGAGGAGGCCAGGGCTGATTCAGCAGGCAATCCTGTCCCACAACACCGGTGTTTTTGTTTAAAGCTGCCTTTCCACAGGAAAAAGCCCCGAAGCAGAAAAACACTGCCCCAAGCTAAATCTCTCCCAGCGAGCCCAGAGACAGGAGCTGAGTGTTCACGGGATGGAAGTCTGCAGGAAGAGGAGCAGAGTTATCTGGGATCTTTCCTCTACTTTCATTTCATTCAGGTCCTCGGATGACACGTCCTTGTGCGGTCTCAGAGCACAGAGCATTCACACGAGCAGAGCCACGCGCCGTACGCCTCGAGACGGGTGGTTGTATTAGTGCTGCTTTGATGACTGCGCTTCACAGAGTTGTAAGGGAAACAGAGGTGAAGTTGCTTTAGGCTGTGCTTTGCCCGTCTCTCAACTTTGGATTCTCACTTTGTGCCACTGAGTTGCTTTTATTCCCACTGCAGCAGGAGAGATGTAGAGAGATAAAAGTCTTCTGGATGGCGCAGAGAAGAGAAGGGGTGTCGCCTGGTGGTTTGTGAAAGCTAGCCAAGCAAAGCAGGTCACATAACTATGCATACCCTTAGGGAACAAGGTGCATTTTTTCCCTTGCTGTTCAGTAAGTGACCCAGTTTGTGGTAGTTTTTAATATAATGTTGCAACTTTTTTTTTAGATGAGTGGATGGGAGGAATCAGCAACTTGATTACAATATCCCATAAGAAAAAGCAGTATCACCAAAAAATGTGACTGACGTTTGTTTTTTAAATAGAGGTAAGGGTCAATTCTCCCATTAGATTGTTTGCCTTGTCACACTCAGCGCTATTCCTGAGGAGCAGAAGGAAACTGTGTCACTGTAGCTTTTTCCTATTCTTCATGAACACTAGCCACTTTGAGCCTTTTCATACATATTTTTGTAGGTGCAAGTTGTCTATTAAACTAGCCCAGAAACATACTAAAATGAAATTAACAACCGCCCTACAGACAGAACAAGATCATAAGCTACAGCACAACCTGCTTGATAGATGTCGTATTTGTGATAGGTGTGGAAGCCAGACCAAGGAGCTCACAGGCTTCCAGTCAACATCTTCAGTTTGGGGTATCTCGTTAAAAAATATATCCTTAATGGGTTCTGTAAAGCCTGCGTTATCCGTCGATCTTTCTCCCAAAGCTTCTATTTTTAAGCCTTCCATAACTCCTTTATTGCTTGCAGTATCTGTTTCAGAGTATTACGCTGGCAGGGACCGTTGGCTCAGTAGCAACCTGCATGTACAAGTCAAAACAAGGCTTGTGGAAAATATATTTTAGGGCAGAATTGTCTGAAATAGACCACAGGTGAACTGTCGTCGGGCATTAGTATACCTGAGGAAAAGTGCTGTTCCGAACAGTGAGGAGAGGCTTATCTGGACTTCACAGGTAGACTGTGACAAACACGACCAGTCTTGCCTGAGGCGAGAGCTGGAGATTTCTGGGTAATCTGCTCCACATCATGTTCTCGAAAATGTGGATGAAACTGGCAGTGTAATACAAGGAAATTACCTCCAAAATGAATGGGAGGGACCGAAATATTGCCTGAGATGAAATCCAAAGTGGGGAAAAGTCTGCCAAAATGCATGCAAGAGGAAAGAAATAGAAAGATAGAAATATACGAAAGTGAGCAATAACATGTCCCGAATGGTCTTCTGCTGCATAAATCCGGGTGCCTGAGCCCTTTTTCTGGATGGCACGTGCTGTGTTACGGGCACTGCTGTATGCAGTCTCAAGGGAGAGAAAAAAAAACTGGAGCGGGTCTTCAGGAGCATAGCAGAAATTACAAGTATTTGCCTTTCTTAAGAGATTGCTTAACATCACTGTTACTTTAATCACACTGCTACATGTATTTCATTAGCAGCAAGCCACTGGTAAGTAATAGCTCTCACTTATTATGCAAGAGAAATACATTATGTCCTTCTACTGAAACAGTTCCACTGGGAAAATTGCCTAAAGACAGATTTAACTGGACACTATCCCTCCTTCCCCTTCACCTGGTTTCCTCCAGAGACTGATTTCACTCTCCCCCACAGTCTTGCAGGAAAAGATCTGGTGCGTGGAACGATCCGTGCACTGAGTGAGCACAGATAACGTCTCCATTTCTAGTTAAATTAGTTCAAGATGAATCTAGTCCCAAAAGTCTTCATCCCTGGATAAATCCCCCTCCCTGCTCCCAGGGTTTCTTACTTCTCAGCAGCTCACTTCTCCTTTCCTCTGTGACAAGCAAAGCATTAAATATAAATCTTTGCTATGACATCTATTTTTAAAGTCAGTGGAATGGCACTGAAGGGAATAAAGAGCAAAACTGAACAGCGTTTCTTGTTGTCTTTTGATTAAGCTCCCCCAGCTGTGAATAAGCAGATGCCATCAGCATCGGCTTCCCTTTGCACGTGGTTGCAAGGCGGTGGGTTTGTTTGCGAGCGCTGGGTGCAGCCCTGGTGGAGCCTCTCCTGCCAGGCACCCCTGGGCTGCGGGAGGAGGGGTGGTAGGTGCACCCCCCTGGCTGCCTGTGCCTGAGCTCCCCACAGCCCCTGAGCTCACACCACCTGCTCTCACCTGGTCGTCTCTGGCATGTCCCTGGGCGCGGTGCTGGCTGGTGCAGCTGTCGGCAGAGGTGTGACTGCTGGGAGGGCTGCCCCAGCCGGGCAGCACCAAGCACGTGAACCCTCAGTCCCTCTGCTGTGGACCAGAGTGGTTCCCCGTGACGTGCTGGGAGTTGATGCGTGCCTCTTCCCAAGCCCAGCTGGCTTGTTCACAGCTTGGCCCCCTTTGTTGACCCATGACAGATGAAGCAGGCAGCCACCACCTCTCTCAGCTGTTTCTCAATGCAGCCACCCTTTGGGGGCAACAAGAGAGGCCTCCAGCTCTGTGCTGAACAGAGAAACACCTGCATGCTTTCTTACAGGCACAGATCTTCCAGGGAGGGATTGCATCTCCGTCTGATGCTGTCTTACATAGTTTTCTTTCCCTCCGCAACACTGATGATGCCCATGTTCACGCCTCGTAGCTTCTCCCACACTCCCTGAGAGCCAGGGGAGGCTTCAGTGAGAGCAGCGGCCTCGCTGTGTCCTCCACCCTCCCTCATCCCTTTCCTTATTCCCATTTCCTTTCTGCCAGGGAACAGTGTTTTAAGAATGGTCGGTTTATCTTTGGTCTCTCAATACACGTTCTTGGTCTGTCCTTTCTGTGAGAGATCTGCTCCAGAAAGCCTGAGTTCTGTTACAACTTCCCTTGCTTTTATCAGTCCCCTGCAGAACTGCACTTCTCTAGGAGGTGGCTAGACGGTGGGTGATAATAAGAATAGGAATAACAGGGATAGACCCATAGCTAATAGGAACAGAAGACATGAGTCTCCATCGATCTTTCATTTTCAGGTCACTGTTGATACCCAGTGTTTGACCAGAGTGAAGGTAAAATAAACAGGAGAGGAACCAACTCCTTTGAAGTCAAAAAGGGGTCTGTAGCTTGATATTAAATACATGTAAAGAATCAACCAGAATTAATAAACTATCAATGTATTGATTCCCCAAACTGCTATTGTCTAAGGGACATTTGTATGTGTTAAAGGAGGTGCGATGTTGATGAAAAGAGGAGTAATAAATGGAAACAGGCCATGAGGAGAAGGCATGTTTGTAGGATTTAAACATTACTTTTTGGTCTGGTTTTGAAAATGGAGCAGTGATTTTTCTTTTTAAAGTTTTTTTTTTACACAGTGACAGATAAAGGCAGTCCATATGAACGTGCTAAAAACAAGCCCAAACTTTCTTGATTTTCCAAGTCTGCCAGTAGCTGTGTGGGTAGCAGCAACACAGGAGATGTGAATAATTGATTTTATTGTCTGTCCCCCAGAGCCATTTCCATCAACCAGCAGGTGAGTATGTACTTGCTACTTCAAAATGGGTCCAGCTCACAGCATGCGACAGCGGTATCTGCGAGGGCTCGTACTGCTCTATGTCTCTTAATTACAAACATTCATACGAGGCATTTCTCTTGCAAAGCTCACCTGAATCCTGCGTGCCTGTGCAGATTCAACTTCATTCCTACAGTGAATTTTTCCCTTCATTCTGCTTCCACAAAAAGCTCGTGTAAATCCCTGCCTCTCCAGATGGCACAGGCTCTGCAGCTACCAGTTGCTACACATCACATATTATAATTATTCATACCCAGTTCAGTACAAAGCTCCCTTTGTTCCAGAGGTAACAAACCAGAGACCTGGTACCTGTGAATATTGGGATCTGGAAGGTCCCAGAGTGCCAGAGTTGCTAGATAGCTGACAGAAAAGTAGACTTCTCCTTGCACTTCAGCTACTGGACTTTCCAGCTACAGAGCATGTTGCCAAGGACATTGTGTCGTCCTGAAGGCTGGAAAAAAAAGCAAGAAAAATGCACACTAACTTCTTATCTCTGTATGTTCTCTCAGGCCCTCATGACAATTGATAGTTGGTTGAATGCTTAATTTAAATAGAAATTGCTGCGTTTGCGTAATTTTTATTGTTTTTTTTTTTTAGATAAGAAACGATTTTTAATTTGCAGATGTGTCAGCAGTGCCGATGCATCAGACATTTCATGTGGGAAAACATGTAAACATGTGTTTTAAGCAGCGATTATTTTTATCTTGAACTTCCGTGTGGGTTTTTCTTCTTCCTCCCTCCCTCAAAACTAGTAGGTCTAGTGTTTGCCTGGTGTAATCCAAGTGTTGAACCACTGACAGAATGAGGAGAATTTCAGACTAGTATTCTTTAACCTGTGAATTTATGGCAGGGCCACTGATTTGAGGCAAGTAGTTTCTGACAACTGAAAAAGCATCTGAGTGGAAATATTTATCCTGTGGCTCAGGTAAGTACCTCCACAGAGGGATTTGTCTCCAGATCGAGAAACTGTTGTAAGCAGTGGTGGCTTGGGCTCAGGCAGAGGGAGCTGGGTGGTACTGGGAGAAAGCTGGGAGAGTGGAGCTGGTGTTGCAGAGCAGGCGAGGGAGTGTTGGGAAAATGGTTGTTTTGGAGTCTTATTTATAGAGAAGGTGGCTGAAGCTTTAGAGTTGGGGTGCCACTGGAGCAATAAGGGCCAAAATCCTCTCTGGTGAATAGTTACTCGGCTTCCAGGGCAGTCACCCAGCCAGCCACCTAGCCAGGCAGTCACATAGCCAAATCCAGTTCCTCCTCCGCTTGAGGGAGTTTGAAACCACATCTTCAGTCTTATGCCAGAAGTGTCGATCATTTAGTGGCTGGAAAAATAGGAGATGTAGTTCTAATTCCTTTTGCTCGGAGGAAGAATTGAACTATTGCCTGTTAACGTTGTGCTTTCCTGCAAATAATGCCCTGGGGACCTCAGTTTTCTATTTTCTTTTTTTTTTTTTCTAGAGGTTGATGCGGAGACTTAATGTAAACAACATCACTTTTGAGAAATTAAATTTACTGTCCAACTGAGCTGTGGCTGCTCTCTAGGACTCACAGGGTCCTGTTTGTTTGACTTGGTTTTGAAACTGTCTTTGCGAGCAAAATTTACTGAGGATAAATACTCTCATGTATCGGTAATCCAGCATTGAACTGGTAGT
The DNA here is from genome assembly GCF_009769465.1 of Tauraco erythrolophus. Classification (NCBI taxonomy): domain Eukaryota; kingdom Metazoa; phylum Chordata; class Aves; order Musophagiformes; family Musophagidae; genus Tauraco; species Tauraco erythrolophus. The sequence goes on along the minus strand of NC_141465.1, from coordinate 45,676,103 downwards.
GGAAAAGGAGGGATTATAATCTCTGCTTTCTCCTCATTATGTCTGGCCTGCACAGGGCATAATCCAAGTTGCACGCTGTGATTGTGGTTGCATAGGTCTCCTCTGCTCCCTATGCTACAGCCCCTTTAGTCCAGGAGTGTATTTATCACTGGCAAACAGTGTGTTTTGGAAAAAGTCTCATCAGATGTGATGTCTAATTAGTTTAACTGGAAGTAAAGAATTTTTCTAGTTAATTCCATCCTCTCCTGATTTGCCATGTCCTTTGACCTTCTGGATCACTGATCGGAGTGTCACATCCCTCTCGTTCCTTGGCTAAATCCAACTTGCCCATAGGTCTGACAAAATGTTTGGTTCCCAGATGCATTCCTGATTAGAGCTGGCCAGGAATTTCCTGACAAAGCATATCGTTGTTGAAAAATGTGCATTTGTAAAATCTAAATGCTTTACAGATGCATCTCTTCTTTGATGTATTTTAAGTGAATTACAGGAAGATTTCTGCTTTTGGGATTTGCTCCAGATTGAAATGCCATGAGTTTGAAAGTCCAGCAAAGCCTGCCTTAAGAAAGGGGCTCAGGGGGATGTTATACTCCTTGTTCTGTGGCAGTGGCCTGCCTGGCTGGCTCGGATAATGTAACAGCAGTCTGTTGAGTTCAGTGGAGCCAGAACTCACTGGGGCGATACCCACCTTTTAAGTTTCAGATGAGAATGTCTCAGGGTCCTGAATAAGCTAACATTTTTTTTTTAAATTTGAAAATTTCACATTCCAGTTGATTCTCATGCCCTGGTGGAAGATGGAAGAACACCTACATTCAGACCAGGGCTCTTCCTGAGAGCTTTTCCCAGGTCTGCAAAATCTGGAAATGTAGCTTTCAAAAACTGAATTCCCCAGGCTGAAGAGGGGAATAAATCAGGGTACATTTGTGACTGAAAACAAGAAAATAACACAATGTTTTTGTGTTTTGTGGGACGTGTGTGTGTGTGTGTGTGTGTTTCAGCCTCAGGGACTGAAAGCCTTTGTTTATGCAAAAGTCGGGCGAAACATAGGAAGCTTATTTAGATAGTGGTAATGCACAGCACGAGCTGTGTTCAGGAGGGTCTGAAAAGGACAGCAAGTTCAATCTCGACATCCATTAAATCTTTAACCTTTCTTGCTATTCTTAACTGAAGCTGGTGGAAGAGGAAGTGGGAACGTTTTAATAGATTTGAAATGCTCTCTTCATGAATTATTTTGCTCTGAGTGGATGAAATGCAGCACCGTATGGACACATTATGTTCTCACGGTCTGCCTCATTTAAAGAAACATTCATACCAAGCACGGTCGCAAATCTTTAAATGGCTTCTTTACTATTTTTCTCTTGTTATTGTGCCTCTGCGGGGTCTGCACAGAAGAAAATCAGTAGATCAGCAGAATGCTGCCGCTATTGCAGAGCCTTTGTGTAGATCTGTGTGGCACTATAAATATGAACAATATTTTGCTGAATCCCATCCCTCATTATTTTGGGGCCATTTCCTCAGCAGGCTGTCACACAATACTAAGGACAAGTTGGGTTCACAACTACTTGAATGAAGCAGAGAATAAAAGAATATATGCTTCTTTATGGAAAGAAAACCTGCCTAGGCCCAAATAGGAGGAAATCACCACAAAAGCACCTTGTATCTACTGGTCTAAACAGACCTATTTATTTCTGTACAATATGCTTTCCAGTTCTCAGGTTGTCTCTCAGCCCATTTTTTTAAAAATCAGCCCATCATAATAATTCTTTAAAGCTATCCTATAAATATGCAGTAAGTATATTTGCCAGAATTCAGAGGTCTACACTCCCAGTTTAAAAGCTCTCTTGGTTTTCAGCTGTATCTCCACCTAATGCCTGATAGAATCACAGAAGGACACTAAAAAAATCTCGTAATCCTATTACCTTGGAAAAGTCCATTATTTGAATCCTTCCATGGAATGGACCTGCGGCTTGCCTCAGGAACAGCAGAGGAGCTGCGGCTGCCCAGCATCCCTCAACCACAGAGGAGGAGGTATCCTAAATATAGGGGCAATTTTAGAGCCCATAGGCTTAACGGATCAAAAGGAACATACTTTCTCATGGAAGGATTGCAAGGAAGCCCTAGGCCCAGTTAAAAGGATACTTCAGAGGTTCAAGCAACTGATCCTGGAACAGCAGGCAACTGATTTCAAACTGGCAACCTCTTTCCTTAATGCTCCTTATCATTTAGCATTCTGCAGGAAATCTACACACCAGTGATTTAGAGCCCTGAGTGGGGCAGGCAAGCTACAATAATGGGATGATATCTCTGTCATGGCTGGGGCTCCAGAAGGTATTTTTCATTTTAATCTTGAAAGTGCTGCCCCTGGAAACTAACTTAATCAGAGCCTGTGAACAGATTGATTTTTTTTTTTTCCGAAATTGTCTTTGAGGAAATGCTTGCAAATCATTTTACAACTTCTTCAACAGAAAAAAGTTTTTTTGTTTGTTTTGAAAAAAAATAACGTTAATCTAGGAAAAAAAAAGCGCAAGATTTTCTTATTGACTCTTTTTTTATTCCTGAAACAATGAACATTGCTGTTCACTGGGAAAAAATGATAGTGCAGTATCTTCTCACAGGTGTAGTGTGACAATTCGGGGAATGTAGAAAGTCAGAATGCTTTTCTTGTATCTCATTTTTGCTGATTCAGTTTGAGTATTAACTAGATACACTGACACTAGTTGCACCATCCCTATTTTCTGTATATTCATTTTCTGCCACCTGCACTTAGGCTGTTAAGTTCTTACCATTTTTCACATTGTAAAGCTTATGATATCAGCATTATTAATGCATTTATTTTCAAAAAATACTGTGTCTTCATCTGAATGTATCTTTGTTTCTTCCACAGCAGGCAGAATCTTTGCTACAATATAATTAAACATACCCTTAGACATCAGGCTTCAAATCAAAAAACCCAGGAAAAACCATATACACACACTAACACTGACACATGTGTGTGCATATTCCCCCTCCAAATACCTTAGATGTTACACATTACAATTGAGCATGCTAGGTATTCCAGTGATGCACAGACATGATCTCCATTGTTCTAAGTAGTAATCTATAGTTAGGAAGATTTCCTATATTTTTACACACAATGCTCAATTGATATCTCTATCTAAGTAGTAGCTTTTCTCTGACACTCAGGGGAGTGAGCCAAGAACTACATGTAGAGAAATGGGCAGTAAACAGCAGGTCCTACCCCTGCAAAGCCACCCCAGGAGCCAGAGACCCATGGATGGGACGGCGAGGGGGTAGGGCTGGGCTCAGCCACACACACCCTTTGATTTTAGGGATTTCTTCACAGACTTGAACTGAGAGGTCTGTGCTCTTGTCAGCCCCCATGCAAAAGCCCCATGGGCACAACGTTGTGGCTGAGCTTACACATCTCGTGTCACATTGCTAGCTCAGGAAGCAGGCTCAGGGAGCTAAATTTTTCCTTACCAACTGTATAAAGGTGCTGCAAGCTGCCACTCCTCTGGAGGAATTGGGAATAGCAGGATGCGGTGTAAGACCTAGAAAATATGATATATACACAGAGGCAGGAGGTGCAGCATTCTTTCTGGGAGGCTCACAAAGTAACATGAAGATGCCACTTTTGGGCTTTTTTTGTCTTTTTGTGCTGAGTGGAGCTCCTGAGAACAGAGTATATTTCAAGTGTAGTAAATTAAAGACTGCTTTGTTTGTAATTCCATGTGGAATCATCCATGATTGCAAGTAGTTTGAAGAAAAACAATACACAGCATTTTTTCTTTGGTACTGTTACTGGTTTAAGTGTTATGTACTAATGTGGTATCCAGTAACAAGAGAAAGGAGGAAGCTCTATGAATGTTGCTAGAGCTGTTCGAAAATTAACCTCTTCCTGTCCAAATGTTGTGATGAAGGCAAATTGCCAGGGCAGAAACTTGCCAAAAATAAAAAGCTGAAAATGATAACACTTTGGATTTCTGTAGCATCACTGACAAGAAAACCCTTCAAGCCAGGAAACAAATAAACACAACACTCCCCCTTCCCTTTGATTTTTGGCAGCCCCACAAACCCCTTTCTGTTCTGTTTGGAGAATAATTTTTCAATCCTGATGTATTTTAAATTCAAAATAAATGTTGGGTTTGGGAGTTGTGGTTTTTCTTTTTTTTTTTTTTTTTTTTCCAAAAGGTCTGTTTTGTCAAAAAGCTACTTTCTGTGGAACACCATTTCAGTTGAACAGTTTCAACAAGCTCTCGTTGCTTCTCAACTCTGGCTTCCTGTGTAGTAACACATTGCGCTGCTGGCACGCTCCTCTAACTAACAGCCTACAACATATTTAGTGTCATCTGTTCCTATTTCCTTCACTAAGACATGGACATTGTGCCTTATATCATTGATATTTTTATGGGTTTTAAAAAACCACCCACCCCACTTGCAGCTTAAACATTCCTTAATAAAATTTCATTTTTTACTAAACCCTACCCTGGATTTAATGTAATAATGCAATAAAAGCAGTGCGAGTATGCTGAACTGGTTGGCATCTGTTCTAAGGTGGTGAGCATATTCATTTTCACTGAAGGTCACAGGATGAAGGTGCTAAATACTTGGCTCCTTGGGCCTATGCTATATATGACTTGAACATTTATTTGCATACTGGTCAAAAAAAAAATCATTATTATTCCTTGATATATAAACAGAGGTACCTAAGTACAAGCCAAATTTGCTAGCACGGAGGAACCAGGGTAGAATTTGTCACATTTTCTGTTGAGAAGGCTCAGCAAGAAAATACTACTACTAAACAGAAACAAGTATGTCTGGGGTAATTATTTATTATAGGTCTGTTTCAGAATTACTCTGCTTCCCCTGTGTTTTTTTGAGTTGGTGACATTTGCACTTCCCTGGCCCTGGGACCATGTTTGAAAACAAATCTGAAAGAATAAACCTGAAGGTCACAAGGGTGGGATTCATGTCATCAAATACAGACATTTAGGCTACATGTACATGGTGTTTACTGATCACCATCAGCTCTCTTTGCAGTCAGAAATGAAAAGTAAGCACATCAATACCCTGATGTGAATCAAGCAGCTATTTCACGCAGTCAAAGGAATCTTGTCCTGAAAGGACTGTAGAGAAGGGACAATCGGGTCAGAGACGGATATCTGTGCTGCAATCATCTCAACTGGATGAATCTCAGCTGGAGGATCTTTGCCTGAACCTTCCTCAGAAGATAAGAAATCTGCTTGCTTTGTACTAGAGTTACATATGCATCTCTCCCTGCCAGTCATCTCCCGGGACTGTGTTCTGGCTAAACCAGGGTAGTGACAAAAGTGTAATAGCTGAGAAAACTTAAAAATTATCTATAAGTTTTAAGCCCATATGTTGTGGAACTCTGTTTCTAACAGTTCTGTAATCTTAACTTTCAGTCAAGAGTTTACCGTGTTAATAGTTAAAGTGGATCAACAGCAAGGGAGGCTCAGTGTTATTATTGGTCTTCTGACTGGCAGCCGTAAGCAGCTATCAGGTTAAAGGACATAATTTTAGCAAAAGAAAACTTTAGTACAAAGATTTAATTCAACCTGACTCGTGTTCCTGGGACTCTCCTCAGTTATGCCATATATAAAAAATGAAGTTAAAATTAAGCCAAATTCATTTGTATTGTAACTTCAGCAATGTTATTTTAGTTTGCATTTCATAGTCATGTCTTCACTGTAATTTTGAGTGGCATCAGAGTGTTACATCTGAGATTAATTCAGTGCAAAAATGTCGGTCAAAGGTCATTTATCCTCAATGTGCCTATGTAGGTGTAAAAGACTAGGATAAAAACTGAGAAGACTGTTCTGTATGGGTGAGGTACAAGATTTGATCAGAGACAATTTGTTTAATTTTTGCAGATGCTGAGAACAAAGCAGGAATGATACTTTATCATACCCTAGGACATTTCTTTTTGTGACCTTCTAATGTCTTGCTGCTGTGTCTTGGAATTCGGTCCTTTAATACCTCATCTTGCAGGCTGTGATTTGAAAATTTATTTTGAAGTTCTTAACACTTGCTGGGAGATATCAAGCTCAGACCACAGCGCTGAGTCTGTCTGCTTCTCCCTGCCTTGTTGCCTGCTTATGTACTTTACTTGGACAAATCTCCCAAAAATGTCCAATGATGCTGTTTGTGTGTGGTTCCCAACAAAGTTGTTATAGTTGGTTCTTCTTTTCCCATTAAAGTGTGGGAATGAACACGATTGCCAAGACTAGAAAACACCACCCTGGACATTCAGCACACGCCTTGTTTCAATATGTTGTATGGAAAACCAGCATATTTCATTCTAAACATAAACTGTTCTGATACTTCTTGGTGCCAGCAAATCAGACCTTATTTCAAAGTGGAATTTGTCTGATCTTGCCTGTTGTCAAGAGTTTCTTTCTTGGCAAGGCTCAAGAGTTGCCCTCTACCAGGTCTGTTCTTTCTCATTTCAGGCCTACCTCCTCTCTGTTTTGTCTTTCAGAAGGTGTCTTTTGAGCCCAGAAGGCTTATAACACAAACTTTGCTCTCAAACCTTCGGTTCTTTTTCCTGTCTTCCTGTGAACGTGCTCAATATATTACTGAGGACAACTCAGACCACATCACTGTGGACAACTGAACCGTGCCTAGTGTTGCCAACCAGCCAGTCCTCTGTACAGCAGCAAAATCCCTTCTCTACTGTTTGATATCACCCCTTTTTTGATATCAAGGACTGAAGCAAGTTTTCACGCTGTTCAGTCTGATGACTCCTGTGTACTGTCCCTGGATTCTGTGTTCCTATCCAGCAGGTGGGATCTGCATCCTACACTTTGTCATATTATAGGATTTTTTTTTCCAATGCATTGGGGCCACTTTGCCATACAATTGAAATCCTTCTGCAAGGACAAGCATCTTCCTCATTATTTGCTACTCCACCGGTCTCTGTAATCTGCAGACTTTGTTGACAACAATTGTAAATCTTGACATGGACCTATATTTAAAACTTCACCTTAGAAGATCGATTAGGGATCACAATTAATGTATGATATATGGGCTCACTAATGACATCGTTTTAATGACAGCCATAAAACTTCAAAAAGCTCTTGTAGCTCTTTTAAAGTTGACAGCAGAAGTATAAATGGCAAATAATTTTCTTTATATGTGTATCAATATGCTTTTGGAACAGTTTAATCTGTTATATTAAATGCTTATGACTGGAATCAAATTATTATGATTTATTGAACCAAGTTATCCATATAAAAGTATGGTCTCTAAGCAATTGTATGGACAGCCACAAGGGACTAGTAATGAAAGATTGAAACAGGAAAATTTCAGAATAAGAAATTGTTCTTCATCTCTAACTTTCCAAAAAGCTCTCTCTTCAATTGAATTTATTTTGTTACAGGTTTCTTTACTTTTCAGTTATTCTTCTACACTAGTCTATCCTGTTAGCAGATGAATTCTTTCCTTTTTTCCTCATTGCATTACTGGTCACAGGCATGTTGTAACATGACTAAACATTTCTTGGAATAAAGCAGAGTGGAAAGTGCGATTAGAAAAGATTTGACAGTAAAGTCTAGTCTAACACCGTGCAAGGCAGTAAATGTCTGAATGTCTTAATGAAAAACAAAATAAGGTTAAATCTTGTGAGATTGTGCTGGCCTTTAAATTACCAATCATTAAAAATGACACACTCAAAAGTGCTGTAATATTGAGTTAGAGATTGACATTTCAGGTTGCTTCTGAGAAAATTTCTAAAGACTAAAGCTAACTGGAATATTTCCTAAGGTGTGGGGTTTTTTTGCTTTTTTTTAAATTTAATTTAGATGGAAAGAGATTTTATTCTTTAGTTAAGCCTGGATATCTTATGCTGCATTGACACCACAGACTTTGCAACATGTCTTCTTCAGACTCAAGAAGTATAACTAGCTAGATACAAAGATGAAAGAGGTGTGGGGCTAAGGAAAAAGCAAAAATTAAAAATAAGTGTATTCATATTGGAAAAATTATGTCCTTTTAAGTCAGAAAGAAGTCTCAGCTCTGATAGCCAAGCAGTGACGTGTCTCACCTGTTGCTCTCAACCTGGTATTTACTGTGCAGTGATGATAGCCATGCTCAGGGTTTTAAAAAACAGTGTAAGACCTTGAGCAAGCACAGGGGAGAGCTTGACTTACACACTTGTCTTCCACGGAAAGCTGCCTTTGTTCCTGAATTGCTCTGTCCGCATCGACATCTCCCTAGGGAGAAAGCTAACATGTTTCTGACTGCAGGGTTCTCTCTGGGACAGGGAAAATGCAAGCATAACCTTCAGATTTTTGATCTGAGGATTTTTAATTCATTTGTGCCACTTCAGATCACAGTATTCCTTATGAACGGTATGCATGGTAACACTGTGAATCTAGAGCTACACTTTTTAATCGGAATTAAAAGATTTGATGGGAACTGTAAGTTTTGTTGAAATAGCTACTAGATATTATCAAAGTATACTTTGCTTTCATTTGAAATGTTTGCATTCTGGAAGTATAAACAGTAAATATTTTGATAATGACTTCCATTATTTCCTATACGCTTTTTTAGTGCTCCATTGTGAAAAAGCTGAGATTTTCCACTTTTCTGTCCATAAACTTTGAAAGGTCAGAATTTGCAAGCTGCCAAATGTATGTATTTTGAATTTGAATTTCAATATAGAAAAATAGGAAAATGTGCTTTTTGCCAAAAGAAAGAGGGAAGAGGAAGAGATACAGAGACATATATCCTGACTCTGAATCAGAACAGCAGCAGAAAAGTGAGCTATCAGTAGAAATATATTTTACTGTTGCCTGTAATCTGTGTTTTCCATTCACACCAATTTCTGAGCAGACTAGGACTTATTTTCCATTTGTTGTATGTGAGTAACTCCCATTGTTGAAAATGGAAGTTATTTGTTGTATCAGAGAGGAAAATGTGGTTAGAATGTGATTGTAACTATTTTTTTCCCCTAATTTTCTGTACTGTGAGTTATTATTTTGTGGAGTGCCATCTTTTTATTTTTCTGCAGTGTTTCTCATATTCTGAATAAGGACAGCTTGCAGTAATTTCAAGAAGAAAGGCATCCTTTGCTTCAGTGTGTTATCGTTTCAGGGCACTCTGCAGGCAAACTTGCAGATCTGGATAGTTTTTTTTCCCCTCCATTTTGGTCTGTTTTACATTGTTAAAGCCATGCTGATGGGCCCAATGATCTCTGCTCAGCTGCTGAGTTTTAGTACAAACTAGAAGCTCACAGCAGTTCTTCTGGCTCACATCATTTTTAGGTTCACAGGTTTTTAACACTGAAGAGCCTACCACATCACTAGGATAAACTAGAAAGAATTTCTCAGCTGGGGGGGAAAGCTGTGTCAGTACTGGAAGCCATGAAAGGGAAGAATCCCATTTCTATTATCTGGGTAATGCTGCTAATGATTCAAATATTCCTTGGTTATGCACTGAGGAAGCTAATTTTTTCCAAACAATTGTGTAGATTCAGAATGATTAGTTCTTGTGCCTTTTATTGACAGGGGGAATTTTGCCCTTAAATTAATGTGAATGATGGGACATATTGAATAGCTTCACCTCAGAGGAGCTGATTTGTGCGAAGCACTCAATGCTCTGCTGGAAAGCAGCATAGAAGCTGTCCTCCTATTGCTTCTGCCTTTCCTTGCATAGTCGTGTTTGTGCTTTGGTTGTACAGAGAGTGAAGTTGCTACTAACAAGTGAAGTTTTGGTAGTGTCTTGTGATCTAAATTTTTGGGTTTTTTTGGTAGTGAGTTTTACGTTTTACAGATTTAGATCTGTGGGGAAACCATGTGTTTCCAGTCTGAAGGGTCCCAGGATGGAATTTGTCTGGCTGGCTTTACCTCACCTTGTAACATTGAGTTCTTCATCTGAGCTTTCCCTCAACTGCCTTTGATTGTCATTTGTGAGAAATGCACACTTTTATGCCTTAGTTCTAAAAGCTGACCTAAAAATGATTAAGTGAACTCATCCTGCCCAGTAGAGAGATAGTCCCATTACAATTCCAGAGGTAGCCATATTTGCCTGTGAAAATACCCAGTATGTGAGAAAATCTCTCTCAAAAGAACAAACATAATAATTTGGCATAAAATGATGTGATGATGAAAGATATCAGAAAGCTTTTTTTTCCCTCCTTTTTTTTTTTTATTTTTTACTTTTTTGTATACTTGTGGCTGTAGTTCAAAGCTCTGTTGGGACTCCCTGGCTGACTCATTCTGGAGTGTAACTGTGCACTGCAAATACATGTGTCACCTGAACAGATGCCAGTGACCTTTTTTATCCTGCAAACAAGTGGCCTGCTTCCTAAACATCCCTATATGAGAAAGGGATGAAGTGTTTGAGCAACCAACTATAAGAATCACTGTCTCTTGTCTTTGGTCAGTTTTCCACTCAATGTTGAATGATTGAGTACACCCAGTCTCAGCGTCAAAACTTTCCTTTGTTAAATTCAGGCTACTGATAAGCTGCTCTGAAGTACATCGGAAAATTGAGATCCTTAATGTTCCTACCCAATGAAGAGAAAGAAGAAGCTACTGGAGGTAAGAGTATGAGCCTGTGTTGCCTAAGGATGTGTGATGAGTCAAATTCTGTACTGCTGCAGTGCTGTAAGAACTGCTGCTGAATGCCAAGTCTTGCCAACTGTGAAATTACTATTTCTGCTTGATAATGTTTTGTTTCAAAGCAGGATTTAGAGAAAAGGCAATGACTGAACTTCTAAAACAAATCAGACTGTTTGTCAGAACTTTTTCCTTTGGTCTTCAGCCAACAGTTACATTTTGGAAAGCTTTAGACTTGATATAATCTCAACTGTCATGCAATTTTCATTTTTCCCCGTTTCATGGGATAATTTGGTTGAATTGATTGAATTTTAAAGGAATACAGTCACTATTGTTTTACCAAATGGGGATATACTCCTTTAAAAACACACTTGCACATTGAAGTATTTTATATGGAAAAAGTAACTGTTGTTTCCAAAAACTTTTAAAAGAGAATTTAGAGTTTGAATACAGAGTTAGACTAGAAGACTTGGAAATTGACATCCTCCATTTTTTGCTAACTTGGTAGAGGAATGAAAACTTTTCTACCTTAACAATGCCTGCATAGCTGTCTCTAGGGTAGTTCAGATGTAACATGGATTTTGAGGTCTATTTGCTGAAGGTACAAAAGGGACATTGACTATCATGGAATTTATATTTTTGTCAGTAAGATCTGTCTAAGATCGTGTCTGAGCAAGATATTTGGGCCTGGCTGTAGTGCCAGTGTCTGAGCAGTGTTGATGAGTTTAATAAGCCTGCTCAAATGCCCAAGTACTTTGGCTGAGGTGGAGTCTAAGGGCATCAATTAATTTTTGTAGTATTTTATGCAAATAGCTTTCTGATATGTGCATTTTCCCAGTGGTTTCTGAAGGTCAGCAATCTGGTAAGGAATCAGAGGTGTAAGAATCTACTTCCTATTTTTAATTGTTAGAACCAGTCAGTTTCTCTGCTATTCTTTTCCAGAGGGAATAATGATGCTAACTCCACCTGTGGTTTTTGAAATGGACAATCAGGATGTACATCTAAGGCGAAGTGAAGTCAAATTTCTAAGAATTATTTTGAAGTACTGACAATATCAGTATTTTCTTAATAACCAGCAGGTATGATGCACGGTTACCAAACTCCAAACTAAATAAATAATATTGATTGAAATCATCTGTCCTGTACTTATGGGAACAGATAACATTCATGCTGATGTTTAAATGTCTGTGTTTTCACCATGTTTGCTTTGTATAGACTTACTCAGTGATTCATAAACTCTGAGCTCTCCGTGGATTAGCTAGGCATCAGATCTGCCTCATGAAAAACTTAGTCATTCCTCCCGCCACGTCTCCTACCTCCTTTGCCACCACGAAATGTTTTTATACAGATATCACCCTGCCCCTGAGTAAGGTGGTGTAATGTATTTGGACCTCTGTTGTTAAAAAGTCAAACAGCCCAGCTCTAACAAATAGGATGGAAATCACCAGATTCACTGGAATAAAGATGGCCGAAAACCCAAGCCGAATCTGACTGATGGATGGATTACTTGACGATTATGACGTGACAGCCTAATGACGCTTTTGGAAGTCCATCAAGTCTTAGAGATAAAGGACATGGGAGAGGCATTTCTGAAGTAAATTTTATCTTCAATGTTGTCCTCGTTCTCCTGCTAGATGAAAAACATCTCATGCAGCTTCTTGGCTGATAGGTCTGGAAAGAGATATGGGCAGGAAACTGCTTCAGAAATTATTTTCCTGCAGAGGTATGGCCTCACGCTGTCTCTACTGCAACCTTTAAACCAGAGGGTTCCGGCATCCAGAGCGCCGAGCGAGGCGGCACGGAGGGTGGTGGCTTCAGCACCACGGCCAGCGCCAGCGTTACAGCACAACGGCACAGCCGGCAGAACGTGACGTGACAGGGCGCTATGTGACGCCGGCTGGTTGCCGTTTATCCACCAGAAAGATGACTGTTCTGACCGGTACACTGCTCGTGCTGACTTGACTGTAAGGAAGAGTCTTTTTGTGCCTGGGAGGAGGTGACTGGGATGAGCCTTGGAAAAAGCACAGAAGTGGCAAAGCATGCTGAAGAGTGAGCGTTCTCTGATGGACCCTGTGCTATAGGAAAGACACAGGCCTGGGATATGGCCAGACTGGAGGACATGGAGCTGAAAATGGTCCAGCCTAGGAGAGTGCAGCAGCAAGGCTTGGGGTACCTGACCTCAAAATTCAGAAGGAAACCAGTACTACCTGACAAAGAGTCTTCTTCACTCCTTTCTGGTACAGATCCCACTCCATGAGAGTTTTTTGTAGTAGAAGTACCCCATTACCTAAATTTCCAGAGATCTATGCAGTGCAGCTAATAGTTTTGACCCTGCTGATGATCACTGTGTGGCTGTCAGCAGATTTCTGCAGAGAGGGGTTTGCATTTCACATTTTTAAAACTATGGGGAATCACACATGTAGACTCCGTGAAAAGAGCATTAACTTAGCAAAGATTAATAGTGAGTAGTTGCCATAGGCGACAGTAAGTCTTTCTTCACAAACTTAGTTTCTTCCACTGTTACTGTACATTATCTTTCTTCAGGATCTTTGATCATACAGTATATAGCTTGGAGCTGTCCTGGCAACGAGTCAAGTATATTAAGGAAGTGGTTGTCTGTCGGACTTGTCAAAGTGAAAAAAAATATAGCAGTTGAGGCAAGTGACTGCAAGAAGAGATGTGGCACTCCTGATGTGAAACTGCTGATCTACTGTCATGGAGAATTGGATTTTCAGTTCTCCGTGAGCCAAGAGCCTCTATAGTGATGGGAAAATTGCTTAAACCAGTATTTTCACGTTTGGCCACTACTCGGACAGTCTGCATTTTCTCATCCCACATTTGACATGATTACGATTCCTGATTTCCAGAGGTTTTGGCATAAGCAGCATCACCTGAGCTCACTGGAACATGTCCATAAAAAGAGGATTCCAGGAACATGTTGCGTGCTACATAACTGTAGAGATTATGAAAAATCAGCTCCCATCAAACTCAAATAGACTTCCAGTTTACAACTTCCAATTTCGATTTTAAAACTCCCTATGCTTAAATCTCTACCGTTCCATCTTCTTAGAGTGCTGGGAAATATAAGTTTCTTCATATTTGCAAAGTTCTTACACTCAGTAGAAGAACATGCAATATACATTCATAGCCATTATAGCTGTCAATCCTCATTGCAGGCTTAAGTGCCGTGGAATGTAGAGGCAAGAATGAAAACCCACACTAGAATAACTAAGAAAGCAGATAATGGCATAAATGATATTTCACCTTTGGCCACCTGTTGCAATACAGCCAAAGCCAGCAGTGACTGAAAGTCATTATGGTTTGACAGCTGCTCCATGAGCTTTGTAAAATGACTGTGTAATTGTTCTCAGCCTTCTTTCTTGTGGACAGGTGTCCATACCATGATTAGCACTAATTGGCAATGTTGTTGGCAGTCACAGAAGGAAAACTAATGAAAGACTGAGTGTGGAGGGGGAATGAGTTTCTCAGCCCCCAAAGCGGTATGCTTGTCTATGTGCCTGCCTGTTCTGGGAACAGAATGTCAGCTCTGTGACCCTCCAAAAATATTGTTTACGAGAAGTCAGGTTCTTTTAAGTGAGAGAAACACGGACTAGTTTTAAATGGAATTAAGGCTAACAATAGAAGAAAGGCCTAGTTTAGGAAATTTTAAACTCGTGCCTTGATTGACATTTGTTTGATTTAGACATGGTTAGAAAGTAAATTTTGATTTGAGAAATGGGGAAAATGTGGAGAAAATGCTTTAACAATACAGCATCTCAAGGAGAACTGAGGGGTCCTTTTTCACAAAAGAGTAGCTTCTAGTTGGGATATCACCTAACCTCTGCCTCTTCAAGGCTGTTGTTACAGTCTTCATGACATGACCAATTGTGTGTCCATCTCACAATCAAAACACTTCTGTTCACTGTCCAGGTGTGACTTTATATCTTCTTATCTGTTCGTGTTATACAGAACTGATGGTAGATAGGAAAACAGTTTGTTTCATGCATGTCAGGTGAGCACTGAGACACCTATAACATGATTGGGGAAGACCGTGTGTAGCAGATGCAATAAATTCTCTGCTCATTTGAATCAGCAAATCTCTAATTCTCACTACATGACATAATATCTGAATTTTGGTGATTGTGATGGTGTGTGTATGGTCTTCTCAGCAGGAAAGGGTTATGGTGACCCATGCATAATGACTTATTTGGGAAGTTACATCACTCTGAGCAAAAATCGGGATTCTGATGTCATCTTCTATCCTAGTTGTTATTCCTTCTCCAGACACCTTAAAGTTCTTACCTGTTTTCTTGAGTTTGAGTTGCTAAGTCAAGACTGCTTCATACCTACCAGTTCTGCAAACCTACAAGCAATCACCTTTGCCGTAAGTGTTTATACTGTGGTCTTTTCCTGAGGTAGAGGCTGATGAGTGCAGCTGATAGCTGTTAGGCACAGAGCCAAATGTACTGTAAACTTGTCCGGGTTTGTACACGATTCTGCAGTAAAGATGGAAAAAACAAAAGCCTACTAGTGATCAGACAGGGACAGCTGGCACTGAGGGAGGGTACAGTAATGAATAGCTCTTAACTTTGAGAGCAGGCCAGATGAGACGTGTCTCAGAAGGGTGCGGGAAAAGTAAAAACAAAAAAGATGAGGATTGTGTGTGAGGAAAAAGAGAATATCATTCCGAGGAAGTGAAGGTGAATGGATGAAGGAGAGCTGAGTAGGTGTGGGAGGGTATGATACTGTCGTGCTACCATGTAGGAAAAAGAGAGGGGATATGCATTGATTCTTGTATATCATTGCATTCTCCTCAATGACTTATCAGCATGGAGCCAGCTGTATCTTGGATAATGGATGTACTTTCTGTAGGATCAATACAGACTCATCACACAGCTGGCAGTATTGAACATCTTTTCTGTCTCAGCCTACAGCATTTGTTCTCTCTCTTGTTGCATATCCTACTTTATGTGTTCTGATGACACGGCATTTATAGGTTTTGTCGGGTAATGTTAAAAAAAAGCTCATCTCCACACACACATAGGAGTGCAGAGGAACGATGGCAATAGGGAACCTGAATAATACTTTTCTCTAATCCCTCCCTGGCGTGTCATGGGAGGTTGACCAGCCCCATGGAATGAGGGTAACATCCATCACAATGACTCAGTGGAAAAGGTCTCTGGAGCACCCTTTGGACAGGGAGGATAGCCTATGGGGATAAGAAACTTACCATGGGAAGCCAGGAAGAGTATTTTGACACTGCATAAGATTTTTATGGGATGTTTTGAGGAGGAACTGAAGGTGGGTAAAGGGATGGATCTAGGTGATTTAGGGAGGAACAAATTTGGGAAAATAGAGGGGTAAGGGGCTGGTTCCATGTAAAAAGGTTGCCAGTCACTATGCTGTCTGACCATGCCTGGCTCCTGGTCAGGGCAGTCTGTCCTGTCTTCTCACCAACTCCATTTTTAACTGTTTTCCTGAGTGAGGAACTCTTTATTCTGCATGAATGTGTGTGTGTATAGGTCTACTCCAGCAACTGGAGTAGGACCACAGGCCATAAGGTGCCAGCACATGGAGAATGTGAGTGCATCTGTTAGTGTGTCATCACTAGTGAATATAAAGACAGTCTAGCTGGTGAGATGGATAAGTAGCCTGGCAGCCAGATATTGAAGCAGCCGTAAGTCTAGGCCAGATACTAGAGAGACCAGAGGGCTGAGAGTTGACTACTGGAGGGACAGAGGCTCCAAGCCAAATACTAGGGAGACCATGCGGACTGAGCACGGCCTGAGAAATCAGTTTGTGTGTGTGTGTGGCCAGCTACTGTGGGGCTGATGCTGTGTCTGCATGTGAACGTGTGTATGTGCCTGTTTGTGAAGTGAGAGGTCTGTATCAGCAGCCAGAGTGGGGTTTGCACACCACGTGTTGGCATCTGGAGAGACCTGTGATGCGGCATCCAGGTACTGGATAGTCTGAGTGTGTAAGATCAGCTGTTGGAGGGATCCATATTGTATACATATGTACGTATTTCGCATTAACAGACCTTCATCCTGATCAGCAGAGAGGCTGTTGGTGCTGTTTGAGTCTGTGTCACTGTTGAGTGTTTCTGTCTATATTGATCTGTGTGGCTTGCGGGGCGCATACATACATATGTGTTGTATATATGTGTGTGTGCCTACTGGGAATACATGGTCATGCTACTTGCTGCCTGGACCTAGTGGCATGGAGCTGTGGCAGCCTTGTCTCTACTGGGCTACTGGGTTTGGCAGCCCCTAGCAGCTTTTACTAAAATAATACTTAGTATAGTACATATAATCATCATGAATGCAGAGAGAATCCTGGAAAAGTCTCTATTTGGGTATTCCCAAACTTTGAGAGACTAGATATTTTCCCAAACATGATCTTGTCTCTTGAGAAAGAGGAAAATAACCTGTGGGAGGTAAAGGTTCTAAAATGAAGGAAGGAAGGAAGGAGAAATATGAAACATTATGTTTGGACTGGTCTTCCCTGTGGTACATCTATTCTCATTTTCTAGAGAAATCTAGTCTTTTTATGTTTATATTTCTCTTTAATAAGTAAAATAACCACAGAAAAGAAAAATGTAAGTGATGTACTGAGGTTAGCTTTTCTGGAGAATGATTCCCTTGCTTCCCTTTCTAAAGTAGTAATAGGTATTACTCTGTTAGGATAATTGTAACATTTCATCATGTTGACAGATCCTTTTTAATCATTTTTGTTCAACAATAGATGCAAAGAAACCTTGGCTTAGGACACCTGTTGGCAACTTCACAGCTGCTGCTGGACTGGACTTGCAGCAGTACTTGTCTCTCCAGACAAGATGTCTCCTAAGGGAGAGCTGGCATTTTAAGGTCTGCTGCCTGCTCGTAAAATCCTTGGCCAATCTGAGAGGCCTGGCTTGCAGAGCACTGCCTCATCCTCCTAGTACAGCTCTCCTTTCACCTGTTGCAGTTACAGGCAGCAGGACTATGAGAACACAAAACCCAGAGACATAGGATCATGGATCCCCAATTCCATTTTTGTGATCAAGAGAAAAGAATTAGAGTGAATGCTTTTCAAACCTAAGGAAGTTATCTTGTGCTTTTATTTATAGTCATTTATAATGTCAGATATTTTAAGATCAATGACAATATACTCATTAATGAATGTATTTAGCTGATGATTATGGCAGTAACAATATTTTAAGAAATAGGAAGAAATCTTCAAGTAAATCCCCACAGTATGATGTTCATATGTTGTTGCCACTGCTGCTCCTTTGCATATTGTTAACTTCAAATTGAATCGCTTCAGGTTTACACTCCTCATGTCATTTGTAAATGTGTGCTGTGAATGAGATTATGTTTTAGTACCAGCACAAACTGTTTAAAATGTCCTGAATTAATTTCACATGAAACACTGGAGAAGCTTTGAGCCTGGGGGCAAGGCACTAACCAAAAGGAAATAAAACTCCTCCCAGATGCTACATATCTTCATACTCAAAACTGTGTTACTATAATTATGGTGCAACGATAATTGGTTACTTGAGATGAAATTGTAGCAATAAACATTCTGTGCTGCTAAAGTACGATCTTGTAGCAGTCCTCACATGGTGTGACTGAAAGGTAAGACTCTGTGTTCCTTCAGAGGCAGCTCAAATGTATAAATGTCTCTTAATTGTGTTTTTTTTTGTTTGTTTTAGGAGCTTAGGGCTTCTGATAAGACAGAAGACTTGAGACAGAATTTCAAGGATACAACTGAGCATCTGCAAATGTAGGAGGAGCAAAAATAATATTGAAAAGGATTATTTAAAAACAAAAATAAAGGTAACCAGCGGAAAAGTCAGGCTAAAGTTGAGGAAGAACTGTATACAGCTCCCCCTCGCCACCCTGCCCACCCTGAGGCTGGCACTTTTTGCACTGGAAGTTACCCAGATGGCCTCAACTCTGACGCTGTTCAACTTGCACTTTTTTATATCAAACATTGTTGGTATGGCACAGGGGCAATGCACTTTAAGGTTACATACATTTTAAGCCTCACAGTTTCAGCATTCTACATTTAAACTCTGTTCAGCTTGATGCATTGATTCCCAAAAGCTTTTACTTTTGAATAATTCAAGAAAGTCAGTTGTCAGTAGGTATATAATTTGGAGAATTGCCTTTGTACTTTTTAAAATCCTGAAGCATGTGCCAGTAACTGACTGAAGCTCAATTTTAACAGTTTTGTACTAGAGGTCAACTTATACTGAGTTGTATTTATATGAATAGACTCTATGGGTTTAGACTTCTCCCATCAGTTTTGTACATAGACTCCAATATAACATTGGAGAACAGTTTCATGTTGTGTTATTGAACTGAGAGTTGAGAGGTCTGATAATTTCCATCAAGATTTTCAATATGTCATAACACTTGAATGTCAATGATGCATTTCTATAAAGTTGTGAGCATTGCCAGTCTAATTTCATGTTATTGCAGAACACTTCAGTCACTCGAATTCTATTGTGAAGTAAAAGAGTAAGAAAGCCTCTAAAAGAGGGAAAAAGTGAAAAACTTTTTTGTGGAACCAAGACATCCTAGATTGCACACAGCTGAAAAAAGAAGTTTAGACATAGAAACTGAAAACATATAAACAAAATATAAACTATTATATATAAGCTAAGCTGTATAAACTAAAACATATGGCTCATAGGCACATGACAAGATTAAGCTGAAGCCTAATGAGTTCATATAAAGTAAGTCTGATGAACTCAAGGCATTCAGCACACTAACTCCTGAACAACACTACAAACCTTAAGATCTCCTAGCTACTGAGGAGACATGGTGGTGCACTGGCTTTTTATTATAGCATGACAGTGCTGCTCAGGAATCAAACCCTTGTTGAGTTCAGCACTCTATGAGGGTGTGGTATGGAGACCTGGTGAGCCAACACCGTTGTATTTGCATGGAATCATGTGCATTTGGTACAAACTTTGGTAAGATTTTGCCATGTGTGAGATGGAGTAAATGATCTGGATCCTAGGGTTTACTTAAGAATAAACAAGATCAGAGCTTTTACCCCACCTAATTTTCTCACTCACTTCTTCTCCGAGCACTATGTTCATCTAGCAGGAGGGTTGCTGCTGGTCTAGGAAAGTTGAGTAGAAAGTTTTATTGATTCATGCTGGGATGCTGCTCACAGTTACAGGTTTCAGGTTTGTCTGCCAAAGGTCCATGGGTAACCCTAGCATTCATTTCCCTGCTCCTCTGTGATCTCCAGGATCACTTCTTGAGTCTTTCCTCCATTCAGGATCTTCTTCACCTTCTTTCTGGATCTCCTCCTTCTCTCTGAAACCATGTCTTCCTCCCCTTCCCCCCCCCCCCCCACCCCCCCGCCTCTTTTTTCCTTTTTTTTTTCCTTTTTTTCCTTTTTTTTCCCTGGAAAATCAAGCCTCTGTTTCCCTCAATGTAAAGTCTATGTCCAGAAGCACAATGTGTGATGACCCTTTTAACTGGTGGATCTGCCTCATGCTCTTTTATTAATGGGAGGATTTAGGACATGTCACTTCTGTTTAGTCCAGGTGTTATCAAGGTTTACGATCAGTCCCTAATGGTTGCAGCAAGCACTTAGCAGGCTACTGCTTGACAATTCAAAAGTTCTATTTCAGACATTCATCTCCTCCTGCAGCATGTGCACCGAACCTGCCTCCTGTTAGTGTCCTCAATTTAAGCTAATTCTTTACCTATGACATTTTTGCATTTCTATAATAGAATTAAAATGCTTCAGTACTTGCCAAGGGCCATAAATGTTCTTATTTTTTTTAATCAAAAACGTGTTTGGGATGTAAAATCAGAGGAAAAGACGTGGAAGTGTTACACTCTCTTCCATCTCTCCATGTTTACATTCATATTGCTGAAGATTTTTTCCTTTCACGGTTTTTAAAAATCTTAAATACTTGAAGACTACCTCTAGAAAGAGAAAGCAAATGGGTTTTCATCAGGATGAGAAGAGGTGTTGAAAGAAGGCTCATCAAGGAAAGCCATTGGTGTGGAATGACTATGGTCTCCCTCTAAGACCTGCTGTTTAAGCACACTAAGTGAACTGATCATCTATAAATTAGGATTGCTCTAGTGTCCACTGGCTTTCATGTGAATGATTTCCACTGGCAGCTGTAGGAGAAAAAGGAGTGGAAAGAACTGGAGTCTTGATGATTCCACTCCCCTCTAGTAAGAAGATATATTTTAAAACTTGAGTAATTAAAGTGTGACCCCATTCAGTTTGGTCATGTCAAGGCATGATTCCTTTTATCTCTCCTGGCAGCCGTGCATTATTATGGCTGTCTTTAATTTATTAAGAAATCAATCAAAATAGCAATAAAACCAGTTCTGCCACTTTGGTTGATGTAAACCTTCAGTTTTCCCAGGCATCAGTGGGATATAGGGGTACCCAGGCCACTTTTAAGATTAAAATCTTACAAAGAGCCTTCAGAAGGTTCTGCAGCTGGCAAAGGAGCCTGGTTTCTCAGGCTGGTTACTATTCTAGAGCAGTACTACTCAAAAATTGTGATGGGATCCTTTCCTTTAAAACTCTGCATCTTAAAGGGATGTGGCAGTCATCTCAGATGACCAAATTGGCTGGTGCACCAGTTTGCATCCTTGCTGAAGGTAAAAGGGTTCACCTAGGCAAACTGCATGATGGCAGGAGTGAGAATTCGTCCCTAAACCAGGTACATGGGCCGGATTCACTGTCATTGTCTCTGTGCAACTTAAGTATCTGTTACAGAAGGACCCACATTCTTTGCTTCTGAACCCAGTTTTGTCCCCTACCAGTGGGACACATTGCCAGGGGTAGTCCTGGTCTGTGGCATCTGTCATACTTTAGGGTTAATCCTGTGGTGGGATAGTGGACCTAGTGCAGTCTCTTGATGCAGGGATGCCAGCTTTCTCTGTGACTAACTTCACATAGTTTCCTGCCCAAACTCACTAATATTGTACAGTAATATTACTCACCAATTAATTAACTGTAGTTAAGTGGTAAGTAGCCAGTTTTGCCAATACACATTTCACAGAGAGTTTAATTTTATTGTTCTGAAAAGTGTGTAACAGGTTTAATTTTTCTAGTTAGACGGTTCAAGTAAATGTAGCACTTGATTTTAGAATGAAGCGTTCTGGTAATGTTCTGTTATGTGACACAGTTGACTACAATACCAGTTTGCAAGAAATGAAAACCATTCCTTCATAAGGACACAGAGGTTTGAGTCACTGTCTGTCGCAGATATTGAAATGAAAGTTTCTGAGTCCTTTCCTTTCTGGGCTAAAGTAACAGCTGTACAAACTTGAAGGTCACACATTCAAGAGAAACAATGAAAAGCTACTTACCTCTTTAGAAACAGACTTCTAAGTATTTAGTGGTAAAATTGACAAATGCTGTATTATTATCTAGTTCAGCTGTGGGCTTTGACAGGATATACCAAATAGGGCAGTTGACCCTAATGAGATTCCAGACTGGTCAGTGTTATCTGAATGCGTGACCTAGGATCAGACTTTCCAAAAAACTCAGTGGGTGGGGCACAGGAGGGTGGTGCCATTTCTTTCCCTCCAAGTGAGATGATGTGGAGGGGAAAAGAAGAGGAAGACAGATGCAGGATGCATGATATAGTGGGTTTATTACTTGCTTATAAGGCAGGAAAAGGATTTCAATGCCTGTTGGAAATATGTAAAGTATAATATATTTGATATTCATATGCATTTATGTAAAAATATAAATATAGATTTAGTTGGATCTGGGCTGTGTGTTTTCCTTCGGAAATGGGATGTATGTCTTTTAATCCTTTAAAATATGTGTTTTAATATGTCTATAATCATTGAAGATATGATTAGCAGTAACTTCTCTTTTCAATGACACATTTAAAGAACTAGAAAACAATTCATTTAACAAGACAAAGTTTCTCTCCTCTGCAATCCTCCATATGAAGGAAGAAACCAAGGAGGCACGAGGTGAGGCACCAGCTCCACCAGTGCAAACAGTCCGCTTATTTTTCTTTTTAACTGAATTCAGACAAATCTCTTGGCTTGCTGAACTTTGAATATATGGGGAGAGGAAGAACAGGATGCATAAGAGGTAGATCAGCGTGGTGGTGTCAGTTTTGGAGGGTGGTCCTGAATTTTACTCCCTCAGTCATACCTCTCTTCCTGTTCTTGTCAGCAAGAAATCTCCGTGCCCATCACTTCAATCTCCTTCCAGGGTCAGTTCTTATATGTTCCTTAAATTATTTTCCACTTCTCTGGTCAAGCGTTCAGATTTGCTTCAGTGACTGGATGATGGCTGAGTCCTTCTTTGAGGCAATTACGTTTGAAAAGAAAAGTGTAAATTTTACTTGACTCTCTGTTTACAGATTTTCTGCTGGATACAAGAGACTCGATGAGGTAGAGCTCATTGTTGTGGACGAGATGGGAAAATTAACGCTAAAGCTATAAGGTGGTTGTTTTTTGTTTGTTTGGTTGGTTTTTAAACTGTAAGGTTTACAAATTCTCTGTTCTTTGAACCATGAGAATTAGCTTAACATTTTTTGCCTGAGTAGTAAATTATTGTCCCCCTCACCTCCTTCCACCCCACTATTGTTTTTGCATCTCCACTTCTTATTCCTACCACTCCCTTCCTGCTTCTCTTTCCCTCGTTGCTCCACTCTAACTTCCTTCATAAACGTTTTCTTCTTACTTTTTGCAATTCATCTTTGCATGCTTTTATCCATACCACTTCTTAAGCTTCTCTCACCCTGAATGTGGTTACCTGGCCTACAGTACAACCTCTCCTAGATGTGCACTATTCCTGCAAACTGACTATGTAGCTGTTGCTTAAGAAGTAATGAATAAACAATAATAATTAGCAGTCTATAACAAGCTTTAAGCCAATATTTTTTTGCCCTCGATTATGGGCTGAAGTGTTGGTTTGAGCCAAAATGTATTTTATTTAACTCTAAAACTATTGTCTTACACAATCACAGCCATTTTTCTTCAGTTTTTAATGAGTATGTCTGGGGTAGGAGTGGAGTATGTTTTGTATGGTCCCGTGCAGGGAGGCCAATGGTGGTAGCAAACACCTTTGGGCTTCCCTAGCTCAAACCCATTGCCATGTAATGTGCAGGAAGAAGAAGATGGCATTTATTAAATCATAATTAAGACCAAAGAAACCCCTCAGAACATTTTCTAATCAATAAGGCTTTCTTAAAATATGGCTGAACCTGGGAGCATTGGGCTTCACAGCCCTTTCACACAGGGCTTGTACCAGGCAGACCTCATAAAAAGGCATGACTAGGATGTAGTTTTGATATTGCAGGATGCTATATTAAGTAACTTTCAGAGTTTCTTTTATAGCTTCTTTAACTTGCGAGAGTATTTACAGAGTATCGGAAGTAGATTTCCTCTGCTTTTATCTTGCCACCTACAGTATTCAGTGAAGTCTAACTTGGGAGGGAATTGTTCTTGGCTTTATTCTCTAAGTGATCCAGTCCTAACAATAAGTCCATGATGATCAACTTAATTTATGTTTTGTCATAAACTGTTACCTACTTGACTTGTCTGTGTAATATGCAGCCTCACTCAAAAGAGCTGTTGGATATATTTTCAATTGCTTTGTGTGAGTCATTGTTCTAGGGGGAGCTTTTATTATAGATTGAATACCTGGGATGATAAATTTACATGTATAAGAACAGATACATGTTGTAATAGAATTATACCTGTTTCCTTTGTGTGCGTATATTCACACACAAATATACATTTGCATTAGTATGCATACAGACTCACATGGTCTTGGAGGTAGAAGGATAAGAAGGAAACATTGTGATGCTGCCAAGAGAAAGCACAGTATCTTTAGTCACAATTATAATTCATTATTTACGCCTGTTGCTGCATATGACAAGGTTGTTCACACAGTTCCTGTCCTTCTTGCATAGTCGCTTAGGCTGCTTGCCTTTTTCAGTGCAAAACCAGCAACTTCAAAAGCAACATGATGTGAGAGAGGAGGAGGGAAGGCTGGTTCTGGACATACTGAAAAGTCAAAAAAAGCCCACCTGAAATGGGAAACTGAATACTCACCACTAGATGAGACGATCTTTAACCTCCTGCAAGTACATTAACTGCTAAGCAGGAAATAACCCAAGTACAAGATCATGGTATGGGGCGAGCTGTTTATAAACAGGTGACACTGAACCACAGTAAATAGAAAACTGGACCGGATCTAACTGGAAACCTTCATGCTAGAGCCATAGAAGTTAGGAGCAAGGGGAGGGGTTGTTTGTTTATCTGTTTGTTTCTGGCTACTGCTTTGTGTTGCTGGGGGCAGGCAGGACAAATGTTCAAGCGTAAGACCTGGGTGCCACCATACCTCATCTTGTTATCTGCAGCATGGACAGACAGATCTAAATCAGCTGAGCTCCACCCACATATTGAGGGCATTTTTGGAATTCAGTTTCTCTGCTTCTTTTAGTTCTCTCCTTTAAGATGAGCGGTGCTCTGGTTGTGCCCCTCCTCTCCGCTCCCTGCAGCAAGCACCTTGCTCCTGCGGGAGCTGAAGACATCTACACTGGATTGAATGACTCTCAGCTGAGCTTTGGGAGTTGGCTGTGCTTATTTTTGCCCTCAGTAAGCATGAGGTCAGCTATATTGCCTGCGGTCTCGGTGAAAGATTTGGATTAGTGTAATTCACCTTGCATTTGCAGTAGGCTACGCCCGCACGCATGGCCAGTCACTGCTGCTCCACTGAGGCAAGCTGTCATGTGTCTCCCCAGTGGCGATGTCGTTACCCTGACAGGAAAAGTGCTTCCATTAGTACTTTTTCTGCTACGTGAGTTGATATCAGCCGGAGTGGTTTGGCTTTTTTACTGGTATAAGTTAAGTCTATGCTAGGAGTTGCCCCTGTAGGTACGTCCGCGTGCAGGCTCTGATGTGGGGCCCATGGAAGCATCGCTGCAGGGATCTGCTGGGGGATCCTGGGGAAGCAAAGTAACATCAGACATTCGACGGGTGAGGGATGAGGGGAAGAGTCCTTCAGAGAGAAATTCAAAACATGCATCACAAGCTTACTCCCCAGTGTTAACTCCACAAGAAATATAACTTTGGATGTCTAAAGCTTGGCCCTGGCAACTATGTCTGCCTGACAGCAAGTTTAACTGATAAACATACTCAAGAACACTAAATTGCCAATATTTGATTTAAGACATAAAATGCAATAAAGAAATTACTTTGGAAGTTGGTTTCTGATTGCTATGTTTTGCTATGCTGAGTTCTCTGCAAAAAACTTTGGTTTAATATTCAGGTTCATCTTTTTCATCTCATCTGCTTGGGAAACTGTAACATCAAAACTGAAAAAGGACAAACTTCATTTTTAAAAGCAAGCTATCACATCTACTCTCAGTGACAATAGCCAGCTTTTGATATGTGATTCTGATAGGGAACCAAAAGAGAAAGTCTGGCAGTGATGCTCTGTTTGCGAATTTTGGAAGGAGGTTTTGGAGATTATTTTGGGTTTTCTGAAGTATATGAATTACTTGCTGGCAGCCACAGGCGAGTGGCATTTTACAGTGTGTTAAAATCAAACTTTGATATCTGAAAATAACTTCTTTGGTTCGGAGCTTGTCTTCCTTGATTCTCACATAAGCTGCATATTTATCATAGCTGAGTGATAAATGGTGAGATACTGGGGTTTTGTACGCAGTGAAATGACAAGGTCAGTTTTAATTAAGCTGAGATCAAGCTCAGTCTGTATTGCACACTTCTGATTAGGTTACTTCAAATTAACATAAGTTTTTGGAGACTTCACTGAAGTCAGTGGTGTTAAACACCAGCTGTGCTGGCAGATAAGCGTGGGATATAAGAAGGAGATAGAATTCACATTGAAATTAGCACTTGGCACAATATAATTCTCTGATTGCAAACTATGCGAAGTTGCCTGCGCTAATTGGTTGATTTTATTTGAAGCAGATGTTGTTAGCTTTCCCACTAATGATCTGGAGAGAAATTTTTTTTGAAAGACATGCCATGTTAGGTTCTCTGCAGTATAATAAGCTAATTACAACTTTAAGTACTTGCAGTAATTAGCACAATGTGTATAAAGTGGTCCTGATCTTTTCACCCTGCTGCATTATTGTTAGGGCATCTTAAAAAACAAAAAAGAATGCTAGCTGGATTTAGTTTCCCCAATCTAGCTTCTTGTTTTCCCAGACTTTTATATTAAGGAGATAATGAACTAGACTTTTATCCTTATTTTTAAGCACACCAAAAAGATTTAAACCTTTCTCCTTCTGTTTGTCTCTAACTCCCTTCTCTAGATCAAATCTGTTTGGTCTTATCTTTGTCCATTGAGGTAAAGTCTTCCAACGTCTTAAAATTCCTGTTAGTAAATAGCTCTGTACAGCAATGGAGTATTTGTTCTCTATTAATTCATGTGATCACTTGCCCACATATTACCAAGATCAAAGGTATATCTGACTTATAGAAAGAAAACAAACAAACCCACCCTGAAAGCTTCATTCTTTCTAGAGCAATTGTGCTCCTTGCGGTTTGTACCAATGGTGATTAAAAACTGCCGGCAGTTTGCAAAATAATTGTAGGAAGAGCTATCAAGTGATCCTGCCTGTATAAAAAAGGAAAATCAAAATGAGTTATATGAAAATGTTGAATCAGAAATTATCCTTGTAATACTTTCTGAATCTTGATATGACTGCTACAGATGGTGGATGCACTGCAGAAATGGCTGTTCTGAGAAACCAGTTTAAGAAATACTTCAGTTTACCTGATAGTCTCCTGGTGTGGTTTGGTGAAACTTGCTCTTCAGAAACCTCCAGCTGGTATTTATATCAAAGATGTTTTTCATTTTTTTTTGTGGAAGTCACTAGGAGCCAGATCTAACCATTTGCGCAGATATGGTCTCATTTCCCAGTCCCCTTATTTTGCGGTCTGAGGAATGATGTGATGAATTCTCTCACACAAGTTAGGCCATTTCAAGAATGCTGCAGGGACCCCAACCACTTGTGTGACACACATAGGCTAGTTACCAGATGCTGGTGCCGTATGGCATCACCTTGTTGCTACCTGAGAGAAGAGTCAGGGGACTGTGCCTCTTAGTTTGTGATCTGAGAAACTGATTTATTGCCTGGAACCACATGGACAAGTATTTCCAGACAGCAGATGGCTTGGACAGGCATTTTGTGGTGCATTGTGGACTGAAGCCTGTTCACCATCAGCCAGGTGGAGCCACACTCTTTGCAGCCAGCGGGCTGTCCCCAGCTCACCGAGGGTGGCAGAGAGAGAAAGAGGATGGCAAAGTACAAGACCCACAAAGTCTTTTGGTCTGATGGAGGCATGCACAGGGCACCCATGACACTTGTGGAGGTAGAGCAGGAGGGAGCTGGTGAAGACCTCAAGCAGCCAGCAGGTTGACTGGACTCCTGCTGTCTGAAGAGATCCTCTCTGACAAAGTGCATCAGGCCCAAATGTTTCTTCTTTAGGTCCTTTTAACTGCAAGTCATATCTGTGAGCTGTGTTTCCCCTTGGTGCATATCAGAAAATAGGATAGTTTCAACTCATCATGTTTTCTACTTTTTTCCTCTTCCTTTTCTATACTGGTTTTCAAAAGAATTGTGTCTTTCACATGTTAGCGCAAGGACTGACTGTCCTTGTGTACCCCTCTGTGAAGTGCATGTAAGGAAGATGTTCAAAAAAAGAATCTTGGGTTTAGCATGGTATACTTCACCGAAGTATTTTCCTGGGTTAGCAAAAGGGACATAAGGTTTAAATTATTTATTTACTTTAATCAAGCTTTCCCCTTTTAAATAAGCTGATAAATCTACATCTTGAGAATATGAGTAGGAAAAAGAAGTATTTGTCATCATGACAGTGGTGATCTTTAAGGAAAACTTTTGAATTAGCACTAAGTCATCACTCAAAATAAACCACAATTTGACTTCTGTAACTCCTTAAGATCAAATTAATTACTCTTATTGCCTTGGGCAAAATCTTCTAGTTGTGGGTTTAAGCTAAAGCAAACATACTACTTCCCTTCAGTCTGAAGAATTGGTAAGTAAAGATTCTTTGTTATTTTAATCTCATGATTCAATCTCCTGCTGCAGTAATTTGGTGATTTGACTAATTGGTCGTTTAACCTATTATTAATGTTCCTCCATTAATTCCCTGATGCAATTTTAATGACATCTTGATGTCACTATTGAATTGAAGTCTGTTTAGTTTAAAACAGAAAAAAAAAGAGAGTAGTAGTTTTAGATGTATTTATTTGCTGAATTTTAATGTCTTTATTCATTCTGATAAAACTCATGGAAGTATTGAGAGCTGTATCTTTTTAATATAGCGGATTGGGCTTTAATCCTGAGTCAAGCAACTGATATACCCAAGAGTTCTTGTGGGTTTTACTAAAATAAACAGAGTCCATTTGATTGTTCTTAGCCTGTTACTGTGTCTGGAGGTCCTATTCCAAAGAGTACATGCAATGCACATAAAGACCTCCGTGTGAAAATGCAGCTTCTGAGTCAGAAGCCGGTGACCATGAATATGCCCTTTGGACTAAGGCAAAGTAACGAAGCAGAAACGGAATTCTTGGCTTTGCTACAGCTCCTCCTAAGACTCCACACAAGTCTTTTCATTTCCTTGTGGCTCACTGCCTGCTCTTGACCCGAGTAAAATGGGGATCTCACTTCATTCCTTTCACCTTTTACATGTTTCATCTATTTTTGATGTGTCCGAGCAGAGACTGTTTTTCACCTACATTTATGATCTCTACAGTGCCGGTTGGGATCTCGAAAGGCTGTGTGGTACAAATCAGCAACAGCAACTGTGTAATTAAAAACAGGTAATACCAGATATGATGGAACCAGAATAACTGGAAAACCAAGAAAGAGTAACCCTACTGCTCCTGGAGCCTTGCAATAACCCTACTGGGTCATGCCTGTGTCACACTGATGCTGATGTGGAGGAGTGTAAGATGCGCTGACAGAAATTGTAAGAAATGCCATGATAGGAAGAGTCATCTCATTTTCTAATTTATTTATCCACGTAGTGCAACTTACAGGGGGACGATCTGTGCAGCTTGCCCCGTGGCAGATGTGGTGACAATGTGTGTTCGGCCATGCAGCACACGTGTGAATCGTCCCAGCATCCCGGTCTCCCCTTGGCTAAAGAGACACTAAGGTCAAGGCACTGTTACCTAGCAACTAATGAGAACTGATTAATCCATTTGTGGGCGTCACATGCTTCAGTGATGTATGTAAGCCCGTGGCTGCTTCTACTATTTGTGTAGTGGCAGGAAAAGCAAGTAACAATTTCTGGTGAACAACATCAGTAATGCTGACAACGGCATCATTAAATGTACAAATATTCACAGCCAACAGTGACTGTCCGTTTCCAGTGCTAACATCAGATTTCGAATTTCTAAACTGCACTATTTTTTTCTTTGAACACTTTGGTATAGATGGGCTTTAAATGGGAAGAGAATGATCCTGGCAGATACAGGGCAATTCAGTTTTTCCAGAAAAGTGAGCTCTTTGCTTTCTAGCAGATTCCCTGTGTAAGCAAAGCTTCCCCTGGTCTTCTGAGTGTGTACCAGAAGTGTGTGATCAAACTAAAAGAAAGTGAAACTTTTCTGAAGTGATTCTTTTGAGTTTTAGTGGCCTCTGAAGAGTTAAATAAAAAAGAGGGTATTTTACAATACATCTGCCTGCTGTATGCAGCATGTGCTCCAGAAGGGCAGTACCTCACCCTGTCGATGTCTAATGAACTGTGCAGTTCCATATGATTTATCATTGTTGGTGTTCCACCAGGAATGATCAATAATGTATTCTATATAATTTCTTTTTACTTCCAAATGCACCCAGCGGGGTATAGGAACTTTTATTAAATCGTTGGAAAAAGGTAGAAACTCTTTCCATATTTTAACAGAGAAGACTTTAGCAGACTTTGTTTGTGTTTTAAAGGTTTAAAGTCAAAAGCAAAACCACCTTTCACATACTGTTTGTTTGTTTTAAAATAGAAGATCTCATGAAAAAAATTAAGAATTTATATGTGGGAAAGAGACTTCAGAGTGAATAGTATTAAAGGAGGAGATAAAACTTTAAAGAATCTATCTTTTACAACTCAGTTTAGACAATAAAGCCAGAAAAGCAAACTCCCTGAGGCTCGGAAAAAGGTAACAAGCAGTGAAGTTTGGCTGAGACCCAACTGCAGTACAATGTTGCTCTGTTTCTCCTGCCCTTCATCTTCCCACTCCCTCAAACGCCCTGCGTGAGACGTTCCGTTTTCAGGCATTAATTTTACATTTCTTTCCCCTGGCTTAGGAGGATAATGGAATGCAAAATTGTCTCCCCTGAAACGACCAAATTGTTTTCAGGGCAGAAGTGAAGGGAGAAGGCCAATTCTCTCATTGAAAACCAGACCAATCTGAGCTGTAATACATTTCTTGCCTCTATCATGATCGCTTACCCTTCTCTGTCTTGTTTATTGTGACCACTGAGAAAATCGTGCTAGAGAAATTTTGTTCTGATTAGTGATTAGGCACAAAGAGAAACTTGGACCGTCTTCCCCACTCATTCCTTTTCCTTTGTGCTAGGCTCTTACCAGCTTTTATGCTTTCTCACCAGACTTTCCCGAGAGGGCTCTTTCTTGCGTGCTGCATTCACACTCTCCAAACAACATGGAGATCAGACGTTTGCCCCTTGACCAAGGTTGCTTTGGAGCTGGAAATGTGCGGTCTATTTTGCTTTCTGAAATCTCTGAGATCGCTGTGGGAAATGGCTGTGGAACACCTGGCGACGCCTGCTGTGTGGTCCTCGCAAAGGGGCAAAGTCAGGACGCAAGAGCCAGGGCATGGGAGTGTGCCAGGCTGTCTTCGTCAAGTGTATGTAAACCCTAGTTGACATCTGGAGCTTAGGAGAGGCAGCTGGACAGTCAAGAGTAGGAGGATGTACAGGAGGTTTTAAAAGAGAGCAAAGATGCCTTTTACATGTTGTTTAAACCCGTTGACCTCTTCTCCCTGGAAGCAAATGGCAGGACATGTTCACCTCCCCGTAGCTGCCCAGTCTCCCCACCACACACAAAGCAAACATGGCAGACAGGCCTTTATAGCCTTTACAAGAAGGAAGAATCCCACCCACTGCAGCATCCACTGAATTTAACTCTGGTTTTGGGTTTTTTTTTTGTTGGTTTTTTTGGGGGGGCAGAGTAAGAAAGAAGGAGAAAGGAGCTGCTGTTTCGTTCCTGATGATTTATATAGGGGGCATTTACCTGAAATGCAGTTGTGTATATGTTGTTTAGCATATTTTACTCTCACCTTCCCCAGTAGGAAAATGTTGCTGTAGGCACATAAAAAGAGGTGTGTGAAAACCCAGCTCTCAGAGAAATCATGCTGGGGGGGAGGAGAAAAGAGAGAGACACGGTGAGCCTGGATCATGTCGTGTGATTAGATTTTTTCTCTCCACAGGGGATTTTTCTGCCCTTGCCTCACTTTCCTTTTTTGTCCAGCCCTCTCTCTCTACCTGTGGCCCCCAGAGTTTATCGCTTTGCCCAACTTGCCCAGTTTCCCCACAGTAGCTAACACCACTCTCTGCCTTCGGAAGTGGGAGGGGTTGAAGTGGTCTCACGCTGTGAGCATCCAGAGGCTCCTTGCAAAGACTTTGACTTCCAACACATTTACTATGCTCTGTGGCCACTTTGATCTGTTTAAAGGTAACTTAAACATACCTACAAAGGTAAATGGAAGGAAAGTATATTAATTCTTTCTGTGCTCATGGGAGCTGCAGGGGAGCAAATTGAGAGCAGTGGGCAGTGCCTGGCCCTTGGTGCTTCCTGTCTGGGAAGAGGTGAATAAGGCAGGGCTAGGGAGGAAGTGAATGGAGGGAGGAGAAGGATGGGGAGGGCTGTTCCTCCACAGTTAACATAGGGAACACACTTCTGTTAGAGGCAAAACTAGAACTCCACATTTTCTTCCTAATTTAAGCTGATGACAAATACTGAAGTGTCAACATCTCCATCTCTGAGTCCAAGAAAAGGCAAAAGAATTGACATTCAAAAGTTTTTGTAGCTTTTACTAACAGACTGTTAACTGAAATGAAATATCTCCTTAGGCCTTAGTTAGCCAGTACAAGTGACTGAAAAAAGTCCTGTCTAGAACCTCTTTTCAAGATATACATCAATTACATAGGTGGCATGAGACGACCACTGGAGGATAGCAGCACCTTAGTTGTCCAACGTGTGGGACTTGCACTGAGACCAGGGAGGGATTTGTCCCTGCACAAGCATTCGTGGTCTGGATTCTGGTCTATGCCTGCCTGGGGTAGGTCTTTTCTGACTGAGGTTTTTTGGTGCTCCAGTCGCAAATTTAACAGCCTTCTAAGTGTTCTTTATCTATTTCTCCCTTGCTATCGGTATCCACTAAGAATAACACCTAGAATAGCTTACACGTGCACAGAGGAGACCCATTTCCTACACAGCACTTACAAGAGTGTAGGAGTGAAGTCTATTTTACCCTTCAAATGGTTTGGAGTTGGTTCTTGGCCTTTCGTTGCTGGACTGATGCACTTTCTTTACAAGGGCGAGTAGTGATAGAACAAGGGGCAATGGATTTAAACTGAAAGAGGGCAGATTTAGGTTATATATAAGAAAGAAATTCTTTACATTGAGGGTGGTGAGGTGCTGGAACAGGTTGCCCAGAGAAGTTGTAGATGCCTCATCCCTGGAGGTGTTCAAGGCCAGGTTGGATGAGGCTTTGGGCAACCTGGTGTAGTGGAGGGTTTTCCCTGCCCATGGCAGGGGGATTGGAACTAGATGATCTTTGAGGTCCCTTCCAACCCTAACCATTCTATGATTGTATGTTTGTATTATTCTTGAGTAGGAGAAAAATTTAGACTTAATTTAAGGGTGCCTCCTGTTGTCAACTAGAAACCTCCTTAAAACTTGGAGTCACTAGGATTCCTCTAGATCACTTTGCTTTGTCAGTGGCCACATCTCTGTCATTATACGTTTTTTTTTTTGTTAAAAGTTGTCCAGTAGATAGATGAGGAGGTTCTCTCGGTAAAGTTCTTTCATGTAAGTATAGTTAATCCTTGAAAGAACCTCTTCTGATGCCTGCTTAGTTATTTTAAGCAGTATTTCTTTCATACAAACCCACAATTAATAAAAACTTTAAACACTGGGTTCCCCTTCTCCTTTTGTATGGTCCCGTGAATATGTCTCTGTTTAAAAATGTCCACACTTCTTCAGCAGGAAGACTGAGAGTCTTCTTCCCTCTTCCCAAGTCCACTACAGGTTAAGACGAGGATGCTCTTGGGATATAGTCTCAGGCAAGGCCATTTCAGCAGGTATCCTGAAGAAGCGTTTTCACCATGCAGTTACAAGTGGCACACTTTGCAAAGGAAGGACTTACTTGTTTCCTGGGGAATAAGAAATACCCTGTCTTAACAGGTAAGATAAGCCTTTGCTGTAGACTGGAAGGGGATCACCAAAACCTGTTTCACCTGTGGTGTGGTCAGATGTAAATTGTGAGCTTACATTGGTACGCCAACAGAAACTTACTTTGAAGGTGATGGTCCTGCAAGAGACGTTGACTTCTCATGAGTCATCTAACACCACCATGGTAAGCGTCTCCACCTCTCCTCAAGCACTCCTACCTGCTGGGTACCTACCAAAACTTGGTGAGGGCTAATGCAGCGGATATTTTGTCTGGGATCATCCCACTCACCATACGACAAGTGTGATCTCTCTGTTGTGTTATTGTGGTGCCTGCCCCGAGGGGCAGGGAAGACACCCTTCTTGCTTTGTATTTGTGCTGTACATCTTGCTCCGTAGCTAGGTCTGTAAAACAGAAATAACAGCTTTGCTTTACTGACAGTGCAGCTGATATGTTTTAAACCATGCTCTGGTTTTATTGAACGTCAGTCACTGATCTGAGTTCATCTAAGTTTGACTTCCTTCTCAACTCCGTAATCTGTTTTCCTTCGTGCGATATTGATTTTCTTTTTTAGAAAAGAGAGCCAAAATCTATTAAAACCAAACAATTTTTGACACTTTGGGCTTTCTGCTGTGGTACTAGTTAATCACATAAATATGCTAACGTATGAGTCAGAAAGATGGCATTAAAATCTAATGCACTTGGGGAAAATAAATGAAAAAGGTCTGCTGCAGAGGTTTTGCCATAGTTCTCTTCCCGCAGTCTGTCAGAGGATGCATAAACCTGTGACCTCTTTTGTACACAATTACAATGTATCTCCTCTGACTAAGGCCGGTTAATTACAAGGTTACATAGTCCCTCGGCAGGCTGAAGAAAAGGTTACTCTCATTTTCTTCCAAAGGCTCTGGAGTAATGCTGTGCGCTGGGAAGGTGCGCAGCCGTTTACATCTGGTGTGACTGGAGATGAGGGATGGTGTCTCTGGCCATTGCAGCTTAGTTACTAATGAAACGGCAAGCCTGAATTTATGTTTGTCTTAGCACCATCATTCTCCCTACGCACACAGCGTGCGCGCGAGCGAGGGTGTGTGTCTCTGGGCTGTGGCGCGGTGGGGACGTATGTGTGCGAGGGGTACAGGTGGCTGCTCGTGTGGCCTTTGGGCTTCCACTGCTGGCCATGTGAAATGGTGAAGTGGAGCAGGTCAAGAGAAACAAGTGGGCTTCACACGTTCTGCCTCTGCTAAGTCACTGCTTGTCTCCCCTTTAAGACTTGCCCATCCTCCCAGTTATGCAGCATCCAGTAGGCAGGTCTGTCCACAGGGATTAGCTGGAGTTGATGCTCAGTGATTCCTACCAACACCTCCCTGGTGGACCCAGCAGTTTTTTTTCAGGATTTAAGCTATAATATTTTTAACGAATTGCCTAAGACTGATTGGGAAGATAACCTTCTGAAAGGGAACCAGTACAGTGCAGTAAAACTGGATGTCTGCCAGATGGCAGAAGAATGAGTCAAATCCATCCCTGAGTAGCCAGCTGGATGGAGCCTGGGAATTTCTTTTGAGCTGTGTGTGAGGCGTGCACAGTTCCTTTGCCCTCAGAGTTAAAGCTGAAACCAGACGATGACTACATAGATGCTAACTTAACCCAGCACAGCCTTAGTCACTTCAACAGGAGTTGGCCAGGGAGGGTGATGGGCTCAAGCTGAGTCGGGCGCTTTGCTCCAGACCTCACCCTGACCAAAATGACAACGTAAAAACTGAGGAGTGAGATGGATGTCTTTATCTCTGAGGTAGAACCTGTCGCATAATGGCCAGTGGACTGCAGACACCCCTGTGCTGCTGAGTAGGTGGCAATAACACAGGCACAGCAACTGTGAACTTTTGGACAGGAAAAGAATAGGAAGTGATGGATGTAGCAGCAGCTACAGACGGGGAAATGCGTGCACATATTAAATGGTGCTACAAATTACAGAAGAAGAAACATTAATGTTTAAAGGCCTTTAAATTCATCAGCTCACCCACATCCAGTTAATTCATCCCTCTGCTATAGCAATGACAGCCACAAGATATCATGGATTCCTCATTATGATGCATGATGTGCCATATCTTTGCTCCCATAGAGAGTGACCCTCTGACCCAAGCAGGTGGCAAAATCCTCTTCTTTCTCTCGCCCCCGCACCAATGCCGGTGACCTCACTGAAGTAGTTTAGTGAAAGATAAGAAGTAGCCAGTGCAAAGACAGCAGTTATTACAGCCAACTCACAGCAGACTAGAATATCATGGACCACCTGTGACAGCCCTGTGAGTTCTGGATTTGCTTCTGGCCAGGCCTTTAGTCTGAGTTTGGGGCAAAACCACTGGTCTATAGGGCTCAGCATGCCAGGCAGCTTTCTGCGCTGTGATCCTAGGATCTGGAAATACGGTTTAATAATTAATGCAATCAGCAAGGTTAATAATTAGAAATGTATCTGAAGAATACTTGGAAAACGTTCAAGGAAGAAAGAAAGAAAGAAAGAAAGAAAGAAAGAAAGAAAGAAAGAAAGAAAGAAAGAAGAAAATGTTCTTTCCCTGGAGATTTTCTTGGTGTTTTCCACTCATGACCCGCCAACTGTCCTGCTGTTGTGAAGTCAAGTACTGGAGCTTTGCAGTAAGGGGGATGCCCACTGGATGTCATGATTGCTTCACAAAAGTGTAAACTCAGTGTAATTTATCTAGCAGTCAAAATGTTATTCCTGAGAGGAAGCAATTTTAGGACTTATGTTTTGTGTAGTTATTCTCTCTGTTTCAGCTTCTCATCTATACACATGAATAAATCCTCGGATTTCTTGAACTGTGCAGTCAGTAAGCCATAGCTAAAACCCTGTGTCTGTTGGGTTTTATGCGAATTGTGTGAAAACAAAACAATGACTTACAGTTATTCAAATAAATTACATAGGAGAAGACTCTTGCCACTGATTTCAGAAAAAGTTAGTCACCCACATACCTTTGAAAATCAGGGTCTTATTGCCATGATTAATGAGAGAGAGGGAGAGTCTGTAATTGCAATCAAATAGATTCAACCACTTAACTCAGTGATTAATGAGATCAACAAATTGTATGTGGGTCATCTCTGCTTTAGACTCACACCCTGCCTGTAAGTTCTTCACAGAGAGAAAGTAAATAAGAAATGAACCCTCAAAAAAACCCCTATGTTACCCCTGCCAAAAACTCTTCTCCAACCATCTGAATTCATAGAGCATGAAAAATATAACTGCAAATGCCTACATTCTGCAAACATCAGTAGTGGCCAGCTCTTATTTTAATTTACTATTTAAATGTATTAAACATAAAAGGGATCTTGTTAAATGTCATAATCATAATGACAATCCAAATGAAATTAGTTAGAAGAGTCAATTAGATTCAGAGGCCAAGCAGGAAGTAAAATGAGTCACTGGGAAAGGAGGATCCCCCAGACACCGCACAGCATGGATTACAGTCTTAAATGTCATGTGGAAATGAATACAGTGCTAATGTTCTCGTATTTAAGAGTAGATTATTTGCTTAGTCTCTAGAAGGCAAGATTTTATTTTTTTCTTGAAGGGTTAGGCAAACCTGTGGACTAGGTAAACACAAAAATTGTGCAGCAGTACTGGGCTACCTGAATTTTATGCACATGCAGAATATTTGGATTGAGTATTAGGAAAAATTTCTTCACCGAAAGGGTTGTCAAGCATTGGATCAGGCTGCCCAGGGAAGTGGCGGAGTCAACATCCCTGGAGGTATTTAAAAGACATGTAGATGTGATGCTTAGGGACATGGTTTAGTGGTAGAATTGGCAGTGTTAGATTTACTGTTGGTCTTAAACTTCTTTTCCAACCTAAATTATTCTATGATTCTATGACTGAAAACATTTATAATTTCTGCTGGCCACCCTATTTCTGATACAATCCTCTTATTTTCAGTATCAAAAAAACAGGTATTCATGTGTGACCAGAAAGGAAGAGGAAAAGAAATGCAATTGTGAACAGGATAGATAAATTGTTGTCATTTAATGAAGAGACAATATTAGTCCTTTTCCTCTCTGCCTCTGGTTTTACTTTTCTGAAATGCTGATGAAGGCAGTTCCGTGATCCTCCTCTATATGTACATTGGCCATTCCTACCAACACTGTTACCTCCAGTAACAGATACTTTCTGTATTGT
Organism: Tauraco erythrolophus; assembly: GCF_009769465.1. Lineage (NCBI taxonomy): Eukaryota > Metazoa > Chordata > Aves > Musophagiformes > Musophagidae > Tauraco > Tauraco erythrolophus. The sequence goes on along the minus strand of NC_141465.1, from coordinate 45,637,934 downwards.
TCCCTCTCATGTAGTTGTATGTCCTGTACTTTTTATGGACTGTCCAAGTATTCATTCTTCAGCCAGGATCTTTTTCAAGATCAGCTTTCCAGTTTACTTTCTACTGTCATATTTATTCAGCAAAGAACAACTTCAGATTATGATTATGTCATTATAAGTCTCTCCTGTCTCTCAGTCACTAATATTTTGCAACTATCTGCAGTAGAAGGAGGTCAGAGTAAAGGTACAAGATTAACTCATAGCTTGCAGAAAACTTCAGAACTACTTCAATGGTGACAGGATACAATTTAAATATTTTAGAAAAAGCCTTACAGCTTCTAAAATATACAACATACAAATGTTATTCCTATCTTGCCCCCCTCTCCCATTAACTTGCAATTCATATTAGGACATCTCTTGTCTTTGTCTCTTTTTTCTTCAGTCTCAACATGAAAGATTATGAAGGACAGAATGAGAGTAGCAAGTTCACCAAGTGAAAGTGACTCTTGATGATTTAAATTTCTGGTGGATGATTTATCTTTTACAACACAGCTCCTGAGGGCACTAAAACATGAGCAATGGTTTTGCAGTTTAATGTTTTAAGTATTTTGCCCTTGCTTTGAACATAGCAGATGAGTTTGCTGCGGGAAGCAGAAAGGAGAAACTCAGTTGGAATGGCCCAGGCATCAAGTAAAGACCTGTTCTCCCAGGTGTGGCTAATGGTCTCCAGCGTCTGTGCCTCCCAATAGCTCTGTGCCTCTCCTGCGTCTGCTCCATTCATTTTGGGATGGAGTGGTCGGAAAAGCTGCAGGTGAATGGTAGTTTTGTGCTATGCCATAGTGATCTTTTGTTCTTGTTTTCATTCTCTTTCTCCTATTCCTAACCATCTTTTTGCCTTTCCGACTACTGAACATTGAGCTGACATTTCAGGAAATTATCCAGAGTTATTCTGAGACCTCTTTCATGAATTGTTAATGTAGAGCCCATCATTGCATATGTATAGTTAGGATTGTTATTTTGCCATGTGCATTACTTTGCATTTATTGACATTGAATCTCTTCTGCCATTTATTACCCCCTCACTCAGTATCATGAGAGCTTTCTGCAAGTCTCTGAGGTCAGTTTCAGGTTTGATTTTCCTGAACACTTTTGTACCAGCTGAAAATTTGCCACCTTACTAAAAGAGATTAATTACATGAATAGTAACTACCAGAGTTTTACAGTTCATTTATGAATATATGGTGAACAGAGCTGGCTCTAGCTCTGAAGCTTACTCCCTCTGGGATAACCTCCACCCACTGTAAAAACTAACCAGACACAATTTTTGACTGCTCAGCTTTTAAAGTAACAATTATTCATTAGTGGGCTCCCTCTCTCTTCTTCCATAACAGCTTAATATCTTTAAGAGATTTTAGTGTCCAAGTTTTTCAAAAGGTTTTGGGAGATTCAAGTGCACAATATAGCCATGTCACTCCTCTCTACATGCTCACTGATCTCTTATCAGATCATCAACAACCTTTTGAAGCATCTCTTTCCCTTAAAAATCCATGTTGAATTTTACTTTTCTCCAATATATCTATGTATCCAAGATCATTCCCATGAGGAAGGGCTCTGGAGCCAGTGAGTCCAATAGCTCCTACAGGAGAGACACCATCAGGAAGAGTTCATTTATCTTTTCTCCTTCAGATTAATCTTCCTTGAGTGATCCTTCCAGATATAAGTAGGACTTTTCAGACTGGCTTGTTCTCTGGCAACCTTTCAGATACTGTTGTTTGGAAAAGTTAGTATTTTTTATTTTTTTAGCTCTTTAACGAGTCTTTTTGACCTATCTGATAAGGTTTTACAGGCAACTTTTAGAATTTAACCTGTTTTTCACTTTTCTCATTTAGATTTTTGTCCTTTTCTAAAGATCCCTTTTTATCACTAATGGCACCATTTACTCTGCCATTTAACACTGTTGGCTTTTACTGTGGTCAGATGGTAATCTTTTCTCATGGGCAATGAATTCTGAGCCTCTAATGAGCAATCTGTAAAGAATTCCATAAATTTGGCCTCTTACATGCATTTTGTGCCTCTGACAATCCATTGGACTCCCTTCTGTGTAGCTTTCTCATTCTTCTGTCTTTGAAATTAAATAATCTCACGAGGCTTCTGTATTTTTGAGTATCTTTTATCTACCGTATGGTTACTAACATGGGGTTGCTGTTTGATATTGACATCATGGGACAGCTACTGTCCCTTGCTTGAGTTAAAATCTTGACAGGAAAGAACTTGCTTATCTGGCCAGTTGGTTCAAGAACGAAGGACTCTTGTTGCTTAATAATCTGGCTGCAGTGTCTCTTTTGAGCATGAATTTACATAGGTCATAAATGGCCAGTCTAGACTATTTGTACTACTGTCCCTGTGGTGGGTTGGCCTGGGCCAGTAGCCAAACACCCATTCAACATCTCTCTTAATTCCCTCTCCCATGGGTTGGGGGGGAAAACAGAAGGAAGATAAGAAGACTTGTGGATTGAAGTAATGACAGTTTAGCAGGGAAAGAAAAAGCTGTGCGCACAAGCAAAGCAAAAAGAGAAATTCATTCACTACTTCCCAATAGCAGGCAGATGTCCAGCTGCATCCAGCAAAGCGGGGCCTCAGCACATGCAATGATTTGCTTGGGAAGACAAATACCATAACCACAAATGCCTCTCTTTCCTCCTCCTTTCCTTGAACTTTTATTGCCTAGAATGATACCGTATGATATGGACTATCCCTTTGGTCAATTCATGTCAGCTATCCTGGCTGTGTCCTATTCCAGTGCCTCCTCTGATCCCAGGCTACACACAGCAGCTTGAAACCCCTCATATGCTGCTAATATATATATATTTTTTTTTTCATTTGAGGTATAGTGGGCCTCAGATCCTGAATATCCCTGGCTTCAAAGCCCTAGAAGTTGACTTCTTGTTTCTTGTGGTGTTTTCTGTCAGAGACTCCAGGTGTGACTGTGTTCCATGGCTGCAGTGTAGAGCACTTGTCTCAAAGCTGGTCCTTGCCCAAGAGCTGCTGAGTGAGCTGTCTCCTGTTTGATGTGTTCAAAGGATTAATGCTGCTCAAAATAGTTCTTCTTTGGGGTTGCTTGACGGAGAGAGCTCACAAGCTGACTGTAACCCTGAAGATGTGTTCTCCAGAAACCTACAATGTCTAGAGAAGGTTGTGCGTCTTTGATGTAAGCTGGTGGGCACATAGTTGATATCTTACGGTTCACACCCATGGAGATGTGGTGATGGCCATCTTGCCGTTTTGTTTCCAGCAATCAGATCTCTTGTGCAGGTCCTTTGACCTTGCTTTATTTTATGGCAAAACCATTTTTCAGAAAGACCTGGATTAGTTTTTTTACTTTCTCAAAAGCTTCCTCTGCTGTGTTGCCACACACACTGGTGTCATTGATGTACTGCAGATGTTCCGGGGTGTCACCCTCTTCCAGTGCAGTCTGTATCAGTCCTTGACAAACAAATACTTCCACCCCTGGGGCAGTCTATTCCAGGAATATTGGAAACCTTTTCATGTAAAAGCAAACTGTGGCTTGCACTCTGCTGACAAAAGATTTGAGAAAAAAAAACATCAGAAATGTCGGTTGTGGCATATGGCTTGGCTGCCTCTGACTCCAGTTCATATGAGAGTCTTAGAACGTCCAGTTCAGCACTCAGTCCCCCATACCTATATGACGTTAGGGTGTCCTGTCAGCGGTGCCCACCAGCACCTGGTACTGTGTGCATTCATCAGGCTAGCACCCTGGATCCATGGGAAAAGGGATCAAGAATCACATGCCTTTTGGGAGTGGGATGCAAACCCATGTCTCCTAGGAAGACTGCCACCTCAGTGCAGTGCCTTGAGCCATGGCTGTGGAGCACATCACCACATGGGCTGCTGCGAACTTCACTATAGCCAGATCCAGTGCAGCTCCCAAAGGAAAAGTTGAGAAGAAACACTACAATAAGGAGGAGAGGATCTCTTCTGATGAATCTCTAAAGAAGCTGAGCTGTTACAGGGGCTGGTGGGTAGAAGTGTTTTTCTGAGTGGTTCTAGGTGAGGAAAGGCTCCTGACATGAACAGTAATGGGAATGGAACCAAGGAACTGAATTACACTTTTATGTGCATCTCTTTCTCGGGGAGAAATTGGAGTCTTTGAAAGATGGGAAAGTCCCTGAGAAAGGGATGCAGTTGTGCCATCAATACAAAGCCCGAGGAGCTCTGTATTCTCAGTAGCAAATCTTTGAATGCCGGTTGCAATTCATGAGGCAAAACAGAATTCAGCAGCCAGGAAACATGTCAGTGATATAGTGAGTGACTGTAGCTGTCTGTTTTAAATGACTGTACCAAGATCTACAATATCAGAGAGTTTAGAAAGAGAGTGCAGACGTAAAGACACTTCTGCAAATACTAGATTAACTGCTCTGTCTTGTCTGAAAGAGAGGAGGTGCTCGGTATTCTGTCATATATGAAGTGCTGGTACCTGGAAAATAATAGCTGACGATCTATCAGGGGGTTATTCATATATATGTATAAGAATATATATATATATGTGTTGTTAAAGAGTTGGAGCATTTTGTCCTTTCTCAGAGACAATCACTTGAAAAAGAATATATTTGTCCAGGCTGTGAGATCTGGCTGCTACCTGGAATCAGCAGGCAGCCTTTCAGGTTTAGAAAAATCAGAACATAGAGGTCATGTCTTTTTTTTTTACTCTTCTTAGTTATAAAAGCAATTCGTTTCTTTCACCCACCAAAATGGCTCCTGGCTGCTTTCTACACAAAAACTGTTTATTACGTGCTGAAGAATTGCTTTGGCTTTGCAAATAGAAAATGCAGTAATACCTAACATAAACCCACTGATCTGAACCACCTGAAATCGCCTGAAATCACCAGAAATGGTTTAAGGATATGCCCAGTGAAGGAAAAGAAGACAAGGGGGGCAAGTAGATTTACCTTTTAAACCTTATACTTCGACCAGTCCAAGTCTTGAAGATATTTGCTAATTTTGTCATTATCAGAGAGGGAGGCAAGAGAGAAAATATATTAAAATTATTTATTAAAAGCAAGCCTGTTTCAAATTTGCAGTCTCAAATTCCTTTACTTAAAGTAAATATTAATTTCTTCCAATCTAAGCGCTTATATTAATGCGGTTCAGCTGTTGGTCCAGTAGATCACAGATTTCATGTGCCAGAACATGGGCATCTGGGACATTTAATGGTTAGCTGATATCAGGAGAGGTGGGTGATAAATAGGCAGTGTCAGAACAGCACTGACAGGCATATAAGTACAGAAGAAAGTTGCTCAGCTGTATGCCCAGGTGGTGTTGGAGGCTTTGCCTGTTGAACTAAACAGGAGCAGGCATGAGCTCAGTCCCTGGCAGGCAATTGTCCTCACTGATACATGGTTGGCACATTCTCTGGCTCCGCTTCGACATCTGGATTTTCCTTTCCTTGCACGCACTTTATCGGGAAACAAAAAGCCTGTCTTGGGGCTGAAAACTCAGTGAGGCAGTGGGCCCCAGATGTTTGAAACCTGGGCACTGAGCTCTCGAGCTGAACAAAGCAGGACCCTGACATGTCTTCCATTCACCAAAACATATTGTCCTGGCAAATGAGTCTAGAGAACTGCTAGTACACCTCTGCAATATGGGAAAGCAAAACACAGAGAGATGTAGATACAGACATTTTATCCAAAACAAATGGGCTGAAGAACAAAATTGCTCATCAGAGTAATCAACTTTAAAGAGTCCTTCTTTTCTTTACCTCAATCCCTGTTCACTTATTGCACTTAGGTAATTTTAAAAACATCAATGTAACTATTCTATGCCTGCTTCTGTTAATTTTCTTTAAGTACAGTAAAATAACATTTTATTACTTGCACAATTCCCTGAACAATTGCATTTTCTTTGTCACACTTCCTTGGCAAGTAAAACTGCCTGAGCAGTGATTGTTGGGTAAATTAGCATCATTCACAAGCCCATTTTGCACTTTGGAGTGTCAAATGTTGCTTGACTAAGAAAACTTCTTCCCTGTTGTTGTTGTTGGATGTGGGAGGAGGGGAGAAGATAGGTAAATTTTCATAATAAAAGAGTTAGACACACTTTTGAATGTCAGTTTTATATATGTTGATAAAACCTGCAGACACAAATCTGCTTCTGACTGTGATTTCACTAGTGTGCCATAACTTCCCACACTGTCTAATGAGCAAGCGCAAAGGGAATAATAGGCCTATTGATTTAAGTCTTATTTAACAAAACAAAAAAATATTGGTGACAGTGTGCAATTCCAGGGGGAACGCTTGGATGAAAAGAAACTACAGGCAAGAATCAGGATGGGGTTCTCAAACATCCATATTGCACAACGCCAGGGATTTAATTTAGGGGCGACTCAGCTTAACCTGTGGGGCAGGCAGGCTCTCTCTCGAGGTCTGATGCCCTGCTGTCAAGGTCATGAGATCTCTGGGAGAGGATGGCAGCTCCCCCGCTGCCTGCCTGAGCTCTCTTACTGCAAAACCAGGGGATGGATGATGAGGGAGGATTGATTTGCTCCCAGCTCTCCCACATTGCCGCCTGGCCACAACGCAGCTCGCCTTGGCTGTGAGCCCACTCTGGCAGGTGCTCCAGGGTCCCACGCTTTGGATGTGACCTGAAGGGGTCAAGTTCAGAAGCTTAAACTCTCTCAGTAGTCTATGGAACGAGGGAGACTACACCTCTGTGGGTTTAACTGTCAAAGACAGATTAGATACCTGCCTTAGATGGAGTGACTATTTCTGCAGCATCTATCTGTGATAGTTCGATGTGGGGGAGGGGTTTCTGGAGAGGGGATTTGCTCCCTGTGCCACCAGATTGGACTCCCATCCCCCTCGAGGTTGAGCCAATCATCCACGCCTCTGCGAATTGCCCTATTTAAGTTGGGACAAAGGAACAGGAAAAGGTGCTCTATTCCTGGCCCCCGGCCAGGTGGCTGCCTGCTTCGGGCCAGCACCACGCGCTCAAGATGGTGGCGACAGAGCCGCTTGGGGAACTCGGGGAGAGACCTGCTCCTGGGGTGCCTGCTGGGCCGAGTTCACCCAGAGAGGACTAAGACCTGAGAGAAATGGCCACACCGACACCAGGTCAGTGAGGATGGAGTGGGAGGAGGTGTGCCAGAGCTGAGATTTTCCTGCAGCTGGTGGTGAGATGGCAGGTGACCCCCCTGCAGCCAAGATGGACTTGGAGTAGAGACCCACTCGCAGCCCGTGGAGGAGCCACATTGGAGAGGAGATGCCTGAGCCTGAGAGAGGTCGTGGAGCATGGGATGCACAACGAGATAGTGAGGCATCTAGAGTCCGTGTGATGACGCACACCGGAGCGAGTGGCCACAACTCCCTAAGAATCTGAGACTCTGGTAAAGCCCGCACTGGAGCAATCCGATGGGGAAGGATTGCGTCCTGTGGGCAGGACTCACGCTGCTGGGGAAGTTTGTGGATTTTCCTTGTGAGTAGGGGATCCACTGGAGCAAGGGAAAATGGTGTAAGGACTCCTTCTCCTTTAAGAAAGGAGCAGCAGTAACAACATAGATGAACTGACCTGCACTTCCCCAGTCCCTGTCCCCCTACACTGCTGGGGGGAAGGTAGAGCCAGGAACAAAAAAAGAGGGGGTGGGAAGGTGTTGTTTTTAAGATCTGGCCTTGTTTTCTCTTTATCCTCTGAAGCAACTGGTTTTGTTTCCCTTTGTCCTTTTTAAGCAACTGTTAATAAATTGTTTTGTTTTAAGAAAACTGAGTCTGTTTTGCCCGGGACCATGGTCGGTGGGGGCTCCCTCTCTGTTCTTGTCTTGACCCTCAGTCCTTTTATTATAAAACCACTACACTATCTTTCTCCAAATGCCAGTTTGGGACAACTTTGGGTGGAAACACTAACATCTGATATAGTGGCATTCTATTGGATGTCACCCAGAGACATAAAACTCAGCTTCCAGAAAACAAGATTCAAAATGTTGGACTGCACAGTTCCAGCCAATAAAACAGAGTATGTGAGAGTATAGAGATGGGGGAGGCAGGCTTATGAGTGTAGACTTACGATTGTATTTATTATGCCACTGGAGTCTTTCCTGACATAGGTTAAATATTTATTTTTAGTGCCAACTAACACAGACAAAAAACATGCAATAGAAAAAATGCTGATTAATAAATACATGTAGATTAGAACGGCTCAGCTGTGTTTCCTTCTGCGCAGTGAAGAGTAACACTGGTGTGATGGAGGAAGGCAGAAAGATATACTTATTAATGATTAGTAAAGGACAGAATTTTAGATCTTACAACTGACATGGGCTCCTGAAGTCTGCTAATTAAACCATCTGAAGATCTGATCAAAGGCATTTAATGTGGAGATTGCTTAGCAAGATGCAGATAATTAGATGAAGGCTACTAATGATTAACTTCTGCAAAGTGTAACCTAGCACTGCTGTCTAAGAAGTGACACTGCCTGCAGTTCTGTGGTCCATGTTCCTCAGTGTAACAGCCTAACTATTAAATACCTAGCACAGGTTAGGCCAGGAACAAGCCTTGTATTCTACTTCACAGTAAATATAGACTGTTTGATCTGGAAAACAGTAAAGATGTAGGTGAAGAAGGGGTGGATGTCCTCTCAAAGAGGCCTGGTGCTCTTCTCTGACTGAAGAGGTGCCTCAGTTTGTGTGGCTAGAGCTAAGTGAGATGACTCCTGCAGCTAACACGGAATTTAGCTGGGATCGAATGAGCACAAATAGCTGCTGCTGCAGTCCTGTCACCGTCTCCTTTGGCTACTGCCTTGGCATCAAATCCTGGTCTTCCTTTTCCTTTTGTACTGCCATGCCCTTTTCTGAGCATCAGAGCTGAACTCCCTTTCTCAAACGCTACAGTCCTCTGGAAAGGGCTGGTCACCTCTGCACCTCACAGACCTCTCCTCCTGAGGCAGAAGGCAGCTCTTCCTCCACCAGTGTCCTCTGAGGGTGGGTCTGAAGGTTAGTTTTGTTTCCTGCAGCGATGGGAGGTCAACCAATGGGAGGTCAACCCGTCTGCTTCCCAAGCAACTACTCTGCTGATGCGGTTGTGAGGGAGAGGCACGGTCTGCTCTTTGGTAGAGGCTTAGGAGGAGCTTGAGAACGTTTTCCAGGTGAGCTGCTGCTGCAGCTGAAACGTGGCAGGCTGTCACTCTTGCTCATGCACAGATCCAAGCTATGCTGAGACCATCGGTTCTATCAAGGCGTACGTGACAGTGGACGTACCTACTGGCAGAAACCATATACTGGGGGAATGGAAGGATCTGGAGAAATTTAAGTAAGAGGTAATTTAGATAGAAGCTAGTCTGAGGTTTTGGACTTAACACATCATGTAAATCTAACCCCTGTTGACCTACTGATTTAAATGCTATTTGAACATTCATTAAAACATCTCTTAATCATTTATTAATTCTTTCTTAACCATTTATAAATGGGACTCTAATATGAAATGTGATTAAGCTTTGTCCATTTTGTTCCAAAAAACAGCTCCACACAAGAAATTCCCATAAATTACCCAAAGCAGCAGCAGTCCTCAGTCTTAATTACAGCATTCATTACACACTTCTGCTATCATACAAGCTCTGCTGTTTCAGTAAAACTCAGGAATATATTTTTTTTTACATTTCTAACATGCATCCTCAGGGAAGCTTCTGTGGAGAAGTAGGAGGCTCTGAAATGAGCTATGGCTGTTGCTGCACGTTAAAAACCAACTAAATGAGCCCTTCCCCTCTCATTTAATGCCTTGCTCATCTACTGCCCTCGCCCTGGGGTACCAAAGTGTTTGCTCTGAGAGGACACCTCACAGACACCACTGCACTTCTCCAAGCTCTGAAGCTACCTCTCAAGCCAGTGTCAAACAGCTTCCTTCCTTGGGATCCAGAAACGTTTTCCAGGTTGATCCTTTGCCTGTCAGCCCCAGGAGGCTGGATCTTGCATCGTGCCCTATGGATCAGACCCTGATATTGATCCTTCACAAGCCTGAGGATGAGGAAGGAGAGAGGAGCACGAGTGCACCACCAAAAAACGCAACTAGCTGGGGTTGGTGGATGCATTTTTATGTTGTCTACAGCTCCTCTGTCTGCCACATGTGCCTGTCACCTGTGTCTGGCCTCTGGTCCAAGAACCGAAATGTTAGGAATTGACATTATGGCTTTGTCTAACTGTCTGGATGCAGCAAGCACTTGTAAATCTTTGCAGTCACCCTGGTTATGTACTGGGAATGGATCTAGGTGCTCTGCACCTCCATCAGTCCTTTATTGTTTTACTGGGAAGCAAACCTGGATAAGGCCAGAGTGGGGAGCGATGGGGTGGACTAAGCAGGAGGACCCTGGGGAGGGCGACAGTCCCAAAACACTGCTATAGCTATATGCTTCTATATGACTGAATAACTACGGGATAAGCAGGTAGGATATGACTGTGGCTTAAGTGTTCAAAGAAACAAAATCAATTCTGGTGGGCTAAGATGGAAGTAAGATGACAGATAGGTCAAAATGGACAGAAAACAAATGAAAGAAATCCAAGCTGGATTCATCAGAAATTAAAAATAAGAAGGGAAGGAGAAAGAAAAAAGTAATAGAATAAGAAGCTGGCAAGCCAGAAATGGAGTAGAACATAAATTCTAGAGATCAGAAAGCCAAAAGAAATTTAATGTTTTAGAAGCAGAATTGGAATAGTGAAAGAACTGCTGAAGATCTCAAAATATCTGAGGGACCAAATAATTCCTGTTTTGGAGGGGTCTTAGTAGTTTCTGGTGGATTAGTAATTAGACCTGGGTAGTTCTAAATCAGCATGTCTTGCTCCCAATTTTGTTACTGATATTCATCTTCTATTCAGAAATGGAATAAAAAAATCCCAAATTTTAAGTTTCTGTGGAACACTGCGGTCTTCAGCATTTGTTTCCTCTTGGTTGGTGTGCTTCAGATGAATGTTTACATTATTAATTTTTACAGCACCACAGGATGTAACAAAACGTTCTACAACACTGCAAATAAAATTAAATGAAAAATCAGTTTAAAAACAAAAATAAAAATATTTCTTTTAAAAATGCTCTGTTTCCTTACTCAAACAAACGCTCACAGAAATTACCACGTTTCTACAAAATACTTAGTTTCAACCGATCAGTAGCGTAAATTTACTTCATCAGGAGCTGACCAGCTTTGTTATTGCTTCAATCAAGGAAAGAGCACAGAGGAAAACCCCAGTGACTGATTTACTACTGCTTTTTTCTATTGTGCATTCATTTACATTTACAGCCAGAAAGTATAAAATACACATACATACACAAAACCAGGCATGTGCAATTCAGAATGACTGCAGTTTAGAACCATGCAGTACAGGTGTAAACAGCTACATAAAAAGCAAGGCAATACAGAAGCAGATACAATATTTGTGTTATCCATGAAAATGTAGAATTCATATAATTTGGGTTTAATTGTCCATGCACTGTATCTGGTATTCATCTGTTTTGAGAGTTCACCTCCTTTCACCATAATTGCTAAAGAGGCATTATGTCTCAGCAAGGATAAAGACCATTTTCTTTGTACGTTGTTAATAAGAAATACAGCGCAAAAAAGTAAAAATGAAAAGGCATTCCCCTTGGGAATAAAACCCCTCAGCAGTTGTAAACCTCTCTGTGGTCAGGGATGGTGATATGTCAAAAGGGTAGAGAATTTCTTCTGACATCAGAGAATGAGTGAGCTCTGCATTTGAATGCTCATGCATTTGAGCAAATAGATCACACACGGTTCCCTGGATAAAAACAAAAGAAGTAATTAATTGCAAATTACATGGTGATAGCAATTCCTGTTGAGAACTCGGCTGAATTTTCTCATGTTTAGTAGCTCTCCATCCCACAGTGCCCTCTTCTGAGATATGGGAAAGTCTGAAAATGATGGGAAGCAAGCTCTCAAATCTTTTCCAGTCCAGCACTTCTCCATCCCCTCTCTCTTGCTGCTTAAGGTGGACTGCTTTAAACTCAGAAGTGCAGCCACAGAAACTGTTTTAAAACACAGCCCTATGGAACTTATATTTTGCTTTCCTTCTGTTTATTACCCTTTCCTGTCCTTTATTTCATATCAGAGACACTCATACTTTGCATTTTTAACTCAGATTGGTTTAATTTCCTGCTCACTTCTCCCTTTACTCCTAGGTCAGCCACCTTCATGATATCCAAATTTTGCTTTCACTGGCACTTCTAGAGCTCTGAATTCAGCTCTTCAAGCCATGTAGCACAGCCGCTACATTCGCTTTTCACAATCCCTGAACTGATTGAGAACTTGCTAAACTGTTTCATATGCTGTTCAAAACCACCCACACCTCTGTGTTGGTCCTGGAAGCAGTGAAATGACTTAAGCTAAAGAACAGATCTACTGGGGAAAATAGCTGTTAATGTGCTAAGTGTGGCGTTCATGCAAACTGCAAGCATGGTGTTGGTTTCTGGGCCCAGCACGTCTCCAAAATAAAAAATGTGTGGCATCAGTTTGAGGCAATGCTGCTTGATGTGGGCCATGTATACAAAACCATGGAAGCTGGAGCACAAATATGCGGATGTTGCACTTTTTACTGTCTTCTCAGACATGCACCCACAGCTCCTCTGAAGTGACCCTTGCCCTAGTATGAATTTGGTGAGAATATTGTAGCTTCCTATCCTGGTCTTTTATTTACCCTTCCTTGTTCATATCTGCTCAATCTTTCCCTGGCCAAATTTCTGGTGTTGCCCAATAATATCTCCATTAACCATTCTGTTTTCTTCTCATTCCTGTCTTTCTTAACTCCCACTTTAATGTTACTGGTTGCTGTCAAAAAGACTGCAACTCTCGTCTGTCCTTTCCTATATATGGATAAACTCAATTTTTTGCTCATTCTTTTGCTCATTTTTTGCTCAATTTTTCCCAGCAGTGTAGGTTCTCTAGCCATGGGCTGAGATAATCAATGCGAGTTGGGTGGCATTAAGGGTTTCCTATGCAGTGGGGCAGCTACTGGTGGCCTGGCACGAGAATTGGATTTAGTGAACAGCACTGTAAGTCCTGCAGACCTTCTAGATGGGCAGTTTAGACAGTTACAGACTTTAAGATGCATATAGTGGGGTGTTTTCAGAATTTAGATGTTAAATGAGAGGTGCTTATGATGCCTCACAGTTTGAGACGTAAATATTAGCTGACTGAAGTCACTTTGAATTTGTAGGTATTTTTACATTTAGTCTGCTGTTCAGAAAGCTGTATTTCAAGTTCCAAGGCTTTTCACAGCAATCATGTTTAAAACAAAATAAATATCATTTCTAGCAAAAGCAGTATGCCAGCATCACACAGCCAGTCAAATATATCTCCATCCTACAGAATTCAAAGGGATGCTGTCCACTGACACTGATGATGCCATCATAGCCATTACTTGATATATGCTATACAGTAATTTTCGTGTCCTTGTTCTATTAGTGCTGGTGTTAAGTTGTTGAAAGAGTTACATTAGCCTTTAGTTTAAGCAGTATTTCTTGTTGTTTTCCCTCATCTCATGAATGTATTCAGGCTAGTTTACAAATTTACGTAAATTCTATTGTTTAAAGAGGAAAAAATGTCAAAATAGCTTCAAGTATCTTCCATTATGTTCTTTGTTGCTCTGCTGTGTTTCTGTCTCTATCTGTATTTTATTATTAAGAAGGTCTGCTTTTACTTTTATGATGTGAAGTCTGTCAAAACAATGCATTAAATAATTCTGAATCATTATTATCCAATACTACATCTGTTGCTTTCTTTCTTCCCCCTTTTTTTTTTTCCCCTTACCTTAGATGAGCCAGGATTGAAATCTACTATTTGCTGAACAGTATAGAGCTGTGGCTGAAATATTCTTTTATCTTCCTACTCAGAAGACCTCAAACTATTGTGCTGATCGCTCAAAGACCTCAAAGGGTGTTGCCTGTGACTCTTCCAGAATGACACAGAAACGATCCTTTACACTGATCCAGTTCTTTCAGTCAGTAGCGAGAACATAGTCTGCAGCAGCACTCGTGAGGTACGGCCATCAAGGAGGAGAAGGACAAGAATTATGGAGTTTTAGAAAATGTGCTATCCAAGATCTCAGAACTCTGTGGCCTGCACAAAGATCTTTTTCTGGCAGCTGAGATTAGATGTAGCCTGCAGCCATTTTCCTCCTGGAAAAAATCACTAATGGGTTGCTTTAAGTCTGAGGATAGCGTAACACTTGCTCTGAAGTCTGTGGGATTGCTCTGTGGGAGAGCTGTCAATCAGGCACCAAGGAGTAGAAAGCACAAACAAAATTTATGGGACTTCCTAATTCTTGAATCCAGTTCCAAGAAATTGTGGAGAATCATGAGCAAATATCTCATCAAGAAACGTCTGTTCAACCCATAACAGGCCACAAAACATTTCCCCAAACTCTTTATAAGCTTATGACCTGGACTAAAATGCAAAAAAACTTCACAACTAAGCTGTGCTTCAGGAAAAGGTCAAGGACAAAGTCCCAGGTTTTTGCTGTTACAGGAACCGTCATGATGAAATACTAGGTGATCCTGGCAAGTGGAGTTTCCCCACTTTGCAGATCAGGGTAATAATCTTTTTCCAGCACTCTCATCATGACAGGGGAAAAATTCTGCATCTCTGACTGAATTATCTGTGAGCGCATGGACAGGGCACACAAACCCAAGATATCAGTGCCACCAGACTCCATGCCACCAAGGAATGAATGCACCGGTGCACTCACTGCGTCACGTTGGAAGCAATGGCTGACCTTTTGTGCTTCAGAGGATGGTGGAAATTACTTTTTTTCTCCAAAGCTGACTATATATAATTCATTAGAGAAACTATGTTGGCTGTACCTACTCCTTCATGTTTCTCTAAGTGAGGTTTTTCTTAGCAGAAAGATTTGCCCTTAGGTGGTCGCTTGCTTTGCCTTGAACAGCTTGTGTGTGCCAGATGGCACTGAATATAGGATCAAGCTCTACAAAAAGCAAAAGCAAATGTAGACAAGAAGTCAGTAATATCTGTGCTGTAAGACAGTGTTAGAACTGGGTGTTATTTAATCCACTGGCATCTGTCTTGATTTTGCTAGCCTATTCTTCCGCACAATCCAGAAGTGGAGTAATTCCTTCACGAGATGTCAGTCTAGAGACAGGCTGAGCTTACTCTGCTCTTCAAAATGCCAGTGCTCTGAGTATTGCTTGTAAATGTTGATTGCCACTGTACAGGTGTGTAAACATGTATGAATGTGCGTATATGTGGGTTTATAAATTTCAAATTCTGTCCTCAAAATGTTCTCTTTAGAGTGATTTATAAATGGTTTTACAACCATGGTCACATAATTCCAGAATGTGATGAAGCAGCAGAGACATTACAGTAGATTTGCAGCAGAATTCAAGTAACATTCTTGTTGAACCTCATCAGAGGGCCTAGGACCAAATAGTACAAGACAGTCTGCATAGATTGTGCTGAATTGTGACTGAAATGCAAAAAATGCTTCCTAAAGCTCTGACAGCAGCAAAGCTCATCAACTTTTCCGTGGTGATTTTGGTGCAGATATCTGGTATTTCTCATCCGTTCCTCAGTGGACAGAGGCAGGCAGACTTCCCTTCGGATGTCTTTACAAAAACTCTAGATTAAAAAATTCACAAGATGCTTTTCCTCTTGTTCTGAAAGTTTCCCAGATGGTTCTGGTGAGACAGTTACACATGCTTTGAAGTGCTCAGTTATGGACTACAAAGTCCCTTCTCAGTCAGATATGGGTAGATAGACCTTTGGAGAAGACACTTGTAACTATGACTACTACTGGCAATAAAGGTGCCTGCTTTTTGTATAATAACATCTGGTACTCTTGGGAGGTGGCTAGAGTCTCAGCACATGTTTCAGGGAGGTGCCCTAGCCAGTGAGCTTCTCACTACCTTGCAAAGAGCATTCTTTATGCCTCTTGTTAACACTGTGTTGCTGTGCGCTTAAAGGAGCCAACATCATGGCACTTGCAAGAGTATAGCCAGGTTGTCTTTAACTTGAGGGTTAGGACACTCAGCTGATGCTGCTCTACTAAAAAATGCCTGCATATTTCAGGGAATGGGTTCTGTGTCCCCTTCTGCCCATCATAGGTGAGAGTCAAACCCCATTTGATCTACTCACCTTCTGGCCCATACGCCTTGCATTCCTGTATCTCTCTCTCATAGACGTTGAATGTAGATGACTAGTTTGGATGCTTTTCCAAGAGAGCAGGTGTAGCATCAAACCTTTGTAACCTGAGCAAAGGCCTAAGAAACAGGCAGCACTCTTCTTGCCTGAGTTGTGGAAAGATATGTCAAGTAGATGTGGGGGAACCATCTGCCTCTGTGCTGCAGTGCTGCTCCACAGGCCACCTCTCCTTGGAGGAGGGCTGAATTCTAAGCAGATATCCAGTACGTCTCCCTGGTTCCCTGTGCTGGAGGAGTGAGACAGACATCTGACATTGACATCTGACAAATTTGCCTCTGGAGATCTTATTGGAGTTTACTCCATGGGTTAAGAAAATTAGCTGCTTATTTCAGGAAGGGTGAATTATCTTCTTCTCCCTCTTTCCTCTCAGACTAGGCGGTTGCATTTTGATGCATTTGTGGCCAAAATAAAATGAGGTGTGCTGGATCCAGTATAACACTGCTTGCAGTGCTGTAGTCAAAACCACAGAGGAAACACCTGTGCCATATTCTTCTGAAATCATATCACTAATATCAGTTCTTGGTATTTCTAATCAATTTAAATCAGAAAAAGTTGTAAAAGCTTTTAAGATTTTGTAGGAGGTTCCACAACACCATTAATTCTTGCCTACTACCTGGGCAAGCACCTACTTACCTAGCAACATGATAAAACTTTGTCCTCCCCCTGCAAAGTAATGAGAAAGGAAGAAAAAAAAGGAGGGGCAATGCAGATCTTTCTTCTGTAGAAAGCTGTTTTTCATGAAAGGCATTTGATACTTTCTATAGTAGACAGAGAACATGCAAAAAAAAAAAAAGATATTTTAATTTTCATTTTTCATCCTATTTCTGAAACTTTGGATGTTTTTGATGAAAAACCAGAAAAACTCGCATTACTTGAAAGATGCTTTGGTCTATTGAGTACTGAAGACAAAGCAGTACAATGAGAGATACTTATTCATAAAGGAGAAGAGAAAGATATATCTACCAAAAGGTTGGCACCTCTGTTGCCAGCCTGATTTGCATTTTCAAATTGCACCAGATCTTCAGAACTTTACCTTCAGATTGGTTCCAGAAAGCTATTTCTTTTCTAAAAGATCTTGTAGTTTCATATGTGTCCACTAATGTTGCTGTAGAGGTATCTTTTCTTATTGGTAACTTTCATGTGTAAGCTGAGGAATTTGACCTTACCTCACAGAAAATTGTCTTCTGAAATGCAGAGATTGAGAAAAGAACATGTCATGAAACTCAAGCCTGTTAATATTCTTGGCATAATTCATGAAGATTGAAGAGAGAGACTTTCAAAAAGCAACTCTAATGTTATGAATAGTTATCTCTTTCAACTTAAGAGAGGCTGGAAATTCATTGTTAAGCTGCCTGAGATGCTCCTTAGTAGTCGTCACTATACAGCTGTAGAAATTAGGCTGGTATCCAGATAAGGAACAGAAATTTCATTTTAGTTTCTGAAGGTACCGTGTAATTCATTCTTTCTGAAGGTCCTCACACATGGAAACTTTTGTTCAAAGATCATTTCCTTTTGGCTTCTTATTTCCTGTTCATAAAACATAGAATTGTACAGAAGCTTTAGAAGTTAAGTCTGCAAAATATTAATGTGTAAGGCTACCTTGAAAGTCCTGCAGTCTTCTAAACATATGCATCCTCCTGGTAAAATAGAGGCTAGTCGCTTTCAGTGTTCAATAAATGCTGTGTTTTTAAAGTGGATGGCCTTACACATGTGAAAATTACCATTGGCTTTATGACATTTCTTGAGAAATGTTAACAACGTTCATATCTCTTTTATTATCAGTTGAAAATCGATACCAAGCTAATGATAAATTTCCTGTTGATGGATCTCTGTGGAATGAGAATGTCGTGCTCAGACACTCTCAATGGAAAGTCTTATGTGAGCCCAATAAGGTGGAGCTGGGACAGATGCAGAATACAGATAAAACCAAGAGAGTGGGTCTATTTTGCTCAACAGCTATGTACTTGTGGTTGCTACAAATAACATTTTCTGGATACATTTTATACCTCCCCAGGGACAAATTAGATTTTTCTACAAATCGAAAGAGCTATAGGAAAAGTACGAAAGAGGCTCTATAGGTATTGTGGACCAAAAGGCTGTATAGACCCCTGTGATGGGTTGATGTAAAGGGGTTCTGGTGGCAGGAGAGGGGATTTGCTCCCTGTGACTTCCCTGGTTTCGGAGCCAGGTCAGACCTGTTTCTGACCACCAGATCAGACTCCCATCCCCCTCGAGGTTGAGCCAATCAGCGCCTCTGCGAATTGCCCTATTTAGGCTGGGACAAAGGAACTGGAAAAGGTGCTTTGCCCAGGAATGAGGAGAGAAGGGAGAAGGGCACTGCCCCGGCTCCCTGGCTCCCGGCCGGGCAGCTGCCTGCGTCGGGCCAGCGCCACCCGCTGAGGATGGCCATGACGGCGCCGCTTGGGGAACTTGGGGAACACCCCACTCCCGGGGTGCCGCTGGGCTGAGTTCACGCAGAGAGGACTAAGATCTGAGAGAAATGGCCACACCGACACTAGGCCAGTGAAGATGGAACGGGACGAAGTGTGATGGAGCTGAGTTTCCCCTGCAACCGGTGGCGAGATGGCAGGTGGTCCCCCTGCAGCCAGGACAGACTTGGTGGAGCAGAGACCCACTCGCAGCCTGTGGAGAAGCCCGTGTTGGAAAAGAGATGCCTGAGCGTGAGGATGGTCGTGGAGCATGGGACGCATGGCAAGGTAGGGAGGCATCTAGAGTCCGTGTGACGATGCACGCCGGAGCGAGTGGCAACAACTTCCTAAGAATCTGTGACTGTGGTAAAAGCCCGCACTGGAGCAATCCGATGGGGAAGGATTGCATTCTGCGGGTAGGACTCACGCTGGAGAAGTTTGTGGATTTTCCTTGTGGGTAGAGGATCCACTGGAGCAAGGGAAAAAAGGATGTGAGGACTCTTCTTCCTTTACAAAAAGGAGCAGCAGTAACAACATGGGATGAACTGACCTGCACCTCCCCCATTCCCTGTCCCCCTGCACCGCTGGGGGAGGAGGTAGAGCCGGGAAGAAAAGGAAAGGGGGGAAGGTGTTGTTTTTAAGATCTGGCTTTGTTTCTTTTTATCCTCTCAAGTAACTGGCTTTGTTCCCTTTGTAGTTTCAAGTAACTATTAATAAATAGAATCATAGAATCATAGCATGGTTAGAGTTGGAAGGGACCTCAAAGATCATCTAGTTCCAATCCCCCCGCCATGGGCAGGGAAACCCTCCACTACACCAGATTGCCCAAAGCCTCATCCAATCTGGCCTTGAACACCTCTATGGATGGGGCATCTACAACTTCTCTGGGCAACCTGTTCCAGTGCTTCACTACCCTCTGAGTGAAAAATTTCTTCCTTATATCTAATCTAAACCTGCCCTCTTTCAGTTTGAATCCATTGCCCCTTGTCCTATCACTACATGCCCTTGTGAAAATTCGCTCTCCAGCTTTCCTGTAGGTCCCCTTTAGGCACTGGAAAGCTGCTATAAGATCACCCCAGAGCCTTCTCTTCTCCAGGCTGAACAGCCCCAACTCTCTCAGCCTGTCTTCATAGCAGAGGTGCTCCAGCCCTCAGACCGTCTTTGTGACCCTCCTCTGGACCTGCTCCAGCAGCTCCATGCCCTTCTTGTGCTGGGGACTCCAGAGCTGAACACAGTATTCCAGGTGGGGTCTCACGAGAACAGAGTAGAGGGGCAGAATTATCTTCCTCGACCTGCTGGCCATGCTTCTTTTGATGCAGCCCAGGACACGGTTGGCTTTCTGGGCTGCCAGTGCACATTGCCGGCTCATGTTGAACTTCTCATCCACCAGCACTCCCAAGTCCTTTTCCTCCATGCTGCTCTCAATCCATTCTCCACCCAGCCTGTACTTGTGCTTGGAAATATAGTTATGCTTTATTCCCAAGCCGAGTCTGTTTTGCCCAGGACCATGGTTGGTGGGTGCTCCCTCTCTGTTCTTGTCTTGACCCTCAGTCCTTTTATTATATTTTTCTCCTCTCCACTTCACTGGGGAAGGAGTGAGAGAGCGGCTGTGTGGAGTTTAGTTGCCGGATCGGCCTAAACCACGACAACCCCTCTGAATTTAACATTATGTGCATATGACTGCAGAATTCACAACTCAGCGATGCACCTGTTTCCTTCTCTGTCTTTGTTCCTGCCAAGTGAGCTGATGGAATGTCAAGTTTGGAATTGTTTTCTGCAGATACTGGGAGATTTCACATGATAGTATAATTGTGTATTAGAGACAAGCAAATCCTGGCTAAGCATCTTCACATGAGATTGACACATGCCCTCTACATACTTCAATATGTCAGTACTGGATATGTATGCAAGAATAAAGCAGCAGCTCGTGCCAGAGTAAAATTGGAATACTGGAATAAAACTGGCCAGCCTTATTAAAAACCAAGAAGGTATACACTTTTTCAAATCATTTTCCTTGGGAGATTTAGTTGTCTCAATAAACACAACTGGTCTTTCAGCTGTGGAGAAATGACATGTTGTTGGAAGGCTGCTCTTCCTGCCCTTTCCAATAGCCTGTGTCACAGGCAAAGCCCTAACGCTTTTCAGCAGCAATGTCTGTGGTAGCTGCAGTGGCAGCTATGTGCCAGAAAAGCAGATCTTGATCTTTCTGTTTGTGAAAAATGGGTTGAACTGTGCTTACTTTAAGTTTCTGGCAATGCCCATTAGCCCAGCAAGAGCAGAGTGGACCTGAAGGCTGTTGTATTTTAGAAGGAAACTAAAATGTAATGAGTTCATTTAAAAGCAAGCATGTGTGCACACATATGTTGGCACATCTTTCTCTATCCAGGAAAGAAGAGACTTTCCTGACACACAGTAATGTCAGAAAATATCATGAGAGCATAGTATATTGAAGTCACATGAGTTTTAGGCATTTCATCTTAGAATGGAAGTTTTGCACCGTAGTTATAAGAAAAATACTGCTCTGGCTTTGCTATTGCTCTGAGATAACTGCTAGTAAATACTGGTGACCTTTCAAAGAAAGAGCAACCATTTGTAACTAAAGGAAGGATGAAAGATAATGCTGTAATATATTAAACACATTGCTAAGGCAAAGGGGAAATTGAAAGGTGGAGAGGTATGTCCAGGTCAGAATTCTGACCTAGAATGAAATGAAGATATATCCCAAAGTGTGGAGGTACAACTTTCTTTTTTCCCCACCTTTAAAAAAATTGTTTTATTTCCAAGTGTTATACAGAGCTTAGCTGAGGCTGTAACCTGAAATAGCTAAGAACAAATCTCCTCCTGTGAAGAAATCATTTTTCTTTGCTGGAGCAGGTGTGTTGAGAACCCTGTCAGATGCTCATACATCAGGAACTGTGAGGGGACTGAGAAAAAGTGTTTCCAAGACTGCAAGGAGACAGTTAAAGAGAATGAGCTTTGAACAGGTGTCTCAGAGGGAACATAATAAAGAAAAGGGAAGAAGAAATGGACTTTTTCCAAAATCTGCAAGTCATTGGCATCAATTTTTCTGGGCCCAGTGTATGATGATATATTTGCTTCTGTCTTGTGTATAAGAACATTTTCAAAAGATGTTTAAAGAGGACTTATTAACAGGCTTTATGCATGTGAGTTTGCAAGCCAGATTCAGGGACACTGTAGGAGATCTGGGGCATTCCCTGCTTGTGTACTACAGGGAGTTTTGTCCTGTGCTGGATATATGGGAGAAGGAGCCCCAGAGAGAGCAAAAGGGATTAAGAGCAGGTGCACCAAAGAAAGTAGTTTGAGTCTGCATGAGTGATGACCGTGGTATTTCAGAGGAAAGCATTATTAAAAAAAAAAGAAATGAAAAGAGGAAAAGAGTTGGAGAGGGATTCATGTGAGTTCCCTAGCTTTACTGAAATGATCTCAGATGTAGCAATGGCTTTATTCCCTGGATATACCCCTTTTCTGTATAATGTCTTATGTAATGAAAGCAGATTTTCTTAGGCAAAATTTGTTTTCTGAATTTGAAAAAAAAAAGAATGTTTCTAACTGGGAAAGAAAATGAAAAACAGCAAGCCATTGTGAAAGTTAACAAATATGGGATGTGACATTGAATCTCCAACTTGAGATAAATGTCGTGGAAGCATTATATTTTTGGCTAGCTCAAAAGCACACCAGCCTCTATGCTGACCAAAGAAAGAATGTGATATTTGTGGCACACCCCTGCAGGGAGCAACAGAAATGGCTAAAAACTCCCCTAGGACTTTCTAATATCACATGCAGTACACTGTGGGGAACAGCTTTTCTGGAGACATTGTCTTTTACATGGCGATGTGACAAGTATCTGCCTTGGGACTTGAGGCAAAGTCGCAACAGAGTCCTCATGTATTAGAAGACTGCAAGGGAGCAAAAGGAAAAAAAGGAGGTAGAGCTGTTTTCTGACATGTAGGGAAACCTCTAACTCCCTTTCACAGATTGGTAGTCTTTCTAACTACCCCTGTGTTACTGAAGCTTGAACCATCATCAAGCTGCCTTCGAGGACATGAAATGCTTGCCCAAGCTATACAGTTGATGTGACCGTCAGATGTGTTGGGTGATTGATGACTGTTCAAGGTCTTTTTGTAAATTGGCCTTGTATCCTGGATGGTAGAAGAAATAAGTTTGACAGTTACTGTGATTTTTCAAACCGCATTCCTTGTCAGCAGTCAGACCTCTGCAGATTGCTTTCTGATCCTACTGAACAGCATGTCAAATATATTGTTATTTTATGAGCATCTTTCCACCCTCCCAATTCCAAAAGTTTCTGGGGAGTGTGAGGCTCATGAGCAGAGTGCTAATATAGCCTATAAATCGTGTTGATGTCAGTACAGTGGTTGAGCATTCCCAGAGGAGAAGGTTTTACAGCCCTTACCAAAATCCTTTGCTGTACATCAGGCATGATACCTGCCATGATGACCATAGCTTGATTCCAAGTTGCAATTTATTGTTAGCTGCCATTCACTTTTATTTAATTTGTAGCAGGGCTCAGAGGCTAACAGTTAGGAGGACAGCATGAATCTCACTAGACCAACACTCACCAGCTTGTAGAGTCTGGGCAAACCCCTGCAGCCTCCATCTGCGACTCAAGTGTGCTGGTCACAAGCTGCCCTGAATACAGGTTTTGTCCTTCTGTAGGTTTTCCCTACTGTCTGAACCAAAACTACCCAAGACAAAAGGGTTAAGCGCATTACTATTCTACGCCAAAGCAACTGCCTTTGACATGCCTGGCTCTGAGAAACCATCCAAAATAATCTGAATGTTGAGTAAGAGCATGGTGGAAGCAACGCTCCCTGCATGTCTTGTTCTCATTAAGCATGAGACTCCAGCAAATCCCAGAGAACCAGCTTGAAGGATCATTGAACAGACTTGGTCTATCTGTCCTAATGTAATATATGTGCCTAAGCTTTCTCTATCTGCTGAGGGAGAGATAAGCACCTGAGGGTGAGATCCAACAGAGGCAACATGCATAAACTTTGCTATATTTGACAGGTGCAATGGAAAAACGTAAAACAGTCCTAGCAGAAGGGGCCCTAACCCAAAGCTACTCCATAGCTGAGTGTAGAGAGTCAAACTCTTCATTTAATGTTGCTTACCAACATTTCAGTGGAAAGAAAAGATATAAATGGAACTCAAATGGTTCTTGCTCTGAAGCCAAAAGAAGCATTCCCACATTTCACACTTTACATGTAATGTCTCAAAAACAAAGAGGGAATAACAGTAACTTCCTTAACTCACACAGATAGGAAATGATATATAAAGGATCCGGAGATGGTTGCAGACTGAAATAATGGGAATCTTGAAAAAAAATCCCTGGAGTAGAGATGGTAGTGTTCATTGCATTGGGGGCCTGGTGTGCTGGATATCATGTAAAGATAGAGGAAATGGCACTTTGTCCCCCAAGTCCCCAGTTACTGTCTTCCTCTAGTAGCTGTTAAATGCAATCCCAGTAGCCTGTTTGCATACTCTGTGATTGGTATCAATGTTTGTATTAGTATTCAAAAAACAACAAAGGGTGTGTTAAAAATAGCAGAGATGACAGAAAGAGGGCAATTACTTGGTTGTGTGAATAGGAAGGATAATATTAAGTTACTGTGCAATTAAGGTTAGACCAAGGTGAAATAAAGATAGCAAACAAGGAAAGTAAGGAAAGGTTACTCATTGTGGACCCAAACCTATTCCTACGGAATTTAATGATAGGTTTATACCGACCTCTGTGGAAGCAAGCAGGGGTAGATGAGGTTAATTTAGAGACATATTCATAAGGCAGTTTAGTGAAACTTGATAATGTGTAATAGAAAAAGAAACCACAGACAAATAAATAAATGGGAACTTATTGAACTGAGCTCATCTTGGAAGCTGTTTGATATGAGCTGTTCTCTCACATCATGCTGTGTGCTTATTATGAGAGGTGAAATGCACAGTACTGTTCCACATTAGATTATTTATGGAATTTCTTCAGGGCAAATCGTTTTCAAAAGGCCTGAACCTGTATGTGTTCTGCCTCTGGTTGATCTTGGGCTTCAGGGCTGCTTGCTAGCAGGGTACCAGTGCTGTTTGCATCCTTGACTGGGAAACATTTGTGGCTTGAATCCTATCTTGTTTGCAGCTATCAGAAAATGCTGCGTTATTTTACTGAACAAGCATGGAAGTTACGGATTTCTCCTCTGTGCTTGCAGGAACAGTTGTTGGGACTGCCTAAAATGGTTCAAGAAAATCACTTGTGAGACAGCGAAGGAAACTAATTAAATCTTCAGAGACAAAAAGGACTTAAATGATGAAAGATGGTGGTAAATTACGTAGCTAACAAATAGGTGCCTTGGAAATTGAAGTATAAATTAGGTTATCTAATTTTTCACTGCAAACCTAAGCAGTTCCATTAATATGATTTCCATCTTGTGATAATATTTCATGGCTCATCAAGAGCTTGCTGAGACGTATTAGTGACAGCTGGAAACAATGGTAATACAAAGCTTTTGTTTCCAGCTAAGATGACGAGAATTTTCCTAAGAAAAGGACCTTAAAAAGTGATGATGCTTTCGTTTGTTGGTACATTCATACTACTAATGAACATAGCACCGTATGTGTCCAACTGAGTAGAGCATATGGTGATAATTTAGGCAAACAAGTTTGATCCCTTTAATATGTGCTGTCAACATTGCCATGTGTAGCTGCACTGAGAAAGAAGAGTGGTTACGATGTACATTGGCCGTGCATCGGGTAGGCTTGTTCTGGGATAGGAACCGGTGCTTTTGGCTCTGGACTGGCGCTCTCTACCTTGTGTGTTACATTGTAGTACCAATATGACTTTTTCACTGTATTCCTCTTCTCCCTGGACACATTCTGAGCATCACTCTTGAGCTCTTGCTTTTACTATGGTTAGGAACTACAGATGGGGCAGTCAGTAGGAGGAGGAGAGGAGAGAACATCTAGCTGCTGCTCAGAAGCCTTTACCAACATCTTTTGTAAAGTATCAGGTCAGATTTTCCAAATTTCCCAGCAACCCTCTTTGTGCCCGCTAGCAATGCATAACCTTACTGACTTGGAGCACATGCTGCAATTAACAGTACTTTGATTTTCTTATACATATATTGCCTTCTCTATGTTTCAGCATTAATTCTGCAGTGGGAAAAATGCATATTGCTCACAGCTGTCTGTAGTTGTCTCTTTCCACCTGCCTGCACACTGATATTCAGAAATCTCATTTTATAATGTGCAGGTTTTTCTTCTTCATTCTTTAAAGCATGATTTTATATCTAGGAGTAACTAGGAGGGCTGTTGTGAAATTATGGGAGACTTTTATTTCTGTCTATTCCCAGAGCACCTTGCTATAACTCATTTTGTGGTTAGTGTAATGTGTATAGTGGCAGAAACAGATGAACACGAATGAACACAGTTCTAATTTAAAACCAACAGTTTTTCAGCAATAGCTATACAGAGCACACGTCTGAGAAAGGAGGAGGGAAATATTTATTTTCCTTTTGAAGCGTGATTTCAACCTCCAAATGTTTTCAACATGGTTTCAGATCTCATCTCCCTTCCCCTCCCCACTTTTTCTCTAAGTGATTAATTGGTGAAGTCATCCAGCAGCAGTATCAATTGCTGTTTGATAGGATCAAGCACGGCAGTATTCAGCTAGGGTAAGGACAGGCTGAACCTGTTTGTGAGCTTTTTAAGCAGACTACTGCATTTTACACCAAACGGACTAACTCTAAGGCCTCCATGGTAGGTACAGCTAAGTGTAGCAAATCAGACTCAAGTCTGGTGTAGCTGTGACAACTTTTTGCCAATTCCAGACAAGAAACATACATTTGTTTGCTTCCAATAGTAGACGGCATTTTGAAGCTCAGAAATAGCAGATCAGCTGAAGAACCCAAAGACAAATAGTTCAGAGATGTTTCATCAGCAGTTCTTCTTTTGTTCTTCCTACCAACCCACCAGTGCTTCCTACCCTGCTGCTCATTCGGACTGTATGGTGTAGAGATTTGGCAGGGGAGCTGCAAAAGAAGACCGACTCTTTAGTAATGATGTTCCTTCAAGGTGTGGAAGTAGAGCTTTTCCCCTTTTGACTCTAATTCTGTATGGACTCTACGTCGTCCATTAAGGTGACATACAATGTATAGCCATAGGATCCAGTTTACCGGCCTCTATAATGTGCACCTGCACAGTGAAATTGCCCTAGTACATCACTAAAATAATGAATTTTCCTGACATACTGTACATTGCTAATGAAATAAACTCTCTCTTCCTTCATTAGTAACTTAATAGGTTTTCTGCTTCATGTCAGTTGCAATCCTTATTTAACATTATCAAAGAATAATCCTTTTGTTTCTACATCAGAAACATGGACATTTTACTCCTATTATATTGCTAACAGGAAAGTTCTCACTTCAATAACTCATGTTCATGCATCAGTAGGTTTAAATGAAGACTCTGAATCTTCACAATATCATCTTGGAATGGGACAGGTGTTCCTTTAGAGACATTAAGGATGGTGCCTCTTCTGCACTTACACATCGGTAGATATAGTAGCCTACATGTTCTGTGCCAGGAATCCCAATTTAGGGTGTAAAATGTGATCACAAAAGAAGGAATCATGAAATATAGCAGTCAGAGACTTTACAAATCTTAAGAGATGAGTTCTAGCAGAAGAGTAGGTAGCATATCTGTCAAAGCCAGCTGTTACCTTGGCATTCTGTTTCAAGGGAAAACTAAAACCCATGATTATCTGCATTCAATCTATACCATAAGAATGATAATAAGATTGATGATCAAAGCTGTGTTTCTATATCAAGGATCCCCGTGCTGTTTACGTGCCTACCTCCTACTTAGGAACCGTAGTGATAGATGTAGCTGTCTGACACAATCTCCAGTTGCTTGAAATACGGTTCCCTGGCTGGTTCATGCCTTTGACGCCCCACTTGACGAGACCTATGTGATGTAGGCATCTGTTTCTTACTCGTTTAAAAAACTTGGAGGAATAATTTAAGCTATATTAATGGTATCAGCCTATGGTCTCAAAGTGAACACTGAATCTATAATTCAGTCTCAGGGCTCTGCGCCTCTTCATAAACTATGAGAATGAAAAAGGCTCATGAATGACTATACCTTATTCATTCAAACACTGTGTAATTGATCTGCACTATACTTTATGAAATGTTTCTTGGATTTGGTGCGGTTAAAAGCTTTGCTTTGTTTTGTGGTCATTGTTTATTCAGTTATTTAGGTTCATTCCTCTCTCTTCATTACTGATTCTGATTAAAAGGTCCTGCGTAGGAAAAGGGAGAGGCTATTGTCCTTTATTTAGCCATTTGCTGTAATTTTACTTGTGGTGTGGCTTAGGCCTGTTTTCCCATGTATGATTCTCTCTTTTTCTTTTTTTTTTTTTTTGTAAGAGGCTCTTTTGCAGCTCTCTTTCATGCCCAACACGGGACAAAGGTGAGGATTGAACACCTGTGCTGGAGCATTCTTGAAAAATTAAGATGCCCAGCAGAAATATGTTATTGGAGTCTCTCTTACCCAGGCAAAGCAGGTAACTACTTAACCAAGGCCAGAGGCTCAAAAGGATGGGGGCAGGCACTGCTCACTTCATGATCTAAGTATCTGACATCCACTCAGTATCTCCATACCTTTGTATCTCATTGCCTGAGCCCCACAGGCCTGGGCCACCTGTGCCTGCATGCTCAGGGCAGCACCCCTCTTCCAGGGCACAACATGGTGGCAAGATATGGGCTACTCATCATTGGGAGCTGTGTTAGCTCTGGGTACGCATCAGGTGTGAAGCTGGCTCTGGTCTGTCGCTGCACAATCAGCTCCTGATGGAGAACAAGCAGCAGCCAATACTTAGGTAAAGTGATCGCAACAGCTAAATTAGGGAATACAGCACAAGGCTTGGTATGGTAACATTTTTTTTCCCTGTGTCTAAAGAAAAGTGATAATGTTGCTTGGTTTGTTTAATTTACAAACCACCCTTAAAATAATAAAAAACCCACACAATTGATTTAGGAACTTCTCGTTCATTAAGTCTATAGGATACAAAATCAGGACACAGAGAGGTACACAAGCTTTGAATCCCAGTGACTTGGATGGGAGGAACTGCAGTTAAGCTACTTAAAGGCAGATTTTAAGAAGGCATTCAGATGCCTAAATATGCAGATAGTTTCCTGTTGCCTTTTGCAACAAACACTGTGAAAAAGTCTTCCATAGGATTTAATTCTCCTTGATATGTGCAGCTGAAAGTTTACTTTAAAAATCTACTTTGAAGGCCTTTCGAAAATATGCCTCTAAGTGAATATCAATGGGCTGTAGCTTGAGACTTTTAAATTCAATATGATCTTTAGGCTCCTTCTGTGAAGGTGCTGGGTTTGGCTGTTGTCACAGATGTATTGGGGATCTGATTCAGTCTGTCTGTTTCTGTCTTCCTAAGGTGTGTGTGCTGTTGGGGAGGGAACTGAATAACTGGTGCTGGAAGTTCATTTGTTCATACGTGCGAATGATTATTCATAGAATATTTTTGCTTCATTGGCCAGCTCTGTCTAGTATCCACCCACCTATAATAAGCAGACTTAGAAATGTCACAAAAATAAGGGTTTGAATACTTAACACACTGAAGGCTTGATTCAGATCTTTGATAACCCTGCCTTCAAAGTCAGCCAGCAAGAGCATAACAAGAGTTGGATCTGATGCCAATGTGGAATACAAGACCTAAAACCCCTCAAAATACTGGGTGTGAAAACCACAAGAAATGTGAAAAAGAAAATGTAATACATAGCATATCTATGATTTAAAACGTGATGACTGTTGGTTTTGTGCCATTTCCTTAGTATATCTGCAGTTTCATGCATTTGAGTAGATAAAGCATTTGTATGAGTAAGAGTCTTTCCTTTAGGAGCAGCTCTGACCTTATATTCTTAGCAAATAAATGGCAAAAATTATTATTTTATTCTTACTTCTTTTTGGGAAAAAGAAAACCTTCACCTCATCTCCTACTTCAAGATCCTCTTGCTGCTATGCCTTAAAACTATTGCTCTTAGAATCACAGAATGGTTTGGGTCGGAAGAAACCTTAAAGATCATCTAGTTCCAACCCCCTGCCATTGTCAGGGACATCTCCCACTAGATCAAGTTGCTCAAAGCCGCATCCAGCCTGGCCTTGAACACCTCTATGGATGGGGCATCCACAACTCCTCTGAGCAACCTGTTCCAGTGCCTCACCACCCTCAGAGAGAAGAATTTCTTCCTTAGATCTATTCAATACCTACCCTCTTTCAGTTTAAATCCATTACTCCTTGTCCTATCACTACATGTCCTTGTAAAAAGTCCCTCTCCAGCTTTCCTGTAGGCCCCCTTTGAGTACAGGAAGGGGGTCCAGTATTCCCTACTCCCTACATAAGATCACCCCGGAACCTTCTCTTCTCCAGGCTGAACAGCCCCAACTCTCTCAGCCTGTCTTCATAGCAGAGGTGCTCCAGCCCTCGGATCATCTTTGTGGCCCTTCTCTGGACTCGCTCCAGCAGCTCCATGTCCTTCTTGTGTTGAAGACCCCAGAGCTGAATGCAGTATTCCAGGTGGGGTCTCACAAGTGCAAAGTAGAGGGGCAGAATTACCTCCCTTGACCTGCTGTCCATGCTTCTTTGGATGCAGCCCAGGGTATGGTTGGCTTTCTGGGTTACAAGTGCACATTGCCGGCTCATGTTGAGCTTCTCATCAACGAACACCCCTAAGTCCTTTTCCTCCGTGCTGCTCTCAATTCATTTTCTGCCTGGCACAGAGGTGAGACTGACTGGCCTGTGGTTCCCCAGGCCTTCCTTTTTTCCCTTTTTAAAAATGGGGGATATGTTTCCCCTTTTCCTGTCAATGGGAACTTCACTGGAATATCACGACTTCTCAAATTGGATAGTGGCTTAGCAACTTCGTCTGTCAGTTCCCTAGGACCTGTGGATGTATCTCATCAAGTCCCAGGCATCTTCATTTGAAGGTCCCCAGTATCGTAATTTACTTTGTTGTACAGAAAAATTAACCTTCCAGGAGGGCACTTTTTTTAAAGTGCAGCGTAATTCCTTTGTACCATTGACACTTGTTGAACTGTCACTGGTTATATTGGGTGAGAAATGCTGATAGCGTCTGTACTTCATCTTCATATCAATGAGAGCCTGATGATCAATTTATTTTCTTGTCAAATACCTTCTTTAATGGGCTGCATTTTGTGTGGTTGACTATTCTGATAAAATCAATTTAATTAACTATCAAGATTTGACAGAACACATTCAGGGAGTGTCGTTCGTTTCAAAAGAATAATAATTTCAATCAAAGACAAGTTGCCAACCATTCTAATGAGGTATCTCAACATTAACAGGATTTCATGCTAATGATCAAAAATTTCAGGGTTTCTAACAAATTATGATTATAAACCAGATATTGCATTAATACCAGGGTACACTGTCACTATTTATTCACCAAGCCATCAGCGTTTGAAGCAAATTCTTATGAGTTCCTGCATGCGTAAGTTGATTGGGAAAAGAGGGAAACAAATTATCCTCTGCTCAGCTTGTCATTCAGGAGCTTGCACCACTCAGTTGCTGCGGGGAGGTAGGCGATACCCTTACAGCACGTCTCATACTTTGTGGGGTGCAGGTTCCCTATGAACAAATAAGCAGTGGTGTATGCAGCTTACCAGAGTTTACATTGCTGTACGGTGCTATCACTCCATGTTATTATAGTGGGAGGCTGAATACCAGCAGGATCTATTACAATACTGGATGATTAAAGTACTTCTTGACTTTCCACAAGATTTTAAATTCAGGATGAAGGAGAGGGAGGCATGGTGGGTGAGAGAAACTCAGAAAGAAAGGGAGAGGATTATGCTTCAGCAGCCTTCGTGATAAAATAGCAGTAATTAGTTTCACTAAAATCCCATAATAGTTTTTTTTTTTTTTTTGCACTTTGCAGGAAACCAAGTGGCAGACAGATAAAACAAATTACTTCACTCAGGGCAATTAGCAAGCTATTACAAGGCTCTGCCTATGTTTCCCCATGATTGCAAAGATCATGCCCTATTTTTCCAAGAACTTTATATTCCTGAAAATATCATCCATTTTAGACCTACCATTGTGTGTACATAGAGGCACTGCATCTCTCTGAGTACAGCTCGTGTTGTAGCGGAGGGCCCAAGGGATAATGAGTTCTGTGACCATGTTAAGGGGAGAGGGAATTTGTTAACACTTGCTGCTTACTCATCTGGAATAAATCTCCAGTGTTACTACTGTGTGCATGACTCTCTGACAGGTAGTACAAGGAAAACATTTGGGTTTTATTGTCCTGCATTCTTGTATTGCACTAATGGATTTAAGTGAAAATATGCGCTGCAGATTTAAATGTTCAGAGTTTCATGACTGATTCCTGATAGTGACTCCATTAGAGAGGAAAAACAGATTTCTTGACAAAAGAGTACAAAGATTTCAAACTAGTCAGAAATGGCAATGAAAAATCAGTCTTCAAAATGTTTTCTTTTGATTGAAAATGCTTTTAAAGTTTGTGTTTCAAGAAAGCCCCTGTCTTGATATATTAAAGATTGGCTTCATATAAGAGTAATTCAGCCATTAAACAAAACAATAAAAAATACCTGACCGTGTATGGCACAGAAAAATTACAGGTTTGAAATAACTGTATTGAAGAATGTGCCTTAATGCATGGTCAGCATTGTTTTAAGGCTAAGTTTTAATGCAAGTTATGCAATATACGAAGATCATCACATTTACAAATGGTAGATTTAATTTAGCATTTTGAAGAGAAAGCCTTTTTTATTGCATTGAGACTAGGGGAATTACACTGGTATAAAATGTAGGAACAGCATGGGAAGTAGTACTATATTCTCTGGCAAGACTTTGCCCAAGAGCACCAATTCTCCTGACATACACTGCCTGGCCATGATTTTAGTGAAGACTATGAGTTTCACATCAATTCTTGCAAGACCCTGAACTCCATTCCTAAGCTATAGACCACTAAGTATTAATAGGGAAAAACATTTTGCGTAGTAATTAGGCCTGGTAGGATTCAACATGTCCTTTTACTGAAAATTAATAGTTAAAATCAAAGCTTATTCTTGGTTATCATTTTTAGACTGTTTAAGCCTCCTTCTCTCTCTCACTTCTGGTCCTTCAAAGTAACTATGTAATTTTGGGTTTGGCCAGGCAGCTGTTTTAGACCAAAAATTATAGCTTCTACAGCTGGGGTGAAACCTAGTGCTGTCATCCCAAAGAAGAAAATTCACAGATATGAACTTACATTTTTTCATGACTAGTTTTGTTGATATGATTACTTCTAGGTTGTGCCACAATTGAATTGTGCATGTTAAATGAGACCTTGCACAACAATTCATTTATTCCTTCCACTAGCCAGAGTGCAGTAGACTTACTGGGATCCTAAGCCAGAGTCCCCAATAATTGGGTCATTAAATGTTCAGATTTATTAGCAGCAGTCAGAAGAATTGAATTTAGTTATGATTTTTTGCCCATCACTCACCTATCTTCCTACCAGTGATTAACAATGGTGAGAAAAGAAAATAACGTGATGGAGGTATCTTGAAACACAATAAATTAGTGGAGACTAATGGCATGTTCATAGGTTTGACCAGACAGTAACAACACTCAGTCTGCTTGGATGGGAGGGGGAAACATACGGCTGACCCTGGGACTGCAGGTGATGACTCTAGTGAATAGACTTCAAGAAGAAATAGATTTTCTTTGGAAATTTTGTTGGAAGACCTTGGAAATTTCTTTATTAACATAACCAATTTAGTTATTAACAGTCCAGTTTTGCTGTTATCCTCTTGGTGAGTCATTGATCCAAGAACAGAAAATGCGGTTAAAGGAAATGCAGGTGCTATAATTATCACTCTAATTTTTTAATGTTGTCTTCCAATGAAGCAGAATTTATTATTGATTTTATGGGGAAATGTTATTATAGTCATGTCAGGACTTAATTGTGCACTTATTAAAGAAAGAAGAAGGTAGCACTAATGTAGATTACCATGTTAACATTAGAGTTTCTTATAGAATTGCTACTTAGCTACAGGAATTACCGTGAAAAAATATATGTTATTTCACAGCAATTATTACACAGCTAGTCTTCTGTCACTATTATGTCAAACTTTAACATATACTGTTGGTTTATCTACTCTGTTATAGACAAAGCCTGAATTCAGTTGTGGTCCTTGAGAGTGTCATGATGGGTCTAAAAAACTGTGAGACTTCTTACTCTTTTCTTGACTTCAGTGTAAAATACAAACACTATTAAAAACCACTTTAAGAAGCAAGGTTCTTCACAGCCTATGTACATCAAAATTGTGCTTTGGGTTTGTATGTGGGCGTTGCTTGAACAGGTATGTTAGGCTTGCAGCCTCTCCATACCTTTTTCTTACAAGGTCAGGAAATCCTGCATGGTCACGATTGGTAGTTCCCTCAAAATGTCAGTGTTTCCTCCTACAGGACCATGCCAAGTGGTGCGGGCTGAAGATACCGCTTGCTGACACACACCTTCAGCCTGAGTCTGAACATCAAGTTATCATCCTCATTATCAACAGTTCTGTATGCAGGTAAAGGGCAACAATAAGGGCTTTAAAATGTTTCTCAATGCCTTTTAGGGAAGGAAAAAAAAAGGTAAAGAAAACAGTTCCTTACAGTTTACATGATAATTCTCCCATGTGGCAATCAAATTTGGATCCTATTCTACACCTTTGACCATATCAAAGCTTTTCTAATTGAAAAGGTGTACCTCTAAAGAACCTGGGCTCCTGTACAGCCCAGATGATTGACAAGTTTGTTAGCAGAAATAAAAGAAATGTGAATAGAAATGATTTATCTTTGATGCAGAAAAGCACTTGGATTTTAACAGTGTAAGACAGTCAAAAATCCTTTGGACTGAAATGTACTCAAATGACAAAGGAGACCTGATATGACAGATGCTCAAGAGGTTGGGATGTTCTGACCAAAATATTTATATTTGTAAAGTCACTGTGATCCAAATGATATTTTTAATGTGGAAGTAATGTGAATGTAAATTGAGGCAAAGCAAACTATTCAAAGCAAAATTCACCAGTAGCATTAAGGTTATATATTTTATGGGACAGCTGACTGCACATTGCTTTACACGGATATGTGAATTTGTTGATATGAATGATAAAGGGGCTTGTCTGAAAAATGATTCATTAGGTTTTTCTCAGCAGTGACACCTTTATTGCCTGTTGATCAACTTGCTCTGCCAGATGGAAGATGGGAGTATAAATGTGCTGACATATTATAAGTTTATGTTTGTTTAAAATGCAGTAACGAAGAATGTTAGTTTTGCCTTTTTATTCCTGCCGAAGTAAGCATGTAATTTTCTTCATTAATTTTGATATAAATGTTCAGATATGCATCTGGTGAAAGTAACAAATACCCAGTTAGTTCTGTCAAGTTTCTGGCCAATCTGTTGGTCAACGCTACTATCGTCACATGATATATCTTCCTGTTCCTGAACAGAAGTTAAAGCAAGGCTATTCTGTTACTCTTTCAATAGGAAAAAATGAGTTTCTGACAGAAAAAAAAGAGCATTTATTGCTTGAGAATAATAATGGAGACTTACATGCTGAATAGATTTCATATGTGCAACAGGAAACCCACAAACACCTTCTCAACATTTGAGCCCCTGAGTCTCAATTCCAAATTGAAAAGATCTTCCATTAGTACTGCTCAGTCCCTGTGGGTCATTTACCTTTTAAAATTGAACTCTAAAAAAAATACCTCTGTAAAAATGGTCTCATGAGGATTTTGTGATAATTTTCAGTAATGAGAAATCTTACCTGCTCAATTCCTAAATAAAACAATGTGTTTTTTTTCTTCTGTCAGCCAGACTTATACACATAGCTTGAGAAAATGGAAGTCAAGACACATCCTTTCGTATCCACAGTCTACCAACAATAATGCACTTATCTGGGCCTTAGCAATTCTATCTGTGGTGTGCAAGACGGAATAAAAACCGTATCACTTCCCTATAACGTAATGGACTCTGCAATGCTAACAAGAAGTAGTAAAGGTAATAAAAGAATATTTTAGCCAGTAAAGCAAACAGATACTACTACTGAATACACACTAGGAGCAGATGGCAATAATAAGACACATAGTTTGCACAGACACTTTCAGAGCAAAAAAAAAAAATTCCTTTTTGGTCCTGATTTCCCCACTATATCCAAACAGCATTCAGTCACACAAAGGTGGCTGTGGCTTCCTCACGGAGGCTCAAGCTAAGGGTGCTGGAATATTTTCTATTAAGTATTGTTTTGTAAAGGAAAACAAAATATTAAATGAAAGGATACATATAATGAAAAGCATCTGCATAGCTCAGAAATTTCTTATTAAAAAAAACCCCATGTTCCAAAGCAAAAATATTTTAGATGAAAGATGAAATATTTCTATTGGATGCACTGCCCTGGGATCTTGTGGAATTTAATTTTGCTTCATGGTGTACCCTTTTTTCCCCATGCATTCACACTCCCAGTTAAACTAATCTCTCCTGCAGACCAGGAGCTCTCCTGGGAGACATTGTGCATCACAGAAGGGGCAGTCTGGCTGGAAACCCAGGCATGTAGGGAAGAATGGAAATTTGAGAAGTTTGACTCAAAGTTGCAGTGAGACATTGCAGCTGCATTTTCAAATTTATTACTTCAGCTTTGATCATGTTTTTTTCTAAGATGGATAGACTACACATTCACAGCCTTAGTTTTGCGATGCAAGAAAGACTATAGACAGATGATAAAGAAAAATCACTTCCTCTAATTTTTTGGACGGCGAGGACAGGAAAAGAAAATAACTTCTAATGAACACTAGCTAAGACAGCAGATGCATCCTCCGGAGTTAAGGCCATTGCCCCAGTTCTCTCCTGATGCTCATCTGACTTGCCTGTCCTTGCATCCTTGGCATTCCTCTTTTGTCCTATTGTTCTAAGGAATGGCATGAATATGTGACCATGAGGATTTGGGCTGAAGTAGGAGAAAGTAGTTTCTTTCCCTGTCTCTTGATATTTCTACCAGTTGACTGAAATGGTTCTCATTTGGAAACTCAGGTTTCCTGAGTCCTAGGTTCCCAGACAGCAGTGGTCGATCTCTCCATCACAATATTCCATGCAAGGTGTTGTGAAGAAGTGGGAAACTTACATACAAAAGAAAGTTTCAAACTTTTAAATTGGTTTTGTCTGGTTGTAAAAGAGCATGTAATGTTTGTATCTGTTAAGTCTTTACAATTATTAAGTGGTCCTGAGGGCACCTGGAAATTAAAGGATGATTGGAAGAAATAATAATGTGACAAGAAAATTTGGGATACAGAATGTTAAACTATCCTTCAAAGTGTCAGTAATTAAAATTAATTAAAGCTCATGACTAGCATTGGGAGACTGTAGAAGGATGATGCTATAGGGAAATAATATGAGGGGTTATCTGAATTTTTTTCCTCACTGTCCATTTGACTGTTACCAGAGAAACTTAGAAAAGTTTTTGATGATTTGTTTTGCTTTTGAAGCAGTAAGGTTTTGTTTGTTCGTTTGTTTGTTTGTTTCCCCCCACAACAAAAAACTGTTACTCAATAAAAGGTAGGAATAATTTTTAATTCTAAAAAGGGACAAAGAAATACCTTATATTACTTTCTAATGCTTTTAATATCCAACAATATGTAGTTCTATCAGTAGCATCTGATTTTACAAATATCCATACTTATTTACCTTTTAGAAGTAAATACTCTCTGTATATTATATGGTCAGTTTAGCAGGCACTTATGAAAACTGGACCTCTGACGTTTTTCTCCAATAACGTGTTTATAGAGAAACTTTCAGAGTCTTTTCATGAGACCAGAGAGTATCTTAGTTAAGTGTGCAAGTAAGATTTTATTGTTTTATTCAAAGATGCATGAGTCTTGCATAGTAAATTAACCCCACATGTCCTTTCGTCAAAATCTAATTCTACATCCTCTGACTAGTTATATTTATGGAGGAACTTAATCTCCACTTAGTCTTCTGCTGCTTTTGATGCCATATGAATAAGCACATTGCAAGAAATGTGTTAAAACCATATTTTTGTGTACAAACCCGAAATTATACTTGAAACTGAATTTTTAAAAACAATGATGCTTTTTTAAACCTATGACTTTTATCCTCTTTTTGGTGACAAGTTACAGTGTTTGTGCTTTATAGCTAGACACACAAAAGAATTTATTCCTGGGAGCTCAGATACCATTTTAATTGTCTGTACCCAGAACTCAGAGCATCAAAGATGCTCCATGGCTGCCACAGCCTGAAAACACCTACTTATTTTACATTAAAGTTTTTTTTTTTTTCTCCTAGTTGTGCCCATATGCACCTCTGCTTTCAGTAGCTGTCTTTCTCTCTTGCGGAGGACAGAACAGACATTATTCCACCCACCTTGCCTGTTAGCTTTATGCGTTTGCAGCACATACCTCATCAGTTATCCATGAAATGTGGGGGAGGCACGAGCAGTTTCTGTTCTGGTCCCTGTTCCTGCCTTTCCCAAGGCATCAAGCAGTAGCCAAGATCAGGGAGCAGCCATGGAGGGAATGGACGCTTCCCCTCTCTCAGTGTTTGTGCTTACATTGCCCCTCTCTCGGGCACTGATTTCACAGCAGCGTGACGGCTCTTCCTGGTGATGGGGTGGTAGATCAGTCTGCCTTGTTGAAGCTATTCCCTTTTTCGTATAGCGTATTCACCGAGTCAGGCCTTGAGACTACCTGATACTATCACGGGAATTAGGATGGATACCTACCTATTCCACAGAAAATTTTCGAGTGAGTTCTAGTGTTAGAAGGATGCAGCTCTCCTCCTTCCTCAGCAAGTGCCACGGTGACAGGACTAGAGGGCTGCTGGGCCTCTTTCTCTGGAGGAATCAATATTTAATTAATAGGTAAAAAGGGGAAGAGTTTTTTACAGAAAGGAATAAGAATTCTTCTGGAAATCTTCTAAAGTAATGGTAAATAGAGTACTTTCCGGCACCTAGCGATTGAATCTGCTCGGCTAGAGCCATGAGGTAGATCCAGGTTTCCTGTGCAGTTGTGTAACCAGTGTCTGCTATGGGATTGGAGGGTCCAGTAATTTTTCCTGTGAGAGTGTCTTGAGACACAGGAATAAACTGTTCTTGCTTTTTAGGAGGTCTCTCTCCCCTTCATCCCCACATCTGTAGTACCTGGGTCTTACTTCTCATGTCACCTAAGTTCCTGCAGGATCCACAGTGCCATCTCATCACCATAGCTGAAGCTGTGACACTGGAAGGAGAAAGGGAAGAACTGACCGGGCCAGAAAAAGAGGGAACAAGCTGGGCTGTGTCCTGCTGATCCTTGCTTAGGGTAGCACTTGGCCTTACAACACGATGTAACCACTGGATAAAATATGCAAGCAGATCCTGGCAAAAATTTGCTAGCCTGGTAGACTGAGTCCAGGTGAGAGTCCAGCTGCTGAGCTGAGAAGTCTTGTAATTCTCCTTCCAGTGGGAAGGATTAAGCAGCTCCCCTGGAGGCAGGTCCTGAAGTGTTTCCAGGCTCCCTGCTATGAAACCACAAACCGAGTCCTGGGCAGGTGTAAAGTGTCCAAACTGCCCACGCTGTCTGCTTCTCATGTGTTCCCCAGGCTCCGGGCTGGAGCAGCCAGCTGGGCACCCCTTGTAGGGAGGCTTTCCTCTGCCCCGCAGCCTAAAGGACTGTGCTAGCTCTAGTTACCTGGGGCTGCTGGCAGGGATGAGGGTACTCGTGTTGCGCTGGCTCTGAAATCCAGAGCCAGGAAGCATTAGACCCCTTAGTCCGAGGCACTCGATCCAGGGTTCACTCAGGCTTCAGTAATATTTGTTTTAAACGCAGAATGCTTAAAATTTGAAATACTCAGATGTCAACAAACTGATATTTTTTGACAAAACCTTGGTGGAAAAAAATTCAGACTCACTCTGTTCATACTTCTAGAGAAAGCATTAGCTGTCACAGGTAATGTAATAGGCAGAGAATTCACTGCACATTACTCAGGTGTATTGCATAATAAACAAAAGAAATAGGTGCCGAAGTGCAAGGTTAATCTCTTTCACAGTTTTTTTCTAGCTAGTTTCTTATGGCTCTTATGATCACAGGCAAAAAATGCAACTTTGATTGTAAAATATATCAGGCATCTCAAATCCGTTTTTCATGTTTATTTGCAGTTAGTGGAGTATTTTTTATAGGAACTAAAAGGATTCTGATAAGTTTAAGATCAAATAAATCCATATATGTGTGTGTGCACATATGTGTATGCAGAGCTGGAAGCTAATGCGAGTCTGAGTGAGGAACAATCAAATAAATGCAACATCAGAGAATCTCTGGCAATGTAAATGGCATCTAGCTTACTGCAAAGGAGAATAAAAATCAGATTGTTTCTTCTTCCGTGAACAGACAAAACACAGAACTCTTTTATCTCCTCTCTCTGAAAAGTGTTTTAAATATCCCATCTAAATCTGCAGTAGTGTTACTCAAAATGCAGGAAATAAGCAGAAGACATATAAGAAGGCTACATTGTGTATATATTGCAAGGTTTACATCTTTCTGGGCTCACTAAGACCCTTTGGAGAGGACCTAATTCATCTGTTACATATCTAAGCTTTAGAGATAAGAACTTTTTTTTTTTCAGATCATTGCAATTCTAGTTATTAATAAATTTGCCCAAAATAAATATGTATTTTTTTCTCTACAACAA
This sequence comes from Tauraco erythrolophus, assembly GCF_009769465.1. Classification (NCBI taxonomy): domain Eukaryota; kingdom Metazoa; phylum Chordata; class Aves; order Musophagiformes; family Musophagidae; genus Tauraco; species Tauraco erythrolophus. Next base: position 45,597,512 of record NC_141465.1, on the reverse strand, counting down.
GGCAAAAATTTTGACTCTTAATTAAATATTATAACTATTTTTTGTTCTACTTCTTTTTGGGCTCCTTTTTCCTGTGTACAGATTTTGAATAGCTTTACCCACATTCCAGCTCTTTGAAAAATTGATTTCAAAAAAGACACATGCAATTACTTAGAATATGCGCATGTAGAAATAGTCCTTGATAACTACAGCAGCATCACTTTAATATAATGACATTTATATGCTGTGCCTTGGTAAGCTTAAAACAGAGTATGCTACAAAATCTCTGTGGAAGGAGAAACTTTTTTTTTATTAAATTGATATTCATCCTTCAGTACTAATCACACATTCATCTTAAAGATAGTCACACACTCAAAATCATGAAGTTCTGTATTATATACGGATACACTAAGCAACCATCAAAGATCGTAATTCCTAATGTTCTGCCTCAGCATCATGTTTCCTTCTGAGGTGGTTTTTAGGTTAAAGCATCACGTATACAAACGAGTGATCTAAATAGCAAGCAAGTAAGCAGCAGCAGGATCCAGCCTCCCCAACGCAGCCCGTTCCTCCACAGCAGGACTCTCCTCCTCCTCTCTGAGCTGGGGCTGGGGCTGGCAGCAGGGGGTCCCTGGCAGCACCCAGAGGGCCACCCTGTCCACTGAAGACAGACGCTTCAGCTTTCAGGTGGGCTGGATCCCTGCCCAACCACTTAAGAAAATCGTTTCTTGATTACTTACCTTAAATAATTAAATATTTACCATCGAGGCAGCATTTGGAATACCAAAACAGAAAACTCTGTAGACAGCTGAGTACTCTGACTGTAAATTATTATTCTAGGTAGCACATGAATGTTGTAAAATTACAGTATCTGTTTATGTAGGAAGCAAGAAATGCATTTATTATTAATGTGGTTCCAGGATCTCGTTTATATGATAAATACACGTTATAAAACTGCTTGCCATTCTCAGCTCTGTCAATTCGCGTGCATATAGCGTAAATATATTGTAGATTAATTAATTCTTAAATATAAATACAAAAGATATTTTACATTTTTTGGTTTATTTTCTTCATATTCAGTGTCTGCTGGTCCCCTGCTCTGTAAACGTTGCATTTAGAGAGGGAGGCTGGAAGAAGAACCCAGAAGTCTTGTGCAGCAGTATTAGTTGAGCAGAGATTTTTAAAAGATGAAAAAACACTTCTATTGCAAGGTATGACAGGCTCTTGGGTACAAGGACATGGCTTCCTATGCACGACAAGGATATAATGGAACTTCTGGTTTAACGTACGGACTTAATTTACACGGTAGTGAGAACTATGGTCTAGACCACAGTTTGGTCTTTTATGCAAACCCAGTGTGCCTGAAGTGGTTTCTCAAGCATGTACGTGGCCACAGCTCTGCTCGACCTGGCCCCTCAGAGGTGTGATCCTATTGACTCTAGATTTACTGGGTGCCTTTTAGAGGGACTGAGATCACAGGTACCTTTGTAAACGTGTGCCTCAGGTATCAAAGGTGAAACAGAGATTCAAGTTGTCGAGGCTCCTGTTTGTGCCCTGTCTCACAGTGTGGTGTTTAGTAAAAAGGTGTGTGAAAGGCTGTAGAATATGCACCATGTACTTGGTACCACACTGTCATCTCCCTATTTCCCTAGCTCTGCATGAGAAAACTGACTTGCATTCGTTTTTGTTTTAGTCCTGTTAAAAAGAGGAGTCCCGTCTCATGTGAAAGGCGATGTACAAGTGCCCTCCCCACCCCGTGATCCCCCAGGCCTGACCCAGAGTGGACCACCTACGTGGCGCAGAGCGGTCCTGATGAAAACCAGCCATTTACTTGGAAAAGTTCACGGTCTTCTGAGAGATGTTGAACAGTGCTAGAAAAAGTCTGCTTACACCCTCCTCCATTAGAATAGAGGGAATAAATCGGGTCCTCCGAGATCAAACAAACAGACCCATCCTGCCTCCCTTTGATGTAATAACAACGCCGCAAGTAGGAAAAAAAACCACAACCAAATCCCGGTGAAATTCCGTGGTGGTTTTTTTTTTTTTTTTCCGAAAGGGATGCGATCGGAGCGTTTGGTTTTGGGCACGGCAGAGGGAGAGCCTGGCCGATGGCGACCCCGGCCGCTGGTCCCCGCCGGAGCCCGCCCGCCTTCCCCGCCGCCGCCGCCGGGTGTCAGCCGCGCCGCTCGGCAGCCTCGCTCCCCCGGCCGGGGAGGCGACGGAAGGGAAGGAGAAAGGATTAATGCCTTCCGAGCAGCTTCGTTCCCCTGGTGTCACAGAGGCGCTGTGTAGGCAGAAAGATAAATATTTGTGTTTTGCGGGTCGGCTACACCTGCGGTGGATAAAGGGCTCAATAAATCCTCTTGTCTGTCCAATAAAGAAAACGGTGTTTCATGCTGGTGTGACATCACAAATATTTGCTAGGTCCACCTGGGGGTCATCAGTATGCAGTTGTGCCCTTCAGCCTCTCGTTTTCGGCTGGGATTTAACCAGTGCCTTTGCTCTGTCTTATCAATGCTGATTTTCTGCTGTGCGTATGACGAATATTAACTGGCGGCTGGGAACCTGCTTCTCGTCTGCCTAAACAGCTTCCCTGTCTCCTACGTTACACCACTAACGTACCATGGAGTTAATAAATACAAAGAGAAAAGAAAGAGGCAACGTGTTGAAACAAACAGGGGGGTTTGGAATGCTGGGGAGTTGGAACTAGATGATCTCTGAGGTCCCTTCCAACCCTAACCATTCTATGATTCTATGAAACAGGGGCTGTGTTGAAAAGGCTGGGATGAATGGCCCTTCTTGCAGGACACAGATTTGGGCAAAAATATTGAGCTGTTTTCTCATCACATTAGATTATGCCAACATATGTTTTGTAAATATGTCACCCACTGTTGTTTGATATTTACTTGGAAATGTGATGAATCTTCTTATGTATGAGGTAGTGATCTCAGTTCAGAAGACACTTTGAGTCTAAAGGGCAATATGTCTGTAGTAAATAATGCTTCTTATTCCAGGAATTGTTTATTCTGAGTAACAGGAATACTTCTGAGTTATTATCCTGACATGATGCTTTCTGTCATCTGGTCCTTCTTCTGTCATGTCCCCCTCTTCAACCTTGTTGAGTTGTCCAACAGTTATGGCATCCAGTCATTATTAGCCAGCTGGATTGAGTTGAATATAATGACTAATTAACTAATCAACTCAAGGTACCGACCCTGCCTACAAGAGGCAGGCCATTTCCTCCTGGCTGTGGAAGATGCAACAGTGTCCTTGGTGCTGCAGCCCAGGCTGGTGAGCAACAACTGGTGACCCCGACGTGATACGTCCATGAGACCCTGGGAAGCCCCGACTCCCTCGCCGGAGCCGAGAGCCCGAGCCGAGCCCGAGCCAAAAGAGCCGGAGCCAAAGCCGGAGCCGGGAGCCCGAGCGAGATTCCTTCGGAGAAGAAGGTAAAGCCGCAAGCCCTGACGTGGTATTTGCGGGAGGGAAGCGTGCTGGAGTTGGATGAATGGGCCGGGTCTCTGCTCACCTTAAAGCCTTTGTGAAAACAAAAAAATTGTAAAACAAAAAGGGGGAATTATGGCATCCAGTCATTATTAGCCAGCTGGATTGAGTTGAATATAATGACTAATTAATCAACTCAAGGTACCGACCCTGCCTACAAGAGGCAGGCCATTTCCTCCTGGCTGCGGAAGATGCAACAGCGTCCTTGGTGCCGCAGCCCAGGCTGGTGAGCAACAAACAGTGATATGCCTTTACCAGTAATAAGAAATATAAATCTATATTATGAATATATATACACTTATATTTGATAGGAATCCTCTGTAGCTCTTGTCACCTGTAGAGCAACCATGTGTTATATAAGAAATGTATCTTTTTGTGCATTTTTGACTCATTGCTTCTTGCTTTTCTATTACAGGAAGTAATAAATAGAAGCAACGGATTTACTTTGTAGTACAGCCATCCCACTCTAAACCAGTCACTCAGGTGACTAGTGACTTGAGGTGCCTCTGTGCCTCTAAACATTTTTGCTACAAGATCTGGATTCCTTCTTTTCCTAAGTTTAAAAAGAAAGAACAACAAAAAAAGAGACTTCTATGTCAAACATTAATTACAACTTTCAAATAGAATTGTTTTAATTGCGTTTTCACCTCTCTGTATGAGCTTCCCCATTGTTGACAGCTCACCCAACAGACCTCATTATCCTGGAGGTTTCTTAAAGCTCCAGTCAGAGGATTAATTCAATTTTGTGGGAAGTCTAGATTTTACCAAAACAAAATCAACAACAACAGTAAAAACAATTTAAGAGAAAGAAGAAAAGGGAATTTGTGGTCTCTGTGACTGAGCACAAAACCTCAGATACTGAATGAACAAATAGAAAGAAAGGAGGGAAAAAAAAATTAAAAAATCCTCTTTTGCTTTTCCACCTTCATGATTATGAGCAAAGAGAATATTTTATCTATTTTTGATCTTGAAGCATGCTTTTTGAATGTTCCAGATTGCCAAAATTACATCCTGACTTCCTTGAAACTTTATCTAATTATCACTTCTAAAAGCTGAGGCTGCATTTTAATGGGAATACACAGTTTCAGCCAGCTAAGAAAAAGATAGAGGTGGATCCTGGATAAAGTGTTGTGTGGTGATATCTGTGGGATATCTTAACACTGAGCAAGAAGAATAAAAAACGGTTTCAAAACTGCCATTGAAATGTGGCTCTCAACAGCATGTCTGAATGATGTTTCAAGTACATCTTCACTTACTTTCCTGGGGAAGGTGTTGTTTATAAGTCTAACATGCACCTGCCAGTTCTGCACATAGCTTAATATATACCAAAATCAGTGGGCATTGGAACAGATAGCTTATTAAAATCTGGCACAAACTTGATGACTCAAGTGGTTAAATGGGATAAATTAACTCTTCAGAAGAATTAAGTTCAACTCCTTATTTGTTAACAGCTCCTTATTTGTTAAGGATCTACTCAGATCACCTTAAGGAGGGCCAAGAAGTTCCTGAATGCCTGGATTCCTATAGTTTTATTTTTAGAAAAATATGTTGTGATTCTCAGCTGTTGATACTCAATGTTTTCTGGAGCTCTCACATCTCAGATTTCACAGATTTTTCTAGGTTGGAAAAGACCTTAGAGATCATCCAGTCCAACCGTCCCTAATCTCCCATTAAACCATATCCCTAAGTAGTTCATCCACCCTTTTCTTAAACACATCCAGGGATGGAGACTCAACCACCTCCCTGGGCAGCCTATTCCAGTGGCTGACAACCCTTTCAGAGAAGAAATTCTTTCTAACATCCAACCTGAATCTCCCCTGACTAAGCTTATACCCATTTCCTTTTGTCCTATCACCCATCACTAATGTGAAGAGCTCTTCCCACACCTCCCCACCATCTTTTCTCAAGTATTTGTAGGCTGTAATCAGGTCTCCCCTCAGCCTCCTCTTCTCCAGGCTAAACAGCCCCAACTCCCTCAGCCGCTCCTCATAAGTTTTATTTTCCAGCCCCTTGACCAGTTTAGTCGCCCTTCTTTGGACTCGCTCCAGGAGCTCAATATCTCTCTTAAAGCGAGGGGCCCAAAACTGGACACAATATTCCAGGTGCGGCCTCACCAGTGCCAACTACAGTGGCAGGATCACTTCCCTGTTCCTGCTGGTTACACTATTCTTGATACACGCCAGTATCCCATTGGCCTTTTTGGCCACCTGGGCACACTGCTGGCTCATACCAAGCCGGTAGTCAACCAACACCCCCAGGTCCTTCTCTGCCAGGCAGCTCTCCAGCCACTCTTCCCCGAGCCTATAGCGATGCTTGGGGTTTTTTTTGCCCCAAGTGAAGGACTCTGCACTTGGCCTTATTAAAGCTCATGCCATTGGCCTCAGCCCAATGATCCAGTCTGTTCAAATCCCTCTGAAGGGCCTCCCTACCCTCGAGCAGATCGACACAGCCTCCCAGCTTGGTGTCGTCCGCAAACTTACTGAGGGTACATTCAATTCCCTCATCCAGGTCATTGATAAAGATGTTAAACAGAACCAGACCCAGCACTGAGCCCTGGGGAACCCCACTGGTGACCGGCCTCCAGCCGGATTTAGCCCCATTTACCACCACTCTTCGGGCCTGGCCGTCCAGCCAGTTTTTAACCCAAAGGAGGGTGTGCCTATCCAGGCCAGCAGTTATCAGTTTCGCAACCAGAACATTATGAGAGACTGTATCGAAGGCTTTACTGAGGTCAAGAAAAACTACATCCACAGCCCTTCCCTCGTCACCCCATCATAGAAGGTGATCAGGTTTGATTGGCAAGACCTGCCTTTCATAAACCCATGTTGACTGGGCCTGATCACCCGGTTAACCTGTATGTGCTTATTAATAGCACTAAAGATAACCTGTTCCATGACTTTGCCCGTCACCAAGGTCAGACTGACAGGCCTGTATCTAATACATACTGTACAAACTGGAAGTGGACTGTCTTCCTGGGCAGTACTCGGTTATCTAACAGGCACTGTATCTTTTAGCTCCTACACGTAGGTGTGCATATGGCACTGATGGTCACCCCGTTAACTTTGCTACCATTTATCTACACCTTGGCATGTAAGACCTTTTAATAGCTAAGCAAATCAGAGTGCCAGCAGAACAGTAACTAAATGCATATGCAGGCACTTCAGTATGAGTGACCCGCTTTAGAGCACCTGCAGCTCCTGCTGAATTCAGCACGACTAATCTTAGGAACTCAGGTTACAAACTCTTAGGAAAATGCAAAACACTGTTCTTCTAGGCTTCTAAGACACAGTCCAAGTCTAATAAATGCCTTGCAGACTTCACTCAGGAGTCAGAAGCTTTGGATACAAAACATTGAGGTGATGCCCTTACTGCTGCATAGGCATCCTTACTAGCTATTAATCGCTGCCTTAAACTATTATTTCACTAAAGTAGATCGGGTTCTTTCCCCAATTCCTTTATTTTTTTTCCTTTGTGGTTTTAATTTATTTTAGTTTGCTCATACGATGAATTTGTGGGTGGTTGGTTGTTTTGTTTTCTTTTCTTTTAATTCTCCATAATTTCGTTCCAGTTTTCTTCATGTTTTCACCATTTACATATGGTCTTCCTTCCTTTCTCTTACTTCCAGAGCTGATTTCCCTCTATACTGAGAGTGGTATTTGTAGCATTCACCGTTTTCCACAGATGAGAGATACTGGAGCATCCTTCCTTAAAGTCACTGGCTTGAATTACTGGGAAAGTACATTTAACATTGCTCATCCAGAAGCACTGGTTAAGCGATCTGCTTTTGTGTCTGCTTTAGGCCATTGCATTTCATTGATTAGAAATGTGATTCTGTTTAAGGCAAAGGGAGACCTACTTTTCTCTTTCCTTTTCTCTGTAAATGTAGCACTTACAGCAGGAATATGATGACTTTTTAATGGGATATGTTGTTGTTGTCATGGTTTAGATAACTGATGTCACACTGAGGTGAAAGAAACGGCCCAGGGTTTGGTTGCTTTCAGATATTTTTTTTACCATTGACAAACACAGCAAAATATTTTACATTCAGTGTGACAAAAGGCAAATAATAAATACAATCAGTGCAAATTATTAATGCTCTTCACTGAGAGTTAACAATGACTTCCCCCCAGTACAAGAGCTAGAAACACTTTGTAAGAGATGCAAATGTGCACTGAGTGCATGGCGGGAATGAAAGCACCTGGGATGTCGTATGGCACCAAGATTCGGAACTCCTTAAGCCAGAGCTTAAAACTACAGCACTTGGACCGAGTGCTTTTCAGAGACACACAATTTCTGTAAGCATCAGCATTTTTCACTGCCAAAGGTTAAAGGTTCACAACAAAACTTTTTTAAAAAAAAGGCCATTTTGCTCCCAGATGCTTAAGACTGTCACACTGCTGAGCTATGACATGCCCATTGAGACAAAAAAAGCCACAGAAGTTCTGCACAGCGGAGCAGTGACAAACAGTGCCTGACTGTGTCATTACAAGCGGCGCTGCGCTGGGCTTCCAGAAAGCTGCTGGGTTTAAAATGCTGCTGAATGTTACCGTGACCCTTGCAAAACAGGCCTGAAATTTGCAGTGGATCAAGGATGGCATTTTAGGAACAATGAGCGCCTTCAGCCTGGAAGTAATTACTAGAGATGCAATAGCCATGAATACCATTCTACTGTTTCAGGCCTCAGTGAATAATTTAAACAGTCTCAAACCCACAGGACTACGCAACACTTCCTTCCTGTCCCAAATCCTCTCCATCTTGTCTCTTCCCCTTTGCCCATCTTACAAACCTGATAGAGGCACTGCTATTACTGGGGTAAAACACTACTCTGCAGTGTTTACTTGAACTGGAATGACAAGAGATATGGCTAAAGTGCCCTAAAAGGGTGGCAATATGCAACCCTATGCGTGATGTCCCCTTAGGACCATCAGAGATTTCAGGGTCTGTTACAAGAGTAGACCAGGAACTAGCTTCCAAAGAGCTGTATAAGTCTGCATTTTTTAATACATTGCAGAAGAAATAATCTTTATGATGTTTTTCACAGCCTCCTTACACTGCCAAGTGAATAGGAGGAATACAGGTGATGATAGTCTCACAACAGCATGAGCAGTTCCCTCTCAAAGTAGCTTACAGGACTCAGCTTTATGATCCATGAAATCCATGAAGCCTCAAGGAAAGTCTGTGTCTGCAGAGAATTTCAGCTGATCTAGAAGCTGTTTATCGACTTTATTCGTCTTCTTGGATTTACATAGACACAGGAATAAAGGATGGCTCAAATAAGAATGACTGCAAATGAGTTATAATTTTATTGGACTGAATTATCCCTAAAATGAATAAATATTTAAATGTGAGCAATCATATTGCAGCCACACACATTAGATATTTATTGTCCAGTGCTGACCTTAAATTCACACCATTTTTCTTCTTCTATTTTCTTTTGTAGGTTGTTTGATGATGTTATTTTCAGTCCACTTCATATGGCTCTTTTTTGCTGTTCACAAATTGCCAGAGACTAATGGGACAATTCTTCAGCAATTACACTGAGATGAGCTCAACAAAGCGCTGGTTATGCTTCATATTTCAATACATGGAAGCACTGCATGCCATCTTTTCCCTTGAATTTTCAATATATTAAACTTTAATAAAAATATTATTCAACGTTAGCTAAGACTACTGACGCCAATAAATTCCTTTTTAATTTTTCAACGTAAAGTCCAGACATGGCATCAATGCATCTCCCAGTCAGGCCAGATGAAATCTAAATGACAGAGAGGGTAGGATGCTGGCAACCAGTCTGCTCAAGCCATTTCTCCTTGTTTTCTAATTCTGTGACTGTCTAGTGACAAAGCTAGGAGCAAGAACTCAGAACTTGCGCTCCCCATTGAGTGCCCTGAATGCAGGTCCCACTAGTGTCTTTCTGAAGCTATAGTTTACAGCGTATAGCACTCAACTCTGTTTTTCAGAGGTGACAGAAGCAATTTTTGCAGCTGTACTTCGTTTAAAAATCTGATATGTTTTTTTATTCTTGTACATAAAGAACAAAGCCTTCTGGGCTTGTATGTTTTAGTACTTGCAAGACCCTAGGCAAATTGTCTGGCACTAGCAGCCAAGAATACAAGTGTTTCTTATAGGTATGTAAGAGAACTGAGGTGCAACTATTCCTTTAGAAATGAGAGGGGATTGGACATCCAACTTTCCTTTATATTTGGTAATCTTCCACAAAATGTATGTTTTCTACTAAGATAAACTGTCTCACTATATATCCTAACTACCTAAATAAAGCCGTGTCTTTTATTAGGAGACAAAATCTTGAAGAAGTCAGTCATATTGAGAGCGGTCCTGATTTCTTTTTCTTGAAATACTTGGTTCCATGTCTTGCCTCCAGTGATTGCCTATTGCAGAAGTGGAGGTGGGAATAAAACAGGCAGAGGAGATAATGAAGGAAGAGTTAAGTTGCTTCTGAATCTCAGTCAATGGTGTGTAAAATCCATTGATTTATAATGTCAGTTGCTTGAGGTGAAAACAGAATCTCCCTCTTGTTCCATCTCTCACGTAAAATGTTGACTAAACTGTTCAGAGGCACCTATAAATAAAGGTGTAACCATGCTGGCCTGACCTGAGTATTCCTATTTGTGGGCAGTTATTTACATGAGTATCCCATCTAACTTACTGGAAATTCTGGAGACAAAGCATCTGTGCTATCAGGACTAATGTTTGCTCTTATTTCGTGATTTCACCCCTCTTGCAGTTGGATCTGTTGAGGAATACTTATGCGTTTGATTTACCTGAGTATGTGTAGATGCTATTATTAGATGCAAAGGTCAAAATGCCTAAGAGATTCCCACATTTAGATGCATGCTCCTAAATTGATTAGGTATTTATTCTGCGGAATTTTTTTAGTCTTCAGGCTAAACTGTTTCAAATTTCTTTTAGTCTGCACACTGGTACTTTGACATCTTAGTCACTTAAATGATTAAAAAATACTGTTCTTTCTTTCAATTTTTTTTCTCTTTTGTTCTTCCACTGCCCTTTTTTAAAAAAAAAATTGTATCTTTAAGTATGTTGTATGAGATATTTTTGACATTTCTGTGCCATGCTGAAGTGTCCAGAAAGTTGTGTATATACTGCATATTTAGAGGTTTAGATATCAAATAAACTTATGAAGAAGCAGAGAGAAGTCCTGACTTTATGTCACTTGGGCATCTGAACTGCCCACTTCAAAAATTCTTGGGTTGACAAGTCATTAAAAAGCTTTTTAATTTAAAGCTTTTAAATGTGAAGCATTTAAATGTGAAGTTTTAATTTTTCAATCTGTCATTTATTACAACATATTGTTTAATTATAATGAATAGTACTTACAAGTATATGTTTGCCATAATATGAGAGACCTTATGATTGGTCTGCTGGATAGGGCATTAGATGTGGATCAACAGAATTGAGTTCTGTATGTCTTTGTGTGTCTCAGCCCTTCAGTTTTTGGGGACACTGGCATGGGTCATGGGTGAAATTCATAGAATCATAGAATGGTTTGGGTTGGAAGGGACCTTTAAAGATCATCTAGTGAGCAGGGATATCTTCAAATAGATCAGGTTGCTCAGAGCCCCATCCAACCTGACCTCGAATGTTTCCATAGATGGGGGATCTATCAACTCTCTGGGCAACCTGTTCCAGTATTTCACCACCCTCATCGTAAAAAATATCTTCCTTATATCTAGTCCAAATCTGCTATCTTTTAGTTTAAAATTCATACCTTTCTCTTGGAGTTGAATGAGACTTCTGGACTGTAAATTCCTATCTAGGTAGACTCTAATTTTTCATATAAGGTAGTGAATGCAATGAGGCATCCAACTCAGAGGAGCTATTTAAATTCGGTATAAATAGGGGGAAAAAAGCACAGCATTAAAATACTCCTATAAAATGTGAAATACCACTGTAGATGCAGGTAATTTCCGAAGTTTTCTCCCTCCCTTGATTTTTTTGCACTAGTTTTTTTTTTTTTTTTTCCCAGTTAATCAGGCTTGCTGATAAAAAAGATCGGATTCAAATATTGAAAATATTCATGATCTCTAGTGAGTTGTAAATGTTTCTTTCTGTCATTAACTACAGCTGCTCTCTTCCAGCCAGATCTTCAATGTTCTTGCTCTGTCACTGATTCATATTCACCTCAGATAAACTACTCAGGTAATAATAAGGTCTTATTGTTAGAAAAATATCTCTGCCGAACAACAGTTCCACAGGTTGCTGTTTTTTCAAAGGGATGGATTGGATTTATTTTGCAGGGCAAAATTTTAAACTTCCTCAATATCTGACCTGCTGAAGGAGAAAGCATCTCGTCATCGGGGATGGATTTATACTGACCAGTTTTGTCACGTTATTTTCAGTTCAAGTTTGACTGGGCAGGAGTTATGTGAAAAACAGGGAAAATCTCAGACATGAATTCATACATTATTTCCTTGAATGCAGCTGTTGAGAAATCCCTATGGATACTGTTAGCCTTGCCTCTAGCACAGTAGTCACATTGGTGTTCTTTGTGTGTGCTTAGTGAGAGTGAGTCAAGCCATATAATAGCTGTAAAGAAGCCTGAGATCTAAAAAGGTCCCTGGGTTATTTCATGCTATGAATTATTCGTTTCTTGAATCAGATTTGTCGGTACCAGTTGTACAGATGATCAACATATGCATCGGCATCACTGCAGAGCCATATTTCCTTTAGACCACAGCACTTTTTGGAGAGATCCATCCCTGATGGACACTTTTAGCAGGGTCGAAACATTCTCTCTGAGATGGTGGAAACAGCAGGGGACATAAGATAACAAGTCGATACTGAATGCCCCTGAAAATGAACTACTTCATGAGTTTTATCTTAGGAAGTCAGTGTCCATGGAGACCATGGATAGAACAGTAGATGGACCTTAAAGACATTGGTGTTTCTGCTAGCAACCAAATGCATGTAAAATAGCTTCATGTACATATTACACTAAGAGAAAAGGCAAGTGTATGCAATGAGCAGATGCTGAAGCAGCTGAGATTGTGAACCTCCTGTAACTTGAAACTAACTTTATTTAGCTAAACTTCTAAAATCTGGCCTAACTTAAGCTTTTAGACAGATAACTAAGTGAGCATGTGAGGATTTTTCCCTTCGGTTCAGTGGAAAAGTTCCCTAGCATTAATATCCCTATGTTTTCCACTTAAATTGAGAATTCAGGACTGTAGTGGATTCACATGCTGGGTCCTGTCAAACACTTCATTCCCTCTGTCATCTACAGAAGACTTCAGAGCCATGCCATCTATTCATAACATCAAATTTTTTGTTTGTTTTTTCTTTCTGAGTGTGTTCCAGAAAGTTACTAAGGTGTACAATTTCCGATATGTCTTGACCTACACACACCACATCATCAGTAATGACTGCCATAGGACAAGGACAAAGAGAGATGGAGGGAGTTGCTTTCTTCCAGTGGTGAACAAGGAATGTTAGCAGAATTCAGTAAAAGTAATAAAGAATGTAATGAAGCTGTGAAATCAGGTATTCAAAACAGCCAGAAAATTCATGTGTTCAGGTTGCCTGTGAACTTTTTAAAATATGGAAATAGCTACATTCCATAGTTATATATGGAATATATAGTAGCATTTTCGCTTATTCTGCCAGCCACTTTTTCTGAGCTATTTTATGGGCTCTATAGTACCAACATTGATGACAGACTGCCAGGATTACTTCTGCATGTTGTTTTAATAGAAGATTTTTTTGGGTAACGATAGCCGTAACACATGGACAAAACATTTATACACATTTTGTTATGTTGTGAGGGTTATGTGACGATAAAAGTGAGGGACATTCAGCATTTCTGACACCTGAATGACCAGCAGCAGTGGAAAAAACATGTTTCAGTGGCATTGCATGCTATGCCTGCCCCTGAAAACTGCAACTCCTTTCCAAGGTTGTTTTTCGAGTGGCATTGCTGAATGCCATATTGCTGTGAACTGTCAATTGAACTTTCATCTATGGCTATGAAATACTTTAGCTCACAGACTTTCTGTTATCTTAGAAATGAAAAATGCTTCAGTGCTATTTGAAGCATTGTAACTTAAGCACCACTCCAGAAACAGTAGTGACATTTCTCCTCTACCCAATGATAGGATGCTCGGGCGGAGCAGGAGATACTCAGAGCCAGTCGCCCTCTCTAGCCTGAGGCATTTCAAGACTATATCTGTGCCTTCCGCCAAGGAATTCTGTGTGGATTGCTTCCACTCTCTTTTGCTGCTGGTTTCACTGGTGCAGCCTGCCAGCTGAAATAAACACTTGCAGACAAAACAAGTCGTGAAGTCTTGAGGTTTTGATGATCTACATGTTGCAAAAATCATCTCAAGTTTGTTTTTTTTTTTTTTTTTTTTTTTTTGGCTGATGAACAAGCACATATGGTTAAATTTCTTGTTTTCAGTGTGAATCACTCTCCTTTTGTGTTCTACTCCCCACAGATTTTTCTTAAAGCATCAAGGAGGTAAGAAGAAGAGAATATGTAGAACGACATAGGTCATACTTATTCCCTGATGCACTGCTACCTAGTTTGTTTTTAACAACAAATGTCAGGTATCTGTCCTTCTAAGAAATCTATGGGAAAAATGTTAAAGTTCTATTTCAGTAAGGGAAATACTTTGCATCTTCTAGGAGTGCAGTTCTTCATGTCTTCAGAAATGAAAAGCTTGACCTTTAATAAAGGCATCTTTTATTTAAGTGAATCCCCCAGCTTACCTTGTGCTCATTCTAGTAATAGCGCACTCAGCACAGAGATATCCTGTGCTAAATGAATATGGCAAACTCTCACTTGAGCAGAAATATTGTAAAGCAAATATCATTAAGGACCATTGCTTATGGAAAAGTGCTTACGGTAAGCACTCTGTGGCAGCCTCAGCTTTTTTTCCCCCTTTGCTTTTTCATGCTTTCATCTGAATTCTTTCCACTAAACTCTGGCTGAAGCTGAAACACTTGTACGGCACAGACAACCCCACTTAAACTATGCCTTGTAACCAACTATCTCAGCCTAGTCTGTCTCAAATCTCCACTAAAATGGCTCTCAGGAGTTTCAAAAGTTAATATGATTGAAAGAATATTGCTGTATCTGTGTGCCCTTTAAGGAAGACAAAGTAAAGGAGATGTTAACAGTGTTCTTTCTCAGTTATTCCCCGTCAATGCTTCAAGGATGTTTCCTCCACGCTGAAACCTGTAAAAGTATTTGTCCTTATTGAATAACTGAGTTCACATGAGAATTAAATGACAGAGTTTGCTTAAACTTCATAGATTTCATAGATTTCATAGTTTTCTAGGTTGGAAAAGACCTTAGAGATCATCCAGTCCAACCATCCCTAATCCCCATTAAACCATATTGCTAAGTAGATCATCCACCCTATTCTTAAACACATCCAGGGATGGGGACTCAACCACCTCCCTGGGCAGCCTATTCCAGTGGCTGACAACCCTTTCAGAGAAGAAATACTTCCTAACATCCAACCTGAATCTCCCCTGACTAAGCTTATACCCATTTCCTCTTGTTCTGTCACCCAACACTAATGTAAAGAGCCCTTCCCCCACCTCCCCACCATCTTTTCTCAAGTATTTGTAGGCTGTAATCAGGTCTCCCCTCAGCCTCCTCTTCTCCAGGCTAAACAGCCCCAACTCCCTCAGCCGCTCCTCATAAGTTTTATTTTCCAGCCCCTTGACCAGTTTAGTCGCCCTTCTTTGGACTCGCTCCAGGAGCTCAATATCTCTCTTAAAGCGAGGGGCCCAAAACTGGACACAATATTCCAGGTGCGGCCTCACCAGTGCCGAGTACAGGGGCAGGATCACTTCCCTGCTCCTGCTGGTCACACTATTCTTGATACACGCCAGTATCCCATTGGCCTTTTTGGCCACCTGGGCACACTGCTGGCTCATACTAAGCCGGTAGTCAACCAACACCCCCAGGTCCTTCTCTGCCAGGCAGCTCTCCAGCCACTCTTCCCCGAGCCTATAGCGATGCTTGGGGTTTTTATACCCCAAGTGAAGGACTCTGCACTTGGCCTTATTAAAGCTCATGCCATTGGCCTCAGCCCAATGATCCAGCCTGTTCAAATCCCTCTGAAGGGCCTCCCTACCCTCAATCAGATCGACACAGCCTCCCAGCTTGGTGTCGTCCGCAAATTTACTGAGGGTACATTCAATCCCCTCATCCAGGTCATTGATAAAGATGTTAAACAGAACTGGACCCAGCACTGAGCCCTGGGGAACCCCACTTCTTACCATCCCTGACTGTTCTCTTGTCTTTGTACTTAGTTATCTCAAAATTTGTTCAGTAACAAATTCCTGCATGGAATTTAGTCTTTACATTAGTGTCAGCTTGTTTTCATGGAACTGCTCGTCCAATGTGTATAAGAGGGAGCAAATAAGCCAGATGTTGCCTGGGTGCCTTTGTTTGCCATTCATAGACAGCCTATTTTCCACTTAAATTTCAAGTTCTTCAAGGAGATGATGCAGAATTGTGCACTACATGTGTTTGTTCATTAATACATGGTGTAGTGGTATTAATTACGGAAAAATGAATAGACAGTATTACAGCTGTGATTTTGATCAACAAGCTGAAAAGTCATTTTCCTGTATGGTCTTCATAACCTTGTAGTGGGAATCATATCTTTATCTTTTGAAACTGGGATAGTAAAGAGATGGTTTGATGAGCTCAAAAAGAGTGAATATCATTGTGTATAAGAACTGTAGGCTCTGAAACTGTAAATGGCTGTTAATACTGTTGTTTCTGTACCTGCATTAAGTCAATTGTAGGATGAAAGTGAATGTAAAGGAGGAGTGAGAGGCACAAACCAAACCAAACCACCTCATTTTCTCTAAGTGCAGAATCACTGAAAATGGTAGCAGCGCCTGAGAAATAAAAAACCCTTACGGAAAAAATCAATTTGCTCATTAGGAAAATAAATGTGCACTTAGGAGCTGAGGCTTAGGCACCTGTTTTTGAAAAGTTTGTCCCATGATCCATGCAGCTCTGCCTAAGCAACTGTGGCCTCCAACATGCACTTGGAAGCAGGAACAATTTTTCTTCTACTACAGACAGGAGAAGTTCAGTTGCAGTAATGCTCTGCCATTTCCCTCTGTGATATTTCCTTAAGCAATCCTTAATTCACAAGCACTCTGAGTCTCAACAGTATGTGTTAGACATATATTATTGTGGATAATGCTAACCCATGTATTCTCAGGCTTAGAAGGAAAAAACAGTAGGCATAAGATTCAGGGTTCAAAACCCTCTCAGTGTTGCTCAGAGATATCTTGTGTTTTTGAAAGGCAGTGGTGTCTGACTTGAGCTGAACACCCAGATTTGCTGTGAAGCATCTGCAGCATCTTACTTCAAATGACTGCAGAGATTAAGAAGTGTTGGCATGCTGTGTGTCTTACACTGTTTCATTTCAAGCTCTGTGAATATTTCAAGCTGGAAAAAGGTGGAACAATATTTTTGGTGGGTCATATCTCTTTTACTGTATTATCTCCTTGGAATTTTCTCTCATTATTGGCAACAGCTAAGACCTCAGACTCCTCATTGAAAAAGCAGACTATTTATATATCTTTATATATCTTTTTATATCTTTTTTATATGTATATTTTTTATCTTTATATATCTTTTTTAGAATTGCAAGATATTTTCTTGCAATTCTGTTTTAATATTTACTACAAAGGTAATTTCAGTACATTAGCTTTTTAAACGCACAAAAAATGCATCATGAAATCTAATATATGCAACTGACTCATGTAGGAAGATTGTGAAAATGCAACTTGAATAGAATCAGAGTACTGTGGGTATCCTGGAAATCATTCACAAAAACTCTTTCATGGTGCCTTTGGAACTATTTACAGGTGTTCTGTCAGAGTGCCGATTGGCTTAATGGATCTAGAGATCAATGACACATCTGTGTCAGATATTAATACGCTTCAGTGGAGAGAACTGATGATAAAAGAACTAATGGCTTTGCTGAAATCGGTAGATTTTGTTCCAATAATCATTCTAAAGGTTTCCATGAGAGGGAAGCCGTGCTTTTAAAAAAAGAATGCAAAGAAGAATGAAAAGTAGTTTTAAGCAGCTTATGCAGATTAATGTAATATTTAAGTGCCATCCTTAATTCTTGCTTAATATTAAAATGGCAATACAGTGGGGAACAAGGATAGTCTACATATTTTCCTAGCGATAACTTAGGCATTTAGTTTTTGTAACAATATCGATATCAATTAATACACTTATGGACTGGTAAAAAAAATAAAATCACTATTATATTCTTTCAAAGCAAATCTATTTATCTGTGTTTTCTCCCCTCAGAAAATATGGCTGGAGTTTCCTCACTTTATGCTAAAACTTAGGGCTAGTCTGAGTGTTTTGGTCTGTCTAAAGAAATCGTTAACAACAACTGAATCCTGCCACCTGTTTTATTGCAGAACAGAACGTCTCTCACACCATATGGGTCTTTAACACCTTCCTGCAGGATGAAGATGGTTGGTTTGGGTGAAATCTCTGTGTCACTGTAGTGGGACAGGCTGTGAACAGCCTTTTCCCCAGTATTTGGAAAAAGGAAGGCTGCAACCAAGTATTTTCCTCCTTTTTTTTGAGCAGTCAGTCCTCATATCCCCTCAGACTATCATTTCAAAGGGCTAACATGAATGAGACTAGGATTTTCATTTCCCTCAAAAGGGATGAAGAAAACCCTGGAGAGAGGGGTACAGTTTGCAATAGCCTGTGAATTAAACTATGAAAAAAGCATGAAAGTTACCAAGCCATGGTGAATGATATTATTTTTCAGCTTAATAGATGTGGTTTACTTACATTAACAGCCTTGATAAATGTTCCAAACAACATTTGTTTCTTCCTTCATGACACTCCTAGCCAAGTCCTGCAGAATAGCTGCTGAGATCAGGGGTTGCCAGACACAATCCTGTAGCAGAAAATTAGCCTGGATAGGCTTATAGGATATTGCTCTATTTTGCAAAGTGACACCTATGTCCATTCCTTTCTTTATGGTGCTAAGGCAATGACAACCCTTCAGCACTATCAGGTCTGTTAAACAGCCCAAAACAGTAGTAACATCTTGAATCTGGAAGAAGCGGAAAGGCCTTGGGTCTAATCCTCCCCTTCCCTTCAGTAACACAATTCCTATCAATGGCCTCAGGAATTGCCTAGTAGCTTTTGATCCAGCAAGACATCTGGAAAATGTTTAGGGGCCTATTTGGAGAAGGGCAGCTGTTAAGCAAAGAGTGGAGCATTTATCTTGCTGGAAAAGAGTTTGGAATGATCACATTCAAGCCACAATCTCCCCCCGCCCCTATTTATTTTAAATATATTTAATCCTGCTGTGCATGGGGCCTCAAATCCATAAACAAGAATGCTCTTAGATTCTTACTTTTCCTGACACTAAGCTTTGGAACTTACGTGAATTGAGCTGACAGAGAGTTTATTCAGAATAGCTCAGTATGAGATTCAATCATCAAAATAATGATTTGATTTCACTGAGGGGTATGGGAGATCTTTTAAAATGTGCGTTCAGGCCCACAGGTAGCAATAGGTCAAAGTACTCTCAGGGCAGTTTCTAAATAACTCCTCCATGGTCTAAATGAAGCCATTATCTTGTGAATTGGAGGTACTATTATGATCCCTTGTCTTATGGTAAGGAGCCTTCAGACCTGCTCCATGGTGACAAAATTAACTTCAGAAAAACCTGAGAATCCTGAAAGAACATCAGAGTGGGAGCACTGGGTGGAGGCAGCGTCAAAGAGAAAGAAAAGCAAGAACCAACATTGTGCTTTGATTAAACTTTTTTCCCCCTGCAGCGTGGAGGGCATCTTGCAAAAAAGAACATCTCTGTAGGTGGGATTTTTTTTATCCCCTAAACTCTCTCAGTCTATGTTTAAAAATATCAGCTTTTACTTTAGGCAAAAGGAGAAGCGTTTGTACTATTAAGGAGGATGAATAAAGATTGTTGCTAGCAGAATGGAGTTGAGCCACATGGCAGCAATGCAGCATCTGGGTTAAGTATAGCAGTTAATCTGCTGGCTGTGTTAGTGGGGCTGCCTTCTGTAGCGAAATGCTTAAGCACTTGCTTTAAACCTCAGAGAGCCCAGTGTGGTTGGAGCAGCTACGTCTTCCATAATTAATTGCATGTGTAATGCAGTCCATTTGGGAGGCCTGTGATTACTTGCCTGTATGTTACCCGAAGACATTACAATATCAATAGCACTACTAATTTTAATTAAAACTTTGAAATGTCTGCCTGTTGAAATATTCATTATTATCACTTGATTATGTTGTTTTGTAATCTTCTGCATTCTCTCTTCATTACTGATTATCAAGACTATGCAAAAGTATGACACTCCAAAGCACATATCTCTTCTGTAAGGACAACAGTCTTCAGAGATGTGTTTTAATTTTTTTTTTAAGAGACAAAATTGTCTCCCCCTCCTCAAAGTACCAAGAGTCTCTGTAACACATGGAAGAAACAGTGCAAGTGAGCTCCAAAATTCTGACTGAAATTGAAGGCTAGTGCAGTGGTTTGTTCATTTATATTTTATCTGTATATTTTTTCATGCAGATCCACCCGGTAGAGGTGAGATCAAAATGCTCATATATCCCAAGCAGACTCAGTCCGTGTAATAATTTGCAGTTGTAGTCCAAGAAAGATGCGGGAGCGTTAGTGCTAAGGAATTATACCTTAGGAAAACACTGTATGTGTGAGCCTCAACTTCCACTGCTTCTAAGAATCCCATCATAAGGTAAAATAACTAAATATCTATATTGTCGACATTGGTGATCAAAGGTAGAACAACAGAAAATGGTTTGATCAGGGATTTCTCAAATCACAGTATTCCTTTGCAAAAAGATAAAGAGCGAATACATTCAGGATGTACCATGTACACATGAGAATCAGTCACGCAAGCCTCTTTCTGCTAATGAATGACAGAATAGCTGTCTCCAACTTTGTGGATAAAAGGGTTGAAAATTTTTTAGTGGACCTCTCATTGCTCCACGAGTTAAGTCATTATAGTTGGCTTGACTCTATATTTTTTTCAAGAAGCAAGGTGATTCACATAGGCTGCATGGACAGAATAACTGATATTTCAATTTTGTGTAGTTTCCCTTTTAAAATCCTCTAATCTAGTATAGTACATAAACAGTAAACTCTCAGGCTGTCACTGGGAGTCTATAAAAATGTATTTTTGTATCTGAAATTCTACCTTCTAAGTCTCAAACAAAGTATGTTTGACTTCAACAAGATACTTGTGCATCAGTTTTTTCCTATCAGTGGCCCAAAATCTCATTTTCCAAAAAAGTCTCCAACCTCTTCCCTCAGATTTGTTTTTGCCTCAAAAAATCCTTCTCTCAAGCTGCGTCTATTGGAATGGACAGAGGAGTTTCAGTGAGTTCTGTCCAAGTGTCTGAAACTATTTTAGAAGACTAACCACTCCTTCAGCTAGAGTCACGAGAAGTTTTTAAGGAAGCTTGTAGCCTGTGACTAGCCAGAGTATAGCACTCCATGGGCATTATATAACAGGTCCTAGGCATCTAGAAAGCCACATGAAAATAAAACTTCGACATTAAAGGAGCAAAAAAAAGGTTGTGAATAACTGCTGCCAATAAATTGTAGCTCGTTTGGAAGGAAGAATGACCTAAAGAATAGAAATAAAATGTGCTGATGCTCACAGACTGCAGAAGGTAAGAATCAGTTTGCCACCACTGCAGAAAATTCTGTAGCAGCTGATATTTTTATATACTGCATAAAAATAACTACCATCCTTTCTTTGTCCCATTAGTAATTTTATGGCTTTAATTGTAATCAGCTTGATAGTAGTTATTTCCTTAGTGACCTATGCAACAAAATATAAGGAAGATGTTTTTGCAGACTATTAAAGAGATAATTTAAAAAGAATTGTCCACTGTAATATCTATGATATATAATATTCATAGACTCAGCAACTATCAGGCCTTAAGAGATGATCTGCAATCATCTGCAGCACATGACGCTGCCCCAGGACTTCTCTGAATGGAGGAATCTCCCTTGCACATAGTGCGGATGTGCTCAGCCTGGTAATGTCCCCAGCTTATCACCCTTATTTGTGGGCAATATGGGATGGACTGTAAGCTGTATGGACTATTGCAGAAAGCCAGGAACTTTTCTGACTTGACTCCGTGCTCAGAGAGAGGCTTTGGTGTGTAAGTAGCAGCTCACTGAAAGTGCAGGATGGTTGGGACACTGACGTCTCTCTGGCAGGTACCGCACACTTGTGGCCTGTCCCTGTTTGAAATGGGGACAAAAGCAGGGCTGAAAGCCCAAAGACAATATTGTATAAGAATACATCCCACCTAGATTTAAAATCATCCAATGTCAACATGTTCGCTGCAACAGTAGACCAAAAACACTGACCAATTACCTATATGTTTCTGAGTACAGCTCAGAAATTTTGTCATGACATATTAATAGTTTTAATTTCCAGCTATTGCATCTTGTATCATTGCCAGCTAGACGGAAGAACTAGCTATTGTTAAATTTCTCTTAGGCACTTATATCTTTAAAATTGCCAAGTAATTTCCATTTTGTTAAGCTAAAGAGATGAATTCCAGGTTGTGTGATGTAACTACTTAAACAGAGGTACCATTTTAAACGCTCTGATATATCTTGCCTGGCCTCCAGCTGCTTGTTTAGAAAAGCACTGATCTTCTGCCGGTACTGGGTCATAGCTGTCATCTCCTCACAGATGTCTTGCAGTATAACCCAGTCAATAACATCTTTTGTTTAGAACAGGCCTAACTATATGACTGGGATACTCCTCCCCATTCCCTCCGGGACAGTCAGGCCTCTTCCAGATTCAACAAGTCAAAATAAGGTTCTCACAATAATTTCTCAGTTTTGAACACCAGCTGAGGACTGAGAGGAATTACACTTTATATAATAATGTTGGTTACTGAAAATGGAAGAAGTCTGTTAAAAGGAGATTGGAAGCTACAGGCAAAAAGATAAAATACTTGCAGTTGGTATGGTGACTGCTAAAAGACACTGCCAGAGATACTGACTGCATTCTGTCTATCAAAAAGGCTTTGAAAAGGCCAAACAAAAGCAAACGTAGTTGAACAGCAGAGTAATGGTGGCTAGAAAAGAGTGTGAATTAGGCAAAATTAAAAGCAGAAATGGAATAGGGATGAAGATTTTGAATAATCTATCCAGGGTAAAAAAAACAGTTCTCTTCTTTTCTCCAAATTGATCAAAATGAAGAAGCTTACCAGAAAGCTTGTAGGACAGACAGGTTCTCAGGATGTAAAGGAAATGGTCAGAGGTGGTCACTCTATAACAGAAAAGCCAAATGAGTTACTTGCCTCAGCGTTTTCTTGAAGAGGACATAGGGAAGTCTTTACACAGAAAGAACATGAGGAACCATCTCAAACTAAAACGGTTTTAAACAAATAGGTAAAATGAACAGTAATAAATAAAAGAATCAGGTGATATTCTTTCAAGAATTTGAACAGAACTTTAAAATGAAATTGTAAGTAAACTACAACAGTAGACAATGGTAGTGTATTTGCCTAAATCATTTCCAACATGACTACAAAGTGACAGGTGACAAAGGCGATGTAGAGGACTACGGATTAGACTTTGATTTTCCTACTAGGTATATAAAAACATAATAAACAACAGAGTTAAGTAAATAGAATTCAAGAATTCAGTCTTTCTTGTATAGATGCAAGAATATGATACATGACAAAGAATTAGCAGGGCTTTTATATATGGAAGTCATGCCTGACAAATAACCTAGTGTTCTTTGAAGGTGTCAGTGATGTATGAATATAATTACCAAGTGATCTACTTGGATTTCCAAACAGCTTTGGACATGATCCCTCATCTAAAAGGTTTAAGAAAACTAAGCTGTCTTCAGTTAAAAGATAAACTCATCATGTGGCTTAATAAAAGCAAATATGATAGGAAATGCAAAGATGGGAAAATGTGATTATGTGATTACATGAAAAGAAACAAAAGGTACAGATAAGGAGAGGCATTACAATGGATGCTGTTGTTCAGGAAGTCTAGCTATTCAAATTATTAATAAATGACCTAGAAAAGAAAGAAGATACAGGGTAACAAAATTTGCTGCTGTTGAGATATTATTCAAGGTATTCAACTCTCAAATTGACTGCAAAGAATTACAGGAGGATTTTGTGATACTGAATGACTGGACAGTAAAATGGCAGATGAAATTCAAGGTCAATATATGCAAAGAGATGCACATGGAGAAACACATCCTTAATTGTACATACAGAATGATGGGTCCTAAATTAGCTATTGCCTCTCAGAAGAGCGATCTTGAAATTATTGTATCTGGTGCTACTAAAACATCAGTTCAATGCTCGACAGTGGTCAGAGGAGCAAAAAGTATGATAAGAATGGTTAGGAAATGAAATGCGAACAAAATATAAACTCTCATTATGCCACTATATAAACATGTGGTGTACAACATCTTGAATAATGTGTATAGTTCTTGTTTATGTTTCTTGAAAAGGGCAAAGTGAAACAAAAAAGGTCAAGAGAATGTAATCACAGAGGAGGAATGATGTCTTTCCAGGAAAAACTTAAACAGATCGGAAAAGGGATGACTCGGTATGATATAAGATAGATAGAGATATATAAAAAAGTATAAAATAATAAATGTCATATAGAAGATGTATGGAGAAGGTCTATTGCTTAGTCTTCATAGTGCATTATATAAAGGGCATGAAGTAAAAAGAGCAGCTAGAGACAGAAAATAAACAAAAGGAAGCACGTTTTTACACCATGTGTAATTGAATTGCAGCACTCCTTACAGGAGGATGTTGTGGTGATCAGATGCAGAGCTGGGTTCAAAACCTGCTGAGAGTGTGAGCTATTAAACACCATGATGCATCTCATGAATTCCATTGACTGCACATTGTTGGAGAGAGACAGAGGAGGAGATACCACACAGTCCTTGCCTCGCCTTTTAATATTTCCTTAACCATCTGCCAGTTGCAGCTGTCCTTGAGGGGATACTGAGAAAGGTGTACCTTCTTTCTTGCCTGCTACAGCTAGGTTTTGTTCTCTAACTCTTCTGATTTGTCTTTTGATAATATCAAGAAAACCACATTTTATGAGGCACTATGGATGCAAAGAGTAAGTGCTTCTCCTTGCCATGAAGTGCTTACCTGAAGACCTTGTTAAAACAAAGGTTTACTGTTTTACAGATAAGGAAGTTTGCCCCAGCAAGGTTATATACCTTGTCCAAGGTCACACAGAGAGTCTGTTGCAATGCATTGTTGGTAAAATCACCCTTGCACTGCAAAGGTGGTTAGGAAATATGTCACACATTTCAGTCATGAGCGTCTTTAATTATTTGGGCCTTGCTTGGGTTCATTATTCTAAGTCATTTAGGACCACCGTCTTATTAATTACACAGCAACTTTCTGTGTCTAATGATTTAATTATAGAATATTACCTCATTAAAGACAAAAAACCTGATCAAAATAAAGAATTATTTAATACATACAATTGAATCCTTCAGCTTTTAACCAAATTAAGCATTGATGATTAATTAAGTGAAATTGAAAGCACTGTCACCTTAACAGAGGAAAATGCAGAGAGGAATGAAGTAAGGCTTTTCACAGGCTGTCTGAAGGTGGGGGTATTGGAAAACTCACAGTTGTCCACTAGTGGGAATAGAGTCCTGACGCTGTTGGAACAGGCACATATAAATGGACACGTCATGCATGGCAACCCTTTCCAGCTTCTGCTCTGCACAATTGAGTCTCAAACTGAAAAGCAAGATTAGCCATTTCCCAGGCGTTTCATCTGTGTAATGTGTTTGATGGCACTTCAACTCTTAGAGAAATTATTTCATGAATATCAATATTTTAAATCGTTCAGCAGGCAGGCTATGCTGTTAAAAATGCATCTTCGGTCTCTTTTATGTTCCTGTTTTTTTTTATTCTACTCAGGTTAGCACGGCATGGTTGGGATCTTTTAGTATCTCAGTTTCCTAAACAAACAAACAAACAAACAAATTGAATTTTCACCTTTATTTTTATTTTCTACTGTTCCTAAGGTTTTTCTAGGATAGTGTTATATTATTGAAATTTACTGAAGATGCTTCATTTAATAGGAACAGCATAAAACTTTTTTTCCTTCCTTTTTTTCCTTTCTAGCCCTTTTCCTTGAATATGCCATTGTCACAACCAGTATAGCTTACTTTTTTTTTTCTTCCTTTACTGTCTTTTTCCTTTTTCTGTAGCACACCCACTGTGTAGTTCTTTCTCATCCCAGCTGTCTCCTATCATTTTTCCTTTCGTCTTGGTGCTATGGGAGCAGAGTGTTCAGGCCCCCCATGCTGCCAGTGGCTTTCTTCTCTTCTCTTCTCTCATCTTTATTGCCTTTGAGCAATGCAGGAACCGCTGCACAGTACCTTTACCCCATAAACCTCAGAGACCCAAAACAGGTCAGGAGAACTAGACTAAAGGGAGTGGATAGCAAGGTATTGTATTTCATTTAATAATCACTGTTTATGATATGACTGTGCATGCAGTTCCTGTGCAATTAATGTTGCAGATCAACAGTGTGTTGAGAAACTCCTGAGACAAGTATTGAAGTCAAATGATTCCCTTTCCCAATAAATTACAAGGGAAGAGCTGCACAGTAAACACAATTGTAGTCATTCCAATCCCAAATCATATTTTCTTTCCTTTGGTTACTGAAGTCTCACTCTTAAAATCTAAGCCACTGTCAGCAGCAAAAATACAGAATATATGTTATGAAAATGCCTACTCATATCTCAAACCTCATGACTTGCGTGTATTAGGATAGAAAATCATAGGTAATAGTAGCACGTCTGAGATATATTGTTTTGCATGCGGTCAACAGACTTGCATGATGCTGTTTGCCGGATACAGTAAATCAAGCAGGTAAAGGAGACCAACACAGCCTTTAAAAAGTGAAGGAGTACTGAAATTTGGTACTATATCATACTAACATCTACAAACTTTCTGAGACTTAGGAAATCTCAATTTGGACCACTGTTAGAAAAGTCTGCGAGACTTTCTTCTTTATAAAGCCATTTTGCTGTAGCAAGGTCAACTCTGCAAACTTGCTTGTCCCTCAGTGTAAATCCCTAACTAAATCTTCCAAAGTATCTTATCACCTGAAGAAAGAAAACAGGTCTTCTGAGGAGTAGAGAGGAAGAGTCAATGATTTTATGGGACACAGTAGCGTTCATGTTGTCTTTGATCCATCGTCAATAAAAGGCTCATCTGCTACTCTAATGGAAGGAAGCAAAATAATAAAGTAAATTGAATGGCTACAAGCTTGAACGGGAAAAGATTCAGAATGTCTTGTCTGAGTGGGGTTGATTCTGATTGTTTTTCTCTCTTAAGGTGGTTTAGCTGTTTGATGCTGTTGTTAACAAAATTGTTTCAGATATATATTATTGCACCCATCTTCCAGGTCAGAAAAACTAAGAATAATAATGAGAAAAGTGGCCTACTCCCTACATTATGCAGTGAACTAATAGTAGAACTGGAAACAGAAGCTACATCTTTTGAGTCTTGGCTCAGTGCCTGTATTTATCACGCTTATGGTGAGAAAAGGACTTTTCCTGTGTTATTGGTGTTTGATCACTATGCACGTTTTTTTTCTTAAAGTAAATGCATGAGGTTCTTTATCTTTCCACACCTCCTTGGTGAGGTTATGGAAGTGTGCTTGAAGGTTTAATGTCTTTAGAAAGCACTTTGAGGGTGTAAGGCTATAATGTTTTCTGTGAAGCTATCCAGATTCAGGATCTTTCTGGCCTCATTAAGGAAAATCTTCGTGACTGTGGGCTGCACACCAGATTCAGATCTCAGGAGGTGATTCTTCCTTTGCCTGTGACACATTCGTGTTGTAAGAGGTCACACTGTAAGAGATGCTTTTGTTGCACTGACTAATCCTCATAGAGAACAGACTCAAGTCTTGGTCCTGCTTCAGGATTCAACAGGAATGCCAAGCTCGTCTATTCACATGTTCAGAAAAGCACTACATTTGAATTAGCAATAACTTAGAGTGGAGTTTTGATTTGTGACTATGATATGTTACAGTAATGAAGTTGAAAAGTCAGCAGTCAGCTACTAATGTGATGATACAGGTGTAAAACTGTAGCTGGAGGATAGCATTTTACCCACATGTGACTGATTATGGAAAATTGAGAGAAGTGTGTATTAGAATGTGCTAAGAAATATAGGAAAGCAGCCAAAACCAAAAGAACTAGAATACTGGTTGTTATTCAACCCATATTCAATCAAGGGACAACAAGGAGTTGTGACAGTTCCTAAGCTCCAGGGGTGACTGGTGCTCTCTGAAACTGTTGTCTCACATACTTTGTCATTCCCACATTTTTTTGCTAATATCACTTCTGAGCTTTGCCTTGCCTCCTGCAGACCTCTCCTAGCTCACATCGTTTCTTAAGGGCTCTGACATGAGTTGGAGCAGCTTTTCTGGCAGCCCACCAGCACAATTAGAGGGTTTAGCTGAGCTCCAAGGACAACCTTCTTGATCAGGCTTGGTTGACAAGGTGGCAGGTTTGAGGGAGACAAGGCAAAGACAGCTTTGGAAACTGTTCTGTAATTAATCCCAGATCTGTTTCCTATACTGATGTCTGCAAACTGCCCAGTGAGAGTTAATTTTCACAGGTCTAAGCACATCTACTGAAACTTTAAGTGATGATTTTTGTCATTTAATACAATGAAATTGCAGAAAGGAGTCAGAGATTCTCTTCACTGTAAGTCAGTCAAACTGTAAATGGGGATACTCTGCTTTTCACCTTCCTCAATTCAGAAAAACAACTCTTTGCTTGTTTAAGAATGAACTGAAGGGCACAACCGCACAGGAAAGGGGGAATACTCCCATGCTGTAGTCTTGCTCACTCCGTGCCTTGTGCAGCTAAATAGTGGTTCAGGCTTATGACACTGAATGGATATTATGGGTGAAATGCTACTGCACATCTAGGTAATGAGAACTTTTCCATTGCCTTTGGTGCAACCATGATTTATTTTAAGCATTAAACTTTAAGCATATAAACATCTGTTCACTTGGAATCGTTATTGATAATAGTTAAACCAATGTGAATTCAACAATTGATATGGAAGTTCTGAACTACATAAATTCGAAATATGCATCTAAAGGAAATATTTTGGAATTCTTTGATTACTTAATATTTTACATCATGCATTATTTTATTAAACTGTTATGATTTTAATAACAGTTATTTTTAATATACATAAATATAAACATGATGTCATTTTCCTGGCATAAATAATATTTTTGCATGCAATTTGTTTCATTCTTGTCTCCTATTCATATGTATTACTAAAATTTTGATGTGATCTTTTCACAAGTCTAAAAAGGCCACCTAGTGTACCTTCACAATGAACTAAATTAGAAATAAACCCTTTGCTGTTTGTCCTTCTCCTTACTTCCTGCTATATTGTAGTGGTAGCATAAGACTTATTTATCAATGTAAGAAAATATAAGAAGCTATTCAGAAAAAGGAGACACCATCCTTACCTTCGTGCAACTTTGTGCAAACACAATTGACACGCAGTGTAGAATTGAGCTTTCTGCCATGCAGAGAGATGAGTGAAATGATAAACCTTTGAAGGCCTCTGCAGAAAAGCAACTGATGCACAAAGAATATATACATTGTTTCCTTAGTTAATTTTAAATGTCTTGTGATAAATTATTTACTCTTTATGAGTAATAGAGATGTAGTGATAGCACTGCTGGAGCTGTCTTTCACTAAAACTGTCTAGGCAAAGTTCTTCATCATTTAATCAGAGGAGAAATGAAAGGACAATGGAGAGCTTTCCAGAAAAATACAATTACCTCCCAAAGTGAAAAAATCAGGCTGTGAAAAGATAAAATCTAAACATTTTTTGATGCTGTCGTGTTGTGTCATATCAAGTAAAATAATGACCAGGTTTTAGTGGTTGGTGACAATGGAGGAAAGGTAAACATGTCATCCTTGAAGGTAACCTCTGTGAGTGAGATCTAGATTTAAAACCATTAGTGTTTCTTCTTCAAATTTCTCCAAAAAGTTTAAATTATTGAACGGTTCTGAAAATCACATTCACTATCCCTTACTTAATTCCAGTAGATAAATTGTTGAATCGTTTGTTGTGAAAAAATCAATATCTGAGTTGAAAATATTGGCGAATTGATCTTTATTTCTGTGAATGTAAGTTATGTATCTACCAGCATTCGCAAAATAACTTTCATGCTGTAAGTTGTTTGCAGACAGTCTACTCTGGTTCTGGATCTAATTGGGCTTGTTTTACTTCTTGGTGTATGAAGAAATAACAGGTTACGACACAGCTCCCTGATATCCAAAGCATGTACAGGCATTCTATCTTCATATAGATATCAATATGAGGTTTTACATATTGTGAATACACTTTATAAATCAGGCAAAAAATACCAGGGAATAAACAATACATATACACAAGGCTGAACTAAGAATTCCTCATTTGAAAGATTCATTCAAAACTGATGTGACAATATGCAACCCATTGTAACACAATGCAATGCAATGGGGTTGCAATTTCTTCTATTGCTTTCTTGGTCCTTTTGCGGAGATTTTGCAATGTCACTGATTTGCCTGTTTGGAAAAATGTATCTAGACTACCTATACTAAATGCAAACCAAAACAAGATGATCTCAACCTACCCAATTTTATGAACTGAAATACAAAAGAGCAGTCTTGAGGAATAGCTAGGAAACATATTATACTTTGCTCAAGGCCAGATCCAAAACCAGCAAAGAGAATGATGAAAAGAAAAGCAAGGTTTTCAAAACATGACATTTTCTTGCCTGCAGATTGTGGGCTGTGCAAAACTATTTCAAATGTGTGCCTAACCTGTTGAGTGGAAAACTGAAAGTTTGACCAAAGCACCACTGGAACATTTTTCTCAGAGCCAACCACCTGAAAGAGAGGGTACCCCTAAGTCTGGACACTGACACCAGTGTCGGTGCCCAGGAGCACACAGGAGTTCAGACAGGGCAATTGCCCTGAAGTATCTTGTAGGGAATGCTGAGGTGCTCTTCTGATCAGAAGGTTCAGTGCCTGCTGGAAAGGCACTAACTCAAAAACTAGTAGAGACTCTCATAAACCTTTAGACAAGGTGATGTTTGCCAGAACCTGCTAGTACAGTAGACACCAGAACTTGGTGCTGCTGATGGGACTGCCAAATCGTTTCTACATGTTTAACATTTTAGATGTTTTTAATGTTGTTTTTAATTTTATTTTTGCATTTGCCAAACCAAAAATTCTGCTGTTCATGCTCAAAAGACATGTTTATCAAGAACACTAAACTAATTTTAGAAAAAGAGTTTGAAAGCTGAACAAAAATATTGATCTGCCTGGACTATTTTCATCTCTTCATTTTTTGATTCTTATGTTATTACTCGTCAACAAAATTGAATCAGGGACATTTTTTATAGCTGGATGACTTTGACAGCTCATTATTTCTTGAGTGAAAAGGAAACTCCCAGCAAATGTGGCAGGTAAGACACTTCACCTGTTCTTTTTTGTGGTCTGTGGAGGAAACTGTTGGAGGCAGTGAGGGTGTCAGCCTGCTGTTGGGCACTGGGAAGGAGCAGGGCCTCTCAGAGGTCTGTCCCACAGCCTTCCATCTTCTGAAATGGTGATTGGGGGGGCTTCATATCTTGGTCCATCTCCTGGTGGAGGAATTGCCCCCACATGGGGCTGGGCAGGCATGGCTGAGGGTGAGTGGCCGCCATGGCAGGAGGAGAAATGGGGCAGACGGGTGAAAGGGATGGTGCTTGGAACATGGCAGGAGGCACAGTGCTGGAGGGAGGATGGTGCCCTGAGGGACCTGTGCTGGGGCTGGGTCACCCTGAGAGACTGGGGCTGCCAGCCAGCCATGTGGAAGCGGGGACACTCCTGAGGAACCGTGTCCCAGTGGGCACACACATTGGAGCAGAAGAGCAGTGAGAAGCCAGGGCAGAGGCAAAGAGAGAGGAAAGAAGATGGAGGATCAGCAGGAGACTGCTGGGCAGGGACAGCACCCTCCCAGGCTGCCTGCTGTCCCTCTGAAGGCAACCATGACAGCAAGGGAAGGCAGGAGGAGAGGCGTTGGGCTGAAACGGCGTGTGGGGAAGGGGGATGAGAGGTGTTTGCCTCAGTGTTTGTTTAATTGTTTGTCTTCCTGTTTTCCTTAATACTTGAATCAGTAATTAAAAATTGATGCTAATTGGCAATAAATTATATTAAGTGCAATTCCCCAAGCTGAAGCTGTTTTGCCCATGGCAGGTCCTTATCCTGAAACATTTGCTTCTGATAGTGTTACTGAGAAGGAGTTGCAGTGATGAAGGAATCCGGTAATAAATGACCATGAAATGATGGACCTTTCCCAGATGACAATCTCACCAACCTCAGGATACGGATGGCTGTGTTCCTCCTTCTCCTTCCGGCTTTCCCTTGCCCTTCTTCCTCCCTATTCCCTATTCCCTTTCTGTCCTTGTTAGAGAAGGGAGCAGCTCACTCATAAGAAAGCAACTTTGGTGACAGGGCACAGAGCAGACATGCAACAAGGAGAAAACATCTTCAGAAGTGATATGGGGGAAATTCTCAAGGTATTGGAGGAGCATGTCCTTGAAACTATTACGGTATATGGGGTAACCTTTGAGGATGGCTGCATGTTGCCGGTGTTGTATAAAGAATTTTACATCTTTATTTAAACTGCATTATTAAAATTAATGTAATCTACTTTAATGCCTTGTCCTTTTCTGTACTGAGTACACTTGACAGGGGAAAAAAGGATGCACTTATTATCTGTCTGATGAACTAACGCAAAAATAAATCCTTATTATGAAGCTTGCTTATATAGGTCTGTTTCAGGTATTAAACCATTATATCTTGTCTCTAAACTACGTTATTCCCCAATGTAAACAGAAATTTTCACAAGGTGGCATTTTATACTACATATTTGAATTTATGTAAGGTAAGGCCTATAGTGTTCAACATACATCTGTAAAAATCTTTGATTTATATTTCCTAGAACTAGGTCACATAAAGCATTCATTTTAGGATGACAATATTTATGTGCCTGCTTATACTGGCATCTTTGGCTCTGAATGAGAATATATAGCTGTGTTAGAGAGATATTTGTTAAGCAAAATAATGGCATATTGTTTTTTTCTGAGTTAAAGGTGATAATTACTCACGGTATATATGAAGCCATTAGTAATACACAGCTTCTCTGATATTGCTTTTCACCCTGTAGACACCCTTGTAAGTTTACCCTCAGTGCCTATTACTATCTTGGTGGTGGTTGATCATCCCGAGAAAGAGATTTATGGTGGGAAACAGCTTCCTGTGTCACAGAGTTCAGGACTCTGCTACCGCAGAAAGGCACGCTATATAGTATCTTTTTTTTCCTCATCGTTCCTGATGTTAGAACTCTCTAGTTTTGCTGGAACACATCATTTTTCAAGAAAGTATTCTGCACTCTCACTTTGCTGAAGAATAGAGCCACCTTCTCTTTGTGGAGCTGCTGGATAAATGTTAATGCTTAGCTTATACTCATTAATTCATGCACCTACAGAGACCTTTGAATTAAAGAGCTCCACTTCTTCCTGTAGTTTATCACAAGTTATGTTGCACTTGCAAAGCACAAACCAAATCTACTCCCAAACTTTATTCACTTACCTAAAAAGCATGGGGGTTTTTTATTTCATCTGATAAAATAGGCTTTTGATTCATCCAAAGTTATTTACCTTGCAGCCCTTATGTTAGTCCTTTGTAGCCTGTGTTCATCTTCTTTGAACATTGATGTTCAAAGCACTGCAAATGAAGCCAAGGCAGTGCCTCGTACTGAGCCCTAATGCTTCCCTGTTACTGAATTTCACCTGAACCTCATCAGAGGATCACATTTGCCTTTTTTTCTTGCCTGTGTTACAGAAGTAGTCATTGTACGTCTGATTAAATCAGCAAATGGAAATGCTAGTAAAATAGCAACATGGAGGAAGTAATCAATTTTTAAGTGGCTAGATTTAATAAAGAGTTTATTTGGCCGTTCTGATATTTTTTTCTTTTTGGTGCTAGGTGCAGACTGTGCTAGGTGCAGACAACGCTTGGTAGCAAAGCTTACACTGATAATAACTGACTGTCTGATCTCTGTGAGAAAGTCTGAAATCTGGAACTTTGCCCTTTAAGCTGACTGAATATTGCCTTGCTGTAAGGCACAGAGAAAATAATGAGGAGCGGAGGGTAGATACAGAAGGTGTGAGAGAGAGAATTCATGGTTTTACGTACACTGCATGCTCAAGAAGAGACACTTTCTCTGAGAAATGCAAACTCAACCACTTTCCTTAATTGACCCTTCACACTTGAAATAATTTATTTCCAGTTTGTTACTAGACATGTTTTGGCTTCCACTCTCGCACTGAGGGGCGGTCTGTTACTGAAGGCTGCTAGCTTTTGCTGAACCAGCTGTTTTTGGGCTCTGCACATGGGAATGTGGCAATGAGATACGGTAGGTATGAGCAGATAATGCGGCGAGGCAGGACTCCCTTTAGACTGGGACTGAACTGAATAAATTAGAGGGAATGCTGTTACAAAACTGTGCCTTGTGACCTATTTTTCTCTTGCATTTCACCAAGCAAGGAGACAGCCTAGGAGTCTTCTTCAAGCTTTAATGAGTCCCTACCTTCTCCTAGTTGAACTCTGAAAAGAAGAAAGCATCCAGGTGAATAAATGTCAGGAGCCAAGCTTAACTAGACTATGTGAATGATAAACTTATTTCTAGCAGAATTGATTTTAAAGCTCTATTGGGCTGAAAGTTTATTCACACTGGCACAGAGAAGTCCAAATGAATTCATTTTATCTCAGAGAAGGCTGCAGTACCTTACAGACATTAATCTCTCAGGGATGGATTTGAGATCTGCCTTATAGATAGGGCTGGGTATCTGTAGATACAGATAGCCTGGAGGATATCTGTAAAGGAGAGGTGGAGTATGGATGTCCCATTTTCAGGGGTAGCTAAAGCATACCTTTCACATTTGAAGACACTCAGGATGGACTTCTTACTATCAAATGTCTCATAGTGCAGACTGCTTCAGAAGCAGCAAGCAATGAACACAATAAACAGTGTTTTTTCAAAGACATTTACCACCATTTAGGCACGTGATTGTTGGAGGGGAATTGTGAGAGGCGGCAATTTGGAGATGTTCTGGAAATCATGTGTAACAAGTCCCTTGTAGAAGACATATCACAACCTGGAGCAGAGACTTCAGAGCAAAAGGCACAGGCTCTTCCATGTGTCCATGAAAGGTCAGACCTTTTAGGTTTTCTTATTCTCTTTAGTGAAGGGCAAAAGTGAGACTGCATGCACACCAACTGGTGAGCAACAGAATCCATATGGGAACCGACCTGTCTCCTTTCCAGTGCTCAGCAGTTCACATCCAGCATCACTGCTTGATCTCAGATGTAGATCCACAGAAGAATGCAGAGAGGATGAAACTTCCCAGCAGTTGGTTGAAAGTGACTTCTCTTAACCTTTCAAAGTTTATATTTTTGCTTGTTTATTTTTTGTGATATGAGCTCCTGCTGACATCACAGCTGAGCAAACACTCTCCTATGGATAGGTATACGCTTTCCTATTCCTTTGCAGCCATGGAGACGATGGCAAGGTCTGAGCTGGGAAGGGAAGATCCATGTAGCTCAGAGACCTGTGAGGAACTAAGACAGCAGACAGCCAGTTTGCGGAGCTGCTCTGTGTCTGTCTTGGCTGCAGAAAAGAGCCTTTCCATTGCAAATGGACGTGACATTTTTTATGAGGGAAGATATTATCATAGTTTGGGAGGATGGATATGGTCAAGGGTATGTATTCAGCTTAGTGAGGGAGCTGCAAGCTATAAATACAAGGTGTGGTGATTACATGTGGGCAGATTAGTACTGACTATATGTTTTGACAGTGGAAATTCACATTTTGCTTGGCTCAAGTCAGAAATAGAAGACTTCTGTTGTTATTGTTGTTCTTTTTGCATTTTCTTTATGTCTTAATTACTCCTCCTGTCAGAAATAAGATATGTAAGCTGACAAAAGTTTGAGGTATTTTTTTTTCCGAAGTCCTAGAAAGATTCAGTTGTAGTTTGATTTGAATTCAAAATGATGATTCTTCTGAGAAAACGATGCTGTCCTGGACTGCGATCTTAGTCGCAGTCAGTCCTGTGACAACATCACAAACTTGCTCTCATATTTTTTCTAGGTTACAATATATGACTTAAACAATCTCTTGAGGCCTGTCAGAAGGATGCTTGTTATTAAACTCCACTAATGTAATACATCCTTTTCAAAGGTCGTTAAGTTTGGAGCTTTGTCTGCAATCATTATTAAAACATCAACCAGGTGATTAATCCAAATGACACTATGCAAATGATTGTTTCTGTACCTCTGCCTGTGATACTCAAGCTTTTGCCATTACTGCTTGAAATGAGAATGTCTCTTTCTTCCTACCTTTTGAAAAGGCAATTTCTTTGTCAGATAAGTTTCTCAGTTGTGGACAAATTAAAATCTGAACTGGCCCTCTGAATAAATTTAAAAGTTGCACATGAAAAAACCCACCCACTTTGGAAAGATTTCTAATATCAAGAAAGTATGAATCACAAGTTTTTGAGAAGTGGAGTAGGTCAGAGCAATTACAGATGAAATCAAAAGCATTGTAGAGGACTTCTGAAAGAAGTCAAGAATTATAACATAGAAACAATCTTCTACCTATTCCTTTCCTGTCACATTGACTGCTCCTTGAAACACATGCCCAGCACTATGTATCCTCACATTGTTGTCTTCTTCACTGGAATTTCAAAGCTTACATTTCTCTTTCCACCTAGTGCCCATCCTCTCTCTGTTATTTTTACTGTAAGTGTTATGGTGTCAGCTGTGCTGATCGCTTCAGAGGACTGAGGTCTTAAAAGTGTCGGTACACACATTCAATATTTATATAGCTTTTTATCAGACTATTGGCTTTTTTCATTCACTTGCTGTACCAGTCTAGAAATGAAAAGGACATTATTGCAACAGCCTTGACTTTCCTCTTGTGTTGAGATTTTTCAAATGACAGACGGAGTTACTTTTTAAAATATATCCATGATAAGAAATGAACTCCGGATCTGTGCCACTTGAATTATTTAGCCTGACACTTAACAAATAGAGCAGCTTAAGTTCTCCATAGAAGCAGTTTAGTTAAGAAAGAGGATACAAACGAGACCAGTTGCATATTTAAAGTGTGACTGCGCCAGTGTGTGAACCCTGTGACACTATCACATCAACTTTTGATAGCCATTAAAGGAAGATGATATATTTTCTTTCAGCTTTGGTCATTTAGAAGGTGTGTAGAAAATTTCTTTCCCCCTGCAAGCTTACATTATACAGTCTTGTTTTTTTAAATCCAATCTGTCTGTGTCAGAAGCCCAGCAGTAAGTCTGCTTCTCTGTATGAGGGAAATTGTTTTCTACTAACTGATGACCTCAGCATAGCAGTTTCTTTTCCATCACATCAAAGCTCACAGTCAGACTTGCTGCAGCAAGTGCACTTTTGAGTGGCTTTATGACATATAAAGACCCTCTTTGGCATTCATACTGTGCTTCTCTATTGTTTACAAGCTAGCAGTGAATTATTTATGGAAGTTGCGGGAGATATGACTCTCCTTTTGCCCAAAAGCTGTATTTTATCTTGTGGTGAGATTTTATGTGAAAGCTATTTTGGGGGTTTATGTCCTTTTTACATTTATTTGACAGGTTTTATGGTACCAATTCCTTGTTTCCATTTTTATTACCGTTAAAACCCGTCTCTGAAAATTATTATTAAATCATGGCTTTAACTCAGCTGATGATAGTTTTCTTAGCATTTCTGGTTTTGAGTGATTTCAGATAAGATCGTACTGAACAAACTAACATGAATATTCTTAGCAAAGGAGCAGCCATTTTGCTTCTTCAAATAAAGCTTAAGATCATTGGTTCATATATGCAAAGTATGTTCCTTAGATCAGAGTCCAACTATGCTTCACTCTACCAATATTATGAAGTTATGAAATCAGTCAATAGCTGCATTAGCATAAAGCCAAACTGTTAGCGGTGACCAATGTTAAAACTCACTGATCGTTTGCTCTATTTTATAGATATTGAAGCATCAAAGACAGGCAGTGTTATAACAGTTTGACCAAACCGATCCTAGAGATGACATATAATTTCAGCTCCGTAGGAGTGAACCGCAATTTGATATATTTTTCCCACTTAACAAGAGAAAGGCAACTGCATTCATTGCCACATATTCTTATGAAGATATTTGGACTTCTTTTCATAAATGCCAAACTCAGAATCAGTTCAGTTCAGAGAAAGGAAAGATTCCAGGCACTAGTAGTTAAAACTGCCTGATAAGGACCTTTCTTCCCCAGGTTCTTCATCTTAAATGTGTTTATTCTTTGAATGATGGTACTGCCTAAATGTCATAACTAGATCTTCTGCTAAAGGCAGAATTAGGAACTTCTCCATCTCTGAAACTAACATTCAGACATATATATAACATTTGACATCAGCTGGAAGTGGAAATTTTGGCCCTGTGTCTCAGTCCTTCTGTTTGAATTCATGATGTGGAATGTTTATGTATGTGCATTTAGAGCCCGAAAGTCTAAGAGAGTAGCTATCCTCTGGATTTGTCGCAATTGTCAGTGGCTATGCTGCTGTTACTTTGCATGGATATCTTTCACAGAGAAGTGACTGTGCATGGGAGTATATGTGTCTCACAGACTAGAAGTTAAGGTATTTTGGAAAATGGAAATGCAGCCTACAGGCATTTCTGTAATTGTTTTTGCAACAAAGAACCTCATGGTTGGTTTGGTAGTGGTGTAACTTGCACATCAAATGCTGCGTTCGTTTCACCTAGCTTCATGTGCCTATGATTTAGATATGCAGAGCTGAGATAATAATCCTGAATCTCTTTGTATTCTGTGGTAAAAAGTAGGCATTACTGGACATTGAAATTAATTTGACTCCAACATATCTGCTGTTCTGAGCAGCATTGGAGCTTTTGAAGTGAAAAAGTGGCATGATCACAGGATTTCTGTGCATGGCTGATTGGATCAAACTTACCTGGGGATGGTATGGCTTCTCAGCTTTGAGATGTAAAGCTTCCTGTGGGAAATGTTTTGAATATATAACATGGGATTTGCAGAAGTGGGTAGGACCATTAAAAATCTGTTTAATTTCATTATAATAGAGCTGGATTAGCACTGAATGCTTTAGGATATACTATTTTTTTGTGCCAGCTGTTCCTCTTGGGGCTTAAATATTTATGTTGGCTGCTTCTTGATTCTCTTCTTTAAGGAAATACGTGATCTTCTGAAACCCATAATGACTGCCAAATTTTAATCTGAAGGGCTCTGTGGAGTTGCCTAAACATTGGCATTTACTTTCATTTGAGATGCCGCAGGGCACCCCTGACATCTGAATGAGGCTGACAGATATTACACAAGAAAGAAAAGAGATAGTCATACTGCTGGTGTAACAGCTGAAGACCAGCCGGATACCCTAGAACGTCTGAAATGACATTAGCAGTCTATGTTTAGAATGTGAACCGTGCCCTAATTTCCTTCAGTGGTTTCCTTCGACTGTCCAGATATGGTACTGGGGCAAAGAAATTGGAATCAACTTCTCTAATTACTCTCACTGTAACACAGTCTGAGTGGAGACAGGACACCTTCCATTTCTTGTCACAATAGGTGCAACTTCCTGATTGATTTAATAATGTCTTGTCTTGTATTCACATGTAGCTTTAAACATCTCTATAAGCAGGGACTTGTTTTTATAGGTAGACTGTTGGCATAGGTCTTGGCAACAATACAGATATTCCCATGCCAGAACAAGCTCTACTGTATGGGACTACAAGTGCATTTGTCTCTAGAAGTGGAGACCTCCCTCCTGCTTGTTTTCCCTTTTTTACTCACAGAGCACAGCAAATAGAACTTGGTCTTGATATCAGTAGCTGGGGCATGGCATTTCATAAAGACCCAGTGTCTATTAGACTGACATTTTAAAATTTGCTGCTAAATCAAAGCCTCCTCACTCAGTCAACCACCCACAGAATGACATTTCAGAAATAAAAGCATAGCATCTCTGCAAATCTGTCCCTTGTTACAGAAGCATCTCTCTGTCTCCAAGATAATTAAAGCCTTACCTGTGAGCTACGGCCCTATATGTCAAGTAGAACCTTGTCTCTCAAAATCTGAAAGACTTTGGAACCTGCAAAAAGCGGATAACATTCAGTTAGCAACTTCAAGGTCTGTTTTCTGCCTGAGTTAGGAGTCAATGTAGAGACATGATGGAGCTAAAACCAGCAAGGAGTAATGCTTACTGGCCCTCAAGGGAAGCTTTCATGCTTTCTTATACCAATGTCCTGCTTACAGAACATCCATCAAATTTGGCTGGAGCTGTATGTGAGAGGCAGATATTGAAGAGAAATTGATCCAGGCAAATATTGCAACCAAAACTCGAAGATGACCAACCAGTAAAAAAGGTCAAAGTGAAGAGGAAAATGTTAGGTAACTAATTATTTCAAAGAATTCAGAATATCTGGAAAAGCGATTTATTCGTTCCCTAACGGGCTGTCATGATTTGATGTGGTGGGGGAGGTCTGGGTGGCAGAACCTGCCCATCAGACTGGACTCCCATCCCTCTCGGGGCTTGAGCCAATTGGTGCCTCTGCGAATTGCCCTATTTACGTCAGGACAAAGGAACTGGAAAGGTGTGCCTTTGCCCAGGAGCAAGGAGAAGGGAGGAGGGCGCTGCCCCCACTCCCGGCACCCAACCAGGCGGCAGCCCGTGCCGGGCTGAGGCCATCCGCTGGGGATGGCTGTGATGGAGCAGCTTGGGGAACTCGGGGAGAGCCCCACTCCCGGAGTGCCCACCGGGCTGAGTTCACCCAGAAAAGACTGAGATCTGAGAGAAACGGCCACACCAACACCAGGTCAGTGAAGATGGAACGGGACAACGTGTGCCGCAGCTGATTTCCCCTTGCAAGCGGCCCCTTTGCAACCAGTCCTCGGTGAAGCAAGCAGAGACCCACTCGTAGCCCATGGAATGATCCGCTTCGAGAAGAGATGTCAGAGCCTGAGTACGGTACGCATCTAAGGTCCGTGGGACAACCCCCACTGATGGGGAGGTGTTTGGTTTAAAGGAGATGCCTGAGCCCGCAGACTATTGTGAATGATGGGCACAGGTTGAGGCGCATTTACGCATTTACGCGTTTATGCATTTACGCATCTAAGTCTGGGCACATTTATGCATTTTAAGTCTGTATGGAGACACATTTAAAGTCTGTGTGACGACCCACGCTAGAGCGAGTGGCAACAACTCCCTAAGAATCTGAGACTGGTAAAGCCCGCACTTGGGGCAATCCAATGGGGTAAGGATTGCCTCCTGTGGGTAGGACTCATGCTTTCCCCGTGAGCAGGGGACCCACTGGAGCAAGGGACAATGGTGTAAGGACTCCTTCTCCTTTAAGAGAAGCGGCAGTAACAACATGGAATGAACTGACCTGCACTCCCCCATACCCTGCCCTCCCCTGTCCCCACCCCCCCGTCCCCCTGTGCACTGACCTGGCCTTGTTTTCTTGTTATCCTCTCAAATAATCATTTTTGTTTGCTTTTCTCTTTTTAGGTAGCTGTTAATAAACTGTTTTGGTTTAAGAAAACAGCCTCTTTTGCCCGGGACTGTGGTTGGTGGGTGCTCCTCTGTTCCTGTCTCAACCCTCAGCTCTTTTATTATATTTTTCTCCTCTTCACTTTACTGGAGTGGGGGAGCTGCGTGGAGTTTAGTTGCCGGATCGGCCTAACCCACGGCATGGGCCAAATTAGTCTTTAATTTCATCTAGTTTTTGTGATATCACTACTACTACTGTTATTACTACCACTACTACTACAACTACATAACTAACTAGATATATACCTGGTTTAACTCACTTGATTTTGAGTACCTGTATTTTTTGCTTCTTAAGCACAGAAGGGCACAGTGCTGCAGCCTATTACCTTAGAAAATCCCCCTAATGACTAGCAGTAAAAAGTTGCCCTGTGTCTTTCATTGGAAAACTGATGTTTTTGTTCAAACCAGTGTCTATGGTTTACCTCTTCCAGGCTTCCATTGAAGAGCCATGATGGTTTATGCTCTGTTCTTTACATTCGGCAGACAAGCTTCTCACATCTGGTCAATTACCTGTGTCCTGCTTGCCCTTTCTGCCTAATCCCTCTCTTATATACAAGTCCTTTATGATGTGACAGTTGAACATTAAAAACAATGTGAGGTTAGATCGAAGGCAAGCTGAAAGTAACCCCTGTCAGAATGATAGATGCCTGTGTTGTACTTAGATTTTGCTTTTCCAGCACAAATGCCCATGAAACTAATCTTTCATATATGACTTTACAGAAATTTAAGTTAGAACAAAATTTGTTATGAGACCTTTTCAAAATTAAAAACATTGATGAAATAAGTTTTCTATTAAAAGTCTATTTATTGACAATAATTGTTTAAAGTTATAAGATCCTGCAGGATTTCTGTTAGAAATAATGGAACAAATCCTGGATTTGAAGCTTGGGCAGTAGAGTAAAAATAAAGCACCTTAAATGCCTCGTGCTGTTGTGCTGATGGGTAACATCTTTGTGATCCGTTTATGAGTGACTTTAGTGCTACAATTTTGAGACCTTTCAACATGTATTTTAGCCCTGCGTGGAGTCAAGAAGTTAATTTCTTTTTTTGCCATTAGACCTTGCTTTTCTCTTATACCTCAGCCTTTCAAACTCATGTTAAAAGTAACATAGACTGTATTCTAATGTTTTAATTATGAGCAATATGTGCTTGGACTGGGCATAACTGAAGAAGTGACCAAGAAAAGGTGTCCATGGAATAAATATTCCTGACTCACTATCGGTTCTTCTGAGGGCCCTGGGAGAGTCTAAATCAGAGACTTCTTGCCCTTGCACTGGTTAAAAAGGAACCTTTTTAGAAGTAGTTTGGCCTCATATTTGCCCTATAGTTACATGTGTTTAAACTGACACTCAGGAGCTGTAGTCTTTTGCCTAACTCACAGAGCTCCAGAGATTTGTCTTATTCTTCACTTTAGTGTTAGTCATAATTGCTTTAAATAAGATTTTTCCAAAGAATGGTCTAAGGATGACTAGTGGACTGCAAAGCTGTGGAAGTTGTTTCCTGGGGTTATTAAGCTGTGTTTTCAATAACATTGAGA
Organism: Tauraco erythrolophus; assembly: GCF_009769465.1. Lineage (NCBI taxonomy): Eukaryota > Metazoa > Chordata > Aves > Musophagiformes > Musophagidae > Tauraco > Tauraco erythrolophus. Next base: position 45,554,693 of record NC_141465.1, on the reverse strand, counting down.
ATTTGAAGCGTAAAGAGTGCATGACTGTCTACAAAAAATGAAGAGAGCAAACAATAGCCCACTCCTCATTCCCAGATTGGAGAGCTATTCGTTCAGTCATTAGTGCATACAGTGTGAATGAAGACTGCAGGTACTGATTCCCAGTCCCAACTAATTTTCATTCTGGACATTCCAGTTTGCTTGGCTTAATCCTCATCCTTTCAAAAGCAGCAGTTTTTCAGGCATACTGCACAATACTCAAGACCAATCTAGCATAGCATTAACCGAAAATGTTATAAATATGTTGTAATTTTTTTGCCAACACTAAGTATAAACCCTAGAACAAGTGAAGAAGGGGTATTTATATCTGTGTTTTCAGAGCTCTCATAGAACACAGGAAATCCACACATTCACTCCACGGCCCCCAGCTCACTGCCATTTCCATGCCCTTAACATGATATTTATTCATTGCAAATTAAAGCAGTATAATTTCTGCATTCAATCCCTCTGTAATAGCGGAAGCAGTAATCTAAACAGGCTGCTAGATTCCAATGACATATTCATTAGGACTGAATTATGAGTTCAGCACATCCTGAAAATAGGGACTGCTTAGTACATTTGCACAGCTGTCATTTTGCTGCAGGCACAAACCAGGAAAGGAATGACTGCAAAACCAACTGCTACAGTTCTATACATATCAGCTGTTCTGGTAACCACACCCTCCTTCCCTCCTCCAAATAGCATTCCTCTGACAGGATTTGCCTGCCAAAGCAAAGGAGTAAGTTGATATTTAGAAATAAATGTAAAAGAAGGAAGGGGGTTCAAAAGCATTGGGTGAAATACGCTCTAAAACTAACACACATCAGAGAATAAAAACCACTTGCTGAAATACAATTTCTGTTTTAAAACTGTAAAAAAGCACATAAGTTCACATCGCACCATATGGTGTTGAGTTAAATCTGCTTTGTAGTTTTGAGTCAAGAACATATGCACCCAATGAAGTGGCAGTTGTTATATAAAATATGACTGTTTTGTTAGTAAATAACATTAGAAAGCTACAAACAGCCTCTTAAGTGATATTTTTCTCCAGCAGATTAGTATGCAGAGCAGCCATGACTGTGAATGAGCTTTCAAGGCCAAGCAACTCTTAATCACTTTAGAGGCCGAAGGAGCTGGCTAGGTGTGCCTGAAAGTTTGCACAAGCCTGCTTGTCTGAGAAGAGGAGATCACACAGATACATTTGCTATACTGCAGGTGGCATTTTAACGTTTCAATTCCGTCTTTTTGAATGAGGAGGGCTCAGGCTGTCAATCAGAGAGGAGCAAGAGGAACAGCCCCTTTTTTGCCAGATGCGTTTTCTCATTTGGTCCTATATATCTTGTGTGTGTGAATCAAGACATGAATCCTGCAAAGTGAAAGCTAACTCAGGCTATGCAGCCTTTCGCGTTCGCCTCCTGCGCTGGGGCGAAACTGCAGCCGTTTCAGCATGGTGCTCTGAACTCGGTGGAGAGGTGCTGGTGCTCCATACTGGGTGCTGGCGAAACAGCGTACTCCAGCCTCCTGGCAAACTGGTGACGTTGTAGAGCATGTCAATACTGGGTGACAGCTCTATGGAGGGGTGGGGGAAAGACATAGAGCCACAGAGGAAAGGACATAGAAAGAGATTTCAGAGGATCTAGGCAGGACTTAGAGAGATCTCCGCCTTCTTTTTAGTGTGCTGGCTTTTATTGTGTTTTACTGTTACCAATTCTGGATTTGGGCACATTAAGAGGATATCTTGGGTCCCTACTATGCCTCACGTAAGGAACTGGCCATGCTCAAATACTCAGACATCACTGACTTCAGTCTAAACCAGCAACTATAGTTTCTGAAGAGTGGCATATCTGTATGCTGTTAGGGATGTGATAAAATCTTAGAGAGACAATGAAGGGGGGAGGCCAGATAGCACCCTGACCAGCTACTGCCATGCACATCCCAGGAGCCATTGACCCATCTGAGGCCCATCTGCACAAGCACAGAGGAGTACAGGGGCACAATGCCAGGTAGAGGGAAACCCGAATCAAGGACTCCTGTCTGGGCCTCTCCCAGGCTGCCACCGCAGACCCTCAGCCTCAGTGTCTGAGTGTGACACGCGTCACCATGAGTGCCTGTGTATTTCTGAGGGCTGTGACTTGGAGCACAGGGAGATGGTTATCGGGCCCTGGGAAGTGCCAGCCATCTGTGTGTGTGTGTGCACATGCATGATGGTCTATATCAGCAACTCGAGTGGGTCTGCAGCCTCCAGGTTTTTTATGTCCAGGTGCCACCAACTGGGAAAGCTGGGATCAAGGGGCAGCTACTTGGTAGACTAAGACCAGCTGCTGGAGGGATCCACACTGCATGCATGCGTGCACACACACATATATATATTCTCACTAGTGGGCTTCCATCTTGCTTAGCCAGAGAGGGGAGCAGGGTAAGGCTTTTGGTGCTATGTTCATACAGGTGCTCTGAGTGTCTGTCTGTGATCCATGTGGCTGATCGTGTATGTTTATGTATCTATGTAAATATGCATATTCTTGTGTTTGTATGTATATATGTGCTGTATGTGTGTGCTCTGTGTTCATGTCCCTGTTGGCAGTACATCTTCAGCCTCACTACCAGTTGGAGCATGGAACATGCTGTGGCAGCAGCCTTGCCTCTGTCAGGGTGCTGGATCCAACACAATATATTTTCCTCTAACATATTCGTTATGTATTATGTTTATGTGACCTTTTGTTTTCTTTCCTCGCTCACCATTCATGTTAAGAACAGCTTTCAAGTGCAGCAAATGTCTGATGACTGCAGGTTTTGGTAGTGCTAGACCTGTATTTAAGAAATAGATAGCCCTTTCTGAACTCATGCAATTAGAAGCAGCTATTTAAAGCCCATCCTTCTGTGTGCCAAAGGGATCTGCTGAAGCACATGGATGTTGGGACAGACCCATGTGGATACCAAGAAAATTAAACTTTTTCTTATCTCACAAGCCACTGACCAGGAACAGAGAGCATGGAAAGAGGCTTGTGACAGCTGTGAGTCTCCACAACTCGTACTCACCTCTCCATGGGGAGGAACGACTGCCTTTTCTCAATTAATCCTGACAGCAGAAAGACTGGACATGTGACAGCTGCCTCGACAAATATCTTGATCATAGTGCTTAATCTTTCTTTGGCAGTCTTCACAACCAATGAAATATGACTCCTATCTTCAGGCTTGACAAGATCTTGGAAAGCTCAAATTAATTGGTAATCTTAAAGTCTAAAACCTTCAGAAAAGTTTACATGGTATAATGGCATATGTTTAATTACAAAGTTCTTTTAACATCTCTAGGATGCTCTAAGTGCTACTCTGACCTTTGCTGAAGGCAGTTGCTTTATTGCTGTCTTTGCTGACCTTCCTTTCTCTCGTTTTTGCAGTGCTTATTCAGGTCTTTGTTTTATAATTCCCCTCCTGTACTGTAATGTGACTGTGTTGGAATCAACAAGATGGTATTTGGTGAGTGACTGATCTCTAACTAACTGGAGTATTCTAGTCAGCATTTTTGCTTTTGTACGAATAAAGCATGAATTCACTTCAAGCTTCTGTGAAATTCTAACTGTAATATCTAAGAAATAAGTCTTTGGCTCTTTTTGCATCCTTGCTCTCTTTTGTCCAAAAGAGGGCAGTCTATGCCTGACTTCCAATTCTTTTTGCTCTTTCCCCCCCCCCCCCCCCATCATTCTATCATTAATTGTACAAAAGATAATGCCATCTTCTATTTTGTGCAAAATCCCCTTGGCTCATTTCTAATGAGAATCATTCACAAAGTAGGGAAAAAGAAAACGATTCATTGCAATTCAGAAAATAATGAAGTACTTTTCAATTTTTCACTGCAAGTAAAAGACAGGAGAAGGCTTGTGGTTTGACCTATAGCGTTAACCTGCAAACAGTTTCATTGAGGAAGTAGCATTTGGCCTTTGCCATGGTGGAAGGATAAAACCATCCACTCCTATGCTTCTATGTGGCACCGGACTGGGCTTCTCTCTCTTGTTCTTAATGTTCCTTAGGACAACTGTAGTCATTAGGTAACTTGTCTTGTGACTGTGCAGCAGCACCAGGAGACATTTGTCTGAATAGCCTAGAATTCACCAACCCCCAGAATTCACCAATGCAACATGCTGTAGAAAACAGTTGTTTCTTATCTCTGCACTTCATCCTTTTGTTTTCTTTACTATTGTGGTCTGTGCACTTGGTGTCCACGTATTTTGTCTACGGCAGGAAAGGAAGAATGCCATCATGTAACAGGCCCTCCTCTATCCCTCGCTTTGGTCGTTTAGTTTGTCTTTGGTCTGCAATAGCTCAGGGAGAAGCAAGTCCGTTCTCCCACCTTTTACATAGAAGCAGTACTTGAAAGCAGCGTTGTGAATGATTGAGCACAGCAGCCAGTGCAAGAAGATGAGAAAGCTTCTATTCTATTCTTTATCAGTGACAATTTAAAATACAGTGGTCTGCTTGTGGATTTTATTTTTTGTTAATGTTGGCTCCTAGTTTAGTCCTGTTTCTGAATGTGGACTGAAGTAACTGAAGAGATATGGGGAAGGGGTTTGTGGAGACTCACTTGGGATGGTCTGTATAGTTGACAATCTGTGAATAAACTCTCTCACACTGTGCCGGGTTTATGTTTTTGGGTTTTGGTAGCGGAGGAGGGACTGCAGAGATAGCCCCTGTAAGGAGCTGTGAGAAGTTTCTCGAGCTCCAGAACTGGTTGGACCAGCCTCTGGCCAGGTCAGAAGCCCCATCCCCTCAGGCCAGGGCCGAGCTGATCAGTGCCTCTGTGAATGCCCTATTTAAGAAGGGGACAAAGGAGCTCGAGCCATGGTGGGACCTGTAGTGAAGAGAAGGGGAGTTGGGGGCCTGGCACCCCCTTCTCAGCCTCCTGGGCGGGTGGCTGCTCATGCTGGGCTGTTGCCACTTGACTGGAGATGGCCATGGCAATGTAGCTTGGAGACCTTTGAAGCGCCCTGCTCCTGGGGTGCCCTGTGGGCAGAGGTCATCCTGCCAGGACTGCCGAGGTTCGTCGGGCCAGTTGGGCCCAGCACGGCTGCAACAGAGAGAGGACTGAGAGCTGAGAAACGGCTATGCAGACACTAAGGTCGGTGAAGATGGAGTGGGAGGAGATGTGCCGGAGCTGAGAGTCCTCTGCAGCCCCTGGTGAGATGGCAGGCGGCCCCGCTGCTGCCCATGAGAGAAATGGTGGAGCAGAGATCCACCTGCAGCCCTTGGAGAACTCCATGGTGGATCAGAGATGGCTATGCCTGAAGGAGTTTGTGGAGGATTGTCTCCTGTGGGAAAGCACCCCGCGCTGCTGGAGATCGACAGTGGAGCAAAGATGCATTTGCAGTCTATGGGAAGAGATTCCACGCTGGATCAGGTGGCTGCACTCTGAGAAGCTGTGAATCCAGGGGAAAAGCCCATGCTGGAACAGTCTGATGGGTAAGGCTTGCATCCTGCAGGAAGGACTCGTGTCAGAGGAGTTTGTGAAGAACTATCTCCTGTGAGAAGGGGCTCCATGTTGGAGAAGGGTAAGAGTGTAAGGATTCTTCCCCCTTCAGGAAGAAGGAGCAGGAGAAACAGCATGTGATGAATTGACCACAACCCACATTCCCTGTTCTGCACTGCTGGGGAGAGGAGGTAGAGCTGGGAAGAAGAGAGGATGGGAGAAGGTGTTTTTGAGATCTGGCTTTGTTTTTTGTTATCCTCTCTGAATGTGATTGGCAAAGAATTAAATTGATTTTTCCCCTAGTGAGTCTGTTTTGCCCGGGGCCATGGTTAGTGGATGATCCCTCCGTGTTCTTATCTCAACCCTCAGGCCTTCTGTTACTTTTTTGCTCCTCTCCACTCTACTGAGGGAAAGGAGTGAGTGGGCAGCTGTGTGGTAGCTTAGCTGCAGGCTGGGCTAAACCACAACACACACCAACACAATGGTTATACATCACAGCATCACGTACTGTCTATCACAGACATATGCATATACTTGCATGTGTATACATATATAAAACACTATGCCTATGTGTATTACCATAAAAAACAACTCCTAATGAGGTGCTGTGGTGACTTAGATATGTGTAAAAGCACCTAATGGGAACCTCATGTATTAAAAAGAGGCTTATTGATTAATATTAAAACCCTAGTCCCGTTCTTTCTCATTCATTAATATAGCTATTCATTAACACAGAGTAAATTAACCCAACCAAATCAATCAGACAACAGAAACTTGTCCAAGACAGTCTCTGCTTTAAAGAACATTTCTTCTACCATTACATACCTTAGGGTTTCTATGGCTATGTACAAAGCTGGGAGGTTTGAGTGAGTGGAAGAAATGAAGAGTATACATACATATATTTATAATCAGCTTACACTTTTCATAGTCTGTAAAATATCTGTGCCAAGCTTGCTCTCATTTTAATTATGTCACTCTCAAGTCTCCTTGTTTTACCTCTTACAACTTTTTCCTCTTTGCGGATCGCGTCATGACTAGCAGTAGGTCTTGGATGAGGCTGCAGACTGCTACTCCTTTCAAATATTTTCTGGTTCTTCAACATTTTTTCAAGTGGAATTAGAAGTTGCTGTCCCACCACCAAGTTTCTGAATCTCTGGGGATTTTTGACCAGAATGTTTTTATGACATAAAGGAGGCTCAAAAATGATAGACTTAACAGCTAAAAGGCAGTGCTTAGAAATGGAAAAGTGAATGAATGGAGGGATCAGTTTCAGGGAGCACTGAAAGGCCAGAGGAGAAATAAGACAGTTATTACCCAGCAACAGAAATCAATCACCTGCCTCTGCCTACTATCTTGGGCCTGAACTGTAAGCGTGTACTCCTCTGCAATCACCTGCAAAACCAGCATGAGTCTAAAATTATTCCAGCTCTTATTGACTGTCTCTTGACAGTCCAGCTAATAGAAATGCTGGGCATGGGAATTCAGGTAGTGATTGTGAATCTGTGTCTCGGAACGATTTTAAGAATAATTTCTGAAAAATATGGGAGCCAAATTCTGTGCTGAAATTTGCCTTATCTAATGGTAGGTGCACATTAATCACTGCAAATATAATACTTTACTACCTCCTGTGATTACAGATGGGGGCTAAATCCTGTCATAGTTTGGACCCTGCTGTTCTACATAGTTTAGGGAAAAACTAATTCAGTGAATATAAAGCCCGTGCAGGAGATAAGAAGTTCCATTTGCTTTCTTTTCAAAACATAGAATCATAGAATCATAGAATCATAGAATTTCTAGGTTGGAAAAGACCTTAGAGATCATCCAGCCCAGCCGTCCTTAATCCCCCATTAAACCATGTCCCTAAGCAGTACATCCACCCTTTTCTTAAACACATCCAGGAATGGGGACTCAACCACCTCCCTGGGCAGCCTATTCCAGTGGCTGACAACCCTTTCAGAGAAGAAATACTTTCTAACATCCAAACTGAACCTCCCCTGACTAAGCTTATATCCATTTCCTCTTGTTCTATCACCCATCACTAATGTAAAAAGACCTTCCCCCACCTCCCCACCATCTTTTCTCAAGTATTTGTAGGCTGTAATCAGGTCTCCCCTCAGCCTCCTCTTCTCTAGGTTAAATAGCCCCAACTCCCTCAGCTGCTCCTCATAAGTTTTATTTTCCAGCCCCTTGACCAGTTTAGTCGCCCTTCTCTGGACCCGCTCCAGGAGCTCAATATCTCTCTTAAAGCGAGGGGCCCAAAACCGGACACAATATTCCAGGTGCGGCCTCACCAGTGCCGAGTACAGGGGCAGGATCACTTCCCTGCTCCTGCTGGTTACACTATTCTTGATACAGGCCAGTATCCCATTGGCCTTTTTGGCCACCTGGGCACACTGCTGGCTCATATCAAGCCGGTAGTCAACCAACACCCCCAGGTCCTTCTCTGCCAGGCAGCTCTCCAGCCACTCTTCCCTGAGCCTATAGCGATGCTTGGGGTTTTTATACCCCAAGTGAAGGACTCTGCACTTGGCCTTATTAAAGCTCATGCCATTGGCCTCAGCCCAACGATCCAGTCTGTTCAAATCCCTCTGAAGGGCCTCCCTACCCTCGAGCAGATCGACACAGCCTCCCAGCTTGGTGTCGTCCGCAAACTTGAATTAAATGAATTAAATTAGATTATTAAAGCAGAATCTATCAAAAAGAGGTGTTATCCCACTTGGAAACCTGTGAGCTCTTGCCGTCTAGCACTGTGGAAGTGACTCAGCTACTTGAATTGAGACATAGTTACTTAATTATTTATTAGAATTTCTGTCTTTAATTTTGTTTCATCGGAGAAAATAAAGAATATCTATGGTTTAGTTTGCATTTGTGAGTTAAGAACTGTCCATTGGTTTGATTTCACTTGAGAAAATCAACCATGTAAAATATGCGGTAGGTGTTTTTTTTTTTTCCAAATGATCCTTCATTGCCTTTTTTATTAGGGTTTTACCTATACCTGTGCTTAACCTGTATGTATACCTATCTATATCTATATCTATATCTATATCTATATCTATATCTATATCTATACCTATATCTATACCTATATCTATACCTATATCTCTATATCATCTCTATCTCTATGTCTATGTCTAGCTCTAGCATCTATGTATCTATCTATATCTATACCTATACCTATACCTATACCTATACCTATACCTATATCTATATATCTATATCTATATCTATATCTATATCTAATAATCTATGTTATCATCTATATAATCATCTATATCTGTATCCATATTCATATATTTGTATTTTGATTCAGTTTGAATACTTTCAGGTCCAACTCTTAGAAAGTCAGCTAAAGAAAAACAAAGAGAACAGTTATTTTTGTGCAAAAAAAGGGAAAGAATTTAGCACTTACTGCTTAAAAAAAGTTAGACTAAATGTTTAACTCCACAAATTTTCTCTGCTGACTTTGCTTCTTTTGTGTACCAATGCTGTCCTATTAGGTGCTTTTGCTCAATTCTCAGGGTCAGGTTTTGCCCACCTCTATGTCTCTTTGAGCCTACCTGATTTCCCTTTGATTGTATATATCTTAAATCAGCTCTGAATGTGTCTCTGCCTGTTTCTCCTTTTTACAGTTGGGTAGTCGAATCTCTCCTATGACAAGTGTAGTTGAGGCAAACTCAGTTCTTCAAAAGTTGAGTTTCTGTCTTCATGAACTAAATTTCCGAGAAAACATTTTGACTTCAGAAATGTCAGTAAGAGACATCCACATATTTATATATAAAAGTATATATACTTTTTAAAGTGAATATTCAGGAGCTGCGAAAAAGATTTTCAAAACTGCAGACTTGTATCTCTAGCTGCTGAGCTGCCTTTAAAACTTGACTCCAGATAGTTTAATTGAAGCATCTTTACGTGATTCTCAATTGAAACACTTGAGGCTTTGCGATCTCTTCAGAGCTTGTGCCTACGCCAAAAGGATGTTAGTTCCTCAGCCCAACAGGATTTCAGCTAAATGAGATAATACGCAAATTCATCACACAGCATTACCATTCGCCATATGTGCAGAGAGTCTGCCTTTCTCTTTGGTCATAGGCTTCTCCAGATACCCTCACATGATGTCAATGTTAAGAGATTTCATTTTCAAAATTAAGATATCTGTCCTAAGCATACACATTATCATCTGTCTGAATAGTCCTGAAACAAAGTATCTCACAGCAGGGAAAGTTTAGAAAATGAGTGAATGGAGGTAATTTAAGTGCACATATATACGTACACATACATATATACACATACACACACAAATACATACATATGTATATGTATATATACATATACCTCTTCCTGAAAAGAAAAAGAATTCCAGAAACCGTGCAAGTTTGTTAGTGGATATTTTTTTTCCAACAAGGACATTTTCCATGAGGAGTAAGGGCTGGTTAGATAAGAAAGTAAATGTTTAAAATAGAAGAGAAGAAACAAACAAAATCACTTGACTGTCTGTCTTGCGCAGCACAGGACTTTGAAATTCTTTGTAACAAAGTCTCTATGAAGCACAGAGAACATGGATCAGTGATCAAACAAGATTGTTTCACCCATTTAAAAAGTTTAGAGAAAGAGTGAACTTGCTACATTCAAATTTAAGATACTTATCATCTTGGAATCATAGAATGGTTTGGGTTGGAAGAGATGTTAAAGATGATCTAGTTCCAATCCTCTGCCATGAGCAGGGACACCTGCCCCTAGATCAGGTTGCTCAAAAGCTCTTTGAACCTGAATGGAAACATTTCCAACTTGAATTAGAAACATTTTCTTAACATTGTCAAGTGAGGATAAGGAGAGATATGTCAATGAAACTGACATCAGCTCAAGTAAACGCTGTCATTTCCCTCTAAAAAGACAGTGTTTTATATCCATTTATAAATCTGTATATAGTCTGTCAGGTCTGTGTAGGAAAAGAGACAAAACCAACAGATAAATGAATCAACTTGAGGCAGTTGGGTGTGACATTCAAGAGGCCTGGAGCTACAGTATTTTAAAAAAAGATCAATTCAAATCTGCTCTAGAGAAGTTTTCAGAAGTTACAAAAGGTATTGTATCAGGCCTTTTGTGAAAAAAAATATTGCACTCATTCACCTTGGAGAATGATTCAAATCTTAGGAACGAGGCCTCAGTAGGGCACATTGGGGTTAAAATTAATCACATGCATAAATGGTTTTCTGAAATGGAACCCTGTAGGAGACTTAGCTAGAATTACTACCTGTTAGCAATATTAACCTCATGGGACATATTGTTGGGAAAAGTGGTTTTAATAAATAATATGTTTTTGTTCAGGGGACACTCACTGAAGATAAAGGTTCTGAAGCAGGGAACTGTGTAAATCTTGGAAATTAGGATACTGCTAAAATAATGAAAAAATATTCAAGAACATTCGATCCAGCTGTCTTTCCTCTGCTCTTAACACTGCTTATGGTTTAATACCATCTTACTAACCACTGTCATTAGAAAAAGTTACTCTACTGCAGATATACCATTGCATGCAGCGTTCAAACATAGTCCTCTCAGAAGTTTTCAGTTAAAATATAATAAACAAAAATGGATGTGCCTCTATTTAGTTCAAGCTAATTATATATTGTGACTTAATGTGTAAGAAACAAGAAATCATGAATACTGTATATTACTTTCACTGTGGGCGATCAAAACATTATTTGGTGCTTCTATAATTATGATATATTAGGAAAATTCACATGAAGACTTGCAACAACCACCTGAATGGTGAGATTAGTTAGAGTACACTGAGCTGTAATAGAAATCATAAAAGAGAACAGTTTAAAACATGCTAGCAGACTTTTCATTGATAATGTATTCAGCTAAGTTTGTTGTTAAAAAGCCACAGGTGTAAAGCACGTTAAAACATAATTGTAGTGATGGTTCAATGCAATTCTTACATATTACATATTAGGGCATATTTTTGCTATTTACTTTTAAGATATTTATGCACCTGAGCAACCACATCTAAAAGATCATAAAAGAGGAAAAGTTAAAAAAGGAACCATAAAGTCAAATGAGAAAGAGAACAGGCATTATGAGCACAATTGGTGAGAATTGTAGTAAGGGTATAAATGGACAAGGAACTGTTTAATGTTCTCACATACACATTTTCCACCATAGGAAGAAATCAAAATGCACTTACCCACAGGCTGCTGAAGACTGCTGAGCTTTGACTAGTCTCCTGGAACATTAATCACTCACAAACTCTCAATTGTTAACGTGAATAGAAATTAAATAAATAGTCTCTTTCTTAGAATTCAATTTCTTTGCTTTTCTCAGAAATTATTCTGCAGACTGCAATTGTTTGTCTAATTCTTAAGAAATCTTCGCTCAACCTTAATGACACCTCCATCTTTGGTCCATTCTCCAACTTGAGTCAAATGAACTAGAAACTACAAAACCCAACTGGATTATAACGCTAATAAGCTAATGAAATACAATTACAAGGGAAAAAATAACATGCTTGTACCCCAAAAAGGGGAGAAATAGAGACTTCAGAAAGCCTATTAGAGACTAGACTGTGGTTATTGATTTTACATGGAAAGCAATCAAATTCAATGGTAAATCCCCTTGAGAGGTAATTTTATTTGAAGACCGGACAAGTATAATTGTTACAACACACTTCTCTTGTCTACCATTGGCATGTAGCACAGCCATATCAGCTGCTTAATTAATGAAGGCTGGCTTGGAGCTAGGTTCAAGGAATTCAAAGACTTCAGCAGGCAGAAATGGTGTAAGAGGACATTTCTACCTTCTGTAGACAAGTGAACTGGAATACAGTTCTGCCAAAAGACTTGCAAATACCCCAAAGACCCTGTTGAAGAGTATGAGTAGAAGTCATCTCTATATCTAACATTTCTAGCTGGAAATGGGCTTTCTTTGCATAAGCTGAAAATTAGAGAAGAAAAAAATTAAGGGAGGCTGGCTATTGCCTCAGTAAGGAAGGATACCTGGTCTGTTCTCACGGAACAGGCTGTTCCTGCATATTTCCCACGGTTGGTGTTATATAAAAAGCCTACACACTTCAGGCAGCAAGACCGAAAATCCAGTTCTGCTCACTTGATAAAAGTGAGAATCATTCTTGCATACCTCTGGCCAGAACTTAACCTCCAGTCATGACTTACCTCTGTGGTAATGGCATACCTTCTGTAAAGATATTAGAGCGTTACCTCTCCTCCTACTTTTGCAGCTGAGGAAGACTAAAACCCATGACTCTTACTTTCCATGTAAGCATTCTTATCACCAAATGAGGAAACAAATGCAGGCAGGATACTACTGCCTCTGTTGCCTTTTTTTTAAAAAAAAACCCCAAACCCACAACCTAGTGTCTATTATCAGAAGATGATGAAGCAGTTGGGTTCTCAGAGATTGAGGCTGGTGTCTAGTGTTGTCTGTTGGTTTTCCTCATAGACCTCAGGGAGGAACTGCTGCCTAGGGAATCTCTTGGTGGACTTGGTTCCAGATCTCTTTCCAGAGGTCTTCAGAGGTATCTGTCTCCATCAGGGACTTTATAGGGAATGTAGATGTTCCCTCTAGGGGACAAGGTGTCTGAAATGTATGAGGGAACAAACATCAGCCATGTTAATTTGTCTGGTGTCTGTTGCACCACAAAATGTTGAAGGGAAAATGGGGATATTGACTGATAATTTTAGACATTTAACTTCCATACCTAATTAAGTAATGTGGAGCCCAAAAGAAGCCAGTGGGAAAGGACAGTTTTCCTGAGGGTGATGGCAAGCACTTAAGTAAGATTCCCGCTCTGAATTGCTCTGTTTCTTGACTTACTTTTGCTCAGCTACTTTGCTTAATAGTGGCAAATGTCTTAAAGCTTACTGTTTGGATAATAGTTTTGCTAGCCTGTCACTTTTTTACAATAATGTATGCAGTCCTGAAGATTCAAGAGGACACTGGATGGATCATAAATGCAATTTAAGTCTAAATACTTGCTGCTAGTCCTACTATCTAACGATGCCAGTTAGTTATCTGATCACTACCCTTTGGTATAGCTATGCACAAAGGCTTTATTGCATGAAGCACTGAAATAAAAAAAAAAATTGGTCCTGTTATATCAGCAACACAGATCTGACCAATAACAGGAGGAAACGAGGTATTGTTTCTGGAACACAGCAATTTTTAAAAGCTATTCTTGGCCTGCTCACAACCAATTTCTTGCTGGCTTCAGAAGCGCCACAAAAAATACATGTGTCCTATCAGGGAAGCTTTCTTCTCTTAAAAAATATCCTCCTGATTTTACTTTGGCATTTATTGTCAATCAGAATCACATCGATTGCTCATGACTTGCATCAGTTTACTCATTGGATCATCACACAACTCGTTTTGGAGATGCAACTTCATCTTTCTCAGAGGAAAATGGGACTTGTTTGAATCGATCCAAATGGTAGTAGAAAGCAAGCCAGGAAAATAAGATTTCTTTTGTTTTATTAGAAAATTGTAATGTCCCCTTACCAATAATAAAAATTTAATGAAAAACAATTATCAGAAGACATAATTTTCAATAAAGCCAGTAACGTTATATAAAGTCATACTTGAGAGCTCAACAGAACTGTTTTATATTCAGTATTAAACTCCATGACAAAGAAATTACAGAATTTCTGTCAGGCACAGTATGATTTATTCACCATGAACATGCAACAGTGGCTGGTAGTATCTTTTCTATGACAGGACTAAAATTAAACTCAAGGCTTTCTACAGATACAAATACCAAAACATTATCATCCATGAAAATGTCTGTTGGATCTTAACTCAGATGGTGATTAACACCCTGTGATGGAAGATAGTCATGCTTTATTTCCACTTTTCATTTACAAGTGCTGTACAAATGAATAATAAATAGACTTTCAGTTGTTAATGCCTCCCAATCTATAGATTGTCTATAATCTTGGTCTATGTGCATCTACTGATGTGCAGTCACTATTAATGAAATATTATACTCCTGTCTGAAATAAGGGAATAATACTTATTAATCACATATTATCCATTGAGAATATGTCCAATATAAAGTTATTAGGGGAGATGAGATAGCTCTTGCTGCATGATGCTCTCCTTCAGCAAAACGCCTTTGCCAAAGCTGGTGAACTACATCTCCTGTTGCAGACATCCCTGATGCAGAGGGTAATCCCCTTCTTGTTTCAAACAATTAATATTCCCAAAGATCACCAGCCAAAATGAAGGGATTAAATAACAAATTAGTGTCTGTCTGATCTAAGGGGCTTATGTATGTAATTGTGATATTAACTGTCTTAGTAACCAAAAACCACCCCCAAACCTCTGCATGCTTTACCATTCCTCTTAGCAATAAAGACTGAGAGAAGTGCTAGGATAACAAATGTCTCTAATTTGGCTCACCCACTGCAAGGGTGTTGGTAAGTTAGTTCTAGGATCAATCTGGAATGAAGGAGTGTTGCATTCTCTGTTGTTGACTTCCACAGTTTGAGTGGTGCAATTTTGGAGAAGAGATTTTACTTATAAACAGCTGATTTCACCTAGTCTGTATTAAAAGGATGTTAAGATATAGAACTGTACAGTGACACTTAGAATAATTGAAGATACACTAAATGACTCTTACAAAATGAAATACGAGTTGCGGGCATGGTGTATACTAGGAGGAACAGAAAAAAAGACAGAGACTTATCCTCTGAAGGCTTTATCCCTGAAAGGATAAAATAAAAAATAACCAACTATCCTTCTGTGCTTCCAGAATGGTTTAAGCTGTGGAGCTGTAAACCATTTAGTGTTTCTGTGATTTCAAGTATCTTTATTTTCTCAGAAATTGTGAGCATAATCCTATCCCACTTTCAATGCTTTAACTCCTCTCCTGTTTGGGAAATATTTCAAATTATATTTGGACTTGCTAATTCTACACTTAATGTCTTGGAGATAGCAAGAATAATGGCAAATGTTGGCTCTTGTGAAAGATAACAGTTATTTATTTTGTATTACTTTTGGAGATAGGTTAGGGAAATAGACACTGATTGGAAAGGTCAGAGGGAGTTGAGGAAGAAATGCCCAAGCTGGCAGAGGAGCACTGCCAAGAGGACAGGAGCATATATCACGGAATCATAGAATCATAGACTCATAGAATTGTAGTATCATAGAATGGTTTGGGTTGGAAGGACCTTAAGGATCATCTGTTCCAAACTCCCTACCATGGGAAGAGGCACCTTCCACTAGATCATCTTGCTCAAAGCCTCATCCAACCTGGCCTTTAACACTTCCAGGGATCAAACATCCATAACTTCTCTGGGGAACCTGTTCCAGTGCCTCACCACCTTCTGAGGGAAGGATTTATTCCTTATATCTAATCAAAATCTGCCCTCTTTCAGCTTAAAGCAATTGCCCCTTGTCCTGTTGCGACTCGTCCTTGCAAAAAGTCCCTCTCCAGCTTTCTTGTAGGCCCTCTTCAGGTACTGGAAGGCTGCTATAAGATGTCCCCGCAGCCTTCTTTTCTCCAGGCTAAACAATCCCAACTCTCTTAGCCTGTCTTCACAGGAGAGGTGCTCCAGCCCTTGAATCATTTTTGTGGCCCTCTTCTGCACATGCTCCAGCAGCTCCATGACCGTCTTATCTTGAGGACCCTAGAGCTGAATGCAGTATTCCAGGTGGGATCTCACGAGAGCAGAGTAGAGAGGCAGAATTACCTCTCTTGACCTGCTGGCAACATTTCTTTGGATGCAGCCCAGGATACGGTTGGCTTTCTGGGCTGCAAGTGCACCTTACTGGCTCATGTTGAGCTTCTCATCAACCAACACCCTTAAGTCCTCCTTTGGGCTGCTTTCAATCTGTCTCTGCTTAGCCTGTATTTGTGCTTGGGCTTGCCCTGACCGATATGCAGGACCTTGCACTTGACCTTGTTGAAATTGATGAGGTTCACACAGGCCCACCTCTCCAGCCTGTCAAGGTCCCTCTGGATGGCATCCCTTCCCTCCAGCATGTCGAACACATCACAGGGCTTGGTGTCGTCAGCAAACTTGCTGAGGGTGCGCTTAACTCCACTGTCCATGTCACTGACAAAGATGTTAAACAGTGCCAGTCCCAATACTGACCTCTGAGGAACACCACTTGTCACTGGTCTCCACTTGAACATCGAGCCGTTGACTGTTACTCTTTCTGTGCGACTATCCAGCCAATTCCTTATCCACTGAGTGGTCCTTCCATCAAATCCATGTCTCTCCAATTTAGAGACAAGGATGTTGTCAGTGTCACAGAGTTCTGTGTCATTTTGGCAGTGAAAGGGGTGCTGGGAATGAAGATGTTCACTAGAACTGGGATGAGGAGGAAACTGTGATGTTAACTGGGTTAACCTGTCTGTCACAGTCAGCGTGCCCTCCTGCTCAGCCAGAGGTAGTCAATGATAAACGTATGGGTGAATCTCAGTGTAGATGCTGAGAAGAACAAATTTTCCCTTCCTTTTAATATGGAATAGCAAGTATCTGCTCCTGGTAGCTGAAGAAGCATTAATTATTACCCTATGTCTTCACTCATTGCCCAGTCTTTGGAAAAAAGGGGAAGGGGCTCCTGGTTGTGCTGTGAGAAGAAGGCAAAAGGCTCTGATGGGAGCTTGGTGAATGCCAGGGACTGCTGGGAGGCCTTGACTATGCTAAGAAGAATTTTGCTTTCCACTAGTGGCAGGTGTGCCTACCACTTGGTTCTTTTACTGATTAGAAAAACTGCAGCCAAAATTCCTAGGACAATCAGAAACATTTTGGGAAATAATCACTTTCTTAGGTCTTCTTGGATATATTGCCTCATTGTAAAATATCCTGGTGGACAAGGGAATGTCTTCTATATCTAATGGAGTGGGACTGTCAGTGAATAAAAGTTCAAATTAAATAAGGATCTATGACAGGAAAGGTGAAATGAGAGCTTTTCTAATTGAAAACTGATTTCATTTTGCCGTGGTAATTATTGACGTATGAGCTTCACGTAATTATACATAACTGGAAACAGCTCCAGCTAGCACTCACTGTGTTTGCCCAATTAAATTTTACAGCATTGTGTTTGAATACAGCTAGTTACACTCATTAATAAAACTGTAGGTGACAGTAAACATGCAGGGCTTCTGAAAGGAAAGTCAGCATTTGCTCTTTTTCCTTCTTAGCCTGACTTTTTTATTCTTTGGGTAGTGAGTTGCCTCTATACTCACTGGCCATCAGACTCCTGGGAAAGTGTGGTCACCATGTGCAATGTGGTGACGTCTCCTGCACATCTGTGTGCAAAAGGCACTCCTCAGCAACAGAAGGACTGTGTACAGCACAGTGCCGTAACAAGATTTATATCCTCGTGTACGCGCAGCCCTCATGCCTGTTTTCCACGGGGAAGACCTTGCTCTCAGACAACTTTGTCTGTGCTTGGAACGGAAAAGAAGAGGACAGAGCCTTTCTGAAAAAAAAAAAAACAAAACAAACCACAAGACCAGCAAAACAAAACAGTAAGCAGAGTTGCCTGAGAAAATCTCGTCAGATTGAGTGATTCCTAAATCCTCTTCTCTCCTCCCTCTGCTCCTCATCACTTTTCCACTGACTTGAAAAGCATGGAATAACTCCCTCCTGCTACTGAAACTTTGTCAAATTAATTTGACACTAACCTTTTTTGACATTACCCTATTTTTCTTCAATATTTATCCATCTTCCCACAGGTCATTTGTGTCTGTTTCTGTCATCTGTCCCAGTCCTCTTGGGTAGGTGGGGTATGATAGTTTTAATGTAATTTTTTTCGCAGTGTCTATCTTTCTGCCTCCTCTGTCACTGAGCTCATCCCATGATCTCAGAAGTGGCAGTGCCTGCCTTCTTCAGAAGTCTCTTGGCAGGTATGCACGTGCACACACACACGCAGAGGTTAAAAAAAAGGACAAGTCTGTTACTCTTTTAACCCTGTTTATTCTTCCTCTGTTCACAGTTATGACCTCCTTTTTTTCCCATTGTCATCTTTTAATATAGTTCTTTTTGATATCTAGCAAGAAAGTTACTTTCTTCACCTTCATTCCTTATCATTGAGGCTGACTGCATAGCACACATTATCCTCAAACATACAGTGTTAAATATTAGTGCTTAAAATTACTGAGCAGAGAGAAAGCCCACATTGCACATTTCTTTAGCACTCGGACCAAAGACCCAGTGTATGCCTCATATTCACTTCATCAGCTTCAAACTCATTGAAGGAATCTAATAATTAGATTCTGATTATACGAATTCTTTGCCTGGATATTTTTCTTATTTCCTACAATATAAAATCTTCATATTAAGGACCAATTTTCACAGGATTCAATCACCAGCATGTATTTACACGATTTGCCATCAGTTTGACATTGCTTGAGAAACCTGTAACTATAGGACATTTTGTCTTGGAAAAGTAGCTGGACGTGGTTGAGTCAAGTTAATGAAAGGTATAATAAAAGCAATCTGTTCCATATCATCTTGTCCTTTCAGCTAGGACCGTACCTACTGACACCGCACCTCTTGAACCACATAGCATTTTAGGTGGTGATTAGAGGCTAAGGCTGTCACAGCTTGTAATCATGAGCCTTCAGTATTACAGCAAGGAGTTTAAGGCTAGAAGAAAGAGCTGGAGAGGCAGAGAGTAAAAGGAGCCTCCGGCTGCTGGCACCAACCAATAAGCTGGTTTTAAACTGGATATTCTAGAAATCGCTATATTTCAGCAGCCTCTTAAAAAGCTCACACTCGCTGCGCTCTTTTTGCTGGAGACGTCGGGCGCTCTGCTTCAAGCACAACGCCGTGCAAACAGCATCGGTTTGCCTTTTGCCTCGGCGGGCAGGTGCAGCCAGGGCTGCCGTGCGCCCCCTGATCCCTGACCTGCATCCCTGTGCTGGGCCGAAGGCAGACTGGAAGGAGACCAGCTGGAGGTGCAAAAGCAAGTGTCTCTGCTGAATGCCGTCAGTGCCAGAAAATTGTTGGAATCAAGACAATTATCTCAGAAGACAACGGTGAAAGAGAAATAAAGCAAATGGCATACGAAGCATGGGGGCAAGAAGATGTGTTTTGTTTTTTTAAGCAGCAGGAAGGAATTAAGCCCACTCTGAGAGTGATTTTAATGGAAGTTGGAAGACCCGAAGGGTTTAAGGGAGCAATGGAGTGTTGTTGGAAATGAATAGTCTGAAAGATGCTTATATCGATTTCTCTTAAGCTTTGTGCTGAATTTTCAACTGGAAAATTTGTCCTTCAATGTATTTTTTAAATAAAAATAAATGCATTTCACTCTAGCTATTAACTACATGTTAATGACTCAGTTCTCACAAAGGTCAGACATTTAGAAAAAATAATTTCAAACATACTCTATGACACTCAAATCAGTCATATTCTCATACCTGACATGACAACAAGGAAGCACGGTTTAATTTCTAGTTATGTTCCTGACTAGTAAAATAAAGATATCAAGGCTGTAAGTGGATAAGAGTTATAAAAAAAGCAAAAGGCTTTTGACTACCGTTGTGCTCACATGTGCAGAACTTCCCTGACACCATTTAAAGCAGATCCAGAATGTAAACTTAGCCCCATTGATTCAACGGTAAATACACTTACCTATGCTTGCAGAGTACTGAGTATATGTATAGAGAAATACATATTACTATACAAATTCATATCAGCCTTGTTTTTTTAAATAATTGGTAGATATATTATCTTTAAATTGGAAAAAATACTTATTAAGCAAAAAAGGCTGTACTTAAAGAAGTCTGAGTTATTTTTATGATATCTGAAGACAGGCTTGCTCAGGGCTGTCTTTTAACTGCTCATTTATGTGATGTCTGTGATGGTAAATGGAACAGGGGAGGACCAGAGTCTTCTAAGATGTCTGGGTAAGGCAATATTTTACTGCGCTTGTTTTGTGCCATGTACGGTTGACAAAACACCAGAGATTACTTTGTGTAACATTTAATAGCAGTGCATTCGGAGCCTAAAAGATACCTTACATTGAAGAAAGTCTTCCCAGGAATATGTGTTTTCATCCAAAACTTAAGGGAGACATGACAGTACTAGACAGATTTTTATTAGACTTCAGAAGGGCAGAAACAAGGGCCCAGCAAAATTGTAGGCGACTCCAATGACCTTATCTCCACAGCTTTCACCCGGAGGGCATATGGAAGGAGTGGCAAACACAGAAAGAGCTGAGGAAGAGCTCTGTGGTTAAGCTGAGATCAGGACTGTGTTTAGCAGTTGCTGCATTTGTTTGTTTTGCTCTGGTCACCAGCTGTTTACAGGCTAGGTTTCCTAAACAAACTTTCACTTTTGGGACCAGGAATCAGTTTCTCCAAAGAAAACGGATGCTGAGAAGCTTGTGGGCTACTGAGCCAAGAAACAAGTACTTTAAAAATGGACCGCATCCTTACAGGTCAGATTTTGAGCATGGTGGCTGGACAGGTTGGGGAACGTATTTATGCTAGTGTGGTGCAAATAAAAGCAGAAGAAAAAAAGCTAAAATTCTAACTGTGCTGTTTCACACTGCTTTTTACTTAAAATGCCTAAATATATTTGACCACCAGAGGAAGCAGGCGTTCCCTTTTCCAGGGTTCTGGTATACCCTGATTTGGGCATAGCTGATAAGGGTTCTGGAAAGTATTTCACAGGCCCCAGCTGACTCATCCTCAGTTTGGCTTAAGCTGATCAGCCTTTTCTGTCATTGTTTTCTATTTCCTTTGTGCTAGCTCCTTCTTTAAAAATTCAAAGAACACGCCCCTTTACACTTGATTACTGTGAACATCTTGCAGTCTCCTTTCAGAAGAAAGCAATGAAAATATTATCTTACAAGGCAAGAGCAAGAAATAAAAAGCTGTTAAAAAACAGAGAAAGAAGAGAAACAGAAAAAACAGACTCAGTAACTAAAGTATTGTGTAAAATAGTAAGAAGACTGCAATGTCATTTGAAGTCGCGCTTTCGACAGATATGAATCATTTGCAATTTCTGCCTCAAACATATAATTTCTTGATCAGTTTTTTACGTGATTACAGCTGCAAAAACCCCAGAGGCTCATTTTTTTAAAAATCTTTTTTTATTTTTATTTTTTTCAGCTAACTACAGATAGATTTGGGGGGAATTTTAAAGATAAGAATTTGTGGTTGGTTTTGTTCATTAAAATTTTTATTTTGATGCTTTTCAGGACTGCGCTAGATAAAAATGCAAAGCTTCCTGCTGAAATGTATTTTCAGTCACACTTTTTTGCTTGGAAGAAGTGAATCCTAAAATTTAGTCAGTTTTATCAAGAGAAGGAGTGAAATTTATGATTTCCCTTTTGGCAAGGAAATCTGTCTATGTAAATGTCACACGTTTTCATTTTCTCTGTATGTGCCTAACTTTGTGCTTTCCATTACTGGTTTCTATGCATCACATCCCTCCTAATAAAATGCTAGATTGGTACCAATATGCTTTTGTCCCTGAGTCAAATGGTGAAGTCCTTCAGCAGTAAAATAAGCTTTTCACTAGTTTCAGAGTGCAGAGTGTGCTGAATGGAAGATAGATAAATTAGATAAGTGGAGCACACCTGGAGTATGTATGACTGACTGCTGGCTAGAAACCAAGAGGGGCAGCACCTAAATTCTGCCCAGCTCCCGAAACCCAACCATCTCTGGATCACAAAGACTGCATTTCCATTACTATTTTAATTTGGCTCTCGAGTGTGCTTTTAAAACAAACCTGATCGAGTCTATTTAGTGTATTTTTGTTCACACATTTAAGAGTAGGTTCAGAGAAATGGGTTCCTTTCAGATGAAATAGACCAGATGGTGCACTACAGGATTGCACCATGTGTGCTCCTGCCACTAATGCACATTCAGCTTCTGGGAATTGGTCACAGCTAGTTTGATGCAGAAGTCCCAAAGTAGGTGTAGTGTTGATGTTGGGTCCTCAGCATCAAGTCTCCCACTCTGGCTGTTTCTTATGTCTTACGCCTGCAGACATAGAAAAGTCAGTACTCTGTGTTCAGCAAATTGGTGAATATCAAAAAGAGAGAAATCCTCAATTATATATCTATATCTATATCTATATCTATATCTATATCTATATCTATATCTATATCTAAATCTTTTTAATGATGAAAGTAGATTTACATTTTAAATCTGTAGTATGACTAATGAGAGTGATTTTGCCATGGGAGTGGAGACAAATGGGTGAGAAAGACTAGTGCCATAGAAACTGAGGAATATTGTGCTGAAAAGGATAATTTGAGTTCTTATTAGATTCATTTATTATAGGCTATGATTGTGAAAGCTGTCTAAAGTTTGTACAAAGTCAACATGTGGTACAAGCACAGCCTTGCCTTCCTGGGAAAATTTTATTCTATATGAATATTTTCCAACCTTCTACAGGTGAATTTTCTAGCAGAAAGACCTCTACTATTACTCTGGCAGAAACCTTGCTACCAAAGTTAATTCTAAGTCCACAACAATTTCCAGCTTTCCATCTCATGTTCATACTGAATTATGATTCAAGTTCCTATTTAAACAAATCCTTTCAGTAGTTCTTTATTTTCTAAAATGGATTATTCTGACTGTAGGAGAACAGACATAGTATTGTCATACATTCCCAGGACAGTGTTGGGATATTTTTACACAGAGTAAATTTTGGACAGCTTCCCATGGCTTATGCATAAAAGCATCCAAGGTATTTTCTGGGTTATGCATGCCACAGCCAAAGAAAGAAACCCCACTAGTGGAGTTGCTGGTGTGTTGGACTGCAAAAAAAGAAAGGAAGGTGTATTAACATGTTGGCATAATTCAAGATGAAGCAAAAGTACTGAAAGTTTGCATTAATAAACAGGAAACACATGTTATGCCTAAAGCAAACAGTTTTTGCTGGATATAAATTTCATGAGTGTGTGCAAGGAGTCTGAGGTTTTTGAATAGATTTTAATACACGCTGAAGCAGTTAGGTAATAAAGACCTTGGCAATGCTGAGATAAAGAAATGAAAAGAGATTCCATAATCTTTAGAACTATCACTCTTCAAGGGTCTTAAAAGAGAAGAAATGGGAATTGGCTATAACCTGGTCTCATATGTTAGCATAGGTGCAACTGAAAGCAATATTATTAGCATACAAATTGATATTGTCCAAATGCACTCTTTTGGTTGGAGATAATGGCCAGGAGTCTTTGCAAAAGAAGAAAAAAGTAAGTCCTAGCATAGCAGAGGAAGAAAATAAGCAATATAAGCCATAAAAACCCATGCTGTTGCAGAAATGTGACTGGCAAAATGATCGATTTGTAAATAATTTCTATGTTGATTTGGGAAATTTTGGAATACTATTGCTTTGTTCACGAGTCCTGCATTGTTTTCATTTCAGATACTTGTTTCTCTTGAAGGGTTATATTTTGACACTGTCAGAAAAGAGAGTGTCAGAGAGGTGGATCAGGTTCTAAATGCTGTCATTAAGGATTTTTTTTTAATTTTAAATAGCAAAATATTAAGATCTATATCCGTGGCATAAGGAACACCTACAGGTCCTTGTTTCACCCATGCACAGACAGAGCAGCACCCCTGTCTGATAACAACACATACTATTACTCATCCAAAAGGCAGAACCTTAGGAAAACAAAGTCCTGATTCAGCAGTTAAGAGCTCTGAGTGTACCTTTGAAGCACTGAATTGATCTTCGTTAAGCAGTCAGGGGAGCCTCCGTGGGACTTTTCAAAGACTTAAACATTCGGCATGAGTCTAAATATCTTGCTGAACGCAACCTAAATGAGTAGCCAGACAGTGCTTCTTGATCAAAGCCATTTTGGTGTGAGATAAATGTTTCTACAGTTAAACAAATTCCACGGCATGGCACTGTGCCTCTGTGGGAACTTTGCAGTGTGAAGAGAGTGCTGCTTCTGGGTGTTTACAATAAACAGTAATGTGAGCTCTGTTAGGCCTCCAGTTAGAAGTGAAAACAGAAACTGTGCGTGAAAATTATCTGGATAATTAAATTATTAAGTAAGCATTATATAAGGTGGGGGGAGGGGGTTGTCATTAATGCTAATATTAAATTTTGACTGCAGAAGGCAGCCAGGTGCCTTTATTTCCCTTCAGGAGATGATTATCGCTTGATAAATCAAATTCCCTTCAGTGGCCTTACTGCAATTTCAGAACAGACATAGTATTAACAATACTGTGTAGTTGTGTGTTGGAAAAGATAGAATTCAGCCGGCTGAACAGAACCTACAGCAAAGCTGCATAAATCCCGCGGATCAGTGTTACCACTCAGAGTATTAACCAGGACTCTCCAGTTGCCTAATCACCTCTGGAATGTGAATTTCTGAGGTTCACTTTCAGGGCATATTCTGGTGGGTAAATCTTCCTGAAACTTTGGTTAAGGCTGGGGAATTAGAATGGCTAGGAAGCCAACAATAATCACCTTCTCCTCATCCTCACCCATATCTGGTGGCCCACATTGGGCTCTGTTCAAAGGCAGTGATAAATTGGGCTCCTCAGGACAGCCAGGAGGTCCACAGAGCAAAGCATGCAGCTGTGCAGGGCACAGATTTCAGGGGAAAGGGATTGTCCACCTAGCCTAAGTCTGAGGAGGCAGCAACAAGGTTTTCTAGCCTAACAAGCATCATGCTATCAGAGCCCTCTGCTCTTATTGGACGCCTGACCTTGTCTTCCCTCCTTGCAGCTGAGGACACCCTGGTGAATGGGGAACTATTGCAGCAGGAAGAGATGGGAGAAGGTTTCTTGCAAGACAGAGGAGGGTTTAAAGAGAGGTGTCTGCTTCCCTCAGAGTTATCACGTAGCTCGATAGAGGCAGCACAGCTTCTATGGCACAGCCATTGCTTGCTCCCTACCTCAGCTTCAGCGAGCTGCACTGGGAAACCCTCTTTCTGCCTGGGCACCAGGACTACCTAGTTATGTCAGGTACAGATGTTAGCAGGTACGCCTCTCATTTCTGGGTAAAACTCAGGGTGTGATATGTTGTGCTCCATTGGGTGTTTAATCCTCATAGAAAAGGCATACAGTTTGTTTGATTATGCTTGGAAGAATATTGCAGGCATCAGTATTTGTCTCTTCTCGCTGAACAGAGAAAACCAAATCCCAAACCATTTTCATGATATAGGTTAATCTGCTCTTATGTATTGACATGATGTATTTATACAGTGATACGGACTACTATCTTCCATGTTTAGTGAGTATGGGTATGTAGCTTTGCACATATACAAAATGTTACTAAATACATGTGAAAAAAAAAGTTACTATTTTAGTTTTAATTTATACTCAAAGACAAGAAGTATGGTTTCTCTGCAATAGTTACATTTCAGCTGTTTGAAGCCAGCTGAGAGTCAGCTGTGTGCCCACAGCTTCTCGAGGGTGTGATTATTTAATAATAAAACTCATTTTCTGCAGTGGCTGCTGGTTATTATTGCAAAAATTATTTTAACATAAACTGAAGTGGTGAATTTTTGAGCTGAAAGAAGGCAGGGTTGGCTACTCAGAATATTGAGCAGCCTTTTCAGCAGAACTATGCTAAGTCCCATAAAATAACACTACCTGTCAAAATGCTTGGCTGAAGTCTAGAGTTCGATTTATCTTACAGTGGTAAATTGTCTACCTAACTGAAAAAGAAACTCTTCTACCATGCCATTAACATCATAACTTTTAGTTGCATATTCTTTAAAGACAACAGTAATTCTATGGTCTTTTGAATCATAGAATCATTTAGGTTGGAAAAGACCTTTGAGATCATGAAGTCCAACCATACATGAACATGAAGGCTGAGTAATATGATGAACTCTAAATAGGATCTTTGGAAATGGAATTAAAGCTTGAGGCAGAAGAAAAAAACATTTTGGTGATTCTTATGAAATATAAGCCATCTGCATATTAAGGAAAGCATCTGAGTAAATCTTTAATGTTATACTTCTCTTTATGTTCTTTCCTGAGTGGATGTCTTCCCGCAGCTGAAAAGCCTATTGAGGAACATCCTGTCTTCAGCATTTGGAAAGACAAAGGGAATGAATGACATCTATTTTCTTACTTGTCACCTGCCAAACTAGATGTTATACACTAAAAAGGAAAAATGAATTTTTGATATTGTGAGATAAATTCTGTTTAAGGTAGATCCAAAAGGATTTTTAGGGGGGACTTTTCGGCAAAACAGGAAAAATAAAAAAAAATAAATTAATTGTTAGTCATTTCTAAAACTTGTAGATCTTGAGAAACTTTATTTTTTCATTTCTCTTTCTGTTATACAGGTGTCAAATTTGAAAAGATAAATTTTGGTTTAAAACCACATTTTGGTTTTCAAATAAAATATATTTAGTCTTATTGCAGTAAAATATTTGACTTTGAAACATTTAAATTTTTGAATATTAAAAAATAGGTTTGTTATTTATACCTCTCTAGAAGTTTAATATTTGGATAAGTATATTATCCAATTAGAAAAAAGATACTCCTAATTTGTGTGTTCATAAGCAGAATCCACAGCAGACCAGTGGTTCCAACTGATGACGACAACATAAGACTAGAAAACCACCACTAGTCATAAGCATGGGTTTGCTGTGGAGGTTTTCAGTCACTCTCAGTTTGAGAGACCTTGTCAGATGACAGCTGATGATAGCAGTGTAAATTTTTAAGGGCAAAGTGATACCAGCATTTGCTGTCTGATAGTTGACTAAAAACTGCAGAATTAAAATTTCTACATTTTCAGTTGTACTGCACAGAAGGAAGGAGCCCTTTAAAAATTACAACCAAGGGATAGAGTATGGGGTATAAAGACTATATCTGAGAGTTATTATTACCATCAGTTATTATGTAAATGATTCCCCTTGCTCACAAATAGACACGCACACACACACTTTTTCATCCCGATTTAAAACATAATTGCAGTCCTTGACAGATTGCCATTGATTTTTTTTCATAGAATGAATTAGGATATTTAAAGTAGGAAGAGATAGAAAGGAACATTATGTCCCATCAAATGTACTAAAACTAACCCCTCCACCTCAAAACCATCCCCTGCTGCCATCCGCTGCACCAAGATGGGTTATGAATGAATAAATCCACTTGGCACTTAATAAAATGAGATCGTGATAAGTGCGTGAAAAAATAAAATCAAAACCCTTTATAGCTGGCAAGATCCTGGCTTTGTAGCAAGCAGGGCAGCAAGATCACAAAAGTGCTTCCAAATCCTTCCAAGAGCAAATTACAGTTTTCTGTTTCCTGACCGTCTTTTGTAGCTCTTGTGCAAGTTCGTTAAAAATACTTTATCATTTTCTACATGATAGTATGGAGGCCAACAGTATCAGTTGACCGAAAAAGATATGCATCATTTGACAGGAGGGCAGGTTTAAGGGAAGCTGTAGAAGAGGATGTACTGTACACTACTTCAGAGGGAGGAAATCCCTCCATGACTGATGGTCAAAATCTGTGGCAGTTGACCAGTTGCTCCTTGATAGTCCTCTGTCATTTGGGGAGAGGGCAGCAGAAGGACGTGAAATGGAGTAACATCCATCCACTCCTCGGGACACCCATACTTAAATGAAGCAACATCCATCTGCTCCTCAGGACACCCATACTTAGGACCTCTGTAATACTCACTTTCCCTCCACTCTTTTCTTACGAGGTCACTTTTGCAGTTATATATAACTCACTCTGGGACAGCAAGATTCTAGCAAGGTCCTTACTATCGAGAAAGATCCAGGGAGCGGGAATATAACTCAGTCTTTAGGAAGGCCATTTTTATGTACTGTGGCAATTTCGTTACTGTCACAGTTAGTCAATGCAATCGAGCTCTTTACTGGTGGTAACCCTGTGTAAATGAGGAGTATCATTTTTTCCTTTATAAATCAACATTGCAATATTTCTTCTCAGTTAGGGATGAATGAACTTGAGCAACCTCAAACCCTCCACGCAGTGAGGTTTTGGAGAGGTGAGCTCCAATCCAGGTCTGAGCTCTCTCTTGGTATAAGGGACAAAATAAAACTAATTTAAATAAATTAATAATTATCTTGGTTTTTTTTTTGGATTGGTTAGAAAAAATTCACCTACACACATCTAGGTATGCCTCACATTTATATTGTTCACATTATATAATACTCTATAACATTTAATCACAGAGACACTAGGACTCTAGTCTTTGGCATCTTGCTTGTTAATACATTTTGTAGGCAGTGGCTTCTTGTAGTAATTCTCCTCCTGAGGTCTGTTGTTTAATGCTTTAAACAGTTCCCAGGTTTCTGAAAGATCTCCCAAGAAATCATCTCAGTTTCCTTTTGCTTTCCACCATACATCAATGGAAAGTTATGTTTACCACATTGATCTTTACTCCATATAGTGTGTTGCTTAGGTCAGTGGCTTCTTATGGTCTCACATGTCTTGTAGCCAGTCCTCTGTACTCAGTACTGTATAACACTCTGTCAACTTCCAAACTGTTGGAAAATGTACTTCAGATGTAATGACTAATTTTGCATAAAGAAATGACATGATCTAATGTCACAACCTGAAAGGATCTTGTGAAGGATAATTTCAGATGTCTGCGTACACTGAAGTGTTAAGAAAAATGTACTTCAGTCATTTAATGTTAATACAAATTTTCAAGTATGGCTTCTAAAAATGTGACTACTCAACACATTAGATCCTCTCAACTCGTAGTTTGAGTAATTCAGGTACTGTTCTACTTCGGGTAGCAAAAAAAGAAAGATGAACTGTTAATGGAGGTAAAGAGGACAGAGAAAACACTGTTCTCAAAGTGGTGCAGTTTTGACTGCAGCAAGAAGAGAAGAGCTGATCTACTTTCTAGTATATTAAAATTGTATTTAGAATTTGCTAAGATAATTTTAATTATAGTAAAGACTGATTATTTCTCACTAAAAGCTTGAGAAACTGGCATCTTTTTTGCCACTGCTTGTCATCTAAGATGATGAGATTGGGGTTCAGTTGCCTTGACACAGACACTTACTGCTAGTTTAGATCTTCAAGAAGTGTTCCTGCTTGCCTCTACCAGAAGGATGCAAGCTCCCTCTGGGTCCTGGGTTACACCTGCCAACCCCCCATGGATATCTCAGACACTTGGAGGCATCCAGAATGGCACTGGGTTTGTGTGCTGAGGCAACTGAAACCTATTTTAGCTGCTTTCAAAATTCTAATTTGAAATTACTTTTACGCGTTTACAAAAACTATTGATTTTTCCTGAATGGTCCAATATGGGCATTCGGTTTATTGCTTCATATCTGGAAACTGTTACTTGTGCCTTGTAACTGATCTCTTAAGCCATATTATTTCTTTTTTTCTGTTTAATAATTTGAGATTAAACTTTATTAAATTCACTGTAAACCAAAAGTGACATACAATTTTGGAGTGTATTGGTTATGGTAAGTATTATCTAATCAGGACTCAAAAACCACACAAAGTGTTGTTGGTGGTTTGCTATATAATTCCTAGTTTGTTGACCATGTAAATGATTCTGTTGATTAATTCCTAATAACCTAAGTCACAAATATATAATTTTTAAAGTGCACAGACAATAAATACGAATTAAACTAATATTCAGGTTCCACTGCATTGGCTGTTTGGGAAACATGACACCACTGGATGAATCATACAAATACCCAGCACTGTGCTGACTGCAAAATTCATAACCAATATAAAATTAAAAGTTGGCGATTGACGTTGTTTTTAGCCAGTTTAGGTTAAATAATGCCTTTTTGCAAGTTTTTGCATTAATGAAATTAAAGCACCTCGTCTTTATTGGAAACAAACTTGGAGAGAACTGCTAACACAGTAAAATAAAAATTCTCTTTTGAGAACTTTGTGCTCAGAAAGTATGGAGATGGGTAACAGCATAAAATCTTAAGACAAATTTGAACAAATGTTCAAATATTCCCCCAGCACACATTTACAATATTTGTAGCTAGTCATCCGTTCCCTACCAAATGCTGTGCTTTGGAAACCAAGCAACAAAGACTATGGTAGAGGCGCTAATTAATCATAGATGAGCCTCATATTACAGGATTTTATTAGCCTTATAAGACCATAGTAACACCTCCACCCTACAAACACAATAAGAATATGAAATGTCTGCTGATTTTTTTAACTGATAGTGCTGTTTTATACTATAGGGAAGACGCAGTTTGACCTTCTCAGAGGCCATTTCCAGATGCTGTGACCAAAATTGCAAGCCCCTGAAGGGCTGTAATTTTGGCAGACAATACCATTTTCATTTTCTTTCTTGTAAACTGTACACCGTGCACATAACCTATATTTTATTAAATTGCTACAGAAAAAAACAAGTAATTATTGATGAGGATAAGGGACTAATTCTGGTGTTTCCATTTAATAGTCTTGGACACTAGTTTGCTGGGTTATCGCATGCAGATTGAGCTGCACAGAAACATAGTCTTGGTACTTACTGTATTACTAATGTCTGGGTTATGAATTGATTCATTTTTGGAAGAGGTTATAAATGCAAATGTCTAGACCTACTAAGAATTCTGTACTGTATTGCACAGCTTCTATGTCCTTGAAGAGCTGGAGTGCATGAGTATCTGAAGTATATGAACATTTCAAATCTTTATTAAGGTAGTTAGGTTATGAGAGGAGAGCAAAATAGACACGCAGATTGTCTCTCAAGCTGTGAGAGGAATTTATATGACAATGAACAGGCTGCAGGAGGAAGTCAGCTTGGAGTCTCTGCTCTTTTGAGAAGATTTCAATTGCTTCAAGAAATAACTCAATTCAGTCATATTTAGTGAGTAAATGTTACACTACTTGAACTAGAATAGTTTAATTCTGAACCTGATCCACCTCTCTGATGCTCTCTGTTTCTCGGCATTGGAGTTAAAAACAAGACCTTAACAACTAGGCTTGAGAAACGGGTCAATGAAAGACGAAAACCAGAGGATGAGTCGGGAAAGTGTGAGATAGAAAGGTCGTTGGGAAGTTAGTTTCATATCTTAGCTACTCTTTGCTTGCTTATTTCTGTGCTGACTTGTTCTATACCTGTTCAACATTTTAAATTTTATATTTTCCAAACTTAATTTCAGAAGGAAAGTCTACGGCACAGTATCAATTGGGAGTGTATTTCTGGGAAGGTTAAGTTAATTTACATGGAAAAATGCTTCCTCTTATAATGCAAATCAGAGAGAATGTAGCAGAAAAAAAAATTGCTCCTGTTATATACTAATTATAAATGAGCTTTAGTGCAAAATTTATATGCTCATTTGAAAATGATCTCTTTTTTTTTTGCCTTGGAGTGCTGAATGGTAATTAGAATAAAAGGTATTCCTGCAGTGGGGCCAAATGCACTACCAAGGCTGTACTGCACAAACCCCATGGTTTCCATAGTGTGCAACCCCTAAGCATCAACTCATATTTTCCAATTAGGAGTGACTAATGTTCCTCTATGTGTGGCAAAAATATAATCAGTCATTTATCCCTGCTGGAAGCATATGAACAGAAGCCACCACTAAAGCTGTAATTTTTTAAAAAAACATTGTAGATCTTTGCTTTGACTGAATATATGTCATGCTATTATTTTAATTTTAAAAAAAAAAGTAATCATGAACTTTTTAGGTTGAGGTATTATTATAGCATAAGATTTAGCCTATACAAAATTTGGCTGCTGAGTAACAGAGGAGAGATATGAGGAATTAACTGGAAAAATAACACTCACTGTACATAGCTTATCATGCACAATTTGCAATGTATGAGAAGGCTAAACCAAAGGCTGGGTCAGAGCTGGGATCCAGCACTGGGTGAATGAGTCCCAGCTAAAGTCTATCACAGAATATCCAAGTATCTGAGTAAGGAAGCCGTATTAACTCTCCTAAAGGACATTTTCTGAGCTTCTGGAAGCAGCACAAATACCCTTTATGGCATTTTACATTCTGTAAGATTATTTAAACAACAGAGTTGTACATAACTGACCCCTGACTTACTTCTGTCTTTCCTTCCCTAGATGACTTTGATGATGATCCCCAGATGATCTTTGGTTCTGAGTTCCGTGATGGAAATTGCAGTGCGTGACAGACTACGTGTGAAAGAGTTATCCCTCTGGAGGGTACGGTGTTATACAGTTGTTGTAATCATAAAACCCATTCCTGACCATCAGTTCTTCAACGTGAAATAACTTATTGTGTCATTTTAATATAGTGTTTTTTACTGGGCTTAATAGGTCATGGAAAGTAAATGTAAGCACAGAAGGATGAAAACAGATTGAGGACTTTCTCCAGGTTACAAAAGAATTAAAGCTGGAGACCTTCTTAGAAACAACAGACTCATAACCATTAAACATACAAAATAGTTATTATATAATATGTACTGCTTTGCCAGAAATGTTATTCTTCACAGAAGGTGTCATGTCTTGTTTATTATCTCTTTTAATGGAAAGTGTCGGAGAGGTTTGTTTAGCTACTTTTTTCCGGGATGTTAAACCTAGTTTTTCCTGTTGCAGTCTATTGGATTTCTTTTATACATTCCTGAGGATGTTTCTTTTCCCTCCTCATTATTTACTCCTACTGGAGAATGCTAGTGTGTGGCCTCCTAGATCCCTTCCTTAGTTTATCACCACAAAATTCTGCATAACTTGAACCTAAGTGAGAGGAACCCAATATCAGACATGTACTATAAGAGTTGTGCACTTTCCCTGGCTCCTACTTCAAATGTTCCCGAGCACTCTACTGTGCCTCTGTTTCCTCATCCAGAAAAAGATCCTCGAATAGATAAATAGCCTTCAGCTTTATTTTTTAAACCAAAAGACTCCAGTATGTATTGAGGAGAAATGATACATATATGCTTAAAGTTCGTTATTACACCCACAACTTGCATGTGGTACTTGGTAACTGCCCCTTCCTCTTCCCCCCTCCCAGTATTCTGTGCTTAGATCTTATCTGTGACATCCTGTTCTCACCTCCTTTTTCTAGTGCCCACATGCATCTGACCCACCACCTATGCTCCTTATGGACTGAGCTGCTGCACTTTCCCCATGGTGAATTTCTATCTATATTACCCTGAAATATGCTTAGCTGCATCAAAATCCTTGCTTCTTTACTTCTAGTGTTCGCAGTATTTCCTGAATTAGAATCCCCAGCAGAGCTAATTAATGCAGCCAATAATAATTTATTTATATGTGTAAGTGATCAGAAAAATGTTAAATAATTTCTTAATGTTATGCATTACAATGGGGTTACTCAAAGTTCATCAAGTTAAGCATATGCAGGATGTTGGCATGACCGAGGCCATTGATTTACACTAACACATATTAATTCAGGAGGCAGAAAATCTCTCTTAAGCTGGATACTGTGTTGCCCCTGGATGTTCGGGGTTTTTTGTAGTTAAAATGCTGGTTCTTGACCCTCTTGAACAGTAAAGACTGGAGCCTCCTCAAGTGAGTGGGAGATTCCTTCTTGTCTTATTTTTGCATGAAGAATAGAGTTTGTAAATGTGATGAGATTAGTAACTCGGGCATAAGCATTGGTGATAAAAGAGCTAAGGAATAACTAGAGTGAAGAAAAGAAGTAGTAGACAGTAATAAGAAAGGATCCATAACAGATTGGCTAAAATAAGATATGGCTAAGCAGCAATATGCCTTTTCTAGCCTGGGTGATTTTTAAATGTCTCTGTGTCAACATTTAAATCAATTGTCCTGGGAGAGGGAGCAGACTGTGGTGTCAGGGAAAGTCTGCTGCTGCACACACTCACCCAGGACTGCACATTGCCTACTGACAACTTGTTTCACTTGTGGTTTATAAATGAATCCTCAAAGGTCTGATGTTTGGAAATCCAGTCGAAAACCAATGTTTCATCCAAAAACCTAAACCAGATGGTACTTGGCCAGTATTGCTGTTTGGAGCATTTCGGAGTGTACGTAGCTGGCCATTTTCTTTTGCTGAGTGTCCACTTCTGATTCAATAAGCTATAATCCTCTTTTTAATGTTTGGACAAATAATTCACCAAAGTCATGGCAGGAGGCTGTGATTAAATGTGCAGTTCTACACAGCTCCAAGAATCCCTAAAATACCTGGCTGAAGGTAGAGTCTGATACACACCAGAGGCTGCAGGAAACAAAAATGTATTTCCTAGTCTCAGTGACGTGAACTAAATTAGCTCACTGAAGCCAAACATGTTTGCTAGATATAGTCTGATACTAGCCAGTAATTGCAGTTACTCTGCTAAAATAAGGAAAAATTATCATTACCACTGACAATCTGCTCTGAGATAGCAGCTTTTGCAGATAAAGGACTTGATACCATTGTAGCATGTGCTAATGCCACAAGACGATATGCACAATTTCTTCAAGCAGGTACCAGACACCTGGCATGGCTTCTCTATGCAACATCTGAAGGAAGCCATTTCCTTGCGTTCCTTCTATAGTGGACTACTTCTTTGTGGGTTTGGGTCATACTCTATATTGGCTGTATGGCGGTGTGGATACCAGAGTTTTGCTCTAAAATACAGCTCTTTGCCAGACTTTTCACTTTAATTGTACACAGAAAAACAGAAGGTTGAGCTGTTTCAAGCTGGCAATATTGATAAAACACTGGAAGAGTGTTTTACGTTATTAAAAGGATCTTTGGAGACACACTAGTCTTATTTTCAGTTTAACAGTTCAGGCTTTGGATGGTATGTGCACTTAAAAATAAATGTCTTTGGAATGCCACAGAAACTGATGAGATTTTTTGAGACAATGAATGTGTTCTAGCTCTGTAATGATTTCAGTTTGCTCAGGGAACAAAAGCTAATAAAGGTAATACTTACATTTATCCAGCAGTGTGTCTCCTATTGCCGTATGTCAGGAGGAAAAGAAAAGCCCATGTGCAATGCACCAGATGTGTACAACTATGCATGCACAGCTGTGAATAAATATTCAAGACAGGCTGCAGCACTGTATTTTTCTTCATCCCCTACAATGTGCTTGAGAAGAGTGCCTTCAAGGCACTGTGCACAACAGACTGGGAAGAGGGATGAATATATAGGCTATCATCAGCCTGACATGCCTGTGTGGCTCTGTTCACCCTCCTTGAGCTCCTCGGCTGTCCCCATGCTTGATCCCGGAGGTGATGCTGCTGCCTCATCTGCAGGGCACTCTGCTGGCTGCTTCCTCCTGAGGACATGCCTTTCTCATGCTATTAATGGGATTCCTAAATAATGTAATTTACTACTACATAGCCGTTTAATAGCAAATAACCTACTGTTAAATATTTCTTGAAGTTTTTAATGGTGTTTGTGTGGGGAGGAAGAGGAGCCTTTATATACACTGCCAGTAAGAGGATTCACTTGCCGTTGAGGTACCACAGCTGTATCACTTACAGCTGACAGGAGCTGCCACCATGCTCTGTTGATAAGACCAGAAGAAATACCTGTTGCTTTGTCCTCTGACCTATTACTTATCAGCATGATTGTCTGTTATACTTTCTTTTTTATGCTAGAGATTATAGGCTGTCTAGACATTTCCTTGTGTCAGTTTTTATAAAACAGAGTGCACATTGAGAAATTTATTCTAGAAGAAAGTTCTTAAATACTGATAGAAAGCAAGTAGCACCTTTTAAACTGACTTGGCTTTTCATTGTTAGAGATAGGAATGCCACATTGTGTTGATATGATTTAAAAGAAGAAAAAAGAGTTTTCTTGCATGCCTACTTTTTTTAACGTTTAATATGGAATTAGAGTAGAGGTTTGTAGGGAAATAACTACCCTAAAATATGTACTGTTATTCACTATGTGTTTGTCCTCCCTCATGTTAAAAGCTATGAATATATAAAGCAGTCAAGATGGATCTTGCTTACTGCACACTTTCACATGTGCAAATCCATACAGTTCAAGATCTACTACAAGCAGCTGTCACCTGGTAAAAGTAAATCTCCAACATAAGGGTATTTGTGCTTACTTACCTGCATAACTTCTGCAAAACTTCGTGTTGAATCTCATGATTCCACAGAGAAGTTTTTCAACGTGATAAGGAATTAGAAGATGAAATCCTTGAGAAGAATTTGCTTTTGCTGATAAAGACCAGAGTTGCATGTGTTAAAACAGAAAAAAAAATATTCTTAAGTCTCCAAGTTAAGCACTAAATTTCAGCAAAGTTCAGAAAAAATTACCTAGCAGTGGTAATGCTGGATATCTACAAATACCTTGGTGACATTTTTAACGCCATTGTGAAATGTTACCACTTTGTGTAGAAAGAAGAAGATATTTTGGGCCTTGTCTCTATTCACTCTCTCTGCCTTGTTTGTGGTTCAGGGAATGTGGAACCGACCACCTGTGATACATCTGCAATTTGCATTGTTTCTTCACATAATCTATATCCAGCCACAATTTTTCTGCAGTTTTATTGGATGCATATGAAAGATCTATTCAAATAGCAGTAAAAAGACTCCCTATCCACGGTATAGCTAGTTGTTAGTGACTGTTTATGTTGTCTTGGGGCTTGCTAGCCAAAGAAACTGCATAAAAAGGCACTGAATGAACACAAGCACTCTAGTATAAAATCCATGCTTAAACCCATGTAACTATTAATCAGCCTGAATAGTCTTACCCAGAATAAGGCCTTACAGTTAGGGCTATGGAGTTGCTTATGAGTCAAAACACATCAAAGTAATGGTACAACGAAGCAGCCTCAGCCTTCAAAAGTGAATATATATCTGATTAAGATCATCTTCCCTGTTTAGGAAAAATTTGTAGACAGGGCTGGAGGCAGGGTTGGGGGCAGGGACTGTAGCAGGAGATGCTTAGATTACCTTACCTGAGTGCTCTACCACTTCTTGCTTGTCCCTGGTAAAAGTCTGCACCTTTTGGATAACAGTTTTATCTCAGTGTCTGGGCAGAAGTGCGGATATGCTCTGTATAGTGGC
The DNA here is from genome assembly GCF_009769465.1 of Tauraco erythrolophus. Classification (NCBI taxonomy): domain Eukaryota; kingdom Metazoa; phylum Chordata; class Aves; order Musophagiformes; family Musophagidae; genus Tauraco; species Tauraco erythrolophus. The sequence continues at coordinate 45,517,390 of NC_141465.1, read as the reverse complement.
TTGCTTGTAATCTACTTCCCCTTATACTGTTGTACAACCACATTATGCCATGCTGACGTCAAACACTTTTGATGGAATGTAATTTGAAAAGATGGTAGACATAATTCTGAACATAAAAATGAGATTTTTATGCATAGAGTGCATATGAAATGCATAAAAATGCATTTCTATCACTAACAATATCTGAGAATATGGTTTAGGAAACTCGTGTGTGACAGCCACAGGAAAAGTGTGTTTGCAGTGAATTTTGTATTAAACTTCATAGGAACCATGATGAAATGGAAATGGAAAGCTGCATTTGCCAGCCAGCTTCCAGAGGCATTGCATTTTGTTGCCCTTTAGGAAACATGCGGGAGGGAGGCATTTTCAAGGAGCTTAGGGCGTAGCACTCGGCACCGGCACTTGTATGAAGTGGTTAAAGGCAGATGAGCATTTAATGGGGTGATTGTTTCAACCAGCTCTGCTTCTGTATTTGAAGAATTCAGTGGCATCAGGGACATCCCAGCTGCCTCAAGCCCAGTGAAGCTGTTTCCTGGGTCTTCTGTGCTAGGAGGCTTAAACTAGCAAAGAGTGATAGCGCTTCTCCCTCCTGAGCTCCTTAAGGTTTCACGGTTGCAGAGGCAAAGTGACTTACAGCTCTCCTACAGCCTTTAAGCATTTTTATGCATATAAAATTTGAAGTGCTGACGTGCTAAATTGGCTGAGCTCTAAGCCAGTTTACCTCTCAAGCATAATAGTTTAAGCAGTTGAACATAGTCAGAGGTTCCTGTGGAGGACAAAGTGCCTGCAAAGCGTCTGTGGCAGGCAGATTTCCCATGCTTTGGTCTAGCTTTTGCTGGTTGTGTCCTCTAGCCTGACATAACTGTGAAGATGATGCCACTTCACCAGCAGGGGAAAAATCTGCTTGTTTGAAGACTATTGTACTTTTAGTTATCTAGATAGTTACTATCCATATATGAATTAGGTATGCAAATAGCTTTCTTTTCTGAGTCAGAGGTCAGGGCTAAAACCCCCACAATTTGCTTATGGTAATGTTGAACCTGTGACTTGAAAAGGATATGTTTAAAACATCTGGAGCTATGAAATAAATTATTCCCCTCGTCACCTCAATATTTATTAACTCAGGAATTTACAAACAGCAGTTTGGTAGCCAGCAGTGCAGAAGGAGGAAGGTGGGCTGAGTAGCAGAATGAATATTGAGCCAGTGATCTGAAAGCCAATGATATTATTTCTAAGCTTATCACTGTGATCAACAAGAATAAATATTGTACAGATGAAGCCCAGCTAACAACCTTTTCCTTCCATGTGCATGGAATCCAGGCCACTCTTTGTGATGGCCCTGGCAATGAAACTTAAAGAGAAGCACGAGTGAGGTGTTTTTTTTTTGTTGTTATTTTGAAATTCTCTTTAGCCTCCAAGACGTACAGGTTTGGATGTCTGGAACACTAAGAAAGAAGTTGGTTGTTGATTCATTATATTTTTCTTCTTCCCCATCAGCAGCAGCATTTACATGACATCAGTGTGTCATCTAAAATAGGGATATCTCAATGGGACTGGACTACATATTTGGTAGCACTGCAGCAGTCTAAGTGTTCCTGCTTCCAAAAACTGCGGGCAATGGACTTGAACTTGGAACTCATCCCTCTCATGATGTGAGTGAGAGCTTCCCTCTGTGGCAGATTGTTTGGGCTGTGGTGATTTTTTCTTTCTTCTCCGCAACATCTACTCCTCCTGTGTAGTTAGAAGTCACAGTTTCACAGGCAGCACTCAACAGCTGCTTCTTTATGGGCTCTGGTTCTCTGATAAGCTGGAATTGTGGTGAATATAACCATGAGATGTGTCCTCTGCCCTCTGGACCTTTACCCCTCAGAAAAAAACTCTGTGTTTGTGTTGACCATTTTGTTCATTTGTTCAGCAAAGAATCGCCACTTTACCTCAAGTGATCAGCCTTGAAGAGGGGAATAACGACAGGTGAGAAACAATGCTCACAGCAGCAATGTTATAGTCAAGTTAATTGGTTTGGCGAGTGGAAAAGAGTGAAGATGTGAGCAGCCTTCACTGATACTTTAAATTATTAGAGGAAGATTTCCACTTAAAAGAAGAATTACTACTAGCAGTGTGTCTGAAGTGTTGATTTACTCATATCTAGTGGAAACATATTCTCAGAATAGTTACATTCCTATCTCCTGAAAAGGCAAAAAAGGATGGTGCCAGAGTGCAACCAATGAATCATAAAGTAGGCGTAATTATTTTGCATGGAATAATTCAACTGTCCGTGTGATATGAATATATTGAAATTTTGGAGATATTCAGAATCCAGGTCTAGTTCTGTGGTTTGTAATAGTTGGTCGATATTTCTGCAGACTGATCCCAGAGACTATCTCCACTGTACTTAGGTAATTTAATATATATCTGGGAATTCTGCACTTCTAAAAGTGTTTTTTTTCCAACATTTCCCTTCTCTGTTAAAGTAGTCACCTCCTTAAGGCAGATAAATTTTAAAGGACAAGCAGATGGTCTGCAATGATACTATTGAGTTCTGTTTCCAGGTGTGCCACTACCTGATTTTGAGGTCTTATGCAAGTCATGCTATGGTCCTTCTCACTCATTTTCCAACACTTTGGTAGTAGAGTTTTAGACAAATGGTAGTTAATATTCATAGCAATACTTTTCCACCACCTCAACTCGAACATAGGTGCTATTCTAAGCTTGTCAAAATACCAGTAAAAAGAATGAGGGAAAGATTAATAAAGTTCAACTTCTAGAGTCAACTTAATATGTAATTAACATAATTTTCTGAGGAAAATGGTGCGAAGTAAGCAAACGACCTTCCAATTAAGAAATACACTCGCCCTTTTAATTGTGTTAATTGTTTCCAGCTAATACTGAGAGAAGACATGTCTGATGTCTGCATCATGAGTTTCTGGTTAATAAATGAAGAATTCTTGTCAATTTATTAGCAAAATAGTATTTATTATTGGAAAAAGGGAGAGAAAAATGCCAGCACCTCAGAAAAAAAATATGCATGAGAATTATAACTCTGTAAGACTCTATTTTTACTGTATGACTGCTTTTTGCCCCCACTGAACTTTAAGAAGTGCTTACATTTTTGATATAAAAGTTACACAAAATGATCTCTCTTTTATTTTAATTGCTTATTTAGTTAGGTGAAATGTTCAAGCTTATAGTATTTGATTTCTGTCAAACATGGACAGCTCTCAAATGTCAAGAAAAATAACACCTCCAGAACCAGTAACCTAACCTATTACTCCTGAGTGTAACTGAAAAATAAACTAGAAACTTTGAGGATTTAAAATTTTTAAACTATATTCTGTATCACAACATTTTTGAAGCTATAAATAAATGCTAGATCAATCTGTTCTTTGCATTGAAATGTGATTTTTTAAACAGAAAATTGCAAGTACACCCAAAAGTAAGGTTGTAACTCCTAAGTGTATGTCCAAAAGAAAAACAAATCAAGAATTGTTGCAACAAAGAACAGGATACATTACTGCTAATTAAAACATCAGATACCAGTTTGGCAAAGACTTAAACTTTCCTTCAAAAGGAAACATCTCTGTAAAAAGCTTTTGTGATTGAGAAGAAATTTTTGTGTAACATGAACACCTTTTAAATGAAGTATACCCAAGAGAAGAATAATGTGGAGTTGAAACTTATGGCATCAGATCTTTACATTCACTTATATAAGTAGCTTTTTTACCTTTCCTTCCTAAATTTCTTGGTAATAGCAATACGAAAACAAATTAATTACAGTAAGGCTACTCTTCAGCTTCTAATCTTGACATTCTTCAAATGTAAATGAGAACAGTGATGATTTGAAGAAAATTTTAAAAGAGAAAGTATATCTAGTATTAAAGGTGGTTGACTCTGGTGCCTTCTCAAACCTCAGTGTTTCTCTTGTCTCAGTCTCACAGATGTATTGGCTCCTTGGGCTCAGGTCCAGCTGACAGCAAGGCTGAACACATGTTCCCAGTATGCATGCACAGACATGCAGAGACATATACACACATAGAGGACCTCACAGATGAGCGAGACAGTACAACGTGGTTGGCCATGTACTCTTTCTCCCCTCCATCTGACTGTGTTTGAAGCTTGTTAGTGATACATACATACCCCCTCGCTCTCTGTATTTACAGGCACACACACACTCATGGACACAAGTCCATCTGATATCCCTGCCCAGGTCTCAGGCCTCTCACCCTGTCACCAGCTCAGACCCTGGGTCTTTATAAGTATTGGTCTTCTCCTGCTGAGTCTAGTCCAACCTGAAAGTTTGCTAGCAAACATGTACACAAATGAACACATACACATAGAACAGAGGGTCAGGTCACATGGAAAATAGAAAAAGGATTTATTAGGAAATTAGCAGAGATGGCAGTGATCAGGTGTAGGGCTTCAGTTCATCGTCCCACACTTTTTCTTCCCTGAAATACCTTGATCCCCCTGCTTTTGTCCCTTCCCGTGAACATCCCAAAATAAGTTTGACAGATTCTCATATCCCCTTAAGACATCTCATAAGAAATTTTATCCAATCCCAAGTACTCCGTGAGTTTGCTTTCATGGTAATCTTTCTTCCCCTCTCCGTATCAGCTGCAAATTTGTGCTGAATGTCCCCACAGCTGCCCTTGACGATGTTTCCAGGGCCATCAGCTGGGGACATGAGAAGTTTCATCCTTGAGACTGTCTCTGTTGTCTACTGACCATTGCAGTTTGCATGTCTGTGTGTTTAAATTTCCTGTTTTCTGTCTTTGCCTCTCATATTGAACAGCTATATTCACCAGATAGATATCTTCACAAATCAGATATAGACTTATAGTGCACATCATCTTGGATGCAAATGCCAGCAGAGTGTCAAATTGAAGCAAGCACCCGACCTCTGTTATTTCTATAATGTGATAGACAGAGTCGGGACTTCGGTACCACTGATGAGATGGAGTTTCCAAAAGTGCTGCCAAAGTAATCTTCCACCCTGGCCCTTAAGGCACTTAATGAGATACTGAAATTCTGCTGTAATCCAAGCAACTAACAGCTCATCCTCTTCTATGCCAAACTGTTTTGACAATGAATTCCTAGAAAGGCGACAAAGTCTAACCTTCACCAGCAGAGAGAAACCTAATGTGAATTAAAATTTGTGATATCTCTGACAGTTTCAGGAGTGCTCTTTAGATGATTTACCTGTAAATGAAGTGTAAAACTGTCTTCATTTAGATAAAGCTTAGTTACGATTATTTCTACATGCCAGATGGGGTTCACCAATATCTTTTGTCCACGTATAGAAGATGTTAGTAAAATATGATGGAGTGGAACAGGGCTTGCTGCTATCTTAATGGGATGCAGCTAATTTATTTTCCTAGTTTATTTAGACTACAGTCTCAAACACGGCAGGCCACCCTCAGAAACATGGTTCCTGTTAGAAAATTTCTACAGAAGGGCACAAGGAAGAATCTACAGTTAAAGAGAATTTTTTTTCTTTCAGTAAAATACTCATAATTAGGATCTGTTGTTACTTAACACGCTCTTAATTATGGCATTTCCCAAGGTTTTCCACACTGCCAAAATGGCACTGAAAGTGTTAAGGTTTGTTTCTCAACAAATTAAAAACCCCAACTCCTTTACTTCCTAGGGAGATTAAACTTTATTATCAGAGTATTTTCCAGACAACACTCCTTTCCATCATCATTTAGGGAGGATAAAAATTGTTATGACCTTAAAATTAGTTTAACTAATAAAAAAAGCAGGTGAGGTTTAAATAAAATCTGTTCTAGTAAAGACAACAATGAGATTGCGTTTTATGAAGCAAAAACCAGCATTTTATCAAGTAAAAAACCACTTACCTCTTCTGATTTTCAGGCAGACATTAAGGACTGGTTTGCAAAGAAGAAATAAAAATGGATTAGAGTGAGATAAATGTTGGATAAACAAAATTAATGTGGACTTTGGGCCAGAGAGGTTGAAATAAAAGTTAGAGAGAGGTTACACATGCCTGGACATAACAGTTAATACAGAGTCTTAATACAAAGGCTGAGTTAAGAGTATCAGAAGAGAGCCTATATGGAGCCACTACAAAACATCATTTTGTTGTGAACAATAGCATTAAGAAAACACAGTTCCTGTGGGTATATGTCTTTTATCCTCTGTTTACATGCTCGTCTCCTCGCCCCTGCTCTCCTCCCCTTGAATGGGAACGCCTCTGCCTTCTTGCAATTCACCCAGGTCCCCTTCCAGGTCCGTTACCTCCTCTGCAGCCTCCTCTGTTCTTTCATTACCAGCTGAGCAAGAAGATTCCCCAGGATGTGGGTGCTTCCAGGTCGCACTTGTGCTGCTCAGCTGGTGAGTGCATGTGTGCTGAGTTACCACCAGGGCAAAGAAAATAAATAATTATTGAATTTGGGAGGCAAAATTTGTGTTAGATGAGGCCCTAATTTGTGTTACTCTCTATTCAACTGTCTATGCTCATGACAATATTTCCTTTGAGACTGTACTTCTCTGGCAGATTTGTTGAAGTTGGCTGATGGCTTCAGCAGCTATGGGGAAGGATACTGAGAGGCTTAGAGAGAAAAGGGCAGGCAGATGCTATTTTCACTTCCTTCAGAAGCTTAGCTAAAAGCATAAAAATGTTTTAAAGAAAATTCCATATTCAGCATATGATTGACTGATTTTTTTTTGTGTCTTGAGGGTGGTGATATCGCAAAGCCTTGAGTGTTCAGGAAACATAGACAGAAATAGGTTTTTCCTTTTCCCATCTGTGCCAGTAGGTTTAGTACAGGTCCCCAGCTGAGCAGAAAAAACCTACGTGCCAGGGTGAAGTTCCCTAGAGCAGGCAAATCATAGCTGTGATGTAGTACATGGCAGCTGCACTGCACCACACAGTCTGGCTGAGGATACTGAAGAAAGAAAAGAGAGGGAGAGGAGGAAGCATTTATGCAGAGTAAAGTACAGATTGGAGTAATATATGGTAACATTGTCAGCTTACTGAATAATTTTCTAATAAAAACGCAAAGTACAGTACAGCAGCTTTGGCATGGTCACAGTCTCCCCCATGCCTTTACCCCTGTTTTTCTATTACTTTCCCTTCCATAAATATTTCAACATTCGCCAAAGGAAATTTGGCTCGAAACCATCACACCCTTTACTAGCTTCCTGACAGGTCATCGCTGTATAAAAGAGTGTCCTGGTTTTCATTGGGACAGAGTTAGTTTTTCGTTTTAGCAGCTAGAAGAGCTCTGTGTTTTGGATTTAGTTTGGGATTTGTTATGAGAAGAATGTTGATAGCGCACTGATGTTTCTAGTTGGTGCTGAGACGTCAAGGATCTTTCAGCTTCCTATGCTCTTGCCAGTGTGCAGGAGCTGGCGGGGGGAGCATGGCTGGGACAAAGGGTCCACAACTCCCCTTAAGATTTGAATTTAGACTTAAGATTGAGGGCTAAATTGACCAATGAAGTATTTCATATCATGCAGCATCATGCCCAGTATATAGATGAGGGTTGACCGGGAAGTTAGTCTGGTTTTAATTCTCTTCTGTGGGACTCTCTCAATGTCGGAGTGCTGTCTCCCTCTCCCTCTCTTTTCAGAACTCTCACTCGTCTGGGATTGCAGTGTCGAGACTTATTTGTTTCGGGATTGTTTGCCAGGATGAGACAGGCATTGGTGACTGGGTGGTGAGCAATTACACTGTGCATCACTTGTTTGTATAAATTATTATCATATTATATATATTAATATATTATTATTGTCACTATTACTTTTGATTTTTATTATTATTATTAAATCATTCTTATGTCAACCCAAGAGTCTCCTCCCCTTTTCCCCTTTAAATCTCCTCCCCATTCCCCGGGGTGAGGAGGGTGAGTGAATGGCTGTGTGGTGTTTAGTTGCCGGCTGAGTTAAACCACAGCAAGGAGGAATGCCACCAAGACTGAGAGGGACACCTAAACTCTTGTGGTACTTCATGTAATCTTATTTATTCTCAGAGCAATGTAGTAAGCCTTAATGGTTTTTCCAGACTCTCCCAACAGACTAGAACATGTAGTATTTATTGTCCATTCATCCAGTGAGCTGTCCCATCCTGGAGAAAAAGCATAATGGCCTTGAACAAAGATAAAAAATTGCTGGATGACAGCTGCACTTTCTGTAGCAGAATTACATTTACCACAGTGTGGAGTAGTTTCTTACGTTAGGATTAGGGAGATTGGAGAAAACTTCTGTGTGTGTGTGTATGAGTGCTGACGGTTCCTATTCATTCTGCTTCAGTATACAGTATTTGTCTTCCCAGGTATGAATATCAAACTCCTCTGTGAACATAAAGACTGGCACTGTTCTTTTGGAGTAGTATATGAAGTTTGAAGGCCTTCATAGTTTAATTTATTGCACCAAATTTTACTCTTTTATCTGCAATTATAAAATACTTCATTGAGACATCCTTGCTGTACTTGAGCTACAAGCAAGGTTCAGGTTCACAAATCTGGTTGAATCCAAGCTGTTCTACACTTGCAAGTGGCAGCATTTGTAGAGTCATGCAGTCTGACTTTTGAAGACTGGTCATGTCTACCGTGCAATTGAACAGTACAGAGGCTGGAACTAAAACATTCTCAGTGTTTGCTAACATCTCACCTTTGCTCAAGACATGTTCCGTGGCCATATGTGTGAGTGTTTTAGGAGATGGAAGCACTTCTTTGTGCTTTCACTCAGCAAATCACAGTTGCTATTTACAGCACTTTACTTAAGCTATCTAGGCAGTAGTTGATTTTTTATACTACACCTTTCCAAAATAGATACATAAATGGGGATTTCATTTGCCACTGACTAGCAAGAGAGACGGTCAGTGACCAGAGGCATAAATTAAAAGTCTTGAAGAGGCTATGCCTGCTTGCAAAAATGAAATAAGACGACATCTCACTAGACTGGTGGAATATTACTTCCCACATCTTAAATCCACTACATTTCATTTCACATACAGATATTTCCAGCCCATTTTAGCAGCTGTCCTCCCCCTGATCCTCTGTTTCTCTCTGGTAACTGAGATTTCAACGTAGCAATTTTCCTATTATACCAGGAGAGATGGTAAGATATTTGTTGCAATTTTCTGTACTGTTTTCTCCATACAAGCTTCTCTCCCTAAAAGTAGAAATTAACACCCAGTCCACTTTGAAACAATTTTAGACTGTATAAAAATGAAGTGAGTCAAATGAGGAAGAAAGTTTAACAAAGCAAACTCTTTTTGAAAAGCACCAGATAATTGAAATATCATTGAAAACCACACTGCACAGAAGTCACTCTGCTAGCCATATCTTTATGCTGCTTGTATGCTTTTTTCTAACTCCTAAATCCTTTGAACTTTCATTTCCCACCATCCAATGTGTGATTAGATACTTGTCTACTGTAGATATCTGTATATACCTCTATATATATTACATATATTTTACATGCTTATGTGGAATTTGTGTAAAGGTACTCTCGATGAATTTTCTTCCACTGCAGAAATTGCCTGTAGTAGTCTTACAGTTTCAAATGTCTCTTGTTCAGGACCATTTAGGCTATCACCCAGGATGCAGAAACCCATGAGCTGAGTGACCTGATAAATATAGCCCAGATTACGTAGGTTTTCTGATTCTACTGCAAGCCACATGACATCTCAGGTAGCATTTTGGAGTGATTTAGTCTTATAAACAAAATACAACAGTGTTTTACCTCAATTCCTGTACCCTAGTTATTTCTAAGAGTTTTTCTATCTATTCTTCTCAATGAAATATTGTACTAAAGTTTACATTTTGATACAATTATACCTTGGATAGCAGATTTTTATTTCAAAATTACAGGAAGAAATATGATAAAAATATTTTTTAGCAAGGCTTAAGCTTCTGTAATGGTCTATGACAACTGCATTAATTTAGTTCATTGGAGTGTGCCATGTTGAAAAATCAATAAAAATATGCAGACCAAAATGTAACTTTGAACGAGTCAGAATACTAGAACAGACCTGAAAATTTAGTCGTAAAGATTTAAACAGAAGTAAATAGTCCTCAAGAGTTTGAAATATGAAACAGAATCAAAATTCTCTTGTAATCTGCTTGATAGGACTGTGCAGGGGAATGAGAGTGTTTACAGCAGTTTTGTTCTGCAATAAGTGATAACAGCAGAGCAGCAGAAAAGAGATATCTATTGAGTGCAGTTAGACCGTAATTCACATATCATATTACAGTGCTGTGTTAAAGATACCGCAGCTGGCTTTGAGAAACTGGTAGGTGCACTCAGCACAGCACAGAGATGCTGTCTTGGGTCCCATCGTCCGCATTACCAGATCAGTGCAGCTTTCCGCCTTGCTGAGATGCAGAGGTTTTACCTCACCGCAGACATATCTATACAGCCTCTGGTTTGAGAGCAAATGTGGGTATTTCTGTGCGTTACGGCAAACACTGTGGAAAAGCTGTGCTTATCCAGCAACAGACTTGCTGTAGCCTTGATTGCCTGGGGCTCTGGCTCTCAGAGAGGACCTGTCATCTTGCTCAAGTCTCATCACAAGACACAACAAGAACTCAGACTGGTGCATTTTGGAAGCCTGCTGCAATGCTTTGGATAAAAAAACAGGTTGAGGTTGCAGTGGGGTGGAGCTTTCTCAGATCCAAAAAAGTTTGTCTGGGAGGGAATCCCATGACATAGCTAATACATGCAATACAGATAGTGCAGCAGGAACATGTCTTTGGATCAAAGTATGACATCGGACAACTAAATTCACTGTGAAACACAATGCTACAACAACAACTTCTATCCTCGCCACAGGAAATTCATGTTGCAGAGAGAAAGCAGGCTAAGCTTTTGAATTCCTAACTAGGTTCACAAAAAGGATAGGAGGAGTGTCCAGCAGAATGGATGAAAATTTACTTGCTCTGCTAAAAGACTAGCACAGAATATTTTATCCAGGTGAAATTGGAGACCGCACAGTGATGTTGAGAATAAATAACTTTCAAATGAAATTCTGACTCCATAAAAGAAGTGCCAGAGGCTTACTGGACTTTGCTCTTACTACCAATCTTATGCGAGTGGTACTCACACCTGTAGGATGGACAAGCGGATAAAACTTGCAAGATAGACAGGAAAAAAATCAATAATGTGAAAACAGAAACTACTACAGCAATCTTTCCTTCAGTGAGAGTATTTCTCTGGTGAGAACTGAAAGTTCGACTACAGACAGCAGCATAAGATAACATTGATTGTTGATTATTATCTCAACTTTACACTGAAATATCTTTTGGCTTCAGTTAAAAAAAAAAGCAGAACTTTCCTGCTTCTTTCAAAATCCAGAACTCTTCCAATTACCATTATCCTTCACTCTGTGGTTCAGATGTGCCTCTGAGTGCAATTATGGAATGACAAATAGTCTCTGAACAAGAGGATTTAAAGAAATCAACAAAAAATGAAATAAAAAAAGACTTAAGAGAACATCTCTCTTCATCTAGTCCTCATGATACTTTCATATTACTGTATACTTCCTTCCATTTTGCCTTTTTACATGATGGCAACTTGTGTTGAACTTTTGGAGAGAGGAAAAAAAACTACCTACCTCAGAAAATATTGTGCTGTACGAACAGTGAACATCACTTTGGAGTAGGTTTTGTCGTCTCTCTTTTTAATGCAAATACATATATTTGATTCAAATGTGAATTACCTTATCATATTTTGGTATTTTTTAATGAACTTGTTCAGATTCATTTATTCGTAAATATTGTGTACCCCCCTTTAGAGGACATAAATTTAGCCTGGGTGGAAACGCATGACTTTTGGATCTGCTCTGACTACTCTGCGGGCACACAGCATGAATCTAAATGTAGGGAGTCTAGCCAATCAAATGCATCTGTGTGGTGTAGATGACCTGCATGTGCAGGAAGGGCCACTTGTTGGACTAGAGAATGTTTGCACAGCAAATGCATGAGAGAGAATAAATGGCAGATGCATTGGATTTACTGCACGTGTTCTGCCCAGATGTACTTTCTGCAAGTGTTAAATGCCCTGAATTCAGAACAAGTCAGGTTTACTTTGTCCATTGAGATGAACTGTGCAAATCTTAGCTGTAATTTACAGTTTGGGTGCTGCTGCAGAAATATTGTTCTTCCATTCAATTTGTGTGTATTTCAGTATCTATCTATTGCAACTGTCTAATGAAAAGTGATCCTTTTTGTTTCAAAATCACAGTGACATGCCTTAAGGGAAGCACATCTTTGTCATTGGTTCTTTTTAATAATCTGTGTCTCATTAAAAAGAATCAGGGTGCTTACCCATTTCTCATCTTAGATTTGATTTAAACTGTCTATACAGGGCATAAGACATCAGATGGCATTTTATTTCCTTTCAATGGTATTTCTGACAAAGCCCATTAAGACTAATTCTAGATGTAAGTGTTGTATACATCTGTATATAGACTTGTTGCACCAGGCTCCTGTTACAGACCTATGGAGAAAAATTCTAAAATAGATCAGATGACTTGTCACTCACAAGCCTGGGCTGCAGCACCAAGGACACTGTTGCATCCTCCACAGCCAGGAGGAAATGGCCTGCCTCTTGTAGGCAGGATAGGTACCTTGAGTTGATTAGTAATTAGTCATTATCTCAACTCAGTCCAGCTGGGTAAGAATGATTGGTGCCATAATTCCCCCTTTTTGTTTTACCATTTTTTCTGTTTTCACAAAGGCTTTATGGGTGAGCAGAGACCCAGCCCATTCATCCAGCTCCAGCACACTTCCCTCCCACAAATACCACATCAGGGCTTGCGGCTTTACCTTCTTCTCCGAAGGACTCTCGCTCAAGCTCCCAGCTCCGGCTCTTTTGGCTCAGGCTCTCGGCTCGGCAAGGGAGTCGGGGCCTCCCAGGGTCTCACGGATGTATCACATCGGGGTCACCAGTTGTCACTCACCAGCCTGGGCTGCAGCACCAAGGATGCTGTTGCATCCTCCACAGCCAGGAGGAAATGGCCTGCCTCTTGTAGGCAGGATAGGTACCTTGAGTTGATTAGTAATTAGTCATTATCTCAACTCAGTCCAGCTGGGTAAGAATGATTGGTGCCATAATGACTCATGCCTACAAGTACCTATTTCACTGCACTAACTATAAAGGGAGCTCTACTATGTGATAAATGCAGTTGTAGAGGTATTGTTTGAAGATATTTCATGTTTGGTGAGGTGACTTTTACCGATTTGGTCCATGATCATTGCAAAAACAATTGTCGCTAGTTTTGTACAGAGGAATCTATTTACCTGGTCACCTCTGTTTAGATATCAGAATTATCTTACAGTACTTGTAAACTAAATTGAGGATTTCAAATACTGAGTGTTTCAAAAAATAATTTCACAGTTTGGCTCTCAGTGGCTGAAAGTGGAGAATATTTACTGGCTTTCTCACCTGACTCATATTTACATCCTTTTAAAGATCTTGACAGGCTGGAATCAAAGCCTTGTTCCTGCAGTGTCTTCTGTGTTAGCAGAGGGATTCACATCCCTGGCAAAGGAGCTCTGTGTATAAGAGGTGGCTTGCAGACATAACTTGCATTTACAATAGAAGTGTTTCTGTCATTATCAATTGTTAAGACCAGAGACTGGGATTTCTGAAATGTCTGAGCTCAGATCTCCTCTCTTTTCTCAAGAAAAAAAAAAAGAAGTCTAATTTAGAGCTAAGTTTAGAAAACCTTAAGCTGGAAAATATAGCCAGCTATGAGGAATCACTTTTGGAGTCAGGAAAGCCTAGTATGATAAAAAGATCATAGAATCATAGAATGGTTTGAGTTGGAAGGGACCTCAAAGATCATCTAGTTCCAAGCCCCCTGCCATGGGCAGGGACACCCTCCACTACATCAGGTTGCTCAATCTCATTCAACCTGGTTTTGAACACCTCCAGGGATGGAGCATTCACAACTTCTCTGGGCAATCTGTACCAGTGTCTCATCACCCTCAATGTAAAAAATTTCTTCCTTATATCTAATCTAAATCTCCCCTCTTTCAGTATAAAGCCCTTGCCCCTTGTCTTATCACAACATGCCCTTGTAAAAAGTCCCTCTCCAGCCTTTTCCTGTAGGCCCCCTTTAAGTACTGGAAGGCTGCTATAAGATCACCCCGGAGCCTTCTCTTCTCCAGGCAGAACAGCCCCAACTCTCTCAGCCTGTCTTCATAGCAGAGGTGCTCCAGTCCTGGAATCATCTTCGTGGCCTTCCTCTGGACCTGCTCCAATAGCTCCATGTCCTTCTTGTGTTAGGGACTCCGGAGCTGAATGCAGTCCTCCAGGTGGGATCTTACAAGGGCAGAGTAGAGGGGCAGAATCACCTCCCTCGACCTGCTGGCCACACTTCTTTGGATGCAGCCCAGGATACGGTTGGCTTTCTGGGCTGCAAGTGCACATTACTGGCTCACGTTGAGCTTCTCATTGACCAGCACTCCCAAGTCCTTTTCCTCCGGGCTGCTCTCAGTCCATTCTTTGCCCAGTCTGTAAGATAAGTAAACATATATAAATATATAAAGATAAGTAGAAACAAAGGCTTGTTGAGATAATTTAAGATTCAAAGGGACCAGACAGTTTTGAAACTTGGTAATACCAATTTTCTTAATGGTCTTCACTTCACATATTTTGAAGTGCTCCCCTTCCCATCCCACCCTCAATCCCTCAAGTATGGAGCATTTAATTTTGTGGAGAATTATTGCATTTTCTGAGTAATAATTGTAGTTTGCCATTTATTTGCCATTAATTGCTTATCTTTCTGTTCCACTTTAGGGAGCATCTGAGGACACCAGTTGGCTGAATATTATTCTCTGTCCTTCATCTATATTTATAGACAAATAAAAGAAGCCTATAGGAAGAACCAATGGTTTCTTTCAACCTTAAAAAGTGCCCCTTGAGATATCATGACCCTTCTTCTATTTTAAATCCCATGTTTCCTGCTCTGAAAATTTCATCACTTCAGTATAATTCCCCCTACACCATTGTGCTTCCAACAAACTTCAGTCTCTGAAGACATTTCCTCTCACCCCAAATTCTCCTTGCTCTTTTGCTAATAAGCTGGAAATACAATAGCATTATTTCAATTCTCATTTCAGTGAAGTGCCTCCATTGCAAAAAGACGATAAACCATCGTGCTGGTAGTTTGAACAGTCATTTGTCATCCATGGAGCAATTATGCTCACAAAGAGCTGACAGAATGGTCCACTTTCTGCTAATGGTGCCAACACTCTACTTTAAAGCAGACACAATCCACAACCAAGCCCAGCTAATGGGTAAGCGTCAAAAACGATGTTTCTGAAGCAAAATCTCTGGTACTTAACATATTCCTATTTCCTCCCCAGACATCTGCTTAAGATGATGAATGAGAAACTGCCACTTTTCTATATAATTATTGTCTGAAACAATATTTGCTGATAGCTGACTATCCTTAATATTGATTACCTGGAAAGGTCACAGTGGTTCCTTGGTATTTTATTAGCTTTATAAATAGAAATGGTAAAGGCAAAACGTGAAAGGTAGCAGAGAGGAGATTCAATAGAATTAAAAGGATGAAAATGGAGAAGGCGGTGGAAATATCTCAGAAAGAAATATTTGCACAGAATAACAAGAAAAGTTTCTGGGTGGTGTATGATGTATACACATAATTAAAAGAAGCATTATGAGGTGTGAGGCAGAAAGACAAGACAAATCAAAATAAGTCACCAGGAATAATTGAGAAAAGGTCACATATTCACTTAAATTTAGTGACATGCATAAGAAAGAGACAAAATGTGCATCAACTGCCACATGCAGCAGAACTGTGCAGAAATTTCAAGCTGTATTAAGTGCCACAGCTATTAAAGTTAAAAGGAAAATTTCAGTCAGCTGTAGCATTTTATAGCCACAACAGTACTTTCAAAATGACTTAAGCCATAAACTACCCCAATAGCTCTCATTCTGGTTTATATTTTGTTTTGTTACGATTTATACATTTTCTCAAAGTTGTCATATGCTTTCTAAAGAGCATCACGTTTTATCTCTAAGCAGGTAAAGGTGCTGCTAGATTTTCTGCTGATTGGCATTGCTGAAGTGCTGAAGACTTCATGCTTAAACGTCTCTGACTACCATAGTCTGCAGCTGTAGTTGAAAGGCATTAGTTATAGACAAAAAGGGGAATAGTCACTATTTGTTTTTATGATGTTGCACACCAACACCAGCTGAAGGCCATTGCCATTCACCAGCTAGTCTTATCAATTAGGGAAATATTTTCAATCCCTTTACCACTCTGTTTTCAGAGAAGTTGGAGAGAAAAATCCTACTGTGAGGGTGAATAGCTGTCTCACTTTACCATACCACTGCAAAGCACAGTAGAGTGGCATAGTATGCCACCTAAGGTATCATTTTACTATCAACAGCTACAAGATACCTCAATTCTAATCTCTCTGTACTGTCACTAAGTAAAACTAGGACCTATTTGCCACACTGTATGTGCATTTCTTATATTACTGCCATTTTTGAAAACGAAAGAAAAGATACTCTGTAAAGTATGAAGAAGTTTGAAACAGTTTTGAGAAGCCTTTCCTCCTTGTGGACAACTTGTTTCTGCTGCTCTAATTTGTGCCAAATGATAAGCTTAAAGCAAAGAAGCCTAAGGACTGGTGAGATTAGGAATGTCTTTGAGTCTGGTACAGACTGAGATACTCCTTCTGTTAACATCTAGACCACCCTCTAAAGGGATTCCGGTCCCTGTGTACAGCACTCCCATCTTTTCACACACATCAGAAATGGGAAAGCTGCAAAAAACAAACACCCCTAAAGCCAATCTCTGTCCCCAACCCTACAGTGAGATTGCCCTCTTTAATAAAAAATGTTTAATGAAAGTTTGGATTATGTTGTTCATTTCAGTTTTGACAGAAGAAAGTTCAGCTTAGTTAACTCTAGCCAGTTTGTGGAGAGTCTGGTGTTATTTTTTATTGGGGTGGTTGTCTAGCTGTTTACAAACAAGTATATTTTTTCCCTGATATTACTATAGAAGGGTGTGACTTCAGGAAAACAGCGCAAGGATTACATAAAGCTCTTTGTCTTATCTTTATGGAAACTAAATGCAATGTCTTTCATACCACACTGTTCATTAGATAATAGGATGTGAATGAGTATAGGAAAGCTGGAATACCAAGTAAATCTTCAACAGTGAGGTGAAGGAAAAAGACTAAGGTTCTGACAAGACGTTTTGTTCTGCCCAGTAGCAGGACATGTTTTCCATTTCTCATTCCAAAGCCCTACAGTTTGAATTGTTCTTGGATTCTTTAATGACTTAAGGATCTCAGATGACACGATCATCCAAGAATGCCATCTTACATTTGCGTCTGGCTAGGTACTTATTAACCGCCCTCTCAGAAAATTATTTTACCATTACAATTATCTAAGCCTCCTTATCAGATCAGAGAACAGCCATCTGCTCCACATTGGACTAACCCTGAAGCCTAAGAATATGTACAACTCATAGAAATCACAGCTGCTTATTTACTTAATCATATTAGATACAAAATATTATCTCAGTTCTTTCCCAGACAAATGAGCTTCATATTGTTTTCTGGAAAAATTTCAAGATGTTCACTTCAGCCTGTGAAAAGCTGTATTGGTGTTAAATACCTTAAAGATTATCACTGATGAAATCATGATACAACGGAAATAATGTTCCCAATTTCAGCACCAGGTGATTGCTGCAGGTTTTTTCAATCATAAAGCCCTTGACGGTGCTTGATTCAACCTTTATATAAATATCTGACAGAACTAAGAATTTATTGAAGGGCATAATGAAAGGTTTAATTTTTTCAAAGGCTTATGTTTTAGAGGAACCTTCTTAAATGAATATTTATTCTCGGGGATATTTGGTTTTATATCTATTTTGGGGGCAAATGGTCTGTTCATACGCAGTGTGATACTCATGCATGAACATCTATAAAAGATACACTTAAAAAAGGGTACTGCAAGTAAACTCAAGAATCCCGAGGCAGCGTATTTTCTTAAGTAAATTACATAAACTAAAAACTAAACCCTTAGGCATCAACACTTTCAAGTTACTCTAATGAACTAAATCCAAAAAGCTTAGTATATAAAACATTTGAAAAGGAGAACTTCATCATCAGTTTGATGTTCATCCATGTTCCTCTTTATGTTTTCTTGGCCCAGATCAGACCTTTTATATAAAGGCAAATCTGGAAACTAAGAAGAATCAGGATGTGATATCTGGGTAGAGAAAATAAGGTTTCTTCCTCTCAAATATTAGTTCTTTCCACTGATGACTTCTCAAGGGTGATTCCTTACCAAAAGGAGAAAGAGACAATTACACAACATTTCTAAAATCAAAAGAAATTTCTTCCAATTCTATTTAGCTGCTGCATGACTTCTGTTCCTACTTTTCCCCCACTACTGTGTCTACATTTCCTGACATAATAGTCTTCAAAAAGATTGTGCCTTTTCTGGACTCTGCATCTTACTGCAAAGAACACTTGTTACAGTTGGCAGAGTCAGACAGCGTTGCACCTCAATTTTTGACCATACTTTCTTGTTCAAAATATGGTTTGGCAGGTGGATCAGACAGGTGCTAAGGCCAAAATCAGCACTGTAGAAGCAGAATTTCTCCATCTCCAAAGGATACCTACCAGGAACAGATGGGGTCTATTTGATACATAGTAAACTGACAGCTCAACTTTAGCAAAGACAGATCCTTAATCTGGTGAGAGGCCAAGATAGAGATGAAAATGTTCAGGTGCTGTAATTTGTTGAACAAGAGCGTACCTAGGTTCACAATTCTGTGGGTCTCACAGTATTAATTATGCACAGCTCTCCTTTCCAACTGTAAGAAAATGTTACTCTGTTTGGGAGACAGTAAGGTTTGTGACTTTTGAAGCCAGACATGTTCTGTGAAAAAGAAGCAACCAAATGCAGAGGGCAAGAGATATTTAAGATCCATTCAAGAATTTAGCTACTTAAAGATATTTCTTTATTATTCAGGAGTATACTATTCCAGGTAGGTACCCACATAAACCCATTCCTACTTTATTTTCCCTAGTATTACTTGCCTGACTACTCCTACTGAAAGTCACTCTACTATCCAAATATTCATAGAGAACAGTTATAGCATCTCTGTTTTGCTAGCAAGTCAGTCTAGTTTATTCTGCTTTCATGTGATAAAGATAGGCATAGTCAGGGGAACAGAGTACCTTTCTCCATACGTTTGTTCCAATTCAGATTCATTCATTAAGACCATGAGTGACACAAATTGTAGATCCAGTAATTTCTTCTCCATTATAATTTCTAACTTCTGAATTTTCTGCTTATAGCAGATATTATTTTTATTATTTCTTAAGTGAATTTTGACCTAATTGTATTATTCCAGATAACCCACATTTAAGGTCAATCCAGTTCTCGCTACCTGATGCCCTGATCCTCTTCCACACCGATAAAATCTCTTAACTTTATGTTCACGTTCAGCTTTCTTAGCATACTCCTGCTTTGTTGTGCTGAGGTATCTAATAAAAATATAAGTCATTTTAAGGGCAAATTCTTCAGGATTCTGAACGTTTCTCCAACACCAGTACTTTACTCTCAGCATAACTGTTGTTGTCTCCTCATCAGGCAATTCTATATAATTGTTACAAATCCTGTATTCATCTCCATCTTCTCCAGCTGAACTATTTCCTGTATCTCTCCATGTCAGATACTTCATTGAAGCACAGATAGATGATATCTACTGCATTTTGCTGCTCTAGAAAAATCAGTTGTCTTACCAGAGAAACTTGCCAAGTTAGTTCGGCAAAAACCTGTCTTTGAAAGTCTGACAATCTATATTCTATCACTTCTATTATTTAACTCCATGACTTTAATTTATTCTGATATCATTTGTCACCTCCTCCTTCTCTAGCTTTTACCAAGTCTGTTACTTTTGCAGTTTATAAAGCTGAGTTTACTAATTTTCTTTGTCTCTTTCTCATCCCTTTTTTTCTCCATGGATTTCTGAAGTGATAAGATGATGACCAGAGATAAAGTCTGACTTAGAACTTTTCACAATAGGCTGTAAAAGTGACTGTAATCACTAAGTAGTGAAAGGAAAAGGGAAGCTCTGCACGTGTGACAGACACCTGAAGCAGAGGTTCATATCCCATTATTTAGTGATGATCTGCAAATATCATACTCTCCATACTCACTGCCTGCTCTTGTTGAGTAAGTCCATATTTGTCCAAGTGTCTGATCTGGAACTGGAAGCTCTGATCTACTGCCCCAGGCAAGCTACATGCCCTTCAAGTCTGGTTTAGTGCTGAAGAGGAGTCCTCAAGACCTTATGTAGACCTGAGTCGCATGTGTAGCTTTTTGTGCAGACAGTTACACAGTGAGATGTTGGCTTCCAGGCCTTATAGAGAACATGGGATTTAGATTCTTTTAAAAATGCAGCTTCACTGTGATTTTGCAAAGTTTAGGATTGAAAAATCTTCCGTGAGACATATCCAGTTGAGTCACTCTAGGAATTTATACTGCCTGTTGAGTTCGGCTTTATCGCAAGGTCTAGTCATGCTCCCTTTGAAGTAAGTGGTTTTCCTCTTTGTGCTGCAATGGAAGAGAGATCTGAGCTACAAGTATGTGCCGTGAGACCAGAGGCAAAATTTGAGCCATTGGGCATCTTTTCCATGGCATCAGGCTTGTTGGGCACCTGGATAGATCAAGAGCTGCCAAATGAAACAGCTTTGGCTTCTATGCATGAGGGGTTATTTCATTCTTGCTTTTGCACTTAACAGCTATGAGGAGAAAAAAGCTAACTACAAAATGTCACATGATCCAAATCTACTTTCTGGTATATAAATCTACTCATGTCAGTGGAGCTGCTCTTGATCTATAACCATGTGAAGGAGAACTGCATCGGCCCTGAAAATCATTCAGTATGGAAAACACTAATGGGCTCCCTGCTGTCTCACTGCAATAGGGCAGTTCTCTTTAACTTCTACTCCAGATAACTAAATCCTAGAAATGAGGCCCAAATAATTTCCACCAAGGGAAAGTTAACTAAGAAATACAGGAATCCAATCCATGTAGCAAAAAATCAAATCAAATCAAATCAAACAATAAAACAAAATCAAATAATAAAATAAAATAAAATAAAATAAAATAAAATAAAATAAAATAAAATAAAATAAAATAAAATAAAATAAAATAAAATAAATAAAATACACCATTAGTGTTCAGAATTACAGTAAAAAATTAGATTAGAAAAGTAGAACAAAATAAGCTCCAGTAAGATTTTTAGACAGCATTATTCTTAGTAGTTAAAACTAACCTGCTTCAAACAGCAATAAGAACCGTAAACAGTATTTGTCTTTTAAAGCTGCATATTAAATGCAGACATAAGAATCTGTAAACAAGACATACTGACAGAGCATAAATGCTGTAGCTCCCTATACAGAGACCTGGTAATTTGAGAAATGTGCCACCTGACTAAAGTCTTCAATATTTCTATCTTGGAATTTATTCACATCTCAAATCCCTGACATTGCTAGAAATTGTATACTTAACTGTTTTTATTGCCTTCATCAGTGGTAGTGAGACAGTTAATGGCAAACAGGCATTTTCTGGAAAAAAAAAAAGGGTCTGGAGTGGCTGAATTTTTCAGACCTGTTGATTTTTCAGACTGCCTGTAACAGATCTACTATACCAAGAGATAAGAAAATTAAACAACATAAGAGGAGAGATGAAATAAGGGTACTTTATAATATTATTTTTCCCCACTCTTTAAACTACAAAGAAAATGGTTATTGATTTATTTCCCTTTTAATGGTCTTATTATGTTGTCTTAAGCTTGGCAAGAGAAAGATGTACTGCTGCTTTCTCTGAAGAAAATGTGATATTCTTGGTTTGGTAGAAAACACCTGTACAGATGTTAACCGAACATGGACAGTAATGAAGAATGATGAGGTGGGTAAGTAAGCATTCTTCATTGGAAAACACTAGACTCTATCAGTCAAACCAAGTAAAGACTAAGCAGGAGAGTTAAAGAGGAACTGTGGTGGATTTTTAAACAAGGAAAGCCTGCTACAGCATTGCTAGCATAAAGTGTATTTTTCTGGCAGTCCAAATCAGATATGACTATAAAGTTAACATGAATTTGCAGTTAAGCTTGAAGAACTTTTTCACATATGTACACACACACACAATTGTGAAGCTTCTTAGATGTAACTTAGAACTGGCCGTATGCGTATACAAATTGCCATTCCGCTATAAAACAACATCAAAACCCTGAGGTCATTTTTTTCTATATCTTTCTCAGGGCAAGAACATGGCACATTAACTTACACATTAACTTGTGCCTAGCATATTAACTTGCAGCGACTACATTAGCTTGCTTTTTTGACCATTTCCAAGCTGGCCACAGTGATATTTAGACCTTCATGCTGAGTGTGCCCATTGCTTTTATATGCCTGCATTAATCTGTGTTATCTATGCTGAATTTAATCTGCTGTAATGATCCTCAACTACTTTGCTCAGTCTTTACTTCGTCCCATCAGCTTGTCTTGAATAATCTAAGCCATTTTATGCCTGCTGTGGGATTTTCTGCTCCCTTTTTTGAAAAAAAAAAAAAAAGTAGGATATCAGTGCTACAAAAGAAGTGAAATCTAGCATAAAATTATTTTGTATGTATGAACTTTGATACAAGTGATTTTCAAATTGAGGGATCCGCTTGTGATCTGGGAAAAATGTTTTCTTCTACATGTAAGTATCTCAAGTCTGAGTCTAAGATTTTGGTGAATGTAATTAAGTATTTCAAAAGAGACAATATTAACAGTGGAAATAAATATAATTTGTTACTACAAGTGTAGAATAAACAGCATATACAAGAATGAATATATCACAGATATGTGGTCCGAACAGTAATGGAGTCTGACAACACGTCATAAAACAAAGCTTCATTGAAGAACTAGAAAAGATGAGCAACAACTCAGCCATAGAATGGCTCACCCAATCCCTGATAGTAAACACAGGATCATAAATGATGCCATGAGTCTGTTGAACTGCCAGGGACACTTGGTGTCCAGGTCATCTGTCTGCAATAGCCAAACATGCAAATGCTCTTTAAATGCAAGTGGGAGTCATGCCACCCCTTCTCCCCAACAAGGGTAGCGTAATTTGAGAGAATGACACCTTATGTTAATAATGTGGGTCACGTCCTGCCTACACTGCTGATGTCAATCGGGGGCAGGGCGTTGGCAGTCTGTCTACTGGTCAATGGCAGGGTGTCAGGAGGCAGGGCGTCAAGGCATGATGCTGATGAATCCCAGAGAAAGCTCTACAACAATAAGCTCATTTAATAACAACAGCTGCACAAAGCTACTTATCATTCAAGCAAGCTGTATCAACCCAGTCCTTCAAATGTTCAAGTATTACATGAACATGGGGTATAGTCTTAGATAAAGAGCATTTGCTAGACAGTTTCCTTCCTGTTGCTCAGCTATGGCCTCAGCATTTATTTATTCTGGATGCTGACCCTTGCTCAGTGTTTGGACAATATCAGACTGATCTGCCTTTTGGCTTTAGCAGAGAATAAAGAATATGACACCAGAACTCAACTTTTGAAACTTTCGACTCTTGAAAAGAAATTTTGACTATACATTCTGCTGGGAACATGAGAAATGGGTGATATTTGTGAACATGAGAATGAAAAAGAGGAAGAAAAATAATTTAATTAATGCAAAATGTTTAATAGAAAGAGATGCTGCTCTTCCTCCTCACCCCTAAAAACTCAAACTTAAACTCATTTCCCCAAATCCCAAATTAAATACATTTATTCTTCTATAGAGAATAAGCTAAAACCTGATATTTCTTTTTCTCCTGAGAAAGGATTGAAAAGTAATTAGTTGGGATTAAAAATTTCCTATTTTGTCTTAGATGCTGTCTTTGAATACCTGCTTGACACAGAGGGCATAGGCAGCAATTCCAGGAACCAACATAAAGCAAATGTCTATCAGCACTGGAGGCCACTGTTTTGTTGTTGTGACTGTTGTTTTTACATTACTTTATCGAGATTCAAGGCATCAAAGCCCAAAGGAAAGGATGTTAGCTGGTATTTTGATCTAACAGTAGAATTGTTTTTATTGTCTTGAATCACCAGATGGTAGTATGTATAGCAATGTGCTGCTAAGATTTTGTTTTTTAATTTCCACACTTACTATTAAACTGATCTGCTTTAATTGTAATCCTAAAAGTACATATTGCTAGAGAAATGCTGAGATTTAGAATGATTAAATTAATAACATCTAAAGTTCTTAGGCAGGATGCAGGAGTGTGTCTTTCCATTCACCCTGGTTGACTCCTTGACAATGCTTAATGTCATGGCTCTGTTACGTCTTTGGATTAAATTAAAATAAAATTTGGGGAAACAAAAGGACAAATGATTGAGTCTGTCTACTCAGGAATCATCAGGCCTTCTGGGACAACATGGCTGCATTAGCTAGTCCAGATATTTGAGCTTGACAAACCACAGATGCTCTGAGAGACATCTGTCCGTAGATCTCTTGAAGGAAGGGAGAGTGTCAGGCAGTTGTTTAAGTACTGACTGAATTCTGCAGGCAGCAAAATGCTCATTTTGCCTTTTTCCTTTGCCTACTTGTCATCGAAGTTATCCAGACATAAACTCTCTAACACAGTTGCAGTGTTAGAAAGCAGGCATTACTTTATTGCGGTGCCAGGTGCATGGGTGATATCTCCTCCTGGCATGCACACCTGTCCCCTGGACAGAAACTTAGTTATACGCTACAATCATGCATATTCACATCGTGTTTACATATTAATTGTTATTCTCTTAAACAATTGGTTAATTTTCTCTCGCTTTACACGTAGATTACTTCTCTTGCTCATCCCTCTTCCTGCACCCCTTTGTTTTGGCTCTGGGGTATGTTTAGGGTAGGTGGTCCATGAGTTGGTGGTCATGATCTCCCCCTGCCAGAATTACCTTTCCCCCAATCTCTGTTGTGCATGTTCACAATTTAGAAAAACATGATAACAAAGTTTATACATTTTCTGTGATGTTCCCTTCAAAGGCAGACAATTCTTGATAAAATTCTCCCTCCTAATCCCTTCTGGCAGCTTGAAGGATGGTCATCTTGTTATATTCTTTAGGTATGTGCAAACAGTCTACTAAACCCTTCATGAAATTCTTACACAAAAAATTTAACCTCTTATTATTGAATAACACACTGACTTTCCTCAGCAGAGTTTCTTCTTCCATTGCAGATCTAAGAAGAAATTCACAAGTTTTGGAAGTTAACCGTTTCTGTCTTTATCCCCTCATCTTCCTGTACTTTATCTCTCCCTTCCCCTTCTGTCTCCCACCACTTGCACTTTCTCTAAAATGTCATTACTATGAAGTACAAGGATGACAATATTTAGCTCTGGTCAGGTACAGTTAATGACATGTAACTGCTGATTCCTAGAACAAGAGATATAGGAAAGCAGTCTCTGGGTTTGTGTTTTTAAAAAGTTCCTTTGGAGACAAGGCTATGAAATTCTTGTAGAGTTGATTTTATTTTACTGTCAATCTTATTTACTATTCTGAATAATCTATACTCAGAGACAAAACCACTGGGTCAACCTGATGTTATTTATGTAGACCTATGTCTAAATAAATTTCAAATACACACATAGCATATAATGTCATAGGTGTATTGAGTGGCCTAAAATGAAAATGAAATATCCTACCAAGACTTCAACAAGAAATAGTAGATTTAGAGGAAAGGGAAATGTGGTCTCAGGCAAGAGAGAGGTTTATGAAAAAAGGAATTATGAGGTAGCTTCTTGGTATAGAAGGCCCACCTCTGAAAGCGTGAAATAGTAGACGAGGCCTTCAAAGGGACCTTGAGGATAGGTGGGAGCATGGCTGGGACAGAGAGGCTGACCAGAAAGAAGGGCTTTTGCTCTTCTGAGGGCCCTCACTCTCAAACTCTCAGAGTGCTCTCTTTCTCTCTTTCTTTATGGGCCTCTTGCTCATCTAGGGTTGTGGTGTCGGAGATTATCTTTTTCGGAATTTTTAGTCCAGGACGGGACAGGACAGACGTTGGTCACCGGGTGGTGAGCAATTACACTGTGCATCATTGTTTGTATACACTATTATCATGATATATATATTCATTTATTATTATTATTATTATTATTATTATTATTATTATTATTATTATTATTATTATTATTATTATTATTATTATTATTATTATTATTATTATTATATTTTCTTGTCTCAACCCAAGGATCTCTTTCCCTTTTTCCCCTTCAATTCTCTTCCCTGTTCCCTGGAGGTGGAGAAGCGTGAGCCAGTGGCTGTCTGGCGTTTAGATGTCACTGGCCTAAACCGCAACAATGTATTAGGAGAGGCTGAGAGAGCTGGGGCTGTTCTTCCCCTGAAAAGGAAGCTCACCAGGCTATGTCTACTCTAACAAGAATTTGATGCAGAGAAAAAAGGTCAGTAAATACAAACAATTGTTACTGAGGTCCCTACATTTCCACTATTTGTGATTCAAGTGTTTTACTTCAAACTAGATTTAGTCTATTTGAACAAGATATTGATTCCTTGATCCAAACTATGCATACACTTAAAGCTGCTAAAAATCAGTCATCGGATAAGCTGCTTTTAGGATTTTGTGTGCCTTTTTAGGATTTTGATTAGACTTGGTGCCCTCTGAAACAGACCACCCTGTTTCATTTCTTCCAAAAAGAAACAGTTTTACATGCAGTGGAACTGTTCCGTGAACTAAATCACTGCTTAGCAAGTGCGGGCAACTCAAGGAGATCCTTCACCATGTCATTACTGCTCAGGACCAACACAGTGACATATAAGCACAGCCTATCAGTATCAAAAGGGAGCAGGAGAGACATGGTGTCATGAAAGCAATGCGCTTTACCTTCCACAAGGAGAAGAGAGAGGTTGATTTCTAATCGCATTTTGACACTGGGGTGTATGTAACTTAAGTAAGGACACAGGACTGTAGCAGGAATTAGCCTCTTCCTGAGTCTAGTGGACTTATGGAGGAACTATGTTGCTTCCTTTCCTCTTTGCAACTGACATAACGAGAAAAAGATATCATCCAGCTGCTCAGGAGACAGCAGTGACACAGCACTAAACTGACTGTTGGTAATGAGTCTCAGCAGTCACAGTGTTTTAAGCAGTACTGAGTCTCACTGCCACCCTCCAGCTGTGAATTCTTCCTTTTCCCCAAGGAAGGATGAAAGAATTGCAATGATCTCAAAGGCCTTAGAAGCTGCCTGCAACCCAATTATTAATTTCTATTTAGGCACCTATTTCAACGTAAGTTTCAAGATATATTAAAGAACATCCATCTGAAAGACAAGGAAATGTTTGATTCAACTGCTATTGCAATCAAATGAAGATTGTTTGACCATAGCTGAAATGCATACTAGAATTGAGATAGTATCATTTAGATTGTGATTTCAATTCCAAGTCTAATCCAGGTTCAGTCTAATAAGTAGAATCTTCATGTTCATTACATTGTTTTGTGAATTTTACCATATAGATAAGAACTCAAAAACATTCAATAAGTTTTCACTAATTTTCTCATTCCCTAAAATTTAATTTCCCTCCTTTTTTGTATGTTTGTAATAACAGTGGCAAAAAAGATACACCCTAATAGTCCTTGATTACTCCTGGAGGTCTTAATTCTTTGTGCTGACTTCATCACTATGCATATGTTGTGATCTACAATATTTATGCTGCTTCTATCAAAGTCAGATTGATAATACTGAAATGTTGTTACTAAGGCTATGCTATTATATTGATACAGATATCAATATACACCGGTGACATAAGACACGCACCATTTACAGCTGTATGCCACTTAAGTAATAGTTTCAATAACAGAAAAAGATATTGCCTTAGCAAAATTTACTTTATTACAAAATGCAATCTCCCTTTTTAATACTACAGTTTTTAGCTTCTAAAGATTACCTATACAGTGTATATGCAATCTTAGCTGTACAAATTATCCTCCTTATCAGTGCAATACATAGCTCTGGAACCTCTCCCTTCTCTGTATATTTTCTGCCTTGCTGAACAATCAGTATTTGTCTCCTAATTTAACAGGATTCCCTTGAATTGCTATTTTTAAACAAAGCTTCCTTCTTTAGAAGGAATAAATTTTAAACCCCAAATTTCCCCATTCTGATGTCATTGTAATCATGTCATCAACCATTCTGAGTCACTTCTTGGTGCCTTCTGCATCGCACATTACGATTCACACTTCTTATCTTGCCTATAAGGGTCTAAATCACACCGTCCCTAAGCATCTTTCTGGTCTAGCTATATTCCTTCCCAAATTTGAGATGTATTACAAGGTGGGGTTACAGGTTTGCTAAAAGTCAAAATGAAGAGGAGTGGACCACTGATCAGCATTTGCTATGAAGCCTGAGGTCTACCTTTTCCTTAACCTTCTTGACTGGTTCTGCTTCTGACGCAGAAGATTTTCGTAGAAATGAAGAGAATCAGAGGACCAAGAACACTTCAGTAACCATTAACTGTAAGAAACCATTGTTCATCCATACAGAGGAAAGTCTTGCAGCACCATTTGCCCAGTTACATATTTATGAGGAAATCTAGGGTACAGACAGACATGCCAATACAATGGTCTAAGCTTTAAACCTCTAAAAAGTGTTAAATTTATTATTCTTGCTAACAAACATGCTAATGATGTCTTGCCTTTACTAATGGTAGGTGTGCTTATCTGGAACTCGTTTAGGCTCTTTTCTCTAGAATTTTTGATACTCAAAATCTGCCTCAGCTTGTTCTGAGTGATTCCAGGCACCAGTTTGAAATCAAGCTGTTCCTGAGTGGAAATCAAAACTTTCAGGCCTAACCTAAACCTCACATTTTTTTCACTTTCTACCCTGCTGACTTCAGCTGACCTGTTCCAGGGAATATGATGACAAGACAAACACAAACTCAAATTTTACCCAAGTTCTTGTCTTTTGGATTTGACAGGAACTAATCCTATACAGAAGAAAATAAAAAGATGTTGTATTTGTTTTGCCTTTGTCTTTCACTTTCTAATTGATTATTTGCTTCCACCGGCTTTTGACTTTAAGAATGTTGATTCAAATTAGAGCCTGAATCAGAGAGAAAAAGATTTCAGGCTTTATCATCCTCTACCAGATTAGCTAAAAGGATTTGCTTTCCTTCATGTATTCTGCCTTTTAAATCAACCTCCTTCCCATTGCTAAACCCTCTTCTTTCTTTTCTCCTAAAAAAGGCAAGGCCCCATCTGCCAAAGAGGAGATAGTAGCGTCATTTCCACCAGGCTTGCTAATCTAGTTAGGAAGGCTTTAAGCTAGGTTCCTCAAGCTAGGTTCTTCAGGGATAGTGATCAAACCCCGGGGAGAAGTCAGTCATAGTACAAGGAGCAGTGAGGAAGCACCCAGGGCATAGCATGACGGGGAAGCTCTCGCACTTCTCTTGATGGCAGCACAACAGATGTGCCTCTACACAAAGACATGCAGCTCAGGGAACAAGTAGCAAGAATTAGACATCCATGCACAGTCATGCTGGAAACTAAGTAGGATCACACAGGAGGCTTCCCTGAGGTCAAGGAGGCCCAAGGCAGCTGGCTGATCAATGTCTACCTCCTCAGAGCAGAGGAACAGTTCACCCTAATGTACAGGATATCAAAGGTCTGGGGCAGAAGGCTAGCATTGCTGAGCTCAAACATAGAAAGGTAGTGTTCAGAAAGTAGAAGTGATACAGTCTAACTAACAAGAATATAGTGACCTTGGCCAGGCATGTAGGGATGGTGCTAGGAGACTTAAAGCTAAACTGTCATTTAAACTAGCAAAGGATATGAAGGGCAACAAGAATAATCTCTATAAGTACATCAACAGTAAAAGTATGGCTAATGTGACTCCAACACTCAGTGGGGCTGTAGACCCAATGATCTAAACCACAGAAAAGGCTGATGTACTTGTGACCTTTTCTGTCCCGGTATTTACTGGCACAGTTTGCTCTCTGGCCTCCCAGATCCTTATGCCTAGTGGCTGAGTTTGAGAAAGTGAAGTATTATCTATGGTAGAGCTAAACTGAGTCATGGATCACTTAAAGCAACCGAACATACTGTGAGACCTAACAGTTCAAGCAACTGTGAGACCTAACAGTATGCATCCAAGGATGATTACAGTGAAGACGGAGCCTGACTCTTCTCAGAGATGCACAGGAAAAGAACAAGAAGCAACAGACACAACTTATAGAATTAGAAATTCAGATACCAGGGGAAAAAGTCTCCCTTATCCACAGTGACTATGGTCAAGCATGGGACAGATGCCAAGAGAGGCTGTGGAATCCGCATCTTTGGAGACAGTCAAAACTTGACTGCTCTGAGTCAGTCCTTTTGTGAGCAGGCAATTAGACCAGATGACCTTCAGAGGCCCTTTCCTGACAAAATTATTCTATGGCTCTGAATCACAGTAGGAACTGACTAGGAACTGAGGCTTTGCCTTTGTACTCCCAGACTTACTTTCTCTCTTCTCCTCTTTTCCTTTTTCCTGAAGTGCTTATGTCTTCCCTGATCTCAGTGTATTCAGAATAAATAGTTATTCAGTAAGTCAGTCTGTCACATACCATTAGGAGAGATACATTTATGTTGTTTATAATTAAGGGCAATATGCATCTTCCTTCAAACACTCAAAAATGCTCTTCAGGTGGCTTCAAAGTCAAGTAACTGCTTTTAGGCTTTGATGATATTCAAGCAATAAACAAACGAGTTCCAATAACCAGTGCCACTGATTTATGTGGATTTCAGAAGTTACTTCAACAGTGCTTCAGAATTCATTTTGTTGGACGTTGATTGCATACCATTTCACAGATATTTTTGAGCTCATTCCAAGTCAGCCAAGGGCTATGTTGTCAGAATAATATGGTGCTGATCCATGACTGAAATATCCTGCGTTTCGTATTGTGGAAGAGTCAGTGGGTAAGAAGCAGGAAAACAAAAAAAAAAAACAAAATCAAAGAAAAACTCTTTTCTTGTTGGAAGAAACCAGGTCTGGTGGAATTCAGACAGAAGTGAAGCTCTCCTTCCCCGCCCTGTAGAGTCGACTCTCATCCCTCTCAGACCTCAAGGTTTATCCCGTCCCAGTCCCATGGATGTAGTGGCTTCCTATGTCTGAGTCGAGCCAGTAGTGAGGCTGAGCATGTATTACCCATACATCTGTACACACACTTGAACACATATACACATGCACATACACACATCCTGACTCTCTTGATTTTCAGCCACTCCCATATTTTCGGGTCTCCCAGAAATCAGAATGGGTTTTAAGTCCAACTAATATCCCTGCCTGTATCCCAGGCCTCTCACTCGGTTGCTGGTCTGATCTTGCGTCTTTCGAAGTGTTGATGTCCTCCTTCTACACTGCTAGTTCATCTTCAAGTTTGATAGTTCGTCTCCTCGTCTCATATGGTTTCCACCAGTAACTAGCTTTGAGCATTCAGGCTCTCTTGGGTCCCAGACCTGTTGCCCTACTCTTTGGTGAGGCTGACTTGAAGTTTGCTGGAAGTTCATACATGTAGGCTTAGAATAGGGTGTGAGCTCCCACAGAAGATAGTTACAAATGAGATTTAATACAAGATGGACTGCAGTAATCAAGAGCAGTGCTTGGTGTAACAAGCATACTGACTAACCACCTACTTAAATGTTACCAGCCCTATTTATCCCTCTCTTTCTTTTCTGTTTCCCCATGCATCTTCCTCTACAATCCTCTTCTTTCCTTGCAATTGTCCCTTCCCTTAAATATCCCAAAGGAAGCTTTATACAATTCGAGAAGACTTTCTACTTTGTCCCAAAATTCCCTTCCACCGTTGCACCACACAATAGGTTCTATAACCTGTTAAGCAATAATCCTCCACAGTTTGTGTGTTTTGCACAAGGGACAATGCTTCAGTGTCCTGTGGTGATCTTAGCAGTTCAGTGTTTTCAGCCTGGATACTTCCACCCATCACTGTTCCTCTAATGATCACAGTTCTTTGATTTAATTTGAGAAACCTGAAAGACATGCATACCAGAAATATTTCTGTTGCAGATGACGAAACTCACTGTCTAGATTGATGAGTTATCGAGTTCGCTGAACCTATAACATAAATTATAGTTTCCATTTTGTGGAAAACATATATTCTTTTGGAAATGAATGTGGTAGAAAATTCTCAAATATTCCAAGAGAAAAAGACGAGATTTTGGTTTTAGAGAGAAAACAAACAGAATTATGATGAGAATTAGAGAAATTTTAAAAAGCATCAGCACGACTAACAATTGCCATGACTAATGAAGAGGAGAACCATTACAAATGTCAGCATCACAAGCTTCTAGCCTGAAGTTCCTTTTCACCAGACAGTGGGTGCCTGACAATCATATTAACAAATGTCCCAAAAAGGCAGAGAATACAGGTAGAAGTAAACTATCAGTACCACTGAATGTAACTTTAAAATGTTGCAACATCTACTGACCACTTGCATTTCATGTAATTTCAGTCTTTAGGCTATGATGCACTTTGAAGAAATAGTGCTAGCATCACTTCTCAAATAAGATTAAAGCAGGCAAATCCTTTGGTAACCATTTGAACACGTCAAACGTGAATTAAATCTTTCCAGAATACTCAGAAGACTAAAACTGAACAGAATCTTTGTGCATTTATTTAATAAAAATGTCATCATATTTTCTCAGCTGTTAAACCTGACCCCTGGTTACTCACTAAACATTATACAGAACACTTACAAGTTGCCTGTTGGACTTTTACAATGATCCATAAGGTCCATTAGTCTCCACACGGAGAGAACCAATAGAAAGCGATATAATCTCATCTTTGAAACTGGCATGAAATACAGTTATCTAGCAACAGAAGAACACTTTGTGACACTAACTACTGACATTTCCATGTCATTTTTCACTGACTTCGCCATATTTTGTAAAAAAGCATTACTTTGGGGAATTTTCGGCTGTTCCTTCACCATATTAAAATTCATCTTTAAAAATGAGTAGTATTCAAGGATATAAGGAAAGGGAGCAGAAGGGGGAAAAAAGTATATAAAAGTGTGACAAAACAAGAAACACTAGTAGAGCGGACATATGAGAGAATAGTGTGACTGGTCACTGTCAGACACAAGTTATTTGGTTTACAGAGCTAACTGGGCCCAGTACAGCTGTCCTTACATTCCCATAAAAACACAGCAGGGCAGAGAACTGTAGCTATAATAACATCACATGTTTATCCCCACAAGCAAAAGACATCCACAACTACAAGACTCATTGGCTCTGTCCATAGTTCCTGTTGTGACTGTTTGTAAAGATGCCCTCAAGACCAAACTCAGCTACCGTGCATGCTTTATTATGGCTGTGGGCAAGGGTGCAGGCTGAAATGTACCCCAGGGAGCACGTTGCTGCAATTGCCTGGTAGGTTAGCAAGCTGCCAGGCACAGATGCACAAGGCTGTCCATCAGCTACCCCAGGCTCTGAAGCCCTTGTGCAGATAGAGGCAGATGGGACGGGGAGCGAGTGGTGCTGCTAGCTGCTCCTGGGACTGCCTTTGTTAGGGAGGAAAGATAAAGACTCACAATTATGGCAGCGATGTGATTGTAATAACAGGATCCTGAGGAGCTGGGGTGGAGAGCAGGCTATACATAGTTGTACGCAACTAGAAAATGTACATGCCTCACTCAGCAATAATCTCTTGCCTTGGCACTTCTACAGAAGAAGAAACTTTGCTAATAGTGTTTGGAAGAAAAGAAGAGATCTTAATTTTCTGTTCTGACTCTGGAAAACCATCCCTGAATACTGCTTGTTTCTTCCCCAAGCCAGCCAGGACGTATGGCTCTAACCAGCTCCCACTCAACATGCAGAGTACTCCTCCTCTTTCTCCTATGCTCCAGCAGTGTGGGAGGGAGAGGGCACTATCCTTCAGTTGGCTCACAGCACAGCTGTAGTTCAAGTGCCTGGTCACTGAGCTCATCTTTTAAACAACCACAGCAGGGAGATATTTGTCCTGCTTGTCTCCAGCTCACATTAAGACCCACTGCTGGTGGCCAAGTGGAGAGAGGATTGTCTGCAGCAGAGTCTCTGGCACTTTCACAGCAGTGCTCACACAATCAAAAGCTGAAAAATAAAAAAGGCTCTCCAAAAACATTATGGCCAGCAAGTTCTTACAGCTTTTACTAGCAAGCTCTTGTGTATCTATGATCCCTGGTAGAGACACTAAAATCACAGATGAGGTAAACTTTAGAAATGAAAAATAAAAATAGCAAGTGAATCCTCACTGGCATATGTTGACTACTTAACCAGACAAGATTATCCAGTTAAAGATGGGTTCTTAGATCAGTTGGTCCAAACTGAAGGTAGCTGGGGTGAAGGTGCTATTATACGCTTTCTCCATCCTTTACTAGAAAAGGTCTTTCTAGAAGGCTTGCAGCAGTTGCTAAAGGTTTTGATCTTCTTTCATATACCTTGTAAGCATGAACATGGGCATGTGTCTCACAGTACTCCTTTTACTTGCGTTTGTATTTACATTGCTTTTACATTTGTATACCATTATACTTGTTTACTGAATCATTACCAAAGTTAGACCTTGTAAGTATCTTAAAATATTTGCTGTTAACACAGCCTGACTTCACCGATGTTTCATAAGAACACGGAACAGTAAAATATCATTCTTGCCTCATCTAGTCATGTACTAATTGAACAAAGTAATGCAGTACAAGTTAATATCCTGTTAGCAAAAACGTATGCCACCTTCTATGTCTACAGTCATAAAATCATAGAATTGTAGAATTGTTTGAGTTGGAAAGTACCTCAAAGATCATCTAGTTCCAATCCCCCTGCCATGGGCAGAGACATCTTCCCTAGATCAGGTTGTTCAAAGCCTCATCCAACCTGATCTTGAACACTTACAAGGATGGGGCATCCACAACTTCCTCCGGACAACCTGTTCCAGTGCCTCACCACCCTCGTAGTAAAAAATTTCTTTATTAGATCTCATCTAAATCTACCCTGTGCCAGTTTAAAACCATTGCCCCTTGTCCTATCACTGCATGCTCTTGTAAAAAGTCCCTCTTCAGCTTGTAGGTCCCCTTTAGGTACTGGAAGGCTGCTAGAAGGTCTCCCTGGAGGAATTGTACAGTAACTTCTATCATCTAAACCTACTGCTGAAGCAGTAGTATTTCTTGGGCACTGAACTGCTTATTGCATATCAACCTTTAAAATAAGCATGACCGGGAAACTCATTGAACACCCAATACAAGCTGCTCCAGAACATCTCTGATTACAGATGCACCTTCCTTGAAGGTCCCTGGGGCTGCAACCAGCCTGCCCACTGACCTTATTTGGGGAAAGGACTCAGCTCACTGTCTTCTTTTCCCAGGACTCTTCCGAGTACAGCCAGTGCTTCTCTCAAAAGCAGTAGGATTGGAGATGTACCACCGCTCATTATCTGGTATTGATAGCTGAATGAGTGCAGCACTGACCATGTTGTGGCGGGTTAAACTTGGCTGGCTGCCAGATGCCCACCAATGCTCTCTCACTCCCCCTCCTCAACCAGATGGGGAGAAAAATGAGACGAAAAAGCTCATGGGAAGATTGCTTACCAATTACCGTCATGGGCAAAACAACCTTGATTTGGGGAAGATTAATTTATTTCCAATTAAAAATAGAGTACGGTGGTGAAAAACAAAGACAAAAACTAAAACATCTTCCCTCCATGAATTCTGTTCTTCCCAGGCTCAACTTCACTTCTTCATTCCTGACTCTTCTACCTTCTCCTCCTGTAAACAGTGCAGGTGGGATGAGGAACAGGGGTTTCATTCAGTCTATAACACTTTTGTTTATCACTCCTTCCTCCTCACACTTTTCACCTCTCCAGCATGGAGTCCCTCCTGTGGGATACAGTCCTTCATGAACTGCTCCAAAGTAGGTCCTTCCCACAGGCAGCAATTCTTCAAGAATTGCTCCAGCGTGGGTCATTTCCATAGGATACAGTCCTTCAGGCCCCCACAGGGCCATAGATCCTTCCAGAAAACCTGCTCCTGCATGGGTTCCTCCTCACAGTTCCTGCCAGGGGCCTGCTCTGGTATGGGCTGTCCATGGGCTGCAGCTTTCTTCAAGGCATGTTCACCTGCTGTATTGTGGGGTCCTCCATGGGCTGCAGGGGAATCCTTGCTCTGGTGCCTGGTGCACCTCCTCCTCCTCCTCCTCCTCCTTGCCAGGTAATCACAATACATCTCTGTCCTGAATCCCTGGGAATGAAGAGGTTAGCTGGTCAGGAGTCATGACAATAAGCAGAAGCAATATCCCCAGGAAATTTGGTTAATCTGCTCATTAACATCAAGCCTAGTCTGGAGATGAAGAATAGGACCTTTGAAACACAAGTGAATAAGCAGCCTAACTGGTTGCTACACTGGAAGTTTTGCTGGGCTGTTACTTGACACTGTCATTAGCTCTGGAGAGACACACTAGTGTCTCTTGGAAAGCCAAGTGATCTGATCCCTGCCATAGGGAAACAGTCCCTACTACTTCCCTGGATGGTCTCAGGCTCTCATCTGTACCCATAATGCTGATGCTGAGAAAGCTGAGTTGGAGCCAGTGCAGACTGGGTACGACTTGTATGGCTAATGACCAGATGACCAGGTCTGGCTCTATTTTTTCACTGCTCTGGACCCTGTGTTTACCCAGACAGGGGTGGAGTTTGGACTCTTCCACCTAATTTCTCCAGGCTCAGTTCTCTCACTCTCATTAAAAGCTCAGGCTAGTTATTACTTGTATTTTCTGTTTTCTCTTTGTTCAAATGGAGCACTTATGAAATGTATGCATCAAATGTCTCTTTATTTTGTCAAAATTCTTCCATGAATCTCTTTATCCCTGTGTTAAAAGACCTCTTGTTGGCCCAAAGTGCTGTTAAGCTCTGCTAGCACCTTCTGCTTTACAGCCCAGATGTTCCTCTTTGCCTCCTCTGTCTCCTTCCTCTCCACTCGTGGTTGAAACTCCCTCTGTTTCTCACTGCCACTGGCAAGACTCTGCACAGTTCAGCTGTGAAGCCTAAAGTTCATTCTTTTTAGCAGCTGTGAAGCCTAAAGTTCATTCTTTTCAGAGTATATTTCAAGGTACTCCTCAATCCATGCAGACACTAACAGGCTCTGCTGTAGTTGTTGCTGTGGCTCTAAAGGCACAGATATATCTGTTGGTTAGCTGTGAACTCTGGCATACGCTGAAGGAGTTGGGTAGCTGGGAGAGGTCAGTGCTGGTGAGCCACGCAATTAGTGTGATGTAGCGTGGAAATAACATGGCCTCAATCTCTCTAGGCTCCCCATCTGGAAAGACACAAACTGCACAAGATTGTGATTCAGAGCAACCTCGTCTTCTTCTGAATGTCCCTGGCAATTGCCTCTCCTTCTCCATTGACAGTAAATATCACTAACGGCAGCCCCTTTCTAACTTAACCTTTGCTTTAATAGGGAGGGGGAAGGTGGTAGTCAGATGAGACTACAGTAGAGCTGGAGAGCTGAGTAAGGGTGAGAAAAGAAGAGCTGCAGATAACACACAGATATTACTATGGAGGTACACCTTAGCTGCAGCAAGTCACTAACAGCACAAAGCAATAACAGCAAAAATATCTTGTAGATAGATTTTAATATCTTTTCCTCCACACGTCTTTATAAGTTGCGCATTTCCTGATCAGCAGAAAAGAGTAGCATGGAAGAAGCTGCAGAAAAGCGAAATATCTTTTTTGTTAGCTGGGTTGCATTTTTTGCCCGAAGCTTTCTATATTCCTTTAGTGTCACTGAACAATGGCTGCTGAACTGCCAGTGAAAGTATTTATTGCTATCCTGTATATGTCACTGCCCTGCTGCCAGTGGCATGTGTACTCATCAGTCAAACAGAACTACCCACCATGTCTGATTTACTGCCACTGAATCAAATCTATTTGTGGGTTTCCATAACATAAAACATTTTGCTAGAGATTAATTCCCTGATTTGCATGTTGCTCTTGGGAGCTATATCATTATTTTCCTTGATGGATTCATTTTGAAGTCAAGACAGATGCAACTTGATTTTTACTCTGTATTCAAGGTGGGGTCTTGCTCTTTGTTATCTGACCTTTATATTAACTCTTCCCCTTGTCAGCCTCAGAGGCATTACTCATATTTCTGTCTGCTAGCGGAAGATTAAGTGATTTCAGCTCGATCAGGACAGTATGAATAGACTCTTAGAACACCTGGTGAATGTACCAGCAAATACCATGCTTCGGATGTTGGCGTTATTGCCTTTTCTGAAGATTGCTGCTGTGAACTTGCTGGAAAATAAAATTGTGTTTGTTCACTGACATCTGTGCCAATTTATACTCTAGGATGAGTATTCACTTGGATAAATGCCTACAAAATTGGTCACTTGTCAGGAAGGTTATGTATAGTACAAAAGTTGTTATCTTACTGTAATGTTGATTAAATCATATGAAATTCAAAATATTTTGGACTGTGCTATCTGAAATTTTCCAGACATGAGAAAAATATGTATTTTTAAAAAAAGTTTATAATCTAATCCCCTTTTAATACTTGTAAGTTATTGCCATCTGGGATGGTTGCCAAAGCAATGATTCGTAACTTCTCAATACATGCAGGTAAACACTGGATTAAATTAGCTTTGGTAAAATCAACCTTCTCGCTTGAGCTATCAAAATCATTTAACTGTATTTCTTTCATTACAGACGTTACTGCAAAGGCTGCTGATTTTTCTCTTGCTTGCAACATTGTGAACCTGATATTCTTCACTGGTATCAGAACTGATTTAAAGCTGGCTTATAGCAGTACTGCACTGGTCAAGGTAAACCTTGATTTCGAAGAGACTGAGATAGTAGAGTCATGAAGTGGATATCAAGGTCTGATTAAGCCAGTAAGTACGTCATTTTCTTTCAACATAATCTCATGCTTTTCATATGATCAGAA
Source organism: Tauraco erythrolophus (assembly GCF_009769465.1). Lineage (NCBI taxonomy): Eukaryota > Metazoa > Chordata > Aves > Musophagiformes > Musophagidae > Tauraco > Tauraco erythrolophus. Next base: position 45,478,401 of record NC_141465.1, on the reverse strand, counting down.
TTTGCCCCAACAAAATAATCAGAATTAAATAAAGACATTGAGGACTCCATTCAGTCCCACACATAAAAGTTCCCATAGGAGTCTAGCCTGAGGGTAAAGATTTTCTGTAGGTCTTGTATCATATTCATTAGTCTCATGCAGATGTGTCAGATACCCAAGGACATCTGAAATGGCTCTAGGAGCATGTGCTTGGCAACTAAACCCCTAGTCTATGTAGGACATGGAGTCTGGAGAACTATGCAGTTAACAGCTCTTTCTAGTAAGCAGGAAAGTTTTTCCAAGTTCTTTGCCTGTACTGAACACAGATTTAATTGCCCACATTTGTGTAACTGATGACGTCAAGAGTACCAAGGTCATCCTTATGAGACTGGCACATATGACACAGGCTTCCTGGGAACCCCTGCTCTGCTGGTGGGTGTGCTGAGGAGGCAGGGTGGCTCAATGGCACCAGGTGCTTCTGCGCAGACAATTGACTCCAGCCCTTGAACTCTGTTGGCGATTAAAGCAGCTAACTTGCTCAGTGCACATTCTAGATTTAGAAGCCTGAACTATATGTGCCCAGTTTGTAGCTGAATCCAGGCATGAGTAAAAAAAATTAAATGTTGGTCTCAGCGATTTCCATGTATCTATGCCTAAAAGTGAGGGATATTTTTCAAAGGGACAGTCTCCTAGATCACTTTTGAGACAGTACTGTCTGCTGGTGTCTGTTGCCAATACTGCTGAGAAATTATGTCATGTGAGAAAAAGGAATTCCCATCACAAAGTTAAAGATTAGAGTCATTCTTTAGTAGAAAAAGCTGGAGCCCAAGCCTACATCTTTTGGCTTTTTTCATATAGCAGTGGATTTTTCAACAATAATGAAATGAGTTCAGTATCCACAAATGCCCTGACCAGCTACTGCATGTTTTAGTAGTTTTCTCCTAATTAAAGTGGTACAGCTAGACTCTGTGTTGGCTGGTACACAGATGTTGCCACTGAAATGTGGGTATTGAACAGTGTGATTAATGAAGGCAGAGGCCCTTTACTGTTATAGACTTTGCCTCATTTGCTCAGAGTTCAAAGCAGGTGAACGACTTAGAGCTTTCATATTGAAAGCTCTTATAGGGCCTTGTTTAGTGGTGTGTTTTGAACACAAAGTTGTTAATCATTTTCATGTTTTCATCAGCAAGGTTAATTAAACACCTTGTGAGATTAAATGCAAACTTGTAGCCCATCTTTCTTTAGAATGAGAAGAGGCATTCTTGGAGGTTATCTCCAGCCGAGGAGAGTTTAACTCAAATTCTATTTACTTAACACGCTTAAACCAATTTATCTGAAAAAATCCCCTAAACCACATGCATTTCAGATTGCATTTCAATGACATCAAGTCATTAATCTTTTTCCCTGAGGGTCTTTTTTTCAGGTTTGTGTTGGAAGATGCTTTTAGTATTCTTTGACCAATGCACAAAGATCACTAAAACTTTCCTCGCCTTCCTGCTGTCCTCATTTATTTTCTTTGAAGATTGCAGCTAGACTGTTTCCTTTTTAAGACCTTGTCTGCTGTTGAAATTAGCTAGGATATTAACTGAGGCAAATTCAGAAGCTGACAGAAATAGTTGCAATTTGTAATAATTTAAAACAAGATTGAAACATAACACTATAAATTCTAGATTTCCAGAGGCAATACACAATATTGGTGCATATATCACTAAAATATTCTAAAGATTTCAGAGACAGAACTAATTAAAAATAGTAATAATCACGTATCAAAATACTATTTCTTTAAGACAGATGCCGTCCTACTACAGAAACTGTATATTTACGGCTGTCCATTTTTCTGTTCTGACAAATTTTTGTCAGGGCTTCTGATGCAGCTTTGTGACAGAATATGCTTTTCAGTGCAGTGTGCCATCCTAGCCTGAGAGGAATTGTGTCTCTTATGAGAGTATAGTGCTTGTAATTCCTTTTGACCTCTCTCTCACATAACTAAAATGCAATGTAAAGCAGCCTTGTGTGAGCTTATGCTGCTAAGATAATCACATGCCTGGGATGGGTTGGGATGTGTTAAACAGTTTTATGATAGAAGAAAACTGCTGATGAAATCAATTAACTTTGTAGAGTACAGAAGAAAACAAGAGCAATAGACTTCAGGAATATATTCTGGAAAAGCGTTACTAGTTTATTTAAAATACAGAACACAAATGACAAACATTTCAACATGGACGAGAGACAAACTTAATGAATCTAGCTAATCAGAAGGATGATGATTAGTGAGAGAGATGTCGATGGATGAAACTTAGTATGAATGTACACCATTTGCTTGGTGCACCTGGGCATACAGAAATTAAACGACTTAGAACACCTCAGAGAACAATAGAGAGAGGTATAAGGAAGAATAAAGCAAGAAAGAAGAAATAATTTATTCTTCTTGTTCCCAATGGAGAGCAGGCAAGAAAGCTACCAATGTTCCCTGAAGGAGAGAAAGAAAGAGTGTGAGTGTGAGAGAATGAACCTAACTTGGAGGACAGGGAGAGTGAAGCTGACTGAATTTTGATGTTAAACCCACACTACTGTCCAGACTGTCCCTGAACCGATATTTTCTTTGTTAAATTATCCTTAAAGGAGAAACCTTAGGGTGAATACTTGGCCCCATGGAAACCAATTAGAGTTTTGTCAATGACTTAAAAATGACAGGCTTTTCATCAAGCACATACACATTCTTGTGTTCTTCCCTAGTGCTCTGTTGTTCTGTATAGCTCTGCTTGTTACACATGATGCATCTCAAACTTTATAGAGCACTTTAAATATTAACTGATACTGATATTTGGCCAAATATTTAAATCCTCATGCTACTTCGTGAGTACCTGATGCTGTTCAGGTGAAAGAAGTCATGACATTACCACTGGAGTGGAGCTGAGCACCACGGTTACTACAGTCACTGACAAACGTTTTTCCCCACCATCGGGAGAAAAAAGCTCACCCCAAAACAACGACAAAACTCCTGAATGATCAGTTTTTAGGTTCTCACTGAGCACTATGCAAACAGAATCCAGGATGTATGGGAGTGAAAGCAGGAGAAAGACTGCCGGACTGGAGTTTACTGGCCTACAATCACTTTGATTAAACTTCCTTCCTTCTCCCCCTACCTCCCTCCACCTCCTCTTCCTGGAGTGGCACAATTCAGAACCATGTCAGTGTAGCTCTCTCATAACTACATTATTTTGGACATCAAATGGCCGTGGGACATTTGGAAAGAGTCACTATCAGGCAGAATAGTACTGGAAAAGGCGGTAAACCTTGAACCCTTCCTAGTACAAGATAGGTCAAAGCTGCTAGTGAGGCCAATGTCTAGAGGAGTTTCAGACTTTCCTTTTCAGAGAAGGTGTCATTGTTATGAATGTGATCAGAGAATCTGTTCCCCAAAGCCAAGTAGGCAAATCGACATCTTAGACTAGTGATGCTTCAGTAGCTCTAGATTGTTCTGAGAACAATAGATCTGAGCACATATTTTCCCTTTACTTAGAAGAGGAATAATCAGCAAATATGAAAAACAACAAAAGTGTGTGCGGAGATGCCACTACGCAGATCTAAGAAAGTGAATGCATTGAAATCTAGGAGTAGTCTTACTATCTGTGTTGAGTTCTTGTTGGGAGAAAACCTGTTCTGCTTACTTTTAACTTTGAAATAGTTGTGTGTTACTGCAGTGTATTGGGTTTATGTGACAAGATTTGGTAGCATGGGGGCTGCTGGGGTGGTTTCTGTGGGAAGACGCCAGAAGCTTCCCCCATGTTGGTTGGAGCCAGGATGGACCTGCTGCTGGCCAAAGCTGAGCCCATCAACGACAGTGGCATCACCTCTTTAAACACATATTTAAGAAGGCGTAAAGACTGCTGTGCAACAGCAGCCAGGAGAGAGAATTGAGAATATGTGAGAGAGATATCCCCCTGAGGACACCAAGGTTGGTGAAGAAGGAGGAGAAAGTGCTACAGGTGCAGGAGCAGAGATTCCCCTGCAGCCCGTGGTGAGATGACAGGCTGTCCCCCTGCAGCCCATGGAGGTCCACAGTGCAACAGATATTTATGCTGCAGCCTGTGGAGGACCCCACACAGGAGCAGGTGGATGCGCTCTGAAGGAAGCTGTGACCCCATTGGAGAGCCCACGCTGGAGCAGGCTCCTGGCACGATCTGTGTCCCTATTGGGGATCATGCTGGAACAGTCCACTCCTGAAGGACTGTACCTCATGGAAAGGATCCAGGCTGAAGCTGTTTGTGAAGAATTGCAGCCTGTGGGAAGGACTCAAGTTGGAGAAGTTCATGAAGGACTGACTCCCATGGGTGATATCCCACACCGGAGCAGGGAAACAGCTTGAGGAGGAAGGAGTGGTAGAGAAAGTGTGTTATCAACTGACCACAGCCCCCTTCCTCATCCACCCTGCATTGCTCAGGAGGAGAAGGTAGAGAAGCCTGGAGTGAACTTAGGTCCAGAAAGAAGGGAAGGGTGAGAGCAAGGTGTTTTTAGATTTGTTCTTATTTCTTATTATCCTGCTCTGATTTGATTAGTAATAAATTAAATTAATTTCCTCAAGTTGAGTCTGTTTTGCCTGTGATGGTAATTGGTGAGTGACCTCCCTGTCCTTATCTTGACCCACAGGGTTTTTGTTGTATTTTGTCTCCTCATCTTTTTGAAGAGAAGAAGTAATAGAGCAGCTTGGTTGCCACCTGGCAGCCAGCCAAGATCAACCCACTGCATACCTGTATACTAAAATTTGAACAGCAGTTTCTAAGTATAGCACCGTTTTTAATTGTGGTTACTGAAGAAAGAGAAAGGATCTTGTGACAATCTCTTTACAGCTTATTATCCGCAGGTAGCACAGAAGGACAGAAGGAATTCCTAAACCCTCTATATGGTTTACAGTAAAGGAAAGTCTTCATATCAGTACAAGAACCCGAAATGACCAATTCAGTGATGTCTTCTATTGGGAATACACTGTAGAATACGGCCTGTGACAAAAGTTTCTGGAAGTGTGAGTTGTTACATATGTGTAGGAGATGATTGTATCTCAAAACATAGCATAGGTCTCATCAACTGTACAGCATGTTGTATGGTGGCAGTTCCCTAGAGTCACCCTTCCAGGACTTGCATGTTGACATCTGTTGTTCTTGCCATAATGATGGCAGTTTCTTTGTCTTAGACTCATCATTACCTTGTGGTTCTTTATATTTTCTTCTCAGTTTGAGTCATTGAGCTGTTTGTCTATACAATGAAAGCAGATAGATGGGTGCCATAAGGAACTGAACTCCTCCAAAATGACAATGTGTCTGTGATCTCCCATTACAGTCCCAGATGTCAACTACAGATACGGCATAAAGATATTCTGAAGAAGAAAAATGAACTTGCAAATGTTTACTTTTATAGAAGTCTCACAAAAGCATGCCTCTGCAAGGCAAGCAACAGATGCTTTATTGGCAGGCTGCCATGTTGGCAAACTGTCATTGAGCCTTGGTAGAAGATATTCCTCTGTGGTGTGCATTGTCTTGTGCATCCGTGCTTGCTTCTAGGTCCATTATTGATTGTCACATTGATTATTGTGTGTCCTACACAAAGAGCTTGGAGGAAGAAAAATCTTACAGCAATATGAATTTTCCGCATGTAGAATTTCAGAATTTTTGTAATGTCATAGATTTATGTGTTTCCAAAGTAGTCCTTAATACTACTGAATAGCTAATCTCAGAAACAGTTTATTAATATGCATTTTATGAAGTTTTGGTCTTATGGGACATCTGTGTTAGAACTCTTGTTCAGATCAAGAGTGTGTTTTTGAAGTGAATCTCCAGGCAGTCCCTACAAGTGGACTCCTTCAGGATGATGCAGAAAAGGAACATGCCCTCTGGGAGAAACCTGATGAGCTCCAGACACTTTGGGCTTTCAGATCATGGGTTCGTACAAGACCTAATCTAAAGTCAATCTCAGAACTTAGATAGTGTGACTCAACGTAAGCTATTTTGCTCTACAAACTTGTTCTTATTGGCCCAAACTACTTTCAGTTATCAGCAGAGTGCAGTGAGAGATAGCTGTGGGATGAGATCAGGATGGGAAGTGACAGGGGCTGGAGGGCAAGGACCTTTTCCCGTGGCCCCATCCCACTGTGCCCAGAGACAGCCAACAGAGCCAGGCCGGGAACAGAGACTAGGCTCATCAAAAAAATACAATGTGACAAGTGAGGTCCAGGATTGGTCAGGGGAGTCCAGTCAGCATGTCAGGACAGGAGGGAGAGGGCTGGGGATGGGCACACCTACAGTATAGATCAGGCCAGCCCTGACAGACCTGGGCTGAGCTGAAGTGATTTCCCAGGCCCATGGGCAGGTGTAGGGGGAGGTCCCAGGGGAGACTGGGCAGGGACAGTCAGGCAGCTCTTGGTACCTTGAGCCTGACAAATATAGGTGCACTCTTAGCTGTTTTTCTGCACCAAATTATAACAAAAAACTAAAAATGTATAAGGTAATGATTTGTAAATTAGTGTGTTCAGAATTTGTCCAAAGGGTCTCAGATTTGCTCTGTAAGGTGGATGTTGTCATTTGTTGTGACAAATCAGTTTTCGAAACAGATTATGTATTCATGTGTATTTTTGAAGAGTCTGAACATTAAACTCATGTCCTGGCATATTTGCGTCTTTTAGAGAAAATAATTCAGTTGTCCACTTTTAAATAAGAATAGCAATAGACAAATTTGCAGGTTGTGTATTATTTTGTCTTGAGAAACTCTGTTCTCCGAGCCAGACCTCCAAATGGTAACCCTTTCTGGGTTCTAGCATCAAAAGGAACACAGAGACACCTGCCAAGGCAAGAAACTGAACTCCTGTTCAGGGTTGTTAGTTAGGATCTATGCGACGGTACATAGTCCAGAGCTGTTGACTAATCCTCAGGTATACCACTACTCTGGAGTGGTGAACACCCAGGTTTAATGCACAACATGTAAACCTGTGCCAGTAATTATATGGATGAAATTCGTTCTGCCCTAATGTAGTCACCTACAACCTGTGTAGAAGTCTGCACTGCACATATCTAGTGGTAGATGAGACAATCCATCACCTCTGATTTTACTCTTCATTAGTGATTTCACTTTGAGAGTGCAATGATAAGACAACTGTAGCCTGAGACATATAGAAAACTTTACAAGGGTTAGGCAATTGTAACAAGTCTTTTTCGGGAGCTATTTTTAGGAAACGATTTCAAAAATTGTATCACTATTTTTATGTGAGCTCAAAAGATATTTATATATTTGCAAAATGATAAAAATATATATGGCAGTACCTGGAAAAATAATTTGAAACTGAAAAGTTTATTCAGTTGTAATCACTTCATAATAATGGACGTGGTCCTTCGGATTAAACTTATGTCTGTGCTTACATACATATTCATATATATATGTATGTGTGTATGCATAATTCTGTGCCAGATGCGAAGGTGAAAAATTAACTTCCATAGTAAAGTATTGCTATTCAAGGTTTTAGCTAGAATTCAAAACCAAACTACACTACTGCTGAGATCTGAAAATCAGAATGATCTATTTATTTTCATTTATCTGAGCTTCACCTAATGCACCCCTTGTTTCAGAGTTTTCCAAGAGATTATAATTATGTGAAAAGATCTGGAATTCCAGTGGCTGACTGCTAGGATCTTTAAAGGATCCTTCACACATGTGTATCTAACTCCCATTAGAGCCAGTATAATTCAGGAATCTATCTATCTCTGTTTTTTTGTTTTTGTTTTTTTTTTTTGATTACAAACGCTTTGCTTCCTAACCCTGCACTGTTACACATTCCCCAGGATGCACACTTGTAAGAGCGAGGTAGAGACCTGGGCTTCTAGAGACTAAAGCTTGTTTTATAGGTGAATGTTGACTAAGTCTTGATAACTAATTGATAGAAATGAAGTTCAAACCAAACCTATTTGTTTCCCCCCTCAAAAACCTATAAGGTCCTTAAGCCGTTGGTGTTGTTATGCAAAAACATTTTATGCAAGACATAGCAAAGGACTTTGAAAGGAGGAATGGAAAGATTCCTTCATGTCGTGTGTCTTTTTAAGTGTTCAAATTCTTTCCTGGAAACAGCATCACATCTGTAACGCTTCAGAAACACTGGGAAGAGGCCTATGCAGTCTCCTCCCTTTAAAGACTTTGAAAGACTGTGAACTGTTTTTTAAAGAGAGAAATCTGATGTTGCAAAAATAGATTTTAGGGGCTAGATTCTGATCTTAGTTTTATTAGTGTGTACAGGTGAGTGGATACTCACAGAGGCAACAGAGCATCTCTGTAGTTACTCCACTGTAACTAAGATCAGATTGTATGTAAACTTCTTTCAAGTAGGCTATGGATAACTTCAGTAAGTGTAAAAAACAGCCTTTTTTTCTCTACTGACACTATCTCTCCCTCCAGTTACTAGTAGAGACAAAAGCAGATCTTATGGCTGGGATAAAATTATAGAGTGACAATGTCATTGCACACCACATGATCAGGGTTATTGGTACTCTAAGGCTCTGTAATGTACGCTGTTCGTTTTAAGCTAATCAAACTGAATAAAAAACATTAATACATTTGAAAATATCAATTTGTTTGTTAATGTTGATTTCTTTCCTAAAACTGGATGTTGCTCAGTGATTCAAGTCTGTAAATCTGTTGGACTAACACAGAATTGTCAAAATATTCAGTGTCAATGCAAACATGTTTGTATAACAGATACTGAGGAATATCACAGTGTTGTGTCGATTTCTTTTAGCTTTGGCTAACCAATTTTGTGAGAGAGTGATGATCTGTCTTGTGCTCTAGGGACAGTTTTTAAAATGAGTTCTGACATAAAATATCACAGATTAGAATACAGAGCTGCCAAAGTGTCTGATCAGGTTAAAATAAAAGGAGGAGGAAGAGGACTACCCGCACAGCTTTCATTAGGATCTGTACTTAGCTACCTAACTTAGGAGTCTTGAGTCATGGTCACTGGAAAGAAACAAGACCACTGTGTGGCAGGAGCTAGGTCTTACCTACATCTCTGAGACATTCTCTGGAGAGAACAGAGGCTACTAACTAAGGAACCTAAGATATATTGTTTGTTTAGACCCTTTCAAAAATCTTACTAATTTCTACCTGTAAGGCTGAAGCTGAAAATTTGCTTATTTTGATGCTTTTGTTACAAATTTGCAATTGAAACACGAAAGAGTTTGATGCAGAGAATGTTTTTGACTTCAAAGCCCAAGTTGATTTGCTTCTTGTGAAATCAGAAGTCAGCTCATTCATTTGCTCCTGGTCTGCCGTGCCCTATACAGGAGGTAAAGCGCGTAAGTGGCTGATGAACGCTTAGTTGCTGTCTGGGATCAACCCGCCAGACTGTTCTAAACTGGACTCGAGAGACAGAGGTAAAGATTGGTGTGAGCCTCTCTTCTTCATGAGTATGCCGTAAAATAGAAACTTTGGAATGGAAATTGCTATCCGCATTCTATACTTACCCCACTTAAAGTTTTAAATGTTACACCGAGTGACGTGATTCTGTCTGCAGATATGCCATCCCTGAATACCCCTGTGATCAGCAGATTCAGAGAAATGAGAACTACAAAGAACTTGGAAGCTAGCTATAAATTCTTATGCATGAATGTTACATCTATTTTTGTTATTGTTATCATACTGTTTATATGATTATACGATAAAATATTGACAGGAATGGACAGTCTACTTGTCCAGGAGCATGAGGTTTATCTTCCTGTACTACCATTTGGTGGCTTTTAAAACATGTCACTGCAAGTTGCTTTTTGGGAAAGCTCCCAGCTTGGAACCTCTCAGAATCTCCTGATTTGAGGTGGAACAAAAGTTTTTGGAATAGATAAATAAGCTCTGATCTCTTGACTTTGAGCAAAAGATACTGGAATCCATGCTGTTACTTTGTACCAGAGTCTGTGCCTGGGGTAGCAAATCAAGCTTTTGAACAGAGAGCTTCAATATCTTAGAGATCTTCCTGCATCTGCGAAACAGAGATTTTTCCCTATGTAAAAATATTGTGGTTGTAAATGTCTTCAAGACTATGGTTTCTTTGCAGGCAAAACACATACTGAGGGATTGATAGCACAAGCCATCTACCCGAAGTGCTTGTATTCACCTGCCATTCCTTTATTGCTGACATAATAGAAGATAACTGAGTTCAGTGCAATTTGGAGAGAGTCGAACTGACAGAAAGGCGTCTTGCTTCACGGAGCCCAGGGTACTATGTGAATTTCAACCAAATTTTTTACATGTCGTAGAAAGGCAGATGACAAGTAGATCTGGTTTACTTTCAATTGTTTCTCGTACACTTGTTGCAAGACCTTTGCCCATCAGTAGGAATAATTTAAGATCATTTATAATCCCATAGGCATTAGTCTGGTTTTGTCTTATTAGATCAAATATAAAAATAAAGCAAGTTGTGTCTGACAGAGTGAGAAAGCAATGATGGATTCCAGCATTTTTTATGCAGTCCTGAATGTACAAAAGGTCTCACTTCTCTGAACAAAGTGTAAAGAGATATCAGGCAGCAATATCTTTTCTCAGTGAAATTCCAGGCAGTGTTCAGGCCAACAATTCCTATTTATTTTTTTTCAGGGAGCATGCCTCACTTCCTGGACAACATTGGTGACATCTCTATGTCCTCACCGTGCTGCTGGTACCTGCTTTCTGTGCACACTCCAATGCATAAGCAGAGCTCAATGACTTGATTTTTATCCATCTCCCACCAATACAGCTTTCCTGGCCATAACATTCAAGACTGCAGGCCCATTTTGCATATGCCAGAATTTCTGGGTGGTGTTCTCCACTCTTTCCTCTTTCTGTCCCATGGATGGTTTCTCACAACAATTGTGAATGAACAGCAACTGTTAGATCTGCCATCATCAGTGGGGTTCTGATAGGTGCTCCACATAATGACAGCTACAGGAGGAGAAGAAGAAAGAAAGAAGTTGGACTAGATTCAGGTAATTGTCCAAACAATAGTCATTTAAGCAGAGCGGTTATCTGGACTATTTGCCCTTGTAAATACTCTGTATTAGTCAGCAGATGGCATTCATTGTACATTAACTATTCCACCAATATTACCACAAGTACTTTAAAACACAAAGCATATGGTTTCCTCAAAGAGACGCATTATTTCCTCATTTGCAGTTCAGTGTTAATTGTGAACTATTTAGTGACAAACAAAGAAGGTAGTTTTTCATCCCCATTTACTTTGAGTAACAGATTTAAGAGAGTCTACCATTGTGCAAAATGTAAATAAGACCCATGGCGGCAAAAGGGTTTTCAGGGCATACAAGCTAATAGAAGGTCACGCATCGGCTTTTGGCAGGAAACTCAACAGCACTGCTGAAACATTTTGGATAAGACTAATTGAGAGGTTCCAGCAAAGCGCCAACAGGATAAAATATCTCTTTTCTCCCCTCATCATGAGTTCAGAAAGTCAAAAGCTCCCTTAAAATGGCTTTGAAATACATTTTTGCATTTCCATTGTTAATGCAGGGCCAAATGGAATGGTGATGGCATACCCCAGCCTCATAAAATTGCTGATAATCTGCACAGAGTGCCCTTTCAGTATCTCTGGGGAGGAGTCTGGCCCTTCCACATAGCCCTGATGCACACACTGTTCTCTGGCATGCCTTGCACCTATGTTCATACCCATCTGTCTAGATGGCATAATGCCTGCTCATAAGGTGTCATATCAGTTTAAATAGGGCATAAGTGCCAATTAAAGATTGCTTTGCAGCTAGAGTGTAGAATGTGAAAAGTGTCATTTTCCTTTACAAGGGGAATGTCCTAGTGAAAATAAAAATAAAATGAAGGCCATGTACTTCAGTCCTTGTGATCACAGTTACTAATATTGCTTGGAGACATGAAAGGCGAAATTTGCACCACAGGAAATTTGTAAAAGTCTCATTTATTTTCACTGAATTAATGAAGAATTTATGATACTTTATATTTTTGATTTTCAAAGATGTCTATGAATATAGAAATAATTTTGCAGGTAATAATTTAATATAGTAATACAAACCATTAAACACGCACATGTGTATATATATATACACATACTTGGTTTATTTCCCTTTTTCCCAAACCCTGCTATTTCATGATGCAAATTCTAGTTTTAAATAGTCATAAGCAACTTGAGTTTGTTCATGATGCAAAGTCTGCATACTGTATATGCTTCCAACCCATTCGCCAAATTCTGCACTCAAAGAAATTTTTAAACTGGAACAAGCATTACCAGGAATGTATTCATTTAAAGTAGGAGAATATGTATTCCAGCAACTTTCCCTCATCCTCATTTTTCTTCTTCTAATTGCTGTTTGTGAGCTTCCTTAGACAGAATTATAAAAGCACCTGCTTAAAGAGGATAAACTCAGCTACTTTTCATTTAATGGATCCCGCATAGAAGTCTGAAGTACAATAGGATTTAGTTATCATGTGCTGTAATCCACTATCAGGCAGCTCAGTGTAAGAATGAGGAGACAAAGAGCTGTCCTAACTGGTAGTAAGCTATTAAACATTTCAGTAACCTATATCCACAGAGATGTCATTACAACATCTGGATGCCAAATCCCGTGGGTTCTGGCATGATGCTCTTAGTGTGCATGGGAGCCAGTTGCCTGTGTATTTGGGAGTCACGCTTCGTAAGTTTGGATGGTACTCTACTTTCATAACATTTTTTTTCTCAGTGAAAAAGACCATGGTACTGCATAGTAGAGCTCCTTCCTGCACACCTTTCTCCATCTTGGTAATGGAGGAAACAGGTGAAGGAGCTCATGTGAGCACAGCAGAGTACGCATGAGGATTGCTATATTAATGATTTTCTCACAGTGAAAAATTTTTCTCCACTCAACTTAATATTCAGTATCTGGGCAAGTGTCATCAAACCACTTCCTGCTTTTTTTTTTTTTTCTAGAAAGTGGCAGTTCTTCAAGATATAGCTTAGTTAATAGCTATATGCTTGTCCTATATTTCCAAAGAATTTTGCTAACGTCCATAATAAGTTTTTAATTTATAATCACAGAAAATATTTCCTACACTGAGGGAAATACAGACAAATTTCAACAGGTGTATGTCTAAAAGGGGATGTCTTAATCTGTAGGAGGGAATCAGAGCTCTTACCATGACCTGTGATATTTTTCTGATCTGAAATGGGAATTTTTTTATCTGTGTATGCATAACATCTAGGATATACGTACCCCATGGTACTGACATATCCACAGCTTCTCTCCAGGTGAGGAGATACAGAATATTTCAGGTCACTGACTCAAATATATTTCAGACCTGTTCAATGAGCCATGAAAACTCAGTCAATGTGATCACTGGTTGTTGATGCCCACCGTCATAAACAATAATTACAGCGGTGGTTACTGTGACCAGCAGGAAAAAGCCACCCAAGTTAGGGGGAGGCATGTCCTCCAGGGGTAATGACACTCTAATTTTATGTATGCAAGACTCCTTGTTCTGTTCTGAGTCCAAAGATCCAGACTAGACCGTCCTTTATTGTCATTTTACATTCGAAATGATTATCTCTGCAAGTCGATTCCTCCCACACAGGACATAAGGTGAGCTGTGTCTTTATGGTCTGTAATTACTGGGGATAGGAAATGGAGCAAATAAAGCCAGAAGCATCAATGACTGTCAATTGAGACAGGGGAAATTTTTGTCTCCCAAATCAGTTTTAGGCTTTGCAAGTTCCAAGAACATAAGTTATGACAGAAAGAGAAAAGGGCCATCTGGTCCAATTTGTCTGCATGTTTGTGCTGTTCTGAATCCCAGCTCTTAGTTTATTCTCCAAATTCGTTATTTTCCTTTCCTTCCACACATGCCATTTGATATTTCTCACAAACTGTGCAACCATTTGCTTTCATCATTTTCCTAGGTGATTTTGAAATTGTGTGACCTCAGTGCCACATTCTCCTCTACTGTGTTCCACCTGTGTTTTGCTTTTTGTTCCTATTTTTTTAGTTAACATTCTGCAAAGCTTTCAGCATATTACTGTTGCAAACTACCTTAATGCACATTATTGCTCAGTCTGTCCTAAGATTTTGCAAGCTTCTGTGACATGATCTATTTTCTGTAGCTATAACTCAAAGGCCTTTGTTGGAACAGTACATTTTATTTGGTTATATTCTTTTTATTCCAGCTGTCTGTTATTGTACTACAGAGATTAGTACCGCGACCTATATTCAGAAAGACCACTGCTGAAATGGAGCAATGAATATCTCAATATTACTAGATAACAATGTGTTTATAACTATGTGGTCTCTACACTACTTACATTCCTCTCATTAACTTAACACAAAATCCATTATTTCAGAAGCTCCAGGTGCAAGCTTGGCTCTGGGACTGTGATAGAAATGTCCAAACTTCTGAACTTTTGATTTTCTGAAGCAGACAGATTCCATGAAGACATCCTTGAAGGCAATCAGACTTCAAACAGCTTAATGTTATGGGAACCTTCCCGTTATTATTAATATAAGGTAAGGTGATGGATGCTTTGTATCTTTTGAAATTAGTGTTGCCAGCATGAGGTTCAGGTGCTGTGTACGACAAATCTCATAGGGCTGAATTTCTGGGGTGAGGGCCAGCCTGTGGTAATGCTTTGTGCCTACCTCTTTTTTGCGGGTTCTCATCTTAAAGGGTTACATAAAGATCAGGCTTTGGTGGAGAAGTCAAGTAGCAGGAGTGGCAGTGGTGTCATTCTGGTGATTGGGCTGGAAGACGAGCCACCATAACACGGGTTAGATGTGATTAGCTCCTGAACTGCACCAGGAAGAGTGACTATTTTTCTTATTTTTGCTGGTGTTGAACAAAAAACTTTGATATGTGGACAAACACATTTAGTGAAGAGATGAGTAATGGACAGAAGTTAGCTAGCATCAGAAACATTTCAAATTTATCAGAACTGAGTATGAAATGGGTAGCTTTCTTTTATATGTTTAATAAAATTTTGAAGAACAGAAATTCATTAGAGGATGGATGAAACTCTGACCAGCTTGGTAGGTAAAACATTATGTGGAAAGCTAGAATACCAGGATTCATTCTGGCTCCACCAGCAACAGAGTGATCCAGGGAATCTCTTTCCTCCTCTCTGCTTCAGTTTTCAATCTGTGGGAAGAGAATGTGTACTATTTTTCCTGTTGCTACTGTCTTGTCTTTTTTCTCCCTCACACGTGACCATCTTTGGAGTAGTCTCCTCACTGAAGAGGCTGTTTAACAGTTGCCAGGATTTTGTTCTACCTAAGAGAAGACATCCACAGCATTTGTTAATAAAATCCTCAAAGGAATTGCTTTTAGATTGCTAAGAACAGAGAGCAAAGCCACGTCATGTGTGTTTAGTGTAATTAACTGACTTTGCAGTGTTCAGAAAGTACTGTGGGTGGTGAGGCCAGATGAAGTTTATGCAGCAGGTGTGAGCTCTGGTGCTTGTTCCCTCAAGCTCTGGTGCTTGTTTCAATGCTTTGAGATTGTTCTGCATCCAGTCGTTTTTCACTAAAACAAAGTGTAATAAAGCTGGAAATCATTCCCTTGAGTCACAGACATTCAGGGTAGAAGAAAACAAATTTGCTCTGATTTGATTTAGTTTATTTCTCCAGTATTAGTGCCTTTATATGTGAAATTTCTTTTTGTAAAAGCAAAGTAATGCTGCAAAAATTACGGGTTTAGAAAGAGTGCACAGGCAGTTTCACCCCTTGTGACAATGAGACTCTCTGACATCAACTCATTGAACTTTTTTTGCAAGAAGGGGCTGGCAATATCAACATTAGAATCAAATACACTGATTTAATTCATAGCAAAAAGACTAAGTATAAGTGTAATTTGTTACTTAGAGACTTCTCCATATAGAGGGAGCTGAAGTTACTGCTTCAGTGAAAATTCACCATGACAATAATCCAATTACTGATGTCTGTGATCTGCTATAAAAGAAAAATACTCTTGATGGCAGCAGAATTCTAATCTTAAGCATGTAACCCATGCCAGCACTCCAATTAAGTGTTTTGTACCATGTCCCACATGTGGGAAGCTGAACAAGCTTTTGCAAGCTAAGTCTCAGCTGTGAGACCTTTCGGGAATTTTTATTTATTTATTAAAAAAAAAATCCACTGAGAACTAAAAAGTAACTGAAGTGGACCAAGTCACATCAAAATCCTGTTACTTTGATGATGGTGAAGAAGCTTTTATTGAAACTGATCTTTTTTGTTCTGTCAATTCGAAAACTTTGGAATAAATAACTAATAGATAACTATAATCTGAAATATTGAAATTGACTGGGCATAATCAGGGCTGGATGTATCAAACATATTCTACACCATTTTTTTTGGAGGATCACAAACATCCCAGAGTAATTGCCTGTTAAAACATGTCTGTTTGAAGTAAAAATATATGCATGGCCTGTCTATACAGGAAAGCATCACTAGTAGTTTTAGGAAGGCTTGTGCATGAAAAAAGAGCTAGTAGAAGGACTATGGAAACCCGCAATGAAGTCTGAGAGCGGGTAGTTTGTGCATAGATGCTCTCTTCACAGATATTGACATTCACATTCATCTAAACATCTCCATTGATGGTTTAATGTGTTTGTTTTTTTTTTTTAATCTCCATAGTAACTATTCGCAAAAATTCTCGAGCTCTTCCGTTTTAGAATGGTTCAGGGCCAAGCATGCTGTGCATATGGTGCACACAGTTAAAAGTCTCATCGCAGCACTGCGCTTTTACTGACCCTCATCTCTGATAACCAATGAGAACAGCTACTGAGATTCCAAGTGTGCCCTAATTAAACGACACACACTAGTTGTTAATGAGCAACATCCCAGTGGTATTCCTTGGGTAGTGGATAGTTGCATGCTCTTCACTGAGGATTTCAGATTGAGAGTTATTATTTTCTTCTTCTGTGCTACAGAAAGCAATCCTCCCTGCCTTTTTATTTTTTTTTTCCCAAAATGCATTGTAGTAAATTCCCTCAAGACTGTCCTAAATATAAGCATGTGATAGAAAATAAGCTTTCCTGAAAAGTCAGGCGAAAACACTATGGGGAAAAAGAAAATCCTGTGTTGCTATACAATGTGCTTATGTATGAATTAGGAATTCACCAGCTGTGCTACTGACCATGGCAATCCGAAATTTAGATGATGGCCAAATGTATTGTTTTAGATCTAGGTCGTGTCCCTGACTTTGACACAGTCTATGATTAATTCAGCTGTGCTCCCAAGTCAAAACAAATCAGGCTAGGTTAAACAGCTAGCCCTTTCAAAACTTGCTTATTTGAAGTAAGATACTTTATGGAGAATTCAAATATCAGCTGGAAATTGCAGGGAAGGGAGTCTTGAACAGACAATGCTTCTGCCTCTGCTGCATCTGCCCCACATGCCATCATTTCTCCCTCCAGCAATAGCACTAGAAATCCAGGATTTCCAAGATTCTGGTACAGTCAAGGACCTATTGGAATATGTCTGTTCCTTGTAGCCATTTATGTATCCATGCTGTCAGTCATGAAGGTAGCAATTACTCTTGTCCAAGGGACAACAACTTGCATCTGGGCTGTGGTGGAAGACATGCTTCCTTCAGCCAGCACAACAGTTTAGAGAACATATTTCTATAACCTTATATAGCTGTCCCTTCTTGAAGCAAAGTTAGTTTGTCCACAGTTTTTCCAGAATAATCATGTCTGCTCTACTGGGCAAACATTTTGTTTTCATTTCTGCCTCTTGACCAATTTTATTTCAAGTATGTTTTTTTTTTCCAAAACTGATATATGTAGTTGTTGTGGTTTTAGGCCGATCCAGCAGCTAAAACTCACACAGTCTCTCCTTTTCCGGTAAAGTGGAGAGGAGAAAAATATAATAAAGGGACTGAGGGTCGAGACAAGAACAGAGGGAGCACCCACCAACCATGGTCCCGGGCAAAACAGACTTGGATTTCTTAAAAGCAAAACAATTTATTGACAGTTATTTAAAAGGACAAAGGGAAACAAAACCGGCTACATGAGAGGATAAAAAGAAACAAAGCCAGATATTAAAACCAACACCTTCCTTCCCTTCCTTCCCTCTCCCACCTTTCCTTTTCCTCCCAGCTCTACCTCCTCCCCCCAGCGGCGCAGGGGGCAGGGACTGGGGGAGTGCAGGTCAGTTCATTCCGTGCTGTTACTGCTGCTTCTTTCTTAAAGGAGGAGGAGTCCTTACACCCTTTTCCCCTGGTCCGGTGGATCCCCTACTCACGAGGAAAATTCTCCAGCGTGAGTCCAGCCCACAGGAAACAATCCTTCCCCATGGATTGCCCCAGTGTGGGCTTTACCACATTCTCGGATTCTTAGGGAGTTGTAGCCACTCGCTCCAGCGTGGGTCGTCACGCAGACTCCAGATGCCTCTTTGCCTTCTTGTGTGTCCCAACATGACCGTCCTCAGGCTCAGGCATCTCCTCTCCACGGGCTGTGAGTGGTTCTCTACTCCACCGAGGCCGTCCTGGTTGCAGGGGAGCCGCCTGCCATCTCACCACCAGCCACAGGGGAAACTCGGCTCCGGCACACCTCCTCCCGCTCCATCCTCACTGACCTGGTGTCGATGCGGCTGTTTCTCTCAGATCTCAGTCCTCTCTGGGTGAACTCAGCCCAGTGGGCACCCCGGGAGCGGGGTGCTCCCCGAGTTCCCCAGCTGGCTCCGCCGCCACCATCCTCAGTGAGCGGTGCCGGCCCAACGCAGGCAGCTGCCTGGCCAGGAGCCAGGGAGCAGGGGCAGTGCCCTCCTCCCTTCCCTCCTTGCTCCCGGGCAAAGCACCTTTTCCGGTTCCTTTGTCCCGACTTAAATAGGGCAATTCGCAGAGGCGCTGACTGGCTCAACCCCGAGGGGGATGGGAGTCCGATCTGGTGGCCAGAACCAAGTCTAACCGGGTTCCAAAACCAGGGACGTCACAGGGAGCAAAGCCCCTCTCCTGCCACCAGAACCACCCCCCCCTCCATCAAACCATGACAGTAGTTATTCAACTTCCCCGCACAATCACAGAATCACACAGAATCACAGAATGTCAGGGATTGGAAGGGACCTCAAAGGATCATCTAGTCCAATCCCCCTTCCAGAGCAGGACCACCTAGATCAGATCACACAAGAACGCATCCAGGCGGGTTTTGAACATCTCCAGAGAAGGAGACTCCACAACCTCTCTGGGCAGCCTGTTCCAGTGTTCTGTTACCCTTACTGCGAAGAAGTTCTTCCTCATGTTTAAGTGGAACCTCTTATGTTCCAGCTTATATCCATTTCCCCTTGTCCTATCGTTGGATGTCACTGAGAAGAGCCTGGCTCCATCCTCATGACAATCACCCTTTACATATTTATAAACATTAATGAGGTCCCCCCTCAGTCTCCTCTTCTCCAAGCTAAAGAGACCCAACTCCTTCAGCCTTTCCTCATAACGGAGATGCTCCACTCCCTTAATGATCTTTGTGGCCCTGTGCTGGACTCTCTCAAGCAGTTCCTTGTCCTTCTTGAACCGAGGGGCCCAGAACTGGACACAATATTCCAGATGTGGCTTCACCAGGGCAGAGTAGAGGGGGAGGAGAACCTCTCTTGACCTACTAAGTGCACCCCTTCTAATACACCCCAGGATGCCAATGGCCTTCTTGGCCACAAGGGCACATTGCTGGCTCATGGTCATCCTGCTGTCCACCAGGACCCACAGGTCCCTTTCCCCTGTGCTGTTCCCCAACAGTTCAGTCCCCAACTTGTACTGGCACATGGGGTTGTTCTTACCCAAATGCAAGACTCTACACTTGCCCTTGTTGTATTTCATTAAATTTCTCCCCACCCAACTCTCCAGCCTGTCCAGGTCTCTCTGAATGACAGCACAGCCTTCAGGTGTGTCAGCCACTCCTCCCAGTTTAGTGTCATCAGCAAACTTGCTGACCATGCACTCTATTCCCTCATCCAAGTCATTGACGAATATGTTGAACAATACTGGTCCCAGTACCAACCCTCGAGGGACTCCACTGGATACAGGCCTCCAACTGGACTCTGTCCCATAATATGATTTCCTTTCATGCTGAAGCAGAATTAAAAATTACTATGTAGATAGCTTTTTCTGTCCCATGCCTATGTGTGAATATTCAAACCAGATTAGCAATCTCTTCCTACTCCCACTTCTTCCAGGGTTTTCCTTGTCTGAACTGTTGGTGTCATCAAAATGTTCTGTACCCACATACTCTTTTTTCTTCTTGTTATTTATTGATATCACATCTCAGTTCTTGACTAAGAGTTTCTGAATTGCCACAGAATAATTTATTATTCTTAATAATATATTGTACAAGGAGTCAGGCATTTTATAACTGAGGTATGCCTAGTGAACCAAATCCTCTGACTTCTCTCTGGTTTTAGCTAAGGCATCAACAAAAACCTCTTAAACACTCCTGCCTTTCATTTGTCTCTCCTAGGTCAGCAGTCTTTATGGTGTTGTGTGTCCTCACAATTAATTGCACTGCATTGCTGAAAATTTAAGATGCTTAGAGGTGTGTTACTGGGTGAATGTAATTGGTGTCCTTGTGAGTGCTGGTTGCTAAACTGCCAGAAAAGGGTCAGGAGAGGCTATGGCTCTGTGTGTCTCTACCCTGGCTGAGCTGGTGCTGAGCTTTACAGGAGATCTAACTTCAAATGCACTTTGATTAGAGACACAAGATGCAGTATCCTGGGTCCTGAAAACGTTTGTGACATCCAAAGGTGTTAGCAAGACCAAGATATGACCTACTTTCTCTGCCTGGGACAGAAAGCCTTTTGAATGTCCTGTTGGGTCCTGTAACCCAGATCACTGCCTGAATGTAACCCTTAGGCTTGAGTGAGTGTAGAGAGTTGGAGCTGTCACATAACTCTGCTTTTTCCATTACAACACCACGATAGCCTCACCTCTTATTGCAGTCCTGAAAACTAATGCATAAACTCCTTCTCTGGTCTTCTAGCCCATGGAGTACAGCTTCCTGTGTTTGGCTTTACTGTTGCCAGCATTGCTCCACTCCTAACTGCCCACATTAGAGTTGTCCAAAGGCTGACATTTCTGCCTGACATAAAGCTATTTGCATCTGTCTCCTAAGTCTTGCATAAGAAAGCTTTAACTTTTTTTTTCTTTCTTTAATCTCTACTTTAAATATTTATAAGAAATCTGGGTTTTCATCACGTCTTCTGTTAGAACAGCCAACTAAGGGTCGTAGTGTTTGCTTCCACTTCTTCCTCTGACACCCTAGTCCTTCTAACTCCATTTCTGCCTACACACTCTGTATCCTTCTCTAACAAACTGTAGCTTCTCCTCATGGAAATCCCTCCCAATAACTCACTCTTTCCAGGAGGCATGTGCTATTTTAAGAACTGTGCAGTGTCACTTTATGGATTCCTCTCATGCTTGTGTCATAGCTTTACAATTTCAACTTTCTCTGGGAAAACACAATGTCTGCGTTGCAGATGGAGTGGTGAGGGATTGTAAAGAATGCGGCTGCTACTGACTCTGGATTTTATACAATGTATGAAATATAGGCGTTTGATTCAGTCACTCCAGGGTCTCTTTGTAGATAGTGGAGAAAACACATATTTGGTGGGAAAAATCCACCTAGCCTATTTTAGAATTTTATATTTAGGATGAGGAAAACAACATCTTGTAAGTCTTATTCCTTTCAATTGATAGTGACTGGAACCACAGGTGACTACCTCAGGTGTGGATGTTGGAAGCTGCTTACAAATATAATGCACTTTCACAACAAGAGAGTCAGCCCAGCTGCCAGGAGTAACACCTGAAGAAGCAGGTACACTAGGCGATTTCCACTGAAACCTTGATAAAAACACAACAACCCTTTAGAGAGGTGAAAACTCTGAGGAGTATTGCCAGAAATAATTATTTTATAGCTCTGTAGTATTTTTTCAGTAGACTCAGCATCAAAAACTGTATTTAAGAAATTATCTGTGAACATTTGCTCTATCTGTTATGTCATTTCCAAGGGGTTAAAGTTGGAAACAAGGTCAACAATGATGGGAACTTGAATAATATGGAAATCGCTGGAAAGACTTTATTAGACTTAGTTTTTGGAGACCAAAGCAGTTCATTGCAGAGTCCTTTAGTCCACAGAGGAGAGATCTGATCCTGGGTGAGTGGTTACGTACACCACAACTGAGAACTATAAATATACTTTGCTCACAGTTAATCAGTTCAGAGAGATGTGTGTGGTACAAAGGCTTGGTCCAATTAACACAGTCTGTTGACTTTCTATATAGAGGATTTAGCAAGGACTGTGATCAAGCAATCAAGCTCACAAATGTCGCTCAAATGTTTTTTCTGTCTCAGAAATAAAAAGACACAGGTGAACGTTCCTAGGTCGTGTGAATAGTTTTTCTGAAAATTGGTCATTTCACAGGATATAGAGAAGCACTTGCACTATAAACTCATGACATCAAGCATGTTTCTGTCTCAGAGGGATAGAATGCCATAGGAGCTTCATAGCTAAGGCAATATGTTTCTTCTCTTTCCAGAAACTTTGGAGCAAAATAGTGTTGAGACTGTGGAAGCAGTGTTGGGTGAGAGGAGACAAAGCTGTAGACCTAAAAAAAATGGAGAATCTTGCTGATCTTTATGAAGTGACTCTATGGAACCTCTCTTCTGGAAAGAGACAAAATGCATAGTCCAGAGATTTGTAAGCGTGTTTCCATGAGGTGACCAGTACTATCCTAATCTTTCCTGCAGACTCAGAACTAATGGGAAATTGACCCTGGGGTTTCTGGGAAACAGCTAAAGGATATTTGCTTTGGGGAAAGCCAGTTTATGAGGCCGATTGCTCCTGAAAGGTCATCATAGTGTTGTCTAATCTTATTTCAAGTACACATTCATCCTGAAATTCATGATGTGTAATATTTTATCAGGTATCCTGATGATACAGCTGGTGATGTAGCTCTGCCCTGATCAGTTTTTCATGTTCATTCTTAAATACGTCAATGGAAGCAGAAGTTCTTCGATCTCTATTTCTGTTTGCAAAACTATTCAGTCTCATTTCTCATTCTTTTACCATTTGCTGGCGACAGGCTGGGGAGCATATATTTAGATGATTTTTAGATATGCTTGAGAAATATTTTCATTTTACATGTGAAAGTCTTGAAGTACAGAGTCATGAGGTTTTTCTGATGAGCTAAGATGCAATTCTGTTTTAAGGACAAAGATAAATTGGTCTTCAAACCTATAGGTTCCTCAGTGACTGTAGAGACAGGCTTTATTATTGATCAGACACGAAGTGTCCTTTGGTACCTAACAATATTCCTGATATTTCTTAAAGAAATATATTTGCTAAAGTAAATATTCCCACAATGATAATTTATGCCTGGGAAATATGTCAACAAAACTTAATTTGTTTACTCTGTGTAATTTGTTTGTTAATGAACTGTGTATGAACGGAGCACAATCGCAGCATGTACATTTTCATTATTCAGAGTTACTTGTTGAAAAGTGTTGTTAGATTGAGAGGGGTTGCTTTTTCTTTTGTGATTAACTTGTCATATGTTTTTTTTACCATTTTAAAAATAAGTTGTTCTGCTTAATCACCAAAAACACATTGTCTGACTCTTCCTTAAATTTTTGAGTGCCATATTTAAGCTCAGGATCTCCATGGAGACTCTTCAGCAGAGAAACATGGAGCAATTCACAGAATTAACCTGCAATACATTTTTCGATTTTTATTATTATTGGCTTGCCTATTTGCTAAAATATCCTTAAAAAAAAATCTTATATGTCATTGCATAGTGATGGTGAGTTTACTTAAAATTCTGAAAGCAATTTTATGGAGAGATTTTGCAGTAAGCACTCTAAAACCACTCATAAATAGCAAGAGAAGCAGGAATAGTTTGACAGTTTCAGTTGCATTCGATGATATTTTAAGTGTCAAGTTGTGGTTCTTGAGGAAGAAGGAAGCGTAGATGTGCTACACTGAGAACTTTTCTCTGGGGTTTTATGACTATAACAAGAGATCCCGAATGTTATCTGTTAAAATAGAAAATGAAAATCCTCATACATTGATTAGCCCACTAGTAGTTTTATGAAAAAACGACTCAATGTTCATTTTCAACTTTTAGGAATTAGAACGTGAAGTGTATAGTTATTGTTTTTAAATACATAAATAAAAAAAAATATTTGTGCTTCTAGTCTTGGTATCAAGTCCCAAGGAATTCATCCTTGTTTTCTCCATCAAACTGCAGCTATAGATAATTCAGTCTATCTATCTTCTTCCATCATATACTATATCAGAATATATTTTGCCTCATATCAGAATAATACATATTATTCGCTGTAAATTTTTAACAATAATATGTTGTCAATGCAATGATAACATAAAATAGATGATAGAATCATGAGTAACTTAGATTGAGAGGGAAGCTTGGTTCAACTCCCTCCCCAAAACGAATGTCCAAAGATGTAGTTTACATTACCTCTCTAGGTATCTGTTCCAGTGTTCGACCACCCTTACTATGAGGACATTTTTCTTTTTTCTCTTACTAAATTTCCACTTGTTGTTATTTGTGTCCATTGCCTCTTGTCCTTTTGCTGTGCACTTTCAAAGTGCCTGACTTTATACTCTTTATATCCTCCCATTAGTTTCTCCCTTAGTTACTCTTTTCCCGAGTGAACAAATCCAGTTCTTTCACCTCTCTTTGTAGGCCATGTACTCCAAACACCTGACCAGTTGACTGCCACTGGGCTAACTCCAGTATGTCCATGTCTCTCTTAAATAGAGAGTCCAGCACTGAACCCAGCACTCCAGATGTGTCTCACCAGGGTTGAGAAGAGGGGAATGCCACCTCCCTTGATCCATTAGCTACACTTTTGACAGTACTGCACAGGATGTGGTTTGCTTTCTTTGCTACCAGGGCACACTGCTGACTCAAATTCAACTTGATATCCACTGGGACATCCAAGCCTTTTTCTGCAAACCTGCTTTCTAGCCAGTCACCCACCAGTCTCTACTAGTTCTTGGGTTAGTTCTCTGAGGAGCAGGGCTTGGCATTTCCCATGATTGAGCTTGATAAGTTTCTTGTCAACACATTTCTCCAGACTGCTGAGGTCTTTCCGAACAGCAGCCATGCTGTTGGTTTGATATCAGCCACACTCTTCTGGTTTGATATCATCCATAAACTTTCATAGAATCATAGAATGGTTAGGGTTGGAAGGGACCTTAAAGACCATCTAGTTCCAAGCCCCCTGCCATGGGCAGGGACACCTTCCACTAGAACTATTTGCTCAAAGTCCCATCCAACCTGGCCTTAAACACTTCTAGGGATGAGGCATCCACAACTTCTCTGGCAATCTGTTCCAGGGCTTGTATTTGTGCTTGGGATTGCCCTGATCCATGTGCAGGACCTTGCACTTGGCCTTGTTGAACTTCATGAGGTTCACACGGGCCCACCTCTTAAGCCTGTTAAGGTTCCTCTGAATGGCATCCCTTCCCCCCAGTGTTTTGACTGCACCACATATCCTGGTATTGTCAGCAAACTTGCTGAGGGTGCACTCAATCCTATTGTCCATGTCACCAACAAAGATGTTAAACAGTGCTGGTCCAAATACCAATCCTTGAGGAACACTGCTCATCACTGGTGTTCACTTGGACATCAAGCCACTGACTGCAACTCTTTGAGTGCAACTATCCAGTCATTTCCTTATCCACCAAGTGGTCCATCCATCAAAACTGTGTCTCTCCAATTTAAAGATAAGGATATCGTGAGGGACAGTGTCAAATTCTTTGCTCAGGTCCAGGTAGATGATGTTAGTTGCTCTTCCCTTATCCACCAATGCTGTAACCCCATCATAGAAGGCCACCAAATTTGTCAGGTACAATTTGCCAGTAGTGAAGCCATGTTGGCTGTCACCAGTCACCTCCTTTTTTAACATGGGCATTAGAATAGTCGCCAGGAGGATCTGCTCCATCATCTTGTCAGGCGCAGAGGTGAGACTGACTGGCCTGTAGTTTCCTAGGTCTTCCTTTTTTTACTTTTTAAAAATAGAGGTTATATTTCCTCTTTTGCAGTCCATGAGGACTTCACTAGACTGCCATGACTTCTCAAATATGATGGATAATGACTTAGCAACTTCATCTGCCAGTTCCCTCAGGACACATGGATGCACCTCATCAGGTCCCGTGGACTTGTGCACCTTCAGGTTCCTTAGATGGTCTTGAAACTGATCATCTCCTACAGAGGGTGGTTCTTCATTCTCCCAGTCCCTGCCTTTGCCTCTTGTGACTCGGGCAGTGCAGCTAGAGTACTTGCCAGTGAAGACTAAGGCAAAAAAAGTTATTGAGTACCACCGCCTTTTCCATACCCTGGGTAACCAGGTCTCCTGTTTCCTTCTGGAGAGGGCCCACATATTCCCTGATCTTCCTTTTATCACTAACATACCTATAGAAGCTTTTCTTGCTGCCCTTGATGACCCTGGCCAGATTTAATTCTCTCAGGGCTTTAGCTTTCGTAACCTGATCCCTGGCTGCTCTGACAATTTCTCTGTATTCCTCTCAGGCTGCTTGTCCTTGCTTCCACCCTCTGTAGGCTTCTCTTTTGTGTTTGAGTTGGTCCAGGAGCTCCTTCTTCATCCATGCAGGCCTCCTGGTGTTTCTGCCTGACTTTCTCTTTGTTGGGATGCATTGCTCCTGAGCTTGGAGGAGGTGATCTTTGAATAGTAGACAGATTTCTTGGGCCTCTCTTTCCTCCAGGGCTTTATCCTGTGGTACTCTACCAAGTAGAGACTTGGTTATTGTATTACTGATCAAAGCCTTTTTAGCTTGCTAATCTCGATAATTTTCTACCCACTTTACTGCCTACATATCAAAGCTGTATTTCACCACTTTGGCAATAAGACCCTATGAGAATCTGTACCAAAAGCATTACTAAATTTAAGGTAAATTACCTTTGCAGTGGTCCTCTTGTTCATAAAGCCAGTCATTTCTTTGTAGAAGACAATGGTATCATGCATCGATGGAAAACCCATAATGGCTGTTTTCAGCCACAACCTTTCCTGTGTCTTTTGTCATTTGATCTCTGGCCCCATTAAACAGTGGCCTCATACTCTATATAATCTCAATTCTGTTGGTGATGCATGTATAGAAGCCCCTGTTGTTGCCCTTCATATCTCGTGCTAGTTTCTGCTCCAGCTGAGCTATGACTTTCCTAAATCCACCTGTGTAAGCTAGAGCAACCTCTCTATAATCCTGCTAGGAATCCTGTCCTTGCTCCCTGCTCCTGAATACTTCTTTTTTGCGTTTCAGCTTAGTCATGAATCCCTTGTTCACACATGCTGGCCTTTGACCTCTTTTCCTTAACTCTCTGCACATCATAATGGATCATCTTTGTGCTTTGAGGAGGTTGCCCTTGATCATCAGCTCTTCTGCACTGCTTTGCCCTTCAGAGATGCCTCCCATGGGCAGCCTTCCATGCCAGCCCTGCCTCCCATGCCAGCTAACATATACTGTCCTGAAGCCAGAATTTTTAAGAAAATTTTAGTTCACTCTTACAGTATGTTTCTAGGGTTTGACCCAATCCAGTTGTACTTGTCCTCACCCCGGTGGTCTGAGCTAAAGATGCATTATCATTCCATCTAACAGAAGATCTAATGACCTTGAAACACTAGAATCTCTGGCCTTGAAGATATTAAGGTGCCTACATTGATTTAAATGAAAGTTGGAACATTCCTGCACAGATAGCTGGATATAGCCCTAAAATGCCTTGCATTTAGACAGCGTATTATGCTAATGCATACTTGGCTCAAAGTTGAATGTCAGAAAAACTGCATATCCAGGGAAATGAACCAACTTCACAGGCCTGAGAGTGAGCACACACACCATCATGATGCATTGATAGGAAGGAATAAACCAATCCAGATGCAGTCTGGTGAAGTGGAGACAGGGAATACTGGCAAAATCTATCTCCGCTTACAGCTGGCAAGTGGTATTTACAAGATGTGTGACAGGAGCATTTCAAATTGCCTGTTAGTTTCTTTAGATTTTACGAAGTCATTCCTGATGATACTAAAGGAAAGCTAAACAGATTAGTTCAGATCATTGGTACATTTGGATGACTACCCAGCTTTAAAGATCTGAGATGAAAAAGGCTTACCTGTATTTTATTCCTTTTCCTAAATTCAGCTTTCCTAGCACAGAAAGAAAAACAGACCTCAGTATACCTTTTCTATTCTTAGTCCAAAACCACTGAGTGCTTCCAGATAAGAAGATTCAAGTAATCTTTGTGTCTTTGTTCTCCAGAAAGGTAGGTGACTGATTTACTCGTGCTGCGCTAATGAAGTCCGTTGGTCTGCGTAGCCACACGAAAGATTAAACTAGAGGATCAACAAAGTAGTAAAGAGCTACTTGGCTATCTGTATTGCCAGCTGAAGGAACTTCAGAATTTCCAATTTGGAAGCTAAGAAAATCTGCAAAGACAATGAAAAGAGATGAAGATCAAGTTTATGTTTACTCTATGAACAACGTGAGATTTATGATGTCTTTACTATTATTTACAGTTTAATTTGCAGGGGTTGTGAGGAAAAAGTATGTAACATAAATGAACTGTCCTCAATGAACAATCTAATCAAGTAAAGTCTGACAGGTGTGCAACTCAGCACTGACCCATACTTCAGCTCAGATCTCTCATGCCTTTTTCCTTGATCTTTTGTAATCTTTTGGGGTAGGATAAGAAATATTTTCATTAGATAATAATAATTTTAATTCTTTTTCTTGTCAGGGGCTTTGAACTGTCACTAGAGAAATGTTTTTACCTTTTGTTAACTTAGTTACACTGACTTTACAATACCCTTAGTCCTTTATTCCGTGCAGTTTTATACATTTTTAATTGAGTGGCATAATATATTACTTGCTCAGAATAAGAGTATTAAGTTTAAGACATCCAAATGTCTGCTGAGTCCATATTAAGAATGAGAAATCAGATTGTATGGCCTTTTTTGGTCAGCTTTCAACATCCACTGAGAAGGCAGTAGAGATGCTAAACCTTTTATTATATAATTTTATTCTGCATTGTTAATCTACCTTTCTTTCTGAATTGATGGCTTTGTATGTGCCCTTCTGATCTCTGCTGTTGAAAAAGGCACTTATGGTATATGTGACATCTCATTTTAATTGTGTATCTAATATATCTCATACAGCTTTAGACTGATCTTTATCTCCAATAAAAAAGCTACTTTAGGAATATTATTTATAATAATTTAATTTATTAATTCAGAAGAAGCTCGGAAGATTACATTGGATGATATAAGTTAACATTATATAATATAGTCTGAAGTACTTATATAGAAGAATCTTCTTACTCTATTAATAGATGTCCTTAAAATCTATGTGTTTGAAAAACAAGTCAGTCAGAAGGGTGCTCAGAAGGCCATTGACTTTTTGCTAGGGAATTTTAAGATCTTCTTTGGAACTCTTCAAAACAATTTTTGTGTCTAGAAGATAAGCAAGATGCAAACCAAGATAGTGGGGGGAAAGTATTATTCTAACTCGTACTAGTAGTCTAGTATTGGTTAATTTCCAAACCATCAAATGATAATCACAGGAAGCACAACACAACATTAAAACAAGAGCCGTTAGTGAGATAGGTGTGATTTTGTGTCTAATTTCATTTGTTTATATATTTTTCTAATGAATCATAATTAATTTACTCAGACAAATAAATATATTGTTAAATTCCACAACGAATTACATAGAAAGCACAGTAATGGATAACAAATCGCATCTTTTCTTTATGTTGTCTTTGAAGAGTGAAAATAATTACCTCCTTTGACATTATAGTGTTGTATATACACAGATGTTTAGAAAATGGATTTTTAAAGTTCCTGAAAGCTCCGGTCATTAGTTTGTAAAGAATACCACAAAACCGCACCTCTCCAACAGGAAAGCCCACTGTAGGCTCCCAGAAGTTGAATACTCAAAGACCTACCTTTACAAAGTAAGTAAATACTAAACCAGAACATTTACTATCTATTTCTCCTGCGTTATCGTACTTCTAATGCTTTGCCACCTTAATGGATGTGCCCTCACATCAGCAGTGTGCAGAAAAGATACGGTTTTATCCCGCAGCCAGAGGATGGACCTCAGGCTCTGCATCCCGCTGGGGTCACCTGGCCTCCCAGCAGCGTGACTCAGACGCTGAGGCTGAAATGCTGCAGACAGCTGAGTGAGGCAGTTTTGTGCTAGCTCAGATGTCACCTCGTTCTCATAGTGTGACCTCTATGTCTGTAGCGTGACGGCGAGTAGCCTGAGAGGGTGCACGTTTTTGGCAGAGGAGGGAGTGCATACGAGGGTTGCAAGGTGCACAAAAATGACTGCATCTCTCTTCTTCTCTGTCTCTTTTATAAAACCTTATTTCGAATGGGAGAAACCAAACAATTGCTTTCCTTTTCCTTTTTCTGTTGCCATTCAGATTTTGTGCACTCCTTTGTATAACCGCTGCTGAAGGGTAATTCCCCAATTATAAATGGGAATTGAAGAGAAAAAATATAAATTGAACTTCTCGCAGATACCATCCGATCATTCTCCCTGTGTACTGAAATTTCTCACCTCTGTTCCCTGAGTTTTCTTTTCTTAGAGTTGCAAACACCAGGCAGGAGAGGGGAATATTACTCTACCTGTACAATGACAATGAATGGAGGGATTGCTCCCATTAACAAAGATAGTTAAAAAAAGTAGACTTTTGCAATGTTGGCAGGCCAAGGACAGCACAAATATGCTGCCATTGCTGTTGATGTAGACTGTATAAAAGGCTGGAAAGGGCTCTCACAGCTGCTTTAGAGGACAGGCACCCATGGACTGAGAAGGCTGTTTGGAGGCCAAATGCTGCACAGGTTCTCCTTTCACATAAACCAAAATGCATCTGCATATCATATTTGGTAATGTTTTTGTGAACTTAAGACTCATTTCCTTTGAGAAACCCACAAACCCAATTAACAACAGAATAATGCATGGTGAATATTATTTTATTTTATTTTATTTTATTTTATTTTATTTTATTTTATTTTATTTTATTTTATTTTATTTTATTTTATATTTTACTGGCACAAGTTAGCTCATTTTTCCTTTAGAACAGTTCTAGCATGGTGAACGTTGAGCACTTCTAACCCACAGGTAAGGCTTCTAACAAATGAAGACCTTGGTGCCATTGCGTGAATGTCTACATTTAGTGGTCCGATTATCTGACTTCCTGTAAATGACTATGTGAATCAGATGTATGTTATCTGCAGTTCAATTAGTCCGGTTTTGGAAAGGGGGTCAAGTTCCCTAACATAATACGTTTGCTTATAAAGTTGTTATTTTTCCTAAGGCTGATAGCTTGGTTTGTTTTCTTTCCAAGTAGATATGGAGAAAAAACTCCCAAACAATACAGCTAAAAAAAGCTTTGTTTTATTGTCTTTAAGTTTAACGTTTCCTTCTCTGGTGAAGATTTAGAGGTCTTGAGGAAAACTCGATGAAGGAGTACTTGTGGGAGATAATGATGCATTAAAGTTCTAAAATCTGCTTTTTTCTCTAATTCAAGCTTCATTTGTCTGTTGAGTTTGTATGTGCCTTATGTGTTTCTCATTAGTGAAAAAAGCACAGAAGAGGTTTGCAGTGAAGGAAAATAATCTCATACATTTCAGAGGTATTTGTATTACTTGGTTTAAAAAATATTTTTTTTTTTTTAATTTTTTTTCTGAGCAGCCCTGAGATGCACTGAAGCAGGCAAGAAAGCAATGATTCTCATCAGATCTGATCTCCTCCTGCCTCCCTGTGCCCTGTGCACACTTCCTACAGCTTCGTTTTAATAAGATTCTTTGTTGAGAGTTTGAGCGAACAGACCTAGTTTCTCTTGTGCATTATAATCAAGGTTAATAAATGTGGGAAACTGTATCTAAATAAAAGTGTGGGTTTGTTGTTTTTTTTTTATTTCATGCACTTCAGCTTTTTTCCTCTTTGAATTATTGATTTCCCAGTCTCGGATTCTGTGTGTTGGGAAATTACCTGCACATTCATGATATTCACAGAGGCAGTAATGAAAACCTTTGTAACCCATGTGACTTTTTCCTGAAATTATTACTCATCAATATGAATTAGTCACCAGAGACAACAAAACAGAATGCTCATCTAGGAAGATCTAAAAAAGGGTAAGGTATTGTTTAAAGATGAAAAATAAGAACATCTGGTTCAAATGAAAGGCAGAAACTTCTCAAATACTCCTCTAATAAGCTGGATACAGGCAAACAGTAAGTGCCTCTCAGCCATCTTTCTTCTCTAGCTTCTCTTCAGCCCATTTTCCCTGACTGCTCAGGCTGCTGACAGGTCAAAGCCATAGCAGACAAGCTCCACGAAGCCCAGGAACTGGCTTTATCTTGTTGCTGGTTCACACTGGCTCAGCGACACAGGCTTCAGTTCACAACAAACAACCTGCCCGTACCCTCAGGGTGCCCAGTTTTGGCTTTTATGCATTGCGTAACTTTATTAGTCTGCTTTAGGAAGGATGAAGCTGGTATTGGTAAGTTGACCATATCACAAATGCCCTCATCTTTTTGTTTGCTGTCATTTTCTCTTTCTGTTTCTTCAGAATTTCCATTTTTCACCCCTCATGTTTCCTCCTGCATGGCCTCAATTCCGAAACTCCATTACGCTGCTAGACATCTTGGCTACCAACATGACAAAAACAGATTCTTTTCTCTTTTTTTGTTAGATACAGGTGAATGATTAGTTTTCAAAGGCAAATTGAAAGTTAAAATCAAGGAAATGTCATCCTGGGTCACAAAGACATGCAATATGTAACATTGTTATTGTGGCTTAAATGACATTACAATATTGACTTAACTGCTTTGCTGACAGGGCCTTATGTTTCCTTTCATTGTTTACAGATTCATTTACTTTCTGAGCTTTTTTTTTGATTACTTTTCCACTGTATCTGCAACTAAAATTTGCAAAATGCTATTGCTTGCTGGCATTTACTGATTTCAATGTGAGTTTTGAGAAGAGCAATCTGTAAGGAACAGAAAAGGATGAGATATTGGTAAATAAAGAGTCAAAACTATCGAGTTCAGTTCATTCATGTTGTTCTGTCTCTATGATCTTTGGCATTTCTCCCTGTATACGTTGCCTAAAAGAGGAAATATGGTGAGGATTGCAGGAATTTGCTTTCATAGAATTGATAAACCATGAAGTTTCTCAGTAGTAATACATAGCTAATGAGTTAAGAGAAAAGAAAAGGAAAAAGATGTTAGGAAAGGAAGATAACAGCAGGTAAATCACTGTGTGAACTTACACCTATGATACAGCAAGCCCTCCAACATTTTAGTCCATGCAAGGGAGCTTCCCAAATTATGACAGACAACTGTAAGGCACTGCTTTCTCAACAGACTCTCATGGCACAAGGCTTAAACCAATCCTTGAGCTGTCTGTGCCAGACAGCATTACTTTAATAGCTGGAGTAATATCCTAGGGAACTAATAATCTTAAGGTCTCCTGCTGCCCTGATTTACAAATTCTTCACATGAAAGTGGAGAGGCATTGATCGCTGATACCCATCTTCTCTGAAGTCATTATGAATTCATGCAAATAAAGTGTTTGTCTACAACATATAAAATGATACTTTGAGAGTTTGCTGCAATCCCTCCCCTAAAAAATAAAGCAAAATCCCCTTAGTTCATCTACTTACCTCTAAATTAAATCAGAATGACCCTGTCTCACCGTTTTGGTGTACAAGTCTCTTAACATTGCCTTTAGCAGGGTGCCAGCCTTGCTCAACATGTATGCTGTAGGTTGCATCTCTTAATGGGACTCTTTTTGCTGCCAGAAGCTGTTTGTGTTTATAGTTAACTTGCTTTTGTTACTTCTCCAGAGGGACCATATAACTGTGATCTTTTCCCTTCAAATGTGTTTCTTCCTATGCCTGCCTGCTTTCCTTCTCCCTCTCTCTCCCTCCCCCTGCTTTTTTCTCTTTTTTTTTTTCTTTTTGCCTGCCTTCTCTCCCAAAACACACTTGTAGTTTACTGAGAATGTAGTCTTGAGGTTTCTCAGATCAAAATATCACGTCACTTCCTTTGTCAGTTTAGATATTATTTCCTCTACTTGATTTACTAATGAAGAACTCCTTCATTTAATGAGGGATAAGGCTGTCTCTCCAAGTCCCAACCCCCACCTTCCTCAACTGATTTTGGAGGCTCAATATGCACCTTTCAGCATGAAAAGTCTTCATCCACTGAGCTGTGCATTCTTTGTCACTTTACGGATTGCCTGAATAATTGATGCAAACACTTAAAAAGACTGAAACTCTGGCAGCTGCTTGGTACTGGGCACAAGGTTATCAAGTGTTTTCAGGTAAATACAAGTTTGAGATGACTGACAGGTGTCACCTTTTCTTCCAGAAATACCATAAAATAAACAACAGAGAGTTCTGAATAATGCAGAAAAAAGATGGGTTTAAATTTATTCAAAATTCTTAGACTTTATTTGTAGTCTAACTGAATTTGCTGGTTTCATCCTTCTAAGCTCACTCTAACAGGATGCATAATCAGGCCCAACAATTCTTCTTTGTATAGTCGCGCATCATTCTTAGACAGAAATTTGGCTAAATTTTACTTAATGTTTCTAAGTGAGCCAGCATTTACATTGCAGTACAAAAGGAATGAATTAAAAAAATCCAAACAAACCATTGGAAAATCTATTAAATCTTGTAACTACTTAGAGGATGGAGTAGAGAGTTCCACTCACTTAGAGTTAAAACATTTGAAATATGTCTAAATAACTGTGGATAAAGACCATAAAAGGAGCATTAATTCTGAGCTCCATCTCCTGCAGAATGTGGAGACTATGACATCCCAGCTGATGAAAGGGGGAATTCAGTACTCATAGGCTGTCCAGGAGGTGTTTGTAAACTCACAATGAAGAACCAGTTTTAAAATAAGGAAAAAAGTGAAGTAATGTTTTGAGGAAATGTTAAATAAAAAGCCATTCCTCTAATTCTATTTATATTTGGAAAACATCTTTTTAGAAACTTTTCTCTTTTAAGCACAAATTTAAATTAATGTTCTAGCCACCAACATCAACCACACAGTGGTTAAAAAAATTAGCAATGAAAGCAAGGACAAAATCTATCAAACCAGTTACTAAGTCAATAAATAATTCTACTTATGATGTTTTTGAGAAAATCAGCCTAGCTAAATGCAAGCCAGGTGTTATGTAAGGATGTATTTAATCATTTAGACATTTTAAAATAGTTTCTTCAAGATGAATCTATAAGTAAAGCAGTACAGGCGTAGTACATTTACATAAGTAAATTGTTCTTATCTCAACCCACGGATCTCTTTCCCTTTTGCCATTTAAATCTCTTCCTTATCTCCTGGGAGTGGAGGAGGGTGAGCGAGCAGCTGTGTGGCATTTAGTTGCAGACTGGCCTAAACCACTGTAATACCTTTTTTTTTTTTTCTTTGCTGATGAAAGAGTTTTGGATAAAGAACCACCTTATGCATATATAACTACTAAGAATGCATACTATCGTTGTATGGAAAATATTAATTTTGGAGATATGGCAACCACACATGGGTGAAAAAAGCTGTGTTTACATGAACATATTTACAATCTTAAAATGGTTTCATAGTAATAAGATGCAGAGTTTCACTCACTTGTCAGGTGTGCACAGAATTTTTGCATCATAAATTATTCTATTTTTCACATTGTACCGAAATATGAACAACATTGCTTTGTACTTATGTTGAACAGTTGACCTACTTTTTAAGGTTACTCTGTGTTATAGTCAGATATATTAAAAGAGTTCAACTGTAACCTTTTATAATTACGAATAATGCCTATGCATGAGATCTGGACTGCTTACAGGACTTTAATTAATTTCTTATTAGTTGCACTGTACTGATTAAACCTTCTCAACAGAAAACAAACTGCCAAACTGAACTTTGTGAAATAAACCCAACCTAAGCTATTAATTCTACTCCTTTCTGTCTCTCATTTAGTTATATTTGATCCTATAATCCATTCTCTAAGTTGGAAATGGAGAAAAAGTTTTATTTATTCTTACTTGATGGTGTAATCAGGATAATGAAATATCTGCAGTAGTATAAAGCTGGCTAGCAACATAAACTATTCCTAAGTATATTAGGAATATACACATTTTTATTTATTTATATCTATCTATATATTACATCACAAGAATCCCAAATTAGTGATCTGAAAAAGTATCAACTTGTATGGAAATTTAACTGAAAAATGAAATGCTGAGTTTGATCTTCTGAGTTAAAAAACCCCACAATATTCATTAGAGATGCCTTGCCACATAGTCACTTCCAGGAGCTTACCAAACTTGGACTTAAAACTATTTAGATTTGCTGCCCCCTAAGATTTTGCTCATATAAAGTTATCACACATGGATGGAAAGAGAGGTGCTTATGTCATCACATGTGGTACACTAAGAAGTTCTCACACGAGGGTGCACACTTTTACTCCAGTTAGCAGCTCTGCACTAGAGAACCTCACTGTTTCAGAGGTAGAAAAAATTGTAATTTCCAGGCTAAGTGTATAGTCCATCATCATACACTCATTTCTTCATAAACCAAAACAACATTTTTTGTTTAAATATGTTTTTCTGGAATGACATTTCCCTTCTTGATGTATTTATGAAAAAGACACATCACCTTGAAACAACAAACCTGGACTGAAAAAGCTGAGCTTTCCTGCTCTGGGACTGCCATTCACTTGGCCATCTTAACAACCCTTTTATCTTCATCTGTTACTTTCAGTACAGTTTTCCTGAGCATCAATGGCCAGAGTTGTATACCAAATTTTAGCTATGGTCTCATAGCTACCTTGTTCAATGCCTCCATTAGTTACCTATTTTCATTATTTCTTCCTTCGTTTTTATGTTTCCTAATGGAAAAAATTTTCTGCTTGTGGCCTAGGATTTCAGTCAACATTTACTAATTTGCTTTCCTGTGGAAGCTCAATACACTCTTCCAGCCTCCTCAGATGACTGCAAAAAATTTGAAATATTTAAATGCAAAATCTTGCATTTTCCCATTGAGTTCCATCCTTTTTCCTCTTTAAGTCCTAACATCAACAAAGTCCGTCAGTACGGTATCCTGATCTTTCCTTGTATTCCTGATCTTTCCTTGTATTGACATTAGCTTTCAGTGTCATGTCACCTGGAAATGTCTCAGGCACACTCCTGTTTTATTTCAATTCTATGAATAAAATATTAAGCAAGAATGGTTCCATTAGTGCTCCTGAAAAAACTTATACATCCTTTTTGAGTAGGATATTTTGTCTCTTACTTCTCTTGGATTCCTCATTTTTGTCAGACCCTTACCCAGCATGTTTCCTTTAGAAACTTCCATCATTGGCAGATTTTTCAAGAGCTTTCTGTAAGACATGCCTTAGAATGCTTCTCTGAAAATCCTCGCAGCGCCCATCTATCGCACTTCTTTTGCTTAGAAAAATCACTTTTCTCATAATGCTACCTTTGCTCTTTCAATTACACACGTATTACATGTAATGTAATGTAATTACATGTATTACAATGCAATGGTAACTGCATGACCTCACAATAGCACTGGTTCAGAAATCCTGCTTCCTTCTGTGCAGAGTAGAAAGTATATAAACAACAAAGAAATAACTTATTTTTAATGTAATTATGAAAGAAAACCCCCCAAAACTGCATACAACACATGTTCTATGAATTTATGAACATTTAAAAATCTTGTGTGCCTACATTCATTTACCAGACTGCATAATGGTAAAATTCGATGCAGAGTATAGTTCCAAATACGGACTGTAAACTGCTTCTACGTTAGCCCTGATAGCACTGTTCATATGATTTGATCAAGGCTGAATCAGGGGTTTGAGGTCTATGGTCTTATTTTCACTGCATGTTGTTCAGACAGCATAGTGAGGCGATGGGTTCATAAAACAGCTTGAGAATGCATTTAATTTTGACTATAAGAGCTATTCCATTCAAGTAATTTGCTCTGTGGTAGTACTGCTACGGTTGCAATATGCTGTTAACATTTTGCACTTTTTTACATTTATGTGCTCAAATGATCCAGTTCATTATTACATGGGCAGCATTAAACTACACATTTCAAAATTTGCACTGAGACCATTCTCTTAATTTAAACATTTGTAGGCAGGCAGATATATAGTTCAGTGGTCTACTTTTGGACTTAAAGAAAAGACCATACCTAAGTGCTTTGCTGGCATGGGATCATAGTGTGTCATGGTTCCAAAAGGATTAGTAAGAGTTGTTCAACTAATTAAAACCTTCTTAAAATGTATATCCTCCCTTTCTTACAAGTTGGAAAACTTAATGTTTGATGTGCAATTTCAACATTGTGATTTCATATGTACTAGGTGTTTTGTTTTATATTGAAACTTGTTTTGTTGATGACTGAGTTCAGAATTTCCTGTGGTTATTTTGAAAAGAGCAACAAAACATATCTAAAAAAGGTATCTAAGAGTTAATTTATGGAGTTACTTAGGATATTGATCCTTATAGTTTGACATTCACAAAGGTGGAACACAAACAGTGCAATAAAGGAAGGTGAGGATGCTATCCCATTGTGCTAGATGCAGCATGTGTATTGGTGTCCCTATTTTGTTCCAGTAATATAGAAAACTTCTATTTAAATATGAAGCGGAGGTGACAACAATTATTACCTTACGTCCCCTAAAGGACAACTATCCAGTTACGGGCAAAGAGTTTTGTATATCCAGAAATCTTTCCTACTGTATGACATTAACATGTTCTGTCTATCTGTCTCCTTCATTTTTCTGCGACTTTAGGGTGGTTTTGTTTATCATTTATCATTTATCATTTGTTTATCATTTATCATAATGTTAATGTCAAATCATAATGTTTATCATTTATCACATTTAAATATGTGTGCTAAAGACAAATATTCATGTACAAGGGGTGATATTCTTACCTCTTTGAAATTATTACTAGTATACTTTTACTTAAATGTGGTCATAGTGCCACACTTAGTTTATTTTGCAGTTACCTTGTGAGACCAGTCACTTCACTAAATGATTAAAATTTTCAGTCACTGTAAAATGACTTTTTCAGACAGTCACTTTGTGGAATGACTCAAATTTGTAGGCATTTAGTGAAATGACTGGAATAACAAGCACTTTGTTACCCAATTGGACTGCTCCACTCAGTCATTGCATGAAATACCTAAATGTTTTGAGTATTTCATAAAATGGTTCACATTAGTGGAATCTAGCATATTAGAAAAGGTAGCATGTAGAATGTTCTGCTGCAATACTGCTAGAGAAAGTAAAATCTTCCATCAAAATAGTATTTTCAGAAGCTTCTTACAAGCAGGGTATTAGTTAACAAATACAACTGTTGCACAAGAAACCCTTCTTTACTTTGCTTCTCAGTTCTTTTCAGC
This sequence comes from Tauraco erythrolophus, assembly GCF_009769465.1. Classification (NCBI taxonomy): domain Eukaryota; kingdom Metazoa; phylum Chordata; class Aves; order Musophagiformes; family Musophagidae; genus Tauraco; species Tauraco erythrolophus. The sequence continues at coordinate 45,438,981 of NC_141465.1, read as the reverse complement.
TCTATTAGACTCAGGATGGTGCTTCTTTTAGGGAACTTTCTCCAAAGTTTTAGTCTTCCTTGGTCATTTCTTTTAGTCTTTTTGTCAAAAAGTTAAGGAGAATCTTGAGTCTTCCTACTATCTGTACCTTTCATCAGTTTTAGCTTGATACTACCTTTCTCCTTCAGTTCGTTTGAACTAATTTCAAAATTAGATTTGAGATTGTGCCTCCAGTTGCATGGGTGATGGGAGAGAGGTTACTGACACTAGACATCGGAACTGAGGTTTTGGTTTTCTAGCAGGGAGACTCATGACACCACTGTTACTTTTTAAAAGCAAGCATAGGTCCATTTGGTCATTTATGGACATAGTATTTTTGGAAAAGGCAATAAACTGTTCTTAGTACAGTACCTTTCCTTCTAAAATGAAAGCTCATTCAGTGAACAGGCTTGCATTCTCACAGGAACATTAAAGGAAGTCACTTTAATTGGACACTTTGTGCTGCATTTTGGCCATGACAAACATTTAAAAAGCATTGGAAGTTTTGTTGTTGTTTTTTTTTTAATAAATACACATTTCTCTGTAATAATCTACACCAATATTTATATATACTCTATCGTTCTTTCACATTTCTCTTGCTTTGCAAGACCTATCCAATTGCATTGAATAAACTTATGCAAAGAAAAGAGGAGGTACACCTGGTAGAGAACGCTTTGTCTGTTGTAGATGGTCAAATATCTTGGTATAAATATCAATTCTCTGACAACAGAACCCAACTGTTTCCTTATGGTTGTTAGAAACACAGGGGTTTTCCAGCCAGTAAATCAAACAAGAAATTTAGTTCACATTAAGAATAGTGTATACTAGGCAGAGCAGCTACATGTTGTATCTAGGTACCACTAAGTGCTATCTGGAACACTACTACTTTAGAATGAGTAAAGAAATAATCATAGACTCATAGAATCACTATGGTTAGAAGAGATCTTAAAGATCTAGTTCCAACCCCCTGCCACTGGCAGGAACATCTTCTGCTAGATCATCTTGCTCAAACCCTCATCCAACCTGGCCTTGAACACTTCCAGCAATGAGACAGTCACAACTTCTCTGGGCAATCTGTTCCAGTGCCTCACCACCCTCACAGTGAAGAATTTCCACCTTATATCTAATAAAAATCTAGCCTCTTTCATTTTAAATCAATTATCCCTTGTCCTCTCGCTACACACCCTTGCAAAAAGTCCCTTATCATCTTTCTTGTAGGCCCCCTTTAGGTACAGGAAGGCTGCTATAAGGTCTCTCTGGAGCCTTCTCTTCTCCAGGCTGAACAATCCCAACTCCCTCAGCCTGTCTTCAGAGGAGAGGTGCTGCAGCCCTCTGGTCATCTTTGTGGCCCTCCTCTGGACCTGCTCCAACAGGTTCAATATTATATTGATATATAATATTCCAGAACATATATAGATTCTAATGATTGCTCAGCTATTGAAAATCAGCTGCTATAAGGATCAACAGTGAAAAGGTTGCTTATTGTCATAGTCTGTAAACAAATTTTCTGGTATGTTTATAACTGAGAGTATAATATACTGCTAATGTTTAAAACATGTTTTTAGCAGTTATTCAGAGTTGTCATACAAAGTAACCATAAACTTCCTCCCCAAACTCTAGCTAATAAGTTATCTTATTTCATTATACCTGCACCAATAACATCATAAAATTGCCATTAAAAACATATTTTTGACTCCAGGGAAGTATGCTTGAAGGAACTGCTAACACTGGAAGCAGGGATTTTGAGTATCAAATATTTTTGCAGGATATATAGTTGTTAATTTGTTTATTTTTTGCACAGTCTAAGCATAGCACATACAGAGGAGGAAAATGAGGTCTCCTCACCTTGTGGAGAGCTTAAGAAAGGGAAAAGGAAATGGATCTTTCTGAATTTTAAAAAGTTTTTCTTTTATACAGTCTCTCTTAATCTCTTTTCTTGTAAACAGAATAGCTTCAGTAGACAGCATGACTGGGTTTGTTTAGTTTCATCCTTAAAAACCGCTTTAAAAAATCCGTTTTGAAGGAAAAAGGGCTCTTTCCCGTATCTATGAGGGAAGAAATCACAGAAGATCCACACAGAGCCCTATTTTAATGAAGCATTTTACTTTTCTCATTTTGATTGGAATTCCTTAAGGTTTGATGCAAGTCCTGGAATGAATCCCAGTACAGCATACATGTCATTTCATTCTGAAGGGCAGATATGTCTTGCAGGTGTTGTTTGGTTTAATTAAATGAGTAAAGAAAATCTTGTCTCTCATTTAATGCAATTGAATGAGTTGATCTCTAGCATCCATTTTTCCCCTGATTATTTTAGCTACACAATTTACTGTAAATTGGCCAATATTTCCAATAAAACAAATCACAACAAAAATGAAACAAACAGGCAAAACTTCAGAGTTTCTATGGGAAAGTACCGAGCAGATAAAAAGGTTAATAGGGATTTAGTTTGGTTTCAATTAATGTTGCAAAGCCTGTAAACAGGTCAGAACCCTGCTGAAAATATACTCTGTCTTTTCTGGTGAGATTCATGTTAGCAAATAAAGACGTTTAGCAAAGATCTCATAAACTGATCTCTAAAAAGCTGTGCTTATTGCTCTCTTCAAGAAGCCAAAGATGACTGTTGCTGATGTAGTCTTCCTCACTTTGGCTATCTCAAACTAGGTGAGATAAATCCCATATTTAATATCTGCAGAGTAAATGCACAAGACTCAATTGAACATATACATAAGATTTTTAAAAACATAGGTGTTTTAAACAGGTGTGTTTTGCCATGTTTAAATAGATGTTTTATGATGATATCTCACATTTCATAAATGCAAAGCTGTTTCATTGAACCAGTAACTGTCTGCTTAACTGTTCATAAATTCACCAGGAAATAGATAATTACAGTTAGAATAACTCATTTGCAAGGTGTCTGTTTTAGAGAGGTAACAGGGACAAACAATAATTTATATACTCTGCAGGAGTTTATCATTTAAAGAGATGAAGCAAGAGAGTCTTTCTAAAATACTTTGAGAGTCTGCAGGAATTCCCTTGAGATATATGCTGATCTTATAGACCCATAGATTTCACAAACTGCTTCTATAACAGTGTTGATTTTGTTTTTTGTTTTTGTTTTGAGAACTGTTTGGCGGCAAGCATATGTCACCTTATATCAGGCGTGTTATCTCTTAAACTAAGAATCTAGAGGAAGGTGCGTGTTAATTGCCCACAGCTGTACCATCCTCTATTATTACCTTGGGGAAACTGGTTCCCTGTTTACATTTCTGTTTAAGCATGGATAGCTCCTTATAAGAATATTTTCAAAGGTGCAGAATAAAAAAAATTATGTCGACACAATAGTTAACTCACTTTATGATGTATACTGAACTATGAAGTTTAGTGAATAAAAGTATGTTTTTATCTGTTCCCCAAAGCTGAAATTAAATCCCAAAGGTATCGTTCACATCAGCAAATACACGTGTTTTCTGAAGGACTGATAAAAAATCCTCTCTCTTTTCATCTAGGGAGTAGTTCTGTAAAGGCCCAATGACCATCAGGAGAGGTATTTCCAGTCCTCTGGCTTCCCTAAGTTAAAGCATTTGAGGTCTTACTGATCTTGCTACTTAAAAGCTCTAGGTATCAAATTCCAAGCAAGGCTGAACTTGGTCTTTGATGAAGCAATTCTACTAAATGAATAGGCTAGGGCATAAGGCACAAGTAGCATGTCATAGGTTCTATACATCCCACCCCTCCCCTAGCCCCTGAATAGGTGACTGCATACAGCTGCCAGCAGGGAACCATCCTTAATCTACGTTAGTGCTCCAACAGCACCTGGGTGTTGGTTTGGGGAGAAGTAGGTGGCCCAGCTGAAAAAAAGTGCAAATAATCACTCTGGAAATCTATATGGATGACCACGGGCCAATGCTTGGGCCTGGTATGCCCTGGCCTCATTCGGGTTGCCAGCACAGATATAACTACAGAAATTTTGATCACTGTTCCTGGTTTGCATTGAGGGCTGTAGAAAAAGGATGAGAAGGTGTCTTCAAGCGAAACAAACTAGAGAAATTACACACTGGAGCAAGGAGAGCTGTTTCTGCGCTGGTGTGTTGTGGTTTAACCCAGCTGGCAACTAAACACCACACAGCAACTCGCTCACCCTCACCATCCCTGGGGAATGGGAATGAGAATTAAAGAGGAAAAGGAAAGGAGACTGGTAGATTGAGATACAAACAATTTTTTAAAAATAATAATAATATAAAATCAAAAGTAATAACGATAACATATGAATATATATATTAAGAATAATATATACAAATAAGTGATACACAGTATAATTGCTCGCTAGCTGGTGACCAATGCTTGTCCCGTCTCAACAAACAATTTTGAAACAGGTAAGTCCTGACACCGCAATCCTAGACAAGCAAGAGGTCCGAAAAGAGAGTGAGAGAAAGATAGCGCTCTGAGAGTCCAAGAGTTTGAGACAGCCTTCGGAAGAGAATCCTGGAAGAGCAAGAGCATTTCTTCCCCGTCCACTCTCATCTTTATACTGGGCATGACGTTACATGATACTGAAATCTTAATTGGCCAATTTAGCCCTCAATACTAAGTATGAGTTCAAATCATGAGTGGAGTTGTGAGCCCTCTGTCCTGGCCATGCTCCCCCCTATCCTGTTGTGCTCCTGCACACTGGCAAAACACGAGAAGCTGAAAAGTCCTTGAAGTCTCGGTGTCAACTATAAACATTAGTGTGCTAGCAGCATTCTTCTCATAATGAGTCCCAGGCTAAAACCAAAGCACAGAGCTCTTCTAGATGCTAAAAAGAAGAACTAGCTCTGTCCCAGTCAAAACCAGGACATGATGATCGCCAGCCAGGATGGGGTGTGTCAGCGCCAGCTATGGGAAGGGTGGTCACTGTTTATGTACCTTGGCTGTGGCAGACGGACCAGCACAATGGCATGCACAAGCCTACCCCCATCCTGATTTATATATTTCCTCAGCTGCTCCCACATTTATTGAAGTGGAAAAGTCATAAATAAACATTCCGATCTTCTCAATGTGTCTCCAGTCCTTGCGCTGCTCAGAAAAATAAACTATGCTTAAGGCTGGGCGCTTTCCCATTGTCCTGTATCACCATTACCTGTTCATTTTGTGCTATATTGGTTAGTCTCAAGTGGGTGTAGACATATACTACAATATTTGTGATCTCTTTTCGTCAGATAGCATTTCAATCATGCTTCTGCAATGCACGCTCACATTTTTACTGATTAGGAATACACAGACAATGTCAGTTTTAAATTCACAAATTCTATGAGTACTCCTTCTAATAAACATATTCAGTAAATTATTAAAGGAAAATAAACAAAAACATAGTATTGATTTTGTTACATTAATCCACAATAATCCAACTGCCAAAGTGATTTTGTATATGTAATATGTATGCTTTACATATATCCACAGAGAGAAAACCGTACATTAAGTGTTTTGGTCAAATACTGTTTTCTGAAATAAAACACACTGGTATTTCTAATATTACCTTAACCCTGCATAACTACTTTCTATTCTGAAGGAACAGATAACGGGGTTTTTAGCTACCCATTTTGTACAAATGTTCTGTTCTGTGTGACGATGAAGCCAGAAAATATGACAATTCAAATTAATGGAGGCTCCTGCTAAGGTTGTTTTAGCCTGATTTTTCATAAAGCAGAAGCAGCCTTAGTCTTAGTGTTTGTCTTATCTATATTTACTCTGAGTTACCACTATAGCTCTCAGTTCAGAGGTTTTAAATTATTAGTTTAACCGGGCTCTTCAGACTACACATTTTTGAGGGTTTAGCAATATGATGAAACTGGTAATTTATATCTCAGTAGAACAAGAGGAACTAATATTTTTGTTACATGCCTGTTGAATGTTTAGTCTCCTTGTCATTGCATTTTAACAGTTTTATTTTGTCATCAGTCAAAGCTTGTTTTTTACCTCATTTTATTTTCTTGCCAAATTCCAAAAGTTAAAAGAACATAGATGAGTAACTCATGCTCTTTTTCTTTGTAGCAAGGTCTAATAGCTAAATTTACCACTCACGAAAATGCTATAAAGATACTCCTTCCTGACAATGAGGCTTGAGCATGTATAAAATAGAGAAAAATATGAATCTTAATTGAACACTTAATCAAGAAGAGTTATGGGGAAAGCTTTTCACAATTGCTTCAAATCAGATTGCAATGTATGAATAAGAAATTACTGACTGAAATACTATAAAAGCAGAACCCAAGATGTGTGAAAACATGGTACCAATGCAATGTCTTTCTATATAGCTGCCAGGCCAAATATCTTAAGCTTTTGTATAGGTATTATCTTTGTTATCAATTATGGAAGAGAAGATGAAGTTGCATTCACTAATAGAGTCTGCTCTCCTTATTTGCAGTAACTTGCATGAGCTTTTAAAATATAAAGTCAGGAGAACAGTTGAGGGTAAAATTCTGAGGCAGCACTAGATCTGAGGCTTTCAACTGGACAGCACCGATGGATCAGAAACAGCTAATATGAAATTGTTTGCCTGCATTATTTCAGACAAAATTACTCACACCCCGATTCTGAAGAAAACACTTTGGTCTCAAACATTTTCTTGTCCAGGTGACAAAGAACCTCCAGTAAAAGTCAAGTTTTCTGTGTTTTTCCTGTTGAATTTCCATGAGTGATTGCAATTTTCATGAAGTGGTATCTTCTAAAGTTTGATCTGAGTTTCACAATAATTCATTACTGACATCCATTGCTCCAACTACATACCTGATAGATAAAAAATAAATAAATTATATTAATGTTGCAACCAGCCTACTTATACACCACTAAAAGTTTCACGTAGAATCTGTGTCTTCTTCTCATCCATCATTTGCCTTGTGCAACCGAGCAAGACTTGAAAAATTTGAGATCCCGGCACTCCTGATCTGACTGTACCAAGGTCCCTAAGAGTAAAATATATCTTCCCTTTTAGATGTTCTGTCTAAAGGTTGTTAATTGAAATTCCACAGCTGACATAGTGTTCAGTATGAAGAATGAGGCTCCATACTTGTTAACCAAGTTGAAAGACAGCAAAGATTTTTGAGAATCTCTATAATATTGATCTTATGAAAACTTCCACTAAAATTCACAGGTAGTTATTTTAAACAACATATGAAATTTCCTTCTAATATGTTAGCTTAGTCCTGTGTCATAACGCAGAGAGGGGCAAACAAAGTCTTGAATTACTGCAAAAAGGTTTTTAAGCAATAAGTAAAATCACAGATAGGAGAAAGATCTGCTACAGGCAACTAGTCAACTTTTGCATTGACAAAAGGTATACCAATTCCCTCAATTGCAGAAACTAGTGAGAACTTTTTCTCCAACTGCTTCTTCTCCAGAGATTCCTTCTATTTGAAAGATAACTGAAGAAAACAAAGATGTGGAGTTTGCTGTCATCCATGTATCTTCTAACCCTATGCTACGCCCACGTGGCTCTGGGACTTGTGCTCAAATACAGATATGTCTATGCCTGTGTACAGCCTAATGCCACTGCTATACCCAATCCTCTGATAGTGATACTGTTAAAGGGCTTGGCACATCTCTGATTGCTTTCCAGTCATCTTCATCCTTGTGCAAGTGGAATCCCATGATTTTTCCCTCCTTATGTCTTGAATGATAATCAATGTACTCTCCCAGAAACTCAACACATCTCTCCAGATCAGTCCAGTAAACATTTTCTTTGGGCTTATGGTCAGTGTTAAAAGCAGAGACCCAAAATCTTCTGCAGACCCCAGTATCAAGAATGCAGTAAGACATCAAGTACCCCCCTCACCCTATATACATGCACAAGCAAATTGTACATGTCTTTGTCTTTCTGAAGTGTGCCACATCTGAAAGCTTAGGAAGGTCATAAGGTTTCAGATAATTTCTTGAGGCCTGTATTTCAATCACAGTGTTCCTTGACAGTTGATTCGTCTTCTTCGCGAGCCACTGATGTCATCTATCTAGAATTCTATAAGGCCCTTGACATGGTTCTGCACAACATCCTTCTCTCTAAATTGGAGAGATATGGATTTGATGGGTGGACTATTTGATGGATAAAGAAGCGGCTGGATGGTCACATCCAGAGGGTAAACGTCAATGGCTCAATGTCCAGATGGAGATCAGGGACAAGTGGCGTTCCTCAGGGTACTGGGACTGACGCTGTTTAACATCTTTGTCAGTGACATGGACAGTGGAATCAAGTGCACTCTCAGCAATTTGCTGATGACATCAAGTTGAGTGGTACAGTTGACATGCCTGTGGGACTGGATGCCATCCAGAGGGACCTGAGCAACCTCAAGAACTGGGCCCACGTGAACCTCATGACATTCAACAAGGCCAAACACAAGGCCCTGCACATGGGTTGAGGCAATCTCTGGTATCAATACAGGTGGAGGGATAAAGGGATTGAGAGTAACCCTGAGGAGAAGATCTTGGGGATACTAGTGGCTGAAAAGCTGGACATGAGCTGGCAGTGTGTGCTCACAGCCCAGAAAACCATTTGTATCCTGGCCTGCATCAAAAGTAATGTGGCCAGCAGTTTGAGGGAGGTGGTTGTGCACCTCTACTCTGCTCTGGTCAGATCCCACCTGGAGTACTGCATGCAGCTCTGGAGCACTCAGCACAGAAAAGACATTGACCTGTTGAAGCAGGTCCAGAGGAAAACCACAAAAATTATCAGAGGGATGGAACACCTCTCCTATGAGGACAGGCTGAGATAGTTGGAGTAGTTCAGCCTGGAGAAGAGAAGGCTCTGGGGACACCTTTCTACAGCCTTTCAGTACTTAAAAGAGACTTATGAGAAAGATGGGAACAGACTTTAGTAAAGCCTGTAACAATATGACAAGGGGTAATGGTTTTAAACAAAAAAAAAAGATAGATTTAGACCAGATATAAGGAAGATATTTTTTGCAATGAAGGTGATGAAACAGTGGAACATGTTGCCCAGAGACATGGTAGATGCCCCATCCCTTGAAACATTCAGGTCAGGTTGGATGCAGCTCTAAGCAACCTGATTTAACTCATTGCAGAAGGGTTGGTCTAGATGACCTTTAAAGGTCCCTTCCAACCCAAACTATTCTGTGATTCTATGATTCTATGAACTCCCTTAAAAGTGAGGTTCTTTTGTACGTTCATTTTCCAGAATGGAAAAACAGACATGTGACTTGGAAGTACCTATTTTGCTGCTAAATAACAACATTATTTTTGTCCCTATTGAAAAGTTACTTATCAAAAGACATTGTGTTGCCTTTCTGCTATTTCCTCAAGCACCTTTGCTATTGGAGTACATCAACACATATCTATAGCAGGGATTTTAACAATACAGTCTTACTATGCAGTGATAGCTTTAACAAGGTGGGCATAAGCAGCACTCAAATTATTCCAATTATTTCAGATCTGCATACCTGCCTTCTCTCTCACCCCTTCACAACCACAATGATGCAGAAAAGGTAGGACTGAATAAAATGTTAGTGGGAAAAATTCAATTTAATTTACTGTCTCTTAGAACTAGGTGACAAGGTGAAGTACAACTCAAATTTCAGACTATGGTTCTGACCTAAATCTTTTTGTATCAGTGGCTATTAAATAATTTGGAGAAAATAACTCAAATAGTTTCTCATTCCTTTGGCTTTTAGCTCATAATATATGCTATATTTAATTTTGACTCCAGATTTAGAGCCATAGTAATGACTCTGGAAGATTTCTTCATCCTTGTCACTACTATAAGGCAATTTCACACTTTCCTGACTCTCTAAGAGATGTAATACTTGGAAGTGTTAATTGACCAAATCATCAGTAAGGAGAGAAAAAAGGGGACATGAAATATAATTTTGTTCATGAGTTTGACTCGGAAAGGTAGGAATGGTCATTACACAACAGATATTCAGAGCGAACAAAACTTAAGCTCTTTTCCATTTCAATAAACTACTTTAAACTCTCAAATGAACTGCTTAGATTAAGCAATAAATATACCAGCGTGCTGTTGAAGATTACACATACACCAGGGAAGGTGGTTGGGCCAGACACTGACCTTAATTTGAAGATAAGTCTTTCTACTTTCATCCAAATGCTTGGTTAAGAAAAGTCAGGCATGGCTGTGAATACTGAATAGAAGGTTTTCTCAGGTGTCAGGAAACAGCTACAGTTAATTTGCCTGTAAAAGTCTCAGACTTCTTCCTGGATTTGCCAAACATTGGCTTCCATCTTTGTTGTTGATGCTACAGGTAGCTAAAGATGTCCAGCCTTAGGCATATGTATATGGTAGTTCACAGAATCAAGATCTTACTGATGAATATATTTAAAAAAAATAAATTAAAATTTAAAAAAAGAAAAGAGAATTTACTATCTGAGATATGAAATAGGCTGCAAAAATGAAAGGTCAAATTCTTAGCTGCTGGCACCTGATAGCTCAAAAGTGTCCTAGGACACTTTATGGTCTACATTGCTGTTATTAGGAATTATTAGCTGTACTTTATGGGATTATGATTGGTCCAGATCATTCTCTGCTTAATTTTAATATTTGTAAAACTCACCAAGAGGCAGAAAAATCTGCCTGTCCTGTTAGTAGAAACAGATTGTCAAAACTTTTGGTGGATTTACTTCATATTACAAGCTTCAGGGTAGTTTTCATTGTTCAAGGAAGTGGAGGAAACACATATCTTAATGGTGGCTTACTTTCTTGCCAGGATGCCGGATGATCCACTTCCCCTTCCCAGACAGATGAAGTGAATCCTTTCCTGTGAAGCCTGCGTGGATCTCCAAGAACAAGGAAATGGGGCGATAAAGGGGACACTTTGTTTAAATAGACAGCTTGGGTTCATTGTTGTTGAATCTGACAGGTGTCTTTCTCGTTACTATTGTAAAAAAGAAAAATTATCATATTCACTCTGTTTAAAAGCAAACATAAATCCTAGTTCTTGTCCTTTTCACAGTAATCTTCACCTTCCTCACTCAGTGAAGATAATAAAAACAAAGAGATCAACAGTGATGTTAACTTTTTCCAAGCAACAAGATTGGAAATAAAAGTTGTTCTTCAATTCAGATGTGATATCAGAAGTTTAGAGACATTTAGATGTCGTATCTGAACTTTAGGGACATTCAGATGTAGTATCAGAACTTTAGGGACATGCAATTAGGGAGAAAGAAAGCAAACAAAACACCCAGTCAAAATCACTCTCCAATTCTTCTCTTAAAACATGTGTTTGAATACTTCTTTATTCTGATTCTTGCTGAATTGTCAGGAACTATACAGGGTAGCAAATATCTGGGCATAAGTGGTCTTAGTGACAGCAACAGTGCTTATAGAAAACAAGATCCTTTTATATTGTCTTATGGGTGATCCACAGTGCTTCTCTTTAAAAGTGTCTAAAACTACCTAGACTTTGGAGACAGAAGAGAAAGTGGGACAATTAATATCACAGAACTAAGCTTGAATAAAATTTGCATTTTACCTTTGACTCCTGAGCTGAATCACAGTGATTTGTATTCTCTCCTGTCCTCTTCCCAAAAGTGTAAAATAACACTTCAAAACTTAAAAATGTATCTCCCATAACTTTAAACGACGTTTAATACCACCTCCTCTTGTCATAACAAACCTGGCTCATATTCCAGTGGGGGCTAGGTGGTAGTTTTGCCTAGAACAGTAGAATTATGATGGATTATTTTTAGCTTTGGTTCCAGCTCCTTGAGTTTCATTCTGACTCGCTTGATTGAATTGATGGGGAAATTAAAAGCAAAACTTGACTGAAGCACTGTTTTTAAGGGAAAACTAGCCAAGGAAGCTGATAAAACTCCTTTACAGGCCCTGTTAAAGGTATAAAGGGCTCAGTCCAGGCATATTCTGACCCAGCTCAGGTTCCTTGTAAGGAAAAATGTGAGAGCTGAAGTTAAGTATCATATATTAAGACAGATTTGGAAAGTTTCTAAAGTTTTTGATTTAGTTGGAGGTAGGGGAGCAGAGTTAAGCTTAAAATCAGTTGTGTATCTCACCTGTTTCTTGCTGGAAAGTCCTGCCCACAAAAATGCTTTTAATCTAATAGATCTTTGACACCTTTACATCTCCAGTGGTAGTGCGGGAGATGTACAAGGTAAGAGAGTGTAAAAAAAAAGGAAGAAAAAGATGAAAGTGTATACATAAGGAAAAGAAATAATCAGAGTAAACTGGATGGTGAACAGAGGAAAGATAACACTGAGATAAGAATGCATGCTTAGGTAGTACAGAATCTTTTATCTCCACCCCTTAAACTGTGTGAAACTCATTTCACACCTAAATATACTTAATCAGAGGCAGAAAACAGATTCTAATTCAGAGGTTACGAAAAAAATGATCATTTAAAGTGATAATCATTCTTCATTCAATGTCTTTAACATGGATAGTTTAAAACATGAGTATCTGTAACTGTACAGATAATGGATGTATCTGATCTTTCCTTCTGTCTTGTCTATTTTGTCATTGTCAGCCTGTTGTGCCTCCCACTGCATCATGGGCACACCTTTTTTAAAAAATCTCTTTAGAAAATCTAAACTCTTTCAGAGAACAATAACCCTGTGTTTCCCTCCTGGAGAATCCTGGAATACTGTGATGCTAAACCAGTCTGTGTCTCTTCCTCTTACTGTGATAGAAACATCATGAAAGATGCAATGAATGAGGAAACCAAAACATTAGAAAAAAGAATCAGCAGAAGAAAAGAAGCAAAATAAATAAGTTTATTTTTTGGAAAAAAATAAGTAATTGATTAAGTAGAGTATTTGAACAGCACCTGGTCTGATGATCATTGCTTTTTCTGCTTCTTACATTTTCTTCTTTCTGTATTTAGTCCTTTTTTTCACAGTTGTACCTTCAGCTGTTGCTATCATTAATGTGTCTGCTGGGGTCAAAACACTTAGCCAGTTCTGCCCTTCAGGGTTGGGTTAAGAAATAAAATGCAGCCATCTGTTGCTAGCCATTTAAAGCAGTCCATCTGAAGCTTAAAGATAATCAGGCAAAGAAAATTGTTTGTGGTTAATTATTCTGTTTTTATTGGTGTCTCTGGTTGGACATTAGCAAGAGAAAAACATTTCTTAGTTGGTTTAATATAATTACTTGATGGAACGGGTTTTCAGAGTCTAAAGATTGGAAGATTAATACAAATAATTTTACTCTCATAATTACGTTTGGGTTAAAGACTGTCTCTAATACAAAGAAATTAAAGTGGTTTTGCTTCATATCCTAGATCAGCTTAATGTGAATTTGAGGTTTTTTGAAAAGGAAGGCTATCAAATTCAAATGTACCTATGATCTTGCATATTTGTCAATGCTTTTTACATCTCTTTAATTTATGTCTTCTGTTGTGTCAACATGCCATCCCTCCCTTCCAGGTAAGAGTAATATAAGGTTAACTAATAATGTACAAAAGGGTGTTTTGAAATAATAATTCAGTGCATGAAAATTCAGCCCTGCCTAGGTAGATTATATATTAACAGTGCACCAATGCACAATTCATAATTGTTTTTGACAGCACAATGAAAGTAAAGGTTTTAAATTGACAGTCAGGAACATGTCTGTGTTTCTGGATAAAATAAAAGAAGAATCAAAATAGACAACACATTTTAATTTTACCATCCATCAAAATGGGTAAAATAGTTTTTTACAGAATATTTTAAATCTTGAATTGCTACAGTGTGTTACCGGGTTTCTGAACACTTTCTGGGGAGCTATACAGCCATCACCAGCTCTATGATATACTCTAAGGACTATACACAACAACCAGACAATGAAGTCTGCAGCTTGTTGCATTTTAGGTTTTGTAAAAGTGCTCAGAGTCTTACATGCACCAGATTCAGTATTTCTGTTTGCTCTGGGGCAATTACTTCTCATTGCTGTGCTTAAAACCTTAATAGCATCATGACACCAAATGGAAGAAATAAAATAAAGCTCTACAGTTAAGTAAGGAGAGTGTGGATGAGTGACAGAGTGAGGAAGAGAAAAGTAATAGATGGCATTTTCTAGAGGACTGGGACAGGCCAGTAAGAAAGTAATTGCTCTTAGGAGTTCTTTTAGGGCTGAGGGTGAACTGTAAATACAAAACTGATAAAACTGGAAAAAATTGCAAATATATCACTACTAAAACTAACTTCTACTTATTCCAATAAAATAAAAAACAAAACTTGTGCTCTATAGCCAGTAGGAGAGTATTAGGCATTCTAGGATATGAATCATGCTGAGTTGATGCAGACACCAAGAAAAGGTCAGATGAATATCAATCTATAAATATGTTTTTCTTAATTTGTTAGAGGACTTATTTTCTGCCAGACATCCAAAACTTTCCCCTTATATTGCCCACTTTTATCTTTATCCATGGAAGTCAATGTAATTTATTAGCTAGAACCGTATTTGGGATCTTAGAGTGAAACAAAGAAGTCTTTCTTACAGTTTTGCAAAATAAGACTCAAAAACATAATTTAATTTACAGAATCACAGATTCCTAGAATGGCTGAGGCAGGAAGGCATCTCTGAGACATCTCTGGAGATCATCTATTCCAACGCGTTCAGTGAGAGCAGATTGCGTAGGGCCATGTGCAGTTGAGTTTTAAAGATTTCCAAGGATGGAGACTCTAAAACTTCCCTGGGCAACCCGTTCCAGTGTTTGATCATCCTCACACTAAATTCTTTCTTACCTTTACATGGAATTTCTTGTGTCTCAGTTTGTGCCTTCAGCCTCTTGTCTTGTCACCGAGCACCACTGAGAAATGTCTGGCTCTGCCTTATTTATTTCCTTCCCATCAGGGATTTATACACATGGATAAGATTCCCCTGAGCCTTCTCTTCTCCAGGCTGAGCAGTCCCAGCTCTCTCAGCCTGTCCTCATACAACAGATTCAGTTCCTTAATCATCTTCATAGCCCTGCGCTGGATGTCCTCTAGTATGTCCATGCCTCTGTCATACTCAGCAGTCCAGAGCTGGATGCAGCATTCCAGATATGTCTCACCAGTGCTGAGCAGAGGGGAATGATGATTTACCTTGACCTGCTGGCAACACTTTGCCTAATGCAGCCCAGGATACCATTGGCCTTCTTTGCAACAAAGGCACATTGGTGGCTGTTGTCAAACTTGGTGTCCACCAGGATTTCTAAGTCCTTTTCTGTCAAGCTTCTTTTCAGCTATTTGACTCCCAGGCTATACTGGTGCCTGGTTTATTACTTTCCAGGAAGAGGACTTGACATATCCCTTTGTTGAGCTTCATAAGCTTCCTGTCATCCCCTTTCTCCAGTCTATTGAGGTCACTCTAATCAGCTGTGCACACGTCGCATGTATCAGCCACTCCTCCCCATTTTGTATTGTCAATCCACTTCACTCTCCACTTGTCTAGACTGTACTTCATCAGCCTGTGTGTGTATGATATGGGAGACAGTGTCAAAAGCCTTACCAAAGTAAAGACAAACAGCATCCACTGCTGTCTCTTCATCCACCAGCGATCTAATTCTAGAAGGCTATCAAGTTGGCCAAGTAGGACTTCCCCTTCATAAATCAATGCTGACTGCTCCAAATCACCTTCTTATCCTTCATAAATTTGGAAAGGCTTAACAGGAGGATTTTCTTCCTCATCTTTTAGAGACTAAGGTATGGTTAACCAGCCTGTAGTCTCCTGGGTATTCCTTCCATCATCTTGAAAATAGGAATGTCATTTGCTTTCTTTCAGTTCTCACAAACCTGCACCAATCACCATGACATTTCACAGATAATCAAGAGTGACCTTGTAGTGACATTGGCTAATTCCCTTGGCACTTGTGAATGCATTCCACCAGGTCCCACAGACTTGTGTCTGTCTATTCTGTTTAAATGTTCCCTAACCTGATCCTGCTCTGCTGAGGGCAAGTCTTTATCTTCAGTCTCAGGGGCCTGAGATTGCTGAAAGCCAAAAGCAAAGAAGATATTCAGACTACAGTCTTTTCTGTGTCTTTTTCACCAGGTGTCCTGACCTGTTCAACAGCAGGCCCACATTTCCCCTGGTATGCCTTTTGCTGCTGATGTATCTGCTGAAGTCATTGTTGCTCTTCATATCCCTCACTAGATTAAACTTCACATTAACTTGGCCTTCCTAGCTGTGTTCCTGAACCCTCAAATAGTGCCTTTATATTCATCCTGAGTCACCTATCCCAGCTTGTACCTCTTGCATACTTCCCCTTTAAGTTTGAGGTTTGCCAGGAGTTCCTTGCTCATTCATGCAGGGCTTCTGCCACTCTTGCTTGACTTCCTGCTCACTGGGATGTACCCTTCTTGGAAAGTGACATATTTCAGTGTCAATTTCACAATTCAGCATACCTACATTTTGTTCTATTTTTGTGGCTGAAGCCTTAGACTTATTGAGTCTACTTTAATTGTGACCTTAATTTTACTAGTGCATTGTTCCATCTCTAATTAGCTAAATAAAATTGTAATACTTTAGCTTGGTAATTAGCCTTCTCAAATGAAAATTTTCTTGCTCATCTGTTTTAATAAAATCAATGATGGGTATGCAAATTTGGGTTGCTCTAACAAATTGTAACATGCTTCAAAAACTATGAGGGCATGGCTAGCCTCAAAGATGTCATTTCAAAACCACTCAGATCATCTTCCAAATGAATATTTAAATCTTTTTTGACTATTACCCTTAGACCAGGCTATGCAAGTTAAGAAGATTTCTCTTGACTTCACTGACATGCAGCAGTAATGACTCAGGCCAAAAGCTATCACAGAGCTGTAATGACGATGATCTATGAGACGGCAGAGTACCTTGCTCTCTATTCTTTCTGTAAGTTGGATAGAATCACCTCTGCTTCTGTATAGTAATGGGAATTGCACTCACCGCTGCAACTCACCAGAAGATCACTGTGATCGCAAACCATTCTTCTTCACTATGCCGTTGAGACTTTTTGAAACATATGGGTGAGAAAACTATGGAATATAGAGGTTTGTATTGGTCATACTAAATTTGTCAGGCACTCTTCTTCTGGACTAATTTTTTGTCTTCTAGTGTATCATGCAGCAATAAACTAATTCTTTGGAAAGTGAGATTTGGAAGTGTAACGAAGAACTTCAGGCCACTGTGTACTTGACACCAAGGCTTGTGTATGTGTACACCTAAATACACTTCTGGAAGGCTTGTCACAGTGAATGTTGTTCACAGAGCATTACTACTGGGATTTTCAAAAAGATTTAGCAATCCCAGAGCTCATACACTATCATAATCAATGGACAGACTTGAAGTTAGACCAGTATACAACACTTCTGGGAATCCTTGCCCATAGGCTATGGTGCAGCTGATCAGGGTATGTTATCTACATTTTTTGTTGAGATGTCAGAAAACAAATGAATACATCAAGTGTGGCTTAATCAAATAATAAATGCATAGAATATATTCTGATAGAAGATAAATGGATAAAAAATCCAGTTACAAATCACCTTCATTCACAAGCATCTCACTACTCCTTTCATAAAGCAGTAAAGTACCTAAACCGCCTCAGCTCAGGTTAGGACATTAATCTGGCATAAAGCCCAGGTTCTAGACCCTGACATTTCTCTGCATAGCTTACTGCAGATCATAGAATCATAGAATCATAGAATGGTTAGGGCTGGAAGGGACCTTCAAAGGTCATCTAGTCCAACCCCCCTGCAAGGAACAGGGATATCTCCAACTAGATCAGGTTGCTCAGGGCCTTGTCCAACCTGGCCTTGAACGTCTCCAGGGATGGAGCATCCACCACCTCTCTGGGCAACCTGTTCCAGTGTTCTACCACTCTCATAGTAAAAAATTTTTTCCTAATATCCAACCTGAACCTACCTCCCTCTATTTTAAAACCATTACCCCTTGTCCTATCATAACTGGCCCTCCTGAACAGCCTCTCCCCATCTTTCCTGTAGGCCCCCTTGAGGTACTGGAAGACCGCTATAAGGTCACCCCGGAGCCTCCTCTTCTCCAGGCTGAACAGCCCCAACTCTTTCAGCCTGTCCTCATAGGAAAGGTGCTCCAGCCCTCTTATCATCTTCGTGGCCCTCCTCTGGACCCTCTCCAACTGGTCCATGTCCTTCTTATGTTGGGGACTCCAGAACTGGACGCAGTACTCCAAGTGAGGTCTCACGAGGGCAGAGTAGAGGGGGAGAATCACCTCCCTCGACCTGCTGGCCACGCTCCTCTTGATGCAGCCCAGGACGCGGTTGGCCTTCTGGGCCGCAAGAGCACATTGCCGGCTCATATCGAGCTTCTCGTCCACCAGTACTCCCAAGTCCTTCTCCTCAGGGCTGCTCTCGATCCAATCACCACCCAGTCTGTATTTATGCCTGGGATTGCCACGACCCAGATGTAGGACCTTGCATTTGGCCTGGTTAAACTTCATGAGGTTGGTACGGGCCCACCTCTCCAGCCTGTCAAGGTCCCTCTGGATGGCATCCCTCCCTTCCAGCGTGTCGACGGCACCACACAGCTTGGTGTCATCGGCGAACTTGCTGAGGGTGCACTCCATGCCACTGTCCACGTCACCGACAAAGATGTTGAAGAGGGCCGGGCCCAACACGGACCCCTGAGGGACGCCACTTGTGACCGGTCTCCACTTGGACATTGAGCCGTTGACCACTACTCTCTGAGTGCGGCCATTGAGCCAATTCCTTATCCACCGAGTGGTCCATCCATCAAACCCATGTCTCTCTAATTTAGAGAGAAGAATGTCGTGCGGGACAGTGTCAAAAGCTTTGCACAAGTCCAGGTAGATGACATCCATTGGTCGACCCTTGTCCACCGATGCTGTCACCCCATCGTAAAAGGCCACCAAGTTGGTCAGGCACGATCTGCCTTTGGTGAAGCCATGTTGGCTGTCACCCACCACCTCCTTGCTCTCCATGTGCCTTAGCATGGTTCCCAGGAGAATCTGCTCCATGACCTTGCCAGGCACAGAGGTGAGGCTGACCGGTCTGTAGTTGCCCGGGTCCTCCTTGTTCCCTTTTTTAAAAATGGGGGTTATGTTCCCTCTCTTCCAGTCATCGGGGACCTCGCCAGACCGCCACGACTTCTCGAATACAATAGCCAGTGGCTTGGCAACTTCATCCGCCAGTTCCTTCAGGACCCGCGGATGGATCTCATCAGGTCCCATGGACTTGTGCACCCTCAAGTTCCTCAGATGTTCTCGAACCTGGTCTTCAAGTACAGTGGGCGGTGGTTCATCCTCACAGTCCCTGCTAGTTCTTTCCACAGCTTGGGTGGTAAGACAAGAGGCTTTACCATTGAAGACTGAGGCAAAAAATTCATTGAGTACCTCAGCCTTCTCTATGTCCCGGGTAACCAGAGCAACCAGATCTAACAGTGAACAATTTTAATGAATACAGCTTTGGTTGTTTAATATAGAAACACAATTTCAGTAGAAAACACTGAAAATTTAAATCATAAATGAGCTATAACAAACCATTTGAGCAGCTGCATTGAATGGCACTGAGAGCCGTTTTCTGAAGCTGAATTGAAGGGTAATATTTAGTTTACATAGTGGATAATATAAAAGGTAAAGTAATTTTGAAATATAATTGCTAATAAAGAGAATAAATAATGTCTCATAAATATGCCAAAAAGTCATTCTAGTGATATTTAATATAGACACACTTAAAATCAGTTAATAATCAGATATTCACATTTAACGATGTTACCAGTGTTTCACTGCTAGATCCCTGAAATTATGTCTTTAAATAATGTTACCAGCTGTAATCACTACTATGCTATCAATTCATATTTGAAATTGTTCGTCATGGCAGGAAAAAGGCACATAATCAAAATCTATATTAAAGGGAAATTAACATGTGAGGGAGTTTTTTTGTATGTAGATGATTTGGGTGTTGGTGTTCAGCTTAGTAACATGGTAGCTTTCAGCAGGGGATTTAAAAATTTTTCTAGAACGATTAATTTTAAAGCTAATCATGTAACATCAGAATTTTCTGAGAGGAATGTCAAAGGAAAAAGATTTATATAATCAGTTATTTTGCTGAAAACCCCTTCAACCTCTGAAACTGCTCAGTGAATAAGAATGAACCAGAAGCCAATACATATAATTATTCATCATGTGTGTAGAGTCATTTTTCTTGAGATAATGACTAAATATTAAGATTTTTAAAACCACTTTTTTTTTTTTTTCACTAAAGCATTATGAAGATTTCATATCACTAGAGAAAATGTTCCTGAGGACCTCTGTTCTGTGAGTAAAATTTCCCCTGAATAAGGCTTTATACAGATGCTCTCTTTTGCATATTACTGTGACAGCGGAAGAGGCACAGGTAGTGCTAGGGAACTCCTTGCCTTGATATCCTGCCAGCTTATTCGTTTTGACAATAACATCTGCATCTTTGTCAGTCAAAATGCACCAAATAGATTAGCCCAAAACAGCTTAAACAATACATATTTGCTACCTACCTTACTCTGAAGAGGACAAGAGTAGTGCAGCTCTAAAGAACCATGGAACAGTACTGAACCAGTAGCAAGTCAGGGAGTCCCTGAGGAAGAGTGTTCTTTTCTATCATCACCACTGGCTGCAGAAATGAACATCTGTCTACAGTCAGTCGTGCAATATGGCCTTTAAGAAGTGAGATGGCGCGGACCTGCTCCAGGTATAAGGGAAATCCACCCTAGAAAAGTCCTAGTAGATTGATGTGTCCTCGTCACTAGCACTTGACATGCAGGCTGAGTTGGAAACAAGTATATTGAAGGAGTGGAAAAGAGATAGTGCAGTAACTTTGTAGCAGTGGTGCCAACTAGTCGGAAAAGCAGGAAAGTCAAGTAGTTTTCATGTACGTCTATTTCCCTCTCTCTACTTCCTTCTACTCTCTTTCTCTTTCTGCTGAAGATCAGAAATTCCTATTACAGGAACCTGTGCTATTTTTGTGCAGGGTGAATTTTCCTATGTCAATGAAACAGACATCCTTAAGGTTCTGGTTCACCTGCTCTTAATCGTGGTTAAGTTTCCCCTGAGTTCAGAGTGCTTAAGTCACTTGCTTTTGAGAATTAAGATCCAGTATGTGACCTTCTGGCTTTTGTATAGAATTCTTTCACCATGGAGTGCTTTTATGCTGCCAGCATGGAATAAATACAAGGTGTATCCAGAGCAGTTAAATGCATTATGTAAGAGAAAGTGAAAACATGAGTTATGTTTAAAACAATAAGGTTTCCTCACCTGTACCCCTAAGAAACATTTAGCCAAGTGAGAGGCATAATGGGGATCATGTATTGCCATTTAATATCAACAACAAAATTCCTAAGACAGGTGAAGCTCTGACAGATGAAGCACTGATGTGAATCTTTGTCTGCAATTTATATGGCTTTTCTGACGTATAAGCCAAGGGCAGCTACAATTTGTCAGCATCATTTACACCGTTATTGTATTCACCGACGTGGTATCGGCAGCATGGTGGAACAAGGCAGGTAAAGACTAATTCTCGAACAGTACCAGGCTACCTTGTTGAAAATACAGTGTAGATCAAGCAGTTAGTATGAAACAGCCTGTAACTGTGTATATGTATTCAAAGCCCATTGAAATAAATGCGAAGGAACTCAATAATTTCAAGGTTCCTGGAGGAGGCATAACATCGATGGAAGTGTTAAGTCCCACTTCTACCAAAGACTGAGGAGTGCTTTAGAAGACTTTACAAAGTTCTTAAAGCTTCCTTTTCTTTCCTTGATTTCAATTGCACTTTGGCTTTAGAAGTCTCAATCTCTTTTAAAAGTAATGTTTTCTAACATCACTTTCTTTCAACTCTGTATTTGATGTTTTAGCACTGATCATTTTCTCTCTCACAACCTTTTGTCTTTCTTTTCACATAAATGCTTATATTTTAAGAGTTTTTCACACAAGGTGATTGCAATAACTTAACAAAGTGGCTTATAAATCTCTCACTTCAGATAATGTGACTTTTATAAGGCTAATTTGATATTTTAGAATCCTTGAATCACATAAGCGTTGGGTTGGGAAAGGATCTCAGGAGGTCCCTAGTCCAACTGCCTGCTCAATGCTGAAGTCAGCTCAGGATTTTCTACAGTCAGGTCTCGGAAACCTCCAAGGAAAAAGATTCCACCACATTTATGGGTGTATTTTCTAGTGCTTAATTAGTCCTCTAGAAAAGTTTTCTCTTTATGTCCTTTCCTTGTATATCTGTCATGTAGACTTTTGTAGGAAAAGAATGAGACATTGCACAAATAAGATGATGAAATTAATGCAACTGAGATATCACGTGGCCGTCCCAAAAATATTTGAAATAATAGGAAGAGAATTTGAGTAGGTTGAATTAAAACAGAAAAAAACCTACAGCCCTAAGTTTGTGTGCCAGTGCCTACCTGCATTGATTCCACACTTCTATTGCATTTGGAACCTTCGCACTTTATTCTCCTCCTAAAACTAATTTTTACATGCTGTGTTTCTACCAGCAAAGCTTTTATTGATTCTTTATATTTTATTGCAAGTGCCTTGAAAGTTTCTCCTCACTCATGTTTGAAATAGAAGAATGTACAAAAATCCACTTTTGTGTTGCTCTCTAAAATCCAGCTGAGCCAGTATATTTTGAGATCACTGAAGACAAATGCTGGGTTAATCAGTCTTTGTGTCATGATTTCTGATTATCACATGAATCTCTTTCTGGATGTTGTTCTCCTTATCTTTGTGTCCATCTATTCTCTTTTGTCTTAAATTTGAATTAGAAGCTTTTTGGGGTGCTGGGGAGTCTTTTCTTTAAATGCCCAAATATTACGGAAAATACACCTCTGGTCCATGACTGGGTTCTTTAAGGGTCAAACAAATAGCACAGAAACATTCGAGAGAGTTATTTGGATATACTGGTGTACAAATGAACTTTTTAAAACCAGATGAGACATTTCATAAATCTAATCCATGACAATGTAAATTCATAAAGATATTTCATTTTTTTAAAATATTTTGCAGGCAGAAAAAAAAATGTCATGGTCTTACACCTAACAGATTAGGAGTTTTTACTATCAGTAAACTTACAATGTGAAACTATAGCTTACTGACTATGAGAGTTTCTTCAGATTGTCTTTGGAGTTATAGGGAAATATTATTTGGAAGAAGCAGAGGATGGCACTGTTGGACTGCAATTATGAGACAATACAGCCTGTAAATCTTGAATTACAGAATTGCAAAACCTTAAAGAAATTATATCAGATGTCTTACAAAGAGAGGTTTACATTGGTTTTTTTCAAGTAAATCAAAAAAATAAAAAATTTTGCTTGAAGTCTAGAAGTCAGGTAGGAAAAATAAGTCTTTTTTTAATGGGATGTGGATGTAAATTAGAGTAATGGAGAAAAGGTAGGAGAAGAAAAACAAAAACATTAAGTCATATATTTTTGGAAATAAATTAGTCATATAACTGTGCATTTCTGGCACTGAGTCCTTACTTATGAAGGTACTGAGTATTTGCAAAGACCAACTTTCTAATGTAGGCATTATGCTTTCCACAGGCTGTTCAGATGGATTCTCCCACAAAGATAGTAATTCAGATAGGAACAGGGGATGGATTGGTGAACAGGTAAAACACTTTAGAAAAAATGGACCTTCTTCTCAGAGATATGTCTCCATTCTGTATTTGTATAGAATGTCACTAGCCAGTTCTTCCAAATGTCATAGGAAAACCTTCATCTTAAAAAGCTATTTAGTATAGGTAAGAGGGAGAAGAATCACGTTACAGGGATGTTAATGTAAGTGTTTAAAAATGTTGTGCAATTAAATAATTCAGTTTTGTTATGCAGGATGCCATCAGGTGTGCAAGCATCCAAATTTTACTGGCCATGTGTCATCAATAAACCAGTGTTCAATTTATTCATTTCTCTGTCATCCTAGTTAAATTTCTGAAAACAAAATGCAGTGGCATCATATGGTTAAAGAAATGAATTTTCACCTCTAACATGACCACTGCAGTGGACTTACCCACTGGTCCAAGGAACTTAGGGAGACTAGCCTTTTTTCTGTGAGTGGTGTGAGCCACACAGCACCGTGGCATCTATCGGATGCATACAAGCCATCTTGCAGTTCAACAAAATGTATTTCACAGGATTGCTTATGCTGCCAAGTATATTGAGCCACATGCTAGACTGGCGGTATAATTTGCAAGTAATGATATGTTAAAAAGTGTAATTGTAAAAAATAAAATTAAAATAGAAATAGAATTTAGTTGAGACCAGGACTTCAGTTCTGAGAAGTTGGCATGATGATTTTACTGCAATTGGCTTGGCACTCAGAACCCAAACCAGTCCAAACTGCTCTTTTAATTTTACGTTATAACTACAAACCCCAATGAAATTCCATGTTTACTTGGAGGCTTTACAAATCCACCTGTACTTTTCACTAAATCTCAACTCAATTTCATTGCGATGAAAGCTCAGATCAAGTGAATTCTAGGTGGTTTTAGTTTTCATAAGAAATCACATTACAGAGCTCTGAAAATGCCCGTGTTTTCTGTATTTCAATACTATGTCATTATTACTTTACTTATTTTTCTGTTATGGCAAACTTATTTTTCTGTTATGTTTTTATTAATTTATTTTTTAACTTAATCATGGGATAAAAAATAATAGACTTTTTACACTCTGAATGCAGTCTGTTTCACAGTAGTCATCTCAGTCGTTCCCATTTTTAGTAACACCTTGTGAAAGATGAGTGTCATGGTTTGCCCTGAAAGATATTTTGTCATTAGTTGTGTTTTTTTGTCTTTCCACAGTGAGAAAGACTGTTGTAATTCAAACTTTGAGGACATTATTTTGAAAATGCATGTTTTTACTTTTTACTGAGAATAACTCCTGTAAGAAGGATTTAATTTTTAGGAATCCTTTTTAAATTTTCCTTGGCAAGTCTGCT
This sequence comes from Tauraco erythrolophus, assembly GCF_009769465.1. Taxonomy (NCBI): domain Eukaryota; kingdom Metazoa; phylum Chordata; class Aves; order Musophagiformes; family Musophagidae; genus Tauraco; species Tauraco erythrolophus. The sequence goes on along the minus strand of NC_141465.1, from coordinate 45,414,097 downwards.
TCTTTAATGTTTCAAAATTAATTTACTCTGGTCTAAGTTCTCAATAGTCACATGGTTTACTGCCTGAAGGCAAAGTATTTCAAGGATGCTTTGAAACTAACTATTTGTACTGATTTGTATTAGTGGTATCTTGGTGACATTTCTAGTTTCTCATGATTTAAATTTTTCTAAAGTACTTGTAGCATAAGAACTGTCAAATCATCAACAATCAAACATAAAACCAAACATAACAACAAAGATAAAATTATTTAGGAAAATATAAAGCGTTTGAGCAGCTGAGCCACAGCAGTAAGAATGTTCCGGCTTTTCCACGTTCAGTTCCAATTTTTAGACTTTCTAAATCTGTCACCTTTCCAGAAGAATCCTAGCAGGTAAAACGAGCATAACAAAAATAGTTTCTGGGGTTATAGCATCTGGAAATTGTTGCCTACGGAAGGTTGTGGCAGCAGATAAGTAGTTTGATTGAGGAATAGACAAATTCTTGGTTCATTTATCCATAAATGGATACAGAAAGGACTAAGCAGGGATGTACCTTTAGCACACCTCATACAAGAGACCCCAGGAACTGGCCAGGCTTGACGGCTTTCTTTAACCAGAATCTCCTCTGCCAGTGTCCCAGGAAGAAACTGAGCTTAGATGGATGCTTGGTCAAGCACGGCAGCGCATTTGTTATGTTCTTGCAGGTTAACAAGCAAGGTGAACTTGGCTTTTCATACCATTAATTATTTCAGTGAACTACTGGATGTGTTGCTTTTAACATTTAGAGTTTGTGTAACCTAATAATGAAACTGTAGGAATATTCAAGATTGCTCTCAAATCTTTCTTTATGAATTCAACATCCTGTTAGATAAACTTTTTAAAATAACAAAATACATCGGACATTCTTATTTGAAAAATTAAGGTTTTCCTTGTTTGGATTTTTTTTTTTTTAAATTTTTCATTGAGTGACATGAAACCTTTGTCTCAATAAATAGTAGACACGCTAGGACAACTTTGTGCTTTGTCCAGCTGCTTATTTATTTGCAGATCCTAAAGTTGGGGTTTTTTGGGTTAAATGGATGAATACAAGTTTTTTACTGTTTTTAAAGTGTATCAGGAAAAAAATCCACATTTTTTTAGATTGTTTGTAGTAGTTTCAGAATAATTTCAGTAATTACTCTTCTAGATTGCTAATTTAAAGATCAGAAGTCTTATGTCAGAAATGCAACATTAAATGTTCTTGAAATAACATCCTACAATCAACACACTTTTGACGATATTAAAAGAAAGTTCTGGGAAGTATAATAGGCTAAAAGATTTAGAGCCTTTTAATTTGTGGGATTAATTGAGTTCATTTCTATCTTGCATTTGAAATTTTAAGGCATAGGAGGTCAGGATCTCAGTGCCAGAATGAAAAATTCAGGATGAAATACCAGTTTTACTGTAGCCTGTGACAAAGCTTTTTTTAACTTCTGTGGGTTTTCCCACTAAATGCGCTATCTGTACAGTGTACATACTTGCTTTGCTACAAATACATATGATGTATGTATACTACATATGAAGTCACAGCTGAGAAATGAAAACCAGAAAAAATCTTAAAAATTGATTTCAAAAGTTTGAAACATCTTTAACAGAAACTTAACATTTTAAAACTTTTCTCCTGCTTTCTGACCTTTCTGTAAAAGCAGGGACAAAATGTGTGCAAGGCTTGTGCAGAAACATGAGTGATGCTGAGTTTCCCACCAGCACATAGAGAGCAGTGACAGGTCAGTTTTTCTTATGGCTGGAGATAGTCACGAATACTGCTAAAATAAATCAGCTCAGAGTTTTGTCACTTTTTTTTTTTTTTTTTTTCATTTTCCAGCCATTTTTACTCCAACTACCACAAGGTTACCTTGTACCTGCTCCTTGCGTCTTTCTATAATAGCTTTTGCATGCTGACTTTCTAAAATATGTACAGGCACTCAACAGTAGTACTCTGGGGTAATTGGTCAGAGTAAAAGGCCATCATGGTTTATGGGGCAGTAAATTCATTTTAGAGATAATTAAAGACTATTTTTATCTCAAACCATTATTTCTCTTGTTCAAATGTTTCACAGCAATAGAGTGGTCCAGGCACTGTTAATGATTTGTACGGTTGTCATCAAAGCAAAAGAAGGGGTATTTGTCTTAAACCATCTGTCTAGTGTTATTTATACAGTAGCACAGTAAGTAGTTGCTGTATATTCAAGAGTTCATCTGAGAATACTAAGACCAACAACCATGTGACAAGCAGTTCTGAATGCTTGCAGAGATTAATATTTTTAATCCTAGTTAAATTGCTGCATTTTCTCACGTACAGCCTGCACCTAAGATAACTTTAATCCCTCTAAAATTCTTGTTGTTATGATAGGTTCTCAGAAAACTCTGAGGACCAGAGGTCATGTCAGCAATGAGACATGAGGGTTTTGAAGGAAAATGAGTAGGCTGTGAGGGGCAGAGAAGGGAAGGTACTGCAAACAGGAAAGCTCTAAGGTAATTTTCTTCTCCAGATATATGCATGTGTATAGTCCGTACTGCTATCAGCTCATAGGTTAGATTTTCTTGATTACGTTCCATTTTCTTTTTCTTTATTGGTTTGTTTGTTTGTTTTATTTTGTTATGATAGATAACCCAAAAGTTATGCACAGGTATTCCTAGTAAAACGTGGAAAGATAATCCTCATAAGACATTCAGAGGAGTATGGTTGAAGACCTACTGTGTGAAATACTTTTTGAAACAGTAAATTAAAGTTGCCCAACCTACCTGATTAAGTGAGCAAAATACCCATAACTTGTGAAAGGAGCACACCAAGAAATCTGGTATTTTGATTGTTGCTTCCTTTTCCCTAAATTGATCAAAATGTATACTCTGACTTTGGAATTAATTACTTATTAACAGAGCTGAGTAGGATTTTTCCATCAATAGTACTTCTTTAAAGATAAATTCAGATTTTTGTTTTTTTAAAGTAAAATTTTAAATACCTAGTTTTATAAATCTGCTTGAAAATTATCATTAGAAAACCCAAACAAAATGTTTGTTTGTTTGTTTTTCTGAACAAATTCATTTAATCCAAAGCAAAGCAATCTTCATCAAGAAGAAGGCAATGTTATGGTAGTTGTTCTTGCTTTACATTTGCTCAATCCATTCCTTGCAATCCATCATTCATATAATTTCTGGTTTTAACATTTCAAGAGCTTTTACCCGGCTGTATGTCTAGTAGTAGTAAAAGTATTCATCTGTATATAACATGAAGAAAAAAAACCAAAAAAGAGGTATTCCCATATTCCTCCAATATAATTTTAACTCATTTTATTTCTTGACTAGAGAGCACTTAAGAGAAGAGTGAAGTTTGTCTTGAATTAGAGACAAAGATAGAGATACATATTTTAGGTCTGGCAGCTCTTTAGGTCTTATCACTTTACATAATGATGAGAAAGAGGCAAAGAAAAAGACTCTCCTGGCTGCTTTGTATGTCTTCCAACTAAGAATTTATCAGAAACAAAATTGTAATGAATTATGTCTCCTAGCTCCCTACAAATAGATATTGTCAGTGGCTTTCTTGTTTTTCCTAGTGGTCTGCTAAGTCTTTCCTCATCACAATGACAAAGTAATTTACTGGACAAACAATAGGTACTATTGTTGTTTGAAATGTTGTTCATCTGAATTTTCTGTCCGTGCAGACACTTCACTGCAGCTTTAATAAAATACCTGGTTACAGCAGTATTAAATCTGTATTCTGTTGGCATGACTTTGCATTCTTCGCCAAGGGCACTTCAGCTCATTTGTATGACGATAAAGTAGGTAGGCAATTCTGCGTTCACCAAGTTGCCTTTGATCTGCTGGCAACAATATGGAGTTTATACATACAGAATCTCTGTTTAATGACTGACTACACAGGATAGATTTTTGCAGCCTCGGAAGACAATACGTTTTCTACTATATTGCGTTCTGTCTCCATGCCATTTACTCGAGATACAAAATACACACCTAATTTTCCCTTTAAAGCTTGCATTTGCAGAGATTCTGTTTCTTTGTGAGCTGTCCAACTTTCTCTTTTGACTTTAGTTTATTGTCGAATATCTTTAAACTTTACTGGCACTGAATAAACTGGTGAATGTTGCAACCATTTTTCTCCTAAAAATAGAAATTGTTCCCCTTTATAAAACGTGAAAAATTTCCCATCAGCTCGCCAAATTTATTTTGCAATCTGAAATATTATTCATTTCACAAAAAAAAAAAAAAAGATTGTTCTTGATAAGCTAAGCATGTAACAAATTGAGTAGAACAAATTTATTTGGACACTTTTATGGACCTCACTAATTAAATGCTTTGGAACTGTTCTTGGCATGATAACTTGCTGGAATATACGATATCATATCAGGTCATTGTATTTTCCCTCTTTTATTATTATTCTTACTCTGCTCAACTGTGATAATTGACATTTATTTCTTACCACAACCATCTAAATTTGAAATGAGATTTATTAAAATGAATGTAATAATATCTGTATAGGTCAGGAGTTTCCTAACAGACCATAGCACATTCAGCTGCATAGCAGTTTAAAGCAATATTTAAAGGGATTCGGGTGTTATATCGTGACATTCTGTGATTCTGTGTGTACTTTAAGAGTTACAGTCTTACATATTTAGAGATACATATGTAAAGTTATATAGATATAGTTTTATGCAATGTATAGTGTGCATATATGCTAAATACTTGGTAATTACTGAGGAAAGGTCTCTCCTCAGCATGACTTGTACATAAAGCCCTGAAAAACATCATAGCTGTTTCTAATGTCTCTCTCCAGTGTTACTGACACCTGAGAAAAGTTTCTGGTTGAAGAGATTGGAGAGAAGGCTAAATGTTTGACCATAAATCCTGAAAACAATGCATGTTTGTGGGACAACAAGGAAAGTCTTTATGGTGATGATGATATATATCATATAGACAGTGTTCAGTTCAGATTCAAACTCCAAGGAGCCACAGCTGGTGGAGGAAGGATGGAAATTGTGAAAACCAATCAATGCTTGTTTGCTTACTGGAAATTCAGTCAGTCCTTCAGCTTTCCCATAGAACTATTAGTTTAGAAGTCTTGGTGAGCTGTTGGTGTCATGCAATGTGTGAAGCCCATCATAGACGGATTTATGGTTCCTGTGGAAAGCTGATTTTATAGAAAGGAAACAGAATTGTTCAACAAGTTAAAGGGAGCTGTATCTGCTGGTCTACTGGCTCTGCTGTCCCCTAAAGAGTGAGACTCCTCTCTTTGACCCAGACAAGACATGAACCAGAACTGAGGTCATGAAGGAGAGGGAAGTCCATAGACAGACTGTAAATAAGATTTTCCTTGTAGGAGGACAGGGCCACATCAGGCAGTGTGCTTTACTTAGGTAGTCCTCAATGCTGCTAACACTTCAGCACACTACACTAGCTGCTCAAAGGTTTGCTTAACCAAGCAGAAATGAAGTTTTAAGTAGAGACAGGTGGACAAGAAGTGGGAATAACTTATATCTCAGACATCATATGATAGTTTTGATAGGTAACTAGGTCAGAGGTTTGCTTGGGTTGTGGCTAAAGTCTAATATGTCCCTGAACTCAGAAGTACAACCTATAAACAGTTATAATCAAGAAATTATGGCTGATAAAATCATGGGGATTGGAACTAGATGATCTTTAAGGTCCCTTCCAACCCAAATCATTCTATGATTCTATGATTTTATGACTTTGAAAGAGTTAAGTAGTTAGGATTGCATGGTGTACAGTGATTTGGAAACTAAACATTATGTGGGGTTGGAAGCTGGCTGAATGCTTTGAAAGGATCAGTAGTCAGACAGAAAAAAACAGGCTACCCAGAAAAAAATAAACAGATAAATTCCCTGAAATCTTCAAGATTACTGTGGTTGCATAAGTATGTGCAGTTCATTTTGTAACCATTTGCTGAAATAGTATGATAAGGAATGGCGAAATTTGGTGTGAACCAAAACCTGCGTTATTTTGGTAACAGTCACTGTTGTGAGGAATCCTCTGTAAAATTTCTTGTGTTTTAGGAAATGATTATAGCCTGTAGAGAGATTTGTGAGGAAATGGATAAGATACCCGTGGGTACTTGGAAATGCCTGTGGAACCGAGGCAAAGACAAGCCAGGAAGATTTCCTTTTGAAAGCCATGGGCTATGTATCTGAGGAAGCGAGTTAAAGGCAATGGAGTGCACTCTGAGCTTCTTCTGCGCATTGAAAGAAAAGATAACGGCATATTCTTCCCTGTGCTGGAAATCTGGTGTGCCACTGCAACACATTATTCTGACAGGAAAAGCAGGCATGGTGGCAGTGCTGCCTCAGCAGTGTGGATAAGTAGGCAGTGCTTAACACTTGAGTGTGGGAAACATACTGAGATAACAAGTCTTCCCAGAACAAAATAGAACATGGATGGAAAACCCTTTCTCTTTACTGGTCATTTCTAAAGTTTCTTTCCAGTTTCCAGTACCGTGGCTAAATCAACTCTGCAAATGTCAGCAGAATCCAGCTGGATTTCCAGCAATGTAACTAAGATAAGAATTAAGAAATTTTGTCTATATCTACAGCTATCTATACCTATATATCTGAAGCTTGCTGGCATCTCCTAGATAAATCTATCTCTAAATTTATCTATAATGGGGCTATGTACCTGGAGTCACAACTTCTTAAGCAATCCAATGAATTGTGGTGAGTCCGAGCTGCAGTTTATTTGGGTCTTTCTGTTGACTAGTGGTGGCGTTTAGTCAATGGCTAAGCAGGGCTACTTCCTCAGGAGGTGTAAATCAGCCCAGCATTGCTGACATTAATAGATCTTTGCCAATTTACATCAGATAGGAGTCTCTCTTGCTCTTTCTTCCCCAAATTTATGAGGATTATGGAGATGAGCTGTAACCCTAGTGGCAAATGTATCATTTATATATGCCGGGTCTCATGCATGGTGTGATTGCTGTGCTCTCCAAATCTTTACAGATGTTCTAGGATATAAGTGATGACTAAGTAATGAAAGTCAACAGAAAAAGGAGTAGGCATGGCATATAGAATTTTTCTTTTGGTACTTTTCCCTTATCTTTCTTTTAGCTTAAGGAGGAAGGTAAAAAATATACTTAAGAAATTATTTTATGGAGTGAGTTATATTTTAACTCATCTTTTTACTTAGGTTTCCTTTTTTTCTGCTAATATTTGCATTGTCAAACTATTTGTGTAATTTTCAAGGACTGAACTTTCTCTCCTCATAGCTTATTCATATGCTGCCTACCGAGGACTGAGGAACTAAAGGCAATTGCTGAGCCTACGTTTCACACAGAGCTGCTGACCCTGTTCTGTGGAAGTTTTGTGTCTGTGAACTAGGGTAAAAATAAAATAATAAAAAATACTAAGAAAACCAGAGCCCTGTAAATTTAGAAAGCAACACTTATTGCTTCCAAAGATGACTTCTCCAAATAAATTCAGTATTTCTTATTTAAATCTCTATGCTTTAGTGTCAAAGAAATAAAACTAATGAAATGGATGAGAAATGAAAATAACAAATAAATGCACATTTTGTTTAAAAGGGCACACCAGTACTGATATCTAATTGTCTCCTTTTCCTCCTCTGTGGTTTAAAAACAGAAAATAGTACCTTGGAAAAGTAATAAAAAACACAGGATTTGTATCAGATTTTTGTCTTTTTCCCCTAGGTGTCTTTGAGTTACTACATCCTAGTTTGTTATAGAGACTGAAATTTATATAGTTATATTTACTTTCCTGTTTGCACATCGCCACTGAGGATGTCAACAGAAAGCAGCACCTGTCAGTGGACTACTAACACAGAAACAAATTTCAAATTGTACTATCAGGTTTCTACAAGGCTGGTGGCACAGATACATTTTCAACGACTTCTGATCAGAAGGATCTCACCTTTTAGAAGGATGTGAAGGTCCTGAGGCCTTATGGTGCCAGTTCTGCTCCTAAGAGCAGCGATAGGCTGTGCCTTTCCCCTCCAGGAGCCCCTGGCATCTCCCCTTAGCACACCACTGATGGCCATGGCAGGGACACAAAAAAGGCACAGGTATCCTGAACATCAGCCTGGGGTGAGTGCCAAGTGTAGGTAAATATGATGAGCATAAGTGCTTTTAAATAGCTGATTATGGCAAAGCAATGCTATATGAAATGTCAGGCAACGACATAGGAGGAGATAAGGTGCAGTAATACTGGAGTCAGTGCTGCTGTTAGGGGATGGCAAGACCCACTTCGTACTCGGTCCCTGATACAGCTGCCCACTGGCCCACAGCTCTCCATGAGGCAAATAGATGCTAGAAAATAACTTTAATATTACAGCAAAGAATATATTTGTATTTTGGCAGTACTTAGCCCCAGCTAAAACCAGGCACCTCAGTGTTTTGCACTTTACCAACACATACGGAAAACCAGTCTCCTGAAAACGTTGCGACACAAATAGACAGTCCAGCCAAGGAGTAGGAGGAAGAACTCCTCCTGAGTTGTAGACATCAGATTATGTTACTTGTTAATTACATTCAACTCTATTCTGGGATTTGGCAATGGAAAACATCTTGCTTTGTTTCACCCAAGGTCCATCCCTCCTTCTGGAAGGCAATTCCTCCCAAAATGGCATGCAGACTTTAATATGCCTAGCTACTGAGCAGCAGATGTCAATGGTAACACTGTGGGAGGGGAGCAGGACTCTGTTTTGTTGATCATTAATAACAGAGACAAGGCTGACTTCTTAATGGTCTCAATGTTATTGTCTACTCCTGCCCTATATACCTGCTTCCTATTTGATCTTCACTGCCATCAGTTCTAGTCAGAACTCACGATCAAGATAACTTACAATTATATCACTTCAGATAGACATTTTTAATTAAATTTTTAGCTTAATTTTCTATATGATCTTTATATAACCGTGTCTGTCTCTCTGTTTACCCCACTCAAAAAGTCTGAAACCCAGCTGACGATTTCAAGAAAATTAATCAGAAGAGGTTTCAAAAGACATTAAAAGGCTGCTGTTTTCATGAAAATAGGTGATGAAATACAAATTCAATACACACCTGTCCTGAATGAAGGGAAGGCTAATCTTATTAGACATGGAGAATTAGCATAAGAAGCTGCTATAATGAATGCTTAAGAAAAGCTGCAGGAACAGACGACTTAGACATCAAATGCAAAAAAAAAAGTGAGGCAGTCATAAGAAATTAAATTTTATTTTGGTGCTCACAGAACTGTTTGTCCTAATTCTAGAAAAACTAGATAATCAGAACAGTAAAAGTTCATTTAAATGTAGGGCATATTCACTTCCTAATCTCTGGTTTATTAACTAGGCTATTTGCTGATATAGCATTATTACTCCTTCTCTGAATGCATTTATGGTTCAAGATGTGTTCTTCAAAAACCAAGGCTTTGTTGGAAAATTGAACAGGTAGACTGCCAGAGGAAGCAAAGCCCTTCTGAGCTTTCCTGTGTACAGAGCAAACACACTATGATGGCAAACACAGATTTATTTTTTGGGCCAATGCTCCTCATTGAGGTGTAGCAGAGAAGGCTGACACAAGACAGGCAGATGTGCACATCATTCTGAGGGTTTTACAGGCTTTAGGATAAAGATGAGACCACAAAGCCTGTGCATAGTACAGGCCAGTAATGCATTCAATTTTGTATACCTATGTACTGAAACCACAAAGCAGTTGATGTCTTTTTGTGGCAACAGTAACCAGAAACAATGGAGTGCCATATGTCAGCCTAATTTAAGAGATTATATTATGGTTTATCCCCAGCCTACGGTGAGGTAAGTGACATAGAAATCCAAATGTCAAAGGAGTTTTGGCAGATGGTTCAAACTCCTAAAGAACTTTTTTGTAAAATACTTTAAAGGAGAATGCAGTGGAAGGTACATTATTTTGACAGAATGGGCATGAGTGCTCTATCCTCTCCTTCTGAGCTTACTGTCCTTACTTACCAGCTGTTCCTGAGTATGTCTCTATAGGATTTGAATATTTATATATACATATATATATACGAGCACACACACACACACAGAGACACACATATATATGGATATTATAGAACTGACGATATCAGTTGTAAATGTTGACTGGAATTTGTAAAGCTGAACTCCAGCATGGTGTTTCTTAATTTACAGGTAAAAATTTCTGATGTTCGAAATAATTCTAAGTTCTGCCTGATGCCACCTCAAACTCTACAAATTGCTCTTTAATGTCTGTCATTAAAAGGGTGCAGAGTGGTCATAAACTGTTTTGGCTGTTATTACTACTTATTAAGACAGTAATAGAAACTAGGACCCTACTGGAGCAGAACCCATGGTACGAGGTACAGTATAAAATGAGGGCAGAAAGACATTTTATGCCCTATCAGTGTGAAATCTTCTGGTTTTATACACATCAGGTATACTCGATATATGTTTTTCTTCCCTCTTTGCACCTTACCTCCAGGTGAAGGTGGGTCTGGCTTGTGTCTTACAGGGAAGCAGAGACTGTCTTCTTTCTCCTGAGGCCTGCGACTTAATAAAAACCAGATAGCCTCATGGATCTGGAAGGCACTATCACAGTAATATAAATATATACTTATCAGTTCTGCCAATTAAACTACTTCATGGTAACAGTGATGCTCCCAATGCAGATAAAAGTTCTTATCCTACATTTACATGTGTTTCTGAAAGAGCATAAACGTTCTAGAAAGGTTTCTCTGATAAAATGGTATGGTTTATGGTTGCTTTCCTCACATAGCACATATTTTCCTTTTTCCTCTTATTTTTGGTATTGAATTTATCTCCTCCCTCCACCCTGTTATTATTAGATACCGTTAGCGAATTGGAATTTATTCTGCCTGTACATTCATTGTAGCAGCTGATTTCCTTATCTGTTTTATGATGTTCTGGTTTCTTTCTGCGGTAATGCTATAATAACACATATATAATAGGCACTTATAACAAATTAGAAATAAGTGAGTACTGCTGGACACTATGTAGGGCAGATAAAACAATGTTTTCATTCAGGTGTCCACAATAATGTGCGTGCAATAAGATGGACAAAATTTAGGAGGGCTGCCAGCTGCTTCTGAGGCAAAACATTTTTCTGTAACACCATATTTCTCAGATTGTCACACCTCTAAGAAAGAATTATTTAGGGGCATAAAGCCTTCCACTCCTACACTGGTATACTGGTGAATTTGCTGGAAAGTTGCAGCGTCTCTGCTGGTCAGACATGCTGGAACACAAAACAATTAGGAATGCTTTTCCTCTTTTACAACAGAACCGCTGTGACTGACCTTTCCCTGACCAGCCCTAGAACTGCAAAAGATTATGTCTGAAATGTGAAATTTAGCATGAAAATACTGTGGACCTCACTGAGGGGTAAGTGGATTGCTTAATCATAATGGAAATTAGCTTTGATTTGACTGTGTTAAGGGTATTTGAAAAATCATCTTTCTAGGCAAAAATTCTTTGTAAAGCTGTGGACTATGTACCTACAGATGGCTGCTTGCACGTACTGGCCTAATATTTTAGTTCTACAGTAAAATGATCAGATCCCAGAGTGGAAGCTGGGTTTGGGTATGGATCCAACAGGCCTGCGTTGGATTGCTGGTTCGGTTCCGGCGGTCATGTTATCCTTCAGCAGGAGCATCAGCTCTCATTTTTAAGTGACGTGTTTTCCTCTCGTCACCTCTCCCCAATCAGCCCTCTGAAGCCACAGCTTTCCTGAAAGTAACAGAGGCTTCTGCCCGCTTCAGCAGAGAGCCTGGGACAGACGGCTGCCCTGCGCGTGCCTGGAGTGGGGTGGGTTAGAGGGGGTGCCATTCTCACTGTCAGAGCCCAGCCTGGCATGGAATTGCGCAGAAGGAGCACGGGAGTAAGCAGGAGGAGGAGAAGGAGGGTGCCATTCCTCGGTTTTGGGGGAGCAGAGGAGATGACAGGAGTCGTTGCAATCACTTGCTGAAATAAAAAGTGCTTCATTTAGTTCCCTTTCTACTAGCCCAACTAATGCGATGAGGGAAGGTGAGAAGAGCTTTGCCTCAGTGTATAAACATAAATTTTTCTTTGAGATCTTGTGCAACCTCATCAGAGTTTCCCAGACGTGTCCCACACGTAGTTTACAGAAGTAAAATAAGTTAGTCATTATGGCTGATCAAAAAGTTAAGATACGCATCTTGTATCATTTTAGAAACAGAATAATTTGGCATCAAGATAATGTAATGGAATCATAATGCATTTTTATTTTCTGTAAACACCATGTACCATTTTTAAGAGTCTGAAAGTTATATGCTGAATCTTAAAGAGGATGTTTTCTGAAAGTTCAAAACAAAATACTCTAATAAGATACATATGCCTATATATTAGATAAATAGAATAGAATTAGATAAATAAAAGATTAAATAAATAAAAAAAGATTAAATTAAATTTGAAAAGATTAAATAAAATAAATTGTGTCTGTTATACCTGTGCCTACTTACAATGCCCTATTAAAATAGTTTTACATCAAATACGATGTGAAAGCAGAACTGTTTTGAAATACAAAGCTTTTCAAAGCTTTCCACAGAGAAATAGAAGCTTTTATTTAAAAGGAGATAACAAACTGCATTGCTACAGGGTAAACATTTTTAAAAATGTATTTCTGGCACCAAAGGAATATCTACCACAAAAAATTTGTGACTTTCCTTGTATTCAGCAGCCCTATAATCACTCCAGTTAAACAGTTCCCTTGACTTGTGCAATTAGTTTTTCCTGGAGGACTGCCTGATGTTTTTGTGGCTTCCTAATTAAATAGAAAAAGCTTTTGCTTGCAATTGTCTAAAGGGTCTATTCCTGCAAACTAACAAGGAAATCATGCATATGGAGTTTACAGAATTGGGGCCATCATTTGCTTAGGAAATAAACAAAGTTCATCTAACAGCTCTGAGTATCTTGAAAAGAGTCCTCAGGGGGTACACAAAATCTGAAGGTTTCAACAGAAAATCTTTCTCCTGCCTATGTAAATGGATAAAATAAGGAGCAGCAGAAAAAGATTCACAGGGACTGAACAATGAAAATCAGCCTGTATTTGTCATCATGGTACAAGATGTGATAGTCCAGGAATACATATTTGTTTATTTATATTTAATGTCTTCTTAGTGAGATAATAAGAACATTTTTCACTGTGAGTGCATGGGTAAGAAAAGAAATGAAAAATTATTCCCATACTGGTTTGAAATGTCAGTTTTTCTGCATTGTCTCAGGAATTCTTTTAGTGCTCTGCCAGTAGTTTTGTAGGTTTTCATTTTCTGATGTACAAAGACTGATGGAGTCCCTGAAGGGGGAGAAGGAATAGAGACAGCTAATTGGATCTATTTCTATGGTGAACTTTGGAAATCTTTGCAGCACTCATCTTGTTTGTGCAAAATGTATGGGTCTAGACTGAGCTGAAATAGTTACTCCCAAAGAAAATAAGCTTTTCTGATTAGCTTCCATACTACATATTCTCCATTGAGAAGAGCCAATTTGAGGGTGTACACACACCACTGTCTGTGGCAGTTTTTTCCACATCAGCATATATTGAAATATTTTTTGAGGAGTTTTTAAAAGAGCATTGTGATTTCTTCTCTGTAGTTAATCACAGCTAATGTTCAAGTCCAATTTCAATTAATTTTTTTTTTTTGGCTCATAACTTATGTTCCTTGTTTTGTTCAGCCATACCTGGTAGGCATAACCTGCTAGACTTCTAATGGACTTCTCGTAACACCACAGTAAATGGATGTAGCAAAGGAAAATCTGCTTGTGCTCCCTGCTCTTCAGTAGATATTCATGCTCCACTGCTAACTGCTAAGAGCCGAATGCACTGATTCCATCAGCCTGGTTCACAGCCTGTGAAGAGCAAATCTGAAAATGTGCATGAATGAGTGAAAAGCAAATTTCTAAAGGAATAGAAATTCATTTCAGGCAGACTCAGGATATTTGAATACCTATTATCTGAAGTTTTTATGAGTGTTTGGAACTTGCTGATCCAAGTTTGTTGTCTGCACAGCCCTTGAGAAGGCTTTTGCCTGCAGTCTATACGAAATATGAGTGCAAGTCTTGTAGGAAGCTACTCATAAGAACTTTTCTTAGACATGAAGATTGAATTATGTTTTCTAGTGGCATAACAAACAATATCTTCCTTAAGTTCTTCTGAGCAGAAGCGGAGGGAGTTTGGATCAAGTCAGATGATTAGATTTCTCTTTTCCCATTAACTTATGCAAAGCCCCCTGTACCTTCACTTCAAATTAAAGCTGCAATCATCTCTAATGAAAATATGTCTTTTAATTTCAATAAGGTGTTGCTCACCTATTATTTAAAAAAAAAAAATCACTTCATACTTACACTGTTTCTCTTGTGATCCTGGGAAAAAACAGAAGTTTGTTTTCTGACTTTTATTGTAGAACAGTTAATTGGATACTTAGATTTATGGCAAATATGATGACCAAGCAGAGCAATGCAACCCTTTATCAAGTTTTTGGAACAGATATACAACACTGAAAGTGAGTCTGAAGTGTATGTTTATTCTAAGAAATTTCTGTAATGACATCAACATAGATATTTCCTATTTAAACACCTAACTTGAAACAAATATAATTTTTTTTTATAATTAGGAACTTTGTAAGTCTCATTATCAGAGAGAATGTTATTGTACAAGTAATATGAGTAGAACACATCATGACTATTAGAAAATTATATTGGGTTAAAGAAAAAAACAAAAGAAACATGAGATGACCGCAACCGACAAGAAATTGCATATAGAAGCTCTGCATTCTCAAAAATTTGAAGAACCACAAGAAAAAAGTAATATAAGAATAAGGAGGTGAATTGTATGGGCTGGAATGACAGAGGACAGTGTGATACATGCAAGGGCTAAGAGAAGCAGGACCGTGGAAATGACTTTGGTGACAAGTAAATAATGATGTGGTAAGAATAATAACACAGGTGAGGAAACAGTTCTATCCATATTTTTACTATCTAGAAAACTTATGAAAATTTCACATAAGTTAGCAAAAAAAGCTCCTGATTTGACATACAGTTATTGTTTATTACCATCTAAATGATCAGAGTGACCAAGAAAGGAGTTCATGTGGTTGTTTTTCTGGTTTTTGTCAAGTAGCAATTCTAGTACTCCACAGAACAGAGAAATGTAGTACATGTTTAAAGTAAGCTTCTCCAGCCACGGAGGCAGATGAGCTGAAATAGGACAGAAGTATAATGATGTCTACATTAGCAAGTAGTGTGCATCAATAGGATTGTATCTGCAGAGAAACAGATGGCACGACGGAGCTAACATTCACACCACAAGCATTTAGAAGGATTATTACTTCAGGTGGTCTCTAGACAGACCATGGATTCAGTGCCTGGGAGTGGCTAGAGAGCATTAAAGGTATCCCTGGAGTGCATCTTCCATTTTAATTTCATCCAAAAGACTCCAGTTTACATCCCAGAGACTGCTCTGAAATATTAATCAAAGCACATTTGGAGGATTGGTCAGATTTGCTTCAAAAGCTGAGTTAGAACTGAACTAAAATACTAATGCAGATGCACCAAATGCATATGCATCTCCTCTGAGAAGCAGAGCAGAAATTAGTTTGCACTGAGATCTGTGCTGGTTTTGCTAGCAATCAGTAGTCACCTGCCATAGCAGAACTCCAATTGATACAAAACTTAGCAGTTTTTATGGATGTACAATACGGTTTTTACTTAGCAGCTGAGATCTTTATACCTTGGAGAAAATAACCTTTATACTGTAGATTTAAAAAGTTGGAAAAATGATTAAGAGAACAGAAAGGACGGTTGAAAAGGCTAAAAATTTTAAAATTCTGAAGTTCTATATAAATGCACACTTCCTATTTTACATGTGTCAAAGATAGAATATGCATCAGGAATTCAGGTCTCCTAATTATTTTTTTTTCTATGTAAATACCGTTGAAATTATTCAAACCATATAATAACATGTATGAAGTTCCTTGAGTTTTCGATCACAGGCAAATATTTAAAATACAGAATGAATTTTATATTAGGTGCTGGCGTAAAACTTGGATAACTCCATTTAATTCAGACCTCTCTAAATCCACAGAAGCTCAGGAGGAATGTATTTTAGCCCTGTTAGAGTATACGTGCATCAATAGTGTTAAGTCTGCCTGGATAATGTCCATCTAGGGTAGCACTGTGCACTTTTAGAAAACTGTGTTTCAAAATGTAGAAAAGTGTTTCTTCTCACATTTCAAGCAAAAACCCATAACTTAAAAAATTTGAAAGAATAAAGACAGTGAATTTCCCAATTAAAAGAACCCCACTATGCATATACTTAGAATTCACATTAAGAAGTACTTTGGCATATATACACTGTCCTTGTAACAGGTCAGTATAAAACCCTGAGAAGACCTTTCTTTCTCTTTATCTGTCTTACAGTTTCACCAAACGGGTTCTCTCATCAGACATGCTCCAAGCTTTAGGCCTACCACAGAGCTGGACCATTAACAAACAGGTTGCTGTTAAATATTTCATTGTTATGAGCTCATACGTAAACCTAAAGAGCAATCTGTGAAAGAATGGAGTGTTAAAGATTTTATTGCCCATAAAACAACATGAGAGTAACTTTTAGGAAGCTGCAGAAGGATTCCAGAAAAGGATGGTGCTTTCTTTACATATTATTACTTCTTGGAGAATATTTTTTTTACTGTGTCCCTACAGTAATGCACAGAATCACCGTTAAGTCTGCTGTGCAAATAAATTAATTGGAAACTCTGAAGCTTGTTAGCCAACTGTCTCCGTTCCTTTTGGGGTGGTACTTCTACAAATGTAGCAGTATAGCAACATTGAAAAGATCTGGTTTGTGAACCTTGACTCTACAATGAATTATTTATTACTCAAGGATGGAATTTTGCAGAGGTAAAATAACCCACAACAGCCATTGTGATAATGCACTTTTGTCCAGGAATCAACACAGCTCTACAGATGGATGTATTGTCCAGGGAGCAGAAGCTAAAAAATAGATCATGTTGTTTATTCATTTTACATTATTCTTCAGCCTGAAATGCTGGTTTCAAGCTGGTCTTTCTTGGAGGAAGTAGCTGCACTTCCATCACTTTAACACCCACTCCTTTTTGGCAAAACATAGGACATGGTGTACCTACCTTTAGCAGGCTGAAACGAATATATGAATTGCTGTAGTTAATAATTTAGGATGGCTTTATTCTGTCCTATATCTTATTATTATTCAGCCTTTCTAAGGTTAAACTTCTTTTTACATTCATCCACTTCAACTTTTTATGTTGGACTCGAAAAGCAAATCTACCAAACTACTAAATAATAGATATAAATAGACTTCCTATCTGCAATGAGAAGGAAACCTCTCTCAGATAGATGTAGTGTTCCAAGAAAAAGAGAACAAGGTTCTACCTTATTTTGGACTGTATACTGTAATTTTAAAGATTTTTTTCTTTGGAGATGGTTATTTTCTGACCTTGCAAATACATGAAGTGGTCTAGATAAGATTCCTCTTTTTCACTTGAGTAGATACTGTAGAAGTACATCCAAACAATTCTCTTTAAAATGGCAGTATAATTTCACAAGGACTGAAGGCCTTGGCAGAATCAGAGAGTAGAAACTCAATTAAGACTTACGTACACTTCACAGTCCCTATGTTGTGGTTAAAATCACTAGGTAGTGATGCAGGTAGTGCTTTCTTTCAGAAACATGAAAATTGAATTTATTGTTGAAGCACAAGCACTCTTTTTTTTTTTTTTCAGGCCATTTACACATTAGATATAGAGCCACAGCCATAGGAATATGATACAGTCTGCCCTTATAGCAATTAGTGCACTCTATCAGCACTTTCTTATGCTTCTGAATTGTGGACACACTAATAATAGTGCTGGTTTTCTGAACTGTGAGCTCAACTGAGGAAAATACTGAAAGGATATAAGCACTAGTTGAAGATGAAGAATCTTGGCAAAAGGTTCAAAAAGGAGACAGCAACAAAGGCAGTACTTCAGAGGTCTACTGATGTCATATAAGAACTACAGCAAAATGGAAACTGGTTAAAAAAGCTCATAAGTGGGAAATGAATGGGCCAAAGCTTATGTATTATAAATTAGGCTTAATCATTGAATGGAATACTGTGAATATGGTTAGTTTCTTTTTCCCTTTTCTTTTTTGAAAAAGTGAGCTCAAGAATAATGTGGAAAAGATTTATGTTTCATTTGAAATGTCATTCTTTTTGCTTATCTGTCTCCATTCTGTATCTCTGTAGGCTTTTTGACTGATAGTGAAACCAATTGTTATGTACAACATCAGTATGATGAGACGAAATTGTCCATCCAGCTCTGTCCAGTTTGAAATTACTCCTCAAATATAAGTACTGCCAAAAAGAACTATAAAAATGCCAAATCCTTGCCAGAAGCTTACTTAGACTAACACAGGCTTATACATTAGCATGGACTAATGCACAGACTTTCTCATCACTTGCGTGCACCATAAACTCTTAAATTGGTTGTTTTACTGATAGCTCCAGCTGTGGGGAATCTTTGCTGATATATAGGATTTTAGAGGATTTTATTAGCTTGTTGAAACGAAACTGCAATTGATATGAACAGTTTTGATATGAAAGCAGGAGCCTGAAAGTAGGACTTCACTGTCTTGCTGAATATACATATTCTGATCAGGCTGATCATGTGGTGACCGTACTCATGAAGAAGATAAGAAGGGTTAAGGTGTAAGTAGGATGGTGCCAATACTAGAAAGATAGTAGTCCCTTTAAGAAGAGAGAAAGAAAAACTGTCAAGACTGTATCTGTCACATTAAAGAGGAGTATGCCTGGCTTATGACTTGTTTGATTTGAGCAAGTCAAGGAGTGGCTATTTTAATCACTGATGTGAGGTATGAAAATGCTTACAACTAGTTATGTTCTGCCGTAGTTGTGTGCAATGTATACTTGCTAGCAAAGACCTCTAAAGTCCTTGTGTTTGTCTTCTATGGTCACCTTGATTCCTTAAAACAAACGTTCTGATTGTAATGGAAAGCAGGGACTCTGACTGTCCAGCAACGTGCAATTTTCAGACTTGGGAAAACAGTCAAGATCCAAAGCAAAAGCTATTGCTACAGATTTTTCAGCTCAAAGCATCTTCTTGACTGAATGTTTTCCTGTTTTCCACCTTAGAACTGTCAGAAAGGGTTCCAATTTTCCCAAATTTTGTTTTCTGGTGTCTTAAAATTTGTGTCAAAATCAGGAACATCCCATTCACTTATAGATCACTTTAAATTTCAATAGGTCTAATCTTCTTTATGACAGAGCAAGCTCTTGACAGAGTAAGAGATTTAAACTGAAAGTATTGAGTCTGAAATTTTTTTTTTATGTCTGTCCTGAAAACTTACTCCATTTTAATTTAATAATCTTTGATTGCTTTTTTCTTGATTTATATATTTCCAATTTTTGGCATGGATTTTTTTAACTTACAATCCAAGCCATGAAACATATTTAACTTTGTTGTACATAACAAATTCTTCCTAATATGTTGGAAGTTCTGGGCCAAATAGTTCCATTGAAACTAATGCAATGTATTCTCTCTAAAAAAACGTAGAACTTCTCTGGAAGAAGATATTATGTGAATCTTACTATACAGGTCAAATTCTAACTTTCACATTTAATACTAAAATGTACCTTAATGTTGTGGTTTAGCCCAGCTGGCAACTAAATGCCACACAAACGCTTGCTTATCCTCCCCTACTCCTGGGGAGCATGGAAGAGAATTAAACGGGAAAAGGGAAGGAGACTTGTTGGTTGAGATAAGCACAATTTAATAATAACAATAATATATGAATATATGTATGCATGTATAATGATAACAATATATACATACAAGTGATGCATAGTGTAATTGCTCACTAGCCAAGAGCCAACGCCTGTCCCGTCCTGGTAAACGATTCCAAACCAGAGAAGTCCTGACACCGCAATCACGAATGAGTGAGAGGCTCAAAAAGAAAACAAGACAGAAAAATAGCACTCTGAGAGTCTGAGAGCACACTCAGAAGAGCAAAAGGCCCTTCTTTCCAGTCAGCTCTCACCTCTATACTGGGCATGACATCACATGATATGGAATACTACATTGGCCAATTTGGCCCTCAATCCTAAATCCAAATTCGAATCATAAGAGGAGTTGCGGACCCTTTGTCCTGGCCATTCTCCCCCCCAGCCTGTTGTGCTCCTGCACACTGGCAAGAACATGACAAGCTGAAAAGTCCTTGAGGTCTCAGTGCCAACTACAGACATCAGTGCGGTATCAATATGCTTCTCATAACAAGTCGCAGACTGAAACCAAAACACAAAGCTCTTCTAGCTGCTAAAAAGAACTAGCTCTGTCCCAGCCAAACCCAGGACACTTAATAACTACACTCTTCTAATTATTTTTTTCTAGAAAAAAGTTTATATATTTATCTCAAGCTTAGCCACTGCACTGAAGGAACAGATACACTGATTTACCAACAACGCTGAGTACTAAATTGATATACCCCCAAACAGCCACTGCACACCTCTGGGAGGTTGCCAATGACAGCCACATCTTTGATCATGGGGAGGCTCACCAAATGGCGCTGGCATACCAGTCAATGTGTGTAAGTAGAGCTACCAAGGTATAATGTTAAAGACATTCTCTCCTGTTGGCATTCAGCACCTGGCCATACCAGGGTAAAAGTTTATCATTCTGCATATATGTGCAAGCACAATAGAGTTTTTCTAAGTTACAAAGAGGTGGCTGACATATATCATTTGTTCTTACACGTGAATAAGAACAAGCAGTAGGAAGGATGACTTAAGTTTTGACCTCTCTCTGTAAATGCTCACAGCTACATTAACCTGCTATGAATTCCAGCCATTGCTGTTTATCATCTTTTTGGGTTGTCACAAAGATTGACTGGTGAAAGCACTACACGAATACCTCAGTACATAATTTCTCTTCAGGCCTGAAGACCAATGTCCCTAGGGTCTCCTGTGTGTAGCTGGCCTGTTCTTGGTGAGTAGCAGAGAAAAGAGGCAGAATATTCATTCTTTTCTGTCCTAAGAATCAGACAATTCTTGTCCCAGAGTGACTCTGAATGACAGTGTGGCATTACAGAGCTCAGAAACTTTGGGGATCTATACAATCTCCATACAGGGAAACCCAGAGAAAAGAAGCTCCAGAATGACATCCAAATAGGCTCCCCTGGTCTATTTCTATGCAATAAACATTTCATACTTCTGAAAGATAAATATGAGTTATTTACTAAACATTTTTTTGAATTGCTTTCTCAATGATGCTGAATTATATACTGAGATTCGCATAAACCCATACCAGTCCCACCATCCTGCCTATTTACTGTGCTTTCACACCAATGGACTGTGCTGATTAGCACCTGCTAGAGTTATCTTGCATGAGAGGAATCTTTTGAAAAACAAAATAAAAATAGAGAAGAATATAAAGAGTCCATGGATTGATAACAGTCTTATTGACCTGGACCCACATGAATTTACAATAAAAAGCAACAACAGCTTGACATCATAGGAGATTAAACATACAGGTGAAGAGCTACCATTCACAGGATAGATGGATAAACAAAGGGCAGAGGTCTAAATGTGAGCAGCTATTAATTTGAATGCATGGAAATGACCATCACTGAAGAAAGACATGAAAATATCACTGACAGAGAGTAGAAAGACTCTTTCTAGTAGATCCAAGTGACTCTCTTGGCTGTCTGAAACCCACGGAAAAGTCTGGGCTGAAGTGTCTTGACTTTTTGCTAATATTTAGAAATTGTGAGATTTAATGAAGATCTAATATGCTTTTGCTTAATATTCTTTAAAAACTAAAAATTCCTATTGAAAGACCATATGTTAAGTGCATGATGTGAGTCTGTGGGGTCTAAAGAAAACCAGTATAGATGTTTATTTTCTAAAAGATCCACAAGGATAAGATCCACAACACTGACATATTAGTGTCTTGAGAGTAAAGTGATCACAGAGAAAAGGATCTCAGAAAGAAAGGTCCTGCACATCTCCTCCCTTTTCAGCATAAAGAAATAAAAAGAACAGAACAGAACCGAATACTACAAAAACATGTTTTATTCTAAACAAATTATGGGAGTGGAGTATGAGATATGTCAAAACCAACAGTATACTCTGTAATACTTGCAGTGGTACTGCCAAGAAACCTCCAGGGTGGAGGTTGCAAAATCTCAGAAATGCTCTTTGTAATAACTGAAGGGCTATGATAACATTCATGAAGATTAAGACAGAGAGACTCCTGTGTTTTCAACTGATTGTACGTAGGTAACTCAGCCTGT
Source organism: Tauraco erythrolophus (assembly GCF_009769465.1). NCBI lineage: Eukaryota > Metazoa > Chordata > Aves > Musophagiformes > Musophagidae > Tauraco > Tauraco erythrolophus. The sequence continues at coordinate 45,391,768 of NC_141465.1, read as the reverse complement.
AATTTCCTACTTGTAAAAGATTATGAAAATAATTGATGATTGGCTCAAAAATATAGGGACAAAAGAACTGGAGACTGAGATAAAAGGGTAACAGTAAATAGTAAGGCCGAACATAGATAAAGAAAGGCAGAGAACATTGCAAGAATAGTGGATAGAAAGGACAGTTCAGTGCAAATAAATATAAAAGATTGATCAGTCAGCTGAATCTCTATCATATGCCTCAGAGCATATAAAATATGAAATGCAAAGAAAGAATGAAGAGAAAGTAACCACTTGTTCCATTGATGAATGATGAGAAACTGCAAAGACAAAAATAAAAAATCTTAGTCTCTACAGACTAGTAATGGATCAGAATCCATATTACATAATCCTTTAGATTTCATAAAGTAACACGAATACAGAAAATAGAAATAATACAATTGTGCAATAGTTGTATATAAAATCCTGCAATTCTACATAAGTAAAAACAAAGCAACAGAGGAATAGTGGGACCAACAATAAAGTTGTGTTCCTGGACATGGCAGGGAGTTGGAACTAGATGATCTTTGAGGTCCCTTCCAACCCGAACCATTCTATGATTCTATGATTCTGTGATTATGAAAGAAGAATATATAAACGGATGTGAATGTGTCGTAGACCTTTTCAGTGTGAATGTATCCCATACAAAAACAGACAGCTTGCAAAGTCTGCAGTTTAACAGTATGTTGGAATGGAGAAATCATCGGACAGTACACAATGGTACTGACATTAGAAGTCTCCTCTGACGAGAATAAGCAGGGCAAGCTGGGTTAGGGACATAGGAGCTGCCCTAGCAAATTACATCAGTAATTCATTTGTTCTGTTGTCCTGTCTTTGACAGGGGGCAGCTATTAGTGCTTCGGAGAATAGAGAGAAATATTAAAATGCATACAACTCTGGAATGACCATTTAATTGGTAAAGTTTTTTTTTCTACTGATTAGAGGTTGGCTTGTCATCTAGAGATTTAATCTTATGACAGTATTCAGGGAAACACTTTAAATATAACAGCAAATACTCAACTTCACTTACATCCGTATTTTTACTTGTAAGTGTATACAATAATGCCCATCAAAACAAAAACAGCTGCAGAGCTGGAAGGGAGAGATTGTACTCCAGGCATCAAAGTATTTTACTATGCTTTTAAGACTGGCTGAAAAGCTGTGGTAACACTCACCATTCTTCAGCCTGTTGATTCATATGTGGAAGTTCTATGTTGGACCAGAAATATCCACAGTTTAATTTAAATCATGTAAAATAAACAAACCTTCATCTTTGACACTAAGTTGCTGAAGAACAAACAATTTCAGAAGCGGAATTCTAAAAAACACACCAAACCCTTAAGCAAGCCTTAATTTGCTGATGATTGCCAGACTTAAGAACACATTTACTTTTTGCGTGTCCACCCTGTCATTACCTCTGCAGTTTGTTTGTTCTGGGCCTTAGGGATTTTATACTTTATTTACTTTCCCAAAAAATTTAAGCAGATATTTTTAAGCTCTGGTAAATGCTTCCAAGCTGTCAGTCATTTGAAATTCATTTTCTCACCCTTCTTAGTCCTCTTCCATCCTATACGTAAGACACTTTTATATTTGCTATGTTCTCAGCCAGACAAACATAACACTTCTTTTTTTTCAGTCTCATACGCTTTGACATCACAGCACAGAACGATTCAGAGATCCCAAGGCAGGTTCTGAAGGAACTGCTAATGGCGTCGATATGCCTGGATCAGCATGGTGGTGTCCTCGCCTAATCAGCTACCCTGAGATGAACGGCTAAGTAGCCTTGAAACAGCACTTCAGTAAAGCAGCCTTATTTATTCCAGGACCTGTGTAGCATCTGGTTATTGTCATTCTCTGGGCTGAGGAGCCATTGCCTTGGTGGTTCAGAAAAAAACAGGGCCTTATACGCTCTGAAAATGTAGTAAGCATCAAACCATTACACTCTGGAACAGAATACGATTGTGAAGTGCAAACTCACTAATGTATATCCTCTTAAAGGTCTTCACTTATTTAAACGTACACATTCATCCCACAGTAAGTCTCAGATAGTGTGTTAGACACAAATGCAAACATCATCCTGGTAGACTGCGTGAACATCAAGAAGTTAATGAATCCTAAGAAGGAAAATGATAACATAGCAAGGATTCTGTTTCTACACTACCTCAATGATGGTAGACTCAAGATGTTTTTTGTCACCAAATGTAGGTGATTATTCTTTGGAAAGATCTTTGAATTTCCTCTGTAGAGAAGCCACAGTGGACTTAGAAGAATTTGTTAGAATAGATCTTTTTATGGATGTAGGTGCTTGAGAATTTCCTAAAAATGTCTTAATGTTTTCCCTAAAACAATACAAGTTCATGAGAATCATGCAAATAAGAATGAAAAGATGCAAAGAAGAAAGGAAAGATGCAAAGACGAATAACATGGTAAATCAGAGGTACTAAATAGCTTCTATTTGGGCAGATAGACTCAAATTCTCCAGCTTGGAAACTGGAGATGATGGAAAAGAGAGTATGTTAAAGATCTATAAAATCATAAAGAGATGCAGAAGGTAAAATAAAGAAGTACTCACTCTTCTTCCTAATAAAAGAAAGGGCACCTACTAAAATTAATAGTAAATGAGTTTAAAGGTAACAAAGCAAGCAGGTTTTCACTCAACATACATGAGAGTAGAAGCCAAGAAATAGAATAGGTGAAACACACATATTCTTATTTACAATAATGGTGTAACCACCAAACATGGTGATTTAAATACACCTTTTGGTTCAGAAGATTTCTATACTGATGATTCTGTGTTCAGGAGAGTACTACAGGCATATCTCTGTATGCTTCTTTGGCTTTTATAATCTTCGTTTGACATCTGCTATTAGCAGATGGATACTAGAACAGACAGACAGCATTAGAAGAGTCTTTTTCCGACATTTGCTGTTTTCTCTTTATATTTTTCCATGGTCTGTTTCATGATTTAAAGAAAAAACACATTGTTCAGACTTTTCTAATTTTACTACATTCTTTTGGGAAAGACAACAAGAATCACTTATAATTTTTGAAAGTGTAGATTTGTGTAGCAGTATGAAAGATTTCACAGTATTTTGATTTGCAATGTTGATTGCTGTGGAACCTTAAACTTGGCATTTTCAGCAAGATCTTGACAATGAGTTTCTAGATTCTCTTTCCAAATCGTTACAGATATCTTTTAGAGTTTATTGCAGTTAAATGATGGTTAAGATTTCTTTTCTCTCATGTGTACAATGAAGACCTCCAGCATGAATGAAGGCATTCCTCTCTGCAGAAGTGTTTTTCAGAAGTCCTTCTGGTGTTCCTTACAGTCCCTGGCTGTGGCTTAACCCATGAGTGGTCCATGCAGTGTTCTAGCAGCTCTCAAGGGCTGTGAAACCCACAGGGTCACTGCGACAGATTGCAAATTAGAGAGGCTCCTGAGGGAGAGCTACTTTTATGCTGAAGATTACTGTAACCCTCTGCAGTCTCTAAACGGAATAAAGTGCAGAAATGGCTCACTTTCTCTTCCTAAGTCCCTGTAATGAGTTTAACTCTGACAGAACTGAGGACTTGCCACTTTAGGGTAAATTAAAAACAAAAAAAAAATAAGAAACAAATATCTTCCACTACAAATATTTCTGAGTCCCATTGATTAGATGTCTCTAAGTAAAAATTTTTTCAGTCCGTTAATAATATTCCTTTTTACTTGTCCGAATGGTTTTAGTCTTCATTTTAGATTTTCAGTAATTTTATTGGAGAAAAAGTTATCAGACTAAGGAAAGCTCAGATACTTCTTACATTGATGCATTTTAAACATTACCAATATAAATATTAAGATGCATGATTCATGGAACCTGTTCATTATAGAAATTTCATTAATGTAAAAAAAAATCCACTAAAGGCAATTCTACCCAGCAGAGAAAGCACTGAACATCATACAGGGAACCATGTAAAAGCGGAAGACTTGTCATGCAGGTGGATTTTTTGTTTATATTAAAACATATACAGAAAGTCCCTTAGTTTAAAATTCTGGTAGTTCAGATTCTTCCCTTATTTATATTAGTCATGGATTACAAAAATAATATATGTCACAGTTCAGAGCTCTTTCATATCCCAACATATCTTGAAAGCCATGCATTAAGCTTAGTTATTCTGGAGGAGAAACCTGTGAAACAGGACGTTCATTCATTCATTCATGGTAATCCCTGAGGAGGAAGAATATATGTATACATTAGGATATTCTGCATCACAGTCAATCTTCCTTTCACTTTTCCAGTTCAACATTTTTATTATAACCTTTTCATTTCACACGATCGATTTAATCTGTATGTTACTTTTTAGAGGAACTGACAAAGGCATGTTTGAAAATCAGTTTCATCTATAATTATGGGGAAATTTGCATCCTAGTTTTTTAAACAATTACATACGTGATTAATAAATATTTACTTTGAAAATTCCAATGATGTGTAACTATTTCTCCCCCAAAATCTAGGAAAAAATAAGCAAAGTCCCAATCCCACTCTTTTCTCCCATCTACTTTTCTCTCCCACTATCCCTCTTCTCCCACTATCCCCACCTTCCCCTCCAAAATTGTTCAGTGGTACATCATTTGCATGAACCTATCTGCTGGATAAAGCAATCATAGAAGAAGCTGTTTGCTGTGAGAAAAAGATAAGAAGAAGATATTTCATCTCAAAAGACCCAGCCATAGGAGGACAAATGATCATTCTGTCAAAAAAAACATAGGAAAAATATATTTTACTTTCATCTTCTGTTTTGAAGTTGGAAAAGATGTTGGAAAATCTAATATTATTTTTTCAAAAGCAAAATATTTTAGAAACATATTCCAAGAATGTGTTAGCTTTCTTTTTTTCATTCTCTTTTCCAGAAGGATGTTGAAAAAAAGAAGAATGGAAGGAGTTAAAAAAGGAAGAATATAATTAATGACAGTTTCCCAGACAAATATGAAGTTTTTCAGGGAAATAATATTTTAGGTTTATGAATCTTCTCAGAGAATTGGAAAATATTTGTAAACATTGTCATGGGTTTAGGCCGATCGGGCAACTAAACTCCACGCAGCCACTCTCTCACTCCAGCAAAGTGGAGAAAAGAAAAATATAATAAAAGGACTGAGGGTCAAGACAAGAACAGAGGGAGCACCCACCAACCATGGTCCCGGGCAAAACAGACTTGGCTTTCTTAAAGCAAAACAATTTATTAACCGCTACTTAAAAGAATAAAGACAAGCAAAACCAGTTACTTAAAAGGATAAAAAGAAAACAAGGCCAGATCTTAAAAACAACACCTCTCCACCCCCCTTTTCTTTTCTTCCCAGCTCTGCCTCCTCCCCCCAGCGGCGCAGAGGGGCAGGGAATGGGGGAGTGCAGGTCAGTTCATTCCATGTTTTTACTGCCACTTCTCTTAAAGGAGAAGGAGTCCTTGCTCCATTTTCCCGTGCTCCAGTGGATCCCCTACTCATGAGGAAAATCCACAAACTTCTCCAGAGTGAGTCCTACCTGCAGGATGCAATCCTTCCCCACAGATTGCTCCAGTGTGGGCTTTAACACAGTCTCGGATTCTTAGGGAGTTGTTGCCACTCGCTCAGGCGTGGGTCGTCACACAGACTTTAAATGCGTCTCTATGCAGACTCTAAATGCATAAATGTGTAAATGCATCTCTACCTGTGCCCATGCTTCACGACTGTCCTCAGGCTCAGGCATCTCCTTTAACAAAGCACCTCCCCATCGACGGGGGTCATCCCATGGACTCTAGATGCGTACGGTACTCAGGCTCAGGCATCTCTTCTCGACATGGGTTTTCCACGGGCTGTGAGTGGGTCTCTGCTCCCCTGGGACCACCTTTGGCTGCAAGGGGGCCGCGTGCCGTCTCGCCACTGGTTGCAAGGGAAACTCAGCTCCGGCACACCTCGTCCCGTTCCATCTTCACTGACCTGATGTCTGTGTGGCCGTTTCTCTCAGATCTCAGTCCTCTCTGGATGAACTCGGCACGGTGGGCACCCCGGGAGCGGGGCTCTCCCCGAGTTCCCCAAGCGGCTCTGCCGCCGTCATCCTCAGCAGGTGGCACCGGCCCAGCCTGGGACACTGCCCGGCCGGGTGCCAGGGAGTGGGGGCAGCGCCCCCCTCCCCTCTCCTCGCTCCTGGCAAAGGCCCACACCTTTCCGGTTCCTTTGTCCCGACTTAAATAGGGCAATTCGCAGAGGCGCCAATTGGCTCAAGCCCTGAGGGGCATGGGAGTCCGATCTGGTGGGTAGCTCCTGCCACCAGAACCTCCCCCCCGACATCAAACTATGACAAACATCTAGGTTTTTTTGAGACATTACTTTTCAATGTTTTTGATTTTATCAGACAAACGTTTTACCCTATACTAACAGACTAACTGGTTATTCAACTAAACTTTTATTAAATTCCTCCATGTCAGTTCTCAACATTTACCTCTGCAGAGAAATAGCAGTGACACAAGTAAGTGACCTCAATCAGTATTACTATTGTCAAGTTTCCCAGAGAAGTTGTAGATGCCCTGTCCCTGGAAGTATTCAAGGTCAGGTTGGATGGGGCTTTGAGCAACCTGATCTAGTAGAAGGTGTTCCTGTCCATGGCAGGGATTTGGACTAGGTGATCTTTAAAAGTCCCTTCCAACCCAAACCATTCCATGATTCTGTGATTCTTCCAGTTTCTATTGCAGCTGCACTACCAATCCCTAGAGTGCTAGTGTCTATACAAATAATATTTTTTTATGTCTTCATTGACAACCTGTCATTTGTGGCCTGTTTTGAATGGAGCATATATAAAGTGTATACATTTTCTATTATAATTTTGTTTTCTTATTATCCTTTTTATTAGTATGTTTTCATCTTATGTGCTTTCTGGAACATTTTCAGATGTTTTTAAGTATTTGATTTGCTACTCCTTTATCCTCCTTCTTTTCCTACTGAGTGGAACTTAACCTTAGTATTAGTCTTATTCAGAGCTGTTTTTCTAACCCATCTTAGCTTCATAAAACAAGAGTTAACGAGTATTGATGTGGGAACAAGCAAACAGACAAGAATTTGTGTTAGAATTTAGTTTGGGGAAAAACTATGACCAGAAAGGTTAAAAAGCTCAGAATAATGTCTTATGGGGAAAAAAAAATGCTGCAGGATCTTGTTATATTTTTCCCATGGTCCTCCAACTGGGCTTTCGATCATATGGAGATTGTTGACCAGTCAGAAAAAGCTGGAGCACCCACCATAAAGGAACTTGAGAAGATATCAGGAGGCACTGTATGAATGGGGAGAGCAAAGCTAACTGGAGTAACTGTGCAGGGAGCTATAGATGTCATTAAAGTTCTACTGTTCACAGCACAATTTCATTTTAATCATATCTGAGGTTATAGTAATACTAGAACTTCTATAGGTTTTCAGATGTACTAGAAACAACATTGAAGAATCCAAGCATCAAATAAGTGAAGAATATTTAATTTTTCTGTTTGTTTGTTTTGCTCAAATATGGCAATGGAAGGATCAATGTCTTTGTTAGTGATCACACTGCAAAGACTTTGAAAAATACACAGAAAAGTAAATTTCAATATGTGTACTTTGCAATGAACAATAGTGTGTCAATGATAATATCTCACCAGAGATAAGAGTGATGGGCATGTCAAGTTTTGAAATGCAGACACAGAAAAGAAAAAACGTCTCTCACAGATGGGGAACTTGTCCAACGCAGTCAGAAGTTGAGAATCTTTTTCATCTAAAAGTTTTTGAAAATGTATCCACCATCTCGGGGTTTATGGAAAAATCGGATTTCGATTTCTCATTTTCAGGTGAAGAATGACCTTCACCAATGACAAGACACACAAGTAAGCTCAGTCTGTTCATGGATGGAATGAGGACATGGTGGTGTCTACCAAGACCTGAAAGCTTTTCTTAGCTCATGACTTATCATGTGGATAGGCTTTGTGGTACTTTTCTCTATGTAAGCTTTTATACAAATGTCTTGGTTCTTCTTACTGTTTCCAACTTGGAAAGTTTCAGAACTGTTCTTGATGTTATACACAAAGAGCACAAACCACTGTGAAGTAGTGGACAAAGCCACATTACTTGATTCTCTTAAGTCTGACGGGCGGACTTGCTGTTTCAAGAAAAAGATGATATCTACAGTGGCAACTTGCCATTCATATTAGTGTTTCTATGATTCTACTCTTCTCTTTAAGGAGAGGTTGTTTACAGATATGCCAGAATTACTTCTCATTAATGATTCTGTTAAGATGGAATAAAAAAAACCCTATGAAACTCATGACCCAGTTTTCATTCCATTCAGACAGCTTACACTGTTCTCATCACATCTGGGACTTATGAGCTTTATGTACTCCTTCACAAATCTCTTCTTATTGCTGCAGAAGAGTCGAAGAGTTCATATTCAACAGTATAGTCAATGAGCATATCAACCTCTGAACTTCTTGCAAATGTTTAATTTAAAACTTGTGTGTTTAAGAAAGAGGAAATCCTTGAGGGAAATTAGGTATTAACTAGGAGAATCTGAGGGTCCATTGCATTTGACAACACTGTGTGCAAAAGCGTCTATGCTGCTTCTCACTAATTGTAGATTTTTGGCTTGGCTGTTCAGTGTGTGAGTATGTTTTTTTCAGCAAGGGAAAAATGGCTTGGCTGTAGAGGAAAACTGACTACACAGAGTGGAACTCAATGCACAAATGTAAAATGTTTAAAAGTGTGGTTAAATGATTTGTTTCTACTGGCTGCTGTCAGTAACAGCTACTACTTTTAATGATACTAAGTGCAACATTGTTAGAACTGTAATATTCCAGTTGAAGATAATCCCTAAAAATATTTCAAAATTTAGATGGCCTTGTAGCCTCTTAGGTTTGCTGACAAACACAACCACTCAGAGAGAGAGGAAAGTCTCACGTCAGGGGGCAGAAAGCATGATTTACATCTGTAATAGAAATTTTACGTCATTAGAGAGACATACAAAAAGTCCAAAGTCATTTCAGCAAAATGTTACATGTCACTAACTTCACAGTTATCTAAGCTGTCTCAGTAGTTTATAGATGGAAGAATCTTCTAGCCATGACTGTTTCAGTGGAAAATGCACTTTGTACGAGAAAGAGGCTCACCATTTTATGTGTACATGTCCAGCAGAGTAGTTTGGGAGGCTTCTCCAGATATATGTCAAGCTAAATCAGTTTGGATTAGATTAAACAGCTTAAATATTTGGATTAAGTTGCTGGACTTTGATTGAAGTGAATAAAGCAGGATCCACAGAAACAGCCCCTCCAGCAGATCAAATCTAGATTTTGCGCGTTGGTGGAGAACTGATGGCTGCAACCTCTTCTGCAAGCATGACTGCACCCTGTGTAAACTCCTCACTGTTACCTTCATTTATAAATACACCAATTTAGATTTTTTTTTTGTATTTATGTTTTTTTTTTTGGAAATAAAATACATGCATTCAGGAAAAAAATCACTATATGATACCTATTGCATTAGACTAGCTGAATGTAGATTGTTCTAAATGGATGACTATTCAATTTACATACCTCACTACACACTGATCCATTTCAAGCCTGCTCAGAATGACATTAAAGATTTAAGAAACGTTTGCTGTTCTTCCTCTGCATTTCTAATTTGTTTTGGTTTTGATTTGTTCTAATATCGTTTATAAAGGTTCTTTGTGTTGTTGCTTAGAAGCTACAGGAAATATTTATCTTGAAATGTAAATTTAAAAAAAACAACCAAACAAATTGTGGTCTTGGTTTTCAACTGGTGTGGATCAGGCTAACTTCAACAGAACAGAAAGAACATTGATGTGAATTCGTTACATGAGTAGAATACCTCTGAGTCATAGGAAAACTGATTTCACCCTTCTCCTCCCTTTAAACCATTTGTTTCAAAAATCCAATCATTTGTTTAACTTTTTCTAGATAAGCAGATCTAGAAAGCCTTTTCCATTCCCTCTTTTGGGATATATTTTTTGAACTGTTTGTTCACACAACATATTTGTAAAAATTAGTAGAAAATTTAGATAAATGAATAACTACAGTCTGCAAAGAGGATGACTGGTTTTAGTCACTATATAATAAAAACAAATGTCTTTTTTGTTTAAAAAAACCCCAAACCTATTCCATGTTTTCATTAAATAGTTACCATCTCTGGAACAGGGACCTTTATTTTTCCTCAATATCTGTCCTGCTAACAGTTTCAGAGTCCAGTAGTAAGACATTTCAGCTGACTTACAGTGGCAGATGATTCTAGCTGATTTCACAGTAAGCTCAAAGCTGCATTAGGGACAGGCGTCTGGTCGCAGTCATTGCAGATGACGGATGGAAAGGGCTTTCTTCCCCTTGCAGGTGAAGTGGAAAAAGATGAAATTATTTAAAAAAAATTAAGCAAGCATGGGTAAGTAGGTTAATGGCTGTGTATTGTAATTGTCTTCTGTAAGAAATCCAGGCATCTCTTTTTTTGCAAATTTTTTTTTTTGAAGTCTTGTTCATCCAGGGAAATTGAGCATGAGCTACTTTCTCTTAATTGCATCTAAAGCATTGGTTATACAGTCTGCAAGTGTTGTCACGTGAATGGGGTAATTGTCAGACATAGAGGGTTGTTAAAGGAGGGAAAGGAGCCTCCTGAAGACTCACACAAGCATGCTGTCTATATTTAAACAGGGAATACAACATCGACATAACAGTTTTGGAAGACATGAAACTTGATGGCAAAAGATTAGGCAAAGAGTTTCCTAATTGCTTTTACATATAAAAATGGCAGCTTTACAGGCTGCCTTGCTAAGAAGACAGCCTAGGCTGAAGTTTGTCTTTTGTTGTTAAACTCCTAAGAAAGCTGAAACACGAAAAGTGAGTGTGGATGAAAGGTATAATAACTCATCTGTAATCTCTCTGGTTTGTAATTAACAGCATTTAAAAATATGGTTGAGTACAGCTACCTCTTTACACAGTGTAGGCTGGCCTAGCTCTGTGCCAGTCCAGACAATGATTGCCACATACACTGTTAAAAAATAATAAAAAAAGGAAAGCTCTCAATACTAGTGCGTCAGACACTTATCTGGGAGCAGGGAGAGAGCTCACCTTCCTTGTAAAAAACATCTTTCTGTGTTTATTTTCCACTGTGTTAACTGCCTTCTTTCCTCCTTTACTAAGCAATTACAGGTAATCCTTCCTCTCTTTTTTTTTTTTTTCCCAGGGAAATCCACATTCTTCATTCAGCTTTGAACCCAAAATTCATTGCTCTGAAGATGCTGCCTTCCTCATTTGGACACTGGGATTTAAGAGTATCCCAAGAGTGTTCATGGGACGAGAAAACAAAACGGACATCAGGGGATGGAGAAAGCCTCCTACATCTCTGACAGTCTCTTTCTCCCTCATCGTCGCTAATTCTCTTTGTCCTCAGGGGACTTTTGAGCCTCTGTTGGTAGCCCTTCCTTTTCGCCCTGCACATTTGAAGGAACTTCTGATACTCCACCTAGCTCTTTTGAGACTAATAATATTTTGCTAAGTCAGCATCTGGAAAACCAACCTGACATAAAAACCCCCTTTTGCTAGAGACTTTATTTGGTGATGAGCAGGTTGACCCCTCTACAGGTTGCACATATAATATTTGCAAAGCACTAGGGCAAGCAAGAAAAGATAAAAAAGTTGATTTGTTAGCACAATAGCTAATGACACCATGTACCTATCACACTTGACTGTAATATGTGTTCTATGAAGATGGTAATAATATGTGGATCTCAGTAAAACCTGATCAGGCCCTGAATATGGTGATATTTCTCCCTAGATTTTACAGTGTATAAGGCAATAACACTTCTCAGTTTACAGATACTACCACAGGAGGGTGTGTAATATATATCCGTACTCAGTTTGTATAGATTTTATGAGAAGCTGGAACTGTAAACTCAGCACAGAGAGCTAAACATTTCCGTAAAAGTCTCTGGATGAGTCAACAAGGTATATATTGTAAACTTGTTTTCAGCTATTAACTTCGGCTCATGGAGAATTTCCTACTGTTTATATCATTGCCAAATCTTGCTCCGTAACTGTTACGAAAGCAATTTTTGCTATTGTTATCAGCAGTTCAACAGTCACATTAATGGCCCTGTGCAGAAGATATTAGTGCAATATGTGGAAGGTAGCAATTTTTTTTGTTGGTGGTGCTTTGTGTTGAAAATATGGGAAAAATAATTGCACTGCTGAAATTGATGATACTTTCAATTAAAAGCAAAAAGAAAAAAGACAGACAATGGGTAATAGGATATTATTTTCTCCTCTTTTAATGGGATTTTAAATGAAAATTTAAATGAAAATTTAAAAATTTAAATCTCACACATAATGCCACTTAATAGGAACAATCTATCTTTATGTTAAGAAATATATTGGAAAAAATGCAGCGCAATTTTCAGATATTTTTTATTTTATAATATTGCTACACAATACTAGACTGGAGCCATAACAGTGATTTTACAAGAATTACAAAAGAAAAGTGGAAAAAATAAAGGTTCGCCATTCAAACCGAACATATTTACACACTTCAGTGTGTTTACAACCTTCAGTGAGTTTACAGGTGAGCTGTATTACCTTTGACATCTCTTTTGAATATAGGATTGAATCTGTTTTCTGGGCTTGTGTTTGTTTAATGCTAGTTTCAAGAGTACACTCAACCGTGCTACTGAATCAGGCTCAAAGTTTTTGGCAGTTTGCAGGAAAGCACCCTCGCTGGCAACAGAACTCATTCCCAACAGCACCCACAGAGACGGCAAGGAAATGTCCTGTGTGAAGGGTGGCTTTTGCAACTTGCTGCTTGCACCTGAAAGGCAAATAAACACACAGGACTCAGAAAAAGTGGCCTGAGTTGGATGCCCTTACCCTTAATTCGGCATAATTCTTGAGCTTCTAGAGATGTTAAGATCTTTACGTTGATAATCAGGTTTGGCATATCGACATCCAATGCCTCTTTTTCCTTTACTTGACTGACACCTCCTGCCCCATAACAGACTGTTGTTAATCCAGTTCTTCATCATCTGTACCGCATAGTATGTATTCAAAAGCAGGAAAAAAACTGAAATACTGGACTACATGTAGAAATCTTGAGAACCAGCACATCTCCGATTGCACAGCCCTTTTATAACCTCTCCTAAAAGTACTACTAATAATTCTTCTCTGGAGCGTACAAGCTTCTGACACAAAGGTAGGATGAAACGTCTTTCTTAGAATGGCTCCCAGTAGCTGCCTTTTTGTAAGAGCTTGCAAGCCATGCGTGTGCTGTGGAAGTTATGTGCTTGTGCCTTTGGGACAAGCGTATGGAGTTTTACAGTGTAAATTAGTCTGTTGAGTTCAGACAAGGAGATGTTGCCCACATGTGCAGAGGAGGACCAGAAAAAAAGTATTAATTTACATGAACAAGAAGAAAGAGGGAAGCAACACATGAAAATAATGAAAGAGGTATATTTGCGCACTTTTTGGTCTGGTTTCTGTAATTTAAAGAATACTGGAAAAGGTTATTTTTCCTTCCCTTTTGCTGTTTAATGAGCTCTGCTCACAAACAGAAACATTCAAATCTAATGCAATATTTCTCAGTTTCAAAATACTGGAAACTTACTCACATAACGATGGAAGTTCGTCAAATGAGAAAGAGCAGTTTGACACAGAGAAAAGCATTCCTCTGAGCTCTCCATAGCAAATTTGAGAGCTGAGAAACCTGGATAGCTTAGATAAGATTCAAGCAGGCATCAAAACATGACGTTCCTCCTTTGAACTGAACCCTGCTACCTCAGTTTCAGAAGTGCTTATGACATCTACAAGACTCTGTAGTGAAAGACTGAATGACAAGGAAGAAGAGGTACAACTGAAATGCTGTTTTTTAAACAAGGGAGAGCTGCAACGTACAGTTCCTGAAAGCAACAACAACAAAACCCCACAGTTTTTGTTCATGTTATAAATAAAAACTAGAAATGTTCTCTACCTTCCTTTCAGGGAATAGTCACAAGATAAACTGCTCTTACTGGCATCAGCTGAAAAGTCACTTAGTTGCTTTATCTTTTGATAAACTTTGCCTTTTGGTTGACACAGAATTAGAATTAGACCAAGAAGACTTATCTGTTCTTTTAAGAGTGGAGGCTGTAGGCACATTCCTAAGATCACCACTGATTTTTGAATTGTCTCGGTTTATTAAAATCAAACTCTAGACAGATATCAGGCAGAAGTACCCGTCACTTAAGCTCAAAGTTAGAATTATTGGATTCCACAGTGTATAAGGTGATTTACATTATTTTTTTTCATTTTGATGGGAATAAATTTCTCTCAGGAAGACTGTGTCAGTTGTGTCAAATTTCTTATCTTGAAAAAAAAAAACCCTAACATCTATTGCAAAAGAACTTATGTAAACATTCTGCTTTGACAATTACAAAAATGAAATTTCTCCAGTTCTTCTGTGAAAGGAATTTTAAAACACAGAAGTCCTTAAAAATCCATAATCGAAGTGAAACACTCAATGACTGAAAAAAGGCCTTTTGAAGTGTTGCAACATTGTTTACATATTCTCACTTTATGAAAATGTGAGATTTTTCTTCTTATCTTGTGCTAAAGATGTGAGAAGTACAAAACAGGACATGGGCAAATAACGGAAATCTTGAAAATCATAACAAGATGGAAAATCAGATTTGTGTTCAGCTCTACAGAAAGAATTAAATTACTATGAAAATCATGACAGATTATGAGTGATGATGAAAGGATGATACACTGTTTCAGTGCACTTTGCCATCCAGAAGTTCAACCAGGTGCATAAAATAATGCATACATCTAGGCTCTGTGGTGTGCTTTTCTGCTCACTGGATCTATGACCAGATGGAGCTACAGATCATGGAACATACTTTGAAAAGCTAGAGGACAGTGTCATTTTTGTGTCGTGGGAGGAGCTGAATAAGGTAGAATGTCATTCACAGAATCACAGAGGCACAGAAGCACGGAAGGTTGAGGTTGGAAGGGACCTTTGGAAGTCACCTGATCCAACTCCCCCCACTCAAGCAGGGCCACCTAGACCCAGTTGCTTAGGATCGTGTCTAGTTGTTTTTTAGTATCTCTGAGGAGATACTCAGACTCCACAGTCTCCCTGGGAAACTTGTTCCAGTGCTCAGTCACTTTCACAGCCAAAAAGTGTTTTCTGATGTTCAGAAAGAACCTCCTGTGTTTCAGTTTGTGCCTGTTGCCTCTGGTCTTGTCACTGGGCACCACTGAAAAGAGTGTGGCTCCACTCTTTCCACACTCCCTTCAGGTATTTATATGCATTAGTAAGATCTACCCTGAGCCTTCTCTTCTCAAGCCTGAACAGTCCCAGTTCTCTCAGCCTTTCCTCATAGGAGAGATTCTCTAGTCCCTTAACTGTCTTCATGGACCTTCGTTGGACTCCCTCCAGTTGCTCCATGTCTCTCTTTTACTGGGGAGCCCAGACCTGGACACAGAACTCCACATCTGGCCTCACCAGTTCTGAGGGCAAGGATCTCCTCTCTCAACCTGTTGGCAATACTTTGCCTAATGCAGCCCAGGATACCATTTGCTGCCTTTTCTGCAGGGTTACACTGTTAGCTCATGTTCAGCTTGCTGTCCACCAGGATCCCCAGGTTCTTTCCTATCAAGCTGCTTTGCACCTGGGTGGCCCCCAGTATATACTGGTGCCTGGGGTTGTTCTTCCCCGGGTGCATTCAGATCTGTTGAAAATTTAGTAAGTTGATGACATTGGCAATGTTTGACATGAAAGAAAGGGGATTTCGTAATGGTTTTATTCTTTCATTCTCAGAAGGCACTGTTATTTTCTGTTAAATTTTTACTTAACCCTGGAATGTTTATCAGGCTCAAGAAGAAGAAAATATCAGTTAAAAATAACTCTACTATTCAGACAAAAAGTGTTCACCAGCTGTAATTCTTCTGCTTACCAGTCAGTCAGTGTGACAAGAAAATTTTTAACTTTTTCAGAGCTATTCCGTCTTCTTGGGTTGATGATAACACTCACATCCACGCTGAATATTGTGTTATTTTGCACTGCTTTCAGTGGGGCTGCAGGTAGAGACACTTGCTCAGCTGGACTGCCATGTATGTCAGGACACCTGCTGGCATGGGGACTAGGCAAGGTGATGCAGGGCTAACCCTAATTTTCTAACATATAAACACAGGTTGAGATTAAGTTTGATTGACAAACAAGCAATTTACTGACAACCTATGAGAGTTCTGGAAAATCTGGGAATGCATCCAGATTGCTAAGGTAACCACTTTTTTTCTTCAGTGCTAATGTTGCTTTACTACTGCAGTTGGAAGTGTTGTTATGTTCTTATGCTCATCTTCCTCCTTACACTTCAGAGTTCATTTATTTTTACTTTCCTTGCATTGTTATTTGTATGTTAAGAAAAAGAAATCACAAGATATTTTAAACAATCTAAAAATCCGTATTTCTCGCTCTGAACAGATGTAAAGGTGGATGAAAAACCTTTGTAACACTTCTTCTTTCCAGAAATATTTTGTTTAGAGGTGGTTTTTCACTGCTGTTTTTCTTTTCTTTTCAAAAACAAGTATTGTAACTACTCATTTCTTGGACAAATTTTCTTCCTCTTCACTAATTTGAGGAGCTGAAACAGAAAAAAAAAAAAGAATTCTTATACTGTTTGGAGAAATTAAATTCACATCAGAGGAAGGGCTATGCACGGCTCAAAGTTATCCTACAGAGTAAGATGTCTATGGGATAGGCAACCGTCACAGTAAAAATCACAGAGTCATAAAAATAGTATATTGATGACTAATAGAACAAAGCTCTGCTACACGCTTTACACTTCTGATTACTGAAAACTTTTGAAATCTGAATTGGACCATCAGAAATCACTTAGCACATCAGTGTGTTTTGATACAAAACACCATCAATGAGCATTTTCTATAATTTCAGGTTATTAATTGTCAGGGTGTGATTTTAACTGCTCATTCTAATATTAGCCATAACTATAGCCTATGTTTCATTTAGATCTAGGGATCAAGAAAGCAAATGTTCAAGGGCTACTGCTCTGAATCAAATTTCCTTGTGTTTTTCCATTATGGTAATATAATTATTTACACTTTCTACAAAAGGGGTGTAAAATGCTGTCACATCTGAATTATCCACTTCCCATGCCTCAGCATCCTTTTCCTAAGACTTTTGTGTTTGTGTGTAAAATTCATGTAGCCCTTTTTCTGACACAGCTGTGCTCCTCTTTTTCCCCCCCATGATCCACTCTGTGGAGAGTCGTGGGCAACAAAGATCCCCTACTGATGGCATGAATTATGAAAAAAGTTGAAAGGGTTGCTAAGAACAGATGTGAATTACATACACAGTACAAGGACATGAAAGAATCAGGCTCAGATATCAAAAGATAGTGTTTCACCCCAGATACAATAATGAAACTAGAGTAGTACATCCTTGCCTTACTGGTTTTATACATTGAAAAACAGGATTGAAAACAGGGGCCTTCACCTTCTTAGCTCCTCGTTAGGTCCTCACAGTTGCAAACCTGCATCCAGTCCTGTTGTCTATCAACTTCACATGTCACCGTAAGACTTGACTCAAGACAATATCGACAGCTGCCACAGAATGAGATTAGGAAAAATTGTTAGGATGTGATGAGAAGAACATGTGAACGTATAATCAGGATGAAACTATCTTCTTAAATTGCAAAACTCAGAGTGAAAAGAGAAAGCTTTGGGCTAGCATATGTGATCTTAGAATCAACTATATTCACCTCTAGTGGAAACAGTATGCTCTTCTCAGCAAAGCATACAAATGTCTATAGTCCACGTATACAACCTCTATACCGTTGCCACTGCTGAAGACTAGGTACAGACAGCTAAATACCTATTTCTCCAACCTGTTGGAAACTTGTTACAAGGATATACAGAGAGAAGAAAAATTGTAGATAAGTTTGGGAGCAGGACAGTGGAGGTTTGTTCTCTAGACGAGCTGGGACTGCTTATTCTTGATTAATTTGGGTCAGGGAATAGGTGATAAATAGAGACTGTATTCTTGCGGTGTTAGTCATTCACCTTTTGTAGAAGGCATAGGCATTCATAAAAAATGAACATTGGAAATTCGTGAATTATTCTGTTGCTTGCAGAAAAAGTTAAACAGGCACAACAAGCCTTTGTTTACCTGTCAGCAGACACCCTTCTGAGACCTGCTGTACTCTGTGGGTCCTCATGGGTTTCTTGGGACTATGTTTTAGCAGCCACTTATTATACTGTTTTTGTCACACTGTTAGCTGTCACAGGGACAAGTGGCCAGATGGAACCTGCCAGGCCACTGTGACTCCTCCTGCTGCTGAAACTGTTCAACATAGACGACAGGCTGAGACAGTTGGGGTTGTTCAGCCTGGAGAAGAGAAGGCTCTGGGGACACCTTATAGCAGCCTTCCAGTGCCTAAAGGGGGCCTGCAAGAAAGCTGAAGAGGGACTTTTTACAAGGATGTGTGTAGTGATAGTGATAGGAGAAGGGGCAATGGCTAAAAACTGACAGAGGGTAGGTTTAGATTAGATCTAAGGAAGAAATTCTTCCCTCTGAGGGTGGCCAGGCACTGGAACAGGTTGCCCAGAGAACTTGTGGATGACCCATCCCTGAAAATGTCCAAGGCCAGGTTGGATGATGACGCTTTGAGTAACCTGTTCTACTGGAAGATGTCCCTGCCCATGGCAGGGGAGATGGAACTAGATGATCTTTAAGGTGCGTTCCAACCCAAACCATTCTATGATTCTATGATAGCCTTTACCAAGAAAATGTTTTCTTCCCTCTGTTTCCCGGAGTTTCTGGTGACTCCGGCTGGGAAGATCTGCAGGGATATTTGTAGAGTGGTGAGGCACAGGAACAGCCACAGCATCACTGCTGCACAGCTCTGATGGGAGCCAGCATGAGACCCTCAGCTTGCAAGTAGCTCCCAAGGGAAGAAAGCGCAAGTCACAGCTTTCTTTAGAGCAGCCCTAGTCAGCACAGGAGCCATCCTTGGGCTCAGCCAGATTAACTAGAAGCTGGAGGGCGCTTGAGGCTGTGACATGTACTTTACAGCCTAAATTTATTCACACATGATTACACTTGTGGGTTCTCAAGTCAGCACTGGTTTTCAGCTTACTCAGCCCTTCTTTCTTCCCGGTGTTTAGCTACCTCATTAGCTATACCTCAAAGCTTCTATAGGTATGTAGGGGACAAAAGGAAGTCCAAGGAGAACGTAGGCCCCCTCCGGAAGGATACTGGTGCTCTGGTCACCCGGGACATAGAGAAGGCTGAGGTACTCAATGAATTTTTTGCCTCAGTCTTCACTGATAAAGCCTCTTGTCTTACCACCCAAGCTGTGGAAAGAACTAGCAGGGACTGTAAGGATGAACCACCGCCCACTGTACTTGAAGAGCAGGTTCGGGAACATCTGAGGAACTTGAAGGTGCACAAGTCCATGGGACCTGATGAGATCCATCCGCGGGTCCTGAAGGAACTGGCGGATGAAGTTGCCAAGCCACTGGCCATTGTATTTGAGAAGTCGTGGCGGTCTGGCGAGGTCCCCGATGACTGGAAGAGAGGGAACATAACCCCCATTTTTAAAAAGGGGAACAAGGAGGACCCGGGCAACTACAGGCCGGTCAGCCTCACCTCTGTGCCTGGCAAGGTCATGGAGCAGATTCTCCTGGGAACCATGCTAAGGCACATGGAGAGCAAGGAGGTGGTGGGTGACAGCCAACATGGCTTCACCAAAGGCAGATCGTGCCTGACCAACTTGGTGGCCTTTTATGATGGGGTGACAGCATCGGTGGACAAGGGTCGACCAACGGATGTCATCTACCTGGACTTGTGCAAAGCCTTTGACACTGTCCCGCACGACATTCTTCTCTCTAAACTAGAGAGGCATGGGTTTGATGTATGGACCACTCGGTGGATAAGGAATTGGCTCAATGGCCGTACTCAGAGAGTAGTGGTCAACAGCTCGATGTCCATGTGGAGACCGGTCACGAGTGGCGTCCCTCAGGGGTCCGTGTTGGGCCCGGCCCTCTTCAACATCTTTGTCGGTGACGTGGACAGTGGCATGGAGTGCACCCTCAGCAAGTTCGCCGATGACACCAAGCTGTGTGGTGCCGTTGACACGCTGGAAGGGAGGGATGCCATCCAGAGGGACCTCGACAGGCTGGAGAGGTGGGCCCGTACCAACCTCATGAAGTTTAACCAGGCCAAGTGCAAGGTCCTACATCTGGGTCATGGCAATCCCAGGCACAATTACAGGCTGGGTGGAGAATGGATCGTGAGCAGCCCTGAGGAGAAGGACTTGGGAGTACTGGTGGACGAGAAGCTCAATATGAGCCGGCAATGTGCTCTTGCGGCCCAGAAGGCCAACCGCGTCCTGGGCTGCATCAAGAGGAGCGTGGCCAGCAGGTCGAGGGAGGTGATTCTCCCCCTCTACTCTGCCCTCGTGAGACCTCACTTGGAGTATTGCGTCCAGTTCTGGAGTCCCCAACATAAGAAGGACATGGACCAGTTGGAGACGGTCCAGAGGAGGGCCACGAAGATGATAAGAGGGCTGGAGCACCTTTCCTATGAGGACAGGCTGAAAGAGTTGGGGCTGTTCAGCCTGGAGAAGAGGAGGCTCCAGGGTGACCTTATAGCGGTCTTCCAGTACCTCAAGGGGGCCTACAAGAAAGATGGGGAGAGGCTGTTCAGGAGGGCCAGTTGTGATAGGACAAGGGGTAATGGTTTTAAAATAGAGGGAGGTAGATTCAGGTTGGATATTAGGAAAAAATTTTTTACCATGAGAGTTGTAGAACACTGGAACAGGTTGCCCAGAGAGGTGGTGGATGCTCCATCCCTGGAGACGTTCAAGGCCCGGCTGGATGAGGCCCTGAGCAACCTGATCTAGTTGGAGATATCCCTGTTCCTTGCAGGGGGGTTGGACTAGATGACCTTTGAAGGTCCCTTCCAGCCCTAACGATTCTATGATTCTATGAGTCTATATTTCTAGAGTGTAATAATATTCCCAGTTGTCTTATTTTTACTAGACTTCACAGTACAGATTTTTTCAGTCTCCTTTCACACAAAAGACTTTCTATTTCTTGAATTTTCCTAGTAGCTGCTCTGTATAGCTGTTATAGCATGAGGTCATTTTTTGGAATAGGTAACTAAAATTGAACACAGTACTCCATTCTCAATATTGTCCTCATTGCACGGGAAATACATCCCTGAATTTTAGGATTAGGAAATAGGTAGCTGTCTTTGCCCACTGTGGATCACACCAAACAGGCCAGCAGAGGTCAGACTCAAAATCTAAACATGCTTATATAATAGAAGAAGAAAATTAATTGGCACTGAGTAGTGTGGAAGGTTTGTCAATTTTTATGACAAAGGATATTTATATGTTTTGATTATACAGATAGAAACAATCAGCAAGAAAGGTTTTCATAATTTGTGGTAGGTAAGGAAGTTTCACCTGTTTTCCCACAAACTACCACAGAGATGCAGATATGCCTGCTTTTATTGACATAGTATTGGGATTGCTGCACTGTCTATAACTTTAGTCAGTCTGATGGCACTATCTGGAAATTGCTTTGGGAGGAACTTCCCACAATAACATGTTATTTGAATATCCAGTGGATAAACAAGCAGATTCCACCCATGTTCTGTGCAAGCAGTCATTTTCTCTACTATTCAAATGATCCCAGTGCATTAAATATTTTTTTTTTTTTTTTTACAAAGCATTACAGATGCTTTTTGCATTGCCCGTTTGCTTCAGGCTTATAATTATTATTTTCAGTATCTATATCCCAAATGTTTTTTAATTAAAGGGAAACATCAATCTAATAGTGCATAGCAACATGTACTATGCACATCGCCATTCTTGTACTGCTGCTATAATATATACACAAAATAGACAGTAATTTTTAAAAAACTGCAGCAAGTCAAACACTTCATCATAAATATGATACTGAAAGGAGAAAACAGGGAACTCAAACATCAGCACAACATGTTGTTGATACAGAGAGAAACCAAGAATTCAGATCAAGGCTTAATCATGTTTCAAAGGGAAAAGTAAGCAAAACTGAGTATAAAGGAAAGTCAGAAATGTCTTGTACTACTTCATCTCTGGGAGCAACACAGAGACGGAAAAAAAAAAGAAAAACAAAAGAGCTGGAGTAGCTTTAAAATAGGAAGAAAGATTAAGCTAGACAGAAGCAAGTGTGGAGGAGTTACAGTGGAATAAAAGAAAATGATGACACTCTATAAAAGGAAAATGGAAGTATAATCTAAAGTAAGTTTTTCTTCACAATGAGAGAAGTGACTGCTACTCTGTGTAGATAATTTAAATTTCAGTTACTCCAGACCAGTAGAGAAGTTTTATCTGAGCTAAATCAGAGGTTTTTGTTCATTATCGAGGTTCAAGTTCTCTATTCTTTCTTCTGTACCAGGCTAAACCGTCTCAGTGATATGCAGTCATGTGCTATGCTCCTGGAAAAGAATGCATATATTAATGGTTTGTAGTCGTTCTGCTAAATAACATTGAAAAGAGAGAGAAGAATGGATTAAAGAGTAGTCATGTTGATTTTAATATTATTTCATATGGTGCAGTGTTTCTCTTTTTCATTCTTTTTGTACCATTTTTATTACTGACCTGCAAACTACCCTTTGAGCTACTCCAGGACAACAGCGATTACACTTGCAGAGCTAAGTCCCTGGGAGATTATTTTCCCCTCTTTTATGTCTTTCTTGGTTATTTGTAGTATAATTTTCTGCAGAGACTTCTGAAGATTTGGGTTATGCTAAGTCAGTTTCTGAGAGCAAAATAGGAGTAGGTGAAGAAAGTATTATATATACATTTTAAATAACTGTCCAAGAGGAGTTTCTTTACATAACATATGTTTCTGCCTCCAATCTCCAGCACCCAGCACTGCCAACCTACACATTTATTTGATTTATAGAACAGTTAGAGAAGGATGTCTTTATAAAGGTGAGACTTGTCCCTACTCTTAAGAAATAAAAAGTACCACAAGAACCACTTGCAGATTAGACAAGTAGCTTTTAATAAGACAGGGACTTTGGAGGAATTTGTTCATCATCAGTAGTGCTGGTATATGCTGCTCATCACCATGGCAAGCAACACGAAGAAGGAACAAGCTTCCTCGAAATACAGTGCCTCTTAAAAAAGTTGGCTTTGTGCATGGAGATGATGTTCCCACACTTTTTCCTCATCTTCCTTCTGATGTCATGTCTCGGTTTGAAAAAGACAGAGGTCTGCGAAGGAAGGCAGAAGCCTCCCTTGAAATGGAAAACGTAACCCCCCCTCCTTCCGAATTACTAAAATTTTGAAATTAAGGGGCTCTCAGGCAAAGATATGGGAGTAGGAATAACAGTTCTTTACTGGGAAGATTAAAGAGAAGGGAAAACAACCACAAACAACAACAACAACCCAAATGCAATAGTACACAAAAAGAAAAAAAAAAACAAAACCAAATAACCCACTGACAGAGTCTGAATACGACCTGACACCCTGCTGGTCAGGGTGCTGGCAGCAGTCCCATCAAATTGGTGGCTGCAGGCCTTCGGGACCGGCAGCCGTGGCTCCGCGGAAGCAGCCACGCAGGATCCCGCAGAAGGGCGCGGGCCGCATCCGACGGGCCGGCGGTGCCGCGGGTGGGCCCGGCCTTCTCCGGGAACCCGGCGGGGAAGAAAAGCTGCTCCTCTGCAGGGTCAATGCCGACCGACCCAGGCCCCCCGGGTCCGAGAGGAAGGCACGCAGCCGGCCTCGGGTGGCTGCTCTGTCCCAGCCAGGCAACCAGCAGTGAGCAGTGCCCGTCTGTCTCCCCCGGTGACTGCGAGAGCCCGACCGGCCGCCGCCGCCACCGCTTTCCCCCTCCTGGCTGGAGCGTCTCACACGGGGCTGATGTTGTTCTGTGAGTCTGGCGTCCAGGTCCTTGATTGCCCATTAAACAGAGATGGCTCCTGGAGGGAGTTATCCATGAGTCATGCAAGGCGTTGATGGGCCATTAACAGAAAATAGTCTGGAAGGAGGAGGCAAGAAAAACATTGCCCCACCTGGTCTCAACAGCTCATGAAGATGGTGATAGAATACATACTTTTGGGCGCATCTTAAATCGTAACCGAGGACATGTCATTACTGACATAGTGGGGGATATTTGTGAGAAGGAAATGTCAGTTTCAGATCTTCCCCTGGATGGAAGTATGGAGGCAGGATAACAGTCTGAAAATAGTCACATAGAAGGGATGAGTTTGGGAGACAGAAAGAGCAAAATCATTTAAATTGCTGGGGAGAGTGAAGAAAAATAAATGTATTGCAGTATTTTTTTGAATGTATACCGTCACATTTTCATGGCATTCAGTTTTATTCTCTGTTGTTTCATTTCCTTTCAGCTAGTTGCTTAGAAGACTGATATGAATAATTAACTAGTGAGTCCTCAAAATCCTATTTAATAGCCAACTGCCAGTAGAGATAGACTGAGGTCTGCTGACATCTCAAATGCTCTACATATATATATATACCTACAAGTCTAATTCTAAGTATATAGAGCTTTTCTTAATCCTTGTCAGCACAGAGGTGCTAAGTATTGAATTAATACCTCTATGATATGGTTAAAATAATGGCATATCTTTGCTCCAGGTTTAGATGTTCTCAAAACACATGCCTGGGAATGACCATTGTGAACTGTCAGGATTTCTCTATAACTTTGATCACACTTTATGAAGTATTTTCTAATTCTGAATAGATGCCTTTTGGTAGAAGTAGAAGTTGAAGAGATTTTGATTGAAATGAAAAGAAAATCCACTGTGTAGCTTGTCCTATCAGTTCATCACTCTACTAAAAAACATTTTGTTTCTAGTTTTAGCACCAAGTCTTAGAGGAATTACTTAGCAAGAGCTAGGCATAGCTCTAGAACTTGCGACATCTATTAAAGATCAAGGTTTAAAAAAGAGCAGGTTATACACCAGAAGAAGAAAATAAGAGGCTTTAAATATTGTTTTCTATCATGAACCTATCCTGAACCTGTTGTGTTCAGTCTTTATGACATTTGAAAATTGTCTTATAACACTGTAAGCCAGTTACAGGAAATCCTGAGTTTGTCATCACAGCTGGTAGGTATTCTAAACCTGCTGCTAACTTTTCATCTTTGAATCTGTTATTTCAAATTAGATGTATGGTTCACACAGTGTACAAGTGAGTGACTTCAGCAAGAACCAGAATATGACTAAACTGGTCAAGGGGCTGGAAAATAAAACTTATGGGGAGCAGCTGAGAGAGTTGGGGCTGTTTAGCCTGGAGAAGAGGAGGCTGAGGGGAGACCTGATTACGGCCTACAAATACTTGAGAAGGGATGGTGGGGAGGTGGGGGAAGGGCTCTTTACATTAGTGATGGGTGATAGAACAAGAGGAAATGGGTATAAACTTAGTCAGGGGAGGTACAGGTTGGATGTTAGAAAGTATTTCTTCCCTGAAAGGGTTGTCAGCCACTGGAATAGGCTGCCCAGGGAGGTGGTTGAGTCCCCATCCCTGAATGTGTTTAAGAAAAGGGTTGATGAACTACTTAGGGATATGGTTTAATGGAGGATTAGGGATGGTTGGACTGGATGATCTCTAAGGTCTTTTCCAACCTAGAAATCTATGAGTCTATGTTTAATAAAACATAAAAGTGAGCTTCAGCTTTACAGTTCTAACTATGCTTAGCAGGTTTTTTCCCCTATTGGTTTGGATTCTCCCTAGCTTTCAAACATTTTTTTTCTTTCTTGTAACAACATCTTTTATTATCTCATAAGGCAGATTAGATCTTTAAGCTAATTTCCTTTGTTATGCTTGTGAGAGTCCTCTTGATTTTTAGAAGTTCTTCATTGATTTCCAGTATGAATGACAGTCTAACATGTGTTCTCTGTTCTTTAGTTCTATGAATATCAGATTTCATTGAATTAATTTGAAATATAAAATACAAAATTGATATCTTTGTCAGTTTTTAATCTCTCCAGAGAAACTGTCTACAACAATTTTGCTGACTCTGTTCCTGGCCCCAGCCATAGTACCATTATAGCCATAATGTGCTCATTACGTATGTGAACTGCCCCTGTATTTGCAGAGTACAATAAGAAACGAAGACTGCAGACCCTGCTACCTCAGGGTGTTAGCACAGGCATGACTGAAGAACAACACTAACCCTGAGCCAAGTGCCCTTCCATCTCCCCTGGATCAAACCCAAATGTAGACTTTTATCTACATCAACATTTGTCTACCCTGTGAGCCTTTGCAGATGCCAGCTGAGAAATGAGCTCTCGGTGAAATCTCATTGTTTGGTTCAGAAGTAGGCCAGGGTCTCTTGGGCACAGGAAAAATTTTGTTAGTGTGTAGGACTGTGAAAAGGAAGGATGAAAATGTGTTGTTTTTTGGTTTAATGAGCAGCCCCAGAAGGCCCAAAAGGCTAACACATGGGGTGTTTCTGGCTGGATCAAATTGATGAGCTTTGGCTTTGGGGCAGATATGAGTTTATGAACTATAGTTTAAATTTAGGCAAGCAAAATCCTGGGTGAAATCTGATTTAAAGTGCAGTCCTTCAAACCTATGATAATCTAATATACAGCTTTCCCCAAGAACACTCATTAACAGAAAGGCGAAATGTTTTTGACTGTAGATAATTTTGGATATCTTTTTGATATCCAAAGAAATACTTACTGCAATTAGTATTGTTTAGAGTAAATGATATTTTTGTTGTTTATTGCTAGTGAGGCCATGATTATGACATTTCCTTTCCAGTTCTAATCATCTGAATTACTCAATTAAATCATCATAACATGAAGTATAATTGGCCCAAAGTAACTCTGTATAGTTCTATAAATCAAGCAATACAAAAGACATTGATTAATTATTTTAGAACTGTTTATGAGCTGTTAAGTCCATAAGCGTTTTTCATGGATATATATTCCTTCTGATGCTGGAGTGCCTCTGCACATGGCTTGTAAAAGTTCTCAATGTCAGCCCTTACCATCTAATAAGTTACTAAAATATCTCCTCTCCACTTTCTCATAAAATCCTGCTTACAGTCAGACGATAAGAGCCACTAGACTGTTGAGCAAACCAGCCTTTGCAGAGAGCGAGGTAGAAGCTGGCAGAGTAGGAATGCTTATCCCACTGCTGCATAGGGCACATAATCAATGTATGGGATGGTTGGACCCCTGAAGCTTGACTACCAGACAGCAGTCAGTCATGGGCCACAGATGACACACACTGAGGCTGAACACAGACTGCGTTCATCCAGAAGGAGTCTGCGAACAGGTGAGTTAAGCAGATACACAGCTTTTCTTAGCAGCAAAAGAGCCTCCATGTTCTGAAATGCTGACTAACTTACAGAAGCCATGCCCAGGAAAAAGGGCCCTCCACTGCGACCCTGTAAGCATCCATGGTTCTCAGTGATGGTAGACTATGCCCCATGCTGGCGGTGAATAGCAGATAAGTTTTGACTACTAGAGGGTCACGGGTGAGTAACCTGGGGAAGAAACAACCCCATGCCAGTGAATGCAAACTCTACCAACCAGATGAGGCTTGGAGAAAATGTCTTTGGGATGTGGCTTGTTGAATGTCTTCGGAATGTGGCTTCCTCCAGGTAAAGCAATGCATATGACAGGTTATATGTTTGATTTCTGTCTGTGATTAACATGCTTTCCTTTTCCCACCGTTATCCTTTTATGATTTCTTTGCTCTTGGCTAAAACTTTTGCTGTTCTATGGCTGTAATTTAATTTCTATGTTGTTACAGATCCTAGAGGTTTTAAATTTATTTACATATCTAGCAATCAAGTAGGTTTACATTTTGTAAGGAATCAGTTCTAATTTATAACCTACAGCCACTTTGCTTATTGTTTATAGTGAAAGGACAATGCTATTTAAAGGACACTTAAGGATTCTCATAAAGTTTCCTGGTCCAAAGGAATTCTTTATGTATATATAGCGTTTCCTATCTGCAGCAACATTGTTTTACAATTATACCCAACTAAACCAATATAGGTTCTATGCACGTGTTTGCATTTTAATTAATCTCTTTTCAGTGCTATTTTATATTGCATTCCTATATATTCTAATACATTGTAACTACAAAAGATCTTGGAGAAGATATAAGATGATTTATATATGATAGTGATTACTTCCTGCACAAATATGTATTATCAGACTCTTTTTAGACTGAAGAACAGAGCAGGCAGAGAGACTTGCGTCTGCTTGTCTTATGAAAGACACAAATTTTATTTATGCATTCAGTTCTTGACTGTCAGTGACACTTGGCTGAGCAGATACGCACAGATACTGGCAGGAAAGCCAAGAAACAGATACAGGAAAACTTTGGCCTGACTCGTCTCGTTATCTATCAATCTACAAGCAATGCAATCCACACAATGTTTTCTTTGAAGAAGCATAAAAAATCCTGGATCTCATGAAGGAAACACATTCAAGGTATAGATCAGGGAAAGTCTTACCAGCCTGTGATTTATTTCCATCCCAACTTACATTTGTGTCAGCAAACTCTGTGCATCAAGATTGCTTCAGTCAGGAATTTTAAAGGGAGCCCAGATTTTAGCTTTGCAATACTAAAAATCAATCTTGTTCAAGGACAAAAAATAAATCCTTTCCAAAACAATGAGAGTAGACCTAATAATGAAGAGTCATCCTCAGTTTTAGCTCTTTGAAATTAATGAAGTTTATCAACACTTTTTTGGCTTTTAACTTTGACATTTTTATTAGTGTTAACAGGAGTATCTCTTGCTGATGTTTGGAAAACACTTAGTACTGAGATTTGACAGCAGAAACCTCCGCCTGAGAACAGCATGAAGGATCTTCTGCCTTGTCATTGACACCTGTGGGACTTCAGGTACAGGCAATATTCTCAGCTGGTATAAACCATGGGATTTTGATATCTACATGACTCTGCCACTTGGAGCAGAATTGCTTTACTGGTTGTTAAAACACGACTTTGGGATAGGAGTTCTTCAGAGTACACCAGGGACGCAGTGGAGAGCACACAGTGCAGCCCAGTTTAATGCCTCTGGAGTCACTGGCAAAAAAAATTGAGTGTTCAACTTTTTCCGTAGAAAACTATTCTGTTTGCGGGGTTTTTTTTGTTTGTTTTGTTTTTTTTTTTCTCGCTTTCCCCTTTAAGCATACCCTGCAGTTCTTGGTGCATAAGGAATAGGACCACCATTGTTCACTTTAAAGTAATACCACAGCAAGATTTGGTTTGAAATGCAGTGATATGGAAAGTCCTCTGAGGTCACCTGCACGATCTCCCATTGATGTCAAGGTAATTTCAACTTGTTCTGCAGCTTGATAGAAACAGATTGTGAAAAGCCAAAAGGTGTTATTTCCAGACATGCTCTGTTGCTCATGATTGTTACATTTCTATAAAAGAAAAAAAAAAAAGATGATTTTTTTTATCATGAATGGAAAAAGTAAAACATTCTCTTAACAATAATAATGAAAATACTATCTAACTGCTATCAGACGAGGTTCCTTTGGGACCTTTAAACAAGATTGATAATATCTCAATTTCACACAAAGACCAAGTGAAAATGGAACTATCTTGCGAACTAAGATGTTGCACCAAGAAAGTAAGGGTACTAGATTATTCAGGTCGTTATTGCTGGGACCTTTTGATATGGGTTTGTGACCTAATCTTACAACAGTCAGACAATTTGAGAATAGGATGATAGGATTAAATATTAAGTTACATCAAACCAGGAACTGGGATGAAAGCTCCAAAATAATGGTCACTCAGAGGACATATAGGCTCAAACAAACATCTCAACTATTAATTTTTAGTGCAAGTAACGAGTCATGTGCTTACAGCTATGAATATAAGGCAATTTAATGTGTCTCCAGAATTTCTGGAGCCCAATCCTAAAGCTTCCTGAAAAATTTATTTAAGGTAATAAATTAACAGCAAAACTCTTGTCATTTTGTCTCAACAGCAATAAACTCTCAGGTAGATGTAAAAAGTACTCAAAGTCTAACAACCTGCAACTCCTTTATCTGTTTCTGCTTGTTTCACAAGTAAACCTGGACATGAACACATGTGCTATATCTAAATAAATTGATTTCTGAACTAAACTCACTACACGTCACAGAGCAACCAGCTCTGTGTCATGACTTAAAGAGATACACAGCCTGCAGGTGTGTAGAGGTTGCGACTGTGGGTTGATAGGACTCTGTAATACACAAGGACATGGAAGCTTTGGCCTCTGAATTTCTATACTTTATTATGGATTACCACAAATATCACACAAACTACTACTAGCAAGTATAATACATAAAATCAGCACTAGCAATTATACCTACAATTAATAAAGTTAGTATATATGTATTTATTACAAATTGGTATCAACAATCCATAATATAGTATCAATGAATAATTTAGCAGCAGTCAATAATAGAAGCAATCAATTGTAGAGGAACAACCACTTGTATGGCAAGAATTAATACAGTAGCAACAATCGAATGGGTATATACTATTACAGATTACTACAAATATATACTTACGGAGGAAACTTATCAACAATATAACAGCAGATATGACAGATTACTTATATGGATATATAGTACCAATATCAAGTGTATTAGACAGATTTCAGAAAGGGCCAGACTATCCTAGAGAGGAGGACAAACTGATCCCAGAGGAGGATTCAACCATCCCTGAGGTGGAAGGACAAACTGTACTGATTCCAAAAGTGGGCCCAAAGGGGAACCAGTAAGACAGCGGGCAGAGTCTCACTTCAGAGATGACCCATGTCACAGAGTCTTGAGTCAGATGGGCATGTCTGGTGAGTGTCCAAGATCTCGTAGAAAGTACATGTGGAGAGTTAAATTTGTTTAGGAAAGGAAAAAGGTGTGCTGCAAGGGAAGTTCCCAGAGAGAGAGGGTTCACTTTGGATAAAAACTTAGCCTTTTCCTATCGTAGAGACATAATAGGGTGTAAGACATGACCACTTTAAGCAGCCAATAAATGCTGTTAATTCCTATTTTTTAGTCAGTAGATGACACTGTTTTCTGTTCCTTCAGACCCATTTTATTCTCCCATACTGTTTCCACTTTTCAGGTGATAAGTTGCCTTTACAGTCCCTTGTTTTTGTGCTTATCAACAGCATCTGAAGATGTCTTTGGTTTCTAGGTACCCCGGGTGTACTTCAGAGAGGCCAGCTGCAACTTTCAAGGATGTTTCTGGTTCCTAGGCCTATTTCCCAGGCTCACAGCTCCCAGGCTGGCAGGCAGTTCCTCTGTCAATATTATTCAGAGGATGTTTTCTTCTGTTCAGTAATTTTCCCCTTGTAATCAAACCACGTTTGTGGCTGCTCACACCACTCTGTAAGGGTGATTTTCGAAATATAAGTCCCAGTAGACACAGTGAAGGCAGCTCCACAGGTTAAAATTATTGTTATGGACATTTATTTTGTGACAGACTTTGTCAACTACAAAGTATGTCTTAAAACTATGATCTTAATAGCACAGGGTGTACTGTTGAGTCTTCTTTAACTATGCAGTTTATGATACAATCATGGAATATTTCCCTGAATCATGATTATTTAATAATTTGGTAAATATTAAGAAGTACACATTATTCCCATGTTGGCTGTTGACTTTTAGGGCTATGAAGTAGGTAAAGTACATTACTTCCATTTCTCATCTTGAATAATAATAAGATCTTGGAGGTTAACTAAAGGATTTTGAGAGATGACCTTAGAAAGTTAGATGCTTAATGCTCTTTGTCCTTAGTAAGAAAAAACTGACTCAGCACTTATGAACATCCCAATATATGGTCTTACTACACATTAAGGCAGCTATGTGATCTTTGCCAGTGTCAGACTGAGGTCTGAAGCTCTTATTTGCTAAAAACATTGCCTAATGGTCTGAGGCAAATATCTTTCTAATCACTTTGTAGCCTCACCATCTTTGTTCTCTTCTTTGTAAAATGAAGTCAGTACTGATCACCAGAAGATTTGGAAGTATGCACAACTGGAGGTCTCTCTGTGCAGTTCCTGGAGAGATGTAGATAAGTATTAATGCTTTATTATCACTTTCACATTACCTTTTTTTTCAGAAGGGTAGAGTGGTTTCTTTAGGACCTAGGTTAGGGAGATTTTGGTGATTTTAGGACGTATCATTGTTAGTTGCATTAATAACATCTTGTTTGACTTTGGAGGTAATCACAGATTGCGACAGTTTGCCAATATGAACCACAGTACTGGTCAATGCGAACTACTATCGAAATGACCATAGTTACGGATGGACAGGAAAAGAGTCAGAAAAAGAACTCTGAAGTACTTGATTTCTACTACCACACTTTGTCTCCACCTTTTTTGGGTTTTTTTTTGTCTTTTTTTAAAAAAAAAATTAACTGCATTCAAAACTGCATGTTCTAAATGTAATCATCATGAATATGACGTTACCTATGTGACTTTTTGTACTGTTGGCGATTGCAATACAGCAAATAAATCCTTGGAACAGGAAAACTACTGATATTCAGAAGGAGCAGTGTGACATGAACTGATGTAGCAAAATAGCTGTTCAACAGATGTGATCATCTCACAAAATGTGTTCAGTACTGTTTTTTATATCTGATTTGTTAAATGTTATGCTTTGTTGCAGACCATTGTTTCAAGGGACTGAATATATTGTGTTTAGTCTTTAAGCAAATGCATTGAGTTCTGAATCTAAATCCCTAGCCTTTTAGGTACAATCCTGAGCAGTAATTACACAGAAGTATTTTTAGATTAATTGAAAATCAATGAGGCAAAGCAGCTTTGCAGTAGGAGCAGAGTAAAAATTGTGAAGGCATGGTGCGCCTGTGGGTATAAAATACATTTTTATATATGCATGCACATTTACAGTTACACATACACACAAATAAAAACATATACACACAAAGTAACATTACTGTAAAAAAAGAATATATTGAGGATTCTGCTCTCTACCATATGAATTCTCATCACAGACAGGGAAAGGTACTCCTTTCGAAAGATGTTAAATTAAAGAACGTGCTTTTTGCATTGTGGACCAAGAGGCACCATGGAAATTTTGCTTTAAAGTTGTCAGCATGAATGATGGAAATAAAATCCTTTAAAATATTTGTAAGTGGCTTGGTGAATTGTGTAATGAATATTAAGTACTCTGTTTAATTACTCGGTTAAAGTAGTAACTGAGTGGTGATGCAAGCTGTTTACAAAGTCACCCAGCTTCGCAGTCTAGCTATTGCAGAGGCTGCTCTGCGGGTGTTTGACAGACCCTTGATTCTGGTTTTGAATCAAAAAACATCAAAGGAAAGCAGGAAATGCTGGGGGAACCATGTCCTGAAATGACAAAACCTGACACTTTTTTATGATTCTCCAAACTCAGAGTCATTAAATTGCTCTTCTACTTTTTATTTTTTAATTCAGCAATGCCCAGACTAGGGCTATAAGCTACATGAATTCATGTGTTTTTCTGTGCCACTGTTGAGACGATGAGTTGCATTACGTAGACTTTTACTTGTTTATTAAATGCATTTAAAAATCTTCTAACCAGTGTCTTTGCTGGACAAGAAGCTACAGAGATAAAGCAAAATAGTGCATATATATACACACGCATTCACACACATACACTTTCTTTAAATCAGTGGACCACAAGGTATTTAAAAATAGATAATATTTTTATTTTATGGATGAAAAAAAGCAATATATATTTTGTGATATTTTTGCTAGTTAATTGAAATAGTCTCAGGAAAAATGAGGGACACTTCTCCCTCAAATTATTGATTTGGAGTGGACCAGATAAATAATTTCTGAGGATACTAAGCACTTGATCCAAAGCCCATTGAACTCAGTGGGAGACTTTTTGTCAACTTCAGCAAGCTTTGGATGAAGCTAAAAATATTTTTCCTACTATCTTCAAAGAAGAAGCTACAAACTTAATTAACAATAAAGGAAGAAAGTTGTAGTTGCTTTAGTTATTTTGAAAAAAACCCACCTGGTTATTTCTGGATAACAAATACACATTTTTATATATATATTTAATATTAGAATTCTAGGCACAAATGTAGGACTATTCAAAAATTTATGTTAATTACACTTCATAAAAGCAATAATAACTTGCCCCTATAAGTTAGTTCAGTGTTAACTCACTCTGAATATGACTATTCTTATCTGTTTACAGTATTCAGGTGCAAAATCAACAATTTGTGCTTCCCTTTATTTCTCACAACAGGACATCATTGTTAATATTATTTTGGTTTCATTTTCTCTAGAATAGCTCTAAGTAATCAATTACCTTCTTAATTTTTATGCTCATTCAAGGCCAGTTTGAGTAACGTAAGGTAAAACATAAGGTAAACGTAACATAAGTAACATAAGGCAGTAGCGTAAGATAAAAATTGAAATTAGACACCACTTTTTGGACCTTATTCCCATTAGCTGCAGTAAGAACAAGATTAATTACCAACGCCCAGTTTCAGAAAAATTTGTAGGGAAAAATACCTTTCCGTGTTGCTACACCATTTGACATACTGGAGTGCAGACCATTCTGCAGGTTGTTTCCCTTTCTTTGACCAGGTCTGTGCAACGAAGGGGTAATTTACAGGCTGGGCGCAATCCAAGGAGCGTCGCTTTTGACCCGCAACACAGCAGAAGGGGGGGGGGTTGCTTTGCTGCAGTCCCTTGGCTTTGGCACAGCGCTGTGCAGAGCAGAGGGGCCAGGGACAGCAGCCGCTGCCTCCAAGCTGCCTGGGAATTCATCCTGGGACTGCAATGCTCAAGGAGATGGGAGCTCACGAGTCTGCAGCTGAGTGTTCAGCGGGGGCTGACAAAATCTGAGAAAGAAGGAGCAGGGCTCATACCACCTCATTTAATCTGTCTAAATCATAGATATCTTATCCAAGCTAACCATTTAGTATGTCCCTGTAGTCACTGGAGAGGCATGAGCAGCTCAGCCCATCCTTGGACAGATATCTAAACAATATAGGATAAGCTTGCCTATTGCCTGCAAGAAAGGATTCACTGAGAGTGACACACTCTGCATTTTGAGGTGAGGCAGGAGTCCTACTCAGTCTTTGGCACAGAGACAAGCTATCTGCCCTGGTGTACCCTGATGCCATAAGTCACCCTGGTATCCACAGTGCACCCAGCGCAACAACCCTGCCAGCTGTAGGGAATAATCTACAAAGGCAATGAGCAATCTGAGTTACACTCCTAGGCCCCTCTGCAGGTCATATGTGAAGGACGATACAGAATAAATTTTAGGCAGAGTTAAACCATATTTTGCCAGGACGGAGCTGCCTGGAAACTGACATTAAGGAAACAAAAAAAACAAGAGAATACTTATCAGACTTACTTCTCTGAGGTTCAAATTCCTTCTTCAGAGCTGGATGAAGGAGTCTTCTCCTTTGAGGACACAGACATGAAATCTTCTTGGGAGAGAAAAGGCTTATCCTGAAGAAAGGAAGTCTTCTATATACTGTAGAAAGCATTTCACTGCATCTAATAGAGCATATTGTTCTGAGAAATTATAGCCCTGATTTGAGATCTCTGCTCTGACACTGCTGTATATTATATACATTGATGAAAAAGTTACTGTAAACTATGCATAAACAGTCCAGGGAGCAGAAGATGGAGACAAGGACGTTTCTTCCTTTTTAGTCCAACAAAACTTGAATTTTCTCTGCAGCCTGTATCCCCGCACCACATGTATGTAATTTAGTGAAAGATGTGTAGGTGAAAAAAAAAAACATCGCTACTTCCTCTTAACCTTAAAAGAAATCCAGGAGTAGCCTTAGCTTTTATAAAAAAGCTGACGTTTTGCCCAGGTGGCATGTTACAGAAAACCTACCAAAAAATGACATGACAAACGTCCTTCCACTGGGAAACCTGTGTGGAAAAGCAGTTATTTTCAAGTAGGCATTGAGCTACTCAGCAATAATCTCAGCTGAGGTGCTCATGCAGAAGCCCAGAAGCAGAACCACTGCACAGTAGAGAACCTTATAGTAAAAAAAAAAAACAAAATGGCATCCTGCCTATTGACTTTCGACATCTCCAGAGACGGAAGGCACCTGAAGGGTAGTTTTAGGATTGCAGTTATGTGTGTGACTACCTAACTTCCATCCACATTATGTTTTTGAATTAGATTCTCTAGTATTGGCTTAATTTTAAATGTGAACTGAAAATTAAAATAATTGAAATCATATGTCACAATAGATTTCAGTAGAGCCTGAACTCTTGTAGGATCAGTGAAAATAATCCATCTGAAAATGAGCAGATAAGTATTTAGTGGGAAGAAAATAAATAATGATCTAGCATATTAATGCAATAGTAAAAAGATACAGTTAAGGTTTCTTCCTTTTGAACTCTGTCGGTTGTTAACACAATGTAATCCATTTAAATAAGACAGAGATAAATAGCATCCTCTTATAGGCAATAGATAATGCTGCCCTGCTTCAAATGCAACAACATAAGGAACAGATTTCAAAAGCAAATTTACAAAACTGAAGATAAATGTACTAGCAAAGTGACTAACATCTATACAGGAAAAGAAATGGAACCATGTATAGTGCTCTTTGTGTGACATGTTGTGGTGGAAATAAACAAGAATTGATGAACTTTTATACTGCTGAAGATAGTGATTTCCAGAATTATGGGTAAAGTTAGCCCAGAGTCTAAAAGAAAAAATATTTATGAATTATAATTGGAGAAAATGTGGGTTTTTTTCAGTATTCACAGTCAAGCTCTTTAATGAATCATTGAATGTGGGTGATTTACAACCTTTCTATGAAGTCATAATTATTCCTTTTTTTCTTCTCAGAAAAGAACCATTAAAACGAGTTTTCAGCTTTAAAAAAAGGTTACAAAATGCTGTTAATCCTATAGTCCAGAGTGGTAGTAACTGATTTACATTACAAAATGGTACCTAATTAAGAGCCTGATGCACCTGCAATTTTAAAGGTGGGAAGAATTAACCTGGTTCACCCCCTTCCCTTATCCTTATATGAACAATCACGTGGGGGAAAAAAAACTGAATGTCCCATACTAGTTGAAACGCTAAGTTCCAGTACTCCTAACGAAGGTATGCAGAGAAGTACAAAAGATACAGAATAGCTTGCATACTTCTGAACTCTTGCCTTTGATTCATAGCCTCTCATACCACTGTCTAGTCATTTTTCTTTAAATTGTATTACCCTTTTGTTACACGAAATAGCTTGGATATGATTTATCATCAAGCTAGTGGCAAGTATTTTCCTGAAAAATAGCATGAGTGACTAACAATGCTTTACAAAACTTTAATTTCAACATTATTGCCCAGTAACTCAGAAGAAAAATATTATTCCTGAACAGGTAGAAATAGTAATAATAATAATAATAATAAAGTTTAAAATATTTAATCTCTTCTGCTTTAAGTGTCGGTTTGACAAAGTATCATTTGGCATAACAGAAAACTATCCCATTCCCTTTAACAATCAGTTGAAATGACATATTTTCTTTTAAATATGATACTGTATTTGATGCAGTTCATGACAGTGTTACTAAATAATCGTTTAATAATAAGATCACTTAGCCATTAAACTAGTGCACCTGACGCTAGCAAGCCTGTTCATTGTTGTTAGTGGCTATGAATTGATGTTCACCCCAGTGCTCTTCCAGCTCCCTGTCCCTTTTCCACTTCATGCTAATTCTCTGCTCTGCGGTGGCTGCTAAATGCTGTATTTCAGTTGGTGTACATTTGGATTATACAGGGTTTCAAGAAATAACAGCAGTTTTGTCTCAACACAGTTATTAGTAGGGACTGTGAGTTTCAAGAAGCTGAAATGGTATTTTGTTTCCACTGGGGTGCTGCCAATTAAGCAGCTTCTAAATACAATCAGTGTAATTTACATTGGAAATATTGTATGTCAATCATATTTCAGTATGGAAAAACATACTGAAATTTAATACGTGTTCTCTGTCCAAGTGTATTATTATTATGGCCATATATAATACTGTAGTTTTCCACAGCTGTATGTTGTCTAGAATGTGACCAGTAAATCTCTGGTTTGAATATAAAAAATGTAGTATTGATAGACATTATCGGTGCAGAATTTCAGCATTTGGGGAAAAGATAATGGCATGCAATGCCTTTCCTCTCAAACATAATGATTTGAAATAGTGTACAGGTTGACAGTGAGAACGGCCAAGTGTTGTTATAAGTGATGACTGCTTAGTGCCCCTTTTGAAATGATTACGGTGGGTTCAGCCCAGGCACAGCATTCACATCTCAATTAACTGGTACTAGCAGAAATAAGACAGAATGACCTTTTTTTAAAAAAGAAATATAGGCCATTTTGAATATCCAGAGCTATTACAGAATTTAATGAGGATTGCTTTCACAGGCTCCTAGTGGGTAGGGGAAGATGACAGTTTGTATGGGAATGCTTCTATAACAACACTGTCAGACACTCGCTCAGATGTCCCTTTCCCATTACACTGTAAGAGACTTCACAACTTGAGAGATACAGGACACACTCCAAGTCTCAGAACTGCAAACAAATGAGTAATATGTCTGAGACTGTCTTCCCCCAGAGTTGCTCTCTAAGGGGAAATATATCTCCTTAGAACCTCTCCAAGCAGCAGACTGCCAGTCAGCCAGCTGAAGTGGCCTTGATGTGGGAGATGCTAGAGGGCATAACAGGAAAAGCTGTCTAGGAAGGAAACTTCCAGATCTAACCCTGACCCTACCCCTAGGAAACTTTCAGATCTAACACTAACCCTAACCGTCTCCTCCTTTGCAGAGCTGACAGAAATGGGGCTGGTGTCAAGGAAAGAGAAGCCAAGAGAAGGTCTGCAAGCAGTATATGTGATTATGGGTCAGGCAGATAACAGCTGGGATGCCTGAGGTCAGGAGGCTTTATGTCTCTGCTAAACAGTGTGAGTGAAGGTTGTATCTGTGGTTTGTGTGAAACTTCCTGAATTTCACATCAGCAGGGCTTTTGCTCCATGTGTATTGAGCTCACAGAACAACCGCTTCCCTTAGCCACTGTTGTCCTGAGATTCACATACACCTGCTGACATCATGTAAATCTTCTCTCTACCTCACCTGGGAATTTGCTTAGTATGGAGTGCTACTGCTTGTAAAAGGAAAGAAGAAAAGGAACATTCCCTATTTCCATCCCTTCCATGTTCCTGGCAGGAAAGTGTGCCAGGTAGTACTGCCAAACGTTGGAGAGCTGGCTGCTCTGTGCCACTGATAGCAGGACCATACAGTGGGAGACTGGACAGTACATGGCAACACAGAGTAGAACACAGCTGCTCATAGTACTGTTCATGTCCAACTTTGACATCGCTTGACACTGTAAAATATACAAACATGATGTTACCTCCAAATCATCCTATTATCTTCAGTGCTATGTAATTCATTTCAGAACTGAAGGGATGACAAACCTGACATGTAACCATGTTATATTCAACCTAAAACCTGTTCAATAGGACCACCCTTCACTACCCCAGTGTTCTCACTCATTGCCCATGAACAACAAACTTTCCTTTCCCTGGGGCACTCAGTAATGCTTCAGTTCAGATTCAGATGTGGCACTAAAATTCCCCTGAGAGAACTTTAAATCATTTCTGAATAGGATTCTGTCTCACCCTAAATATTTCGTCTGTTGAAATCCATAAGGTAGTTGATAATACACACTTGTTTATAATGTAATGCCAAAAGAAGATACTTGACATGTTACGCATACAAATTCTGGCATACTTCTTTTCTACAAAAGACATGTCTTAAAAATGTGGGGTTCATTCTTTCCTCAGATTTATGATATTGTTTGAGGACATTTGGGGTTAACAGTCTTCTGAAAAAAAAAATCTAAATTCCTTTAGGAAAACAAATGGAAATAAAAAGGTTTTGCCTGCTGTGCCATTTAACGTATGACAGAATTAACATAGCATCTAAAATTTTGTTGCTGGTCACATGCTGTTCAGCAAGTCAGCTGTGTTAACTCCTCTCCACAGAGTTCACACTTTCTCTCACCTTCTTTTAGGCTTTATCAGCAGCTCCCCATTCCATGTGAATGTCCTTTCCCTGCTGCTTTGATTTTTCTCTCTTTCCTTATATTGCATTTGCTTGTGTCTTTCCCTCCATTACCCTTTTGCCTTTGCACTTACCTTTGAGTACTGTTTCTGGGTTGTTTTGTTTTTTTTTTTTTCCCTGTGCCCTTACAACATTCAATAACCTGCAGATAGGTATTTTAAGTTATCTGAGAGATCATCCTCCTTGTTGCATGACAGTGCTTTTTTGCAAAAGAATTGATTCGTTTTTCATCCATGCATCATGATATAAAACATAAGATTCCTACGTGAAAATGGCATTGTCTCTGATTTTTAAGGATGAAGGAAAAAACACATAGTAATAGAGGGTCTTTAAAGTATGTTTTCATTTTTGTTTGCTGTCCTACTTACGATTTTTTCTCTCATCATTTTCTCACTCGCTTCTACCATTGTTCTCTTTCATCTTTCAAGACCGGAATGCCTACAATATTTAGCAATAACACTATTGCTGTTTGGAATGCGCAATTTTAGTGTATATATTTAATCTGAACAATCTTTTATATTTATCAGATTAATTATTCATAGTCTTCAAAGGAAAAATCATAGAATGGTTTGGTTGGAAGGAACCTTAAATATCATCTAATTCCAACCTCACTGACACGGGCAGGAACACCTGCCACTAGATCAGGTTGCCCAAAGCCTCACTCAGCCTGGCCTTGGACACTTCCAGGGATGGGGCATCCACAACTTCTCTGGGCAACCTGTTCCAGTTCCTCACCACCCTCTGCCAGTTTAACGCCATTGGCCCTTGTCCTATCACTACATGCCCTTGCAAAAAGTCTCTCATCAGCTTTCTTGTAGGCCCCATTTAGGTACTGGAATCAATCAGGATTTAAGAAAAAGGACAGAGAAATTCCTGAAGACAGAGGCTGCTTAGGCAGTTAGTTTTGAAGAAGAAAGAGACTGCTAAAAGGGGAAGTTCAAGAAGTGACATTGCTGTCAGTACTGCTCTCGGCCTTTGTCCCACTGTGGTTTTGGTGACCTGCTGAAGGCCTAGAGCTCCATTAAGACACAGGAGTGTATGGCTCTGCTCAGTTCCTGTCCCTCTCATGGTACATGTCATCATAAAGTCATGGTCCCGTGTTACTGCAAGTGCTCAGGAGGGACAGTTAATCTCACTGCTTTAACTGCTGAAGAGACACTAATGGGAAATTGATAAGAAGCTTAAAGTTATTAAACACCTGTGAGAAACCATTTAAAGCAGAAGAGAGTTCTGCATCAGTGAGGCCATAATCCTGCATCCACACTTTGTGATGCTTTTAGGGGAAAATCCAAATCAGTTAAGGGCCATATTTTAGTGACTGTTGCATACTTTATTTCACCTCACAGCAATCTCAGAGAATCAGATAACAAGCAGATAATAATTAAATAATTATGAAAGTTGATGGTCAAATTAATAAATCCCATGGTATGCTTTGACAACTGTAT
This sequence comes from Tauraco erythrolophus, assembly GCF_009769465.1. Taxonomy (NCBI): domain Eukaryota; kingdom Metazoa; phylum Chordata; class Aves; order Musophagiformes; family Musophagidae; genus Tauraco; species Tauraco erythrolophus. The sequence goes on along the minus strand of NC_141465.1, from coordinate 45,350,197 downwards.
CTTGCGCGTTCAAATTCACCCTTTGCTGAATCAGAAACTTCAGGAAAGTTATCTGATGTATAAAGCAAGGGAAAGAAAATGAGGGCTCTTCTGTTCTGATGCAAACTAAGTTGCTGGTTAATTGTGCAGCCTTTTGTAAATCACTATGGGTGTGAGGGCCAGATTCAGAAAAAGCTACAAAGGGTTGAAGGCAGACAGGCAGCTGCTGAGACCCCTCGCTTATATTCTGAATGACAAAGGCATGAGCCAGGTCATGTGTAGGAGCAATAAGGTTGTGTGATGTTACAGAACTATGTCCATGCTAATATGTCCACCTGAGAGGCAGAACTTCATACTATGGACATGGCCAAGTGTTGCAACCTCCCAGTTGCTTAGTAGAAAGGTGAGAGAAGTGTTGACAAATTTTGTCCATGAAGTTTCCCAGACTTTAGGGATTCCTTTAGTTGTTCAGGCCACTGACTTATAAGCATTTATTATTGCAAAGTCTCTCTTTTCTTTGTATGTTCCATTGCCAGGAAGGAATGAGTAGGCAGAGAGTTGAGATGTTTTTACATTTTCCTTTTTTTGCTCAGTTGGATACAGAACAACCAAAGCATAAGATGATTGTAAATTGGTGAAAATTAGAAAGTAAATGTTCAGTGAACAAAGCTTAATAATTATTAAATTTTTAATAATAGGTATGAATTAGTAAATCAGGTGTTTTAACAGAAGTTGTAATTTACCAAATGAATTACAGTTTAATGTATCTGTGTACTGAAAAGCTGAAATTTATTTCCAGCAAAAATGTTATTTACTGGGAGAAATCTTTATGAAAGAAAGACAGGCACTGTCTTCTCACGACCGACACATTTGTTCATGTTTTTCTGAAAATGCCACTGTGCATTGGTGGTGGTCAGGCAGTAGGTTGGGGAGTGCATGTTTCCTTTGTCCAGGTGGGTGCACTCTGGCAGCAAGGTGATGCTGTGTTTGTGTTTGCAACCGCAGAGCACTTTGAGCCAGGAAGAGCAACAGGTCTGTAGCACAAGGAGAAAGCAGAGGAACAGTAACACAAGCTGTGACAGTCAAATATTTTTGATTCTACAGGGCATTTTGTTTTGATGAATCGTTTCCTGATTTCTCTCAGCCATCTCTACTGGAGCTTTATTGGTGAATGGGTTGCAGCTGGGTATTCAGACTGTGCAGGACTACAGCAGAAGTTTCCTGGAGGAAAAATTTCTTCAGGTTTTGACTCAGCCTTTACTGACCTAAACATATGGAAAACAAATAGAAAACATACCGCCTTTGACAATCTTTGTAATCACAACAGTGAAATCATCCTTAAATGACAGTTGTTTCAGAGACCATAGATCTTCTGAAATATCCTATTGCTGATCATAAGCGAGATTTTTTTTTTTTTCAAAGGATATGCTGTGGCTCACAAAGGGAGCTGTATTCTGCTCTAACAGGGGATCTGATACGAACTACAGTGAATGTATAGATGCACATTGCTTTTACTCTACCGAATATAGAAGTAATGAACAAAACAGTTTTGCCAAGTAAGATCTTTTTTCTCATAAATTCTGAATCTCAAGAGAACTATTGATTTTCTGTAGCCTCTGCTCCATACCTTCTGAAACACAGGAAAAAATCACTATTAAAATTAGCAAAATTTCCAAATCTCCTTAAAAAAAATTTAAAAAACCCAAACAAACCCAACTAATGCACCAACCAACCTTCAAAACAATCCCCATGCCACAAATCAATACTTCTTGAAGAAACTCTGGCAGAACTTTGGAATTTTGATCTCTGCTCGCTATCCGTTTTTGTGAGTCTACAAGATTTGGTATCTTGATTCGTTATTTTTCTTCTTGACTGTTACTTCTGAATATTCCAAGTCTATTTTTTTTCTCTTTTATTTGATATATACATCCTTCCACCTATCAAAACCTGAAGGTATAGATAGCTTGGTGTGATAACAACCAGAGGAAAAAGCACACCTAAAGGATAATCATGTCATAAGCTTAAACACAAGCTCTCCTATGAACATTTTTTTCTGTAATTTCTGAATCATGTTTCCTCTGAGGTTTTCATCAACATGAGTTTGGAAATGCTGACGGGGAGTGAGAAGGTTTGGGATTAAAATGCCGTGTGCTTGACGATGAGCATACGGATTTTATCAGTAGTTTTGTTGTTACTTGTTTAGTCTTCACAGAGCTTTCTAAAGGACTGCAACAATGCAGATGCCAAAATTAAGTCTGCTGAAATTGGATTTTTCCATCACTATCTGTGGAAATGCAATTAAATAGGACAATGCAAAGAAAATTCTATTCTTTAGAAGTGCTTTCATTCCAGTTTGCAGTTTCTCCTCCATTCCAGAAAATCCTTTATTTTTCTGATCAATGCAGGGTCAAATGAAGACAATAACAAGAACAACTCTGAAATGTGCCTTTAGCATCACAGAAACTTAAGAACGGCAGACTATTCTCATTGCCTGAAGTACTGCATTCCAAAATGAAAGCATAAATTAGAATAAGAATGATATGCAAATTGGAAAAATCAGTAGCAGTTATGCTTACATGGTACTAAAGATAAACAAACTGCCTTGTTTGTATTCTACAGCAATAGGTTTAACTGAAAACAACTTTTTTTGTGTGTGTGTGTGTATCTGTCTGAATAAAACATTTCCTAACAACACAAATGTCTAACTTACATTGGAAAGTCTGTTGAGTCTCAGTGTTGGCTCAAATTTGGGAAGCACAGAGTAAACTAAAGACAGGAAAAGTTCTCATGGACTAGAAATGTACCTTACAGCAGGTGGGTCTTTGATGTTGAATATGTGAATATATATGAATTCATATATGTGAATACGTGAGTTAAAGAATTTTAGAAAAATACAAAATAAAAATGTAAGTGACTATATCACTCTTTAGCTTTTGTATTGTTGATTTTAGCATGATATGGTCAAAATCAAAGAATGACTGAATCTGTTTGACCTGAATCATTACTATCTTTTAATACATATATTGAATTATGCATTCAAGGAAATACTGTACATTTAAACAAATGTTTAAGCACAATTTAACTATTAGCAAAGCAGGGTTAAAATTTCAATTGTTTAAAATTTTATTGCTTTGTGAAGGGGCTAGAGAATCAGTATATTGCTCATGCCATCAGAAACAAACAGTGGTTCTAAATAAGAGCAATTTTGTCTAGTATTGATATCCACACTCTTTTGTGGAAAAGATTAGCAAAAAATGTAGAAATGAAGGACTTCCCACCCTGAAGGGCTGGTATCTTTTGGAAGAAGTATGACTTCTGCACCAGAGCTCTAGTGAGTTAAATATTCTGCAAAGAAATCAAGAATAGTGTAAGGACAGAGAAGGTCATATATAAAAAAGGAATAATAGAAAGTCAAAGGTTCAAATTAAATCAGCTTTGGAAAAAAACACATTTCTAATGCCTGTGATTTGGAGAAAGAAAAAGGCTTTGCAAAATTATAGAAAGTTTGTTTCAAATTTTGTTTATCTCAATGCCAGCTTTTCAAATTTGTGTGCGTACACTATAGACTTCTCGTAGTTTCCTCTTTCCCCTGAAATTTAAGTTGTAGTCAGAACTCTTAGACATAAAAAAAATATGGAAGTTTATTTGTGCGTTTTGGTTTTGTCTGTTTTTTTTGTTTTCATTTTGGTTTTTTTTTCAGTACCTCTAGTCACTTTTGTCTCAGATGTACAGAATGATAGTTGGTTCACTTTTAGCATACAAGTAATCTCATAACTAATCATTCTTTTTATTAGAACTATATAATGATTTCACTTAGTGTTCCACAGAGCATGGAGAATTGTAAGATGTAAACCAAAGATGATGTATTCAGTATGCTATTCTCTGGAAGTCAAAGTGATTAATAACATACTGGATTAAAACCAGAAACAAACTAGAAGAAGTGAAACAGCATCAAATTCTTATTGAGGATAGTTCTAAACTACAGCCATAATAGACAAATTTTTAATTACTACACAACTGGAAGTCCTGTGACTGAATGGACTTGCCTAAATTAAAGAAGCAGGTGCTGTAGACTATATAACATAGCTCTTTTTGGGGTTTTTAAAATTATAAAATAAAATAAATAGGTACAGAGATGCCTACATATTGATTAATGACCAACTATTCTGGGAAAGTTAATTCCTAATAATTTTTATAGCAAGAAACTTAAAATCTATAATTAATACCGTTAAGCGCATAATACTAAACAGATTTTAAAGTTTAAAAGGTTTAAAAATCACAAACTATATCTTCTACCAAAAAAAAAAAAAAGTGTCATTCAGGAAGTGTTATTCACTTTTTCACCTTTAGTGATTAGTGGCTTGGATATTAAATGTTTCAGTTTTTCTCACATACAGATCTCAGATTCTTTTGAAATCCGATTGGGACAGTATATCCTATATTTTGTTGTTGCATTATTATGACATTTCTAATTAAAAATGTGGCAGTACTGATTAGCCATTTAACATAGTGTCTGATTTTTTGTATTCTTGTTTGCTTTTGATAAAAACTTAATATTGACAGGAAATGCCACATACATTGTAATGGCCTCAGAACTGTATATGCAAAACTGCCTGTAAAGTAAAAAAAAAAAAAAAAGAGACGTAAAACTCTTGAAAAAATAGAAGAATTATGCACAAAAAAATAATAAACCAAATATCCTTAATTACACAACTCCCTAATGTCTTCTTCACATGCTGCGGGCTCTTTGTTATTCTTAAAAGAAGCAGGGATCTTAGGAGATTGCTTATGCAATTGCACTTTTAATTATGACTTTATTAGTTTAAATAAATACTGATATTTTCATATGTTCATGGATGCATTTCAGTGGTTTGTTAACTCACAGAACACTAGTTTTGATCTATGCTGGAGCTTTGCCCTGTCTAGAGCCATGAATGAGTGTGACTTCTGCACTGCTGCAGATTTCTTAAAATAAATAATTAAAAAAATTATCCAGAAGAATCAGGAGACTGCTTATGTGCTCAGCAGAGTAAAGGATGAGATATTCATTAATTCCAGTCATGAAGGTAAAAGCCTTATCTGGTGACTGCAAAATGAGATTTTATAAGTTATTATTTATCTTGTATCATAGAGCGAAAATTAGCTGTGTAAATAGTCTCATAGTCTCAGATTCCTCTGCCCATATCAAAATTTATGACAGAGAATATATTCAACCTGCCTCTTCTCTGTACCCCACACAACTTTTCTCTCCCTCACTGTATCCCATGATAAAATCCAATATTCAATCCATCGCTATTTGGACAAGGTGGGTTTGTTTAAGCAAGCAGGTAGGCAGACATAAGAAAGTAGGTATCAGATTGCACACAGCATCAAGCTGTTAGCCAGTTATGGCCTGGGAATAGTACAAGGTGACTTCCAGTAAAGTTGACAATGATCAGCATAAAATCTCTCGAACAATCGGTGTAAGATCTGTCATTAGGCATTATAAGACACTATTTGGTTAAATCACTCTCTAGGTTGTAACGTCAAGACCTGGATGGATGGATGGATGGATGGATGGATGGATGGATGGATGGATGGATGGATGGATGTCTCAGTGGCTGTGGTGGGCATGATTCATTCCCTTCAGACCTGCATGGAGTACCACAGACTCCGGACTCATGACAGAAGGCAGCTAGGACTTCGTTCATCTATCTGCAAACAACTAACCGTGCCAGGGGTTCAGCAAGCTAAAGTGTTAGTTTTTCATGGAACAATGGAAAGTGGAGCTCACACAGTTCTTTCTGCTCATGGAACAATGGAAAGTGGAGCTCACACATTTCTTTCTGCTCATTTCAGTCTTTCCACTGAAGAAAGATTAATACAGGACGTAACTGGTGCCTTCCTAGAGATGATGTGAAACAATCTTTATTGGTCTTTTTACAGTACCTGTATCAGGAGGGCCAAAGCCTCGTAGCTCACTGTCTTCAGACTTTCTAACAGATCCTATACATTGACATTAAGAGATTACAAAAGATCAGACCCAATATGGATCTGTTTTGTAAACACCTATGAATCTATAGCACCCCAGTGCTCCCAGAGGGTGGTATATTCATATATACACGAGTTTACAACATCCTACATGTTGAACTGGTATTTACTGGTCTCGGCCATGTAACACTCATTTTGCCAGAGGAGCACCAGTGGCTAACTCTACCTTTCTCCTGGGTATGGGAGCCTGCAAATATCCATTCCCGTTTTCATCTTGTCTTTCATGTTTGGTGGCTGTAGGTAGGCTGGTCAGCTGGCCGGGATTTCAGAGCTGATGAGCATGCAAACAGTATACATTGTTACTTATTAATTAGTACTTATTCTGGCTGGCTGGTAACTCATTTAGCAGACTGCAGTGATGTGTCCTACCAAACCACGAGTGCTTAGATGTGTAGGAGATTCTAGCAATTACAGGCTGTGACAGCAGGTCTTCTCAGTGGAGGTGGCCAAAAGCACATCAAAGCTGGCTGCACAGAGAATACTGAATTCAGATCAAAGTCTACCCTTGTTTGTGTAACACTCATGGACAAATCTGAAGATACCTAAAAGAGTCCTTGAAGCTCCAGTACAAACACTCTGGCTAAGGGTTTTACACCTTCTAGCACATTGATGCAAGACTGTGGAATGTTTTTTTCACATAGCTAAGGATTATCACGAAATTCAACACTCCCTGGTACCAGAATAAAGTACTCTTTGACCTTGTCTTCTCTACTGTAAATACAATGCAAACCGTAGATGAAAAATTAATAGTATTTTTCCCCAGCACAAAACATCTTAACCATCCAAGCTGTCATTCTGTACATGCTGCTGTCCCAAGAGAATAAACAAGTGTCATATGAGCTATGCAGTGTGCTGTAAGCATCTCCACCAGAAGGAAAAATATGCACAGTCATTCCCTATCATTCCCAAGTGTGTCTGCCGGCCAAGTCTTGTCTCTTTCAGCATTCAACACTGAAGTGTTATCTCACTCGTAAACAGAGTGCTTATAAATGTCTATATATAGAGCAAGAGCTCTTTTGGGGATGGACTTTTCTTCTGTACCAGTTCATGCCATTGCCCCAGTACTGAGATGTTCTTAACTGTCTGAGAGCCTGAGAGTTGTGGCAGCATGGGAGCACAGGCAAGTAGTGAATGATGATAAGAAGCATCTAGTCTGTTGAACAATGGCAAATTTGGGTTTTAGGTTACAATTATAAATGACTGGCATGCAGAATAGGCCTTACTAGCTTTTACTCGCTAAATAGAGCAAGCATACATTGTTATAAATCTCATTAGACTGACAGTCGTGCCTTACTGGTGACTGAAAGAAGCTAAATGCAGTTATAATGGGACCAGATAAGTCTTGCTTCCAAAATATGTTTTATTACATTCCGAAATAGCTTGTATTAAACTAAACAATGAGGGACTTAATTACTTCCAAGCCTGTTGATTCATTACGAGACAATAGCTTTTTAATACGATATTTGGCAGCTGACTCATCTCAGGACTCAGCTGGTGCCTTACATAACATAATACTGTGACTAAGATACAGCATAAATCTTGCAGCACTGAATCTCTGGGAAAAACATATCCACTATTGCAAATAACAGCCTGTTACCTAAAGAAAAATCAGTATCAAACCAAGTATCAGTTTCCTGTTCACACATAATAAACCACCGCATACACTATTGCTTTTTCTGTTGTTGCTCACAAATTTCCTTGCTGTTTTTTATACCAGGATTTCTTTCCAACTCTGCCACCCCTCATAAATAAAACAGCTGTGTAGGTAGGTAGTTTTCACTTATCAAATTAGAGCTGAGCCCCTAATACTGTTTCACCTGCTGTTATAATTAGGCCCACGAGAACAGACAGACAGCTGTTTTCCTTCTCTATCGTTATGTTATCTTATTTGTATTAAAACTGAAAAAAATCTTACAGTTGCAGAGTATTGTTCTGTAGCAGAAGCTGGCAGAGTCAATAAGGTTCAACGCAGACTGACTCTCTTCCCTGCTGTGCCTTGACATTTCAGCAGATACGGTGTTACTCCACACTTATTACGATTTAAAATGTACATGGAGTGGGCCTCTCACTCTGCTTGAAACTAAATCCATTTGAAACGTATGGAAGGATCCCAGAATAACAGAATTAGTTCATTTTATCATCAATTCTTAGGTTGTGTATCATAAATCAATCTCATGCCACAGTGTTTCTTTCATGAATAGGTGTGAGAAGGGATGAATAGTTTTGCACTTACACCTGAGGAACGCACTGTAAGAAAGCTTGAATCCCTGGTTTTTCTTGCTGGAGCTGTGTTTTCATGTTAGCTGTAGGCTTGGGCTTGTACTTTAGCCTAAAATCAATCTCTGGCTATCCTCTGTGGCTACATGTTGGGTCTCTCTCTGGCGCTAAGCCTCAGCAAGCCCTGGGAAGGGAAACGAAGAAGGTCAGGGAGGGTGAGAGAGGACCCAGCGCACACTTGACTCCTGCCCCTGCATGCACAACTGGAGTGACCTCCTTGGCTGTATATGGTCAAGGGCGTCTATTAAAGTAATCATGTTCGTTTAGTAACCCTGTGTAAAACCAAGGGGGCTCTACCTACCACTGCCTTGTGGACAATAAGCACTGTGCTGCTCATGCTCTGCCTAATGAGAAGTAAGCTACATTTGCACTGATGTCTCCAAGATCCAAAGGAAGATAAATGCACAGCAAATTAAATAGAACAAGTGATATTATGGGCAACAGGTTGGTCAAATATCACAAATTAATTATCTCTCATCATCTGTACTAATTTCTTCAATTGTCAATAACCTCTACCTTATTTCACTTAATTTATCTTCTTGCTTATCATGTGGCAAAATCATATGGAAAATTAAGGAGACTCTGTGTTGGCCAAATCATATCCTCTTTCTCAGCTTTAAAGCGACATACATTTTCCGCTAAAACAGTAATGACTCATTAACAGACTGAGAGGTGCACTGATGGAGAAATCCAACATATTCGTAATGCATAAAGTTGTCAAAATTCCCCTCTAAACCAGGCTATTTCTGGGACTACATTAATTGTCCTTTAAGATAGGTATTTCTACATTAAAAAGATTTGACAAGTCTACATTTGAGAGGTTTTGGTGACTTCCCAAATTGGCATATGAATACCTATAATTTCTGATTTATGCCCCGAAGTCGAACAATCCCTCAAAATACTAAAGTAATAAAAACTAACCATGGTAATATACTGCAGCCTGTGTGTTTGAAACTGTGTAGGACACAAACTTTAAAACAACCATAAATTAATTTACTATAACAGCTTTTTACATTACATTGGTAGTAAAAATGTTCTTAAAATGAAAAAAACACTACGCTTAGTTACCTTACCATGTTTTTGCATTACCAGTATACATTAAAAGGCCCAAAAGTTAATATTAATGATTCCAAATAACTCCGAAGTGTAACAAATATTGCTGTGCTTCATTCTGTTAAGATAGGAATTTTTTTTGTAATGTATTTTACTTGACCTAATTTCCTTATGATGACTGTGCAAGGTAGCTGTTAACATTATCAATAGACATTGAGGTGTAGACCTCAAAAATGCAGAGCACAAAAATGTCTCACTAAAGTTGATGACAAAGATAGGCATTTGGATTCTGTGGGCATCTCCCAACTATGCAACTAGTTCACTGCTTTGTGCTGATGAAGAATCCATGTGAAAAGGTATTAAACGTGGAAGCAATGCCAAATACTCTCTAATACAGAAGACAACAGAGAACCAAGTTCAAGAAGCTCTTTCTTGACATATTTAAAAAACACACAGATGCACGTAAGCTGACAAGGGTCTTTTGCAGAAAGACCATCACACAGAGTGCCAGATGGAGAAGTGGGTCTGTGAGTAGCCTGAGCTCGGGCTACATTTAGGGTAGTTTAGCCATGCAGCACTAAGCTTCAGGCCATCTGTGCCCAGTGATGGGATGCATAAAGCTGGTGCAGAAAATAGGATACACTTGATCTACTCCATGGCTTGTACTCTGAGGGACAGTGGGGACGTAGCCTGAATCTAAACAAAAGCATGCTGTTGAGGTCATAAAAAGTTCCTGCGAAACAAAAGAATATATATGCTGGAAAGAGGGTTAATACGACATTTACAGAACAGTATGTATAGGGAGGCTCACGACATGCAGTAAAGAGGTGGGACTTCGAATGCTGTGTAAGAGGAAAAAGATAGTGAGAATATGAAAAGGAAGACATGATACAAGTGAGAATGCAGGAGGAAGTTGTTCTTCATAAAAGTGAAGCAAAAATGCTGAAAGGTTTACTGAATCCATTAAAATGTTTTGAAGAAAACATAATTTTGTGTAAAAAAGTGAAAAATCAGCAGCATGACTGTCTAGACATGGGAGAATCATAGAACCATAGAGTCATAGAATGGCTTGGGTTGGAAGAGACCCTAAAGATCATCTAGTTCCAACCCCCCTGGCATAGGCAGAGACACCTTCCAATAGATCAGATTGCTCAAAGCCTCAGAAATGTCAGATTTTTAGAAAAGAAAAATATATTCTGGTAGAACAACTACTGGAAAAGAAGACTAGATTTTGGAGACATGAGATCTTCATCAAGGGAATTTTGAAGTTATTCACTATTAAAAATTTTTCTGAAGAGAACCATTATCAATTGTTTCTCCATATACAACAAAACTGGATGACAATAATCTGCTCAGTGAGCTTCAAAAGAAATTTAAGTCAGCTAACAGGAAAAAACAAATGTCTAATTCTTAGACAAGAGAAACACTAGAAGTGAAAGAGTGATATTGTGAATTGTCTTCTTTTGGAGGTCTTTTAGAAATAGACTAGGCAACCAAAAAGCCCATATATCCAAGACAGACTAGTCAGTTTTTCAAGGCCCTTTCTAGTCCTATTAAGAAATCACTTAGCATATGGCTGAGCTCTGATTTGTGAAGCCATGTTCACATGAGATTTTCCTTGTTCTCTTTTCCCCATTTGAACTAATAGCTGCAACTTGCTGATTTCTGGGTTTTTTACTACTGTCTATCAAGAGGAAATTAAATGCTGTTTAAATGCAAGAGAAGCTGAACTGGAGTCCAGTCCAAAGATATCTCATTTTCTGCTTACATACAGATGTTTCTTCTTGCTGGAAGATGTCACGTTAACAGTCTATGGAGATATGTTCTTTCTTGTTTTAGCAGGAATAAAATGATTTTAGGGTAACTACATAATAGCTTATTATTTTTCTTCCCTCAAAAATAAAGGGTGGGTGGGGGTGGAGAAGAATTGGATGGGTCTCATAATATAATTAAGGAACACAGCCTGGTAAGAGATCCATTTATTACCTTGCAGTTCATGAACACGGCTTGATGTCATTCCATGAACCAGAAAACTGATAGTTTTGAAATAGTTCTCAGATCTGTCCTGCGCATCCAGCTACATATGCAGAGTTCAAACCATGTGTCTGTACACATCATTGATTTTGCAGGCTTTCAGGTCAGTTATGAGTTTTAAAAGAGCTGCATATGGTCAAGTAGCAAGTATGCAGGGATTTCAGTGTTCTCACTTCAGCACACCTAGACACAAGCTAAGTTTCTCTGGTAAATTTTTAATGCCGTAATCTACATGCAACAATTGAAGCACTGTTAAATTATTTAAAATAGTTTCCATAAACAAGGGAAACTTTTAGAATGATATGCCAAAACCAAATCCATCAAAGCTATAGCCAGTGTTCTTGCAGAGTGTGCTGATTCTCAGGTAAAAGCCAGTATGTTGCAAAAGAGGGAGGGAACAGACTTGCACCAACAACTTTCCAGGATCTAAAAAAACCAGTAAGAAATATGTGTGCCTAACATCCTTGAGGGGAAAAAGATCAACTCTTTACATAAAAGGAATTAGTACAGAAGATTCCAGAAGAAGATGTACCATGGAGGAAAAGCCAAAGTAAGTGTAAAAAAGTAAACTTGCTTTATTTTATTTCTTAGACTGAGTGTTTCTGTGCTGTCTGGGGTAGAATGAAATGCCTGAAGGGATCTCTGTAACTGCTTGAAAAACATCTTCTCCATTATTTCAAGACTTCAATCACCAATTTCATTTTGTTATTTTAAAATCACAGAATGTGTGTATCCCACACTACAGATAACCTGACTGATTATAAAAAGCAATCCCTAGTTATTGCAGAAAAAACATCCAACACACTAGATTGTGTATATCTATAAGAAAAAGAAACAACCACAAAACTGATTTTGTGCTCACAATGAAACTCTTGTAAACTCCTGCCCCTCTTCCATCTTTACCAGCACAGCCACATGAACTTTCAAGGCAGTTTGCACGTCACAATTCCAAAACTCGGAAACCTCATGGAAAAAAAACCTGTCTGAATCTTTTTTCTAGATCACTGTAGTGTTTCTCATATTCCTCTGCTGAAAGCAACACAGTAAAGCTTGATATATGGATAAGGCACAAACAAACCTTAAATACGCCTAGCTAAGTAAAATATTATAACTTAAATCTTAAGCACTAAAGTTCACTTTATATCAGCAGGGACCCAGGTCATCACAGAAATACGTGTTTGTAGCACAGTCTTCCCTTTGACTGATGTTCTTCATTCCTTCCATCTTCAGTGCAGGGCATGTTACATGAGACCTCACTCCCCTCAGAGAATGTCAGGGGTCTAGACTGGACGCTCCAGGCACAACCCAACCTTCGGTGAGGAAACTCCATCTTCCTTCCTGTCGTGGCTGAGCTCAGACAGCAGCTAAATGCCACACAGTCGCTTGCCTGCCCTCTGTGCTGGGTTTGCGTGGTGGGGTTTTGTAGCGGGGAGGGGCTGCAGAGAGACCCCCTGTAAGGAGCTGCCAAAAAACTTTCCGGGATCCAAAACCAGTGACACCGGTCTCTGGCCAGGTCGGACCCCCCATTCCCTCAGGCTGGGGCCGAGTCAATCAGCGCCTCTGCAGATGTTCTATTTAGGAAAGGGACAAAGGAGCTGGAGCCGGGCTGGACCTGCAGTGCAGAGCAGAGCAGGGAGAGGGGGAGGCTGACCCTCCCTGGCCCTCCGGGGCGGGCGGCTGCCCACGCTGGGCCACCGCCACCCACCTGGAGATGGCCGCATTGGCGCAGCTTGGAGAGCTCTGACGCGCCCCGCTCCCAGGGTGCTTGCTGGGAGAAGCTAATCCTGCTGGGACTGATGAGGTTCATCGGGCCAGTCAGGCCCTGTACAGCTGCAGCAGAGAGAGGACTGAGATGGGAGAGAAACAGCCACACAGGCACTGGGTCAGTACAGATGGAGCGGGAGGAGGTGCCGGAGCTGGGATTCCCCTGCAGCCCGTGGTGGGACGGCAGCGGCCCCCTGCAGCCATGACAGACTCGGTGGGGCACAAACCCACTGGCAGCCCATGGAGAAGCCCGTGCTGGAGCAGATGTCAGCTCCCTAAGAAGCTGTGACTATGTGTGGAAGAAGCCCGCGCTAGAGCAGTCTGATGAGTAAAGATTGCTTCCTGCGGGAAGGGCTCATGTTGGAGAAGTCTGTGGACTGTCCCTTAAGGAGGGGATCCACTGGAACAGGGGAAAAGAGTGTAAGGAGTCCTCCTCCTTTAAGAAAGGAGCCGCAGAAAAAATGTGTGATGAACTGACCTGCAAACCACTTCCCTCCATTCCCTGTCCCTCTGAGCCATTGGAGGAGAAGGTAGAGGCAGGAGTAAGGGAGAGGTGGGGGGAGGTGGTATTTTTAAGATCTGGCTTTGCTTCTTGTTATCCTCCCAAGTAACTGTTAATAAATTAAATTGATTTGTTCCCAAGCCAGGCCTATTTTGCCTGAGGCCACGGTAAGTGGGTGATCTCTCCCTGTTCTTATCTCGACCCTCAGGCCTTTTGCTACATTTTTCTCCTCTCCATCTCTCTGAGGGGGAGGAGTGAGCAAGCGGCCTCGTGTCAGCTTAGCTGCCCGCTGGGCTGAACCATGACGTCTTCCTCAAACCCCAGGGGGTGGGGAGAGAATTGAAGGGGAAAAGGGAAAGAGACCCGTGGCTTGAGATGAGAACAATTTAATAATAATATATGTGTATATATATGTATAATGATAATAATATATACAAACAAGTGATGCACAGTGCGATTGCTCACCACCCAGTGACCAATACCTGTCCCATCCTTGCTAACAATCCCAAAACAGATAAGTCCTTGCCTTGCAGTCCTGGATGAGTGAGAGGCAGGAAAAGAGAGTGGAAGGGAGATAGTACTCCGATAGTCCGAGAGTGAGAGCTCTCAGAAGAGCAAAAACCCTTCTTTCCAAGCCTTCCAAGGATTCCATGATTAGGAATTGTGATTCACACACAGGACTGGACACATTGATCATCAAGGCACGTGTGCTTTTAACGAACTTTTCCAATGAGAATCAAAAAATTCATCCCAGTTTCAGTGTCAGTGTCAATTAAAGAATAGTTTTGTGTTATAAACATCCCAGTCATACAAGATTATAATCTGATTATATCAGTTTATATGGTACCCCATCATTCATGGTTGATTAAAAAACTGATAGGCAGCTTGGTCACATTCACGAGGTAGACTCGATGTGTGCTTAACTTTCAGGCACGCTGTTCAGATGTGCATGCACTGGTGTTACATGTGCCTGTCCCAATTCTTTCTTTGATGAGTGATGGATGCACTGCTCTGGACACATTGCTCCTAAAGCCTGCTTCTCTGAGCCACTGAAGGACAGAAGCATGTGTAAGGTCAGAATGGAGCCACCTGGAGTCCCTGGTGTGAAAACAGATAGCTTGCTGCTTGCAGCTGAGGATCAAACAGAGTGGGGAGAGATAGAGAGGTGGTAGAGGTGGCCTATATTATGTGACGGGGAGATGTTGTCTCTTATCCTATTGTAAGGAGGTGCACACCCTCCTCCACATTCCCTCACCATCATTTCTCTGGTTGCATCCAGTCCTGCAGCTTCATCAGCCTAAACCAGATGAAAGCTCTTTTTCCTGAGAAATTGAACTCCCTGACATTTTACAATACCTGTAGTTTAAGAATCTACTTTGCATATTTCGAGTAACAGCATGGCAGTTTAGTGGTTTATTGTTGTTTCAGGTCATAAAGTATAATTTAAAAGTGAATTTTTAGTGGGAATATTAAAACTCAACAAA
This sequence comes from Tauraco erythrolophus, assembly GCF_009769465.1. Lineage (NCBI taxonomy): Eukaryota > Metazoa > Chordata > Aves > Musophagiformes > Musophagidae > Tauraco > Tauraco erythrolophus. The sequence goes on along the minus strand of NC_141465.1, from coordinate 45,335,074 downwards.
TTTTTCACTAGGGAAAGAGTAGATTTTAATTTCAATTAACCATGAATGCTGCTGGTGTTAGCATTTTATTCACCACAGGTTTTTTTTGTAGTTCCTTGCTTATTAGCCTGTGTTGTAATCTCTCAAAGCAAATACATTTGCGTATGTCAGATTTACTGTATTTTTTGCCTTTTATGAGACAAAACATGGTTCTACCAAAGGCTGTTAGGAATTCTCTTTTCCCACTCTACAAACTCAGAGAATTTTGTACTGTTCTGCAGTACTGCTAGAACAATGCTCCAGAGAGGCGTGAGGTGGCTTTGAGTCAATCATGCTAATTGTTGCTGTATTTTACTAAGCTACTGCTATCTTCAGTTGCAATTAACATGACATCTGGCAAAGCACTGGGCTGGAACATTGATTATTCTAATGTTTCTCATTAGTAATCATTAATAACAAATGAATAATTCAACCGATTATCAATTAACCTCTGGCTAAGGTTTTCGACACTATTTTTCCTCTGTAGAGACTCACAGCGTGTACTGTTTAACTTGCTCTGATGTTCATCTCTCTCAGAAATTCAAATTGCAATTCATTTTACTTGAAAGCAGTATAATGTGTACCCTGTGTTTCAGGAGTGCAACAGTCAATGTACTCTATTCATTGAGACTGCATTTCTATTCGATTTATATTTAACCATTGTGTTTTTTCTCAACTCTGGGTGCTTACTCATAAGAGCATATAAAGCTTTACTTGGGTGGGTGTGGGTATGTAGACCAGAAATAGGTGGAGGCAGGGTAACTGATACGTTGCCAGGAGTTATGCACCATCATCAGAGTGCTACCTCCTAGAACAAATGAAGATCGGGAAGGAGTATTTATTTTCTACCTGTAATACCTTCCCTGGGAAACTCTGTATCTGGTGAAACATTGCTATGGCTTTGTCCTTGATGAGTGGCTTAGTCAAACACATTTTGCTTAACAAAATGACTCAGTTTCCTATAGTTTCCTGTTTTCACATGTATATAACAATTAAGACTACAAAAATATCATGGTGGTACCAACTGCAAATTTTTTTAGGAGTAAAATGTACCCAGGGTACATCTGCAATGGCTAAACACAATGCAAGGGGAAAATAATGGGAAAGCTCATTTGTGATTTATTATCTTTGCTGCCTCTTATCACAAGATAACAGCAGCAGTAGTAGAGCGATAAATAAATAAATGGAGATTGTCATGGTTTGAAGTGGGGGGGAGGTCCGGGTGGCAGAAGCTGCCCATCAGACCAGACTCCCATCCCCCTCGGGGCTTGAGCCAATCCGCGCCTCTGCGAATTGCCCTATTTACGTCGGACAAAGGAACCGGAAAGGTGTGTGCCTTTGCCCAGGAGCAAGGAGAAGGGAGAGGGGGGCACGTCCCCCGCTCCCGGCTCCCGGCCGGGCCGGCGGCCTGGGCCGGGCCGGGCCGGTGCCCGCTCCGTGCCGATGCCCGCCCTGTCGAGGATGGCGGCGGCGGAGGCGCTTGGGGAACTCGGGGAGAGCCCCGCTGCCAGGGCGCCCACCGGGCCGAGTTCACCCAGAAAGGACTGAGATCTGAGAGAAATGGCCACACAGATAAGAGGTCAGCGAAGATGCGACAGAACAGCGTGTGCTGCGGCTGAGTCCCCCTTGTGAGCGGCCCCTTGTAACCAGCCCTCGGTGGAGCAAGCAGAGACCCACTCGCAGCCCGTGGAGGACCCACGTCGAGAAGAGATGCCAGAGCCTGAGCACAGTACGCGTCTACAGTCCGTGGGATGACCCCTGCTGATGGGGAGGTGTTTTGTTAAAGGAGATGCCTGAGCCTGAGACTGTTGTGAATCATGGGCACAGGTCGAAGCGCATTTACGCATTTTGCATTTACACATCTAAGTCTGTACGGAGGCGCATTTAAGGTCGGTATGACGACCCACGCCGGAGCGCATTTAAAGTCTGTATGATGACCCACGCCAGAGCGAGTGGCTACGGCTCCTTAAAAGCCCAGGACTGGTAAAGCCCGCACTTGGGCAAATCCGATGGGGTAAGGATTTGCCCCCCAGCGGGTAGTATTCACGCTTTCGCCGTGAGTAGGGGATCCACTGGAGCAAGGGACAATGGTGTAAGGACTCTTTTTCCTTTAAGAGAAGCGGCAGTAACAACTTGGAATGAACTGACCTGCACTCCCCCATTCCCTGCCCCCCTGCGCCGCTGGGGGGAGGAGGTAGAGCCGAGAAGAAGAGGCAAAGGAGGGGGAGTGGTGTTGTTTTTAAGACCTGGCCTTGTTTTCTTGTTATCTCCTTAAGTAACCGTTTTTGTGTGCTTTTCTCTTTGTAGGTAGCTGTTAATAAATAGTTTTGCTTTAAGAAAACAGCCTCTTTTGCCCGGGACCGTGGTTGGTGGGTGCTCCTCTGTTCCTGTCTCGATCCTCAGCTCTTTTATTACATTTTTGTCCTCTCCATTTTACTGGGGTGAGAGAGCTGCGTGGGATTTAGTTGCCGGATCGGCCTAACCCACGACAGAGATGTAACCACAAACTCTTACCATATTTGAAAAATAAAAACGAGAAGCAGAGATACTCCTGATTGTTACATCTTCTGTGAATGCTATGAACACCTGTGAAACCACTCATATATTTGTGCTTACAGTTTCCTGACTAGACTTAAGAGCTTGTACTTCCTGGAGTAAATCACAGTATTTCATAACCCACATATGTCAAGCTGCCTACACAATCAGACCCCAGCTTTCATCTGTTTCTCGTGTTAAAGACGAACTTCAGGAATGATGACAGCCACCTGCGAAGACAGATGTGGAGTGGGAGACAGAATTCACTGTACCAGGGAATACCTGTACCTATGCTCTGTGAGCATAGCCCTGTGGCACAAGGTAATGACCACTGTAACTATACCCTGTTACTCTTGCCCTAAGGGATCGTAGGAATTCAGAGTAATCTGAAGTATACCTTTCACATCAGTTTCAGGAAGCATACGTTTCACAGGAGAAGCTCGTCTGATGTTGGTCCAGTACCCACCAATTATACGAAATGCTAAATGCTTGAGGTCTGAGGTTCTTCTATATTCTATAGCACTTCTTATTGGTCAAAGAGTCAAATATAAACCTCTATGCCTATTTAACCCGAATACTTAATTTTAAAAAGGACAATATTTATGGCTTTGTTTTCTTCAAGAAGGGAGATTTTTTCCCTTAGGGCTTCCACGTTTCTAAATATAGCTGCATTACCATGTGGGTTTTTTTTCTGGTAAATGTTAGGATTATCTTGTGTCTCTCTTTTAAAATGTGAGCCAATCTTGCTTATGTAAAAGTGCTTTTTCTTTAAAAATGCTCACTGAGTAATTTGTATGAGGCGTTTCAGGCTGTAGAACTTCTACGAAGAATCCATTATACCTAGTGCTGACATTTGATTAACCACTTGTTTTTAACAAGAGTATTGGGTAATTCTGTCAATGTGGCAATGGATCTGGTCAAATATTGATAACTTTGCTGGTGCAGGACACTCTTAGCTCTTTTAATGATCAAAGGACTGGAACAAGTATATCTAAAAACTGATTCATCCTATCCCAAGGTAGGCATATAATGAGTCAAATGTGGCCAAATCGGTCGTTCAGTGAAAGATTTTCTTTTCTTCATTCTATAGGAACTCTAAAACACGTACATCAAAGAGATCTACAATTAGCTGATGTTGCCGTTATGCAACTGGATAATAATGTCTCTAATCAGGCAAACGGTGAGTAATTTCTAGTATCTGCTTTTGAACAGACTGAGTTCAGTAGGCCAGAGTGTCCAAATGCTATTATATTTGGAAAAGAAATGACTATGCCCTACTTTGAAATAGTGTAAAAGGCTATAGAGCATACAAGGTAGAAGATCTGGCATGCTGCTTTTATTCATATATCTCTTCTTCTTCTCAGCCAGCTCTTAGTCATTTTGATTCATTGCTTTCAGTAAACTTCAGTATTTCCATCTTCGTAGTCATCCCAGGAATACAACTCAGATTGCCTTCAGTTAGGTATTTAATGTGAAGGACTTAACAGGATGCCATGCATCATTACAATGACATGAGATCCTCCGGAAATGTGAAGTGATGTGTTTTACTTGCAGACATGGTTAAAGAGACTATAACTGTCAGATGAAGCACAAAAAAGGAAGATAAGAGCAGTCACCCTGTCTGTCTCTCCAAATGATGTTTAAACAGAAAAACGATTGGCAATCTTGTGAAAAGAATTTGCTGATTTCTTTACAGCTTTGAGGAATGGGTCGAGTGACCAAAGGCTTGTGTCAAGGCAGCACTGAGAATATGTTAACAGGGAACACTGAAGCGTAGGATTTACCTTTCTCTTTTCTTATCCTTTCCTCCCCGCCTCTCTCATGCACATGTGCACACACTTTCTCCTTTAACTCCCGATCTCCAGTGTAGTCCAGCTTCTGAGAGGCTTGTTCCTCCATTTAGGTTTCTGCTTGCTATTGCACCTGTTTTATCTTTATTGTGCAGCTGAGGACAAGAAAATGGAGAATAAGCACAAATGCCATCAATGCAGAATTATTAAATATGAGTTGATGCAAAAATCTAGACTCAGCAAAAAGAGCAGTAAACAGAACTTCCTACCAGAAGCTGAAATCTCAACTTTTAGCTGAAGCAAAGGTAAAGTAAATAACTACCATTCCATGACACAAAGTTAAGAGCAAAATGCCTGGTACTGTTGTACTTTTATGTAACTGTTGGATGCAAGAAACTAATGATGTTCCTGAATTAGACAAGAGATAAATTTCTTCTGGATATTTTAACGTAAACATAAGGGAGTGATTTTTGAATGAAGGTACCACTCAAGAGGCACAGTGCCAGAAAAGTCCTTTAAGAATATCTTTCTTTCTGAGAACATCAATACAAAGCTTTTGTATGTGTATTTCATCTTGCACACAATTAGAAAATTTCAAGTAACATAAAATCTGATTAAATCGTTCATCCTTGTACTGATGCAGAAGGTGAAGGTACTGTTTAGAGCCTCAAGTGGCCCATTGTACTGGCTCTGTGAAGGCAGAAACGTTTCGGAAATTATATAGAAAAGTATAAAGGAGGATCACATCCTACTTAGTGATTCTTCAGCTTCGGTGACCAGATGTTTACTCTGCACCTGGACCTTTCCACTGGAGATGGGTCTAGCCTTATGAGCTTGGATCTGGAGGGAGATATTTAAACTGCTCCACCTGTTCTCTCACCGACATCTGTACTCAACAGGGAGAGTCTGCTCATAGGGTAGTAGAAAATTCATTTTTAGTCTTTGCTTTCCCACCTTCTACTTCTAGATGGTTTTGACTTATTTTATATTCAGAGATTATACTATAAATCAGGATCATAAATCCACCCTGTATCTTAAGTCCAGTACATCCTGGCCAGTGTTCTGTCAAAAGGGGTAACTAGTGCTGTCTTTAATGTTTTCTAGAAAAGGCCAGCTAACATACACATTTTGTTATTACAGTGCTTTACAGCAGCAGCAAAGAAGAAAAAGGAATGCTTTCTTTTCCTTTTTTCCTTTGTCAATTCAAATACTTTGTTGTGGTACTTTTCCAACAGCAAAAACTGTTTCATACAGCAGCAGAAACATATTAACACTGTTGCTATCTTCTTAATTCCATCTAAACGAATATGACATGACTGCATGACATACTTTCTATCTTCTGGACTCTATCAAGGGGTGTTCATGTGTTCAGTGATTTTCATGCACATAAAGTTAAGGGACATGAAGAACCTCTTCTTTTCTATAGGTTCCCTTCTTTAACACTCATGGGTCTCCCGTTAAAATAACATCTAGAACAGAAGTTGCATTTTTTCAGAACACTTTACAGCATGATGTAGTTATATTTGATAAAATTACATTGTTAATGACATAAAGGAACACAGGGCACACAGAAGTTTTAGTCTTAGAAGAGCAATTTAAAGGGATATTTTGCCTTCCTGAGGCATGGCATCAGAAATAACATGTGAAAATAAGGAATTCAAACTCCATTAGATCTGCTATTCATATAGCCAGATTTGGAAGGAACAATCACAGGTAATTCTTACCTTCTTTTATCTAGTGCCTCCTTACACATGTAAATTCTTCAGTGAGGCTTGCCAGAGTAGGTCTACAGAGGACTAAATAACTGGAAGGATACCCAGTCTATGAATTGGGTGTGGTGACTAGCATTTAACTTCTCTCCCTTTTGCCACTTCCTTTTCCCCACCTCACATGATTCCAAAGGTTTAAGTTCTACCATTCATTACATTTAAATTACGTCTGTTTCCCATTATGAAACTGATCTGACAAATATCCAAATATATTTCAACAGACCTTAATATATGACCATAAGTGCCCTGCAGCACAGAGTGTGTGCTATTCTTAGTACTCATTGACATTGCAATGGCATGCAGGCACTGCATCACTGTGCTGTGGCGGGAACTAATGAATCTATGCTATATATCAACACCCTATATCTTACTCATGATGAATGTTCCTGGGCAATGCCTGGTCTCATGAAGCGGCAGTCCATTATGTAGCTTTGTAAAGGGATGCTGCAGGGGAAGGCAGGTCTTCTTGCCCTGCATCATAGTCTATACCTTTTCCCTTCTACTGACCCTCCTATCCATGTGAATAAAATGAGAACAGGTGGTGGTATGGGACTTAGGGCTATTAAATTGCAAAAATAAAATAATTAGAACCCCACACACATTTAATCACACTTGACAGTGGGAAAATAACAGATTTATAAGATACTTAAAGGAAGCGAAATGTGGAAGGGAAAAATAGCATGTTCTAGCTAGTCTGGCAGTGCATATTCGACCTTGCTTTCAGTCTCACTTTGAGAGACTGAGTTACTGAGTTACTTACTCACATGAGAGACTTATTTTTTATGAGAAAATAAGTTACTGAGTTACTTACTCACTTTGAGAGACTGAGTTACTTACTCACATGAGTAAGCAGCAAAACAATGAAATTATTACAGACAGAGTCCCTCCTAGACTCTTGTCCATTAGGAGTGAAATACACACAGATAATATTGGTAGCAATACTCCTGATTCATGATTAGGAACTAGTTACAGAAGGATTTCTGGTTATTGCTTGAAATTTCCTTTTTGAAGTGCTCAGTTCCATTTCCCACTAATGGTAGCTGGAATAACTATTATCAAGTTACTAGCATATCGATGCCAAACATTTGTTTACACCTTGCTGTTTGTTTCATAGCTTTATTAATATTTATATATTAACTGTACATAAGCTTGTCAGCCATATATTAACACCAGTCAAGTGTAATCGTACACCAATGATTCAGTTAATCCTGGGGAGGAAAAAAAAAAGGGCAAACAGCAGCGGACCCATATACTTAGTGAAATATTGGCAGGAATTAAGAATAACAAAGAAAAGACAAAAAATGAAATCTTTCTTTGAAATGAAAGACAAAGATTTCAGAATAATAAAATTATGATCTTCCATTAAAAATCTGCAATAACTACTCAGTATTTACTGGAAGGTATTCTATTTATGCTAACAGTTTCCTGTTCTGTATGTAGGGGTAGTTATGTTATATAAGATACCGTCAGTAAATTTATCTTTTAATGCATTAAGAGCAACCATATTTTGTGTATCCATAACATGATGAGTCATTCTAGCACAAAACAATGAAAACACTGTAATAGTTCATCACATTGATTAATCACATGTAATATTATGCAGAAAGTGATGTGTTTTTCATTTATTTTATTCTATCAAGAGAATTATTGAAAGCTCAGAGAAACCATGTCAATCTGACAGTTTATCTGGGTATAAAAATAAGAAAAAGAAGAGTCACAGTTGATGCTGAAATTAGTAGTGTTACACATAATTAAGACAGAGAAAATAGCTACTGTGCAAACGAGGTGAAGCAGACAAAAATGGAATTATATTTTTTCCAGGTTGTGGCATTGAAATATTTGGAAAATGGCAGCTACTATTGTATCCTGAGATGACTATGCACACAATGGAAAGAGCTGTTATAGCTCAACATCCGCTTGAGGCCATGAGTTGTGGAGTTGCAGCATCTCACCAAAATCTTTTTCAGGGCAAAGCAAATCTGTGTTTTAAAGGAAAGCCTCCAGAAACCAGTTAGTCTACTTTTCTGTAGAGCTTAAGATTTAGGTAAGGTGACATCCTTCCTCTTAGAAAGCATCTTCTGGAAGCCATACTGACTGTAAATAGAGTATTAACAGCAGACATTGTTAAAGTAAGTTCTATATTCCTTTCTTAACTACCCTCCAAATTTTGAGTTCTATCATATAAAATCTTTCAGTGTTTGAATTTTTAAAGGGGGAAATAGATGCCTTGTCCCAAGTGAGGATAAGAAGATAATCAGTTCTCTGTTGAGCAGGCAGTTCCACGCAACATCATGAGTCAGTATCGCTGGAAAAAAACCTGCGATCTCTCATTGCTACACACCCTTGTGTTTTATTCAGCTGAATAGAAAAATCACATTCTGAAAAGTTCTCAGACTTGAAGACTAGTTCCTTGACTATTGAATTTACCATATAACACTTGTGCAAACACATCTATACTAGGGAAGTGCCACTGTAGCTTAATATGAGTAAATCTTCAGTAGTGCCTAAGGTTCATACACGTCTTCCTCGCAGCAATACTTTCCATGTGGTAAGAACAAACGATAAACTGAAGAAAGACTTGAGTATTTCAGAAGGGCGTTTTCGAATTTTGTGATAGCGTGTGTTGCTAAGGAAACCTCATCTTTTCTCTGAGCCTGGTCAGGGAGGATGGATTTCAAATAATGTAGATTAGCACATAAAATATACTTATCGCTAAAAGTAGGAAGTGGAACAAATTTAAATAAATACAATAAGACTGATCAAATGTATTTGTGATACAGATTACAGACAACAACAATACACCAGTAAACAACATAAAACATCTTATTCATGAGACATTAATGGCAAGCTGACATCACATTAACTATATTCTAATCCAGCTTGTTTGAAATAATGGATGTAATATGTCATAATGCAGTGCGGTGCAGATTGAATTGGCTTTGTCTTCTTTGTCTGGAATACCAAATGGAAGAATCATTATTCTGCTGCAGCATGCCAGCTTCTATTTATGGATTGTCATTTTATTTTCCTAGCAATTCATCTAAAGATGTATCATGAGAGACCATCCCAGATGCATACTCACTCTTTCAAAAAATGTGCTGTCTTTTCCACAGTATTGTTTCAAAAGATGTGGAGTGGTCTTAAATAAAGTAACATATAAAACAACATTACCTGATTTAAACATTTTGGCCTCAACTGGTAGTCAAGCCCAGCGCTTGCAGCCAATTAATTTTATCTGTTGACTTCAGTGGGCACTTAATCAATCTTTATAAACTCTAAATTAGTATTGCAGGTTTCATAAAGAATATATTTATATACTAAGAAAGAATACTGCAGTTGGGTTTAAATTTCAAGTTGGCTTTTGTGAAAATATCTTTGCTATATAAAATACTACAGTTTAATGATATATTGCACCATGTGGGCCAAATATATTTTATAGGAAATTACTCAAAACTCAGTATTAAAATATACTTACAGATTTCCTTTGCACATTAATTCTTATGAGACAGTAAGAAGGGATAGCCAGCACTTTAACCCCTCCTGTGTCTTCTCAAGACTGTAATTATGTGTGTTCAGACCTGACTTTGCAGAAATAACTAGATCTTGCCTTCTATATACTTTGTATTTTTTATGAATGGCATACTCAACACATTTTAAAAATCACTTGAAATATTTCATAAAATGTATTCTTCTGTCGCAAGGTGTCAAAGTAAGAGGAAATATATCATTTAAGTCTTCATGGCGTGCATCATAATACTCGGTTTTCAGAACAAGCCTTAAAAAAAAAAAAAAAAAAGAGGGGCTGGGCACTTATCGTAACCCCATTGGAATAAGCCTTTAAAAAACAGAGAAGGGATGGAGGACTCAATGTAACTCTTCTAGAAATAGATTTTTACTATGACTAGTAAAACGTGCTCTTACTTTCTAAACCTTGTGGATGGGTCCTTCTCCCATTGTAACTAGATTGCTCTTTCCACTCAGCAGAATAGCCACAAGGTTAGTTTTGAAAACACTGAGGCAGCACATGACTGAAGCGATCACACTCTTGACCCTTGGATCCTTTGCCTCAAAGAGATTAAACAACGCGAAAAAAATCAACAGTTACTAATCCCTGTCTGCTGTAATTGTGGTGTGCTGCTGGTTTGTGTTAGAGGCAGCATCAGTGAAAGAGCTGTAATTTGTTCCAGGTGAGGATGGGGCAAGAGTAAAATCTACATTTATCCCCTTCTCAGATAATAAAGAACTAGCTCTAATTTAAACTACTGCACTGCACAAACTATTACTGTAACACACCACACTCTATTCATTACCATGGTGTTCCTGCCAAACAGAACTAGAATTTTGAACAACAGTACTGTAAAAACTCACGGAAAATCTTAAGATACAGAGTTATTTTTTACGTAAGAAATTTGCCCCACTGTGGTGACGTGGTACTGACTGGAGGACCAGCTGGCTTTGATTGTAATGATCAGCATGGCTGGGTCTGAAGTTAGAGCTAGCCTGGATTTCAAATTAAAATTTAAGTATTTTTGGGGTCAAAAATGCTACATATACTTTTAAATTTCTAAGACAGCAACATTTACCATTCCTCTCATTCTTATGTTACAGGTTCCAGGCTTTTGGAAAAACATAGTAAGTTCATAACTCCAGTTTGTTTTACAAAACATTACATTTCAGCCATCATTTGCCTATTTTTTCTTTTAATACTTTTTATGAAATAGCTTTAAACAGTGTCACATAGCATGAACAAAGAAACAGCAAGCCCCTGCCTCATAAGTTATTCACCAGTGAGAAGCTTCTGACTTAAAGTAGCTTAGGTGCTATCATTTTTGTTTGATTTACCTTGTTTTTCTAAACTTAAAGCTAGTTATCCTACATGCTTTGTCACAAAATGCATGACATCGCTGACTAGCTTCCAGGCAGTCCTCTCTCCAGTCCATTTTGTTGCCACCAGGAATCAGCTGTGTCTGTGGCAGGAAATGTGTACACTCGAGGGCATGCCCTTTTCATTTCCACTGGGTTCTGAAATATATATTTTGAAGAAGTAAATTTCCTGGCTAAACCCCCTCTCCATTTCTCAGCAAATCTAATATACTTAACCTCTTCACAGTCTTCATTTCCCTGTCCTACGGCTCACAACTGACACGCACATTAATAAAAAGGTACCCATAAAAATTGTGTTTCATACTGTTCTGTGCTTTGTCTGGATTTATGATTCACTCTCTCTCATACACAAACACAAAAAGAACTTTGTTCACAAAGGTAAGCTGGGCTCACATCTTTAGGTCTTCTAACTCTAGGCCTCTAGATCTTCTAAAGTATTTAACACTTGGCCTTCTGCAGCTTGAGTAAATGCCTTTAAACATCTCCATTGAAGCTTGGGCTTTCCTCTTTTCGTGAGTTTTTGCTCATAACTACTCTATGAGAAGGTCTGGTGTGAAAAGATAGAAAAGAGCTCTTGGAATAGGAAGGTAATTTGGGCTCCATGGAGGAGAAGGGGAAGGAGGAGGTATAATTTTGGCCAACAGAGGCTAAAACCAGGAGCCAGGAGGGAGAAGAACTCCAGATCCAATTTCCCCACCTTCCTGAGGCAGGAAGCTTGGCTATTGTTTTTACTCTGCATTCAGTAAATACATTTATCTATAGCAGATAGTCTGGTCCAGTCTTTGACAATTTCTAAAAAAATTGGAACAGAAATAAACTAGACCTTGTCACAAAACTGAAGTGGAATATATTGGTGCAATGAAAACGAGTACAACTAGTATAATTTATGACATCTGTAAAGCCCTAATTCAGAGCATTTTTCAGTTACGTAGACTATTCAAGATAATTACAGGGAAAAGTTGGTTGGGTCTAAAAAGAAGGCAGAAAAAAGTAGAGCACTAAATAGCAGAAAAATTGCTAACACAGCAAATGTTTAACAAACAAACAACAAAATACCTACAAAACACATGCATTAGCCATCTTAACCCCTTCATATAATAAGCTTATCTTTCCTGTGAGGTGGTAATATACCCGTCAAGCACCTGTGATTAAAATGGGTGTGGTAGCACCTCAAGTTAATTTAAAAAAAAAGAAAAAGTAGAAGAAAAGATTGGATGAAACTGTTTATAAAGACATGTTTGGTTATAGAGAGATTAAAAACTTGAAAGAACAAAATAAATTCTTGTCTATGTTTTCATGAGCTTGTTTGTAGAAGACTAACATTGTGAGGAACACATAGATTCTCCTATATAAGTAAGAATGAGGAATTCAAAAGAGTTTGGGAGGTGGGGATCAGGAGAGGTACTGCTTGCAGGCAACACAAAGCAGACGAAGATGGGAGCCCTTACGCAGGCTTTGGTTGTTGAGTTGCTCCCAATAGCACATTTCTTTATCAGAGATATTACTGCTTCTTTCAACTCAGATAGATTTTTAAAAAGCTAAAATGCCACTTAGGGAATAGAAAACACTGGGGAATGAAAATAGAAATAGAAGGAGCACTTCAGATGCATTGCTGTAGCTATAAATTTGTGTTCTTGATATTTATACTATTGCTCGGTTCATGATTAGCCTCCTGAAATTGGCACTTCAGGGATCTCTCAAGCAATTATTCTCTGAATATTGCTAAAGACGAAGTGAGTAAGTCTTCAGGAAAAATACATCTGGCAACTCTTTAGCTCAGCATTGTTCATGCTATCAAAAATAGCTGCAGCCCATTTTGATGGAACGGGAGGATTATCTATATTTCTAATACAGGCAAAAATATGTTAAAACTTTTAGATCACGTGATTTGTGCATACAATTGTCATTAGGGCATGATTTACACAACTTTTAGAGGCTCTTGAAAAGCCTTTATATTAAAGCAGATGCTACAGCAAGATTAATAGATTACATTATCCTGTCACATTTTTTTAACCTATTCACAGAAATTGTCATTGTCCTTCAGTGTTCCAGCAAATAGATCTTGTATTTGTCTCTCATTTGTTGATGCGAACGCAAGATGAAAGGAAATGGCTTTCACTGATGATACTGTGGGACAGACATCTTGAGGGACAGGTTAGGGGATGTGATGTGAAAAAAAAAAAAAGTGCTGTAGAGTAGTTGATCCATGACAGCAGAAGAACTTCATTTTAGGTTTATTTAGCTAAATGAAAGAAAGCTCCTGTGGTCAAGGTGTGACATTTGTTCTACTTCTTCTTACACAAGTGCCATTTCTGATCTACTTTACCAGAATCTTACAGACTTTTGTGTGCCCCTGAAATGATGACAGTGGACAAGTTCGGTGAGGACCTTGTTTCAGATGTGAATTTCAATGAGCTGATAAGATTCCAGAGAATGAAGAGAGAAGTTAGTATGATGTCTCATCTGACATGCAGTACCTTAATTGGTGAAGTATGGTGTGCTTTGCTATTTTATATTTTTTCATGGAAGTGGAAAGGTAATGGTACTCTCATGAGAAGAACAGGAGTAGGCAATCTCATGAGAGGACTCAGTCAGAGCTAATTCTACTATTGCAAATTACAAGAACGATACTTCACAAAGTCTGCACAGTCTTTAGCTATCATTTTTTAAGATAAATTTTTACTTTAATTAGAGTCACAATAATTTAAAAACAACTATTTGCATAGTTAAGGTTACTGGCAGTGTGGGTTGAGATGTGTCTCCTATGTCATACAATAATACAGTCTTTTATAGTTCATTAAAATATACTCTGCAAATTATGAGTCATCTACTTCCTACCAAATGAAATTTGTTTTCAAAACTTGTTCCAGCATGATCATACAGGTAACAGCCATAAAATATAAAGGATGTGAGTTTCTAAAAGTAAGAGCTACTTGTTTCACAGGGTATTCGGCATGCTTCACTGAACCTTCTAAAAATGGCAGAAGACAAATATATGAGAAAAGCAGAATATTCTGTATTTCCCTAATTGCATTTCTAGTCTAGTGTAGAAAGCACTTTCTCAGAATCCTTATGTACATGACAGCTAGGGAAAGGATTGATATTAATTCTGAACTTAGCCAATTTTGATTGTCTCATCTTGGTAAGGAAAGATCATGATCATGAAATAAAGTTACTCTGTTTTACTTAAAAGGCTTAGATCTTATATCAAGGTGCAATAAATATGTAACACTTGAGTGACTCAATGAAAAATACCTACCTAAAAAAAACCCTAAAATATAAGTCCTTTTATTATTTTTTTTTCTGTATTTCCTGGTCTGTTCCATTGGTTGGAAGAAGACTGGGATTCATGACAGAAGGCGCTGTTAGAAATTTAAGTTTTAAATACAACATCAATCAATTTAAGCAGTTGCATAGTGCTCTAATTTCCTTTTGTCGTGGTTCAGCCCAGCCAGCAGCTAGGCTACCTCGTCACTGCTCGCTCACTTCTCCCTCTTGGTGAGGTGAGGAGGAGAAAATTGGGAGGAAAGGGCAAAACCGGTGGATTGGGATACGGGCAATGTAATAGAACAACACCAGAAAAACAAGAAAGGATAATCAAGCACAATCATACAACCATAAGAACAATACAAAATGACTGCTACGACTCCTCACCATGTGGTACCCAGAACTAAGCCCACTCCCAACCCGCCAAGTGAACTCCCTCCCCTTGGGCTATCTCCCCCAGTATATAATCTGAACATGAAGTCACTGGCCAGGCTGGGCCAGCTGCCTGCAAGATGTCCCCTCTCAGCTTCCAGAGAAAAAGTCAACTCTTTCCCATCCAAACCCAGGATACCTTTCCTCAAGGAATCTCTGTTTATAGATAATAGACTCTCACAGGGACTAATCCAATTGGATCAGAGTCTGGCTTTAGCCAGGACACTGGCACAGTCCACACAAAAACTTGCCAATTTTATTGGATAATGTACTCCTTTCTTCTTTCCCTAAGTATTTAGACAGGTATAGATATACTTTTTTTTTTTTTTTTTTGGGGGGGAGAAGGGGAAAGTAATAGTGTTTTTTAATGTTTCCTGTTATATATCCAAAGTTTTTTTCAGAAAGTAGATGAAAATGTTTTGATGCTGTAGATGAACTTTAGTCTGACGTTAAGGGCTCAAACTGTATTATACAAGCCCTTGAAGTTGCACAAGAACGACTTCTCTTTGTTGAACTATGCTAAGACATATGTGGAAGTCTCCAAACCTTTGGCACAAATGCCCATAGTAAATATAAAATTATTGCTGACAGGCCAGAAGCGGTATTTGAAATCACAGTAGAGACTTCATAACAGGAAATTCAGACCTCCAAGGCATTAGTCAGCTCATGAAATCCCTTGGTCAGGCATAGTTTTAAGCAAAGTAAATCCATTAAATATGAATGATGATAGCACATATGGAAGAAAGACCTTTGATTTCTATTTTCTTTCAGAACGAAGAGTCTGAACAAAAGAAAGGAAAATGCTCTCAAAATTTCTCAGACATTCACGGATCACTAAGTTTATTATAAATTCTTCTGTAGATGTTACTGACCATAATGCTTCAAATGTGAGTATATGCATTCTTGAGTAGAAAGACAGCTGTTCAGAAAGCAAAGGTGCGTTTTTGACAAAGATGAATCCAAGGCTAAAAACTGGATTGTAGCACCTGCATTATCTAGGGCATATTTAACAGCAGACAAGAATAAGAAGAAATGAGACATGGAGATCATAGAGTCATGGAAAAAATTGGGTTGGAAGGGACCTTCAGAGATCATTTAGTCAAGCCTTGTGCCATGGCCGAGGACACCTTTCGCTAGAACAGATTACTCTAAGCCCCATCCAACCCGACCTTTAACACCTCCAATAATAAGACTCCCACAATTTCTCTGGGCAACCTATTTCAGTATCTCACCACCCTCATAGGAAAAAATGTCTTCCTTATATCCAATCTAAATCTAACCTTTTGCAGTTTAAAACCATTGCCCCTTGTCCTGTCATTACAGGTCCTGGTAAAAAGTCTTTCTTCATCTTTCTAATAAGCCCCCCTTATACACTGAAATGCTGCTAGAAGGTCTGCCCAGAACCTTCTCTTCTCCAAGCTGAATAACGTCAACTCTCTCAGCCTTTCTTCATGGGAGAGGTGTTCCATTCCTCTGACTGTTTTCATGGCCTTCCTCTGTACCTACTCTAACATGTCCATGCCTTTCTTGTGTTGGGGGCCTCAGAGCTGAACACAGTACTCGAGGTGAGGTCTCACAAGAGAAGAGTAGAGTGGACATATTCCCTCCCTCAACCTGCTGGTCACACTTCTTTTGATGCAGCCCAGGATACAGTTGGCTTTCTGGGCTGCAAGTGCACATTGCTGCCTCATATCCAATTTTTCATCCACCAGTATCCTGAAGTCCTTTCAAGGTCCCTCTAGATGATGTCCTTTCCCTCGACCATATCATCTACACCATTCAGGTTGGTGTCATCCAGAAACTTGCTGAGGGTGCACTCAATTGCCCTATCTATGCCATTAATGAAGATATTAAATAGTTCTGGTCCCAGTATGGCCTCTCAAGGGATGCCACTCATTACTGGTTTTCGTTTGGATATTGAGCTGTCGAGTGTAACTCTTTGGACGTGGTCATCTAATCAATTCCTTATCCATCTAATAGTTCATCCATCACATCCATATCTCTCCAATTTAGAGGCAGGAATGCTGGGGAGGTGGGACACACATCGAAGACTTTACAGAATCATAGAATGGCTTGGGTTGGAAGGATCCTTTAAAGGTCCTCTAGTTCAACCTCCCTGTCATGGATCAGAAGTCCAGGTAGGTGATGTGATTAATAAGATTCTGCAACTACTCATTGACTAATACAAAGATGGCAGAGAACTCTTCTGAAAATGCAGATTAACACATGCTCAGCTCATGATATTTGCGAGGTGCACAAGAGTGGCTAAATTTGTAATTCATAGTTGCTTCTAAACAATATAGGAAAGAAATGCATTGTCTTTTATTTATATACTTCATTGACCTTTACTACTATAATGTTGTAATGTCAGACATATAAACTACAGAAAATCTAGAATCCAGAAAAAATACTTAATCTTCAGTATGTTCAGATACATAAATATGAAAGAATTTGGAATATTGATTGAAAGATTTATTTTTTGTTTTCTGCTTATAGTGAAGACTTCGTGTATCTGAGGTATTCATAAAGCTTTAAGATCCTTAAAGCTAATTTTGGGAGGACCAAAAATACTTGTTTGCCAATCATTATAAATTCCAATTCTTTGTAAAATCCAGTATTATAAAGTATTATCATATAACACTTATAACTGAACTTGTACTCATTTTATATTTCTTTGCATTCAAAGTATCTGATGTCATACAGGCTAAATTAGTAAGATTATCAAAATATTTCCTCCCATTTCTTCTCCTTAGGGTAAACTCATACATGGAAACACACCTCAGGATTTGGCCAGGGTCCCTGTAAAATCATCTAACATGAAGATAAGAAAACCTGGATTCTATTCTTCTTTTCCTGGTATGAAAGGAAAGACCCATTCACCCAAAATGAAGGAAAGACACATTCTTTTAAAGATATTAAGTTTATTTGGCAATGTACTGTACAAATTTCCTTCCTAAATGAATTTTAGTGGTCTTGAAATAATAGTTATCTCGTAATGATACCTCTGCATCTCAAATACATATTAATTATCACATAAGGCAATTTCAAAGGTCCTCTGTATCCTTTGAGAAATGTTGACTCATGACAGTTGAATTAGAAGGTGCTTTGTTAAAAGTTCACTATTTTTGAAAAGGAAAAGTGTTCTTTTTGATAAGCTGATTGTTTTGTTATTATATTATTCTTCTGCCTCCTAGTTAAGTCTCCTGTGACCATTGATTTACATCAAAGGTTTGCTGACAGTTCAGCATTCTCAGCTTATCCTTCTGACTAGGAGAAGAAATGTCGTATAGCTTAGATCACATTATTCATGAGAGGGAGACATGAGATTCCTTTGGATGAGGAACAGAACAGCAAAATATTACCATACTGCAGTTCTTATTGCGCTGCATCTTTATGACACTCAGACCTACAGGACATGACAGATGACTGAAGGCAGCTGTGTTAACTCATTGGCTGTGGGTGTCTGTGTATGGCAAATTTCATTTTTAATATTAAACACATTGATTGCTCAGTGCTGTCCTTTTAAAATGCTTTACACAAAGGAAACAGGTATTTTGAGGTGATCAATTGTTAATGTCAAATTAACTGTTCATAACTGATATGATTTATATTGTCTGGCAGATCAAAACTTACATTTGATGTTGAATACAATTTTGTCCTTGCCTTTTCAGCAGCATAAACTGAGAATATTTAAATTTCAACTTACACTTACATATCAGTATGAAAGTTTACAGCCTTCTTGTTTCATGCTTATTTTGCTTAGGAACAACTTATTTTCTGTGAAGCTTGAGCAATGATCTAACAATACACAGAAACTTTTTATAAACTAGATATAAAAACTTAGCTTTGGAATAGGAATGAAATTTTTGGCTTTTAAATGAGGTTATACCTAAAAAAGTAGTTGCCAGCAAGGCCTTCAAGTCAGTGATCATTGTGTCTCCTTGTAGGAGCACACAGTTTGTTTAAGTGTTTACAATTCCAAGCTGAGAT
Source organism: Tauraco erythrolophus (assembly GCF_009769465.1). Taxonomy (NCBI): domain Eukaryota; kingdom Metazoa; phylum Chordata; class Aves; order Musophagiformes; family Musophagidae; genus Tauraco; species Tauraco erythrolophus. The sequence goes on along the minus strand of NC_141465.1, from coordinate 45,316,389 downwards.
CACATGAATTAAGCTTGATTAATAGTGTTGCTGCTGACCTTTTATATCAAAGTATTCTACAGAGGAAGACAATGTTAAGAACATAAGGTAAATGAAGCCTTGGATGACTACAAAGTTTAAGAAAAGTAGCAGAATAAGACAGAATACGTTGATGGAGGAGAGTGGATAATTTGGACTGATGTTGAAAAAGTCAACTTCAGCAGAAGACTCTAGATTTATCTTTCTAAATGACTATTTTAATATTTTTGTGCATGCTTAAGAAATTAGAAGGTGTACGTTTTAAAACAGTCAATAGATAACAAAATTAAATAAGCACTGATTTTCATTTAAATGAACTCAGTTACGAAGATTTTCTAGAGATAAATACCAAAGGGTCTTGGATGAACTGAGAAGATTATCCATTTGCTAGAAATTTGGGGCAAGACAGGCCTTGTTAGGAAGGGTAAGACAACAATAAAAAGGCGCTAGCTGGCTTACTAAGGCAGAACTACTGAAACAGTGCTTTAAAATATACCAGAGTATATTTAGCAGTGCTTAATATTTTCAAGTTTGTGATTTATTGGATGAACCGTAGTCAGTGACATTTGTGCTGCTCAATAGCTGTTCAAATAATGGAAAGAATAGCAGCAGTTTTGTCTAGTAATTCAATGACAAATTCATTCTGGTGTTGAAGCAGCTTTAAGGATAAGCAATAATGGAAGGGACATGGGAGAACCTAGAATAGCTGTGAAAGAGGCACTGATATTAGAGATACAACATTGGATTTGACTGCAATATCATGTAGAAAGATTACTCTGGAGGACTGGTAATCTATAAAAGAGGCAACTGCAGACATAAAAATCATGCATAGGTTGTATTAGTGTGAATATATTTTAAAGCTTTCTTTCATGTGAGAACGTTTCTAGAAAGATGGATGGATAAAGAACAGAGTGTTCAGCCTTGATAGGAATGTCATTACTGCTCACTCATTGCAGAAGCAAATTTGGAAATGTTGACCTTGAAGAGAATTACATGTAAATGTAACATATTCTCTGCTAACTTAATTTGATAAATCAGAACTGGGTCTCTGTGCTAGATTACAAACTTTGAAGCTTCTTTCCCCCTAAACCACTTTCCTAGTTTTTAGCTGTTAGAAACATCTTTCTCTCTTCCCCCCACCAAAGAGGCAAATCACCTGAGACTGTCTCTAATTAAAATTTTAATTATTGAAAAAAAAATTAATTAGTTACATAGAATAATTGTGAAGCATTTTCCTTCAGTTATCAACTGACTGTTTCATGAAGAAAGGGATATCAGTTTCAGGAGTGGAGCTTTGAATAACTAGACAGCAATGACAATGTAAAGAATAGCCACATTAACTAGCCTGAAAACAATAGCAACCCAGGTAGTGTACAGCTTGCATACAGGTTTGGTGTCAGTCATAATTTTGTCATACAGTCCACACAGACTGCCCCACACTGATCTCTATGGCACACTGGTCTTAATGTGCCTCTAGAGTTTTTGGTTGCTGATCTCCAGAGGCTGTGAGATTTTCTCCATACTCAATTCTGAGCCGGGGATTTGGGAAGTATAATGATTCCCTAGTGCATGTACTAGGGAAAACAAGGGACATTGTTTTCAGTGAGCTCGTTAGGGATGAACTCATGACATTGCATATCCTACTGATTCCTGGCAGTAAAATTTAAAGCTTGGTTTTCAGGTCTGTAGAAAGAAGTATAATGCCACTGTGATTCATGGCAGATTTGTACCATCAGTGACACTTCCCTTTAGGGCAAAAGTTTTTCTAAACTGCATGCAACCATGAGACAGAAAGAGGACAGAGAGTTTGCCCCAAATTAATAGCAATGACACTTTTTTTTTTTGCTTAAGCTGCTTAACTGAGGTAGAAAAACTACAGAAGTGAAGACCAACCTGTTCCAAAGGTGTTAAGGAGACTCAAACAGCTCACAGAGGCTGTTCTGGGAACAGAAGTGACTAAGATTAACTGGCCTGCCCTGTGGTCTGTTACTGGACAAATTAATTTTTTTTTTTTGTTGTTTACTCCTTGGTCTGCAGGAACATTGACTAACAAGGTAAAAATGTCCTGGACATAACTGATTTGAACAACAAATTAAAAATGATGATCCCTATGTCAGACAGCCCAGACTCATTGGTATAAAGGTAATTTCATTTTGCTGTTTTCTCCTTGTGATGCACAGGCCTACGTCTTCCCACTGTTGGCTTCTCAACGACTAACTACCTACTTCTGTACAGCTCTGCCTCTTCCAAACATGATGTTCAGACTCTTGCAGCACAATGTCTCTGGTAGCTGTTGCTCTTGGCCTGCTGCTTCTGTTCTCTTCTGTCACTCTCCCAGCCAGTTTTTCCTTATAGAGGCTTTTGTAGTGCTGAATCTTTTATTAGGTGTATATTGGGCTATGGAGCAACATGGTACTATGTAATGAGCTATTAAATTTGTTGGTGCAATTCCATTTCCCTTGGTGGAATAGTATTCCAGATTTCCTTGGGTTTAAAGTAGAAGAAACTCTGGATAGATTATTTTAATAAAGCTTTTCTGGCATTAAGACCTTGACTTATTTAATTTGAAAAATAAGTTTTGTCCACTAATGATGTTCAGTAGTGTCAATTCTCAAATAAGTGTGAAGACGTGCTTGCAGTTCAGCAGATCTAAATGAAATAGATTGGGGTGGAGTTTTCTGAGAACACCACACAGTAAAATAACTTCTAAATATATTGTCTGCGTTTACAGCCTTCTTTAGTACTGTTCCTCTGAGATAAAACGCCTCTTGTTCCCAGGCTAATGAGTTTTCAAAGAAAAAGACAAGTGTGATTCTGTGGTGAGGACTTACTAAAAGTCTCTGTTGGAGCTCTTGGAAAGGCAGGCACTTCTAGCTCCTTCCTTTTGGGATGATTCCTTCTGTGTAGGGGATTTTTCCCTCTTTTTTTTTGCTAGAGGTGCCTAGAAAAGTGTTCTTTATAGATGCAGCTCCCTTTAAATAGTGCCTACATCTTGTCAAGAGTAAGTATCCAGGCCATAAAGAACATGTGGTTTAGATAGAAGCTAAGTTACGTGGTGTATGTTTAATGGTTTGAAGAATGGTTTTCCCCCTCCCAGGAGTACTGTGGTCTTGGAGGAAAGCCTGAGGCAAAAACTGCCTTGCTCTCTCCTGAAGACAGGAAGAGGGAAAACTGTATGTGACCTTACATACAGATCCAGTTCATCCATGCAAGCCAGATTTGAACTAACCTAGTTGTACATTTGTGCTGTGTTTGCTATTCTGTGCCTGAATACTCTGTGATACCTCTGACTCATCATAACTTCTTGGATGTACTCTTATGATTGAGCTGTCTGGTTTGCAATCTCATGTCCTACGCTTTATACTCAACAATTCTAGTCCCAAAGCCCCAAGGTTTCTGCGTGGGAAGCTTACTGCCTCCAAAGCAGACTTGAGGCTATGCTTGTGGGTCAAATATTTGCTCGCTTGCTACCATGTTAAGCATTTTGCTGAATCAGTAGAGTAGTTGTACTCTCACTCTTACTCCTGGAGGTATATAAGAGACTTACTGCATTTTCTTGGAAATATGGAAGGATGCAAGAAGAGAATCTTAAGATACTCTGAAAGCATACAGAAGTGATGTATAATTTTAATAAGAATATGTAATTATTACATATAATTGTATTATATAATTACTGACAGCAACATAAGAAGGAAGAGTTATGTTCCTTTTCAAGGACACATACAGAGCAAGAAAGGTTAAATTGATACTTAATCATAATGGAAAAAAAAAAAAAGAAAACTCTTCTGAATTCTATTCAGACCAAAAGAATATACCTTAAAGTTTTGAAACACTGAAAAAGGATTTTTTAGTAAAAGTTTAATTCCCCTCTTGATCATTATTATTATTATTATTAAAATAAATTATTACTATCTCTGCTGCTATATTAAAATGTGTGAAAGAAAGAAATATGGAGAGAGAAATTATTTAAGAGAAGTATGTGTGGCATATAGAAATACTATCTGAGCCTTCTAGCTTACAGTCTTGTAGCATTTAGAAACTATTACTGAATAAAAATGAAGCTAAACAAATTTGTTGAGATTTATCCTTACTAGTTTGTGAAGTTACATGATGTAATTTTCTATAACTTCCAGTAGCTGAATTGGCTTGCACCCTTTCCCTCCAAAAATGTTGCCAGACTAATATATCAAAGAGACTGATAACATCTTTGCTGCACTTACGGTCTTCTTGGACTTTCCTTTGTTAGGCACTTCCAATGCATTTCTAACTAATCCATGATTTGTGATGGAGAAAACCTAGACGTATGCTTAACTTCACTCCTACGATACCTCCACTGAGATCAGAGGGAATGTTAAAGTACCTAAAGCCTGCTGCACACGATCATAAAAAGTCAAATAAAGCTTCAAATTACTGCAGATGCTGGTTTACTGTCCCTTATTTTTAAGGCAGATCCTGCTTTGTATTAGATGAGCAAATGCAACTCCCCAAAATATAGTGTAGTTAGCTAATACATAGTCATAGTATTTTAAAATAAGACTGTTATATCAAATTTTTATGTGTTCCATGTTATGGTTGTTCATAAATAAAATATAAGCCTAAATCGTCAAAGTGAGCTTTTCAATAAAAATCCCACAGACTAAAAGAAGGTAAGGATAAAAATTAATAGCAAGAGACTGTAACCCTTGCTCCAGGAAAATACATTATTGAAAAAATTATTTGGATTGTATCTTAAAGTGAGCAGGAAATGCCCTCCACAAATCATTTTATTCCTTATTGACTATTTAAATCTCTATGCAGCATTTTAGAATTCACTAAAATATTAATCCATAGAGGTAGTGTTAATGTATACTCACTATGTGGCATACCATATACTATAAAAAGTCTCCTAGAACTCATATATTTTTTTTTTTACCCCTGGAACTTTATCACGTGGTACCAGATTTTGTCATTCATAGTTAGATTTGTTATTCCACTGACTATTGTATAGTTATTTCTTGAAGGCTATCTATTGCTTCCCATCAGCTAATGATTTCCTGGTTTGTGTATGATATTTATATATTATGGATACTGCCCAATTCACTGAATCAAATGACCCGGACTTTTTTTTTTTTTTATTTTTGTCACCTGCCTAAAGATTTTAAAGCTGCAAGACCCAGATTCTCAAAATTGAACTTTTAAAAAGGCAATCAGTAAACCGCAACCACTCGGTTTAGAAAACACCCAAAATACTGATGGTATCTAGTGTAAGCAGCGGGGTTAGTGGCAGCACACTAAAACTGGAGGAAAAAGTCAAATGCTACACTTGATGCAGTACATAGTTGTTTCTGCATTACTCATTAAAAATTAAACAATGATGTTTATGATTCCCTATGTTTAAACATTGTCATGATGTGCAGCTTTGTCACTGCAGCTGCAAAGGTTAATTTTACAGTTTATGGTCACTTTGAACAAGGAACTATATTTCAATTATACCAAAACTGAGGACACTAGCTTTTCCAAAAAATTTTACAACTTAGAAACAATATTTTGTTTTAGTTTGAATACTGAAAGCTTCCAACAGTGGAAAGTACTCAATAAAATATTTCATGGTAAGAATACATTCAGGATGCAATATCTTTTCGTTGGAATCACAAATTAATAGTTTCTGAAAATCAGCACTCTACAAGGCATATTCAGCAAATGCTGACTTACAGCAGAATATTTTAAATTGTTATGTGTGCTATATTCATATTAATTTCCAATTAAATTGACATCATATAATGCAAATCAAAGTAACTCATAAATATTAGACATTTTAATTAGAGTACTCTGTTATTTTTTGCCATGAACTTTCATTCAAGCTGATATTTTTTGGACTTTAGTCATTTGACAAAGTATTTTTCTGTAAAATTTGGCAGATGCCATTCTGGTTTCTTTCCTGTCTTTCTTCTTTCTTTCCTCCTGTTACATGTGGCATAATTACTCAGGTCTCTTCCACATTCACAGAATATTTCAGTGATTACAGCAAGGACATAGAGCCAGGAGAACTGTTACGTCTCATGTGACTGAAGCTGAACTCTGGCATATTTTAAGAACCTACACAACTGCATTGACCTGTTTTGCCCCATTAACAGTGAAAAAGGGTAAAATAATTAAAAATATTAAATTAATTTAAAAATAATTTTTAAAATATTAATTCTGCTGATATGTGACAGTTCCATTTGTACACGGCATTCCCTGTGAAGTATGTGAACTCCACTTCCCCAAGAAACGTTACTTCAGAATACCACAAAGAACAGGAACTGTCATTAAAATGTTAATAATTACTTACTCACCTGAGCAGCAGTGTTGTACAGCCTCTCAGAGATGAGCCTTGATCCCACAAGTTGCAGAGTTATTTTATACATGAGTACAACAGGATTTACATAATAACCCTGTGCATTTACAAAAGGCAGATTTTCTACAAACAGGCTACTTTATTGACAATGAACTTGAGGCAATAGGAATGGAGAACGCACAGAAAATCAAAATAGCACATACATGACATGATAAAAAAAAAATCTAAACCCTTTGAAGTAGGAGTAGATGAAGGGTGACTTTTAATGAAAATTGATTAAATGGGCTTCCTTTGACAGTGCTGTTTGCTTGCCACACTAAGCTGTGTTCACTTTATTTGTTATCTTTTATGAAAGAGTGATCTTCTCACGCTGCTTGGTACAGCTTGAAAATGACACAGTTACTTGAAGTAGTTTTAATTTTATCTGAAACAAGAAAAATTAGCACTCTGGAATCAACTACCCATGTTTCATCAAAGCTGCTTTATGCTATATTAGAAGTTAATACTCTGTGCAATTGCTTACGTTCCTTCTACTGCACGGCTTTTCACTTAATGTCATGACACACAGTCTTCAATAAAAGCAGTCAGAAGAAGAAATAAGCTGAGATAACCTTTGGCATAGATGTATAACCTTAATAAAGTCAGGTAAATAACAGCAGAATGGTAATCATCCTTGCCTACTTAAACCAGACAGCAAAATAATATTTGATTAGATAGGACCCCAAGCCTGATTCGGGCTAACTTCAGACAAGCAAAGGTGTCTTCCTCTAATAGGTGGAAAAAAAGCTCCTTATGAACAAAGAACCCCGCAGATTTAATGTGAGTTCCTGCACCTCCTATCAAGCATCGTTGTCTTTTTCTGTGGTTTGGAGAGTTTCTACAAACAACAGGTCACAATATTTAAAGATATTTTAATGTTCCTTTTTTATTGACCTTTATTTTTCATTATTTCTTAAGCAATCTGGTTTGGCAGGAAGCCCACAGGCTAGCCCAAGCCCAGAGGATGCTTACCTTCAGCCCACCATGTGCTCCTTGGAAGGAACTGAGACTGCGCTGCTGCTGCTGGGGGTGGAAACTCCTACCAACATTTGCTGTCCTGGAGAGATGGCAGCCAGACCCCAGGATGATGCTGCTGCCTACAGGGTAGCTATGGGAGGAGGAGTGGGGCAGTGAGAACAGTTCAGCAACCTGTCTGCAGCCTCACAACTGTTCGGGCTGGCTCATTCTCTCCACATTCGGCAGGAATACTGCACTGAACTTCCTCCGTTGTAATGATACTACACTTGCTGCTTCAAATAAAATTGTTTCGTCCTCGGGCAGTGTCAGCTTTTTACTGCTTTTCTTGCCTATGCTCTGTAGAGATGTTGCGTTGTCATCTCTTTTACATAAAAGTGATAGATGTCCTGTAGATAAGGAAGGATTCTGCTTACCTGTATGGAAATCTAAGCATGAGTGGAGAGATGATAATTTCAAAAAATTGCAAAACTTTTTGATTTTGCAATTGCAAATAGTTCTAAATGCATATTGCAAACATTATAAAATAAAACCAGCTACTCACAATGATGAAGCAGGAAAAGGTCAAGAAAGTGAAAATCCACTTTGACTTCAACAAAGATCCTCAATCCAGGCCTATTCCTTTCTGTGAAAAATATTTTGAATTTTGGCTTCTCTCCAGAAATCTTAAAATAATCTTGTTCCCCTCGGTAGATTGGTTTAGTTTTAACTTTTGTTGAATTATTATGCTACAATATACCAAATTTTAGCATAGCTGGAGTTACTTTTGCTCTTTGCATTCTCTTTCTTGATTTGGGCAATGTGATTTTGCTAATATTCCATAAAAATTTATCTGAGAAACAACAATGCTCAGTTTTTTATATATCACTGTTGCCCTTTCCGTGTTGAACTCCTGTCACATATGTATACATCTAGCTGTTTTCTTCCTCCTATTTATAGTACAGAGAAGGTCAAAGAGGTTGTGACTCTCACGCCTGTTCATAACCATCAGGCTGAGAATCCATATAACAGAGTCATTTAGAAAGAGAATATTATCTCCGTGCTTTCTGGCATGAAACATTTGCATAAGTAGCCCCAAAGTGGCTTCTCTGGCAGCCACAGTGCTTTGCAAACTAATGCCTAATTTTTCATGCAATGTCATTCCTAGGTCCCCTTGAATCCAGCAGGTTTCAAAATTTCCAAGTCCAAAGTATTTAAGATTATTTTATGTAGTATGCATAGGTCAGCAGTTTCTGTACTACAATATATTGCTGTTTCCTTCATATCTGCAATAAAGTATAACAATAGAGTAACATCAGTGCAAAATATTCACATCACATTGAGGTAGCTCACACTTAGCCAAAGAGAGTATAATTCAAGAAAGAATCACATAGTTTCAGTAGCATCTACTTCTCTGTTAGTTTTCATTGCCTTTTGCAACTCCTGCTAATTTAGTGCCATTTGAAATTTCACTAATGTGAAGTTAAATCTTTCTAGTGCTTTACTTTTACTTCCCAGTTCTCCCCTGGGAGAACAATTAGACTGTAAAACATGATGGGTAACCACATTTTTAACTAAGACTTCTCCTGAGGAATTTTGCCATTTGACTAAAGAAAAGAGACTTTGTGGAAATGTTATTTGATTTCACCCTTGTGATCCGTTGCAGTTGAAAAACTTTTACAGGTAAGAAATGGATTTGGGACAATTATTAATATTACACTGTGGAGCAATTTGATTCCTCACAATTAGTATCCATGATGTATAATGACATTGGGTTGAAAGAAAGAGATGGCAGTGAGCCAGTACAAACCCATGCCACCTGGACGGCATGGCACAGCGCCATTTGGGAATGTAAGCTGGTCCTCACAGAGCAGGTTTGGGTGTCTATGGGGCCATTGCGCAGAGATAGGCAACTCATCTGACGGCGTGTTTACGTGAAAGAGGTCACAACTGGGTCTGGACACAGTAAACACAGTACTCCCACCCTTCAGCAACAGGGGTGGCAGAAAGAAAACAGGAAAGAAGATCATGGAAACAACTGAAGCATACTCATATTTTCCCTGATCCTTCTCAATGTGTGCTTCTTTATCTGTAAACAGCGTGACATGCAACAAAATTGATGATGTGAATTGCCATCTCTGCTAAATGAAGGAACGAAAGATAAATTCCTAAATTTCTGCTGAATACATGAATAATAGGACATAAACACAAAATATTCTTACTTTGACAGTACAAAATATATTAATTTTTAACCTATCCTAACTGCAGCTTTCTTGATGTGCTGGCTAGAGCCTATCTGGTATCAGTCACGTGTGACAGTTGCTATCTGTAATCACGCATGCATATTCACACCTCCCAGCAAATTAAGAATGTACTGTTAGGAAGTGATTGAGAAACTAATTGAGTCATCACCCAGGAGGAAAAGCCTTTGATATTTATCACCAGATATTCATTTTCTTCACAAGTTCTTAGCTTCATCTGTAGTTCCTGGTTATAGTTAGTATAGCAAATATAACTCAAGTACAGGAAATGACTGATGAATTTATATTGCCCCACCCAAATTCCTGACAGAACTCTTGTAGACTGAAAGAAATAGATAACCACAGTTTTCAGAGATATATTTTGAAGACATCACTGTACCAGATCTTTCAGTGATTAGCTTTTGGATATGATTTTCATGCTTCCTTACAGCTGAGACATATCATTTTGGACATGCTGTAGGAGAACCACACCCTGCATCCACAGCAGAGGCCACAACTGCAGGTTATTTAGATATTACTGAATCTGGTTTTTAAGATGTTGGAATTTGGTCATTTGCATGGATACCTTCCTAATTATTTTTGGTTCATGTCTTTAAACATAGAGACTTCTTCAAGCAAAGTTATTTCTGGTGGTGAACAGGCTTGCCTTTTTATTCAGTAAGCATCTGAGAAATCTCTGCTTTCATGCTGAAATGACAAAGGCTTATTTCATGTCCATAATCCTATATTGATCTGTTTTAATAGAAATCCCAGGACATTCAGTTCTTCTTCCATTTATTTTCCTTGCTAGACATTTGATTACTTATATGGTAGCTTAAGAAGGCTTTGTCAGCTCTAACTCAACTTTATTCAAATAAGGATTCTTCCATGGGGGGCTGCTATCTTATAGGTTTTTCCCTCTTGGATGCTCTGTTTCATAAAGCCTCTTATTTAAGCTGCACAGCTTTTAAGATTTCTCACACAAAAGCTGCCTTGGCCACCTCACTTCCTGCTGCATGAGAAGCATGGGAAATTGGACAGATTTTGACCATATTAGTACAAGTTTTTCAAGTGTCTCCTGGATTTCCCCCTTAGTGTATAGGCAGCTGTGTAGCTTACATATATATATTTTTCAACAGACAAGCGGAACCTGGTTTTCCAAACAACTGATTTTAAGCGTTATCAAACAATATAATTCCAAAGGAATGTAATCCATTTCCTATGCAGTAAGGTAAATGTCGTTAAAACAAGTCACTTGTATTAACAGGGAAAAAAGTACTTGGTACTTGCTGCGACATCATGCTGATATGAAAGAGGCATTTTTTTTTTTTTTTCCTTTATCCTCGTACCTTTGAGTATTGCACCAAAGGAATTAATTTGCTGGGAAATTATTAAGTGGTTTGCCTGCATACAAGGTCTTTTTAAATTACATTGTGCCAAATAGTACTAAAAAAGGGATAGCTGACGATGTCATCTGCTGCAATAAATTTAGATATTAAGTATTCAATCCAATTTAATACTAGTCATCAGATCAAAACATCTCTTCAGTATCCTCCTGATTTACAGTGAATGAAACCTAAAAATATAACTATACTAAAATTGAGTCTAGTGATATGTGAAGGTAGATTTACAGAACTGTTTATTTTATCTTGATTATATGGTACCATAATCAAGTTGGGCATACTAATTATGAAATTCTGAATTAGTAAAATTTATTTCAATTTTACATCTGTTCTGATTCTCCTAGTTAGCCTTCATCTGAAAAACTACTGTGTACTACTACAGAGGTACTGTGATGGAATTGTAATTCCTACTTGGTTGCTAAGAAGGTAAGTATTTGTTCTGACACCTTATTGGAGGGGGAAAGCTGGGGAAGAGAAAAGAAATTGTTTCAAAGCAACAACTTGGTTTCAGGATTTTCGAGAAAACAGGTTTTCAGTCAAAGCCATGGAACAGCTTTCGAGATACCACATTTTGCAACAATTAGAGTGACTTGTTGTGATTCCTTAATTACAGAAAAATTGCACTGTTATTGTGTAAATCAGAATTTATAAATCCACATTTCACAAGCTGACATTTGTATATATATACATATATATATATGTAATCTTGTAGTATATGTAATAGGTAATCTTAACTGTGTTTGCAGGAACACATCATAAAGCTCACTTTTCCGGAGGGTTATTTTTATGTCTATGATATACAGTTTATTATGCATTTAACTTCTTTGTGTGATAGGAGGTTTTCCTAGCATTTACATCAATTTTTGAGCTAGTTGATGTTTGCTGTGCTGTGATAAACCAAAGTAACTGGTCCTTACTTTGAAACAAGAAATGGGTTTTGTGAATCCCACTGGTTTTCCTATTCCTGTCATGCAGTGATTTTCTAAAGAAAGAAAAATATCTTTACATATCACACAGCCTTCTATTCTTTTCCCTGTTTTGCACCTAACACTACTTACTTTTATTCCTCTTAAATATTATTAGAATCCTGTCGTGGTTTAACATGGATGCCAATTAAATGCCACACAGCCTCTCAGTCACCATCCCCCATCCCTGGGGAATGCGGAAGAGAATTAAAGGAGAAAAGGGAAGGAGACTCATGGGTTGAGATAAGAACAATTTAGTAATAATAATATAAAATCAAAACTAAAAGTGATAAAATAATAATAATAATAATATGTGAATATATTTCGAGATAATAATATATACAAACAAACGATGCACAGTGTAGTTGCTCACCACTCCATGACCAACACTTGTCCTGTCCTGGCAAGCGATCCTGAAACAGATAAATCCCAACATCACAATCTTGGACAAGGGAGAGGCCCACAAAGAGAGTAAGAGTGAGAAACAGAACTCTGAGAGACTGAGAGAGTCCCACAGAAGAGAATTAAAACCAGACTAACTTCCTTGGTCAACACTCACCTATATACTGGGAATGACTTTGCATCATATGGAATACTTCATTTGCCAATTTGGCCCTCAATCCTAAACCTAAGTTCAAATCATAAGGGGAGTTGTGGGCCCTTTCTTCCAGCCGTGCTCCCCCCAGCCTGTTGTGCTCCTGCACACTGGCAAAACATGGGAAGCTGAAAGGTCCTTGATGTCTCAGCACCAACTATAAATATTAGTACGCTATCAAAATTCTTCTCATAGCAAATCTCAGACTAAAACCAAAACACACAGCTCTTCTAGCTGCTAAAAAGAAACACTAACTCATTCCCAGTCAAAACCAGGACAATCCATAAGCTACAGGATTCCCATATGGTAATCATGGTTCATTTTAGCCTAACATTAAGGGGCCAGCAGAGAGGCTGCAGGCACAGTGAGAATTTGTTGCATTTTTTCTGTGCTTGCTGGAAGCTAAGTGCTGGAGACTAGCGTGGGAGTGTAACAGGAACGTCTGGTCTGCCCTTGGAGCTGATAAAGGCAGGCTGTTGTGGCAACAGTGGATGCTTTTTTGCTGATAGTAAAATATTTCATTAATGTAAATGCTATTCTTCATAGAAAACAGTTTGGGGTGCTCAGTCATGAATTCTGTCAGTGTGTGGTTCTTCTCTATCCCTTAAAAAGCCTTCTTCCTATTAACCTGTGGATTTTCTTCTTTCCATACATTAAAAAATTATTGAAGATTAGTTATTCTGCAGGAAGATAGCTGATATAGTGCATGAATACGCGGCCATAAGGTTGTATGTGGTGGTCCAAGAATGCCTCCTCATCTATCTAAGGCCATCCAGTAAAAAAGGATAGGAACAAAATCTGAATTTGCTTTATATATTTTGTGCTCAGTGTTCTGGTGCTATTGACTTTGATCAGTATACTGCAAATTGGATGTTTGCTACACAGGACATAGCTTCTTGTCAGGTTGAATTACAGTGAGAAGTGGAGAGTTAAAATCCTTCATGGCTTGGCAGGAAAGGCACATCATAGCAAATAACTCCCAAAGCAAGATGCTACAGTTGGTAAACTGCTGTCCAAAATAAGTTTGAATATAACAAAAATGCTCTCCATCCACGTATTTTGGCTATAGGATGGATGTGTGCAATCAAGCATAACCCATCTGATGGGAAAAACCACAGGTGTCCCTCTCAGCCAGACCTGTTGGATAAAAACTGTGGGCATGCACAGTGGTGAGTCCCTGGCCCACTTAACTAACATTCACTCTTACAGGACTTCGTGTCACAATGAATGAAGTCACAAGACCTGAGCGCTGAAGTGTGTATGTTGCCCTCAAAAAGAGGTATAGGGGAACCTTAGCTGTTAATCTGATGTAACTCTCAGCCATGAAGGATAAAATCACTTTAAAATAGTTTCTTGCTAATAATCCTGTGTATCATACCCTTAGCCTACTTTTTCCTTTAAAATTTGCTACTGACACCATTTCTGAAGACTTGGATAGAAGACTTCAAAACAACTGTCTACAGGAAGGAAAAAGGAGTTTTTTTTTTCGCTTTAAAATATATTTTAATATTGTAATATTTAAAATACTTAAAACTTTTCCATACATCTAAAGTCTTGCAAGTATTACTTGCATTTGTCTTGCAGTTATACTAAATACTGTTAACATTATTAAAATACACTGTCTGCTGAGTTCTCAGAACAATACCCTAATGAAGATATTCAGACAAAATCTAGAGAGAAAATATCTTCGTTTCATGTATAGCAATGTATTGTGATAAAGTTAAACCCTTTACAATTTTGTGTATAATAGAAGGAAATTATGAAGGAGTATGTTTTATGATCACATAGCTAAGCACAGCTAGCTTCCTTCTGAACTAAAAAAGAAAACCCAACATTAAGAGCGATAATACTTTTAACTGGAATAATAGACACAAAATCTTGTCTTCAGGGTCTGTAACAGAACCGGAGAACTTTGGAGTAAATATAGTTTCATATTTTATTTTCTTGGTATGAAGGAAAGAATATAGATAAGGTGGTTTCCTCTCAATCTTACTGCCAGCAATTTCAATCTGAAGTAGCCCCATTAAAGAGTCTGGAGTTACTTGTAAGTCTTGTAAGAAACAAGATCAGAAGCTGTGCTACTGTATACAAACTGTATGAATCAGAAATTAATGTCCTGAATTTGAGGGAAAAAAACATTTCTTGACTCTATGTTTGTACTTGAAAAGCTTTCCAAAAGCAATTGATCTACTTAAAGGCTGAACAATAAGCCCTCCAACTAAGTGGTGCTGAACTTGATTGCATGGAGTCCACAATAAAGCTTCCCAAAGAAGTTACCTATAAAAAAATTACTCCGTAGATCCTACTGACACAAGAGTGATTTGCGAACTTCAGAAGCAGCGTGTAGACCTTTTGTTTTCATTATTCTTTTATTTTTCAAGGTGTTAGCTTAAGTGTTTGGTTATTTTTCCTTGCTGCCTTTGCTCAAGGCTCCATACTGTCCACAGATGTCTTCCTTGAAGGTATTTGATGTTTTTATTGGTGATGGAAAGAGACATTAGTTGCAAGCCTCCTTGTGTACGCTGCAGGATCTGTTGCTTAACCATTGAAGTTGAAGAGTCCCACTGCTTACTGTCATTCCTCCTCCGTAGCCAATTTTCCCCATATGATTCAAGAAAGCAGACAGCATAACATCCCATGTGCTTCTACTGCCTCTGTTGCCTGCCTTACACTATTTAACTTCAAATATTTTCTGTAGACCATTTAAGTTACCCCTCAAATCTTTATCCCATTCCCTACCTTTACCAAACTAATCTAATCTACTGATAAACTTTTCCAGGAAGGATTTTCCAAACAACGTGTCCAAGGAACCTATTTATCTCCTATCTCCTTTCCAACTATTTCATATTCCTTATCAGAAAGATTTCCCTCCACATGGGAAGGTGCCAAGTCTTGCTTTCCCCCACTTCCCCCCAGTTTAAGGGATCGCATGAAGTTTATTAACAGGGAGTCATAGCAAACAAAAATAAATTAATACTGTTAAAAGAGCCTATGCAAATTAATAAAATGCATAGATATGTGTTGCTCACCAGCCTGGGCTGCAGCACCAAGGACGCTGTTGCATCCTCCACAGCCAGGAGGAAATGGCCTGCCTCTTGTAGGCAGGATAGGTACCTTGAGTTGAGTAGTAATTAGTAGTTCATTATCTCAACTCAGTCCAGCTGGGTAAGAATGATTGGTGCCATAATTCCCCCTTTTTGTTTTACCATTTTTTGTTTTCACAAAGGCTTTATGGGTGAGCAGAGACCCGGCCCATTCATCCAACTCCAGCACGCTTCCCTCCCGCGAATACCACATCGGGGCTTGCGGCTTTACCTTCTTCTCCGAAGGACTCTCGCTCAAGCTCCCGGCTCCGGCTCTCTTGGCTCGGGCTCTTGGCTCGGCGCGGGAGTCGGGGCTTCCCAGGGTCTCACGAATGTATCACGTCGGGGTCACCAGTTGTCACTCACCAGCCTGGGCTGCGGCACCAGGGACGCTGTTGTATCTTCCACAGCCAGGAGGAAATGGCCTGCCTCTTGTAGGCAGGATAGGTACCTTGAGTTGATTAGTAATTAGTTCATTATTTCAACTCAATCCAGCTGGGTAAGAATGATTGGTGCCATAGACATGTACTCTTTTAGTCAACTGATACTTTCTTTTTGAAAAAGTATGTAATGAAAGCTACTAATACATATAAAGATTTAAGAATTTGCACACGAATTCTCCATCTTCATTTCAGTAGACTGAAAAACAACATCTTCTGAAGTTCATACTTCATTGTGTAAAAGCTTGAAGAACTTGAAAGCTGAAAGAATTAAGAAGTGTTCAAAAAAGATTTGTCTGTTGCAATTGTGCAGAGCAGAGGTAAGATGTCAGGGCCCTGAGCACATGCTCCTCCAAGACTCTCAGGGCTGACCTAGATGATGGTGTAGGAATCCCATGTTGTGAAGAGGGCTCTTCAAGAATGCTCTGCTGAAAGGCCTCAGCATGGGCTCCTCCAGCTTCACTTGGGAACAGCTTTTAAGCAGTTGCTCTCCCCTCAGATCCCACCAGACCTGCACTGCAGCTGTGTCATGCCTGGTCGGGTACCCTGTGGATTTGGGCTGCAGAGATGACCTGTAGATGGGCCATCCTGGCTTGACCTGGGACCTGTCTCATCACTGTGTGGACTTGCTCTGGGCTCTGGACTGGGTGGCCCAGCAGTTACCATCTCTGTCAGCTTTGCTGGGCACTGTGGGAGGTGCTCTTACTCCTGCTCTCCTGCTGCCCTTCCCCTCTGGAGCAGTCTGCTACTGTGGCTCCCTGTCAGTAGGAATAAGTAGAAAAGTTAATTCCCAATCCAGACAAAAAAATTCTGCGTATTTTGGACATGTTTAAATGTGTGATACAACATGCAAGTTTTTCTTTAATAAAACTCAACCTAAAAACAACATACAGATTTTACTCTGTGCTACATGATAGCATTCAGTGCTCCAGGGAGCAGCTGCTCAGGCATGCAAAACCCTACCGCTTTACAGTGTATAACCACTTCCCTTTTAGACTGCAGCAAAATGTTTGCCTCTTCTGAAGGGTTTTGATTAATTTTTTTTTGTATTATTCTGTTACAGTTGTGTTGTATTTTATTTGTTCTAAGGAAAACTGAGTATGTACATGTTATAAAAGCAAATAGGTAGTAACGGAAGAAAAAAAAAGTTATGTGTCTTCTGCAATGGTCTTTCTTTTTTAAAAAATACCAGCCAACCAGCCAATTCTTTAATAGTAACAACTGCTTAGATTGACTAACTTGCAATTAAAATTTTTTTTTCTTCCTTTTGATTTAGTCTTGTATACATCTGTCACAGTAGTTCAATGAGTGGCCCATTGTAACTCATTGCAGCAGCCGTGGCTTATCTCTGTGGGTTGTGCATTTCAAAGAATAAACATGCAGAGGTCCATAAATTTATCAGCTTCCTAGTTTGATCATGTCAGGGATCCTATTGCCACAACAAGCTGATGCTAATATGCTGCTAGAGCTATATTAAGTTTCAGCGGCTATAAACTATCATCTTTTCCTACTTTTTTTTTTTAATTATAGTGGTGGAGAAAAAGTTCTGGTTTTTGTGGATTGCCCATATTCACTCTGTCTATCCCCAGTACTGATACCATGAATAACTTCATGTCCTTGGGACTAATAAGATTGAAACTATATTTGCATGAATTTCGAAGTATCCTTAAACTGTGGTAAAGATAGAGAATTCACAAGCATATGAATTAAATATCTTCTTTGAAATGTGGAGTGTTTGACAGAACCTAAAACTGGGAACTGAATTATTTCAACTTCTGTTCAGCTGTAGGTTCTGCATGCTGACAGAATGTGGATAAGAGGGCTAATGTTTTAAGCACACATGTAATTAAGGAAATAGAAGGTCTGAAGAATTATAATTAGGTACTGACCTTACTGTTTGCAAGTTGGCTATAGTCTGTCTGGTATCAGCGGAGAGGGATATAGACCAGGAATGGATCTCCTGAGTCATTGAGTCTGGTTCTCTGACACCACAGCTGTACATGTCAAATAAACTCCTTACTAATCTTATCAGCCACAGACTGCAAAAGAAATGATGTTGTTAATGAAAGTTATTATCTTGGTATGTAAAATTACTTTATCTCTTACTAAGAAGATGTGACATCACGGTGCATATGACTTGGCATCAGTCACAAATTTTGTCAAGCTGTGATCTTGGGCAGAGGGGAAGTTCCAGCCACCAAATACCATCTACCATGGCTACCAGCTGAGCAAATTTACTCACTATTCTGACTTCTATGTCTGTCAAACAGATGTAAGACAGAGTTTATGAGAGAGAGGGGATATCGTTCACTGGACTGCAACTGAAGTCCAGATTTAGGTCATGTGCTTTAACATCTCATCTGGAATGGAAGAAGGAAAGGTTTCTGTCTTAAAGAGGTGAGGAGGCTCTGAAGCAGTCCAAAGACTATGTACCATAAAAAGTGGTTTGTTCTGCAACCATTCAGCAAATTTGCATTGCCAATGACAAACTTATTTTATTTAGAATAAATATTTCTTACAAATTTTTTAAACTCATGATTTTAACATGATGCTCATTAGCTGCTGAAAAATAAACTAAAATTAAGTAAATATATGGGTCAGAACTATAAAAAAGAGTTAATAAACATTTGCAAATTTTTGATTTACTTAAAACATTAATCATAGAATCATAGAATGGTTTGGGTCGGAAGGGACACCTTAAAGATCATCTAGTTCCAACTCCCCTGCCCCAGGCAGAGACACTTCCCCTAGATCAGGTTGCTCAAAGCCTCATTCAATGTGGTCTTGAACATTTCCAGGGATGAGACAGCCACAACTTCTCTGAGCAACCTGTTCCAGTTCCTCAGCTTTCTGAGAGTGCACTCAATCCCACTGTCTGTGTCTCTGGTAAAGATGTTAACACTGATGTCAATACCGATGACCCCTGAGGAACGTCAGTCCCTACTGGTCTGCACTTGGTGATCACAACTCTTCGAGTGCAGCCATCCAGCCAATTCCTTATCCACTGAGTGGTCCATCCATCAAATCCATGTCTCTCCAATTTAGATTGGAGAATTAATGTAATTCTATGTGCGAAACATTTAGACTTCCAAAGACTTCAGAAGAAACTCTCCTCTATTTAGAGATTTTTAAATTTAAAATCCTTGATAGGCTTCTAAAAATAAGAAATGCTGCAATGTCCAGTCTTTCAGAAAAAAGGAATTGTGCATCAGTGTGGAGTCTAGTATGAGGCTAGAAAAAGGCCAAGATGATGAGCACAGAAATAATGGCAGAAGATGATTTCAGTGAATAATTATTTTGGCTATTCCATGAATAAGGTGACTTGATTTGAAATTAATTACAGCTAAAAGATAAATAGAATTATGACATGGCCTGTGTAAAAATTATGCGTGCTAGTTGTATAATTCAAATTCCCATATGTGACATTTGAAACGAATTGTAAACATCTTTGAAGTGCCTGGAAAACGTTTGTCTTGGGTTTAGAATCAGTTTTAGACATGTCAGCCTCCAAGGAACAAATACTATCTCATGTTGCCCTTTCCACTTAAGACCGATAAGCAGAGCTGTGATGTATGAGCACTTGCGTTAATGCAGGGCATTGATTGCCTCTGTCCTGTGATAGGGTGGTAACTGTTTTCACATCCAGGTAACAGGCAACAGTGATAATTTTTTCTGTAACGTCCTAGTAAATACATGACCCTCCAAGTGCTCTTGTGCAGAACGCAAAGATAATCCCTTAGTTTGAGCATGAATCTTGTCTCATTTGAGGCTGGCACATAGTTATTAGCTTTTGCTTGGCTGACAGATGTTGTAGGCAACTGCAGTACAAGGAAATGGAAAAAGGGGGAGAGTATGAGCCTACATTTTTAATCTGAGTGGACTAAGAGGAGTAGGAGTTTAAAAAACAGTTTAAATCTAGTGTAAACTGATTCAGTTTTTTTCAGCAGGTTCTTATGTGCTTAATTATTTGCATAGGATCTTCATCCAGATATACACTCATTTTTGCACCGCTTAATTGAAATGAGACACAAGCGTACTAAATAAATGACTGTTTTGTCTGCATGTATTTTGCTATGAGTAGCACTGAATGTTATGCCACTATAGAGAACATTTAAATTTTGAAGAGTATGCATGTGTCCAAAGTACATGAAAGAAGAGACAGATGTGGAGGTAACTTAAGTTTACCAAGCCAGCAGAGTTAGAAGTACATCCCTGAGTAAGCCCATGCATCCTTCAACTATGTCAGAAACATAAAAACTATTTTGTGGTACTCTCTGCTGGCAAAGAGAAGATCAGAATTCTTCTTTTCACTGCTTTTTTACTGGCTTACATGTATTCTTTTCTTAAAATGGTTGATCACACGATGATTCCGTATTTCTATTCTTTTTTCTCACTGTTCATTAGAACTTAGTTTTGTCTCTAACTATAATTTGATTAGATCAGTGAACTTGGTATTTTACAAAGGAAAACAGGCTCAATATTAAATCAGTAATTAGGAACTTTTCTGAAAATTAAAATTAAAAAACTTTGACCCTTCTTCTATCACTCTAACAAGCAAATAAAGAAAAGGTGGGGTTTTTTTTCTGAGTAGTTTTGTGATATGGGAGAATTTATCTAAGTATGTTTCTAAGTATCTCGACTTAGAGTAAAAAAGTTGTATCTGAACAGCTAGTAAAAAAAATCAGCAAATTTTAAATCAAATGTAACAAAACTGTGTTTGTGAGCCTTAATATCAACACTCCTAAAATCTGGAAAACTGAAATTGCAAATGGAGTGTGCAATTCTAATGAATTGCTGTAATTTGAAGAACATTTGCATGTTTGTCTTCTCTTTGAATTAATGAAAAGATCTGTTGATTGCTATGGGACAGTAAGGGACTAAGAACCAAACTTACAAAAGGAACATTTATTCTTTGTTCAGCAGCATGAATCATAAATATGATCTATATTGTTCCAGGTGCCAGTATCCAAAAGCCTGTGTAGCTGGTACTCCTCCATTGCTCTAGCCTGAAGCTTTTTTGAGTCGCTTTGAAATAGCCTAAAATAAGATTCCAGATCTTCTGTAGTTTAGACAGAGAATGCTCAAAGCAAACTACTTTGACTTAGTGATCCTCTCCTGCTGAGCTGAACTAATACTCATGCTGGCAGTTGAGAGTCATGGGCTTAAGCTTGCTCTTCGGTCTTCCCCTGTTTATGATATAGCTAATGACAGCTGGTTCTGGCATGGTGGGATCCATACTGCATAAGCATGCTGTGTAGAAGTGTCATATCTCTTCTTGTATTTTCTCATGAAAAGTGCTAACCATCAATCCCTACAGAAGAACCAGGTGACTGCAGAAGCACATCCTCAGACGTAGTAAATTGGTGCGAGTGAGAGAAGGATCTTTTTGATCAATAATTTGACATGATGTCCCTTCTCTCCCCAGAGGTGTGTTACCAATTTGTTGCAACCAATTTACAGAAGAGATTACTTGACTTTTCACTAGTTTGTTACACTCGAAATCTAGTTGTCAACAAAAGGAACACACTGGTTTTGCAAAGCCAGTAACCTATTGTTAGTCTAATTAAGTCTTACCAATCTAATTAGAGAATGATTATTGTTCCAGTTAAAATGATGTTAGCACTTCTAGTTCAAATTACATGCAGTTAAAATGACATATTCAAGAACTTTCCAGTATCTACCCTTTTCTCTGGTGTTATAGGTCCTAAGGTTGATGATTTCGTCCTGGAAGGCAGCCTACAGTGAGTCATGAGCAATTCAAGTCATTCTCTGCTAGGTGTATACTGCTGATGCTGATGGTTTCTTGCCCCACTGTCTTGGGTCTTGTTGGGGTCATTTTTGTGTGTTTGAGAGCACATTCTGCAACTTGCAGCTTGTTCACTTGTCTGCTAGTCCACACTACAACTAATTTTACTATACATGCGGTGTTTTATGTAGACTAGATACTTGTTCTTTTTTCTTTTTGTCAATCCAAATGCTAGTTTTACCCAGCTCTCAAGACCACACTACTTTGACAATCAGTAGTTGACCACTTGTGTGTTACTTAACAGTCAAGGGATATCATGTGTTGTTCTATATGTGGACTTTGAAGACTGCTGCTATCATCCCATGCCTGTTATTGATCTATGAGTCGTTTTATTCCAGGGTCATAGATAATTAATTAGACAGAGAACAACTCTGTTATTACGAACTATTAGCTAGCAAAACTATACATAATGTGAGAAATTATGCCATGCAATTGTACAAAGCGAAATATAAAAGGAAGTTGGCAATTTTACCTTGGTCATTAGATTATTGCTGTTAAAAAGTTAAAACAAGTTTTCAGGTAGCTTCTAGTATTTCACATTTTAGGCATCATTTCCTTTCCTCTTCTACAATTCAGTTTTCTTCCTCTCATAGCTGCTTATTTCCTCCTATTTTGCCTCATTGGGTCATGGAAAACTAATAAATCTCTGTGTGTTTTCTCCTCAGCCACTTAACAGGTTCTAAAATTTGATAGGGAGTTTATGTTTGGACTTTTGAATCCTCATGGGTAATTCCAATTCATTTTCATACATCACTATAAATTAAAATTGGAAAGAGTAGTATTGAGATATCAGAAATTTTAGGAGCTGACACCTGTGCTCTGTTTTAGCATTTGTCTTGAGGCTAAGTGGTGACATTAAGCTTTATTTGCTGAAAAGATAGAGGAAAAGAGCAAAATGGTGTTGAATACCAGATAACACTAGGTTTTAACACTTCTTAATTTGATAGGTTCACCCATCTTAAATTGCTTTAAAATTGTAATCAGAAGGCCATGACCTGATTTCAGCAGAAACTAAGAAGCAGGAGCTAACATTCCCTTGCCATTAAAAGTGAAATAATTTTTTTCCCCATGAATGTATAAAATAGGTAACAGGCTAAAGCTCTTATCCAAATACTTTGTGTCCATAAATATAAACCATGTTTATCTTTTTAATACACTAAACTGGGACTTAAAAATATTTGAATCCATCCCTCTCATATTCTGCAGAGGCATCCCTCAAAAATCACAGTCTAAACATACCATTTATATACTTTTTTTTAATCTAGTTTGCATTTTGTCAGTCATTTTCTAACCTGTGTCTCATTAATACACTGTTTTCTTAATTTTTCTATTCAACCCAAAGTAGACATGCACATTCATCATATTAAGATACTGCAGTTTGTCAACTACGGTTGTGGTATAAATCTTGAGCTAATTCTACTTAATATACATCATCTCCTTTTTCTTCAGATAACACACCACTTTTGGGGTGCTGTGAATTCAGTTAAGTCCGGTTGTAAAGTCGTAGGCTTTTCCAGGCTTCATCTTCTCTGCCTTGACTTAAAAAAAACACATATGTCTGCTCCATTAAGAAATGGTAACTCCTGAAGGCAAGAAATAACTAAGAAACTTGGAGAAACACACAATCCAAACACATTTTAAAAGATCTTTGATAATGTATTCTTTATGTTACATGGAGAAGGAATCATGTCACTGTACTTTTGCTATTGTTTGCTTTTTTGGGCTGCTGTAGAATTTTTGGTTTTGTTTCAGTTTGATCACATTTTCATCAAGTTTTATAACAATTGTCTAATGAAAATCAAGACAAAATGAGAAAAGATTTCTACACTATTAGACATTTGACTGGGGTTGGTCTGTAACTGCATGGATTTTCTTGCTCACAAAATTCTAAGAGAAGGCTTAATTTAAGATAAAGAAGTTTATCACATGTTTAAAATCTCCCTTTCACATAATTAGTTTGAATCTCTAATCTTTGTTGTCTGTAATTGTTATTTTTAGAACACAAAAAATATTTTCAAATGCACTTAAAGTGAGATTTGGAAGAAGGGTCAATCACTTCTATTTGATTAATGAAGTTGGGAAAGAAAAAAAGTTAAAGGCCCTTCTACATGTTCTTCAGCTTTAGGAAGGACTGTGTATCTGAATGTCTTCTAGTTCTTTATGTTTAAATATATATTAGTTGTCCTTTCAATACGGTCTGGTAAGATGTAATGTTCTTAAAATCTCTTTAGCAGTTAAAAGAAAAGCCTTTTTTTACCTTTTTTCCAAAATATAAATTCCTCCCACCAAGCTGATGCAAGGATGTACTAGGCTTTGTTTTCTTTAAGATAATGAGGGACAGCAGAGGAACCCTAAAACATTTGTCATGAGGAGGACAGGCATCCTTGTAAGCTCAAAACTTCTGGCAAGTGTTAATCACTGCTAACCATTAATCAACGAACGAGGAACTGAAGCATGGACTTCAAAGACTGATAATGAAAACATCTTGCTACAAGGAAGGTTAACAAGATTAGAAGAATATCACAAACATGAAGTCAGCAAGAGTCAGCAGTAACTAGGAGAAAGGTGAAGGTGGCAAGGGGAGATCATGACCACTGACTCAATTCAGGACCAAAAAGTCTTACCCTCCTCCATGCCTGCGTGGAGTGTACGTGCTAATTTAAATATGCTTAACCAATAGTAGATTATATAGTAAGTACTAACCAATGAGTTTAATTTTGGATGGGTTTATACTGATCGTGTAACAGGATAAATATGCTATGATTTTCTGGTACAGGTGAGCTAGCTTCGTGGAATACCATCTAGTTCCCAACTTTGCACAAACTTGTAATAAATAAATACCTCAACCCTGTGTGTATTGGCTTGAATACCAGGTAAAGATCCCTCATTTTGTACAATAAATGTACTGTTACTTCTTTCTTACAAATCTTGGTTATACTATTAGTTCTATTGTATTATGTTACATTGCCTTATATTTATCTTCTCATAACCTACTAATGCTACTAGTTTAAAATGGCTGAAACATCATTAATTCTACCTGGTACATGGACATTAATGTAACACAAATAAACCAAAAATACATTAACAAAAGCAAAAGTAAAAATTTCAAGAATATCTGTAGAATTGTATGCTTTCTAATAAAAGCTACAGTTTCAGTCTTTGGAAAATTAAAATCGTCATAGACGTTTCACTTATCCTCTTCAGACTTTTTTTTTTTTTTTTTTAAGCAGTGACCATAATTATCCCTTTCAGCACAGAACACCCACTGGTATCACTGTGAGTGAGTTTTAGGGGTAAAGGTTTAATCTGATATCTTTGACCAGGGATCAAGTGAGGAAGGCTAAAGCCCTGAAGGAATTGAATTTGGCAAGGGATATAAAAAGCAATAAGAAAAGCTTCTATAGGTATGTAGGGGACAAAAGGAAGTCCAAGGAGAACGTAGGCCCCCTCCGGAAGGATACTGGTGCTCTGGTCACCCGGGACATAGAGAAGGCTGAGGTACTCAATGAATTTTTTGCCTCAGTCTTCACTGATAAAGCCTCTTGTCTTACCACCCAAGCTGTGGAAAGAACTAGCAGGGACTGTAAGGATGAACCACCGCCCACTGTACTTGAAGAGCAGGTTCGGGAACATCTGAGGAACTTGAAGGTGCACAAGTCCATGGGACCTGATGAGATCCATCCGCGGGTCCTGAAGGAACTGGCGGATGAAGTTGCCAAGCCACTGGCCATTGTATTTGAGAAGTCGTGGCGGTCTGGCGAGGTCCCCGATGACTGGAAGAGAGGGAACATAACCCCCATTTTTAAAAAGGGGAACAAGGAGGACCCGGGCAACTACAGGCCGGTCAGCCTCACCTCTGTGCCTGGCAAGGTCATGGAGCAGATTCTCCTGGGAACCATGCTAAGGCACATGGAGAGCAAGGAGGTGGTGGGTGACAGCCAACATGGATTCACCAAAGGCAGATCGTGCCTGACCAACTTGGTGGCCTTTTATGATGGGGTGACAACATCGGTGGACAAGGGTCGACCAACGGATGTCATCTACCTGGACTTGTGCAAAGCTTTTGACACTGTCCCGCACGACATTCTTCTCTCTAAACTAGAGAGGCATGGGTTTGATGGATGGACCACTCGGTGGATAAGGAATTGGCTCAATGGCCGTACTCAGAGAGTAGTGGTCAACGGCTCGATGTCCATGTGGAGACCAGTCACGAGTGGCGTCCCTCAGGGGTCCGTGTTGGGCCCGGCCCTCTTCAACATCTTTGTCGGTGACGTGGACAGTGGCATGGAGTGCACCCTCAGCAAGTTCGCCGATGACACCAAGCTGTGTGGTGCCGTTGACACGCTGGAAGGGAGGGATGCCATCCAGAGGGACCTCGACAGGCTGGAGAGGTGGGCCCGTACCAACCTCATGAAGTTTAACCAGGCCAAGTGCAAGGTCCTACATCTGGGTCATGGCAATCCCAGGCACAATTACAGACTGGGCGGAGAATGGATCGTGAGCAGCCCTGAGGAGAAGGACTTGGGAGTACTGGTGGACGAGAAGCTCAATATGAGCCGGCAATGTGCTCTTGCGGCCCAGAAGGCCAACCGCGTCCTGGGCTGCATCAAGAGGAGCGTGGCCAGCAGGTCGAGGGAGGTGATTCTCCCCCTCTACTCTGCCCTCGTGAGACCTCACTTGGAGTATTGCGTCCAGTTCTGGAGTCCCCAACATAAGAAGGACATGGACCAGTTGGAGAGGGTCCAGAGGAGGGCCACGAAGATGATAAGAGGGCTGGAGCACCTTTCCTATGAGGACAGGCTGAAAGAGTTGGGGCTGTTCAGCCTGGAGAAGAGGAGGCTCCGGGGTGACCTTATAGCGGTCTTCCAGTACCTCAAGGGGGCCTACAAGAAAGATGGGGAGAGGCTGTTCAGGAGGGCCAGTTGTGATAGGACAAGGGGTAATGGTTTTAAAATAGAGGGAGGTAGATTCAGGTTGGATATTAGGAAAAAATTTTTTACCATGAGAGTTGTAGAACACTGGAACAGGTTGCCCAGAGAGGTGGTGGATGCTCCATCCCTGGAGACGTTCAAGGCCCGGTTGGATGAGGCCCTGAGCAACCTGATCTAGTTGGAGATATCCCTGTTCCTTGCAGGGGAGTTGGACTAGATGACCTTTGAAGGTCCCTTCCAGCCCTAATGATTCTATGATTCTATGATTTGAAAACATCTGTTTCAAGCCAGATGAGCAGGCAGGCAGTCCTCTGAAGCTGTGTTGCACCTGGAGGCAGTGAGAGTTTTCCACCATTGTGGTTTTGGGAAACGGGCTGCAAAGGTGGCAGAAAATAAGCGAATTACTACTATCAGTTCCGATCTCCAGTCATGTAGTTGAGAGTAAATCTTCAGGCTCTGTGGAACACAGAACACTGCAGGGTGGTAGAGCTTGTTAATGCAATAGGGACTGTTGACTAGTACGGCTATTCGGTCTGCTGAAGTGTCTTGTGCTGCCTAGGTGTGTGCTGATATACTCAGAAGCAAGTGAAATAATAGATCTACTTAACAGTAGAAGTTATTCTTCTCCTGATTTTTGTTGATGTTAATTTCAGTCCAACTAAAATTAATAGCAGAATTGTTGACAACTTTAAGAAACAATAGCTTGACTCAAAGATTTAAACTTGGATATGATTGTGGGCCCAGAGGTTTGGCAGTCTTTGAACTTCTCCATTGTGAAGAAATTAAATCTGATTTAAAAAAAAAAAAAAAAAAAGAGTTAATATTAGACTAAGTATAGTTATTTAAGATCAAAAGGCTATAGATACTAATTTTGAGCAAAATTGACTGATTTTGTACCATGAGTCTAATGACAAATTTGCCTTCTTTCTCAGAGAACAGTATTAATCTTTACTCACATGAATGTCACATGAACATAGAGAATTCATATTAAGGTTCTTAGTTTTCATTTCTAATTCAAACTGTAACAAACCTATGACTTTAAGGATATACTCATAAATGTGCTAAGCTCCATCCTGACTTGGCCTTTCCTACGGAATTCTTTTGCCTCTGTATTACACGGATTATAGTTGGCAGGCTTTGTCGTGCAAATGGAAATATTCCTTTTCTGCTCAGGAAAATAAAAGAAAGGCAAGACTCTCCCTGAGCACATGCACTTTTTCTCCATGTTTATGGTCATTCAAGCCACAAATCACCCACAGATGCTCTCTGAGAAGCTAAGAATACAACTACTGCTCACTGTCTTGCTTTAAGGTAGCTTTGTCTATCCTGTCCATTGTTATTTACAAGATTTCATTATATACTGCGGTAGACATGAAACATTGTAATGAAGAACTTCAGTATCTAAAGGAATATCTTCTGGCTACTTTTAAAAATATTTTCTTATCTATATTTCTATGGCTTTAGTGATAGCAATTTGTCCGACATTTTTAAACCCTCATATACTTGGAAATTCAGCATCTAAGGTTTTGCAGAAAATAACTCTTCCTTCTGTGCTTATGTTATAACCTTTGCAGATCTTCTGCAGCTCTTACATGCTCGTGGCTCTCCCTGGAAGCATTGAAGGTTTGGAGGATACACAGGTTTCCAGATCAATAAGGTCTTTTATTCTATTGAATCCATGAAGTGTAGCAAAACTCCGGGGATGCAATCTATCTGGATCACAACTAAATACAATATTGGTGTAGCCCAATGAAGTGAATCTGTCAGGCTTTGTACTGCTCTACAAGTAACAATGTTTAAAATGAGCTACTATGAGCTTCGTGTGTAGTCTATAAATCACAAGCACAAAATGCTTCTCATGACATTTCCTTTGAGAAAAGCACTTAGAAGATCTTTCTCTAATACATGAAATCAGCCTTCACTGAGCCATCTAAGTGGAGAGGAGGAAAGATGATCTTGGAGAGAAACTCTGTCAACTAATCTGAAAAACAGTTAAAAAAAGATGATGTATTCAGAGTGCCAGACTTCTACGTCAGTTTGCATCCAGCTGTTGCTTTAAACAAAATCCTATTCTGAGTATATGGAAGGAGCACAGAGTTGGTGTTTCTTCAGTTGGAAGAAGAATTTTGGTAATGGAATGTGAAAAAAACTTCAATGAACACTGGAAAGCAAATATTTCTAAAACTGGTCTCTTGGCAATAATTGGTCATTTAGACTATGGTAAAAAAAAAAAGGAAAAAGGCTTTTCAGAGATTATAGGCTAAATTGGAGGAAATACATGTCTTATTTGATGTAACTTACTATCCATACTGAAAGTTTTTACTTTGATTAACTTTATTTTATCTTTCTCTTGCCTATATGAGATCTGCTCTTTTTTTAGTCTTTGAAGCCATTCACTCTTCTTTGCTATATATCTTCATTTCATTTTATAGTGAATGTCTAAACTCCAGATGGTGTGATTGTTAAATTCAATGGCTATTTGTTTTTCTTCCAACAGATCATTGGCATGCTGGACTTATTGCTGTAAAATCTAGTGTGCAATGTCATGATTTCCCAGTCCAAAAAAATTTTTCATTATAAAAGGGAGATTTCATTTTGACAAAAAAATTAGGTTACTGTGCTGACATCTGTGTGAAAGAGGTTAGGATCCAGGAGTCATATTTAGGATATCAGTAGATTGGCCTCATTCCCCCAGAGAAGGGAGGAACCTTTTCATTGCCATTTAAATAAAATTCAATGCATGTTGTTGGCTATCTGAGAAGTAGTTTATCTCTACCATCGCTAACAGATTGTTGATCTTTACAACATGAAAATATAAGCCCTTCACCTCCAGGAAGACATAGGAAGACATTTGAAAAAATTGGAGGTGTGGAAGATAGTTGTAATTAAAATCATCAAACTGTGCTTTTTAAGCTTTTTTTTTTTAAAAAAGAGGATCTGCAAAAATTAACAGTTATCTAAAAGTCTGCTTCTCAAAGGTATAATGTTTTGCTGCATCCATCAATGACATTATAGCAGTCATCAGACTGAACTGTATTTGTTATTCTTTCCTTGCTTAAAGATCAGTACAGGACTCACCATATTTTAACTGAAGAAGTTAACCAAGAGAATTTTGAAACTAAGTTTCGTCTTCATATAGAAATGGAATTCTGAAAGAAAATTAAAATTAAACAAATGTAATTAACTTGTTTAACCATCTTTCCAGTTTAAATCAGGCTTATTGAATTTAATTTTCTGTATAAGGTATGAAGTTTTGCTGGTATTTGTAAAAATTTGAAGCTTACTACTATGGCAGTCAGAAGTAGGGAAAGGATTCTACATTTCTATTTCACAATTTGCCTCAGAAAACCACTCAGTTCACTAAAAACCACTCTCTCTCACTCTCATTCTTTCCCTCCTGTATGTGTTTGCCTGCTTGCACACACATATGTACACATATGTTCACACAATGCATATGTCTTCTATGGAGCACATGGTCTCTATTCAAAGCCAGGTAGCAAAGCTAAGAAGAACGTGTGCCGTCTCTGACCACCAGAGTTGATGTGGTCTGAGGAGATGATAGGCTAGCTGGACCACTGCAACTATTTCAGCCCAGCTGGTTTCTCTGTAATGACTGAAAAGGGTGTTTCTGAGACAGAGCTATTGCAATGTTTTGAAGTGAATATTTGCTGATTTCCTCTTTCTGCCTCATGCAGTTTCTTTAGTACTTGCTTTAGACAGGCCACAAGAAAGGCCAGAAGGACTCGTGCGGGAAGTGTTAAAAGCTCACTTTCAACAGAGGTAATACGTTTAATTGAATATCTTACAGGTGCCCCACCCCCAGGGTGACAGTTTCTGCAGTGAGCTGCTGAGTAAATTCTGACTGTTCAACTATAGAGAAGATTGATTGGCCTGGGGAGAACCCAGGCTATTGGAAGGATGCAGACTCTTTGGCCAGTAATTATTCAGAAATCAGAATATATTGGCTGGATGCCAAAGGAAGATTCAGGGTGAGAAACTGTGGCTTGCAGCAACAGAGCACGAATGAGTGCAGAGGGAAGAAGTTGAGAGAATAGGTGTTCTCTGGAATTGGATATAGGCTACTGATGAACGTCGCAAGGTAGTGAGATGTGCGTATAGTAAGCCAGTGTTGTTGGTGGTAGATGTAACTAGGTGTGCTTAAAGGGAGAGAGGAGAATGGGTGGTCTTTCGTGGATGGCTCCTTGTAAGAAGAGTGTAGGGAACTCAAGTGGCTTCCTGGTGCAGAGGACAGGAGGGCAGGAGGGCACAGAACATTGAACATGATTGTAGCAGCTACGTTGGGAGTCTAGTCCCTGAGTACTTTCCTAATAATGTTTATATTCTTCTGCTTCAATGCAACAGTATTCTTTGTCTCACCTTCTCTTGGAGAGTTAAAGCATCTGGATGGTGTGCAGGAGAGCTTTCATACCAGAGAACAATGTGTGGACCTATTCTCAACAAATCTGCAAAATGCAAGTAACATGTCCCTTCCTTTTCAAGGATATGATGGTTAATCTGACAATGGAACCTGTCACTACTTTATACATTTTTTGATCTGCTTGTTGACTAATACGTAGCTGAAGTGACCAGCAACATAAGATCCTTGAAGAGTTATAACACGTTCTTTAGCAAAATATTTTTTTTCCTCACTGCTGTTCTGTTGTCAGTAATTTTGTGGTCCTCACTCTTGTAATCTGATTTGGATAACAAACTGCCTGTGAAGCAGATGGTACCCTTTGTCACTTCCACAGGATCTCAGGCTAGGACTAATCTAAAATTCCCCTGGTGTGCACAGAATTAAGCTTTGCTCTTATCACCCACACAAGAGAAGAACCTGCTTATTTGCACAACTAAAAAAAGCCTCAGTCACTGAGGTTGTAGAGATGAATAGGTCCCTTTGCCAAGTTGCAGATGCCCTAGAGACTGGTGACTCTTTATAGCACTGTGCCACCACTCTATGGCTATGCGAATCTGTGCTCCTGGCTGGCAACTTGCTTTTAGATCTTGTTCCAAATGGTTTGGCCTCTTGCTGTGAAAAGATACTTTCACATGATTTTCGGTCCATTAAGGAAGTATCCGCCTGGCAGTTTCCCATCCATATGAGCCTGTACATTCCCACTCCATACAAGCTCATGTACATTTTTCTCTTCTCTCTCTTCTCTTCATAGAGAAGAACTATTTTTGCAAGGTGAAGTAAAAAGGGAGAAGAAATAGCACTAACTGGAGTTAACAACTCTTTCCTCTCTAGAAATACAGATTTTGCAAAAAGAACAGGATGAAAGTGCTACTAATGGCCATTGTTCTTTCTGTTCTAAACACCAAATCAAAGTATATGTTCTCTTTCAAGGTCTGCCTATTGGCCTGTTATAACCTTCATGGTAGAGCTTAAAGTTTTTGCTTCAAATATTTTTATATTGTTTAGTTTTCACTTTATATTAGAGATGTTAAGAGATACCTTAGGAGAGTGTACCCTCTCCTATTCTCAGTGCTCTAATCTTCATCTTCGTGCATCTTGTAATTTTTCATGACGTTCTGTTAACATCGTGTGTAGCTCGTTCTTGCTTCCTCTGCAAAAAGATATATGAAGTAGAGAACTATGGGCTAGAATGTGGTTTGAGAAATTTATGTTTTCTTTATTTGAATTTTTGTTAATGAAGGAAAGGTAGAAGAATTGTCCCTTGTTCTTGGAGCAGAGTGGTGACATTTACACACTTAGACTTCTGCTAAACCAGCCTCTCCACTCAAGCGTTATGCATCGTAAGCTTTGTAATGCTTGGGAGTTAGAAGTCAAGATCAGGTTCCTAAAACTTTAGATGAATTTCCTGGGTATCCAACTATAAAGCTGTTTCATTCTTTGAAAGTGAAGACTGATGTCCTGAACCTTGAGCTATCCAGTGAGGACGGCTGGTGATCCTCCTCCTAGCTGCCCTGTTTTGAAGAAACCTGTATTCCCTAGAGTTTTGCAAAGGTTTATAACTTCACATAGAGACTACTGTACAAATGTAGTCTGAATGGCAAAGGTCTATATGAATGAGCAAGTACACTGACAACAGAATTCCATGTCTCAAACAGAGAGTTAATTGGAGAAAATAACTCATGGCAAATGAAGTGTGAGAGTTTATGCCTGGTTGCTTACTACATTTGGGTACCTGAAAACAGATAGATAGTGGGTTTTGAAAATACCTCTATATTCTCCTCCCATTTAAGCAAAACATGTATTCTTCTAGGTCTTCAAACTAATTTATAATTTAGGGTCCTGTTTTTGGCAGTGCCGGAGTGAAATGCAATGAAGCCACTTGTTAGCTATATTACCTAACAGTTGTACATAGAAATATCCTGTAAGTTTGGTTGTACACATATATATTTTTTTTCTGAATATTCCTTGATAAGACTTACTACATATAACACTCGAGAAGTCGAGAAGCTGAACTACTATTTTTCATAACTAATTTCTGGAGTTTGTGAAGGAGCTCCTTGGACTTTTACCAGTTCCGTCTTAGTGGGATTATGTTGCTTGCACGTATTGCTGTAATATCTGATTACCATGGGAATTAATGTAACTTCAAGTATTAATATCAATAGTATCTGGACAGGAAATAACCAATAATTTAAAATCCATTATTTTCTAAATATTAATAACTCTTTTTGCATTGTAAAACAAATGAAAAGCAAACACTAATTCTGTTATTTACAAGCATGAGGCTATTCAAAAAAAAGATTAAGAATATCTCTTTAGCTTTCCCTTTCTTTTCATCCAATACAAGACATTGGAGGAAAGCAAGTGAAAAAGATACAGCAGCAAAGAGCAATAATAGTACATTACAATTGATCGTTCTAAATATTCCCACTTAATAACCTTGCAGGTACTTTTGCTCAGGCTTCTACTGGTGAACATCTAGAAGAAAGAAAACAGAATCTCTGAAAAAATGTTTTGGTTTATAAGGCCTATCTGTTGAACTCTTGAGATTTTTTTTTCATCTTTTATATTAAAAAGTTAATGTCAAGGTTGTCCCACTGATATTAATGGCGTTGCTCCTTGCTTGCACTGAGGATGATACTTAGGAACTGATTTCCGTGATTTGTAGCTGGAACACTGTAAGTGCAGCTAGTTTAAAAGCCTCCCTTTAGCAATGGCATGAGTTTTTCCAACAACACATCTTAAAAGCTTAAAGGATCCCTCCTTTTCCCCTTTCCTCTCTTTACTTGTATCCTGTGTTGTGGATGACTTGTGTTTTTCAGATCCTACTGTGAAGTTGAAAAATTCATGTTATAAACTAAGAAAAATATTTTTAAAAGAAATAACAATATGCAAAACTAGATTTTTGTTTTCAGGATCTCTTCAATATTTAATCTTGTTCTACCTACTCTGGATATAAGACTACTACTACAAACAAATATTGGAATTAAAAGATGGAGAAAGGTAAAATAAAAATGAAAAAAAATCCATATTGTTTAGCTGTTGTCTCTATTAATTTTTAAGACTATTCTTATTGGCTGATATGTGAAGTTCATCTTGCTTGTTGTTGCTCACCAGCCTGGGCTGCAGCACCAAGGACGCTGTTGCATCTTCCGCAGCCAGGAGGAAATGGCCTGCCTCTTGTAGGCAGGGTCGGTACCTTGAGTTGATTACTTAATTAGTTCATTATCTTCAACTCAACCCAGCTGGCTAATAATGACTGGATGCCATAGCTTGTCAGTTGTCATCATACGTACAAATAATGCACATACTGTGTTTTCAAATTAGAATCATACTAGGTAGTTTTAGTGTCTGCACTGAGTCTAATGAATGCATCTCTGCATTCCCTGGTTTTCAAAATGTGAAGCTATCAAAATATTAAACAGTAGTTGTTGTGGTTTTTTAAATAATTTTTATAATGCTTTCCAAACAGGACCAGCACTCTTCTGAAATGAAGTAATAAATACTGTAACTGATATAATTTTAAGGGAGTTACCATTAGCCTCTTTATCCTTATTCTGATGAATGCTCACCCATTTTTCATGAGACAGCTTTACCTTCCACTTCCAAAGCAACAGAAGCTGTGGGAAGGAGCGAATAGGCTTTGTGGCATCAGGGAGTACGAAGGTAAATGCACAGGCCCTGCTGAAATGTCTGTCCTCATCTTTCTTAAGCCCCCTTTAAGTACTGAAAGGCTGTTATAAGGTCTCCTTAGAGCCTTCTCTTCTCCAGGCTGAACAACTCTAACCCTCTCAGTCTTTCCTCAAAGAAGAGGTGTTCCATTCCTCTGATCAATTTTTGTGGCCATCCTCTGGACCTACTCCAACAGGTCCTTGTCTTTCCTGTGCTGAAGGCTCCAGAGCTAGACAACAGTACTCCAGGTGGGATCTGACTAGAGTGGAGTAGAGGGGCAGAACCACCTCCCTCAACCTGCCGACCACGTTTGTTTTGATGCAGGCCAGGATATGAATTTTCTTCTGGGCTGTAATAGCATATTGTTGGCTCATCTTGAGCTTCTTATCAACCAACACCCCCAAGTCCTTCTCCTCAGGGCTGCTCTCAATCCCTTCATCCCCCTACTTGTATTGATATCGGGTGTTGCACCGACCTAAGTGCAGGATCATGCACTTGGCCTTGTTGAACTTCATGAGGTTCACATAAGCCCACTTCTAGAGCTTGTCCAGATTCCTCTAGATGGCATCCCTTCCCTGAAGGGCGTCAACTGCACCACTCAGTTTAGTGTTGCCTGCAAACTCGCTGAGGGTGCACTCGATCCCACTGTCTATGTCATTGATGAAGATATTAAACATCCTGGTCCCAGTATGGACCCCTGAGAGACACTGCTTTTCACTGATCTCTATCTGGATATTGAGCCATTGGCCGCTACCCTTGGGATGGGACCATCCAACCAGTTCCTCATCTGCCGGACAGTCCACTCATCAAATTAATCTCTCTTCAATTTAGAGAGAAGGATGTTGTGGCGAACCATGTTAAAGGTCTTATAAAATTCAAAATAGATGACATCTGTAGCTCTTCCCTTGTCCACTGATGTAATCACGCCATTATAGAAGGCCACCAGGTTGGTCAGACAGACGTGCCCTTGGTGAAGCCATACCGACTGTCTTGAATCACCTCCCTGTCCTCCATGTGCCTTAGTATAGCTTCTAGGAGGATCTGTTCCATGATCTACTATGAGTAGTAGTACACAGGTCAGTAGTTCCCAGGGTCCTCCTTTTTACCCTTGATGAAAATGCGTGCAATGTTTCCCTTTTTCCAGTCACAGGGGAGTTCACCCGCCTGCCATGACTTTTCAAGTATCATGGAGAGTGGTTTGGCAACTACATCAGCCAATTCCCTCTGCACTCTGGGATGCATCTCATCAGGTCCCATAGTCTTACGTACGTTCAGTTTCCTCAGATGATCATATACCTGATAGATGGCAAGGTGGGCTGCAGCAACCAGAAAATGATGCAGTTCAGGACCTAGAGGAAAACCGGGCAAGTGAATAGCAGAGTTAGGGGTCTGAGCTGTAGGATGTTGGACTCTGGGATATTCTGAAAGTAGCTAGACAGAATCCTTAGGAGAAGCTGGGTCAAGAGAAGTACTGAGGACACCTGTTTGTTTTTTGAGAAAAACTTTTTGAAAGGAACAAATCATCCCATTGTGGAGGTACACTGAGAATTTTGGCAGAGGCTTCTGAATTCAAGAGGAAAATGGGACGATATGGGAGGTAGAAACCAGGACAGGCAAAGAGGTGGATGTAAGCATTGCTCAGACACGTTGGGGTGAAATCAAGAAGGACAGTCAGTCTCACCTAAGTTTCTGGAAAGATCATAAAGCATATTTTCACAGAATTAATTTCCAAATACGGGAAGGACAGGGAGATAATTAGCAACAGTTAACTTGGATTTACAAATGGAAATTCCCACTTGTCCAATCTGGTGATCTACGATGAAAAACACTGGCTGTGTGGATATGACGAGAGAGGTACATGTGATATATTTAGTACTGCTCATAAGCAATGAATGACGTGTTCCTGCTCAAATGAATACCATCTGATACCATAAATGTTTTTCAATCTTTTTTGGTAAATTATTGTTAAATAATTTTTAAAAAAATATTTCCAAATGACATCTGAACTCTCTATTTCCACTTTCAGAAATTTCCCTTAACAACATCAAGTTTAAAAAAGAAACCCACAGAGATAAGCACTATCGAAACCCACATCACTTTGGCCCAGGTGTATTTTCTGTGCTTAGTTTCCCATTAGCAGCATATTCTTATGAAATGTCAAAGAGATAATATGAATAAATAAATAAATACATACATAATTTTTTTTTTCACTGTTCATACTTAACTCTCCTCTTTTCCAGTGATGCCAGCAGCTTCTTAGCTCTGCTTCTGAGGTATTTTCCTTTTTACTATATCCGAGCAAATTAGATCAGGTTAAGCATGGAGTCCCATCATGAAGAGTCAGATAAAATACGAGCTTCTTTATCCTCTGTAGGACTAAAAGCTTTTCCTCTAGCTTTGATCATTTGGGTAGTGATGTAAAACCGAGTAAGCTTTAACTGGAGAGACTCAAAATGGACTCCACAATTGCCAGAGGGAGATTCAGAAAATTGAATTATTATCTAACTGCCAAAAATGGGATGTTTTTCAGCATTTAGCTTTTGAATAGGGTTTAAACCTGAGAAATATGTTTATTGACAGATGCTTCAGCAAGGTACCACAGTTACTGTGCTTACAGACTCGAGTTGAGCATATGAATGTATTTATGATTCTTATTATTTGTAATGACTTTGAAGAATGATGAAGAATGGGTCCTTATTGTGCTTGGCATATGAAACTGGTGTAAAACGACTGCAGAAAAAAAAAAATGGAGAGCTTTATGGACAGCTTTCAGAAACAGCTGACCTTTAAGTAAATTCTTGTGCAATATGAACCAGAAACTGAAGAACAGAAAAGGTGAAATTGCAACAAGACTTTTCCTGAGATCTCTGCTGTAGATTTTATAATGCAGAGTAGTTTATATGGAGAAAACATTTCATACTGAACAAAGCTACTTATTACATAGGGAAGTTCTCCAATTGTTTCAGTTTTGCCCTGTTTCCTCTCCTTAAATCAACAGTATTCTACTGACAGAAAGGTAAAGAACTGTAACCTATTATGTGAATCAAACCCATTAGTAGGCAAACGTAGACAGCACATTTTCACAGATAAGAAATCCCATTTCAGATAACTTGCTAATTTCTTTTGACTGTGTTTGCATATGCACATGTGTGCATGTGTGTGCACGTTAAGGCTGAAACTGCACTGAGCACTTAAAAGGACATAGATGCTGTTTTCAGACATTTCACTACTGTCTAATTAGCTCAGGTGTTTGTGCATGTCATCTGTCTTGTTTCACTGTGCTAGCGCATACGTACCAGCAATTGAAGAAAATAACTTTGTCTTCCTGGTTAGGTTTATTTTTCTCAAAAGAAAGAGGAGGAAATAAAAAGCTTCTTACTTTGTAATCTAATGATTTATTCTATGGATATGCTTTATTGCACAGTGTCTTGCATTTTAGCATTTGAATACAATTTCCATTTTCCAGATATGCCTTTGCTCTTTTATTTGTTTTGCAGTTTTTTCCAGACTTTATGCAGCCTTGTATGGATTAATAATTATTGGCTGAAGATGTCTGGTCAGACTGAGCATTTCTTTGTTTTTTTAACTCTAATTGACAAATGAACAGCAAACAAGAATGAACTGATGAATACTTCGAGATGATGATGACGAGCAAAACTTAGCAGACGGCACACTAATTTCTCATTATGATCTCTTGGCCCACGTAGTGCACCCAAATTACAGTAAGTCTGCATGTTTCTTTAAACTATATGAGAGAATAGGTTCACTAAGGATAAATCTAAACCATTGGCAAGATTTGCCCCACAGTGCTTCCTGATTTCCCTGTTATCCAGTATGCCACATACACCATGCCTGAACTTTCATAGAACCATAGAATCACAGAATCATAGAATGGTTAGGGTTGGAAGGGATCTCAAAGATCATCTAGTTCCAACCACCCTGCCATGGGCAGGGAAAACCTCCACTACACCAGGTTGCCCAAAGCCTCATCCAATCTGGCCTTGAACACTTCCAGGGATGGAGCATCTACAACTTCTCTGGGCAACCTATTCCAGTGCATCACCACCCTCAGAGGGAAGAATTTCTTCCTTATATCTAATCTAAATCTACTCTCTTTCAGTTTAAACACATTTCCCCTTGTCCTGTCACTACATGCCCTTGTAAAAAGTCCCTCTCCAGCTTTCTTGCAGGCTCCCTCTAGGCACTGGAAGGCTGCTATAAGGTGTCTCCAGAGCCTTCTCTTCTCCAGGCTGAACAGCCCCAACTCTCTCAGCCTGTCTTCATAGCAGAGGTGCTACAGCCCTCGAATCGTCTTTGTGGACCTCCTCTGGATCTGCTCCAGCAGCTCCATGTCCTTCTTGTGTTGGGAACTCCAGAGCTGAATGCAGTATTCCAGGTGGAGTCTCCAGAGAGCAGAGTAGAGGGGCAGAATCACCTTCCTCGACCTGCTGGCCACACTTCTTTTAGTGCAGCCCAGGATACGGTTGGCTTTCTGGGCTGCCAGTGCACATTGCCGGCTCATGTTGAACTTCTCATCCACCAGCACTCCCAAGTCCTTTTCCTCAGTGCTATTCTCAATCCATTCTCCACCCAGCCTGTACTTATGCTTGGGATTGTCCCGACCCACATGCAGAACTTTGCACTTGGCCTTGTTGAACTTCATTAGGTTCTCACAGGCCCACCTCTCCATCCTGTCAAGGTCCCTCTGGATGGTGTCCCTTCTCTCCACTGTGTCCACCACACCACACAGCTTAGTTTCATCTCATTGAAATCAGGCTGTGCATAAGGAGCAAGACCAATGTGTGTCCAGCTTGTCCTTTCATGAGGTAGGGAACAGTCAATCATGTAATCAGGCTTCTTGTATGGATATAGTATTTATGGGACCAGAAGTGGTGCTACTTTGCATTCTTCTGCAAAATCACAAACATTGTCTCTGTTATATCTAGATGAATTTCTGCACAGAGCTCAAATTTCTCTAATGAGAAAATTTAAGAGAATGCTGAAGTTGAGAAAAAACACAGCTCCATTGAAGCAGTGTAGATTCATACCAGGAGGCAATCCAGTCCTGCATGTCAGATTGGCTTATGGGCCACATTCTGGCTGAAAGGTACCATCAGGTTTGCTGACTGGATATACTTTCTGCTACAAAAATCCCTCATACTGAAACCCAGACTGCTGGAGAAAAAGCAATACAAAGTGTTATGGCATACGGGGGCATTCCTCTCCCAGCAGAATCATATCTACGGTGATCTCTCTACTCTGGTTTTCACCAGCCCTTCTGTATCTTCCTTGATTTTATTCTACTTGACCTCTTTATGAAAACTGCTGTAGAGCTATACAAACCCCATCATACAGATGGGATAAAAAGACTTTAGTTGTAAAAGAGGAACTTCCACTAAAACTAC
The DNA here is from genome assembly GCF_009769465.1 of Tauraco erythrolophus. NCBI lineage: Eukaryota > Metazoa > Chordata > Aves > Musophagiformes > Musophagidae > Tauraco > Tauraco erythrolophus. The sequence continues at coordinate 45,276,105 of NC_141465.1, read as the reverse complement.
AAAATTGGGAAGCCAAAGATAAAAACTTGTTTTCTTAATGTATAGCAGCATCTTGAACTATAAGCAGAAGAGAAAAATAATTAAATTAACTTGAACTGCCAAAATCCAATGGCTCTACCTTGCTTTTCATTCTTCTAACTCCTTTATTTAATAAATGCTCTGAATACAGAGATTAATAAAAAGCTCACAGAGATTAACATTTTGTTCCATATTCATTGTTTCACCTGATATAAAGTGGAAACTGGAAGCACTTTGTTAAATGGACTGAAAATTTGAAAGGTTGTGTAATTTCATTGTGCCTTCCACAAGTACCTCTCAAACATTAATCTGAAAAGCTGTTTTGTAGCTGCCAAAAACAATTTCTCCTCAGGGATACCTGCACACCTTCCAGTCCAACAATATGGTACAGTAACTATATCCTCTCTCCCCTCCCCTCCCCTCCCCTCTCTCTCTTTTCGTTTGCAATGATTTATGGTTTTAGAGACAAAATCCTGCCACACCTGGCTGGAGTGGGCAGCATGTGCTGCATAGAGGGAAAGGAGGAAGGACCACAAAGGAGTGCAGAGCACACATGAAGAGAATGCTTATAGAAAAGAAGAAATCCAGGTTTACAATGACCATGTAGAAAAATGCCTGGAGGGCAAAAGATGCAAGTACGCTGAAAAATAGGAAAAGATAAGACTGCTGAAACAAGACTTATCAAATAGTTTCCATTGACAGTACTACTGTTAGAATTTAGGACTTCATTCTTGTAACATCTAAACCTAATTACTCCAACGTTGTTAGGATGGTCAGTACACTCTCACCTTTGACTGCCTTTGTTAAAATGTTTTTCTATGGTACAGTCAAAAGTCAAACTTCCTATCTGCCATATATCACTGAAAATATTTGTGTAGAAGGATTTGCTCTAAAATGGGCCTGTGTTTTGAATTATCTACCCTCTTTCTTTTAAATAATTACAGTTCAATTGTCAATAGGACATCGATATCTTTCTGTAGATTCTTCAGATTGTGTTTGTTTTCCTATAGGTACAGAAGGCTGGTATTAGCTGGTGCAAATAAAGCTAGAAGATGTTAGAAGATGTCTACTATGTCAAATACAAAGCTGTTGTTTTCATGTGTTTTGGGTTTTTTTTAATTCTTAGTCAGCTTTATCTTAGTTTCCACTGATGGAGTAGAAGGAAAACTGACTATTTTAGTCAATTTTGCAAAAATATTATTTAGTCTTGTAAAGCACAGATAACATTTTAGAAACCTTTTTTCCTAATAGGAATATATATTTTTTCTGGTTCATAAGATGGTGAAATATGTTAAAATTCTCATAGACTGAAAATTTCTTTTATAGCCTATGTGAGCTTTGGGCTGCTGGCAGATCACTTTGGACACTGATCATTGAACACGTTGTTCCTCAAAACAGATTTCAGGTCCTTGTCTTTCATAAAGAGATAAGCACAGTAGTCTATGATATGATTGTTTTCTTTAGTAATATTGTAAGGACATAGAAGACTGTAATTCCTCTCTCATCTTTCTCTCTCTACCTCTAATCAGTTGGACCAGTTGGTGCACTAGTTCTTATGACAGAGTGTCGTGGGTTAAGCCGCTCTGACAACCAAACCCCACACAGTTGCTCACTCACCCTCCCCCAGGCCCAGGGATGAGGGAGAGAATTAAAGGAGAAACGAGAAACCCGTGGGTTGAGATAAGAATTTAACACAGAGGAGTAATACACTGTGTAGATGCTCACCACCCCCTCTTATGCGAAGCCCGTCTCGTCCCGAAGCTGCAATCCCAGACGAACGCGAGGCCCCAAAATAGAGAGGGGGGGAGAGAGAGGTAGTACTCCGAGAGTGGGAGTACTGGGAGAGAGAGAAAAAAAAAAGGCAATAGAGCAAAAGAGCAGAAGCGGCGAAAGAGCAAAAGCGCAAAAAGCCCTTCCTTCCAGCTGTCCCTCACTTTTACACTGGGCATGACGCTGCATGATATGGAATATTAATTGGCCAGTTTGGCCCTCACTCTTAAGTTCCACCACAAATCACAAGGGGAATCGTGGCACCCTTGTCTTGGCTATGCTCCCCCCTTATCCCGCCGTGTTTCTGCACTCCGGCACACTGAAAAGTCCTTGGAGTCTCACGTCCAACCACAAACATCAGCTTGCTATCAGCATTCTTCTCAGAGCGAGCCTCTCAGTAAAACCAAAACACGGAGCTCTTCTAGCTGCTAAAAAGAAGAGCTAACTCTGTCCCAGCTAAAACCAGTACACAGAGACAAGAGTAGGAAATCTTATTTTAATTTAATGTATGAAATTTCTCAGTTGAATTGCCTTGAGTTTTTATTTTTTCCTCATTTTTTTCTCTGAGGCTATAGAGTGAGTGACATCAAAAAGGCAGCACTGTTACTACAGTATTGAACTTCACTGCAGTGCTTACTGAATTGGAGATATTTAGAGGAATAGGAAATAAAAAAATGTTCATTTTATTCATCATCTCCCTATACATTAGTACATAAAAACATCTTTTTAATGTCAGAAAGAAATAGTCCACCTATACATTCATGACACAAACACCTGCTGGCAATTGAGTATTTGATTGACAGTTACTGAATTTTGTTTTCAGATTTCACATTGTATAATCTTTGGGATGAGCAAAGAAGGGAGTGAAAAGCAGTCTGTGCTCTCCCACTAATACTGAGAGTCCTGAAATAACAAATTCTCTGTTAAAATATTGTTTGTGGAATGTATGGATTTAAGGATGTGTGTTTTAGCATCCTGTTCCTTTTCCCATTATGACTCACTGTTAGTGTCTGAAAGCAAGAGAGGATATAAAATACCAAGTAAAAGTGATGTTTTAGGAATTTCCAGGATAACTATAACTAGTTCAATATGTCTATATGTGTGCAGATATATTTTTTGCTGTCAAACGATGCTAGGTTGGAATCCAGAAGCCCCATCTATCTTTTCTTCTCAACAAAGACAAATTAGCCAGGACACACATGGCAGCATAAGGCTGACGCAGACATGTTATGTCTAGCACTGGAGCTAGCACATCCAAAGGGACCTTGGGTAGCTCTCTCTGTCTTTCCTTGCCTCTTACAGCAATAACATAAGAAACTGCAAATGGAGGCAGTTATTGATTTGCTCTTAGAGCCAGATCAAATAAGCCAGTTGAGTTATGGGCTTCTTTCTGAAGCTGAGAGAGCTATGAGCAGGGATGGAATATTTTGAAAGGCACCCAAACTTACGAGATAACCAAGGCTAAGGTTTATTATTTTCTTAGTTCTAGTTATGCTAATAATAGAGGTAGGGAGCAAGCTGTATCTATTTACAAACAAAAATGCTTATAGAGCTTAAGATGGACATTTAAAAAATTTGTTTTTATGATGCTTCTTTGTGGGAAGAGGATGGTAATGGAGAGCAAAGAGTGTGACCCCTTAAGTAAGGGACAGTATGAGTGTCTAAGCCCAACTATGCCTAATTTTCATCTTCCCATAACCAGAAATTAAAGAAAGTAGCTATGTTTTCCCCCTAAGGTCTATTGTATGAAGGCATAAGACAGAGGATTTACTTAATATTTTCTTTTATTGGGTAAGCATCACCAAGAAACTGCAGAGGTATAGGAGGCCAGTATTCCTTTCACACTTGACTGCTTTAAAAAGGAAAAATCTGATCCTATAAATACACACTTTAAAAACAGTCTGTAAAGGAATGGTCATGAAACAATAATAGAATAAATGTCAGATGAATAATACATTTTTTCAAATTAGTGAGTAAGATAGCACAATTCTTTAAATGTTTCCAGTCAGTGACAAAATGACGAATTTTCTCATCTTTGTTACAAAACGTTTTATTTCTGTAGACTCAAGAATTAACCACTACAAAACACACATATATTAATTGGTATCTTTTTACATTGTGCATTGCAACATTGATCACTTCAATTTGCTCTTACTTACAATGCAGCTGGTGATTGCTGTTTGTCATGGAGGAAAATGGAAGGAAATATAAATACCTAGGCTGTCTAGCTATCTGACTTTCTAACTGGAGAAGAGCTGGCCATTTAGCAACAAATGAAATGCAGACACATGCATAAATGTTGATAAATGTTAATTTCAAAATCATCAAGCTGAAAATGGAAATTTTATTTGATAAGAAAAGTCATCTTAATAAAAATTCTGCACCAGGCCAAGACACTGATCAAATTTATTCAAACCAACACATTTTAAGAATACTTAGAAAGACAGAGCAGATAAATAATACGCTGATTTGATATTGCACATGATTTAACAAGAAATCGAGTTAATCAATGTGTAGAGAAAATGTATATTTTTTTTTTTTCAAATGAGCAGAGCTACTATTTCAGTCATGTTACTGTCATACGTGATAGCTTTCAAAATAAACCCAACTAAAAATCCAAACCAACCCAAAAAAACAACCTATAAAGATTTCAGAAAGCTTTTTGTCTTCTTTTTTTTTCTATTTCATAGGTCACATGTTCTATGAGGGTGACATCTGAGTCAGAAGTTTCTGTCACAAAGAGTAGTTTGTCTACCAAAAAGATTGACTTGCCAGTCAAGCAAGACCATTTTTGGAAGAAATTGTCACTTCATTAAAGTGATATACCAGCTTAGGTAAAGTGAAACAGATAATGCAATTGACATAATTTCTCAAGCTTAAGTATTCATTATTTCTTTATAATGACAAATAGTTCCATAAGCAATGAAACTGATAAAATATATCTGAATTAAGTAAAAGAACTTTTGTTTTGCCAAGTTTAGTTTACTTGTCTTCCAGGTTCTTATGGGGCCTGATAGAGAGCAGCACAGATTGTGACCATGTCAATCTTTTTCCATATTAACGGGAACAATAATAAGAAAATAAGTGATGACATTTTCTATTTAGAATGAAATCAAAGTATTTTTTCCCCTTGGATCTCAATTTTAATAAGAGAAAGTAACTCTAAAATTGACTAAAATGAAACACAATGTTTGGAATTTCTAAAGACTCTGTGTCATGCTATATGTCATTCATCTCTCAAGACTGTATTTAGCTTACTGTATTTATCTTGCAACCACCTCATAGTTTTGGTTCCAGTAAGATAAGCTATTGGGAGGTCAATAATGCATATGCTGAAATTCCAAAGAAAAGAGTAGTTTCACAGAGTACTTAGAGAGTGCATCAGTCCAGTTCAATATGTAGCAGCCTCCCAGTTGAGAATAAATAAGGATCAGAGAAACTGCCAGAAGATATTTAGGAATTGGTTTGATTCCAAGATGAGCAGAGTAATTTATCTTGGCTCCCAAAGGAGGATGCAGCACAGGAGGAAACACCTGAAGCGGTATTATGAAGATATGGTGACAGATTTGGGCTTTTGGTGTGAGGCCTTTGATTTAAGCCTTGGAAGCCTAACAAATAGCATTTCATAGTATGTCTGAAATACTCAAAAGCTCTTCTGACTTGGGTTAGGGAAACATGTAATTTGAGCTGTATTCCTCCACCAAATTCAAAGAATTACATATATTTCTTTTTGCCAAGACAGACCAAATAAGAAAAATATAAATATTTTTGTAATAAATATTATATCATAAATGAAATAATTATTTTCTATGCTATAAATATATTTTTCTATACTGAAAATTAAATCAATTCCATGACAATATTAAAAATGAATTTTACCATTTTGATTTACTCATGATTTTATCATTTCAACAGTCTTGCTTTTCAGTCATTATGAGCTACAAAACTTAATCTGCACATTCATTGTGTTATATCTGTAATTCTGACACTGCCAAGACTACCAATATCTTCTGCTAAGCATCTTTCTGAATTCTTAAATACACTGGGAGAACTTACAGTTTACAGGAGGTACCAGGGATAAGATATTAGTTTTTGAACTTGTCCAGTGTAATTCTTCCAGTATTACACAGGAATGCACAGAAACAGTACACAAAGACAAGTTGAAGGATATAATTTCACCTTTTCTGGTAAGTTACTTATCCACCACTTAACTGAGAGCAGTAGTAGTATAAGTATGGCAAATCCAAATTAAGAGTGTAAACACATATTTGTGTAGCACTTCACCATTCTAGTTCAAAACTTGTAACTTCCTTTCAAACCTCAGATTCACACAGCTGTCCAGAACAGACCACTGTTAATATACATGCAGAGTTTTCCCTGGGATAGTTGTTTTCAAATCATATGACTGAAATAATTTTGTAACTTCTGTCAAAATGCTGTCCTCTGCCCACAGTAATGAATGAAGTGCAGTACTTCATGGTTCTAGGGCTCCTTGCTGTGATTAGTAATGAATTTAATTTCTGGGGTGGGTCCTCTGTCTGTTCACATAAGCCAGATTTCTACAAACATTATTTTAAATTTGAATGAGAAGATTGAACATAAGAGTTCTAGGAAAATTACTTCCTTAGCCTTCTGGAGTCATTCATATCAGTGCTCTCAAACGTCTCCCTCATAATGAAATGTAGTAATCCTATATTGGATTATTATTAAATATATATAATATATGTATTTATTATATAAAATAATAATAAAACGCCCTAAATGGCATTGAAATGAAGGTTAATTTCTACAAATAATTATATGAAACAACTGCCCACTTGAGGATGAGAGACTAGAAAGGCTACTCTTACATAATCTATTTCTTTACTATAAAAAATATGTAAGGTTGTTGTTGAAAGCTGAATAAACACGTATAGCATCATACTGATTCATCTCTTATACGTTGTTCCCTGGATATATGTGAACTTAAAAAAACACCCACTGTTGCATTTAAGCTTTTATCAGTGAGAGTTCACGTGTCACCAATGTCATACTTTATCTCTTCTAGACAAATCTTAGGAAGGAGCGAAGCTTTCATAATGATACACAAAACTAAATTGAGGGCTTTTTTTGCATTATATTGTGAGTATTATTTGTTAAAGTGAAATTAAATAGATGTTTTGGGTAAACCCACGTTATGAAAAAAATCATAGAATCATAGAATCATAGAATGGTTAGGGCTGGAAGGGACCTTCAAAGGTCATCTAGTCCAACCCCCCTGCAAGGAACAGGGATATCTCCAACTAGATCAGGTTGCTCAGGGCCTCGTCCAACCTGGCCTTGAATGTCTCCAGGGATGGAGCGTCCACCACCTCTCTGGGCAACCTGTTCCAGTGTTCTACAACTCTCATAGTAAAAAATTTTTTCCTAATATCCAACCTGAATCTACCTCCCTCTATTTTAAAACCATTACCCCTTGTCCTATCACAACTGGCCCTCCTGAACAGCCTCTCCCCATCTTTCTTGTAGGCCCCCTTGAGGTACTGGAAGACCGCTATAAGGTCACCCCGGAGCCTCCTCTTCTCCAGGCTGAACAGCCCCAACTCTTTCAGCCTGTCCTCATAGGAAAGGTGCTCCAGCCCTCTTATCATCTTCGTGGCCCTCCTCTGGACCCTCTCCAACTGGTCCATGTCCTTCTTATGTTGGGGACTCCAGAACTGGACGCAATACTCCAAGTGAGGTCTCACGAGGGCAGAGTAGAGGGGGAGAATCACCTCCCTCGACCTGCTGGCCACGCTCCTCTTGATGCAGCCCAGGATGCGGTTGGCCTTCTGGGCCACAAGAGCACATTGCCGGCTCATATTGAGCTTCTCGTCCACCAGTACTCCCAAGTCCTTCTCCTCAGGGCTGCTCTCGATCCAGAGAGCAAATCATCTTCTAGAATTTACTTCAAATCATCTTCTAGAATTTACTCTCAATCTGCATGTGTATGAAAAGGATGCATTTCAGTTTTTATTTATTAGTTTATTTTGAGGATAAGAGAGAGGAAAGGTCTCCTTCATCTCAAGAACCACCACTTTGAATGTAGACATAAATACTGAGTGTTGAATTGCATTGGAACACTTCACATTGAATTTTTTCAATAATTCAAATTCAGGGGAAAAAAAAGTGAAAGACCTAAACACCAAAACCACAAAGTATTCAAGAAGTAGTCTTTCTTTGTTTTTGAAAACCTTTGATATTGAAGATAGGGCTGGAGCACCTTTCCTATGAGGACAGGCTGAAAGAGTTGGGGCTGTTCAGCCTGGAGAAGAGGAGGCTCCGGGGTGACCTTATAGCGGTCTTCCAGTACCTCAAGGGGGCCTACAAGAAAGATGGGGAGAGGCTGTTCAGGAGGGCCAGTTGTGATAGGACAAGGGGTAATGGTTTTAAAATAGAGGGAGGTAGATTCAGATTGGATATTAGGAAAAAATTTTTTACCATGAGAGTTGTAGAACACTGGAACAGGTTGCCCAGAGAGGTGGTGGATGCTCCATCCCTGGAGACGTTCAAGGCCAGGTTGGACGAGGCCCTGAGCAACCTGATCTAGTTGGAGATATCCCTGTTCCTTGCAGGGGGGTTGGACTAGATGACCTTTGAAGGTCCCTTCCAGCCCTAACCATTCTATGATTCTATGATTCTATGATAGTTTTATAGGTGATTTTGTCATGCTTTTGCTGCATATATAGGATGGTAGGCCAGCAAGAGCAGAAACTGATAAATGGACAGAAAGTAAGGAGAGACAGAAAATAAGGTTCAGAAGTTCTTTCAAACACCCTTGTAAAAAATTTCTCCAGCATAAAGGTGAAGTGAAAATTTCTTAAAAAGCAATAGTTTAATGATAAAGTTTTAGTCGGCTTTAATACTGCCCTTTTTCCAAATTCTTCTCTAAGCACCAGAGAGTCATCTGTCAGATGAACAGTTCTGAGTACCTTTTCTTAGCACTTAAATAGGATCAACCTTTTTGAAAATCTGACCCTGGCATTATGGTCTGAACACATTGAAAACATATTACTAGTTTATGGCTCAGCACAGGTGATTTTTACACGAAATCTTGCATCCCCACTCAGAGCTCTCTGCAGCACCCTAGCATGCTCCACTGGAGTGTGTGAAACAACTTATCTCTTGGTGAAGCCAAGGAGAACTTGTTCATGGGAGCGTCATGTAGAGAACTCTTGCTTTAAGAGATATGTCAGATTTTGCTGTTGGTTGAGCACCACTCCGACCCTGTTCTAGGGAGCACACGTACAGGAATGGAGTCTACGGTTTTGTCCTCATGTCAAGAGAATTAAAAAGATCAGGAGGGTTTGCAGGTACTCCAGCACTGTCTCCAGGCTCTTGAGCTGAGAGAGAGGTATTTGCAATAGCATGTTTTAGAGATGTTGGCGTTGCTTCAGGTCCTCAGAACAGGAAGGTTTGCAAAAGACTCTCATGGCTTTTTGGTGGAACTCTATATTGCTGTGTTAGACTTGGGGTTTTTTTGTAGTTATGCGTATGCCCGGTTGAAAGAAGAATGGTGTTGCACAAAGAGTTGTTTGAGCATGGCATCTGACATCAATTTCAGCCAAAATTTTTAGGAGTTTCCCTCCTTGAATAGTCCCTCAGCAGTCTGTCACATGTACTCTGCAGCTAGTACTGGAGCTCACTACTGGGAGAAGTTAATCTAATTTTCTGTGTTGTTTTTAACAGGAACTGAAGCCTTGCTCTGCTCAGAGATTAATTTCTCATGTTCTTCTGAACAAGACAATCTAGGCGTTCCCATTGCCCTGCTGACATCTTAATCCTTGAAATTCTTTTAAATGCTCAGGGAAGAGCAATCAGCTACAGACCCCTCCATTATCTCCTCTCTCTGATAATCAAGAGATGTTAAACTATAATTTTGCATCCTTCTCAGAGTTCTCTGTAGAAGAGATTATCTCTGCCTAGAGAGGTGGTGGATGCTCCATCCCTGGAGACGTTCAAGGCCAGGTTGGACGAGGCCCTGAGCAACCTGATCTAGTTGGAGATATCCCTGTTCCTTGCAGGGGGGTTGGACTAGATGACCTTTGAAGGTCCCTTCCAGCCCTAACCATTCTATGATTCTATGATTCTATGATTCTATGATTCTATGATTCTATGAAGAGGAGAGTGAAAATACATGATCAGACAATTGTTGCAGCTGCAGTCCCTCCTCCACAATTTGCATCTAGGAAGGAGACTGGGTTCAACAGATGTACATGAAATTTGTCCTTCAGCTATGAGATGTTGACGGATGGGCTCAGACTGACAAAGGATCTGATTAAAGAGATTATCCTATATTGGATAATCACTCCTGATTTGGCAAAGAAAGGGGCTGTGAGAAAATTTGTATGCTGAAATTTTGGAACACTAAGGGCAGTCATCTTTTCATTGCAGATGATTCTCAGTAACCACTACCCTTCCTTGTTCAGCAGAGGTCTGTTCTTCAAAGAACAGCTGCAAGTGCAGACTATTTTATCTCAGTAGTAGCATGCTCTCCCCCCCAGCAGCTGTGTCTGAATTCTTAAATGTGGAGCGCTGCGATAGTTACAGGCTACATCAGTCCAGTTAATTTTCAGAGGAGAAACTCTACTGCTCTCCCGCTCCCACCCCCAACACTGACAGTGCTCATTTTCTAAGTGACACTACTGCTCTTTTAAGTAACACTACTTTTCTTCCAAAGTGGCAGCAGTAGCTTTTTTCTCTTCCTTCTGTTCTCCCCAGTTGTCTGTGTGTCTTCTACTGCCAGATTTTCAGCAATGGTCCTTTTGCCAAGGGGACCAAGGTTCACAGGCTATAGGGGAACAGAAAAACATACCTTTCGGTCGCCACTTTCCAAAGGAAGGCAATTGTTCTTGTTGACATGCCTCTGCCCTGGGCTTTTGCAATGTTCTCAGTATGGCATTGATAAGCTTCTCACAAGTATCATCCCGTTTCCCTTGCCAGAGGTGCATCAGCTTGTTTTTCATGTTTTAGGTCACTTTTCCTCACTAGGTATTTCTATTTTTTTCCTTTGATGGGATTTTACTGAAGCCACTTTTGCACTTGTACAGCAGGTTTTTCCCCCCCTTCTCTCCACTGCATCTATTCCTTCCTACAGCAGACTTCTCAATGTCTGTCCTGCACCAGCTACTGCTTTCTACTTTGCCAACAGGGCAGACAATCTCTACTTCCTGTGCCATGTGCTCTCTAGCTAATAACTCCCCATTTGTCATTTCTTGCTTGCTGATTTTCTGCATACATGACCACGTCCTTCCACCATTCATAAAACCAGTACATTGTAAAACATCTCATGATACGTGTTTTCTCATGCCTGTATTTTTTAACTCTGGTACCTACTGCTGGATGACAACACTCAATACTGTGTGCCCCCAGCACAACCTTCTTCCATAGGCTTGCTACAGCATCAATTGTGCAGTGATTGCTGAAACTGTTACCATTTTCCTGCTTCTGTGAATTAGCAACTCTCTGTAATCACAGAAAAACTTTTAAAATCTCCAGAAAATCATGGGAATTTATGGCTGCAGCTTTGAAATTTGGTGTTGATAAAAGCCGGGTGTGCTATGGATAGCATTTAAACAGCATGATTAATTTAAAATTGGTAGAGAAGGAAGGGTCTTCGAAAGCATAAGAACCAGATGAGTGTGGGACATGCAAATTGACATGGAAGTACTTGCTAGGGAGACCCTCCCAACCAAGCCTTTTGGTGTAGTTGCATAGATTTTATATACTGAGAACGTCAAGCTCCGCTCATTGCACTTCTACTAGTGTGCATCTGTGCACACATTATATAGCATCAGCTCCACAGCCCAAAGAGGCAAATGGCATCCTGCTTCATTGTTCCTTTGACCATAGTAGATTCACACTTTAGAAGCCATTTTAGGTATCTACCACAAGCATGTCTTAAGGGATCTAAGAAAGTGTATGGTTAAAAGAAGTCATGAGCTTGATGTGAAGTTCTTTGTCCTGATTTCAATAGGATTTGGAGTTTCAGTGTGGGATTTAATATGGTTTGAATCCAGTTTAGTGAGGGGAGAGACAAGAGTTTTTGGCTGATCTTTTTCAAATTCTTTGCTTTCAACCTTCAGGACATAGAATAAAGGCCACCGTGTTGCACATTGTTTCTTGTGTTTTGTTTGGGTTTTTTTAATGTATCATGAAAAAAATTATGTGTATGTGAGTGCTACCATTGCTACCTATTTCTCACCATAAATATTCATGGAACCTTTGAAGATACTAATCTTAAACATGATTCATAAAACTTTCTGGTCATTCAGACAGAAAAACAGATATTTTATAAACACGGCACTCTTTAAAATATCCATATTGTTCAGTAGTTTTAGTATCCCATAATAGTTTTAGATGAAACAGAAAAAAAGATCAATTGTGGATGCTTATTTTAAAAAATGATGGTGATAAATCATATAAATTGAAGATGTACATTTTCCAGTAAAATAATCAGTGAATATTAACAGCATATCATGCTGTAAATCATGAGTGATCACTAAATCTTTTAACGATTGAGATTTTTTGAATTGAAAAGAGTTACAGAACTGAGCATTAATTATAAAGGTATAAGGAAATAGGCTTCTGTGTTTCATTTCACATTGCACATAAATTTATAATTTATCCTTTTTTTTTTTAAAGTTTGAATTCAACTTGCTCTGAATAAGGTGTATTGTATAGACATTACATCTAAAATAGACGAGATTTTCTTGGCACTCTGACAAATATATGGTTACCATAAATTAGAGATCTTTCTCTGATTAAAAGGAATTAAAAGCCTGGACAACAAGATCTTGTAGTAGATGTGAATGGACTTGCAATGGCTTCTCCACATTGCTTAATACAAAACAACACATAAATTGTTGAATCAAAGTAGCTACATTTGAATATATGTGTTATCAGGAAAACTCAGATATAATGAGACAGCTGTCAGGCTGGCTAATATATATTCCAGATTTTAAATATCACTGTGCAAAGATAACACAGAATTTTCACATCTTTTTCAATTTGAAAAAGTGTAGAGAGATGAAAGGTATGTAGTGACCCTTCCTCTTATCAACATGCAACTGGATAATTCTGCTGAGAGATGGAATGTGCACATGTACATATTCTCTGCAGCGCTTCCCAATTCCTCTTGGTTGCATTTGTCAAGCTGTGTGGCTATTACCACCCTTAAAGTAGTTACAGAGTGTGTTTGAGGGAAACCGAGTTCTCCCTTTGTGTGAACCGTGGTGTGAGTGGGTTTGTTAGTGAATTCCTGAGTCTCGTCCTGTTCTGGTATAATGACATGGCTGGAGCACACAGCCAGGCTCAGGATCTCACAAACATTTTGGCAGGTTTCTTTATACAGAGTTTGCAAGCCAGTTAGAAGAACCTTGTTATGTTTCCAAATACAAGTAACTCATCTCATCTTGTCTCTTCTCCTCAGGAGATGATCAGTAATGTGAATACAATTTTGGATCAAAAGCAACTGTTTAAATACTCATTTTTTCAATACAAGGAAATAATAAATAACTTCACCTGCGATATTTTAATTTTTAATTTTTAATTTTCTCACAAAGTAGATCAATGTTGGCCCCTGGACTGAACATTTCTGGAAGGCTAATAGACAGCTAGGTTCTTTGGCTATATCTTCCTCTCTTAGTCTCTTCCATTTGAATTAACTACCCGTAAAAGCTGACTGCATCTGGCATTTTTGCTAAAATAAAACATCAACAGAAGTATGGAGTCTCCTGGGTATTTGTTTAATGTGAGATGTCTTCTTTGGAATATAATTTCTGTTATATAAAGTATTTATTTTCCTCTTCACACTCAGAGTTTCTCAGTGCTGTTGAAAATATCCCTAAGAGAAATGAGAATCCTTCTCCACCCATTCTCTCTCAGTGCTGAGCCTGAATACTGAAATTCCATGGAGGAAACTGCCAAACAAGAATTTTCCCCAGATACTTGTCATAGAATCATAGAATCATAGAATGGTTGGAATTGGAATGGACATCAAAGATCATCTAGTTCCAACCACCCTGCCATGGGCAGGGACAACCTCCACTACACCAGGTTGCTCAATGCGTCATCCAACCTGGCCTTGAACATTTCCAGGGATGGAGCATCTACAACTTCTCTGGGCAACATGTTCCACTGCCTCACCACCCTGAGAGGGAAGAATTTCTTCCTTATATCTAATCTAAATCTGCCCTCTTTCAGTTTAAATCCATTGCCCCTTGTCCTATCACTACATGCCCTTGTAAAAAGTCCCTCTCCAGCTTTCCTGTAGGCCCCCTTCAAGTACTGGAAGGCTGCAATAAGATCATCCTGGAGCCTTCTCTTCTCCAGGCTGAACAGCCGCAACTCTCTCAGCCTGTCTTCATAGCAGAGGTGCTACAGCCCTCGGATCTTCTTTGTGGCCCTACTCTGGACTCGCTCTGATAGCTCCATGTCCTTCTTATGTTGGGGACTCCAGAGCTGAACACAGTATTCTAGGTGGGGTCTCCAGAGAGCAGAGTAGAGGGGCAGAATCACCTCCCTCGACCTGCTGGCCACACTTCTTTGGATGCAGCCCAGGATACAATTTGCTTTCTGGGCTGCCAGTGCACATTGCCGGCTCATGTTGAGCTTCTCATCCACCAGCACTCCCAAGTCCTTTTCCTTAGGGCTGCTTTCAATCCATTCTCCACCCAGCCTGTACTTATGCTTGAGATTGCCCCGACCCACATGTGTGCAAGTCTCTATAAGTACTTCCAGGCACAAGACAGCTAAATAAACACACCTGGTAAATATAGAGTAGAAAAGCGAGTGCTAAAACTGTCTTGTGACACAGCAATTTTAACATGTTAGGTAGCTGCAGCTTGCTTATGGTCTGTAAGGAGCAACTATCTTGTAAAAGGCCAAAAGACAGAGAAGAGATGTCTGTAACCTGTAGGCAGGCTGGGAGAAAGGCAAGTGGAGTAGGGAAGAGAGAGCCTTGAGAAACTTGGTTTGGGTACTGATCTTTGGAAATGTTATTTAAACCAAATACGTTCTTTTGAAATGTATGTCTCCTGTAATAATCTTGCATCTATGGGACACTGTTGTTGTTGCTACAGGCAGAGACAAAGCTTCTGAAACCAACAACAAGCATTGTTCTTTTGGCTCTGAGGCAGTGACATGGAAGAAAGGCATCGTCTGAGAAAGCAATGAATGACAACAGAGTTACATCTGCTCAGACTAGTTAAAAAAGTGAAATAATATGAAAAACAACTTGTTTCTAAATTTTGAATGTTCTTTCTTCCTCCACACATCTGCTAAAGTTATGTTCACCTCAAACACAGAGGTCCAGATACTTTGTTTCTCTTGCCCACTTTTGCTGTACTGCTAACTTGACCTCTCCGTAAAGACCGTCCTTTGAGTACGGGAAAGAATCACCCAGAGAAAGACTAAACCTGCAGTGACTGGAGAGCAAATGTTATGACATATTTTTCTTCTAGGAGAGAAAAGAAGAAAGAGGGTTGGCTGAAGAAGCACAAATGCTAAATTTCTCTTTGTCAGTGATTTAGGACCTGGTGTCCTTAATGGCCCAGGATAACTTAAAAAAGCCCATAGGTCACATGGGAAGAAGAGGGTAATGAAATATAGTTTTCCAGACCTTTTGTCTTATTTAATAAGGTCTGCATTTTACCCCACTGTGCAATGGCAAACCTGTAAAACTTTTTAGGAACCATCTGTCTTTAAATTCTTCCCTGAAACTATGACTTTCTCTCTCAGGTGTGAATGTGTTGCATATTTCCAGTTATAAAAAGCTAATTCCTCTTCCAATCCAGGCCCTGAAAAGTACCCTCTGTATGCTGCTGGATTCAACCTCAAAATAAGTTTTGTGGCCAAAGTTTATGTTGTCACTCACCACCCCCCGCAGTGGGAGAGGGGAAGGAATAGGAAGGGTAAAAGTGTCAAAACTCGTGAGTTAATATAAAGACAATTCAGTAATTATTAAAAAAAGGGGGGAAGGGGGAATAAGAAAACAAGCAAAAAAAGAAAACAACAAAGAAAACAACAACAAAAAAAACAAGGGATGAAAAAAAGACCAGCTGCTCACTACCAGCCAATCAATGCCCAGTCAGACCCTGAACAACAGCAGCTTGAGCAATCTCCACCTGCTGCAGCTTTTATTGCTGAGCATGACTTTGTATGGTGTAAAATATCCCTTTGCGTGGCTGGGGTCAGCTCTTCCAGCTGTGTCCCCTCACAGCTTCTTGTGCACCCCCAGCCTACTCACTGGTGGGGTGGGATGAGGAGCAGAAAAGACCTTGACTCTGTGCAAGCACGGCTTAGCAACAATTGAAACATCCCTGTATTATCAACAACGTTTCAGTCACAAATCCAAAACATCGTACCATACCAGCTACTATAAAGAAATTTAACTCTATACCAACTAAAATCAGTGCAATAGAACAGTGTAAGTGGTGCCTACAGGTATTTGAAAATGCACAGGGAAATTTCAAAATAATTTGAACTCCACCACACTACAGCCTGCCTTTGGGACCTAAAATTCTGAAACACCATCTCAAAACATTCAAGAAAAAAAAAGTGCAAATTTTCACCAACAGTTAAGCCATCGGCAACCTCTCTTGAGAGCCAGCTGCTCTTGGGGTTTTTTGCTTTGTTGAACTCTCAAATGCTGCTGCTAGACCTTTACATCATATAAAGGAGTGTGGAAATTACGTGTAATTTGTCATTCATATGAGCTAAAAATACTAATCCTGCTGGATCAAAGAGACTTGTTCAAAGCAAACACATAAGCAGGGAAATAAAATCTTCAGGCTCACTGGAATATTTACAGGGCAAGGAGAATATTGCCTTTCAGAACAGAGGTCAAATTTATATTCTTTCTGAACTGAAAAATGTACTTCATAGCAGTAGATTACTCAAAAAACTTGTTCTAACAGGAAGAAATAATCTGAAAAGATCACTATTTAGTCTTTAGCTTGCTACGCTTACTTCCAGAAGTAAATATAACAAAACCCCCCATGTTTTTTAAAAATAGAAGGGACCAGGAAATAATTTTGTTAGAAACTTTTTTGCATATTCCTCAGAATACCAAGCAGTTCACACTATCTGTTTGCTATTTGGTGAAAATTTGCTAGGACATATCACGGAAAATCTGAAAGGGATATTGATATTACAGAAATAACTGAAATTGTAATATCTGTCTAGAACTTCACAGTGTTATGAAACAATCCTTACAGAAAAAAAAACCTAACCACCTGTAAACTCTTGAGTTTGGGAGATCATAGGAATATACGTAAAGCTACTCATAAAAAAAAAAAAAAGGTAAAACCTAGAAATTTTAGTAGAGCTACTTAGTTTGGAAAATATAAATATAATAAGTGTTCTTAACAAATAAGACTGACTTACAGAAAATTCAAAATCTTTAAAAATTGTGGTATGCATAATATGCACTATTTACAAGACAAGATAACTTGCAGACATCAAAAAAAAAGCTTTTGAGAATCTCATTTCCATCAGAAAGAAGCTTACGCTTTTTATTAATATTTGCATTTCGTATAATAGCCATCCTAAACATAATAAAATCCACCTCAAGGACAGACAGTTGACCTTCATTCCTAAAAAACAATAACAACAAATCCCTACAGAAAGACATTCAAAGTGTGTTTCTTATGAGTCAAATATAGAGATTAAACTAGAGTTTTACAGAATTTATGGATAGTTATGTCCATTTGGCTGAACTCAAAAGAAAATCCTTCTCGAAAGAAGACAAAATTTATATATCAGCTTATTCAACTGTCTCTACTGTATATAAATTAGAAGAAATAACAAATCTTAACTGAGTTCACACTTTATTCACTGGAAGGACTAGAAATCACACTGAGACATTACAGGAGGACTTGGCACAGATCCCTCAAGGGAAAAGGAAAAGAGATACTTGAGCAAAGAACCTCTCTGTGAGGTTGTCCAAATAGGAGCATGGTCAAGGACACGGGACTGCTGGGCGTGCATAACCTCTCCCCACGCCTCTTCCTGCTTTTTTGACCTCCAGCCAGACAAGTCCTAATTTGTGAATCTGCTGTTTTCTCAGACTTTCTTCAATTTCTTCACAGTTAGTCTGCTGCTTCAATCCTCAGCTTTAACTCCAGCCTCAACTCAGCCTCCTGTCCAGCTGTGTTTAGCTCTCCAGGCTGCCTCTTTACATGCTTAATTTCCCATTGAATTATCCTTTACAACCCTGCAATGTCCTCTCAGCTGCATTTCAGGTAGGATGGCTCTGCCCTGGTCAGTGATCTCAGTCTACCCAGCATCTCAGCACTCATCTCTGTCACTCTCCACCCTTCACCACGCGAACACAGAGTTGGTGTAACATGGGCAACAGGGATGCCTGCTCTCCTTCATAAGAAATTTGGTCCTGGGTTGGGACTTCTAGATGTCAGCTGCTTGAAGGGGTTGGTTGTGGCTTGGCCAGACCCTTGTGAAGGACTCTGCAGCTGTTTGGAGGAGGGTGAATAGGTCTGGGCAAAGGGATGGTGCCTTTTGGTAAGGGAGAGGAGGGGTGACGTGATTCTGGGCAGGGAGAAGAGCTCAGCCCTGGGATCTCATAAAGCACTTGTGCTCACTTTTAGGTATATATAGGGAGTTATGACCCTGCAGCTCTTAAACTCCCAACATAAACCATAATGAAACCTGCTGTGTGGGATTAATTATTTTGATGGCTACAAACTGTGCAATTGCACTACGGTTTCCGGTTCACTCACTTGGGGTCAGTATCATTATGTCTGCATGTCAAAACAGAGGAGTATTTTTGACCTTGTCAGCAACTTCCTAGGTAATAATTTATTGCTCACACATTTTCACAAATGAATACTCTTTAGCTTCTGCACACAATTTTGTAGCAAATAATTTAATAAAAGATTCTGTGAGTGATAGTTTCCCCTAGTAAAATAAATCAAGCAATTTAACAAAATGAGCACTACTACTGTACTTTCAAAGTCTGAAGGAATCGGTCGAAAAATAATTGTTCTGTTACCTTTATTGTTACTTATGTTGATGTCTCCTTTTAATTTGGTGATCAATACGTTTCAGGTTTTTTAGCTCTGCCCAAAAAGTAAACAGAAGGTTTTATTATGATTGAATTATCTGAGGAAGGAGAACTATTAACTTCACTAATCCTCTAATATTTTCATACAGGTCTATTGAGTGTGAAATCATCCTTATAATTTACAGCATTCCCTATTGTTTTGAGAGAACGGGACTCAGAAAAAGCAAAATAGAACGGTTTATCAAGTTTAAAAAGTTAGTTAAATATTTTCCAATATTTTTGTTTGTTTATTTAAAAAGTAACATGGTTTTCACTTTTATATATCCATGTTTTTGTCATAATTGCACAGAAAAACCCCAAACCCCCGAAATAAACAGCCCACCCTGTACTGAAAATAGAAAGCTAGATCAGAGACCTGATATATTACTATGGCAACAAATGCTACCTTCATGCAGACCATGAAGCACCAATGCATAAGCTATTAGACTGAAAGTTTTACAACATGACATGATTATTTAAGGAACTATACAATATAATGTGCCCCTTGGTCAGCCATCAATTCCTACTGGCACCTGGAGTCCCTGTCCAAGGTATTACATAGGAAATGAAAGTTTTGATCTGTGGTGTTTCTGAGGTTAAAATGGCTTTTCAGGAAATAGGGAATTTGCATGGAGAAGAAAGCATCTTACACAGATGTTTTGGATGAACGGTCTATTTCAAACAAACAATGATTTACGTGTGGTTAATACCTCTGTGTATCGTTTAATACACAGTAATGCTCCAAGCAAAAGACTAACAATCAAAACTGGAATTTAAATTTTCTTCTCTAAACAGAAACATGAGGGTTGTGATAGGGTCAGAGATGTCTGTGGTGTATTGCCTCACCACAGGAAAGACTGAAGCATTGTACACTGGTTTTCAACTCTGCAGTTTTTTTTTTCATCTCTGAATTACACATCATTGATTCTTGACTGCAATATCCAGTTCTTACTCTGCCATTACTTGCTTCCCTCTGTCAACACCTTCCATATTTCAACCATCCAATTCCTCACCAGCTTCATATTAGAGATGTCCTCAAGACGCCTACCTCCAGTCCTACACAACACATAGGGGTCAATAGGAGAAAAACACCTCAGATCGTGAATGTGCTTTGCCTTAATTTCATTCTCTTAATTTTGACTCTGTGAGCACAAAAAGACTTTTTTTACTTAGATAAAGGAGGAGACTAAACTGGGGTGGGGATGAGAGAAGAATAAGAGGAGGAAAATATATTTTGCTGTAATTCCTTTACTTGCTCATTGGAAAGAGCTAAGCTGAGCTAGAATTTTTGCTAGTGAAAGGAAGTGGGACTTACAGTGATATCCCACTTATCTCTGTCATAGCTGTCTTCCCACTTTATTTTGCACCTGCAATAGCAATATTATGTAGCTAATATCTCTGGTCTGAATTGTCTCTCTAGAAAAAGCCTTTTCCAGAAGGCGATTTGGAGCAGAAGCTTAAAAAGTCTGAAATTGTTCACCTGAAAAGACTATTTCCCTATTGCTCGCATAGACACCTAGGGACTGGGAAATCTGGGAGGCTATGTTGACACTTGTGTAGTGTCATTCCCTCCACTACTTCCACTCAGCTCCAATGGTTAAGCAAAATGTCATACTTTTCCCAAACTAGCAAAACCAGATATTTTATCTGATACTGTTTTGGGACTACGGAAATGATCAGACCTGCCTCCATTCAGGCATCTGTATTCTGCCTGATGGTCTGAGGGATACAATGGTGACAAATAAAATTATCAAGTTGTATCACTGAAATGCCCTTACTGTATTGAGGTTGTAATATATTTGCAACAGCGTATTTGAATTGGACCCTACCGACAGTACTTAGCTCTGTGGTGGATAGGTAACAGAAGACAGCAGGATGGGTGTTCTCCAAGGATGATGAAGATTTCAGATTATATAGGGGAACAGTTAGCACTGTGTTGTTATTTTTTTTTCTTTTTCCCTTCTGCATACAGAGTTGAAAGATATATTGATAACATGGTACCAGAACAGGAAGCAGAAAATTCACTTCACAGGTGGGGATGTGGGCTGAGACACTCAACTTTTCCTCTGTACAATGATAATGCAATTTTTGATCGTCAAAAGACTCCTACATCTGCACACATTTATTTATATCAGAAAACAATGTAAATGGTTAGTTTAGAATCCTTTCTCAGTTCAGTGGGTTTAATTTCAGTAAAATATCTGATGAAGAACGTTTGGACTGTTTAACTTCATTTAACTACTGCAGCTAACACAAAATATTTCATATATATAAATGTAGTCTGTCTTTACACGAAAGATGTAATATTGCAAAAACAATACATTATACTACGACTGTTACAATGTACAGCAGCTAAAATAATCCACTGTATATTTTATGGCTTGAAGCTTTACAGGATAAAATGGTCTCTCCTCTGATCTCTTGGTGAAATGGTAAATTAGTTTGCGACTGGATAGAGGAAGAAGACTTCTTGTATGCGTTAATGATCAGTAGGAAGTAAAGCGGCAAAATACACTTAAGCTGTGGAAACTTTCACCCTAGAATTCTTCTGATGACCTTCTCAGAACTATCGGGACTTTTAAGAGACACAACTTACTGATAATAAGAAAATTAGATTTAAAGCCCTATGAGCTGCTGGTTTCAATTACATGAAAGAATTCCATGAAATTGAAACAGCTTAGGCAGGAGAAACCCCATAAAGGTGATTTGCTGACTGTAACTGGAGAAAAAACCATCAGAAAAGAATGAAATTTTGTAAACCTTCCTTTCTAATCATTAGAAGAGTTGATATTACCAGTGGCATATTACTCAGCATTCCTCAAGACAGGGACATCAGAAACAAATCTCAGGATTCTGCACATATGCTACATTTAGCATTGTAGTTAGTGCAAATATTGGATGAGGTGGTTGGGCCAAAAATAGCTTGTCTATGCATATTCACCTATGTATAAATAGAAAATCAGTGTTGTAATTAATACTGCAATATATTTTATTAGTATATTGTTTAAAGGTTTGTTCATTTGTTTGTTTGTTTGTTTTTCTGGAGGAAGTATTTGTTTCTGTTCCATAGTGAACATTTCCTTGCTTGACTGATATGCAGTTCAACAATCAGAACGATCAATGCTTATGAGCAAGACATCCATACTAGTTAGAGGACTTCAAAAAAATCACACAGACAGACACTATGTGGTAATTGATGTATTAAAAGATATCATATTTTTAGCTAGCAGTTTTTCTTGCTGGCAGTAATATTTAGAAGAAGGCTTGAAATTACACATTCTAATGTGTAATTACAGTTCCAAATATTAATTTTCCTCAGTGTGATTTTTTTTTTCTGTAATAGCCTGTTACTGGAAATATTTCATAATTATTTAGTTCAGCTTGTTGCTGATTAAATTTTTGTATTGGGTCTGGCTGGAATGGAATTAACTTTCCCTGAAACCACTGTATTTGTAGGTAGAGTGGTGTTGATAACAAACCAACGTTTTGGCTACTGCTGAGCAGTGCATGCACAGCATCAAGCATGTCTCTCCAGTCCCTGCCACATGCCAGTAGGCTGGGTGTGGGCAAGAGGTTGGGAAGGGTCATAGCCAGGACAGCTGACCTGAACTGACCAAAGGGATATTCCATACCACATAACATCATTCTCAGCAATAAAAGCTAAAAGAAAGGAGGAAGAAGAGGAGGGGAGAGGCATTAATTGTTAAGGTGTTTGCCTTACGAAGCAACTGCAACTCATACTGGGGCCCTACTTCCCACGAAGTGGCTGGACATCACTTGCTGATGGGAAGTAGAGAATAAATCTTTTTGCTTTTCTTCCATGTTTAGCCTTTTTCATTAAACTATCTTTATCTTGACCCATGTATTTTTCATCTTATTTTCTCCCTGTGTCATACTGAGGAGGAGGAGAAAGTGGCTTGGTGGGCATCTCACAACCAGTCAAGGTCAACACACCACAACTTTCTTTAAGTTTTTTTAAAAAATCATTGAGTCAAAAGTAGGGAACAAATTGAGATAAAAATACTTCCCAGTTGCTTTTGTTAGTAGCTTTATAATTTAGAATCCTTGAGCAGCTCAGTAAATCGTTCAAATCAGTATTTCTCTGAAATACCTTCATCAGTTTTTTCAACTGTTTCTTCTATATTTCCAGAACTAACAATTCATTAAATAATTTGATGTGAACTGAAGGGGATGGATTTTTTTCCTCTTTTTTAATGGAATGTTTTTGTAGAAAAACACAGTTGGTTCCTTCACTGTAAGTTAGTTTGGGGACTTTTTGTCCTAACTATTTTGAGAAGCAGCAACCAGACAGGTTTTCTATGTAGAGTAGAGACTGGTAGGTTTAAAAAAAAAAAAATCTTGAATCAGGTTACTGTTGCACTAGCAGACTTGTTGAAAAGCTATTAGAATTGAATCACAGCATAATTCAACAAAAGGAGTGCTTTCCCCGTTTTTTACTACCCACTATTCCCATTAATCAAATTTGAAAAATTCTGTTTATAGAATCATAGAATCATAGAATGGTTAGGGTTGGAAGGGACCTATGGCAGGGGGATTTCGATTAGATATAAGGAAAAAATCCTTATTTTTATATCCTTTCTATCCTTATCCTCATTTCCTGCCTGTAAGTATTAAAAATAAGATGTGTAGCTTCCTTGCTGACCTCATGTTACAGAAAAACAATGAAAAATAGCAAAAAAAAAAAAAAAAGAAGAAGAGATACTCCTGCTTTACTTTACTGATTTTGATAAAGCGTGAATTTCAAAGTCCAGCAATAGTGACCCATAGACTTCAGGAAACTTTCATGCTTTCTTTGCTTCCCTCAAAAGCAAAAATATTTAAGCAATCAAAAAGTCATGGAACAGCAAGATACATAGAGAAAAAGACTGCATAACTAATGAACAATGGAATGAATGCGTCCAGTGATTTGGGTTCTGGAGGACTATATAGAATCTCTGATTTATAACAGGGAGATAGCTTCACAATGAAGGCTTTTATGTAGAGTGGCATTAATAGGATCTCCCTCTTCTATCTTGCTGTTTGTAACATCTGATATTCTTTTAGCCTTTATCTCTTTCAAGTCTGCCTGACATTGCCCTAGCTGTTAAAATAGTATTTGGGAAGAAAGACGTGTATACACATACACATGTATGCACAGAGTACAATCTCATAGCCTGACTTCCCAAGAACTAAAAGGGCAAAAGCACTTCTTTTTGAATTTTATATTTATGGTTCTTTAACAAAATGTGTTAACAAAAAAGCATTAAATAGAATATACAGAGGCAGGAAAGTTAAATGTACATTTCTACAGGACTTTCAGGTATAGTCAACCCTAATTATGCTCTTGAAAATCTAGACCAGTCTTGAGCAATGCATGGCCTCCAGCCCACACGCTTGTTCATTTATGGAGCATGTTCTTCAGTCAAACCTCAGGTAGGTCTGAGGTCATCTGCCAGTTCCTTTCTCTAGGTACTGCACATGTCATATTCTGCAAAGCCAGCCACCAAAGTGGCATATGCAGAAAAAACGAAGATGTTGCTATAGGAGTTTGTAGGGAAAGGTGGAAGAGAGAGTTATACTTCAGTAGGAGTGTAAATGCATTTATTTGCATCTCACTGCTGGTAAGCTGAAGTGCTTGACAGTCTACCCAGAAATTTGATTTGACATCTGTAATCTAGAATATTTTAATAACCTCTGTATTTAGACAGGCACACAGAGACATTCACACACATGCTCACATATGCACACTTGGAATACTATGGAGTAAATGTTAGAACTTTAGGATTTTGTTTTCTCATTTCCATCTATGTAGCTACTCTTGGCATAATTTTTCTCTGCTTTCAATATCCTATATGGATGCAAAGGCCAGACTGAATTCTGTTTTAATTCTGTTGAAGTCAGTGGAGTTATAGCAGATAACAATTTGGTTTATCGATTTTAGTAATTCAATCCAACTCCCATGTAGGGAATAATTAATACAGTGTGCAGTTGAAATAGTTATACATACATGACTGAATGGTAAAACATTTTTATGTTTTTCTCACTCTTACATTTGATGAAATACAAGAAAACATCTAAATATATTTTTACTTATTTTTATTCAGTAAACAATTTAGGCTATTTCTTTACTTTAATTATTAGTTGAAGTCCATGCAAACTGCTGGTTTTAGAGATATACACAGCATTGATAATGTGCTTGCCTGTTTGACTGAACAAGTGAAAATTTCTGAACCCAGGACATGAGGAGAAAGTGCTTTAATAACCTTCTAAAACTCTGAAAAGGAAATACATTCAGCATAAATTATGGTAGCAGGTTTTGACCTTTGTAAATCAGATCAGTGTAAATCCAGCTTTTTTAAAAAATATTTGTCCTCCACCTCCTCTTCCTATAGGAAGTGTGAAGGAGCTATGCTAAAAAAAGCTGGCATTTAGTATGAATAAGAACTTTTACAAGCAATGAAAAACTTCACAGTGTCCACTTACTAGGCTGGAAGAAAATAATGTATAGAGATACACTTAATTTACTAGTATGCATAATGACAGCAGGCAAAAAACTGGAAAAGAATACATCTGGATCTGGATTGTGTGACTGATGTACACAGGAGTTGATTTTATTATCTGCTTACTATGTCTAATAATACAGTACAAGTTTATAGTGTCTTAATTGGTTTAGGTTATTGGTTCTTACATATACACTATGTAACTGCTTCTTGATATTAAAAACCATGGTTGACTGGAACATAATTTGCATTTCATCTTCCATTTCAGTGGCTCTGCTAATTCCATTTTATAATTTCTGTCAATAAATGACTAAATGACACTAAATGTGCACTCGAAGTAATTTGTCTTGAATTCTCTGCTTTGTCACTTGTATCCCATTTTTGCAATGATTGGCGCCATGGGAGAAACAACTGTTGTTGGAAGCTATCTCCTTCACATTCTGAGTTGCCTCACTAAAGAACATTGATGTTAATTAATTTTCTTCTTGTTTCTTTTTCCCTTGTCTTATTTTCAGCCCATTCCGGTTTTACCACTTCAAATTTCTGACTTCCTCAGATTTCCATAAAAACTGCAGTTTTCCAGGAAGGGAAGATGCAATATTCATTAGTGCCACATCAGACAATGGACCACCACTGACCAACATCGTGAAACTTCCCTCGGTGGCCCGAACCAACTTATTTCCTCAAATTGTGTATTTAGTCTCTAATGGAAATTTTATAACAGGAAATCCTTCAAATGAATACATGAAAATATGTGAGACTCTTAGCGTTTCTTATATGAAGACATTCAGACCACAACTGGCTCACTGAATGATCAGGATCTACACATTAAGACAGAACAGTGAGATTTAAGGAAAAGTTACTGGATAAATTTGTTACAGAAATATAATAACTGGAAACTCAGTCATATCTCATGGGATCAGACTCTGGAACAAAGACGAGGACACTCTGTTTTCCCTATTAAAAGAATAAAAAGAAAAAAAAAGAGAGAGAGAGAAAAGATTTGCCTGCAGAATCTGTGTGAAGACTTAATGGTAACACAAGGTAATTCAAATACAAATACAAAAAACCACACCATTATGAGGTACACCTACTGTTTGTGTTTAACTTGTTCCAGATCTGGAGATTTGTCTAGTCAAATTTGAAGTCAATGCAAATTTTTCCAGCTGATTGCAATCAGTGTTTAAATGACAGCTGATAAATCTGTTTCAGTGTACCACTAGCATTATAAAAATTTAGTGAATTCTTTTTTTAAGTAAAACATACATGAGATAAGGAAAGAACAGAATTATTTTGTCTGAAAAGGTGTTCAGTTATAGATTATACTGGTACAAATGTTTGAGATCAGATCAGATATTTGAAAAAAGAGATCTTCTCAGAGCTTAATTACACTATACAGTGATAAGTCTTGAAAGCATGAACAATGGTGGTTTTGTCCTAAAAGTCTGAAAAAAGGACTGGTCTCACCTGAGTTTGTTAACATAATCTCAGGTAACTTCAAATTATTAGGTTGACCTGAAAGCTGCAGAAGCATGAATAAATGCCTGACATTTTAAGGAGCTCATTAAAATTAGCTTAGACTCCTGCATGGCAATGCTAACAAGATAATGGAGATGTTCTAGTGGGGATGCTCATTCTGATCTTAACTGATCAGGGGCGGAATTCACATGTAGGTCTTTCCACCAATTAGGTAACTAGTGTGAGAATAAATGAGAGACCAGACTTCCGTTACTTTGCAGTTCTGTAATATAATCAAATAGTGTTGACATGTCATAACACACTTCCATAGCAACAGGCAGAAGTCTCTGGAATTGCTCCAGTGCAATAACATGCTGTAAGACGTCCAGCTAACAAGTGCTGAAGATGGAGAATAATTTAAGATGAAAGTTCTACCCTTGTAGCCCAGGCATTTCAGATCCTTTTTCTGCTCACAGATTGTGTACTTGTAAGATACTGCCTTTGTTAATGTTGGGTTTGCAACTTCCATACCTATGGAAAATATATGTGGGTGGGTTTCACACTGTAAAACCAGGTATAGCTTTAAAAAACAAATCTGTGCTAATAGGTGATGAAGGGAGAGTAAGACAAGCCCAGTCTTGAGGGCTTTTAATAAACTTTTAATTGAATGTCCTTAGTATCACTCAGGACTTTAATGAAACCAGTTTTGCACCAAATTGTTTGCTGTATTATAAGAATTTTTCTACTCCTTTGGATTCAGTGGTATTCCCCAGCATACTGAAAACCTCCATCAGTTTTGCAGAAATACAAGCAAGAAAAATAGAGCATCTGATTAAGAACTTTACTGTTTGATATAAGTAGATGAATTACGATATAGTCTTCTTTTACTCAAGGAGCTGACACCCTTCAATAGCGAAAAAATCATAGAGATATCTGTTAAATGTGAATATGTAATGGAGATATGTAGAGGTTATTTTGTATATTTGATGTAAATGTAAATAAGTGATTTGTACCATGGTTAAGAATTAGATATCTGACTCTATTAATTGAGTAGTTTTTAGGAAATGCTTGAAAATAAGAAAAAGTAAAGTATGAATAACATGTTTAAAGATGTTCCTGTGGAATAATATTTACTGCTTATCACAATTTCTAGTTTATTACTCTGTACAAATATTAGTATAAATTAATACTTATTGTTCTGGTTTTTTGTGTGCTGATGGGAGTTTAATTTCAATCTTGAACACCGAGTTATGTTTTATATTTTGTCTTGTGAGTGTGTGACCTCTGATACCTCCAGTGTGACTGAGAAGAAATCAACCCTGCAGAGTAATAAAGGGTTAATTAGCCCATGTAGTCTGATAATCATCAAGAATAAAAGTTTTTCAAAAATTGGATTGCAGTATACAGAAAGCTTGTTCCAGATACCAGCACTCTTAAATCTCCTTGCTGGTCACCTTATAAATTGCATGTAGTTTTCAATAATTGCTGTACTCTGTGTTATTTGACTAGAACTTATGTTAAAAACAAAGTAATCTGTTTAATTAAGTACCACAGCTTTAAGTGTTACAAGACAGTGAGTTTATCTATCGTTCTAATTACTTGCTACAGTGGTGAGGGGAAAATGTATTTGCATTTAAAGGTATAAAATTTATAAATAAATTACATGTTAGCGTGGTAGACACTGCTGTATTAACCTTTTCTCTTACAGGGGTGGAAGGTAAGTCATGATCCACTCAAGAATATCCACAGGTCCTTACCTGCTCCCAGGATGTCAGAAGTAATCATTTTTCAATGCAGAAACCGATCAATATAGAATATGCTACTTAAGGCCAAACATCTTTAAATTTTCACACAAAGATAGGTAGTGGCATAATATTAAATGAAAATATTAAATGCTTTGATGAATGTAGGAGAAAAATGATGACATTTTATTTTTAAACATAACTACAGTGTCACAAAAAGTGAATGGAATATATATGGACTATTAAGTGCATCAGTTGATTGGCGTCCTTTCCATTTAGGAGCTCAGTGAAGAGCTGTTGTCCACATACATGAAGGGTGCGGACTGCCTTTGTCAGAGTGGGAGCAACACAGAAATATGTAGCACCTTCTGTCCTGTTGCAGAACTCAGGCAGCCAGGAGTTCTCAGATAGCCATGTACAGGATTTGCAGTCACTCCCAATATGGATTGACTGAACTTCACCTGTGGATAGAATAAAAGATCAAAAGTACAGTGCTAATAAATACATCAAAAGTTAGGCATTGGCTGAAGTTGAAGTTTGCTCTTTACAATAAAGTTAAGTAGTTCTTCTCAGAGGCTTTTATGAAATATGACGATATCTGGGACAAACGGAAGGAGACTAACAGTTTATCAGCATGACTGTAGACATAGTTTTCCCACATCTCTCCAGGTCTTTCCTCTGTGGTTTACTTGTGGTTATATTAGAAGCTGAATATTAGCTCCTGACTTGCAGTTCTAATTTGTTATGCTTAGACTAGGAAACGTGCCCTGGACAAAACTTTGTCATGGAAGTCACCTGCCGTGAAAGAGCCCATATCCATGACCTGTTAACCTCAAACATATGACTCTTATTTCCATTCTGTGTATTGGGAATGCTCCCTGACGCAATTCCCGAAACATGGATAAGAGATTTTGGGAGAGACAAAAGAATGGCAGGGAGCATTCTATCAATTTAACAGCAGAGATAATTGAGGTTCCAATGCTCAGGAACATTTAGTCCCTAAAGGGAAGAGGGGTCCAAGAAAATTAGTTGATATTCAAGGATCACTTACTACAGTCTCAAGAACAGTACATCCTAAGAAGCAGGAAATCAGGTAAAAGTGCCAGGAGGCCTGTATGGATGAACAAGGAGCTCCTGGCAAAACTGAAACATAAAAAGGAAGAATAAAGAAGGTGGATGCAGAGATAGATTTCCTGGGAAGAATATAGAGTCACTGTCTGAGCATGCAAAGATGCAGTTAGGAAAGCCAAAGCCCATCTGGAGTGGAATCTGACTAGGTAGGCATATCAAGGGCAACAAGACGGGCTTCTACAAGACCATCAGCAGAAAAAGGAAGACTAACGAAAATGTGATCCCACTGCTTAATGAGCCAGAGGCCCCAGTGGCACAGTACATGGAAAAGGATGAGGTACTGAATGCCCTCTTCACTGCAGTCTTTACTAGTAAGACCAGCCATCAGGACTCCCATGCCATGTTGACCAGGGAGGAAAGTCGGGAGCAAGAAAAAACCTACCCTTAGTGGAAGAGGATCATATCAGGGAACACTTAAGCAAACTGGACCTATGTAAGTCCATGGGCCCTGATGGGATGCATCCTTAAGTGCAGGGGAGCTGGCAGATGTCGTTGTGAGGCCACTCCTAATTATCTTTGAATTATCTGGTGGTTGGGAGAGAAATCTGAGGACTAGAGGAAACAAAAGTCACTTCCATCCTCAAGAAGGGCAACAAGGAGGACCCAGGAAACAACAAGCTGATCAGCCTTGCCTCCATCCCTGGGAATGTGATGGAGCAGCTAATCCTGGAGACCAGTTGCAGACACGTGAAGGACAAGAAGGTTACTGGAAGTAGTCAGCATGGATTCACAAAGGGGAAGTCGTGCTTAATCAACCCAATCACCTTCTATGGTGAAATGACTGGATTTGTGGATGAGGAACAGCAGGGGATATTACCTACCTTGACTTCAGTAAGACTTTTGATGTCTTCTCCCATAAGATCTTCACAGAGGAGCTGATGAAGTACAGTCTGGATGAGCAGACAGTGAGGTGGATTGGAAACTGGCTGAAAGGATGGGCCCAGAGGGTGGTGATCAGTGGCATGAAGTCTCATTGGAAATTAATAACTAGCAGTGCACCCCAGGGGTCGATACTGAGTCCAATCCCGTTTGTCATCTTCCTTAGAAATCTGGATGATGGGTCAAAGTGTACCCTCAGCAAGTGTTATGTGGACACAAATCTTGGAGGAGTGGCTGATATACCAGAGTGTCATGCTGTCATCCAAAGGAATCTTGACAGGCTGGAGATGTCAGCTGACAGAAATCTCTTGCAGTTCAACTAAGGGAAGTTCAAAATCCTAGGGAGGACCTGAGGAGGAGCAATCCCATGTGCCAGTACATGCTGAGGACCACCCAAGTGTTGTTTTGCAGAAAAGGTTCTATTGGGGTCCTGGTGGACACCAAGATGAACATGAGTCAGCAGTGTACCCTTGCAGCAAAGAAGTCTAATGATCTCCTGGGCTGCATTATTACCAGCAGGTGGAGGGAGGTGATTCTTCCGCTCTGCTCAGCACTAGTGAGGCTACACCTGGAGTGCTGTGACCAATTTTGGGCTCCACAGTACAAAAATTAAGAAGCTACTAGGTAGAGTCCAGTAAAGAACCACGAAGATGATTAAGGGACTGGTGAATCTCTCCTATGAGGAAAGGCTGAGAGAGTTGGGACTATTCAGCCTGGAAAAGAGAAGGCTCAGCGGGGATCTTATTGCTGAATATAAATACCGGAAGGAAGGCTGCGAAGAGGATGGAGCCAGGTCCTTCTCAGTGGTTCCCAGTGACATGACTGAAGGCAATGGGAACAAACTGAAACATAGAAGGCTCCATCTGAACATCAAGAAACAGTTCTTTACTGCAAGAGTGACTGAGCCTTGGCTCAGGTTGTCCAGAGACTGTGAGAGTACCACTTCTGCGTCATCATTCAGAGATTTTAGAGGATGACTGGCAGTACTGGGCTGCCTGCTGACTGCATCTCAGGTGTCTATCACTGGTGTTGCCAAGGTCGACAGCACAGGGATTAAGTCCTAATGCTAAAACTGAGCCCTTACTATGCTTCAGGATCTTCAGAAGCTGATATTCTCTCACACTGATCATGCAGCTGGAACCAGAAGCAGTACCACCACCACCTGGACGCTTTCTTTGTTTTGTTTTTAGAGTTAACAGGATTTAGTATAGATTTTTTTTTGTGTAAAGTAGATTTTGGAACACCTTGCCTGGTTACAAGCTGGATAAAAAATAATAGTTCCTGTTATGAGGACATGAAAAAATAAGAAAGGATCTTGGTGTTAATGGGCACTAAAAATATATCTGCATTTTTATTTCATATGATAAATCAAAGCTGTTAACATATCTTCCCATTTCCCAGCTTTAACACTGAAACATGAAAAGATACTTTCCAAAATCCAGATTTTCAAATGCAAATTAAGAGATATTTTTTCCTGTTTCAAAGCCACATATTTTCCCTTTATTTCAGTTAGTTTCCTGGTTGTTTCTGTTTTCATGTCTTTAATTTTGTTATGAATGTGGTATTTCAACTACTTTATAACCTCAATAAAGTATTCTTCAGCATCTGAATGTTACTAATATGCACAAAAACTATTAGTCTTACAACCGTTTCATAAAAATCATTACAGATCTTGATTTCTATGGCTTTTTATTTTTTAATAAAGAAAAAATAACTACAATACTCATGACTCTCAATAGCTTTCCAGTCATATAACTAAAGTTTCAAGGTCTACCATAATAAATTAGTGAGCTATGGGTCATTAGCAAAATGTGAATTAATACGAAATGCACAATAGGCTGCACATTTTGTCCTTTCTCCAGATGGTTAATTAAGTATTTGAAAGCACAATATGACAAAGGTATAACAATATTATATACTTAATGGTACTGATTATGGAAGGGATTTAGTTGTTCTATTTCTCTATTTCATTGTGGATTGAACTAATGTATTTCAATAAAATTTGGCATCGATCAGCATCTCAGTATTTGTTCTTAGTTGATAATTAGGTCATTTTTCCTTAAAAAGAGTGAAAATTATAATTTACTGAACGGAATGTCACATTAGAAATACAGCCTTATAATATGTAATTTCTTTAAGGTGAAAATGATGCACCTCATCTATTTATGCAACACTTTGACTTTTAAGTTAAGCTGTTCTGCAAATCCACATTACAGTTTCTGCACTTTTTATTATTTGAAAAACCTTATCAATGAACAATATTATTTTGCAGTCTTTTCAGGAAAACTTCATAGAGTTTGAGATGGTAGCTAAAATGTTAATTTCTTGTAAGGTGTAAAGAAAGAACTGCTATTTTAAGAGTTCATTACATCATTATAAGTGTGGAATATTTATTTATATTTAATTTATAATAGTCTTAAAGTTATTAAAAATCTTTTAAAATATTAAAAGTATTAAAATCTGATAATTTGATTAGAGCGGGAACCAGCAGACTCTGATGACCTGTTTCCCTGAACACCTTGGTCTCTGAGATGCAGACAGTCTCTGTTGCATCATAGCATGGCTTCTTACAGGCTTTTCCTGCCTGTGATACCTTGTAGCTGTGTTTACCTTGTAGACATTATAGGACTGCAGAAGTACTTCAAATATAAGGAAAAAGGAAATCCCTTGTAAATTGTGGTGAACGACATGTCACTCATTACGTATATTCACTAAACTGACAGGACCAGGAAGACTCATAGGAATTATGCAGTCTCAGAGAAGTCTGGATGGAAGTCCAGGAAAAAAAAAAAAAGAAAAGACCAATTAGGGAAGGAGACAAGATTTATAAATTAGGGCTTGCTCAGGAGTATCAGTAATTGGTTTGTTTCATCCTTCAGCAGTATTTCATTTGGGAGCTCAGAAACTGCTTTGGTGATTAACACGTTGCATATTTGTAATGCAGAACCATGGCCATATTCTGAAGACTTGTTATGTGACTTACTGATACTGTAAATTCAGAAGCCATCTGAAGTTTAAAATGGTTTTTGAAAGAATGGTTGAAAGAGTCATCCAGAACCAATTACCTCACTTAAAGTTTAACATTCCTTAGAGAAGGCATGCTTTACTATTGAAACTTTTTGAGTTCCACAATTTTGAAAATCTTCTCCAGTGTCTTTCTGGCACACTCATTGTTAAGAGACAGTGAAAGAGTTTATAAAAGATGAGTGTAAGAGATATTGGATTTTAAAGCTGAAGAAAACAAGGGTTTTGAGAAAAGAAAACAAAACTAAAACTCATCTAAAAGTGATATAGGTTGATATATCTCTATTAATCACAGTTCTCATTTCCCTTCACCAGTACCCATAAATAAGGGGAAAACAACGGAGAAAGGATAGAGGAGATCAGTACCTCCGAGATATTAAGCACAGAAATAATGACCGAAGATTTAACTTGTAAAGAGATTATGACAGCCTTACAGATACACTACTTATCTTAAGTCACAGAAGTGAGGATACTAGTGACTACAATAACAGACCCTAAGAAGCTGTTTTTAAAATGTATATAACCTTCAACTCTTAATGAACATATGGCAGCAACTGAGCTCTGTTTATACACAACCCAGGTAGCCAGTTCAGGACAGGGCAAACCTTTCCTTCTCTATAGGATTTGTTTCTCTCTAGTTTCCCACAAAGAGCAAGAACATTATACAAAGCTCATCCAGATTCTGAACAGGTGCAACTGAGATAGGAAACTCAGGGACATGTTTGTGCTTCTGAAACTTAAGTCATTAAACTGTGTTGGAAGAAGCTTCACCCTCCTCTCTCTCCTCAGTCTCATCCCATTGTGGGGAAAAAAAAATCCCTGTCTTGCTCGTGGGACTTGAATCACTTGCAGAGTACAATGTACAACCTATACCACTGATTTCCTTAAAAATACCCTGTTCACTTGTAACACTTGAGCAGCACTGAGAATTTAGAATCAAATCTCAAGCATGAAAATGCAAATGTCTAGCTGTGCAGAAGAGAATCTGTTCCAAGAGTTGAGACAATGACCATGATCCACCTGTGGTTAATTCTGGAAGAGCTCTGACACTCTTCATCCCTATTCTAAAGTGTATCTAACTAATGGAGGGAGCTGCAGAGTAAGTTAGCAAGAGCCTTAAAAGAAAAAATAATTCCAAGGTTGGTAAATTGGTAATTTGAAACTACATTTTGACTATGCTAAATTGTATTCTCTTCTTTATTTCTCTTGTAGTATTGTGGGTCACTTAAATTCACCACAGCTGAATTAAAAGCTTTAGGTAATAAAATCTATTAAAAAACCCTCTGCTTTATTTTCCTTTTCTAGTTTAGATTTTTTTTTTTAACAGAAATAAATGTCAAATACTGCAATTTATAATAATCTACTGAATGGGATTCAGCTTTACAGCTGAATCTTAGATATTCATAGAATTTGCTTCCTTAGTAGCTGGAATTTAGTTCATATAAATGTACACACATAGACACATACATTGTATTTTAACAATACTGTAGCTTTTTAGAGTTTACCTATACTACAAGCTCACAGAATGGTTGAAGTGGGAAGGCATCTCTGAAGATCCAGTCCAACCCATTGCTCAGAGCAGAATCAGCTAGACCAGGTTGCTCAGAGCTGTGACCACTCAAATTTTGTGGCTCATCTATCTTTGTGCCTAAAGATAGAGATTCCAAATGTTTTACATTTTTTCTTTTAAATACTTTGGAGAATGAGAAGCACCTGATTTCTGAGAATGGCATGGCAGGTCTGAGATAAATTTTACCTGCTCACTTGGGGAAAAAAGAACTGAAAGATATACACACTATGCATGAAGAGTGCTGTAAAGAGTCAATATTCTCTTCTGTTAGGATAGAATGATCATAGCTTGTTGGCATTAGAATTTAATTTGTGCTGAACTAAATTGATTAAAGAATGTTATTCTCATATTAAAAATCAGGAGGATTATATTCCTATTTTCCAGCCTGGATATATTTAGAACTTAGCTGTCAAATGACTTGACAGAGAGCCAAGAACTTGAAGAGATGCTATTACCTGAGATCACATTTTAAAGGGGAAAAATGCTGTAATTAGAGCAAAGCTTCAAATAAGTATAAGATATGAAACAAAGGTCAAACCAAGGTGTTCCCTCATTGAAGCAACTCTTCATATTACAAGAAGGAAAGTCACTTTTGGTGAACCTTCCTGACTACTGATTGTAAAAGCTAAAGCCTGTAAGAGAAAAATTGGTCAGGTTCAAAAGAAAATATGTAGTGAGATACGTACAAATATTTCTTTAAAACTACTTTCTTCTCTAATTTCTTGTTTTGTACTTGGCGCAATTGAAATACTAGCAAAACCTGAAGAGAGGGAAATAACTAGCAATGATGGACTAAAATGTGACCAGCTCCTTAAGAGAATCAAAGTCTATATGGAATCATTACCTTCTGGACCAGCTACAATGGACTACATAAAGTCTGAAATCCTCATGTACATCAGAAGAAACAAACTGCTCCCTACATCCTAAAGACATGTCTAAATGACTGTGACATGTCTTTTATATTCCCTAAGTCTATGGCCAAAAGCAGGGCATTTTGGTAAGAACATACCGTGCCCCTGGAAGACCAAGAGTGAATCACTCCAGAAACTAATGCTGAGTGGGAGTACTATAGCAAACAGTTTTCATAGTCATATAGGATTTTCTTCATAACTTGAAGAATATCTAACAGTTATTATTATTTCTGTTTGATATTTTTGATTTACTAACACTTCATTATGTGAATAAGAAGAGTCTGTATGAAGCAATCATGGTTGATAGAACAATTATTACATTTGAGTTGCACATCAGAAAATACCAAAACACACCTTATTTTTTTCCAGTCAATACTAGGAAAAAAAGGAATACAGAATAGAGAAGGAATGTATCAGAAGACACTGGTAGTCCTGAAGACAGAAAAAAAATTTAATAAATTTTGAAAAGTGAGTACTTGCACATTTTAATTCTATAGCAACATGCTATTATGGAATGATGAAAAGACTGACCTAACTGTCAGGTTTCTTAGACCTCATGCTCCTGTGGACAGTATTTGCTATTGGTCCTCATTGGAAACAAGATACCGAAGTAGGTTTCATCTCAAAACGATATTTGCAGGCTTCTTCATGAGGCTTTTACAGAACTTTTCAGAAGAATTGAGCCTACTCATCTGCAAAATTAAGGTATGTGTTTTTTCATCTGATGAAAGTATATATATATATGTAGATAGATAGTATATTTGCTTGGTTGATTTAGAAGTAGGCATCATCCATACATCATAATATGCAAAAATATATCCAGCTGTGATAAAATTGGATGAAAAATACCAGTTGAAAGGTACATCTCTAGTAAAACCATTGGCTCATTCTTTAAAGAAGATGGTGTGACAGATTGGATGGCTCTTTTTTCACTTGTTCATTTTGCTCTGATATCTTTTGAAGAACAATTATTTTAGTACTTTATTGATGAACTCATTTATAAGTATTAATATGTAGTACCTTTAAGCTACATGTAAATAACTTTGGTTTAAATTGTGGAAATAGATGTATATCTTGATAAAGGTAATATTCACATTAATGATCTACAATTCAGTAGTAATGTATAGCTACTCAATGTTGATAAAAACATTTGATAGAACTGACTCAGTTTCCAGGAGTACCATCAACTCCATTACTTGTCTAGAAGACTTACAAAAATAAATTTCAGATTCTTTACCCTTATTTCATTTAAAACCTAGGATAGCAGTAACAAATAAAGACACAGTTTGAGGGCATATACTCTTAAATAAAGCTACTCAGAGTCAAAGAGAAGAAGCTTTGGCTCTAACAGGCTCAGTTGGATACTAATGAAACAAGCAAATAAGCTCTTCCTATCCAGCTTGTTGTTCTCTGTGACTGTAATAAGAACATTGGGGAAAAAAGAAAGTATTTGCCTCTTCTTATGATTTAGATTTTGTAGCTTTTCCCTTAGCTTAAATGAGAAACTAATTCAAGGTAGACATTTCACTGCAGAGAAGAGACAAATGCTGTTTTAACAGTCTAAGAAAGAAATCCATTAAAGATGGCATATAGGTTATTGATTCTTATATATATATACACACACACACGTATCCATAAACATCCAGGCACACAAACAGAAAATGAAAATCGGTAATCTATTCTTCCATTCTTCTTGGAAAAAGAATTTTCACAACCTTAAGAGAAAATATGTCACAGTAGTTTGTTGTGAATACAAGAGTACATGTAAATTACTGCAAAAAACAATCTTAAATGTCATTGCTACCCCAAAACAGATTTTCCAAAATGAACAGGCAGGGATATCATATCTACCATAGAACCTGATAGCTGGAGAGCAGAAATAATAGAGATGCTTATGTGAAACAGCACAGAATAGAAAAACAAGAGATGAAAAACGGAGTAGTCAAAATATGTATTGTACTGGTACTGTTTAAATATTTCACTTCAAGTGGCCAAACCTAAAAAGTACAGCTTTTAAACAGGAATTGCTTAGGTTATTTTCCAGACCTGGATTATACAGGTCAGACAATCTAGTCAGACATTTTCAATTATTCAGAACTTTGATAAACATCTTTTAAGATAGAAGGCATGGAAGCAGAGCTTTTGGACTGATAAGCTAGCAACCCTCTTATCAGAAGGAAGGTTTGTGGATATTTAATCTGTGCAATCCTAGCAATCCTAGATGTTGAGAATTTTACTGTAATCCATGATGACAGTTTACTGTTATCTCAATAAATGCTTATAAACCTATTTTAGGTCACCTAATGATACATTTGTGACTAAACCGACTTAGCCAGTTTAGGTTGATAGAAATGTTTATTGCTTAGCAGGACAAAAGAACTGCTTGAGAGTTTGGAAAGACTCCAAAACCAAAAAATGGCCCAGTTATAAATTCAGAAGCTACAATAATTTTAAAGGACCGTATCACTGATCAGTTTTCAAAATCTAACCTTCCAGATCTCGCTGGATTCTTTATACCGAACAAATTTTACTGAAATGGAACCTATTTTTCCCCTGAACAGTTATTTTCATTATTTTTGTTATCTTGTATCCACCTATAGAGACTTGTTTAAAGGTGACACCAAGATTTAATCAGTTAAAAAGAGCACTGGGACATTTCTACATGCTTCTTTAAAAGGAGTGTTTTACCAAACGAGACTGTGATGCACTGAGAAATGAATCTATATCTGATTTTTGACAATAGTCCCTATAAATTTCCTTTATTATTATGATTAGTAAAGAGTAATGCAAAATTTTCTTTAACCTGTAGCTGTGTAGCCGATCAGTGAGAAAACGCGGCATATCATGTTGGGCATCCAGTCAACCTAATTTGCAAAAATTTCACTTACATCTGCAGAAGTCGGTAAATCTCCACAGTGTTAGGAGAGTAGGAAAAGAGTTCTTTTAGAAAAATGTTATGGAAGTTATATACAATTCTGGGTATATTTCTAACTTATTCTACTATCTTTCATGCAGGAGAATAGGAGAAGGCATGTATCTGTTCCTTTATTATAATTATAAAACAGAAACAAAAAAAGCTTCTCTAAGAATGACCTGTGGATAATTTGCTGGATTTTTTGTGCTTCAGGACAACTGTCATTTAACACCTTAACTAAAATGACTGGCACTCCTCTATAGGCAGAGAATGAGAAGCCAGGCACATAGTCTCAGCTGTTCATTTTCATTTCAGTTAGAGTAATGTTTTGTATAAACATTCACAGTTCATTTGATATTATTAAATGTGAAATTGCAAA
The DNA here is from genome assembly GCF_009769465.1 of Tauraco erythrolophus. Lineage (NCBI taxonomy): Eukaryota > Metazoa > Chordata > Aves > Musophagiformes > Musophagidae > Tauraco > Tauraco erythrolophus. The sequence goes on along the minus strand of NC_141465.1, from coordinate 45,236,729 downwards.
GACAATTCTAGTTGTGTTTCTGTGCTTTCCCATTGCAGAAAACTTCCACAAAAACAGCTGCCAAGCTGAAGTTAACTTTTGCTTGAAATGAGTTTTCATACATTTTTTATTCAATAAGAAAGCTTATGAAGTTCAACAAAAGTTGAATAATGACAAATACATAATGTAATAAACAAACATTTATTTTGGGGTAAAATTTCTAAAATAAACCAGCAAACAACATAGAAAGGTTACAATAATTACATTCTTTTTACCATATTAAGAAAAAAAGACAAAAAAATCTGTTTACTACATGTTCATAGAATCAGAATCATAGAATGGTTAGGGTTGGAAGGGACCTCAAAGATCATCTAGTTCCAACCCCCCTGCCATGGGCAGGGAAACCCTCCACTACACCAGGTTGCCCAAAGTCTCATCCAACCTGGCCTTGAACACTTCCAGAGATGGGGCATCTACAACTTCTCTGGGCAACCTGTTCCAATGTCTCACCACCCTCACAGTGAAAAATTTCTTCTTTATATCTAATCTAAATCTGCCCTCTTTCAGTTTAAAGCTATCGCCCCTTGTCCTGTCACTACATGCCCTTGTCAAAAGTCCCTCTCCAGCTTTCCTGTAGGCCCCCTTTAAGTACTGGAAAGCTGCAATAAGATCACCCCGGAGCCTTCTCTTCTCCAGGCTGAACAGATGATCTTTGAGGTCCCTTCCAACCCTAACAATTCTATGATTCTATGTTTCTAAAAGCAAGAAGAGGTTCTCTGAAAAAAAATAATTCAGTGTCTGAATGCAAGCAAGAGAGACTATTGTAAATTCTGGAATATGTAAAGCAAAAGCAATAAGGCAGGCCAAAAGAGAGTCTGAGAATAGCGAAATGAGTCAAAACTAATAATAAATCTGTTTTCAAACACACTCAGAGAAGAAAATCTGCCAGAGTATCTTTTATCAGTGCATAAAAGCAGCATTAAGGTACACTAAATTAACCGTTTGCATCACTATTAACTTCAGGAGCTTTCCATATCAGACTCCTCCTTTGTTGAAGACACAGAAGATGTCTGAAATCGAAACACCTGTAGAAGATGTGAAACAAAACCGACAATAAAAAATTGCTCAGGCAGAATAGTATTCATCCAAGAGGCCTCTAAGGCCTGACAGGTAGATAGCTGAAGCAATAGTGGTGTACACAACCTCTCTTTTAACCTGCCTCAGTACTTGTGACTGAATGCTGAAATACAATCCATTTGTTTAAAGTATTGTTCCTGGATATCTCCTGGAACTGCCACCATGTAATCCTGTTGTTCAGTGTAAAGTAGTAGAAACTTCAGGATAGAGAGGAAAGGATAGAAAAGAATTAGTAGATAGTGGCTTAAACATAATCTGTACAAAAGGTTGAATGTGACGCTTATAAATGGAAGTCCTATTTTATGAGACTACTGAAATTTATAGGACTTGAACAGTTGAATAGAGGTGATTTGGTTTCTGCAGTCTCCTTGAATTCCTGAAAGACTTTTGACATAGCAACACCAAAGGCTTTTAAAGAAATAAAGAAATCGTAGTTAAAATGGTAAACAATGAATTGTCCAAAAGTAGGGAAAACTGGAAGTCTACAGGCTATCTTGTGCTGGGACTTACACTGTATTCATAAACTACCTTGTAAAAGAATATATAACAAGGTGAAAGCATTTTACTGGTAACATTAATCTCTTGTTTTAAGGACAGTGACAATTCTAGAAAACTGGAGGACAATCTTATGCTACTCCCTGAATAATTAAAATGGCAGAAGAAATTCAGCATAAAGCAATGCATATGCGGGTGGTCAGGCGACAAACAAAAACCCTTCCACATATAAATGTGCTCAGGGAATACCTCAAGTATGACTTCTTGAGTTTTATGATGGATGATTGTTATGGTTTGAAGTGGGGGGGGAGGTCCGGGTGGCAGAAGCTGCCCATCAGACCGGACTCCCGTCCCCCCTCGGGGCTTGAGCCAATCGGCGCCTCTGCGAATTGCCCTATTTGCGTCGGACAAAGGAACCGGAAAGGTGTGTGCCTGTGCCCAGGAGCAAGGACACGGGAGGGCGGCACGGCCCCCGCTCCCGGCTCCCGGCCGGGCCGGCGGCCTGGGCCGGGCCGGGCCGGGCCCGCTCCGTCGAGGATGGCGGCGGCGGAGCCGCTTGGGGAACTCGGGGAGAGCCCCGCTGCCGGGGCGCCCACCGGGCCGAGTTCACCCAGACAGGACTGAAATCTAAGAGAAACGGCCACACAGATAAGATGTCAGTGAAGATGCAACGGAACAACGTGTGCCGCGGCTGAGTCCCCCTTGCCAGCAGCCCCTTTGAAAACAAGTCCTCGGTGGAGCAAGTAGAGACCCACTCGCAACCAGTGGATGACCCACGTCGGGAAGAGATGCCTAAGCCTGAGACTATTGTGAATCATGGGCACAGGTAGAGACACATTTACGCATTTTACACATTCAGAATCTGTACGGAGACGCATTTAAGGTCGACATGACGACCCACGCCGGAGCACATTTAAAGTTTGTTGATGACCCACGCCAGAGCGAGTGGCTACAGCTCCTTAAAAGCCTAGGACTGGTAAAGCCCGCACTTGGGGCAAATCCGATGGGGTAAGGATTTGCCCCCCAGCGGGTAGGATTCACGCTTTCGCCGTGAGTAGGGGGATCCACTAGAGCAAGGGACAATGGTGTAAGGACTCCTTTTCCTTTAAGAGAAGTGGCAGTAACAACTTGGAATGAACTGACCTGCACTCCCCCATTCCCTGCCCCCCTGCGCCGCTGGGGGGAGGAGGTAGAGCCGGGAAGAAGAGGTAAAGGGGGGGGAGTGGTGTTGTTTTTAAGACCTGGCCTTGTTTTCTTGTTATTCTCTTAAGTAACCGTTTTTGTGTGCTTTTCTCTTTCCAGGTAGCTGTTAATAAATAGTTTTGCATTAAGAAAAAAAGCCTCTTTTGCCCGGGACCGTGGTTGGTGGGTGCTCCTCTGTTCCTGTCTCGATCCTCAGCTCTTTTATTACATTTTTCTCTCCTCTCCATTTTACCGGACTGGGAGAGCTGCGTGGGTTTGGTTGCCGGACTCAGCCTAACCCACGACAATGATTCCTAAGATATGCTTTCTTTTACTGACTGCTGCTTGGAATTAGGTTGATGCTTTCATGAAACTGATAGATAGGGAATAGAGAAATAAATGGATAACTTTATTATCATGACACTGCACAACGCATAATTAATTTGCATTTTGAGCATGGTGTTCTGGTACATTTGTCTGAAAAAAGATAAGTTTAATCTCAAAAAGATTCAAAGGAAAAGTTGATCAAATATATGGGACAGTCTATGTATGCGGAATAAGCAGTTGAACTAGGAGTTATCAGCATGGAAAAGATATTCTCTAAATGGCGTATACAATACCATAAGTGTTATGGTTAACAAATCATTGTTCACTTTCTCTTTCAGCACTAGAATTAATAGCGAGCCAGAAGATGTCTGCAGGAGCCAGTTTCAAAGCCAAAGGATCTGGTTTTCCTGAGAGCAGATCTGTGGCATTTCCTATCTCAGGGTGTCGTGGCTGCTGAATTTGCGACTTGAAGGAAAACTGGGCAAATGTTTTGGAATTATTTAGTGATGGTTACCTAATACGCAAACTTACACTCAGAATGTTGCTGTGGTAAAAGGCAATACATCATATATGTGAAGCTGAGAATTTACTGATAGCCTAATTAAAACGTAACAATACAATCAAAATACAGCAAAAAGTTATTCATTCGGTTACCATAATGCTAATACTGATAGATCAACTTAATACAGAAAAGCTGTGTTACTAATTATACCCCTAAAACTGTTTTACAGGAAAACTCACTAATGTTTATCCATTGCCTTTTGCGTTTTGACCATCTCTCCAGTGTCCCTGTAGACCTTCAGGATGACAACAATAGGTTTAATGTGGCAGAGCAGCAGCAAGGAAGATATCAGTGACATCTCCAGTTCTTGCTGCAAGGAGCAATTTACTGGTGGCAAGAGTCACCTTTTCCTCACTGTTAGACTTGTTTTATGTTTAGCACAGTCTGTTTCCCTTTCACTAGTTCCCAGGTGAAGTTTGAAAGTTGTTCAGTAGCATTCATTATAGAAATCTGTGGCAGTGTAAACTGAAGTTCCTGGGAACAGACTTTTATTTGTGGAAGCCAAAGATAATACGGTGTTTTTTTCAATGAACCATACAGAATAATTTAAACTCTGATGGACAAAATAAAATTAAAAACAGCCAACCAAAAAGAATCCACCTCCATGCCAAGTTTAGTTTTCATTAATATTGGAAAAAAAAAAATCGAAGCTATTCATAAAACTAAAATTTACTTTCCAGTAAGAAAGGAAATATATGCCTAGTTGCAATAATTGCCATATTGTCTCAGCCGTTCAACCTACTCATAGATAGAATGAAAAAAAACCCAAACTTCTTTAACTATCCTTCCAGCCTGGAAGAGTTCTGGCAGTTTCCAATCTCTGTGCAAGCCATAAATGACAAATCATCCTGTAGACGTTTTGAGTTATCTATTCAAACTCTTCTTGAGTATAAGTCCATTTCATGCTGAATACTAATAAGTTAGATTGAAGAACTGACCCAAAATTGTTTGCTAACTTCTTGAGGAAAGTAGCATATCCTATTTTTAAATAACACGTTCCTCTCAAAAAAAACTCCACTACAATAAAAAATTGTTTTCTGTATGTGAAAAATTTCTGTCACACAATACAAAATACGATTGAAAATATCCTTTTAAAAAGACATTATTGAAAACACTAGTATCTTTGTAAACAGAAACAAAAACAGAGGTAAAATTGTAGAATGATGGAAAGAGAGATATCTGTTCAGCCACCTTATTCATTCCTTCCTATTGAAAGACTATTCCTTAAGGTACACATCTAGTGCTTTATCGGCTCCTTTTCAAAAGCATCAAGAAGTGTAGCTCCCATCTATTCCCATGGGAGATTATTCAGTGATTTCAGAGATCTGGCTGTCAGGAAGATTATCAGTCTGCTATTTAACCTAAATTTTCCTTGTCCTAATTTAGTATCATTATTCTCAGTTACCACATCATAACATGTTTTGAGATGAAGTATGAACAAATAGATACTTAACGAGATAAACATCTGATCAGCTTTGCATATCGAAGCTTATTTTTAGATTCTCTTGAAACTCTTAGGGTCTTGCCTGAAGTCTCAGCAAAGGCAATAAATATAGGTACAAGAAAAAAATTTTAATGTCAACCTATCCATTCTCATACAAAGCTATTATCTAACAATTACTACAGGAGGTCCAGTTTTCACAGAATCATAGAATGTTTTGAGCTGGAATGCACGTTAAAGATCATCTAGTTCTAACCCCTCTGCTGTTGGCAGGGACACCTACCACTAGATCAGGTTTCTCAAAGCTTCATCCAACCTGGCCTTGAACACTTCCAGCAATAAGGCAGTCACAGTTTCTCTGGGCAGCCTGTTCCAGTGCCTCACTACCATCAGAGAGAGGAATTCCTTATATCTAATCTAAATCTACCCTCTTTCAGTTTAAAGCCATTGTCCCTTGTCCTATCACTACACGTCCTTGTAAAAAGTTCCTCTCCAGCTTTCTTGTAGGCCCCCTTTAAGTACAGCTCCAACACCTCCATGTCCTTCTTATGTTAGGGACGCCAGAGCTGAATGCAGTACTCCAGGTGGAGTCTCAAGAGAGCAGAGGGGCAGAATCATCTCCCTGGATCTGCTGGCCATACTTCTTTTCCTGCAGCCCAGGATATAGTTGGTTTTCTGGGCTACAAGCCTGTCAAGGTCCCTCTGGATGACATCCTTTCCCTCCAGTGTATCGACCACAACACACAGCTTGGTGTCATCAGCAAACTTGCTGAAGGTGCACTCACTGTCCATGTCACTGACAAAGATGTTAAACAGTGCCTGTACTGATATCAACCCCTGAAGAACACCACTCATAGCTGGGCTCTACTTGGAAATCAAGCCATTGGCCACAACTCTTTGAATGTGACCCTCCAGCCAATTCCTCATCTACTGAGTGGTCCTTGCATCAAATCTATGTCTCTCCAATTTAGAGGCAAGAATGTCATGTGGGACAGTGTCAAATGCTTTGGATAAGTCCAGGTAGACGATGTCAATTGCTCTTCCCTTATCCACCAATGCTGTAACCTCATCATAGAAGGCCACCAAATTAGTCAGGCAGGATTTGCCCTTAGTGAAGCCATGTTGGCTGTCACCAGTCACCTCCTTATTTTCCATGTGCCTTAGCATGGTTTCCAGGAGTATCTGCTCCATGATTTTGCCGGGCACAGAGGTAAGACTGACTGGCCTGTAGTTCCCCAGGTATTTCTTTTTCTGTTTTTAAAACATTCAGTGATGGATAGTTCGCTCAGGACCCATGGATGCACCTCATCAGGTCCCATGGACTTGTGCACCTTCAGGTTTCTTAGATGGGCTCAAACCTGATCTTCTCCTACAGTGGGTGGTTCTTCATTTTCCCAGTCCCTGCCTTTGCCTTCTGTGACTTGGTCTGTGCAGCTGGAGCACTTGCCAGTGAGGACTGAGGCAAAAAAAACATTGAGTACCTCAGCCTTCTCTATATCCTGGGTAACCAGGTCTCTGATTTCCTTACGCAGAGGGCCCACGTTTTCCCTAGTCCTCCTTTTATCACTGACATACCTATAGAAGCTTTTCTTGTTGCCCTTAACATCCCTGGCCAGATTTAACTCTATCAGGGCTTTAGCATTCTTAGCCTGATCCTTGTCTGCTTGGAGAATTTCTCTGTATGCCTCCCAGGCTACCTGTCCTTCCTTCCACCCTCTGTAGGCTTCCTTTTTGTGTTTGAGTTTGTTCAAGAGCTCCTTGTTCATCCATGCAGGCCTCCAGGCATTTCTGCCCATCTTCCTCTTTGTTTGGATGCATCACTCCTGAGATTGGAGGAGATGATCCTTGAATATTAACCAGCTTTCTTGGGCCCCTCTTCCCTCCAGGACTTTCTCCCATGGTACTCTACCAAGCATATCCTTGAGGAGGCCAAAGTCTGCTCTCCTGAAGTCCAGGGTAGTGAGCTTGCTATGCACCCTCCTCACCACTCTAGGGATCTTGAACTCCCCCATCTCATGGTCACTGCAGCCGAGGCTGCCCTTGAGCTTCACATTCCCCACTAGCCCTTCCTTGTTGGGGAGAACATGGTCCAGCATAGCACCTCTCCTTGTTGGTTGTTCTATTGCTTGGAGGAGGAAGTTATTATCAATGCATTCCAGGAACCTCATGGCTTGCTTATCCCCTGCTGTGGTGTCCCTCCACCAGATAGCAGGGTGGCTGAAGTTCCTGAGGACCCGGGCTTGTGAACATGAGGATGCTCCTATCTGTCTGTAGACAAGACTCATCTGCTTAGTCTTCCTGGCCGGGTGGCCTGTAGCAGGCCCCTGCTATAATGTCATCTGTCCCTAGCTTCCCTTTAATCCTGACTCATAAGATTTCAGTCAGCTCCTCATCCATCCCCAGGCAGAGCTCCATGCACTTCAGATGATCATTGACATAGAGGGCAACACCTCCTCCTCATCTCCCCTGCCTGTCCTTCCTAAAGAGCCAGTATCCTCCCGTTCTAACACTCCAGTCCTAGCAGTCATCTCACCACATCCCCATGATGCCAATAAGATCATAGTCCTTAAAAAAATGTTTTTGTATGTTTTGCTTTTATGCAACTGGTTATCCTTGAATAATAATGTTTTTAATCATTTTGCTAACTCAGATTTTGCTAGAAAACAAAATCTGAGCTGCAATAACAGATGTACAAAGATAATTACCCTCAGGATATTTAATAAACCCAGCCATGCAACATGAACAACAGAAAGTAGAGGAAAAAAATGTCAGAATATTCCTTTTGCAAAGAGAACAGATTCTTGTTTTTTTTATTGGTGTTTTGTTTCAGTCTCCTTAGCTTAGAATGCTCAAAATCCAAACCTGGTGGTCATCATAGTTTGTGGTTTCTTTTCCAACTATCAAACAGAAAAATCAAATCCGCAGCCATACAAGAAGGACTCAAATAATGCTATTAATAAGATTCCTTGCTTAATGATAGCTCATATTTGTAAATTAGTACTGTGTAGTTTGGAGGTATACTAATACACTGAGAAAGGTCAGTGATGTATACTACAAATAAGAGAGAGAGATGAATTGAACTTGCCCTACATATCATCATCATGAATGTTAGGTCAATACGGATCAGCTTTTTAGCGACCTAAAAATGTGGTACAATTCAAGAGCTTTGCAGGCAAACTCATGTAGCACATGTCATGGCACTTCATCTCCACCCCCAACCTCCCCAGAAAAGTTTAAATAACAAAAGGAGTTGGAGTATATTTGTTTCACTACCAATTACATCTATGCAAATTTTTACATTAATGTTTCACACACTCTATTACAAATCAGATGTTCAGCTGTCTTTGTATCTTGCCTTTCCTAAGATGGTTCTCATCCATGTCCAAGGTACAAATTCAGCCACCTGAATGGTTGCTTTAAACTCATGCTTGTTCATGTTCTAGTTTCTCAAGTTCAAGTTTGCTCAGTTTTTGTAGCCACATCCCAGACATCAGACTGTATATAAGAATAGCAAAAGAAGGACGAATACAGCAATAGATACTGCTACCCTACAAGACTGTACTTCAGTCCCATCACAAGAATCCTTCAATTATATGGTATACTAGCATGATGACAACCATGAAACTGATTAAATCCGAGCAGGCACGTTAAAGGTAACATCTCAGTGCTAAATCTTAACAGATTTCCCAATACATGTATATGATATCTTCATTTACTGTTTATTTTGTTAACATAAAACCATTCTTAAGAAGAAATGTTTACATGCCATGTTGCAGGATTCAAAGCTCTGTCATTTTTCAGTTATCTTGCCTTTACTACTTAAATTATAGCTTTTATATATATATACACAGAGACATACAATTTCCTCACACTTGAAAAATTCCACAATTACTGAAAGCACTTAGTTTAAATTCCTTTGAAGAAATCATCTTTGGCCAGGAAGTAAGATGGAAATTTTCAGTCCAGAAGGAAAACTATCAGGAAGTTATCACTGTCAGAAAAGAGGGTGTGATTATTAAATATATTTTGCAAGTCTAACAATAGCATTTCCTTCTAAGTGACAGCTACAATAATGATTTGCTGCAAGATAACATGACAATTTTCAATAATCTTTCCATTTTCAGCATTTGAACACTGGCAGGAAAGATAGTGCAATTAAGAGGAAGAGAGAGGGTGCCATCAATTTATGACTTCACCTTTTACAATCCAATTTATCCAACAGATTTTGAAACCAATAGATGAAAAATCTTCTATAATTCACAGAGTGAACAGATGGCACAGCAGTATTGAAAATGACAGTATATATACACCAAATGAACTAGTGTTCTGCTCTAGTTAAGAAGCTGTCAACATTTGTGTTACAAACCTCAGTTTTCAAGGGTTTGTAGGTTGGCTGTTTTCGATAACATCTGGAAGTTTAGCTTACAAGCTGCATGCCCAGATACCATTTAAAAAAATGTGTGTTTATTACTTAATCTGTTTCATACCCTTTATACACATCTAATAATCATACCGTAATCACTAGCTGTAACCTAAGATGCTGAGGAAGTGCCTTTACTTACCAGAGAGATTTGATTTCTCCTGGAGAAACACGGCTCATGCCTTGGACGAGCGTATGCTTCGCTGGGTAAAAAACTGGCTGAATGGCCAGGCCCTAAGAGTTGTGGTGAATGGAGTTAAATCCAGTCGGTGGTTGGTCACAAGTGGTGTTCCCCAGGGCTCAGTAGTGGGGCCAGTTCTGTTTAATACCTTTATCAATGAGCTGAACAAGGGGATTGAATGCACCCTCAGTAAGTTTGCAGACGACATCAAGTTGGAAAGGAATGTTGAGTTGCTTGAGGGTAGAAGGCTCTACAGAGGAATCTGGGTGGGCTGGATTGGTGGGCTGAGGCCAATTGTATGTGGTGCAACAAGGCCAAGTGTCAGGTCCTCCACTTAGGCCACCACAACCCCATGTAATGCTGCAGGCTTGGGGAAGAGTGGCTGGAAAGCTGCCTGGAGGAAAAGGACCTGGGGGTATTGGTCAACAGCTGGCTAAATATGATCCAGCAGTGTGTTTAGGTGTCCAAGAAAGCCAAGAGTGTCCTGGCTTGTATCAGACACAGTGTGGCCAGCAGGACTAGTGAAGTGATTGTCCTCCTGTACTCAGCACTTGTAAGCTGCATCTCAAATACTGTGTTCGTTTTTGGGCCCCTCACTACAAGAAAGATGTTGAGGTGCTGGAGTGTGTCCAAAGAAAAACTATGAAGCTGGTGAATGGTCTGGAGCGCAAGTCTTATGAGGAGCAGCTGAGGGAATTGGGGTTGTTTAGCCTGGAGAAACAGAGGCTGAGGGGAGACCTTGTCGCTCTCTACAACTACCTGAAAGGAGGTTGTAGTGAGGTGGGTGTTGGTTTTTTCTCCCAAGTAACAAGCAATAGGACAAGAGGAAATGGCATCAAGTTACACCAGGGGAGGTTTAGATTGGATATTAGGAAAAAATTTTTCACCTGAAAGGTTGATAAGCACTGGAACAGGCTGCCCAGGGAAGTGGTGGAGTCACCACCCCTGGAAGTATTTAAAAGACATGTAGATGTGGTGCTTAGGGACATGGTTTAGTGGTGAACTTGGGAGCATTATGTTAACGGGTGGACTCGATAGTCTTCAAGATCTCTTCCAACCTAAATGATCCTATGATTCTATTCTATGATTCTATGAATGGACGGGTTGCTGCTTAGTGAGCAACTGTGCTGACTGTACACAGAAGACTCTGGCAGTCCTTAATCTCCTTTGCAGAGGAGGCTTCAGGCACAGCTGGTGGGACCTGCCCAAGCACTCAGACACTCCATGTCTGAGACGTTACTGTCCTGTGAGATGTTTTGAGACCCTCTTTGAAGCCATTCATGGAACAAAAGTGATCAAGATGCCTGACATAAAAAATCAGCAATTTGAAGTAGTACTACTTCCAAAGTAACATAACGTGTTAAATACTACATTTGGGCTTAGAAAGATTGTAAGCTGTGCTGAAGCAACTAACATTTTACACTAGGAGTCTCCAACAGTGGTTTGCACAGGTACAACTAGGCTGGTGTAGCTGTGCATTGCATGAAACTCCTGCTTATACATGGTCTCAGTTCTGGACATAAAGAAAAAAAAGATTGCAACATTTTGCCTGAGAAAAGACAGAATGGCAGCTCAGGAAGGATTTCAAGATCTGGCTCACTGGCTGAACAGTTTCAAATATGCTACTGGGCACTAAACTGCTTATGGGATTAGTACCAATATACTGTGCACGTTAGCTGTAGGTTTGAATCTATACCATGATCTCTGCGGCTGGCAATAGCATGAGATTGAACGTAAAGGCAAATGTAGGTCTTGCCTAATACATGGGTCTACAGTGTTTGATTTTTCAGGTAAAAGTGAGAAAGCAGTAAATATTGCAGTAGCAGATTCATAGAAGCTGTTATATGAAGGGGTGTTTTCATTGTGAAAGAATATATGGAAAAAGCAAAGGGTTAAAGACATGTACTAGAAGAAATAATGTGATTTTCAACTTGGATAAATGTGACCTCATTCTTTCAGGAGGAAACATCAGGAAACAAATAAACTAACCAACCAGTCAAATTGGAAATTGCATTTTTAGTGCCATTTAGAGGAAAAAAAATACAGTGCAAACAATCGCAGTTGCACTCACCAAGACATCCATATGTCAAACAGATTCTCTCACTGGAATTACGAGTCATTTCCCCAAAGTCCTGAATTAGGATATTCACAGGTGTTGGTATCCAAATGCTCCTGAAATTCCACAACTACTACATGCCTTATTGCCTTATTTGAAATTCCTGTCTTGGATGGTATATATATTATATGAAACCTTCAGTTTCAGAACACTGTCAATAAAAAAGCAAGGCACCTAAGGAAAAAAAAACCACAAACCAGATAAAGGGCTAGAGGGAAACAGTGAGTGAGAGATTAATGTAAAAAATAATGAATATGAATAGCTTTGATAAACACTGAAAGTAGAAAGTGAGTGGGGATACACTTCCTGGTATATCTAATTATGTTCCACAGTTGTTGCTGGCATCTAAGTGAGAGTAGGAGAAATATCTAAAAATTTCTGAATCATATGAAATGACTGTAAGTAAATAACTATATTCTGAAAGAGAAAAGCTAAGAATAACGAATTTAAGTATGGAAAGGTGATGAATACTGAGAGAGGAGGGAATGCAACCACAAGGTTTTTAAATGAAGGTCTCATCCTCTTTGGCAACATCTGAGCTTCTGCTCTTCACAGAACTAGACGGTAGACAACTGACAGTCAGCTCTTGCAATGGATAATGGATACATCAGCAGCAATGACCTTGCTTCTCCTGGCTCCCATTTCTCTTTGATTTTCTGAAACAGCAACACTTTCTAGTCCCTGTCTCAGAGAGTTGCACGTACCTGTCTCCCTATTCCCAGTAGGGCCCCTATGGCCAGCTCTCACTAAACTGGATCAGATACTACATTCCTAAAACATGCTTTGATCTGTTTATTATATTGGTGCTGTACTGGCTGTGCCAAGGCCATGCAGCTCCCCAGGCTCTGATATGTGGCCACCAGTAGACCTGGGGCTGTGTGTCCACCAGCTGCACCATTGACTCCATGAACTTGGAGTCCATGATGTACTGGCTCCCATTCTCTGTTGGCTGCCTAAGTATCGCCTTGAACTTGCATTTTGAAATTAAGGCAAGTCAGTCAAAATGTTAGAGAAGAAATGAAATACTGTTTCTTTTCTGCAGATTTTTAAAAATTCCATCCCCCTTCAAACATTGACTCCAGCTGACACAATCGAGAAAATGAGTTACTACTATTGAGTCCCTACTTAAAAGGTAAAACAAAGCACACACAACACACAGACTAGCAGTTTCAGGTCTTGTAGATTTAGCAATGTCTGAGAGCAAAAGGGATCTTCTTTTTCAATATTGCAAGGTAATCTGAGGTGTTAATGTGTGAAAACATGACCTGACTGACATTCTCCATACAAATTCTGTACCACCATCTTCCACAGTTTTCTAATGTATTTGTATGATTTGTATGTCCACAGAACAAATAAATGTTTACTGCAGTTTTCTCTTCTAATAATGTGGCTTGTGTTCAGCTATTAATACTTTTGATTCCAGGTATCTGAAAGCCTGGGTATCTCTAAATGCAACTAATAAATATATGTCCACAATGCAACAAATAGTGCTTCTCTAGGATTTCTCTGATTCCCGTGCCAAGATCATTAATAAAAATATTAACAAGATTTGCTGGGTTGAAGAGCAGTTCTTGAGAAACATCACTAATAACTTCATTTCAACTTAATATTTTTTTTCCAGTACTCTTGAGTGTTGACCTTTTAGTCAGGGACTTTCCTGTGTCATAATTCTTTCAGTGATTCTCATCTTTCCATCTTAATTAATGAGTTTCCTAATGTTTCTAAAGTTTTACTGTTGTCCAAATAATGAGAAAGTTTTCCAAATAAAGATATTAAATCTAGGCTTCTAATATGTCTATTTCCTTCTATTTCTTTCATTTCCTCACTCCATTAGCACAAGCTGGCATGGAAAATGCTTCTGGACATCACATGCATTGTGGATGCATAGATGCTCAGCCCTTCATTAAGGTCAGGATTGTATTCGCCCCTGCACAGAACTGTGTATTACAGATGTCAGAATAGTGAGCCTGAAAGAGCCAAGATCAATTCACCGTCTTTTTAAAGTATAGATGTTCCTGAGTCTGCATCAATTGTTTCAGATTTCTGAAATGGAGATTACCTGATCCCTTCCTTCACTTGAGAGCACTATAGGCTTTGAGCTTCATTTTGCCTCTTTTGTCATAATTTCCATTTTCATACTCTCATTCTTCCTTGTCCTAGGTGCAATAATAATTTTTCTTTCTTGTGATTTTCTTCAGTAACAATGGAGAAGTTATTGAATCTTAGGCATGTTCTCACTGAATTTTTAGTCATCCTTTAGCTCTGCTTTAAACTTAACCCTATCTTTGCTGTTGAGAGCCTTCTTTTCCTGTTATCTCATCTTTTTGGGTAGGAGCATCTTTGATATTTTTGGTTTTACTGTCCTTCCTGTTTTCTAACTTAAGATGGCTTTTGCTTCCTGGTCCTTAAACATAGGAAATTACCAAACATACTTTTTCCCTACTGCTCATAAGCTCTCTGTTAAATAGTTCTGAAAGGATATTGAGGATAAGGATTGATGTCTAATATCCTTTCCCAGTTCCAGTTTACAACTTTGTCTTTTCTCTTCCTCCTCCTGACCTTGCCCTTGGAAATCATAAAGTTCAATTACAAATCCACGTTCCTTTGGTCTTTCATTGAAATGGAATTATTTTGTGAACAATAAGTTCACAGTTATACAGTTAGACATGGTCAGTCCACGTGTAGCTACACTGTCCACACAGTCTCAGTCACCTGTAGCTACACTGTCCACACAGTCTCAGTCACCAACTTCTGTATTGTTTAAAAATTACATTTTAGACTCCAACTGAACATAATTAATTTTTTATTACATGATTCAATGAACTCCTACTAGTATGGGCAAACCCACTTGTTCCTCAATGTGATATCCAGGAAATATTAATATTTCTTTTTCTGAATAGCATCATATTCCAACTGGGAATAGAAGAGAAGTTGTAAAAATCTGAGAACTACTCCAGTAAGTCTTCCATTACTGTGTTTTCTCTAAGTGACTTTAACTCAAAAATCAAAATTTGGTTTTGTGGTTTATGTTTGTCTTGATTTTTCTCCTTCTCTTTTTCTATTTTCTGTCTGAATTGCACTTGCCCTTTACTATCTATATGTTGTTGCTTCATCCGTCCACTACCTTTGACGTCCTGTCTTGCAATAGTCATTCACTCTTCTTTTCAGCACTATCTTCTGCCACCTGAGTTCCTGAGGCAGTTTTCCGTAGCTGCAGCATCATGACCACACTCCGTTCCCTAGCTGGAACATGCAGAGGGCTTTCACCATGTTTAAATATATAACTGTATTGTCTACTAAATGAGTATTCCCATCAGCTTACTTTTGAAACTCCTGCTGGTTATTCTTTTATTCATTGTTTCATCCACTGTCAAGTTTTAAGTCACATAATTGTCCTCTTGTAAACCTATAGAGGAAACTTACTTTCTCTTAACATTCGTGCTTAATTTCTTAGTTTTAACGGTAAAATCTGTCACAATCTGAGTCATTGCTAGGTCTTGATTGTAGAGCCACATGAGAGCCTTTTACTAGTATATAGGCTTTATGTTACCACTGGTTAGCAGCAGAGTACCTTTACATCTAACCTAGGAAAGTATACCTGTTGCAAAGAATGACAAGACTCTGTGAATGGTCTGTGATGAAAAATAAATAATACAGCTGTCTCAGGTAATATGGGAAAGTTACATAGAAATATTGTGCATCTAAGTTTCATACCTACATAATTATTGTTTACCTATCTGCCCATAGCACTGGCTCAGGAATCTGACGGCCATTGTGTCTTCTGAGTTTTTCAATATGCTTTGGTGAAAAAGAAAAAATATTTTTCTTGTATTAAAAAAAAAGAGGAAACTGTTCTGGGGATTGCACAGAAGAGGGGAATACAGCGTATGACCCTACTTCTGCCTTTTATTACTTTCTAACCACCTGTTTGACAAAGCAGACATAAGCCACATCTGATATCTCATTATGGTGTATGGTGTTTGATATGTTATGAACCAGTTTGCCATTCAGCTGCCCTCTAATCGTTACTGCTCGTGTACATTTCTTCAAACAAATGAGCCGTTTTACAGGAACACCATGCTGCATCAGCTATCAATTTTGTAGCTGCAGACATTCAAAGAGAATTTTCAAAGAACTTGATTCTGTTGCTGCTAGAATGAACATACTTCTTTTTCTCTTTAGTCACTGTTATCATGAGAATTGGAGGGCAGGGAAAGAAGATGAAATAAAATCCTGGTGTGTGCTAGGGAACCTAGCCATGTAAGTAAACCAACTGCAGAACTTAACAATATAGTAAGGAAAAAAATTACTTCTACTCAGACAAATTACATAAGATTGTTGAATGTTTACATCATTAACTACACTGCATATTCATGCACACATTCTCTGAAGAGGCCATAAGATAGGCAGATCCTAACAGCATTTCATGAGAAAGACAACTAATACATTTTCATGTTCAATTTTGTAAACCAATTGAATATGGAAAGGTGATCACCATCGTTTAATAGAATTCTTTTCATTAATAGTTCTGATCCAAAGCTCTCAGCATTTGTTTCTATTGAAAGTAGGAAAGTAATTTTTAATCAGGCAATTTTAATTATGAATTTTAGCAAGTGTTGTGTATTCTGAAACAATATTTCCAGTTACCCTGGAACTATTTGTTAACTCCAGACAAATATGCTGCAAAATTTCTGGTAGACTAAGAATGCTGTATGTAAACTTATAGCAGTCATGTTCTCCTTTGACATTGGATCAAGGCTACGCTTACCTTAGCTGTAGAAAGTATGTTTCCCTTCTTTGTTTGCAGAGAATAAAGCATCTCCCATTTCTCACAAAAGTACACTTGCTTCTACAGAAGAGGGGAAGTATCTTAATAGTTACAGCATCTAGAAAACTGTTAGATTAAGGCAGGCAAAGTCATGGCGCAATACCTATAAGAAATGTGAATGCTTAGGAACAGGATGCTACGACTGTCAGTTGTCTCCACATGAGCCCATATAACATCAACATGGCTGAGATTGAGCCAAAGCTAATAAATCTGGCTAAGCAAGAGCTGACTCTTTTGGAGCAATAATCATGTTTCTGCACCATGCTTCTCAACACACTGATTCTGAAGGAACATTGAATTCTTTGCACGTTTGCCACAGCAAAGCAAGCTGATAGCCGTTCTGGCCACAACTCCCCTTATAATTCAAATTTAGACTTAGCATTGAGGGCTAAATTGGTCAACGTAGAATTCCATATCATGCAGCATCATGTCCAGTATATAGATGAGGATTGACTGGAAAGAAGGGCCTTTGCTATTCTGGGGGCTCTCACTCTTGAACTCTTGGAGTGCTATCTCTCTCTTGCTGTCTTTTCAGGCCTCTCTCTTGTCCAGGATTGCCATGTTGGGACATATCTGTTTTGGTATCGTTTACCAGGACAGGACAGGCCTTGGTCACCAGGTGGTGAGCAATTACATTGTGAATCACTGTTTTGTATATATGATTATCATTATACATGTATATATTCATATATCATTATTAATATTTTATATTATCATACTGGTCTTATCTCAGTCCATGGATCTCCTTCCCTTTTCCCCTTTAATTCTCTTCCACATTCCCTTGGGGCGGAGGATGGTGAGCAAGCAGCTGTGTGGCATTTAGTTGCTGGCTGGGCTAAATCATGACAGGCTCTCACTACAAAAAGATGATTTTCCCCTGTATGGATATTCCAGGAAAATTGTCTGCATCGATGATTGGTCATCCGAGTATGACAAACACACATTATTCTTTAATGTTTAGACTGGTATTCATAAGGATGTCTAGATAGGCTAAATATAACATTCCACCTGCCCAACAAATTGAAGAACATGATCATGAAGAACAGCAGTTTAAAAGGAAAACACTAAAGTGTTAATGAAAAGATTAAAATAATTTGTATACGATGGATTCTCTTTAATCTAAAGAGTGAGGTATCCTATTCTAGCAGGTTTATTATTGTTATGACACCCCTAATTTTAATTTATATTCAATTTCACAATTTCAAATGAGCATCAGAATTTTGCAGATATTTCCCTCTGCAACTTTATACATCAGACATTTCCCTTTCAGTATTAATTTTGCACTTTGACTGTAATTAGTATTTCTGCAATGAGACATAAAAAAAAAATCATTACATCAGTGCTATGGAAACATTCTAGTAGGAACACAATACCATTGACAGCTTTTTATAAAACATTTTAATATATGGATGCCTTAAAATTATGTAGTTATTAATGAAGAAACTGCAAAGCTTAAAAAGAAGGACCTGCTGTACATACATTCATCTTCTGATTCCAAGTGTAAAGCAATAACAGTAATAATATCTATTTCACATGTGTTAATGATTATATTTTCATACTTTGGGTTTTTGTTGTTTGGTTTGGGGTTTTTTTTAATACAACTTGCTATAAATGCGTTTTTTGGAGTGTAGTAGGATCGACAACATGTGGTAAGATTATACTAGCAATTTCCAAGCATTGATCAAATAAAACATCTATGTACATTTTAAAAGTTGTCATTCACAAATGACAACATTTTAAAGATTGCCTGTTACTCAGGTTAAGAGAATCATAAAATTATTGGATAATTCAGGTTAGAAGAGCCCTCAGGAGATCATCTAGAAAGCAAGATACTTTTACTTCTAGCTTCAAAGTTTAGGTGTAGAAATTTGAGAATGAGATCTTATTTACAAATCCTATTAGAATGGTGGAACACTATCTTTCCTGTTTTATTCTCAATTTACTCCTTTCATAACGTTATTTGATCTCAACTCCCAATTTTTCCTGAAAGTATAATTGAGCATCCTTCACCAGACTTTCTTACAGAATATAAACTCTCATTCTTCTCCCCCAAATACAATTATTGCATCCAACATATACATGTAGTAATATAGGAATGCTATTGTGCATTGTGCAAAATAAGGGAGAGATGTTTAAAATGAAGCAGAAAATCTCATCTGGCTTCTCAACTTGGTTTGTTCCTTAAGATCAATTGAAATTTTCTGTTTGTTTGGTAATGGTCTTCTCTTTGCCTGTAGGTGATCTCTGTGAAGCAAACAGAAGGATCATCCTGCAGCTTTTCTTTCTGTGAATGCACCTCTCTACCTATAAGCATATCTTCTTGAGATAACTCTTCTACAACTCTAAACCTTCATATTTTAGTAAAATCTGCTTGACAATCAGTTTCTGAAGTTATGAGTGGCCATATGTCAACAGAAATGGAAAACAAACACATATGTTCTGATAATCCCAGCTATTTAACTTTGGCTGTCAGATTAAAGGGTATATACATAAAGTCAAATTGGTCCTGAGACTCTGCTATTTCCCAGCAAAATACTTGAGGAAAGAAACTTGAAAGCTGAATGAGAATGTAAGATCAACAACCTATATAGTACTGACTCTGGTACACAATGAAATGAGCGCTGTTATCTGATGTGACACTCAAGATAAAGAGCCTTGCTGATAATGCAAGACGTTTTTCTTTCCATTAATACAACAACTGTGCTCAGATACTTTGTTTGGGAACCCCAACTTCACCCCTGCACTGGATCTGTAAGCATACCCAGCGGCAGCAAACTCTGCATCATGCTCCATACTGTTATGCAGAGTAGCCAAAGATATTCTGCTGCTAATGAAGAGATGCACATACAGAAGGATTCATGGTTATAGCCTGCAGGCAAGAAAACAACATTAAGAGTAAAGAGCGTTATTTAAACCTTAAGACTGCTGAAGTAAAATGACTTTAAAGGGCTGAGTTCAGAACTATGGTTATAAAGGTGTAACTTTAAGGCATTTTTCTTAAAGTAATTGCATGCTTATTTCTGCCATCTTTCCCAACCCATTTCTTATTTCTGTTTTTACTTCATAAAACTCTATAAATGATTCTGTAAAAGCCAAATTCAGTAAAAGTCAAACCTTGTAGCAGTAAAGCCTGATTACTTTTCCCTTGATCCAAGTTTCTGGCAGAAATAATTTCAGTATAACTTTTTTTCCCCCCCAGATCAATGTGTAAACCAATTAAAATCTCAGGAATATTCAGCATCTTAATGGAAAACTAGTAGTACTTTTCTCAGAGAAATTGAAATTTATCAATTTGTCAGCAGCTCTAAATTAAGTGTCCACAGGGTGCCTCTGGTTCCAGGCAATGACAAGGCTCTCCATGGACCAAATTCCTCAGCCTCCAGCATTCACCTCTCTTGGGAGACTGGGCGGAATGATTCTTGGTCCAATTCAATATGGCTGTTCCTATTTTATTCTTGAAAAGAAATTCTTTTTGGTGAAGCAGATGAGCATTTGAAGGGTCACTTATATAAACATGCCCCCACAATATGCTTTCTTTGTGCTCTAAAAAAAAAGGCAACAAACTACACATGACAAACCCAGATAAAAATACCAACCACAGGGAAGTCACAGGGAGCAAATACCCTCTCCCAACACCAGAATCCCTTTACACAAACCCAGCACACACACATATAACTACATTCCAGGTCTGAAAACTTCCCTTTCTTATGACTCACCCCTTGCAGGGATGTCCTGCAACATGAAATGAATTTTAAATGTAGAGGCTAGGAAGAAAGCTGTGGAATTGCAAGACCTATTGTAAAAAGATTTGTTTGCAAAGCTCAGAATGCAAAAAAAAATTTGGGATGCTGGAAGTTAAGCAGATTGCAAAGCTCAATAGTGAGGTTGTCTTCCACAACAGAGCTCTCAGAGTCCTACCAGCTAGGTAAATCAGACTGCAGCTCCCCGGTTGTCCTTGAGTGTATTCTCCAGAACCGCATCTTCAAAAAGATGGGGAGCAACTAGTGCAGTCACTGACCTGCAGTGTTAAGTTTTCATGGATTTCCACTTTTCTGTCTGTTTTATAGAAAAAACAGTTGAGAGCCTATGGGTTCTTTCATTTGAGTGGACTTTGTCTCTTATTTTTTGGTTCTTTTTTTCTTCAGCTTGTGTATTCATGCTTTCCCAAAACAAACTTTTTTCTCTGCTTTCTGTTTTTTCCAATGTAAAACCTGTCCTTCCTTGGTACCCCATTTCTCATTTATTTATGTATTTTTTGGTAATGATACTACTCTGAAGGAAAAAGAACAGACTACCAGATGGACGATTTCCACTACCAGGGAACACAGGAATCACAGGAGACTTGATTCTACAGCATCCTGGACCATACAGTCAGTCCCATAGAAAGGCTCTCATTTTCCCATCATTTGGGAAGGGCAGTGCCAACTTGCTCAAAAATCGGCAGTCAAGATCTTTGTCCTTCCAGTGTTTATAGAGACATGGTTTCAGAAATGGGGCTGTAGTGGGGGCAGTAGCGGGACACATTTATGTGACATACATTACTGCTATGTTGGAAAGAGTTTTGGGCAACAAAGATGAAGAAATGAATTCTAATATCTTCTCATACTCTCTTGCCAGCAGCGCTGTCTTGTCATGCATGGATTTCTTCCTAAGCAGCACTACTTCTTCAGTTCCAGTGGCTGGCACAAGCTGTTGTTCTGACTTATTGCTGTATCAAAAGACTACAAATATCTTTTGCAGGATATATCCTTTCAGGATATTTGCCCTGAAAATATCTTTTTGTAAAAAGATACTCTAAAGACAAAATAAGACAAGCTACTCTCAGACATAAAAATATTTATTTAAATGAATAGAAAATCTATTTAAAGTAAGTTAGTACTTTCATCGAAATGTCTATTGGTTTATTTCACCCCCAAGACCAACAGAATTGGAGATGATTGAACACTGAGGTGCAACAGGATACTTTTCAGTGGGCTAAGGACAACTGCTGCGTTACAAGAAGGAGGGGAAATGAGAGCTGTTCTCTGCGCAGCATCTCTGCACTGCCTCTCTCGCTAGCTGGTGTTTGGCGGTGGTAACAGCCTGGATACTGGCATTATTTTCCTGTAAGAAGGGCTTACCGGGATCACTGCTGCTACTAATACTTCACAGACCTTGCCTTTTCTGCTTCCTCATGGCACAAATAGTCTCCAAGTCTGGAGGAACTGGAGGAACACTTTAGAAATGAGGTCAAAAATAAAGACGATGATCCTTTGAAGCCCTCTGAACTGCTGAAGCAGGACAGCCCCGTGGGTATCGCTGCAAGTTGACAAGGAAGAAGCCAGGAGAGGTAAAGGGAAAAGAAGCGGCATGAGACACCATTGCCATATGTACCAGACAATGGGGCCCTTACCTTCCTCCAGCAGAAGTGGGGCAATCCAGCAGCAGGAGAGCCTGAAGAGGGAAGGAAGGCAGCCAGGTGAGCTGGGGCTGGGTGAACACTGCGAGGCTAACAGATCTGAGGTATGGCTCTGTAGATAGCCATGGTCAGGAGATGGTTTAGGACTCCCCTCAGAAGCTGAGCTGCCATCTTGACATAAACGTAATTTTTCATGATTGTGCCTTGAGGGAAAGAAAAAAATATTTTGTGTGAGTCAAATCAGTGGAAAATGATTGGCAAGCTAAAATTTAGCCTGCCTGTGATCAGAGACGGTAATGAAAACAAGAGGTCAGAGAGCATTGCTTCAGACAGAAATGGAGCCTGCTGGTACTCGGACTTCAAAAAAGCCATGTGCTAATTTTTAAGCAGGTGGAAACAGAAGTGAGTAGTACTTGAGACTAACCAGCCATTACATTGAGCTGTTTAAAATAATAACAGGAAGGAAAGCATTTTGGAAGTGCAGGCTGTGAAATTTCTTCTTGTGGATAGCTAAAGCATAAAGTATTGGCTGTTTGCAAAATCCTGTCTCCCTCCCAATGTCTTTTGTCTTCAACCAGAAGTGCAACAGACCTCAGGCACAGAGTCCAGCCATTTCCAGAAATATATTTACTACCTGGATTAAAGACAAAAATATAACTATTACAAACCTGCCCTGGAGATGATGCCAGACAGTATGATGTTTGAGGATAAGGTGACTTTGTTACCCCTCTTTTCTCTGGAAAGGAATAAAGGATTCACTTAACTAAAAATGCAATCTGTCTCTTAAGGAGACATATAAATATCTTTGCAAATATGTAGAACTCCTTGGATTAAACCAAGTACATTATCAATGCATAGGACTATGGTGTTCAGTATCTTGTATTGCAATTTTATCCTTATCTCTAAACTGGAAATACGTGGGTTTGATGGATGGACCACTCGGTGGATAAGGAATTGGCTGGATGGTCGCTCTCAAAGAGTTGTGGTCAACGGTTCAATGTCCACGTGGAGGCCAGTGACGAGTGGTGTTCCTCAGGGGTCGGTACTGGGACCAGTACTATTTCACATCTTTGTTGGAGACATGGACAGTGGGATTGAGTGCACTCTCAGCAAGTTTGCAGATGACACCAAGTTGTGTGGTGTTGTGGACACGCTGGAGAGAAGGGATGCCATCCAGAGGGACCTTGACAGGCTGGAGAGATGGGCCTGTGAGAACCTAATGAAGTTCAACAAGGCCAAGTGCAAGGTCCTGCACGTGGGTTGGGGCAATCCCATGCACAAGTACAGGCTGGGCGGAGAATGGATTGAGAGCAGCCCTGAGGAAAAGGACTTGGGAATCCTGGTGGATGAGAAGCTCAACATGAGCCGGCAATGTGCACTGGCAGCCCAGAAAGCCAACTGTATCCTGGGCTGCATCAAAAGGAGCGTGGCCAGCAGGTCGAGGGAAGTGATTCTGCCCCTCTACTCTGCTCTCATGAGACTCCACCTGGAACACTGTGTTCAGCTCTGGAGACCCAACACAAGAAGGACATGGAGCTACTGGAACGAGTCCAGAGGAGGGCCACGAAGATGATCTGAGGGCTGGAGCACCTCTGCTATGAAGACAGGCTGAGAGAGTTGGGGCTGTTCAGCCTGCAGAAGAGAAGGCTCCGGGGTGATCTTATAGCAGCTTTCCAGTACCTAAAGGGGGCCTACAGGAAAGCTGGAGAGGGACTTTTGACAAGGGTGTGTAGTGATAGGACAAGGGGCAATGGATTTAAACTGAAAGAGGGCAGATTTAGGTTAGATATAAGAAAGAAATTCTTTACATTGAGGTTGGTGAGGTACTAAAACAGGTTGCCCAGAGAAGTTGTGGATGCCCCATCCCTGGAGGTGTTCAAGGCCAGGTTGGATGAGGCTTTGGGCAACCTGGTGTAGTAGAGGATTTCCCTGCCCCCATGGCAGGGGGTTGGAACTAGATGATCTTTGAGGTCCCTTCCAACCCTAACCATTCTATGATTCTATGATTTTTCTACCATGACCACTTTACATAAAAAATAGATAAATCTAACTGTTTGTGCTATGGACCCCTCAGCTGTTACTTAATTAATGTTTAGCAACTAGTTATGTGGAAAAACAAAGGGCCATGACAAGCAATAACTTATATATGTATTTTATCACTCTTTCTAATGGATTATTTAATTAAATATTATGTATTAGTCATTTGAAACCATAGCTCTGTGGGGTAGGAATGCATTCTTCCTTCTCCTTCCACCATCCTAACCGAGTATCCATTTTCAAGTGTAGAACTGACAAATGAAGAGCTCAAATAACTTCCCATGCCATTCCCTTAATGTGAATGAAGCAAGATGTTAAACTTCAGTGAAGTGTTCAAAACTCCAACCTGTTTTCATTTGCAGCAAGTTTCTGGAAAACAGTCAATGCCAATGAATCCAGGCTGATGTATTCCCACAAGTAAATAACTTCCAGGACACACACAAGGCTTGTTGTACCCTTGTGTTATCTTACTTCACCAACAGCACAACTGGACATCAGCAGTGCATTTGAGCTAACAGTGGAGAACTATCTCACAGACCACTTTATAAATAATTGTTGTTATAATAATAATAATAATCTATGTCATTGATTAGTAAAAGCTAAGTTCCTAACCTGAATAATGACTAGCTAACAACATTGTGATTTCTCCTTTGTGGCTGCATTCTTCTCAGCAGCCTTAGTCTACATCTGTCTTATTTTCCTTCAGCACCTCGTAAACCAAAGCAATCTTAGTTAAACTCAGATTCTGATCTTGCATGAATACTCTGAGGTACAGAAGGACTAAACTACATGCAAACAGACATTACAAGGTGGGAAATTTGCTATTGCAAGACTCACTGGAATCAAACAATTGCATTGCAGCAGCAGGAACTCTCCAGCAAAGCTGAGTTTTTATGGAGGTTATCCTCCGTTATCTGTAGCATAGTCTTTCCAGTGGATTACAGTGAGTGATTACCAATGACAAACACCTTCCTGCAGATTTGTAGAATTTTTCCAGAGAAGCTAAATCACTCAAGTTCAGTTCTAGGGAAGCAATACATGAAAACATAATAATGCTTTACTACCAGGTTTGAAAGGGTGAAAAAATGCAAGCACTGTCTTAACCTTGTGCAAATGAGGCCTTTGTAAAACAGATGTTTAGTCTATTATTTTATATTTCATACATAGGTTTTGCTTTGATTCAGACTAATAGCTCAAAACTTCATTACTCTTATAATTGAGAAATTTAAAAAATGAGGAATATGAAAGGAAAAAAATGCGATTGCTTCAAAAAGCAGGCATATTTGGTGAATTTCATGCAACATAGAAAACTGAGATGTCCTATACTTTACAAATCAATTTAGTAAAGCCTTTATGCATTTCTCTGTAAATAACATCTTTTAGCTATAAAGTTTATAAAGGAAAAAAAGAGATATAATCTGAATATTATTTGATTGCCCTCTTCAATGTATATGTATACGTTACACACATGTAACAATTGATTTGACCAAAAGTCTAAAGAATCTGCGAATACCTAATATAGTCTGGCCAGCTGCACTTATTCTATCAATTCTCCATATCTGTTTTGTGGTCATTCTCCTTTGCCCTTACGCATTTGGTATTGAAATAACAAGCCACCAAAAGTCTCATGCAACTGCTGTGTCTTCCAAATATCAGAAGCCGCGTAGCTCATTATGTTACTCTTACTGTTCAAATCGTTTTGTCATGGTAGGAAAAAAAAAACTCAAAACAAACCTAGAAAAAATAGTGACATTAATATTTTTTTGAGCTTTATAGTAATTGGGGCAAGTTATAAAGCTGTCACAGTTTAAAAAAAAAAATAAATTATCTATTGTAATTTTATTTCACAAGTAAATTTTAGGTGTTGAAATTGTGAAAGTGACACCGATACAGAAAAGATACATTTGCTGATGGCATCAGTCTCATAGCTCATTTACATTGCAAAATGTATTGTCGTGCAAAAATTATGATTGAGTGGGTAGCTTATAATACAAATTGCTAGGCATTTGCTACTTTAAACATTTTTAATGGAGGCTGGGCTTTGTTTTATAGAACATACCTCATTTCACATGTTTCTTTAAAAATGCTTTCCCTGTTTTGAAAAAGTGATTGAGTTACAGATACCATTTCAATTTTTTTCTTCCTCATTCTATTTCCTTTCCTTCCCAAGATGGATTTTTGCTTTGTATTTTAATCATGTGGGCTTAAAGAATAGTGTATAATAAAAAATAGACTTGTTTGCTGAGAATCTATCCTATCCCATGGCAACAATCTATAAAATAATTGCAATGTGGGTTCACCATTGGTGTGTATTGAAGCTACACAAAATAATGAGTTTCCTTTAGTACTTTAGAGGAAAATAACTACAAGATCCATCACTGAATTAATGCTGCAGTCTTAATCATCTCATATTCACCATAAGGTAACCTCGTCTCAATTATAGATCCAGCTGGAAATTACTTTAAAGCTAGATTGCTCTTCTGGTCTTTCTTGGCCATGTGTTGGAACAGAAACAACTTGACAGCATTATTAATAGAAGCATTGCTAACTTCAAAATGCAGACTACGTAGCACTTCCACATGCCATGTACAATGCTGCGTCTTTTTGACTTAAGCTTAAGTATTGAAGCAACTATGAAATGCTTTTATTTCGTTTTCAGCAAGACTGAGAATTAAATTTCATACTTAATACACAAGTACTTTAGTGGTTTAAAGGTAATCTTTAAAGGTAATCTAACTAAAATGCAATGTTACAGTGGGGATTCCGCAGAGATTTTAAAAAATCAGAGCATTCTTCAAACTTGAAGCATTTGAAGTTCTTAATATTGGTGGTTTACGAGGCAGCTTTCATGAAACATACAATCTTCCTGAAGTATTTTTTCAGGAAATTCTGTTTTCACATTTGAGCAATGTAATCAGAAAGCTCCCAGGATATCTTGCAGCTCCCTTTGTTAATGAAGAAAGGGCATGAATTGAGTTCAGTGTCAGTGCTCATTTCTCTCTTAGATGTTTCGCTAAAAAAAACTACCCATACTACTCCTTCCTGAAGCAAAAAGTATAATAGCAAGTTTCCAAAAAGT
Source organism: Tauraco erythrolophus (assembly GCF_009769465.1). NCBI lineage: Eukaryota > Metazoa > Chordata > Aves > Musophagiformes > Musophagidae > Tauraco > Tauraco erythrolophus. The sequence continues at coordinate 45,209,547 of NC_141465.1, read as the reverse complement.
TAATTATTGTACTTTTCTCCAATCTGATTTAAAGAAGTATTTTACCTTGGTAATTCAATCAAAATTCTACTACTATTTCTTCCATTATGTCTAATATCTTTACGGTAGCTGTACATGATTTATCTTATAATTTTTCAAAAGTCTCTTTCTAGCCTTTGAGACCTTGTAGCACACTGTTGGTCATGATGCCTTTCTTTTATTGTCATTTTCCTTGCTGTTCTTCTGAGCCTTAAGACTCGATATCTTTTCTTGTCTTCATTTGTCTTTCACATTTCTTTTAAGTAGGTTGCAAAGTCTGCTCAACTAAAATGTCTAATTGTCTTAAGATTTTGAGTTTGTCAACACTCAGAAGCCAAAGTCACTTCAAAGTCATGAAGCTTGACCACTCAGTCTTCAGCTCCACAATCGTATTTCTCTTACATTTTCTCTGTAGAACACCTCTGTCATTCACTGGGCAGGCTGCATGACACTCATCTTTTGAGCAATAATAAATCACCTCCATCTACTTTTTAATTTTTCTTTTGCATGCCTGAATTTCAGTTATGTTTAAAATTCTATCAAAATCTGTTCTTTGTTCAGAATTATGCACGATGAAAAAGCTTAGGTACTTCACAAACAACTCCTTTATCTGTGCAGAACATGTGTTATGCTGGGCAAATCCCATTCTCAATAAAAGCGCGGGCTATGCGAGGCCAGCTCTGTGCTGCTGGTGGATGTGTACACTTAGGTTAGACTTAGGTTAAGGTGGTTTCAAAAATCTTAGCATTATATCCGCTCTGTGTGTTCAGGTTTGGCTGTATTGTGCGTGCCTAGCTTTTAGGAAACTGAGCTACGGGGTTTCAAGTCGGACCTTCAGACCACAAACGTGGTACAGTACTGACTACTTTGAATGACTGGTTTCCAATCTGAGGTGACTGCAGCATAGTGTGAATGTACATAAGCTAGCATTCAGGGAGCTAGCCCACCTCTGGGTATCCGTCTACTGCAGCAGCAGGAAGCGCAGTTTGGCATCATCATGTTGTCAGGAGTGTTGCCAAGCTCTTGACCTCTGGAAAGCTGAGAAAGACTAACAACCTGCATTGAAAAAGAGTAAGCCATATGTTTAATAAGCCTGTTTCCACAACATTTATGGACTGAAGAAGAAAATCATACAGCTCACAAATGCTTGGATCTGGGAAGCAGTGATTTATCAGGGATGTCACCCAAGGTTGGAGATGGGGCTGGGGTTTGAATGAATAATTTTTGGAACCAATTTTCTCCCTTCCCCACTCTTATTGTTTTTTCTTCTTCATTTGGTCTTGATTTGTCCCGATTTACTCCTCTTATCTCAGCTCCTTTGCAAACAATGCCGATCTTTACTATAGAGAGAGAATTGAACATTTCCGGGTATTTTCACCCTTTTCCTCTTAGCCTGGTCTTTTCCCAAGAAGAAACCCTGTGCGGGAGGGTTTTTTTTGTTTGTTTTGAAAACAGTTGAAACCATGCCTTTTAACCAATTTTGAACCTTTTTTTCAGCCAGTTCAAAAACTAATCCTTTTTCATGAAAGTCTTTTCACTTTTTCAATAAATCATCATTTATTTTTTCTTTAATACCTTGCTGTGAAAATGCTGACAAACTTCAACTGACCAAACTCAGAACTTTATAACATCAAGCATGATGCAACCTGAAAGGGTGGCAGAACAATCAGCCACACTTACAACTGCAGGATAAGGGGCTTATTGATTCAGAGGTGCTGACTGCAGCATAGCATAAATGCACTCAAGCTAGCTGTCAACTAGCTAACTCACATACAGGTCATAGTCTAGCTATAAGACGGGAGACCTTAAATCAGGATCACCACACCGGCATGACAGCCTTAGCTGACTGCTGGTGAGCAGAGTAAAGTCTGACAGAGCTTCTTGGCTATAACCATAGCTGCTTTCTATCTCAGTTCAGTAAGTGACATGTCACACAGAATGATCAGCAGTTCTGCATAAACATCTAGGCAACCCGTGAGATGGGTTTGATTTTCTGCTTAAAGAAACGAGTTTATCATTTTTAAAGTTAGTTAATCATAATTTTGTTTTGGTGTATATAGAAAGAAAATAGAAATGTATATACCAAAAAAAATAGAAATAAAGCTGAAAAGATGAAGGTTTGATGTACAGAGTTTTCTTCATTTAAGGAGGTTTTTAAAATAATTGCCAAGTAATCTGAGTCTGCTCATGACTTTTAAAAACTTCCAGAATTCCTTAAATGTAGAAGTCAATCTTAATACAACTTCCTAAGACATTTCTTCTTCATTCGTGCAACTGAACTTAGAAAAAATAATCAAAGTAGTAAGTATTTTTACTGTGACCGAATGAAAAAGTAAGGTATAAAAATGGTGGGGAAAAAAACATGCAAAATAATTATGTTTTTTTTGTTTGTTAGTTTACTTTCTTTTTCTTCCTCTTTTTTTTTTTTTGGTAATTGGAGAAATTTTTTTAAGAGGAAGAAATGCCTTGAGTTTACTTACCTCCCCTGAATTAAGGATCTGAATTACCCCCAGATTTCCAGGTTTTTTTCTCAATTTTTCATTTCAAGTAGTGTTGAATTCACCCAGAACATTTTAAAAATGCATTCTCAGTAAGTTCATTACTGGTAATAATATAAGTTGATGATATCAGTTCTATCAATGAAATCAAATATTGCTCTTAGGCCACATAGCCAAATGTTTTTAGCAATATATATTTTACTGCATTTAAACACAATCTCTGTCTCTTTTTAGAAAAGCTGCATGTACAAAAACAAGTATCTGCACACTGATCAAGACGGTATAGGAAACTGAGTGGCAGCATATGGGAAGACAGAAAGATTTTTACCCCAGAATGTCTGATGTTGTCTCTCTCTGCTGTGTCCACAGTCAAGAGGTTTGCCCTGTTGTGGATCTAGAACGACACGGTTAAATCAATGGAATTACTCTGGATTTTCTCCAACTCAAGGGCGCACAGCTTTTGGCAGTGCATACTCAGCAGCTCATAGAAACCTGACCCACACTCTGTGTATTGGCACAGATCTCTTAGCTTATTTCTGACAGTTTTAGTAAGTAAAATCAGCTTAAACAGATTGGTGCATGATTTTACTTCAGTGACACCATAAAACTCCATTGCTGGAGCTACTGTTTTGGAAATTCACAAGCAATGAAAACCTTATACATGATAATATAAACATAAACATATATGTAAACATAAATATTTATAAACTATATATCTCCTTATATATAAACATCTAATTAATTCAGCCTATAAAAGACTCAAATATACAGATGTGAGCAATGTTTTAAACTGAGATAACACCTTATAAAACAGATCATCGGTGAAGAGGAGGATTCAGTGCTTCAAATCAATCCAATTGAATGTCAGGAATGCACACCATGTTTATAGGACTAAAAATCTTTGTTTTGAAAATCTTGACATGTTTTTCCACCTGTCTATTCCTGCACATTGTCTGAGCACTTTTCAAGTGTACTTCAAATTATTAGCTGCAAACAGATTTCAACAGCACTCTTTGTTACATATACATTAGCAGAGAGGTGACAATGATTGATTTGCTTAATGATAACAATTTGTCTGAAAATTTGCTCTCAATTGTTTCTTCTGCCTAATTTCCCTTAATCTTTGTTTAAAGTATCTTAGCAGAGCTTTATTTTCTAGAAAGTAGGAAAACATTTCTTCTAAAATTTCTTAGGATCTATGGGTGTACAGAAACTGGAAATAAGCACTTCGGGCTCACTGGCATCCTTTTTTTGAACCATAAACCAGGTAAAAATTAGATGTATATCTGTATTTCCTCTGGCTTCAGTCCTCAGAAAGCAGTGAAAGACACTGATGATTAAATCTGCCTATTTAGAGATTAGACCAAAAAAGGAGATTACATTCTGTGTGTAGGTCCTTAGAGGATTCCCTCAAACAGTTAGCACTTGATGGATACTCACTGTAGTGGTATTCTTCCCACTATTTTGGGAAACCTGCAAGCTCTCTGCTTTGAGTGAAAGGGACTTATAAAGACCAGAGGAACAGCTACTTTCTCTCTACCAAAGACAGCTAAGACTTGCAGGTAAGGACATGCATGTAATTCTGCGCTGACTGAGGTTAGGGGCTGATGGTTGGAAAGGGATTAGACGGACAAGGTGAAGGAGAGGTAACCAGGCAGAGGAGCAACTTGAGCCCTTATTCTTCAGATGTTCACCAGGAGTCAATGCACTCAGCCTTAAATGGACTGTGAGAGCCGCAGGAGTCAAATTTGATGAAAAAATAACAGGAAGAAGGGCACTTGCTCTGCTAGAAAAGAAACTGATCAAATGTTGCTCAAAAGTCAAACTGAAACTTGTTTACCTCCTCAGTATGAACATTATATAATACCAGATGTTACTGTGGGTATCTGTGCAAGCCTGGCTAAGCTTGTATAGATTGGCTGCTGTGACACTTTTGCCTTCACATGTGCATATCAGATCCCATTATCCTCAACAGGAAAGTTGAAAGTAACTAAAAGTAGAAATGAGTAAGAATCAATGAGGTATGTTAATGGACGGTTTTTATTTTATTGAAAACTCTCCGGGCAACCAATTTATAGAAGAGAGGGGGAGTGCCTTTGATTTTCTGTCATTGCTTTATTATGCCCTTTTTGGCTGAAGGAAATTCAAGTCTGCTAATACGTTCAAAAGCAGAACACCTTTTTAATGCAAGACTACATATTGACAATGTATTACCTAGTAGCAGAAAATGTCTGGAATTATTGGCAATAACTCCATGCTGATTTGTCATATTTTCTTTTGAGAAAGATCAAAAAAGATATAAGGTTTTCCTTATTGGACTAGTCTCAAATATCTAGCCAAATAGGTAGTGGTGTAGCTAGCAATTACTCAGCTGGCTTTAAGGTATTTAAAGGTGAAAACATCTTTCACTCAAAAACTATCTAGGTAAAATTTGGCCTCTGAAATCAACTGTAAAACTCTCATCAGCTTCAAAGCAACTGGAACATCAGCCTTACCATTATTTTCAGTAGAGGATCAGTTCTGAAGAATAAAAAGTCTTTGATGTTCCTTCATGGTAAAATCCTTTTTTGGGACTCTAAATCTTTGAAAAATGGTAAAAAAACCCTTATGTGAAAATGGTCTGGTAACTCTTTTTTAGTTTTCACTTGATGAATATTTACAGCAAGGACTAGTGCCTTCAAGATGGAGTACAAGGCCTAACTCAAGGAATTGTTAGCTCTAGGGCCATTCTTCTTTGATAGATGCTTATTTTCCATAATTCCTCTGCCAGTATATTTCTGTTTATCTGTCCATTCACAAACCCATTACTTTAGACCTTAGATACTGCAAGCTGATTTATATTATCCAGAATAGATGCTCTACTTCATTACCTTTGATTTTACCTTTTAATGACTGGTTCTACACTCTTGTAATCATTTTAGTTGTCTCCATAGTGCTAGTGATACTACAAACCAGTGTGCTGAAGTGGTAAGTCTATTTTGCAGTACAGGCAGTGCAGAATGTGTAATGGTCTTCCTCAGCTGAGAGAGTCTCCTGTTGATTAATATTGTTCCATCAGACACTGTGTCTCTCCGTCTTGTCCCTTCTCACTCTGCCCTCCCTTTCTCCCTGTCTCAGTTTGTATAGGCCAAATTAAATTCCCAGACAGAGGCTGCAAGCTCAGCCTCATCTCTGCTTTTAGAGATTTCCTTCAGCTGAACACCGAGACATAGAAAAGGCTTTCAGTTCATTACAGGTGTCTCAGGAAGACTACTCAGTCTTTTTCCTCTCTATACATACACTGATACCCTATGGTATCAGTCAGTTGTCCCCTGAAAAAGCAGTTCTTCACTGCTGAACAGCAGATTTCAGCTGTATAAACTTTTTCTTTGCAACTAAAAATATTTTGTGCTCTGATGACTCACTGAAACTCTATGCATGGAAGCTTTCAACTTTTGAACATAGTTCTATGTCCTCACTATGGTTGGAGAAGTAGAATCATAGAATCATAGAATGGTTAGGGCTGGAAGGGACCTTCGAAGGTCATCTAGTCCAACCCCCCTGCAAGGAACAGGGATATCTCCAACTAGATCAGGTTGCTCAGGGCCTTGTCCAACCTGGCCTTGAACGTCTCCAGGGATGGAGCATCCACCACCTCTCCGGGCAACCTGTTCCAGTGTTCTACCACTCTCACAGTAAAAAATTTTTTCCTAATATCCAACCTGAACCTACCTCCCTCTATTTTAAAACCATTACCCCTTGTCCTATCATAACTGGCCCTCCTGAACAGCCTCTCCCCATCTTTCCTGTAGGCCCCCTTGAGGTACTGGAAGACCGCTATAAGGTCACCCCGGAGCCTCCTCTTCTCCAGGCTGAACAGCCCCAACTCTTTCAGCCTGTCCTCATAGGAAAGGTGCTCCAGCCCTCTTATCATCTTCGTGGCCCTCCTCTGGACCCTCTCCAACTGGTCCATGTCCTTCTTATGTTGGGGGCTCCAGAACTGGACGCAGTACTCCAAGTGAGGTCTCACAAGGGCAGAGTAGAGGGGGAGAATCACCTCCCTCGACCTGCTGGCCACACTCCTCTTGATGCAGCCCAGGACGCGGTTGGCCTTCTGGGCCGCAAGAGCACATTGCCGGCTCATATTGAGCTTCTCGTCCACCAGTACTCCCAAGTCCTTCTCCTCAGGGCTGCTCTTGATCCAATCACCACCCAGTCTGTATTTGTGCCTGGGATTGCCACGACCCAGATGTAGGACCTTGCATTTGGCCTGGTTAAACTTCATGAGGTTGGTACGGGCCCACCTCTCCAGCCTGTCAAGGTCCCTCTGGATAGCATCCCTCCCTTCCAGCGTGTCAACGGCACCACACAGCTTGGTGTCATCGGCGAACTTGCTGAGGGTGCACTCCATGCCACTGTCCACGTCACCGACAAAGATGTTGAAGAGGGCCGGGCCCAACACGGACCCCTGAGGGACGCCACTCGTGACCGGTCTCCACTTGGACATTGAGCCGTTGACCACTACTCTCTGAGTGCGGCCATTGAGCCAATTCCTTATCCACCGAGTGGTCCATCCATCAAACCCATGACTCTCTAATTTAGAGAGAAGAATGTCGTGCGGGACAGTGTCAAAAGCTTTGCACAAGTCCAGGTAGATGACATCCATTGGTCGACCCTTGTCCACCGATGCTGTCACCCCATCGTAAAAGGCCACCAAGTTGGTCAGGCACGATCTGCCTTTGGTGAAGCCATGTTGGCTGTCACCCACCACCTCCTTGCTCTCCATGTGCCTTAGCATGGTTCCCAGAAGAATCTGCTCCATGACCTTGCCAGGCACAGAGGTGAGGCTGACCGGTCTGTAGTTGCCCGGGTCCTCCTTGTTCCCCTTTTTAAAAATGGGGGTTATGTTCCCTCTCTTCCAGTCATCGGGGACCTCGCCAGACCGCCACGACTTTTCGAATACAATAGCCAGTGGCTTGGCAACTTCATCCGCCAGTTCCTTCAGGACCCGCGGATGGATCTCATCAGGTCCCATGGACTTGTGCACCTTCAAGTTCCTCAGATGTTCTCGAACCTGGTCTTCAAGTACAGTGGGCGGTGGTTCATCCTCACAGTCCCTGCTAGTTCTTTCCACAGCTTGGGTGGTAAGACAAGAGGCTTTACCATTGAAGACTGAGGCAAAAAATTCATTAAGTACCTCAGCCTTCTCTATGTCCCGGGTAACTAGAGCACCAGTATCCTTCCGGAGGGGGCCTACATTCTCTTTGGACTTCCTTTTGTCCCCTACATACCTATAGAAGCATTTCTTGTTGCTTTTTATATCCCTTGCCAAATTCAATTCCTTCAGGGCTTTAGCCTTCCTCACTTGATCCCTGGTCACTCGTACAGCTTCTCTGTATTCCTCCCAGGCTATCTGTCTCCGCTTCCACCCTCTGTAGGCTAACCTCTTCATTTTCAGTTGGTCCAGGAGCTCCTTGCTCATCCACGCCGGCCTCCTGGTCTTTTTGCCCGACTTGTTCTTCGTCGGGATGCACCTCTGCTGAGCTTGGAGAAGGTGCTCCTTGAATGTGGACCAACTTTCCTGGGCCCCTTGTCCCTCCAGGGCCACCTCCCACGGCACTTTGCCCATCAGGTGCTTCAAGAGGCCGAAGTCCGCCTTCTTGAAGTCTAGGGTACAGAGCTTGCTGAATGGTTTCCTTGCTGCCCCATGGATCTTGAACTCCACTGTGTCGTGGTCACTGCAGCCAAGGCTGTCCTTAAGTTTCACCTCACCCACCAGTCCCTCCCTGTTGGTGAGCACAAGGTCGAGCATGGCACCCCTCCTTGTCGGCTCCTCTATCATCTGCAGGAGGAAGTTGTCATCCACGCATTCCAGGAACCTCCTGGACTGCCTGTGCCCTGCTGTATTGTCTCTCCATTTCAGTAGTCTCATCATTTCTATCAAGACACAACCGTGATGCAAGGCATTGTAACAAAAATAATAAAAACCAAATACAAACCCTCCCCAACTACTTTCAGAATCTCAGATGATTAAGGGAAGAGGACTTGCAAGAGAAAGTAATTTCTTCACATTTATGGCATGAATTTGTCACCCTAACTGATCCAAGTAAACTTATGTACTTCACAATTACTTACAGAACCTAAAAAAATCTCTTTTGAGAGACGGATCAACTTTCAATACCCTGACAGAGGTTACATATTGCTTACAAGAATATTCTCCTGTTCTCTGATACTTCAGTTTAACTGGTGGGTTTTTTGGATTTACTTTTACAGATGACATATTTGTATGTGAGATTTTTTGTTTTCTGCACAGTAATTGATTCTTTCTTACATCTGACGCCTTGCTGATACATGAATGTGTGCAAAAGAAGTCTTTGACAACCTCTTTCTCACCTGGCTTGGAAAAATTATATTTTATATTCTAATGCAGACAGTTTCTATGATATTCCCAATTCTCTAGTCACACATCACTCCTACATCTGTGTTAAATATTTCACAAGACTTCTTCTAGTTATGTGTCTGTATTGTGCAGACTCAGCGCTTTCAACTTCAGAGATATTTCATTGTAAAGAAAAAAAAAGGAGAAAAGAAAAGAAAAGAAAAGAAAAAAAGAAAAGAAAAGAAAAGAAAAGAAAAGAAAAGAAAAGAAAAGAAAAGAAAAGAAAAGAAAAGAAAAGAAAAGAAAAGAAAAGAAAAGAAAAGAAAAGAAAAGAAAAGAAAAGAAAAGAAAAGAAAAGAAAAGAAAAGAAAAGAAAAGAAAAGGAAAAGAAAAGAAAAGAAAAGAAAAGAAAAGAAAAGAAAAGAAAAGAAAAGAAAAGAAAAGAAAAGAAAAGAAAAGAAAAGAAAAGAAAAGAAAAGAAAAGAAAAGAAAAGAAAAGAAAAGAAAAGAAAAGAAAAGAAAAGAAAAGAAAAGAAAAGAAAAGAAAAGAAAAGAGCTGTTTATATCTGTTTGTTTCTGACTCGCCTTTCTACCCTAACTCTCTTCAGCTGACCTTGAGGGAAAAATAACCCAACAAACCAACATAAGAAAAAATAGCCTCTGAATTTTAAATAAAATGCCATCAGAGTCCAGTTGGTCTGTCTCAAAAGAATAAAAAAAAGAAGTTCGAATGAGAAAATGCTATGGTCTTAGAGATACATGAGCAACGTTCTCCGGTTCTCTTGTCACACTAATTGATTTATCCTCCTATGTCGTGCTTTGCTTTCTGAAGGCACTAGGTTACTCTGCATGACACAGTGTGTCTTCAGTTTTGGTTTGATGCAGTCATCATCAACAGAGGGTGTTTTCAATGTCATTTTACCAGTCTTTATACCCTTCCCTGTGTTAACCTGACCTGTCTTGCAGTTTCTCTGCTGCTAGTCTATCCCTCTTCTTGCATTCCTACAGGCTCTGTGTGTGTGCAAATCTGGAGCAAGTCAAGTAAACAAAATTTGATTAATTAAGCACCATTGTTAAATAACAGCAGTTGGAGGCAGGGGGGAAAGGAAATAACTGGATCTATAGAAGACACATCTTCCTATCCAAATCAGATGAGCCTGTTCAGTGTGGAAGCCACATATTTTTTACTTTTCAACAAATGAAAAAATCATCTGTATTCAGAATCTCAGCACTGACTGCAGGTAATAACGCTTTCTTTATAGAAGAAATAATTGAACACCACTTGTTACAAACAAAATTGTAATTACATTCTCATTATTACATTGTCACCGTTTTCTTGGATAACAAGTTTCCCGAAGGTGTAATTTTAAACTCTAATTTTAATTTTAATAAAACACTTGAAGCATTGAGACCAGCTGTTGTTTTGAAAGGAAAAAATAAACAGGAACATGCAGGATTCACATCTTTCCGTCCTTTTATTGGAAATGCTCACTGGAATTGTAAGACTGTAGAAATATGTTAGTGTAAGGTATACAACAAACACAGCATTTACACCTAACGTGTGTTTACAATGCCCCTCATAAGAATAGGTATGGGGTCTTATGCCAACTCTGGAGTTTCCTGGAATTGTACTTTTGCAGATATGAATAATTTATGGGAGAGACATGCTTTTCACAATTGATCTAAGAGTCTATCCCCTAACTGGAGTCAAGGGAGTATCCGATGAGGTGTTGATGCAGCAAAAACTTATGTCAACCACATATTGGCTACTAACTGCTAAGATCAGCTTTTCCATTGTCATTTTCTAACTTTCTGATGGTCACATGGATGAAGATACATCCTGTCCTTGTGTGACTACAGAACCTGTATGCATTCCCATGTATCAACTTATTCAGAGGTATTGGAAGTTATATTATAGCAAGACCGTGTTCATTTATGAATAAAAAGTGAACTTCTGAGGCCAGATTTTGCTCTTGATGATGACTGTATTTCTTTCACATAAGTTTGATAAGATCAGCCTTACTACACCACACTTCAAAGCATGGCTTTGATCAGCACAGTCCATCTACGAAGATCATAGTATCACCGGTCAGTATTCCCTTTGAACTCTTTGGTATGAGCATCAGCACTGGAAATTATCTGTCTGTTTCAAGAAACAGGAGATCCCTATATGAGTCAGAAATACAAGAATTCCTATGTCTCCACTCTCAAGAAAGAGAACACCTCTAAAAACACATGATACTAACCAGTGTAATGACTTCTGGTGCTCCCTAAAGAAGGATTTTATTGTCATGCAGAAGACAGATACAGAGGTAGACTGAGGAGCTTGCAGATCTCAAGCATCCATGTATGGAGCTACAATACACTGGCCAGCATCCAGGATCCACAGCCCTGCATACGGTTTGCCGGTATGTGACTGCATACTAGCAAACATCTCACCAAAGCTGTCACATGGGAGAAACATTAGAATGAGGTCTGTGGCTCACACTTCAGGTATTTTTCTGACTTCTGTATCTTGGCTCCTCTCAGACATTTTTCTCCCAGAAGTTGGATCCCTTTTTCTCTGTTCCCCAGCCATGTTCAGGCTAGCTCTTGAGTTTGTTTTTTTTTTCAATTTGCCCGTGTTTCCTGGTACTGTCCCTGAAAGACTATTTGTTTTTCAAGCGGAGATGAAGTAATCTTTCTTTCATTTCAAAATCCTGTGATCTTTGCTACAACCCCAAGAAAGCTGCACTTGACAAATTCACATGCCCCTGAGGGGTAAAATAAAGCATTCAAGCTAAGTAAGAAAACACAATGGTACAAAAAAATATTTTACACTCTAAAAGAGAAGTTAGAATAATTCAAAGAAATATTTTCTTCAGCTTCTCTAATGCAACACATATCCATAGATATTATTTTAATAATTATTTTTCCTAAAATGTCCACATAGTGCCCTTTTGCATGATCAAGTCCTCCAAACATATCATTTTTTAACATTCTTTCTCAAGTCATACAGAGAAAATAATAACAGAAATCCTTCCCACTGTACTGAAAGAAAAAAAATAAAGAAAAGAAGAAGTATAAGAAAAGAAACAAATAGTATCTAGGATTACATATGTAAATGTCTCAACATTTGCCCAGGCTCTCATATCAAAGTTATCTCACTTAGAAAACACAGGCAGAAATAGATTATATGAAGGTTTGTAATGACAAAACAGACTGTTCCCTGAAAGGATGATTGCCTACAGGAGAAGGAAGATGCTCCTTCCTGTAAAATTCACTACCTGAGATTTGAATCATGATCAAACCAAACAAGAATGGAGTGCAAGCCTCCAGTAAATCTTTATTTTCACACATTTGTTCCAGAGACTTCATTTCTGAAACCCTATTGAGAACTTTAGCTTTGTGAACACATTTTATTGTGCGGGGTAATCATGCATTTTGTTATACCAGACTGGATGACACTTATGGAATACTTTTGATATAGGACTAGACAAAAAATCAAAGTTATAGATGTAAGTAGAATAAGTGGCTACCACAATGGTGGGGTGGCATAACATCACAACTTCTTGTCTCACTTTGCTTATGCAGCTTGAGGGTCTCCTGTTTTCAACTGGTCATCTTAGGTCCAGATTTTCTTGTTTTCTTCATATTTGAGGCTCCTATACCCTGGAAATGGTTACAGTTAATTTTTTCCATGCTGCTCACAGTTTTTGTGTATCACTGCATGAAATTTTCTGTAAACTCATTCAAATATTTATGTGGTTTAGAAAGATGTATAAGCTGCAAAGCATAAGCTGCAAGCATAAGATGCAATTTGGTTTTACCCAGTACTACTTCCAAGAGCTTCTAATTCTATGAAATTAGGTTAATTTAAAAAAAAAATAAATAAATAAAGAAGATGTTTCAAATATATTTCAGCATTTTATGGATGAGTATGCAAGCAAACAAATAAAACCAGAATCTTGCCTAATGCTATACAGATTTTTCAACTAGAAAGCCAGCCTGTACATCGAACTCTGTCTAATTTTTCTCTGGTTTTATTAAATAAGTATGAAAGAAATCACATGAAGGAAAGAAGAGTGGAGATAAAAATCCAGACCCATGTATTTCACAAAATATTGAATTGATCCTCTAAGAAAGTAAATCCTAAGGTCTTGGATTGTACTTTTAGCTGTGGTGTATGAAGCTGTGAAATAACTAAGGGATTTTTACTGTGTATTTTTTTTTTGCATGAAGTTGCTTTATGCTTCGAAATAAGAACCTTATGTTGAATTTTACTAGAATACCGTTAGCTTTATGACCTGCAGACATTTGCCCATCTGTTGGGTAGAATAGCTTCCAGTGAATGAAACAAAAGCAATGCAGGCATAAATGAATGTATTTTAATTAACCTACTTCTTGTACCCTGAAATTATCTTGCTCTTGTCACAGTTGCATAAGTTTATGCTTTCATACATACTAGTAAAAAACCTAAACACTTTTAAACAAAGTCACTTGAGTAAGTGGATGTCACTTTATTTTTCATTATTATTTTACCATCTGAAGAGTTAATGGGTGCTAGAGAATGTGAATTTCAATATAAGCTTAACTACAGATTGTTGGACATAAAAGAAGTAACTGAAGAGAATCATGATCCACACGGGAAAAATCTAAGTTTCCCATTTTTACCTTAAAATAGATGATGCTGAGCAGTCACAGAGTAAGAGCCAAGGACTGATACCTAGATCATGGTGAAGGTACTCAGCTTATATGAATATAGCTCCCTAAAGAAGGAAAGTCAGAGCTATTTGAGTTTCTTCGTCTTCCTCAGAGTCATGAAACTCGGTCTCTGAGGTTAGTGCTAATTTTCCGTTCTATTGTTCTAAGATGAATAAGTGATGAACTGAACGTGAATTACACTGAAATCATGAGTAAAATGCTCTATTCACTGTGAGCACTGTTTTAGACTCAAGGTGATCTGGGATTCTTCTTTTCACAGCTACTGTAAAGTTTTCTCATTTTCCTGTTTCATATTAAAGGTTATTCTTAATTACAGATTCATCCCAGAATGACTCTTCAGTAATTCACATGAAAGATGAGGAAGTTAATTTCAAATAAGCAGATGTTACACTTATGGCTCAAATTAAAAAACAAACAAACAAATAAAAAACCCAAACAAAATCAACAGGCAATTGAAAACAAATAATTTCATAAAATAATGACATTAACACATTGGCTTGTGTCTTGCCTGTCAAAAATGCCTCAGGCATATGGATTCTAACCTGAGAGATAAGGTCTGTGATGGAGCAAATAGGGTGCAGGTCCTAGGCAGACTCTGTTGGAAACAGAATCTCCCTTGGGCTTGTGCCTCTTTTCTGGTTGAAAAGGTTTAAATATGATTTAGTTTTTGTCAGATTGAGACACACTGCAGATGACTCTGCATGGGCTTGTCTTCAATCACTGAATTTCATACACTAGAGTAAAGAAAAAACTTGTACTGGACATCAAAAACCCCAGACTTAAAAACAAAATCTTCAGCTTGAAATATCAGAGACCATCCATTTCATGGCTTTCTTAAAGGACTGGCTACCCACTATCCCACCAGGCTCTGAAGTTGTCACATAGACTCTTGGGCTTCTGTGGTTGATTTCTATGTCAGCCTATTTGTCTAGGTGCTGGAAGTTGGAATTGACATTTAAAATTTTATTTTATAAATCGAAACGTTTTGACAATGTCTGATTGAAAATTTCACATTTGGAACAATAAAGATAATCTCATTTTAAAAGTACAATTCTTGTAGCAGCAAGTTTTATGGTAGCAAATTACAATATATTGTGATTTAACCCCAGGAAGTAGCTAAGCCACACACAGCTGCTTGCTCACTCACCCATGGAGGGATGGGAAAGAGAATCGAAAGAACAAAAGTGAGAAAAATCATGGATTGAGATAAAGACAGTTTCATAGCTAAAGCAAAAGCTGCACGTGCAAGCAAAGCAAAACAAGGAATTCATTCACCACTTCCCATTAGTAGGCAGGTGTTGAGTCAGCCTCAGGAAAACAGGGCTCCGTCACATGTGCTGGTGACTTGAGAAGACAAACACCATAACTCCTCCATGTTCCCCCTTACTCCTTCTTCCTCCAGATTTTATTGCTGGGCATGACGTCGTACAGTACGGAATATCCCTTTGGCCAGTTGGTGTCAGCTGTCCCAGCTGTGTCCTCTCCCGGCTTCTTGTGCACCACATCTTGTGGTGGGATGGTGTGAGAAACAGAAAAGGCCTTGACGCTGTGTAAGCGCAGCTCAACCATAGTTAAAACATCTCTGTGTTATCAACACTGTTTTCATCACAAGTTGAAAATATAGTACCGTACCAGCTTTTATGAAGAAAATTAACTCTATCTCCATCAAAATCAGTAAAATAAATGACAACATTTTTGCATAAGTATATTTTAATAATTACAGAAACTTAATTATAATTTTGAACAGAAAATATGTAGGGTAGATCAATTCTATGTAATTTCAGAAAAGTTAGCAGTCTCTCTCTGGTGCTTAAAAAAATATTCTATGTCTTCTTTACTGACAATGTACTGTAATACAAATGAAAAAGAGAAACGTGGAAGAATTACTATGCATTGTCAAATACATCATCAATTTGTTAAAGATGTGACAGTTTTTACAGTATGACTCATCCTATTTTTATACATAACTCACCTTTTAAAACATGTCTTAATTTTACACGCTGTGAAGTGCCATACAGTAGTCGCACTAATGTTATTTAGATCAGAGACAACCAGAGAACTGGTGAGCAATTAAAACCAGACTCATTGCCTTCAAATACTAAGAGGAAATGTTAAAATGTCTTTCACTGGACCATTGATAATACACAATTAGATCTGAAATCAATACCTTAAAAGCTGAAAACATGATCAGTCATTTGGAATGACCTTTATTTGCTTTAATTCACAGTATTTTGAACATCATTCAGGATTTAGAAAACATTTTTCACTTTCTCTCTTCAAAGATACTTATTAATGTCCAATTTTACTTTTTTAATGCAACTCTCCCTCCCTGGCCCACCCCAAAACATGTCCTTTTCTCCTCTCCTATTTATTTTAGCTTTATATCTATTGGCTTGTGCAATTAGGATTAACGATCAAATGAAAAGGTATCCCAGTGGGTGACTTCAGTTAAATATTCATGCTACACCAGTGATGTCTTGCTATATCTGATAGATTTGGAAAGCTCAATTAAAGCTTTTCTTGAAGTAGCCTACTGAAGTTTTCCCCAGTTTCTTTATGAAACTGATTTGAATCAGAGCAATTCTACCTTAAATGACCTCATTCACACAATTCCCGTCTGCCCTTGTGAAACTTACTACATGTTTGAGCATTATTCTTAAATTAATATTTCACTAACCATAGTTAAAAATCTAGTATTACCAAAGATGGGAGCAGAAGGATTTTTTAAAATATTGACAAAATGCCACTTGTGTATTACTCAGAGATCCCACAAAGACGGGGAATACGACATGAATATTGGATGAATACGCAAACCAAGGGGTTTGCTTGTTTGTTTTTAAAATAAGCAATACACTTCTGGTAGTTTTAGATGATCACTCCTTGAAAACTAAGATGCAGCATTACCCAATAGTTCTTAAAATTTATATGAGTAGATTAGGCCCTAGACCAAATATTCTGTGGGTGCAAATGGATTACCAGTGCTTTTCTTCAAGGCAACACCCTATGTGTCTGTTTCACTCTAGGGAACTGGAATCATTGTGATCAAGTGATGTCAGTGGTCAATGATGTAAGTGGACATCACTGAGTTCAAATATGGAAGTGTCTGGGGGAAGTAGCAGCAGTCCAGAGAACAGAACAATCAGACTTCTAACACTTCTGAGCAGGAAGCACTTACTGAAAGGCTGGAAGATAAACAAAACAGCAAAAGTTTCAATCAGGTAAGTATGGATGATCAGTTAGAAAACAAAGGATAGATGTTGAACATTTTTGGAGAGGATTTCTGTTAAAAAACATAAATTAATCTAAACAGGATATTGCAATTCTGCTTTTGACTGAAAAGGAAAGTGTTTTTTCTGAAATTGTAAGATGGCACTACAATATGTGATATGTTAATTTGATATATTAAGAGGTGCTGAGAGTAACGAAGATACTTGGATAAGAGATTTCTGAGGCTGAGATTTTTTGAACTAAGAATGTTGGTTTGGTATTTGAAAGTGATTCTCTCTCTTACTAATGGAAATAAGAAAAAGCAGCAAAAGTATTACAGGTCTTACATAAATGAATAATTAAATAGCCTGAATTAGGAGGTACTTACCTGAAGAATGATTCTTCATAGTTATGCTCTGCATGATACCTGTAAGATCTGTTGGTTGCCGTGTTTTGCCAAACTGAACAGAGACTGAGGCAATGACATAAATATGAACACTAAAGTGATAACAAACTGGTAGTCAAGTTTTGGTTTTTACAGTTTGGGGTTTTTAAGCAATAGAAAATAAATATATCTTGATATTTGTGCTCCTACAATAGCTTAAGTATAGTGGCTGAAGTCAAGTCTCACAGAAGCAGAAAGTGTTAATTGGACATTATGCAGCCTCATTATAATCTGATGGACAACAAAATCTGTTCCTTTGGTTTAACAAGCATGTTAGATTAAATCCTAGAAGTGTATTTTGGAATAAATGACATTGTAAAGTTGAAAACCGTAATGGAAAATTCAGATGACTATTTTTCTTTTGCTGTTGTTTCTTGGTTAGTATTTCAGGTGGCACCAAATATTATTGTGTTAAGGATCCTTTGGAAGTCATTTCAAAGCTATAGCCAAATTTGAATGGGAAATAACATAATAGTTCAAATAAAGAAAATCTCCCTCTTTGTAAAACAGTGAGTGCTTTAAAATGAGGGGCGTTGTGGGACATTATTTCTTGTTAGAAGCCTGGGGACAGGGGAGGACTAATTATTTCACCAGTACACAAAACTGATGCTATCAAAGCAAACTGAGGCTAGGGAACAACATACTAAGAAGACTGGCAATCTTACAATCTTTTTTAAAGAGGACATTTTATCTTGTACACAGTAAGTATCATTAAAGAACATTCTAGGAGATGACTGATCCAAAAGCTTGTGAAACCAATGTGAAGTTTTCATGCTGGGTTATGTGTAACTTCTCCTCCCTCAGCTGTCCTCAGGTCTGTCCTTAACACAATGAAGTCTGTCTGCACAGAGCACGTGCAGAAATTAACCCAGGAGGTGTTCAATTTAAGATACGCCAAATCACATGATAATAAATCTAATGTATCTTTAAACATCAACATTATTAATAAATATATATAGTTTATGTGACAGTGACTGGAGAAAGTCTACATTGGATATTGCATAATCTGCTCCTTAGTTTTTAAATTCTTCTACAGACCTCAGCTGGGTATTTTGAGTGGAATGGGAGAAGCAGTTCAAGAGAAACATTGAAATTATAATAATGAATTATTTAGCAAATCCCAAGGGACACAGAGAGGAAAACCTTTGAGAAAAGGACAAAGTTATATCACCACTTCTTTTTTTCAAATGTACGCATATGCTTTTGATCACATAGTATTACAAACCAATCCTTTTTCACCAAAATTCAGACAACTTACTGTTCCCTTGCTCTTATAGCAACAGGATACTCTGCAGCTGAATAAAGAACCAGCAAGTTTCTTCTAACTGCTTGTGAGGAGGAATGAGAAACTTTACTTTGAAAATACCAGTAAGTACCACTATGTTACCACAATCACTTCTGCTCAATATATGTAATCACAGAGCTTTTATCTGAAAATTAACAGTCAAAGGGATGGATAAACTAAAAACTGGAGAAAGGGACACTGATCCTGGGAGTACACTTACATCTTCAGAATTACATTCCTTTGAAATTACCGTAAGTTTATCAATAGATAGATAGATAAAATAAGAACAGAATGGAACAAAATCAGTCTAGAGCCTCAGTTTATGTAAATTAATGTCTGCTAATTCCTCACAGAAACCGCCACTGTTTTACTGTGAGTTTGTATTCTCATCTGTAGTGGAAAGCTTCTGCCACCAAAGATCAGGAAATCAATGTGAATTCAACTCTGATGAATGATTAGTTAACTTATAAGCCTCTTCCAAACCTCTGCAGCCTAAACCATCCTTTTAACTGCAAAGATATGACATTTATCATTAAAAAAATCAATATTCAAGAATCAAAAATGTCCTTTTCATCCTTCCTTCATTCATGCTATTACAGTATTAGTGTGACAACCTATTGATAAGCAGTTGATTTCTTCTGTACAGCTACTTCACTAAAATGGATTCCAGCAGCTCTGAAGTCTTCTGTGCTTAGACAGAAGCCCTCTTAAATCTACAGATGCTATATGACATTACTAACTTCTGGTTTTGATATAGTCCTTTCTATATATCCTAAGATATATTACTGTTTTCCATATTGTTTGGATAATCAACTGACATGTCAAGAGACAGTGAAAAGCATTTAATTGTAGCCTAGTTCTAAATTCCACTTACTTATAAAAAAAAATGAGTCCCCGCAGGCTGATTGTAAATATTCAGTCAAAGATTTTTTTTTTTTTCTTCTTCTCTTCACTACATTCTGAGCAGTGAAAGCTGTACAATTAAAATCTCTAGCATGGATTAATGGTTTAGCTCAGATGCAATCTGAACTGAAAGTGTATTTGATGTACATTACACTACTGTAGCGGAAACGTCAACAGTACTAAAAATAGAAAATTTATTTTATTTAGGAAAATGTCAACCAAAGCTCATGGAAAATTGTTTGAATCGACAAAAATGCTGATAAATAAAAATGAGAAGAGGGAGTTATTACTTTTATAAAAATGACAGGATAAGGTGTTTATCCAACCACATTTTTAACAGAAACTGCTCAAGAAGCATTTTAAAAATTAAGTTTGTTCATAGCATGTCTTTTGAATTTGGGGATGTTTATCCTTATAATATCCTCATGTTTATCCTTAAAAGACTTTCACTCGGTTAAAATCACTGAGCCACAAAATTTCTGCCAAGAGCCACAGCACTCTTTTTTTTCCCACCTTTGCATACTTCTGAACTCACCCAGATTCCAGCATTTGCTTTTCAAAGTGCTAGTCGCACCCTAACATGGCGAAAGTCAAGTCCCTAGAATAGTGCTGGGAGCACTGCAGTTTAAGGAACCAGCAGTTCAATCGCTTTAGCTGAGTAAAGCTGCTGCTATAAAGTCACAGACAATGCAATTTCCTCACATATATTAATAATTTTGTACATGTGGGTAGATGGTAGAAAAGGAAAAAGTAGATTGTTTCATCATGAAGTGTACCAGGTTTGCGTGGCAAGGTTTTGGTAGCGGGGGGACTACAGGGGTGGCTTCTGTGAGAAGCTGCTAGAAGCTTTCCCCATGTCCAATAGAGCCAATGCCAGTCGGCTCCAAGACAAGCCTGCTGCTGGCCAAGGCTGAGCCCGTCAGCAATGGTGGTAGCGCCTCTGGGATAACATGTTTAAGAAGGGGGAAAATAATGAAAATATTGCTGTGCACAGCAACTGCAGCTGGAGACAGGAGTGAGAATATGTGAGAGAAACAACTCTGCAGACACCCAGGTCAGTGAAGAAGGAGGTAGAGAAGGTGCTTCAGGCGCCGGAGCAGAGATTCCCCTGCAGCCTGCGGTGAAGACCATGGTGAGACAGGCTGTCCCTTGCAGCCCATGGACGTCAACAGTGATGCAGATATTCACCTGCAGCCCATGGAGGACCCTGCACTGAAGCAAGTGGATGCCTGAAGGAAGCTGTGATCCTGTGGGAAGCCCACACTAGAGCAGGATCCTGGCAGGACCTGTGGATCCGTAGAGAGAGGAGCCCACACTGAAACAGGTTTGCTGTCAGGACTTGTGACCCCACGGGTGGCCCACATTAAAGCAGTCTGTTCCTGAAGGACTGTGCTCCATGGAAGGAACCCACACTGAAGTAGTTCGTGAAGAACTGTAGTCCATGGGAAGGACTCATGTTGGAGAATTTCATGGTGGACTGTCTCCTGTGGGAGGGATCCTACGCTGGAGCAGAGGAAGAGTGTGAGGAGTACTCCCCCTGAGGAGGAAGGAGTGGCAGAAACAACGTGTCCTGAACTGACCACAACCCCCATTCCCCACTCCCCTGTGCTGCTGGAGAGGGAGAAGCTAGATAATTTGAGAGTGAAGTTAAGCCTAGGAAGAAGGAAGGGGTAGGGCAAAGGTGGTTTTAAGATTTGGTTTTATGTCTCGTTATCCTACTCAGATTTGATTACTAATAAATTAAACTAATTTCCCCAAGTCAAGTCTGTTTTGCCCGTGACAATAACTGGTGATTCCTCCCTGTCCTTATGTCAACCCATGAGCCTTTCATTATATTTTCTCTACCCCATCCAGTTGAGGAGGGAGAGTGGGATAGAGAGGTTTTGGTGGGGATCTGGTGTCTAGCCAAGATCAACCCACCACATAAAGGAACTTGCGTTACAAACTAGACACCTGGTAGTCTGCTTACAATGTGAGTTTGCATCATACCTCCCATAAACAGGGAAAAAAACATGTCAAATCAATACCAAATCTGCATTAGTGTTTCTGTTTTCCTGGCCAAGCTAAAATAATTAAGATAGAAAGGATTTTGCACCTCATTAATTCCTAATCATTCCCTAATATTGCTCTTCTGTTTTGGATTTGGACTTTTTTTTTCATTTTATTGAGTTTTCATTTTATTAACCTAGATCTCACATTCTGGCAGATTAGATCAAAGTTAAGGTCAATCTAAATCAAATTTCTTTTCCCTTATTGCATTGTTCAAAATATTAGCATAAATAGCAAAAATTCCTGTTAAATATTGTTGGACGTGAAATGGTAGTATATATTCTGTGCACTGTACGTGTACCTTTGATTGTCCATCAAGCAGAATATTGAATCAGTGCCTGCTTCTGAAAAAAAAAAAACAAAACAGCCCAAAACCAACCCTACTGGTCTGAACTGTTGTAATAGATTATTTATGAAAAATTCTATACTGATGTGTATCAGAGGAGGGGAGGGGAGGGGAGGGGAGGGGAGGGGGAGGGGAGGGGAGGAGAGGAGAGGAGAGGAGAGGAGAGGAGAGGAGAGGAGAGGAGAGGAGAGGAGAGGAGAGGAGAGGAGAGGAGAGGAGAGGAGAGGAGAGTAATATTTCTTGATTGTTAAAAAATAGAATAAGACTTCAGGATTCACTGGCAAGCTGTCACTCTTGGGGAGTCGCATACTATCTAGTAGGTGTGAATCTCTGCCTGTTATCTGAAAGCATAATTCAAAGGTTTCCTTGGGGACAAGAGAATGTATAGTCTGAATTACTTGTTAACGTTGTGTATTTTACCTGTCATTCCGATGGCAAACACCACCAGACTCCACAATGCAGCAGTTTTTCCAAATGATTCAAACTGCCCACTAGTAGATTTTCTTCCCACCTGACATCTGATAAAATCCAGATATTATTCTCTCAGAGAGAATTAATTGGGGGTGTATATTTTGATAAAATAAGATGAAGCAGTAAAAGGAATAAGACTTTATCTTGGCTGTGAAGTAGATAATCTTTGTCCCAATCCCATTTCCACACATATACTTTCTTTCTAATGGCAAAGCTAGATTAATTATGCGGGAGTGAGAGAATCAAAGAGAGGGAAGTAATGAAAGAAGAGCTAATAGCATAAGAAAAGTACATGCATCAAACTGAGACTAGGCTAAGAAAGCAAGAGGTACTTTCTTTTGCAGGTGGGAGAAGTACATCAGCTATGCATTTTCAAAAAACAGATAAGTCTGGCACTTGTGCCAAAGTATTCCTCTCAGGCTGGTTACCTCAGATCTGGGATTCAACTAGCACACTGCTGGCTCTCTGAAATAAAACCCAAAACATATAAAACTAACAAGGACTGCTGTTGCAGATACAGCATGAAACATCAGACTTCTACCCAAATAGAAAACTCTTAAAGCACATATTATTACCATAGAGATACAATTTAGATACAAAAAAAAACACTGAGTGGGGGAGGGAACCACACTTACCTTTGAGATTTTTAGCACTAAAGACTCCTGCATACTTCAAGTACTACTCAACAAGGCTTTCTAATGCCAATTAATACATGTTTTATTAAACAAATACTAAAAAATTCTTCCCAGGTGAAAAAGCTTTATTTTTGGACTGCAGGATTACATCAGATTTTTTGTTGTTTAATTAAAATCAGTGGCTTTTGATGTCATAATGTCAGCTCCAGAGCTGTAATGCAGCTATGATCTGGAATTTGGCATCTTCAGAGTCCTTTGTGTGAAGGTAAGCAGTAAATTGTTACCAAGGATAATCAACAAGTCTGTAAGACCTCATCTTTATTCCCTCTTGATTTTTCTTGACTTTTATAATTTCCAGTATCTTTGTTAAGGAAATACATATAAAATGAAGTAAAATGAATTTTGCCTAAGCAAAAAATTAAAGTATTTCTTAAATTTTTCTCTTGGCAGACTGTTCAGATCTCAGTCACCCAATTTGGCAGTGTTCAGAATGACCTAGTTAATATCACACCAGTAGGCAGTGTGTTTCAGACTTGATTGCAAACTTGCACACTGGAAGTCAATGCTTAAAAAGTGTATACCAGTATGTACACATCCACATCTCATTTTGTAGTCATCAACCTTTTTATTATCTTATTCAATACAGTAGAGCCTATTGTTTGTTTTAGGTGGATTTCCAAATGTGTGAGATTTGCACTTCATCTTGAATTATGCATTTATGGTCCCAGTTTGCTCTCCTTGAATGTGGAAAGGAATCTTTCTTCCTTTCTGCTCTGCACAACTGGAAAAGAAATACACTTACCTTGAAATATTTTTAGATTTTTTCTTGGGTTTTTTTTCAGTATAAGTTTTTTGTTTTTGTTTTTGGGTTTGGTTTGGTTTTGATTGTGTTTTCAGAATGAATCTGTACAGTTCTTAGCCTATTGAATAATATTATTCATGGTTTAAGTATAATTTGGAGCAGGTCCTTTTCCGATTCCTTTGTCAGAAGGTTTTAGAGAAAACTATGAAAATGTAAAGATTAATAAAAAAAGTTTTAGAGAATTTATGTTTTCCAATTGCAGTGGTATGTCTTCACACTCAAAAAAAGGATTTAGAAATTGAGTTGTTATCACATCTGTATGTGTGTGTTTGTGCATATGTTTGTGTATATATGTGTGTTCAACTCCTGTCAACTAAGGTCTATTGGCTAAATACAAAAATTAATGGCAGTGGATGTTAATACGACATTGTAATTCATGTTGCAGAAGGCAGCACATGAAACTTGACTCTGTTCCCTTGTGTATTGTTAACCACTCCATTAAAATAGCTACATCAGTCATCAACCTTCTCCTCCCATTCCCAGCAAAAGAAAGCATAACCCCAACTAATAATAGAACACAAAGCACAGATTATGACTTAAGCTATTCACCAGTTTCAGGTAATCAAGTCCAGAGATGAGAATCACACTCTTCACAAAGAGAACAGAGACCACCATGAATGACAGGAGTTGTGCAAGAAATACACTGTTCTATGGAAGTATTATAGACACTGGAGTGTGCAGGTGCTTAATGGACCTTAGGTGGTGTCACGGTTTAACCGTTTAACCCCAGCTGGCAGCTAAGCACCACACAGCCACTCACTCACTCCCTCCTCCGTCCTGGTGGGATGGAGGGGAGAAAATATAACAAAAGGCTTGAGAGTTGAGACAAGAACAGGGAGAGATTCCTCACAAGTTATGGTCATGGGCAAAACAGACTCGACTTGGGGAAAAATCATTTTAATTCATTATCAGTTACTTCAGAGAGGATAATGAGAAACAAAGCCGGATCTTAAAACACCTTCCTCCCATCCTTCCTTTCTTCCTTTCTCTACCTCCTCCCCCAAGTGGTGCAGGGGGACAGGGAATGGCAGTTGCGGTCAGTTCGTCACGTGTCATTTCTGCTGCTTCTTCCTCTTCAGGGGGAGGACTCCTCACACTCTTCCCATGCTCCAGTGTGGGGTCCTTTCCCACAAGACACAGTTCTCCATGAACTTCTCAGATGTGAGTCCCTCCCATGGGCTGCAGTTCTTCATGAACTGCAGCAGTGTGAGTGTCTCTCATAGAGTGCAGTCCTTCACCAACAGACTGCTCCAACAAGGATTTTCCCATGGAGTCAGTCTTCTTTGGATGCAGCCACCTGCTCCAGCATGGACTACTCCACTGTTAATCTCCATGAGTGGCAGGGGGTCTGGCTGTTGCCTCACCACGGGATGCAGGGGAATCTCAGCTCCGGTACATCTGCTCCTGCTCCATCTTCACTGACTTTGGTGTCTGCATAGTTATTTCTCTCACATCCCACTCCTCTCTCCACTGAAGCTGCTCCAGGCCCGACCAGTCAGACGAACTCCACCTAGCAGGCGTTCCGGGAATGGGAAGCTTCGGAACACTCCAAGTCACTCCAAGTTGTGACCAGTCTCCCCACTCTGCCTGGTGAGGGGGAGGGCAGGCCAACACAGACAGCCTCCCACGCCTTCCCTCTCTCTCCACTGCAGATCCCACATGGCACAGGCTTCTTTGTCCCTTCTTAAATATATCATTCTCAGGGGCACTGATTGGCTCAGCTTTGGCCAGAAGTGGGTTTGATTTAGAGCTGGGGAAGCTTCTTGCAGCTTCTTACTGGGGCTATCTCTGTAGCTCCTCCCCCACTACCAGAACCCCACCACATAAACCCAACACAATAGACTAATAATGATTAACCTATGATGACAACTTATAGAATCATAGAATGGTTAGGGTTGGAAGGGACCTCAAAGATCATCTAGTTCCAACCACCCTGCCATGGGCGGGGACACCCTCTACTACATCATGTTGCTCAATGCCTCATCCAACCTGGCCTTGAACACTTCCAGGGATGGGGCAACTACAACTTCTCTGGGCAACCTGTTCCAGTGTTTCACCACCCTCAATGTAAAAAATGTCTTCCTTATATCTAATTTAAATTTGCCCTCTTTCAGTTTAAATCCATTGCCCCTTGTCCTATCACTACACACCCTTGTCAAAAGTCCCTCTCCAGCTTTCCTGTAGGCCCCCTTTAAGTACTGGAAGGCTGCAATAAGATCACCCCAGAGCCTTCTCTTCTCCAGACTGAACAGCCCCAACTCTCTCAGCCTGTCTTCATAGCAGAGGTGCTCCAGCCCTCAGATCATCTTCGTGGCCCTCCTTCAGACTTGCTCCAACATCTCCATGTCCTTGTTGTGTTGAGGACTTCAGAGCTGAATGCAGTATTCCAGGTGGGGTCTCACAAGAGCAGAGTAGAGGGGAAGAATCACCTCCTTCAACCTGCTGGCCACGCTTCTTTGGATGCAGCCCAGGATACAATTGGCTTTCTGGGCTGCAAGTGCACATTGCTGGAATATGTTGAGCTTCTCATCCACCAGGATTCCCAAGTCCTTTTCCTCCATGCTGCTCTCAATCCATTCTCTGTTCAGCCTGTACTTGTTCTTGAGATTGCCCCAACCCATGTGCAGGACCTTGCACTTGGCCTTGTTAAACTCCATGAGGTTCACACAGGCCCAACTTTCAAGCCTGTCGAGGTCTCTCTGGATGGCGTCCCTTCCCTTCAGTACGTCCACAACACCATATATCTTGATGTCATCAGCAAACTTGCTGAGAGTGTACTCAATCCCACTGTCCATGTCACTAACAAAGATGTTATCTTCTGACAAAAGATGTATTATGTCTTATAAACCTCTGGAACTTGGTCTCCTCAAATATGCATGCATCAGCCTCCATTTTTAAAGGAAACAAAGCTGATACGTTCGAGTTTTCTGACTGTTAATTCTTTGAACATGAAAATACTTACAGTCTTTAACAAACATAATTTAAACAATTGAAAGTTGTCATGCATTTCTTTCAATCCATCTGTTTTATGGGCAGAAGTAACTTCTCAGCTTTTCTGTACTGTTCCAGAACCTTATCGTTAGACAGGTTTAGATTCAGTCTTCATCAGGACTGTGTTATATGAGAGGCAGGTTTTAGACAGGGAATATTTATTGAATAATGTAGAGGAGTGGGGGGACTTATTCTATATCACTAATAAATCTGCTTGTTCATTGGCAGATAGGTGAGAAATTGCTATGGAAACTGGTTCTTTGGAGAAACGTCCTCCTGTAATAAACACAGGCATGCAGAGGTCATGGCTTGCAGGACAGGACAGAAGAGTGATTTTGCTCTCTTCATGAAAAAGCAGTGCCAAATGAGCAAGGGGAAGTGCTGAACCAGCACAACTTGTCTGCCTGCCAGGAACAGATATTTTGGTGCATTGCCAGGTGGACAAATGCTGAATTGCTCGTGGCCTATGAAGGGGGAGGGTAATAGCCTGAGTGTAGGTTAGCAGAGCTGGCATGACTCAGAAATAAGAGAGGAGAAGCCTGGCTCGTACGTAGGTGGAGCAACATCAAGGTGGATCATCATGATGAAGAAATGCAGTTTTTAATTCCATGCATGAAACTTTTCCCTTGGAGTCAGTGCTGAACTCAAGTCACAGTATGAACTCCAGAGAAGAAATACTGACAAAGGCTCGTTTTGAGAGATACTGTAAGAATCATTGTTTATGATCATGTAAAGTCCCCATAATACATCCTTACAGCAAAGGTATTTAATCCCAGATTTTCCTCTCTTTCCTTCCAGACACTATATTAAAATGTATTAAATCTAACTCTGTCTACCCACACATCCTTTCTGCTGTTGGTAGAACTGTCTTTTGCTTGGCAACACTGAACTGCTGTGCAATGCTGCTGCGGGCTGTCTGGAGACTGTTGTCAGGCTCCTGCACACAGGGCAAACACTGCCATCCTTGTGATATGAGCTCTTCCCAGCTCACATACGTGTTGCGAACCTTAGTCACAGAACTGCTTTAAAAGCACTCTAGAAATCTCCAGATGAAAGTAATTATGGAGGTGTGAAATTATAATCTCCAAGGAGTAAACTCGTGTGAATAAGTTTACAATTCATGTATACATAAGTGTACATTCTAGTATTTTGATTATAAAATACCACCCTAAAGATAGCAAATAATTTTTCTCTACTCAAGTTTGCAAAAGCCACATTTTTTTCCATCTAGAAATAATGTTTCCTGCGGTGGCCACAGAATTTAAGCTGGAAAAGTATTTATACATTGACATGCTGAAGTCACACAACAACATGGAAAAAGTAACATCTGTAGGAGTTCCACCATTTTACTAGGTGAAAACATTCAGGGTTTGGGAGACCCAATTTCAATTTCTTTTTTGTACTATATGGATTTTCAGTCTGTGTTTGAAGTCTCTGAATAGGGCTCTAAACTCTGTAATTACAGTGGTTCACATGGGCTTCTCTTAGTCTCTATTAATGCTATTTTCTCTTCTGAATATTCGTTAGTAGAGGGACTGAAACCCTGTCATCTCCTGAAGTAGTAACTTACCATTAGCACAGAGTGGCATTTTTGTGTTTTGGGGGTTTGGGTTCTTTTTTCAGAGAGCCGGAAAGCAGGGCATATTAATTTACTAGTTATTGGATAATCTGAAATGATGTCCTTTTATATGTTCTCCATGAGCTGTTCTACTTTCTGTAAAATTATTTAAGTGTTAACAGTGGCTTCCTGGGAAGTGCGGCACCTGTGTATAACATCTGTTCTGGAATTCATTTATTTATTTGTAGAAGTGGAAAAGCATCAAGAGAAAACACTGAATTAGGTTATCATTTAGTGATTATAGCTCGGCAAATCCCTAGAAATTAAGAAATGGTAGGTTCAAATTTCCTCAGGGAGAGTAAAAAATTGAATGGCATTCCTCCTATCCTGATAGGATGCCCAACCTCTCTGTTACTCAACCGTAAATGCTACCATCTGCAGCAATTTCGTGAAACCAGCCCTTCATTCTCTTCATTCTTCATGTCTGCTCCAAAATGGAATATTTTATTTTGGCTCAGAGAAAAGCAATTTTGTCCAAATTCTCATTTTGGGAAGAAAAAGCTACAACATTTCAGTGTTAATTCAATCCATTTTTTCTAAATGGGGTTCATGAATGGCAATGAAGGAGAGAGGAGCAGCATTGATTTGTGTGTCCCAATCTAATTCTCTTAAAGGTTAATTTTTTTTTCCCTTAAACAACTAGAAAACAAAATATTTATTTATTTTTTCAGAACACGAACAAGAATGAAAATCAACACACAGTAAAAATTGCTATTTAGAGGAAGAGAATTCTATCTACTTCCTCACAAGTAGTGCTGTCTAAATCCTTTTACACAAGATACCTGAAATGCTTACAGTGCTTTGCAGGGCTCTTTCACTAACTCATAAACACAGAGGAAATAAGAAAAACATCAGTAACAGACTAAGGCAGCAGTAATGAACTGTGGAGTCAAGCTGCTGATAACAACAGGAGTTTAATATTAGCCATTAACCTCTACAACATCCCTGCATCCAACTTGGAACCAGCTCTCCGAAAATGTTACCTTCCCTATTTATATGCAATCCAAGAGAAATATTCACTTCTGAAGTTCTTGCAATTACAAATTCTAATTTTGGTTAAGACTGTTGAGAATGAAAGAACTGAAGTAATTGTAAAGCTTAAGATGTATGAATGCTCAAAATTTTGCAAGCATTTTTTTTGTGGAAGAGTTTGTCACATTTGTGCAGACATACGATTTCTCCTGCAGAGACTGTAGGCCACCTTGAATAGTAAAAGATGGATTTCTGAACTGCAGGAGGCAGGGAAGTGCATGGATAGCTGAAACTTCGAGCAAATTCTTCAGTTAACTGTGTAACTAAAATTAAACTGGTTATATGCTGTTGCGGACTACTGGTGTCTCAATCTTCGGGGATCACAACCCAGAAGGTTGTTGTGATCTTCCTCGTATATCAGAAGGCTTTATCACACTCCAAAGGTCCTTGTCACAACCAAAGGCTTCCAACAGAGAGCTTCAAGATGCTGCTCTCCAGGGGCTCCTATCACTCCAGTCTCCAGGAGGGAACTGCCCCACTCCCTCTTGGGAGTGCCCCACCTTTATTCATCCATGAGTCACGTGGTTTCCGGCTGACCAACGTGACTCACAGCACCTGTCCTAACAAGGCACAGGTGCTTTCTATTGTAGCAGCCAGGAGCTCCCCCGACAGCCAGGAACTCCCCCGACAATATGCAAGTACAAACTCTTCACACTTCAAGAAAAATACATTTTTGGGGGTGGCAGGGTAAAGAAAAGGAGAGAGACTAAACTTTTCCTCCAGTAACATGTTTTAAACAGCTCTAGGTCAAATTTTCAAAATACTTTTTCTAACTCCTATGGTGGCTTGAGTTTCCATAACCAGAGGTGGCCAGGTTTGTCAGGAAGAGGTGATCTGTTTCATTAAACAGAGTTCACCTTCCTCCAGCTTTATCAGACAGGCTTCTGGGAACACAGTACACAGTACATACTGGTTGGTCTAATACAATAAGGACAACAAAAATGCAAAAATAATGTTGTTTCTCACAAAATACTGCCTTGCATTTATCTTTACATTGTTGTGGATACAAATAACATTATTGCTATGATAATAACACCCAGGGTGTGTGGTTTTTTTTCCAGTTTTGGAGTTTCTAAAAGCTCTAATTGATTCCTCTGGACGAACTCAACTCTTTGATCCCTTATTATGCTTACTGCTCAGTAAATTCAGATTCCCTAATCTCAATTATTCTGAAAGATCTGGAAAATATGCACAAAATTATCTGTTTTATCAGGTGTAATATTCAAACGACTTTTTAGTTCCTTTTGTTCCTAAATTTTATGTTCTGTATTTAGAACCAGAGGAATCTGTGGGATGTTCTTTAGATTCTGTGAATATTTGAAAGCCTTTCTTCAGCCCACTAATGGTCTTTGAGAGGGTTTCACATTATCTCATAACTTTGTCGTCTTAAATCACTGCAGTGTTTTAATCACAAAATCTAAACAAAGCAACAACACCACCAAAAACAAAACCACAGAAAACGTCCCCTAGAAGTGCTGCAGTGACTTTGTAATGTAATTAATTTTTAATTCATTGGTAATGTAAGCACTACTCCTATCCTCTTATCTTACAAAGTTCTTTTCAAAATGGATCACAATACTAAAGGAAAACTAACAATAGCACTTCAACATGACTAAGATTGTCTAGCTCCTATTTCTTCTCCAGCTAATTTCTCTCCTTTGAGGGGATGGTAGGAACAATTTTTTGAAATGCTGAAAAAGCAGGAAAAGTCTTCAAGCAGGAGTTGTTGGAAGCAGAGAGAAACTGAAACAAAAAAAAAACCCAAACCTCCAAACTCACAACAAAACAAATATCTACTTAACAACACATCTATATTCGTCCATCCCATGCATTTAATTAAATTGTGTTCTTCATGCTTAGATACAGAAAATAAAGTCTTAAATTTAGAAAGAAATAAATCAAACCAAACTACTTCTATGTGAGTTTCAGTACCAAGGGGAAAAAAAGATATTCCTTTCAAATTTGGAAACGTTAGGGTTCTTCATCATATTAGATTGTGGTTCTACACCACCGTCTCTTCTCTCAACATTGTCTTTTCCTACTTTTGTGTCTGATCATGAGAAAAAGTTTTATTTCAAAGACTATTTCACAGCACTTTGTAGATTCCATCTTCTCAATCAGACTGATTTGTCTCTGTCATTTGTTGACTAGCCTGAGTTCCTTCCTAAGCTAAGTTTTACTTAATGGAATTTGTTGACAACCATAAGCATGTATTGCACATTTACAACAGGATATTGTTCAACTGATTCAAGTCAAAATAATACTATGACTTTAGGCTGTCCTAAAAAAAAATGGAAACAAGATTTAAACAAGTAAAGATTTTGGGAATCTTTTCGCATGACTTCACCTTCGTCATCCTTAAAATCACTCAAATTTTGTAGTTTTCGCCTCAGAAAGAAGAGAGCACTAAACCCAAAATCAAACGCTTGCGTGCTAGGACATTTGCATTCACCATAGTCAAAGAGCTGAAGCTTGAAAAAATGTCCAATACTTAAAATACGGAGATAAACTAAAAGAGTTTGCATTATTATGAAGATGATGCGTACCATGTTTTTTAGCACAATTTTACTATCAGGTGTAAGACTTGATGGCAAAAGTTCAGTTTCTTTAAATATAGTGAAAAAAGGAGTGTCATTCTCTTGGGTAAAAAGTAAACCAACACAAGACACTATTAAGAATAATGAAAATCTGTTAGTTGGCATGTTTACAGTACATTGAAAGCACAATAGCACATATTGAAAGCCACTTCAACTTCTACATTATAAACTTATGAACTCTTGCTAAAATCATTTGCATATTTTTAGATCTCCAGGAAATACCATCACCAAGATGTGTAGTTAATGATAAAATCACAACTTTCCATTTTGATGTCTTACTCAAAATTTTGTTTCTTTTAAAGAAATAAAATACTACATGTCACTTATTGGGATTCAAAAAGGGTAACTAAATTCCTTACAATTATTTGGCTTTTCATGCTCAGAAGTCCATATTGTAACTGCAGTCATACAGGGAGAAAACATGGGGGAAACCTCCCAGAGCACCTCTGGTTAATATGATAGAAAGCAGAGGAAATGTATAACAAGGCTCCTTTCACATATCCATCTTCCACTGAAAAACAGAAAGGGTATAAATTATCAGTTCCCCATTAAAATTTCAGAAACCAAGAGTTAACGTAACAGGCAAAGGTTTTAGCAACATATGCACTCTCTATTTGCTGCTTCTTTCACACAATACTATCTCCTCCATGCCTGGATATTTTTTTCATATCCTTTCCAAAAGCTAGTAATAATAAAAAAGCCTTATGTCAGAATTCAGGAAACTGCTTGGAATGTATAAGTAGAATATTTTTCTTTTATACAGGCCACAACTACATCCCAATTAATTGCTATTATTCTCACTTGATTAAAAGGCTTTAACATGCTATTTTTTTTCAAAATTGATGCTGAAAATCATTGACATGAGCAGACCACTGCCATTGGGGTGATGAACTGTGTAGGAATTTGACAAGAGAAGTCACTTCAATGAAAATAAGCTATTATGGTTTTTTAAACCTCAAATCTACACTGTTAAAAACAGACACCTTGCTCTCCCACAGCCTACTTACTTTTTTCATTTTCAAATATTATTATTTTGTTTTCATCGTCCTTTTACTGAAGATCCTTCCCTGTGTCTCTACGTCTTCACCTCTTCAGGTTGCTTTTATTTTCTCTTTCCTTTTATCACTGTCTCCCTTTTTGATCTCTCTCTTTATGCTTCTACCTAGTAAAGCACAATGACTGTGAACTCCTCCTGCAAGTCACTACTACCTTTCAGCAGATGGCACTGTTATTTAGTCTAACTAGCAGGGCAAGATAATTAACTTTAAAACCTTCTTAAACAATAAAATACAGACTCTTTTAAAACTGCATTTCCGCCTTATACACAAAAACAGTGACAAAACTAGTGAAAAAAATAGAAAATTATTTTCAAAACATGAATGTGGTAAAAATACATTATTACATGCAAACCTCTTTTAATGGGGCTCTGGAACCATTTAACGATCTGCCACTCTTCCTTTCTTAACAAACAACAAAAAATAATTTTTGGGGTGAATTTATAGCATTTACACAGCATCATTGCCCTACAATCCAAACAATTTATTTTAATTTTGTTGGTATGGTTGCTTACACGTGTCTGCAAAGGACTGCCACGAGCGTGATCCCCCTGCCCGTATGTGATAACAGGCTCTGTCCAGCACCAGCAGCCCGCCGGGGTCTGCACTGCAAGTTCCCATAGATGTCCAGGGAGTCCAGTGGAGAACAAGCAAGTGCTCTGCCAGTGCTGTCAGGAAAACATGCAACTTCTGTCAGCTCCAATTACAAGGAGAAGATGAATCACATCTCTTAACTCTGTCCCCAGTGGCACTCCGGCTGCTGGAAGGCAGCTGTGTGAGCAGGAGTTTCTCCAGGCTGCTGCCAGCCCCACTGTTTTCCCAGCAGCTCCCTTCTGAGGATCCCTGGTGTGCAAAACCATATTCTACCAGTGTTCTCGGACTGATCCATGCACTTCTACTTGCAGGTTGCTCCCATGACCTCTCTGTTACAGTTTGCACTGGCTAATTTACCTCTAACACATCCTATAGCCTTTCAGATTCAGTTGCCTTTCATCTTCTTGCCATAGCAAGCTGCTAATGGTGAGGCTGATGAAATTTTTTCAGCCCTTAGACTATTACTCACTGCTGCTCTTCCGCCAGTAGGGAAAGAGCACTCTCGCCTATCTCAATCCTCCTAAATATTTTTTTCTGCTTTCAACTCCAGGATCCTGTCCTAATTTCCTTTGCTCCAACTATCACCTTCCAGTGCATCACAGTTTCTAAACATCATCTGTCTTTTCCCACTTGCCATTTTAATTGCATTTTTTTCTATGCTTTTAGTCTCATCTCTGCTTCTCATTCCTTTCAGTGTTCTGTCTTTTTCTTCTTCCCTTGACTATCAAGCCATCTTCTCAAGTCATAGTCCGCCATCTCACAGGTATTCACATAATTAAGCCCAATGAAGCTGTCAAGTTTTGTACACCATTTGACTATGAATGAAGGTACAGAAACATAGCCTTTTTAGATGCTCTACTTTTATTTCTATAAGACTTACTGCTGCTATTTCCGTGCCATCCATAAACCTTACATAGCTCCTTTCAATATTTCATGCTTCCTGGTGCATGTTAATGCCCCATCCCTGTCAATGTATTTCCATTGTCCACTTTCTACTCACTGAACAGTACCCAAAGCTTTTCATCCTTTCTTCATGTTTCTTTAAATTCCCTTGAAAAATTCTTAGATTTCTACACATTTTTGTCTGCTTGCTTAATAATTAAAAAATCTTATAAATCCATGAATTTCAGATCTGATTTTCCTAGTCATTCTTTCACTCAGATAAGATTCTACAAATCTTTTTAGCACAAGTAACTCATCACAAGCTCCTTTTAGCAAGCCTTAATTCTTACTCCAAATGTTCTGTTGATATTACTTTCCAGTCTTGCTAAAGGGAGAAAGTTAATACTGGAAAGCTTCCAAGTAGATCAAACTGGGGAAAGGGTGCCAAATGAACCTGGGAGCAGATATGTGGATGTGTGAGTGCTATGAAAAATATTTAGATTTCAGTAAGTATACAAGTACTAGATGATAAAAAATTATTTTAATTCTGCTAATATTTTTATTTAAACATTGTATTTGTCCTGGTAACATGGTAATATAAACATCAGGTTTTCATGAGGTTGTCAATTAATGTAATTAACAAGTAAGAGTATCGTATTACAGATGAAGTTGTTTTCCAAATCACATCATTCAATGCCTGTTAGAATACTTTTACGATATTTAAACATTATTTAAATATGAATTATGGTAGTATTCTATTATCTCCATTGCTTAAATAATTCTTTGCTTGTCAGAAGAATTTTATTTTTCTGGATTAAAATGAACAAAAATAATATGGACACTGAGAGATGAATGAAATTACTAAAAATTTAAAATAATCTAACTTGCTGGCTGAAAAAAAAAAAATTATCTGTTCGATCAGAGCTGAACAGTAACTGTCCTCTTACTGAGCTAGCAAGGCAGAAGACATGGAAAATGTGGATGAAAAATGTGACTTCTATTTTTTGAATCAGCCAGGAGATAACACATGTCAACAGTCTCATTTATTGTTAAGTGTTATTGTTCTTTTGTGACATGAAATGTGTAAGATTTTAAAATATTTAGCATTTCAGAAATACATTTCAACAACAGTGTGGAGAAATCTGATTTGTGTTCTTTGCTTAAATAAATCATCTAGATGTGAATAAGGATGTTAGCTGACAAGTTTTTGACTAAGCAAATTAATTTAAACTCTGTGAAGTTGCCATTCTTACATTGCTTTGTGCTTTCATTAAAAATACTGCCTTAATGCCAAAATACTTGTTGTTTGAAAACAAAATGCATTTTAAGATAAAAACTCTAAAAGCTTAATATTTTTGAAACATTTTGCTGTAAATCTCAAAGGGACATATTCAAATTATTTTGTCAGTTCCTTTGTGTGGAAAAATAATTTTTACCCTTCCTTTATCCCTTCCACAGCTGATCTAAATTGCTTAATTACAGGTCAGAGTTTTGATGTTTGGCATTCTTTGACTCAAACATCCCAGCATCCTGTTCTGGCCAAAACCAGAACACCACCTGCTCCAAGAGGAGCAGTCATATACAAAGGAAGACTTTATTTACATATTGAAGAAGAAGTAGAAAACATAACAGAAACAGATGCACTTTTTTAATATTATGTAACAACCTGTTTTATGACATACATAGAAAACTATTTAAACAACTGAAGTACTTCACAGGTATTTGCATGTCATGAATATTACACATCTCTACCATAGATTTTATTTGATTTAAATTCTGGAATCTTGTTGGAGTGCTTATTTTTACCCATGTTCTTTCTCTTTGACTTAGTCTTATCATTCATGGGAAGAAAAATTCTCTCTACCCTAGTGGAACAACAAAACTTGTTACAAGTAACAATCCTTAAACTTTAGGAAATGCTCTGGAGTATCTGAGTCTTTTTTTAATAACCTGAAAATTCTTCTACATATTTCTTCTGTCTACCTTTTCTCTGCTGTAATATTGCAGGAGCTGTCATGCAGTTTTGAGGCAAGATGGTATTCCAACAATTTTTGGTGGTTGCAAATAACAGTTTTTAAAAAGATTAATTTTGTCCTTTAACACATAGTCAGGGAGAACTATCCTTGTCACACATCCTTGACTCTTAAAATCCCGTTATTGCTTTACAAGAAAATGGAACTCCTTTAAACTAATAATGTTAATTTTTCGTAATATTAAAGATTATGTTCTGTAACTTCTTTCTTCTCATTTTCGATGGAGGATATTAAATCTGAAGTAAAATATCCTTATCTGTGGTAGAACATCTGACATGAAATGAATTAGTGCATAATAGTAATACATTTACGTATTATTTATGTATTTATCAGTGCAATAGTAATACATACTTAAGCAAGTTTTCCCTGTTGCACTTTTGACAGTAGCACTCTATGCATCTAGAACAAATATTTTCTAAATATTTTATTCACTTATCTAAGAGGAAAAACCGGTTTTAGGGCGCTATGTTAAATAAGATACTGGGTTTGCATACATCTAAGAAAAGGAGGAAAGCATTTAAACGTAACAAAACTTTGGTTTTGCTTATCAGATTATATTTAACTATTGGAGTTTCTTCTGAGAAAATGTATGGCTAAAGCATAGGCAACAGAATACCATATTTCAGAAGCACTGAAGACTATCAGCATTTTTATTTTCATTATAAAAATGAATTCCAATATTAAAGTTAGTTTTTTATTAGATGCATGGATGGCAACTCATTTACTGATGCTATAAAATTACTTCCCAGCTATAATAATGTAGTTAGATAAGGTGTATTTTAATTAGTTCAGATATGTTAAATTGGAAGTAAGGGAAGACACCAATTTGGATACATTCACAGTTAAGTCTATCTCTAGTAGGAGGACTGCAATTTATTCACATGATCGAATACAAAAAGTAAAAGCTTTTTCAGGACAATTAATAATTGACTGAGGAATCTAGTTCTAAAAATTCTGAAGGAAGCATACGGTAAGGAATCTGTTACAGTAATTATAGTGGCATCAGTTAAATAATTACTGCATTGAATAATAGCTATACAGAATATACTGTACCAGAGCAAAGTATATGCTTACAGCTATCAACTGTGTTTTATAATGAGCTTTCTCCATGGCAATATGGGAATTTCAAAGCTTGCTCCCACTTTCTCTTTGGCTTAACTTTCCGCAAGGAGATTGTTAGATGCAATTTTAGATCAAAAAATAAAATGCCCTGGAGCCCTGGATGCCAGTGGAGATTTATGGCAGGCTGACCAGAATCTCCAGAGTTTTCAGTGAGATTTGGAAGACTTTACTGGTATTTTATTAGATAAGTTTCCAATGCCAGTAGGATTCTTTGTAATGCTGATGAATTGCTTCAGTGTGACAGGACTAGTAAGCCTGTAACATGTTCATACAATCCACGGGGAAGAAGTGCAAGAGCTTTCATGAAGCTGATGCAAAAGTGCCCAGTGAACAAACACAATAAAGGACTTTACATGCTCAGGAGAAATTCGTATTAGGAATTCTTGGACAATGCACATAAAGAGATTTAGCTCTGTAACTCAAATGGGCAATGAACAGTTTACTGAGATAAATTCTCTGGTTAAGCCCAGTAGTCATGCTAGGCCAGTGCATTTTTAATTTCCCAAGGTAAATTAGCACTCTGCCTTTACCTCTGCATTCCTATTGTCCAGCCTTTTTTTTTTTTCTAAAGAGCAGTTAGTAGTAGTGTTAGGTCTCTGCTGATATTCTAAGGCTTTGAGTACTTTCTTGTTGCATATATCTCCAGAAGCAGCAATAGTTAAGGCATTTCTGCAAAGATTTGTGGCAGAGCACAGTTTTCATAGATTTCATAGATTTTCTAGGTTGGAAAAGACCTTAGAGATCATCCAGTCCAACCGTCCCTAATCTCCCATTAAACCATATCCCTAAGTAGCTCATCCACCCTTTTCTTAAACACGTCCAGGGATGGGAACTCAACCACCTCCCTGGGCAGCCTATTCCAGTGGCTGACAACCCTTTCAGAGAAGAAATTTTTCTAAAATCCAACCTGAATCTCCCCTGACTAAGCTTATACCCATTTCCTCTTGTTCTATCACCCATCACTAATGTAAAGAGCCCTTCCCCCACCTCCCCACCATTCCTTCTCAAGTATTTGTAGGCTGTAATCAGGTCTCCCCTCAGCCTCCTCTTCTCCAGGCTAAACAGCCCCAACTCCCTCAGCCGCTCCTCATAAGTTTTATTTTCCAGCCCCTTGACCAGTTTAGTCGCCCTTCTCTGGACCCGCTCCAGGAGCTCAATATCTCTCTTAAAGCGAGGGGCCCAAAACTGGACACAATATTCCAGGTGCGGCCTCACCAGTGCCGAGTACAGGGGCAGGATCACTTCCCTGCTCCTGCTGGTCACACTATTCTTGATACACGCCAGTATCCCATTGGCCTTTTTGGCCACCTGGGCACACTGCTGGCTCATACCAAGCCGGTAGTCAACCAACACCCCCAGGTCCTTCTCCGCCAGGCAGCTCTCCAGCCACTCTTCCCTGAGCCTATAGGGATGCTTGGGGTTTTTATACCCCAAGTGAAGGACTCTGCACTTGGCCTTATTAAAGCTCATGCCATTGGCCTCAGCCCAATGATCCAGTCTGTTCAAATCCCTCTGAAGGGCCTCCCTACCCTCAAGCAGATCGACACAGCCTCCCAGCTTGGTGTCGTCCGCAAATTTACTGAGGGCACATTCAATCCCCTCATCCAGGTCATTGATAAAGATGTTAAACAGAACCGGACCCAGCACTGAGACCTGGGGAACCCCACTGGTGACCGGCCTCCAGCCGGATTTAGCCCCATTTACCACCACTCTTTGGGCCCGGCCATCCATCCAGTTTTTAACCCAAAGGAGGGTGTGCCTATCCAGGCCAGCAGTTTGTTCA
Source organism: Tauraco erythrolophus (assembly GCF_009769465.1). NCBI lineage: Eukaryota > Metazoa > Chordata > Aves > Musophagiformes > Musophagidae > Tauraco > Tauraco erythrolophus. The sequence goes on along the minus strand of NC_141465.1, from coordinate 45,170,059 downwards.
CGTTGGAAGCAAGAAACATTGATACAATAAAAGTATAGACCTGTATGTGTTCTCTTGCCTCAGGAATATCTGAATATTGCTTGATGTCCAGTGGTCAATGGTTTCAACACATCCGTGGTTTACCTTCTTCCCTACGTTTCTAGCTTGCAGTTTCCTTAGTTTCTGTATCTACAGCAGTCAGCAATAGCTCCTTTCTTGCTCAGGAACCACCAGTTTCTTGGCTGACTCCCTGATCAGCTACAACAGTGTTTGGAGACTGTACCTATGCTATGGGCAGGGCTTTCCTTACAAAGCATCCTGCTCCCTGAGTGCAGTTGTTGCAGCCAGAGGAGGATGTGGGGTTGCTCTGTATCCTGGCATTCCTCAACTCCCTTCCCATAGGAGCTCCCAGGCACCTCTCAGCAGGGAGATGTGAGGGCACTGGGGCCGCAGGGAGCAACCCATAGCAGAGCTTCACTATGGGATGTGTCAGTGTGAGGATCAGGATGGGCTTCAGGTAGAACACCATTTAGCGGCCTTTCTGTCTGCTTCTCCTCCTCTTTTCCTTAAATTTATATTTAAAATGATTTAGTCTGAAGATTAACAATGTGCCCTCATTTGCTTACCAGAAAAGCTTTCCTAACTGGTGTCAGGAAAAGTATAAAAATAATAAAGAAAAGGAAGACAAGTTCTGCACTCAGTTTATATGTGTAGTGTCACATAGGTAATTAGAAAGTCTTTATATGTTGCCTGAGACTGCTGCTGCTTCTCAGTTCAGGAGAACTCAGATTGTACTACTTATCCTCACAGGACTTTCTCCTAATTTTGCCACTTCATCACTGGACATCAATGTAGCTTACTTTGTGCACCTTCCATTTACCATTAAAAAGTATATCTTCCTGATCTGGCAAAGGGAAGGAACTGTATGCTATCACAGAAAGGGTATGGGGCTAAGTACGAATCCAAAGCTCAAAATTCCCTCCCTTCTCTTGTAAATAAGTGTAATGCAACTAGTGTTGAGACGAGGATGAAAGAGCAGATCTTCAGTAATAAAAGACAAAAGACTTCTCTAAAGCAGTGTTCAAGGGAGGTCAGGGCATAGCAGTTAAGAAACTTTCATCCTCTGTTCTTTCAAATAGGAAATTAAATTCCACCAAAATTAGGTTTTGGGCAAATGGTTGAGTCCATTCTTTGTGTTTCTGTGCTTTCCTTTGTCATAAAAATGGACAAGAAAGTCTCTATTTACGTCTCAGTTTAAGGTTGAGTTATTTGCACTAAAATCTCTTGATTTGACAAAGCAAACATTCATCTGGTCTATCTGACAATCATCTGTTTCTGAACAATCATGAGATTTCACAGAAGATGTGGACTGTCTCGTCTCTGCTAAGGGCGCATCCCTTTGGCTGCATGGTACCTGCTGTGAAAGTCAGCACAGCTCTGCTGTGCTGCCCAGCTGACCCACACACAGTGTTTTGTGGAAAGATAGTTCACTGATGGAGAACACGCTCAGTGCATCCTGTGCAATAATGGGGAAGGGTATCCTTACAGCTAGAAAGAGAAGCAGCTTAAAGAATTGACCGAACTTGCCACTACCACGCAGTAGCAACCAACATAAAAAAGCTTCACTGGCCTCTAAAAAGTCACAGAATCAGATCCATTCTAACAGTCCAACACAGATTTTTGTTAAAATGCAGGAGATAGACGTTTTCATTCCCTGTAGTTATCCGGTCTCATTTTCTCTCCCTTTCCAGCTAGCCCTCCTTCTCCTCCTGCACACACCAGTCAGGCACAATTACACAAACTTAACTGATAGTTCAAGTCAAAGAGCAAACCAGCACATAAATCCTTAGCACAATTCTCTCTGGTGACACAAGAAACACGAAAATACACCTCTTCACAGTTATCAACTTCTAAAAGGCAACAGGCTTTGTTATTTTAAATTTACAAGAAAAATATTTAAACACTTCTAAAACCAACTTGTCTTTAAACATTATTTTTTCCATGTATAAAGCCACATATTTGTGTGGACATATGTGTATATATACACACACACAAGAAATGCTCTCCGTGCCAAAATACTTTGGTCCGAGCCAAGTCAATTTTAGACACACCAAAGCGGTAACATGGATTGAATCAGAGTCAGCAAATTCAAGATTTCAGAGTCTCAGGGTTGATAAATGCAGCATGATGAATAAATTAATTTTATATTATTCTTAAAACATGAAAATGAATGCATCAACAAATGAAACTGCAACAGAGAGATATAATTTGCTGTCTCAGTTCAGTTAAATTAATGGAAGAGTCATACAAAGAATGATAGGACTAAACAGTTTGAAATTACTTCATGAATGTTAAAGGCCGACCCAAAAGTGTGCATCTAGCAGTTTCAATAGCTGTACTTAAGACTACAGAAAAAAAAGCTTTTACTAAAATATAGATATGTATTTATGATGATGAAAGTATCTCAAGGGATTTGATACTTGAAAGGGATTTGATACTTTGAAACCCTCATCAAGGGCGTCGATTTTGCGGTTTGTGGTTTTGGTTTTGTTTTCATTTCTTTAAATTTTATTTTTAGGGGAAAGAGAGGGACTAGACTCTTACTTCTCATTGCAGTATCTCTCTCTTCAATCTCAAAAGTTATCTCACTTTCAAAGCCTTCAAAATTCTCTTGCAGTTAGCTTCTTTCCAACTCAGTAACCAACCTGCCTTTCTCCTTACACCATTTTCTGTAACATCAAACACTAGCTACTTGTTTTCATATTTGTATAAGTCCCTTCCTGCTTGTCCTTCTTTTAGTTGTATCTCATTATAAAAAGATAAACTCACATGACTCACTGGAGTTTGAACATAACATTTTTTGGTAATTTTTCTTATTTTTCAATTATCCTTGTATTTACTCTTTCCTGCTGACAGTTTTTCTATAAAAATCTATGTAGTCATTTAATTCTTTTTGAAATCCGTAAGACTCTATCGGTAAGTTGCCTTTTGCTACAAACTTAAGACTCTACGCATAAACATAGGACTTCTTACTGAAAGTGTATTGGATTTTGGTTCATTACCAGTGCTATTGTCAACTCTGATCTGTGCTTTGCTGTTATTACATTTGGCAAAAATCTCTTCCTTATCTATATTTCCTCATTCAGTATCAGTCATCTCCTTCATTCACCTGTGTTAAGGTACCAATTTAAATCATCTGCAGTTTGGGATAACACATCATAATATTTTTCTCATTCCGGTTTACAGAATTGGGTTTATAATATTCCAATTAAATCAAGGGGAAATGTTTTCTGATTCCACAAAAAAAAAAATCATAGCACTTTTTTGAAAGTCTACTTATTATCCTTTTTTCAGTACTGAAGTTAGAGCTAGTGTTTGTAAAGGACTGTAAACAGAATTCAACTTTACCTTTCTCAAATTTATTGCTTCTATCAGTGAATTTTTTAGAAGGAAACCATAAACTTCTCTGTCACACATACTGCACATGACATTTTTACCTCTTTTCCTTCATTAAAATAAAAAAAGGCAACTAGTTCAGCTGCTTGTGCCTACATAGGGCATTGCTAGCACAAAAGGTGCTCTCGGGTACTTTCTTAGCAGTATACATTAAATCCTCTCATTTACAAAAAAAAAAAAAAAAAAAAGCTAAAAGTTCTTAGAGGAGGACAGAACGCAGGAGGTACCAGATGTCTCCTGGAGCCACTTTTGTTTGGGTCTGAACATCCATAAACTATCAATGAAACTCAGGCATGAGGCTATCCATTAATAACCCAAACTAATGAATTAGAAAGAGTGACACTACAACTAGGAAAGGATTAACTGTTTTTTCTGCTTTCCATGCTAATTAATTTCAATATAGTCAATTCATATGAGGAAGTGGATTGTTCACAGGAAGCAGCTGTACTGTCTCTCATTACAACTACCAGTTAAGTTCCTTTATAAAGTATACTTTACTGCTAAGATTCCACACACCTTATTATTCATTTGCAAGTGAGAAAGATTTTTTGATGTCAGAATTCCAATTAAAAGAATTTTCTGGGTAAACAGCAAGTCTTACTGCTTACCAAACATCCATATGTGCCTTTCTGCATATAAACCTTCACAAAATCATTCACACAGTTCAAACTAATCGGGAAGTTGTTCAACTCAAAGCCCAAAGTATCTGGTTGAAGAGATAAATCATCACTTGTCTTAGAATAAGTGTTGTCAGTCATTCTGTAAAAATACATACTTCCTGGTGTTTTTTACTTTCTCCTCCTCTCCTTATTAGTTTCAAACGGGCAAGAGGAAAAATATTCTGTACTTGAAGACCAGGTTCGAGAACATCTGAGGAACTTGAAGGTGCACAAGTCCATGGGACCTGATGAGATCCATCCGCGGGTCCTGAAGGAACTGGCGGATGAAGTTGCCAAGCCACTGGCTATTGTATTCGAGAAGTCGTGGCGGTCTGGCGAGGTCCCCGATGACTGGAAGAGAGGGAACATAACCCCCATTTTTAAAAAGGGGAACAAGGAGGACCCGGGCAACTACAGACCGGTCAGCCTCACCTCTGTGCCTGGCAAGGTCATGGAGCAGATTCTCCTGGGAACCATGCTAAGGCACATGGAGAGCAAGGAGGTGGTGGGTGACAGCCAACATGGCTTCACCAAAGGCAGATCGTGCCTGACCAACTTGGTGGCCTTTTACGATGGGGTGACAGCATCGGTGGACAAGGGTCGACCAATGGATGTCATCTACCTGGACTTGTGCAAAGCTTTTGACACTGTCCCGCACGACATTCTTCTCTCTAAATTAGAGAGGCATGGGTTTGATGGATGGACCACTCGGTGGATAAGGAATTGGCTCAATGGCCGCACTCAGAGAGTAGTGGTCAACGGCTCAATGTCCAAGTGGAGACCGGTCACAAGTGGCGTCCCTCAGGGGTCCGTGTTGGGCCCGGCCCTCTTCAACATCTTTGTCGGCGATGTGGACAGTGGCATGGAGTGCACCCTCAGCAAGTTCGCCGATGACACCAAGCTGTGTGGTGCCGTCGACACGCTGGAAGGGAGGGATGCCATCCAGAGGGACCTTGACAGGCTGGAGAGGTGGGCCCGTACCAACCTCATGAAGTTTAACCAGGCCAAATGCAAGGTCCTACATCTGGGTCGTGGCAATCCCAGGCATAAATACAGACTGGGTGGTGATTGGATCGAGAGCAGCCCTGAGGAGAAGGACTTGGGAGTACTGGTGGACGAGAAGCTCAATATGAGCCGGCAATGTGCTCTTGCGGCCCAGAAGGCCAACCGCGTCCTGGGCTGCATCAAGAGGAGCGTGGCCAGCAGGTCGAGGGAGGTGATTCTCCCCCTCTACTCTGCCCTCGTGAGACCTCACTTGGAGTACTGCGTCCAGTTCTGGAGTCCCCAACATAAGAAGGACATGGACCAGTTGGAGAGGGTCCAGAGGAGGGCCACGAAGATGATAAGAGGGCTGGAGCACCTTTCCTATGAGGACAGGCTGAAAGAGTTGGGGCTGTTCAGCCTGGAGAAGAGGAGGCTCCGGGGTGACCTTATAGCGGTCTTCCAGTACCTCAAGGGGGCCTACAGGAAAGATGGGGAGAGGCTGTTCAGGAGGGCCAGTTATGATAGGACAAGGGGTAATGGTTTTAAAATAGAGGGAGGTAGGTTCAGGTTGGATATTAGGAAAAAATTTTTTACTATGAGAGTGGTAGAACACTGGAACAGGTTGCCCAGAGAGGTGGTGGATGCTCCATCCCTGGAGACGTTCAAGGCCAGGTTGGACAAGGCCCTGAGCAACCTGATCTAGTTGGAGATATCCCTGTTCCTTGCAGGGGGGTTGGACTAGATGACCTTTGAAGGTCCCTTCCAGCCCTAACCATTCTATGATTCTATGATTCTATGATTCAGTTTACAGAAGACCCGTTCTGTTGACTTTAAGTCACTCCGCTAGGTCTGTTTCTCCTCCTAGGCTTTTCCTGAGGGAAAACACATGAACCCTTGAGAGGAGTTTGGCACAGCTGGTAGCTATGACAAGAAGAGTTCAGGCTTCAGAAAAAGCCAGCTTGTTGGCTGCCAAATCCAATTATTGCTTTATTAAATGTGCATATGTCTGGAATAATGAATACATTAATTTTTATTAATATGTTTAAAAAATTGAAATGACAGCTAAATCATTCAATATCTCTTGTTATGTATTTCAATTTCAACATTTTTTTCTGTATTCCTTCGTATTAATGCTTATAATCAATTATAATTTAAAAAAACCCACAAAAACCCTGTTGCTTGCATTATAACACTAATCCAAAATGCTTAATAGAAATGTATAAACAGCCTAGTGTATGTTAAAGCACTTAGATCAAAACTTGCTGATTTTCCTGACCCTTACTTTGAAAATAGCTAGTAGAGGGGCTTTTATAAAAACAAACAAAACCCAACCAGAGGTTTTGAGTGTTTTTACTCTCTGAGTGTATTTGTTGTCTCTGAAAGTACAAGAAGTTGAATTACTAAGAACCGTGTGTTTGTAATATACACACAAAAATGATGATAATGTATTTTCTTCGAATACAAAGTTCACATTAAAAATAACAATATTATATTGACTATTGGATTCTTTCTCATTAGAATTCTAGCTGTAATTTTTGTAGCAATTTTTGAGGTCACACTAAATTTCAAGTTGCTTTTTTTAATTTGTTTTTTAAATATTTACACTCCCTTTGAACTTTTACCACAATTAAAGTTTCATTACAATCACCCCTTTTACTAGAATCTTTAATCTTTTATTTGCAAGAAGCTCACTGAAGTGGCAAAATCCCAAACAGAATACAGATATATGTATATATATAAGTGCATTTTTCATAGCACCTCCATGAAAGGTGAATTGAAAGCAATATGCATTTTAGATCCATCAAACCTGAATTCTTATGTAAACTTAGTGAAGAGTGACCTCATATACTATTATGCTGCTGAATCAGCATATCTGACTGGCATACATTCCACTTGCACTTATTCCCCATCAATAATTTTGTAAATTCGTGTCGTGAGACTCTGGAAAGTATTTCCACAGGGTAAACACTTCCAGAGGGTAGTGGTCAACAGCTGAATGTCCAGATGGAGATCGGTGATGAGTGACGTCCCTCAGAGGTCCATTTTGGGATCAGTACTGTTCAATATCTCCATCAATGACATAGACAGTGGGATCGAGTGCACCCTCACAAAGTTTGCTGATGACACCAAGCTGAGTGGTACAGTTGACATGCCTGAGCAACGAGATGCCATACAAAGAGACCTGGACAAGCTCGAGAGGTGGGCCTATGTGAACTTCACGAGGTTCAACAAGACTTCATGAGGTTCAACAAGACTAAGTGCAAGGTCCTACACCTGAGTCAGGGCATCCCCTTGGCTAGGGGATGAAGAGATTGAGAGCAGCCTGGACGAGAAGAACTTGAGGATACCTTGGGGATACTATGGATGAAAAGTTGGACATGAGCTGGCAGTGTGGGCGCATAGCCCAAAAGGCCAACCATATCCTGGGCTGCATCCAAAGAAGTGTGACCAGCAGGTCAACAGAGGTGATTCTGCCTAACTACTCTGCTTTCATGAGACCTCACCTGGAGTACTGCATCCACCTCTGGGGACCCCAGCATAAAAAGAGAATGGTCCTGTTGGAGCAAGTCCAGAGGAGGGCCAAGAAAATGATACAAGGGCTGGAGCTCGTCTCCTCTGAAGACAGGCTGAGAGTTGGGATTGTTTAGCCTGAAGGAGACAAGGCTCCAGATTGCTACAGGACCAGGGATCATGTTTTTAAATGAAAAGAGAGTAGATTTAGACTAAATATAAGGAAGAAATTTTTGACAATAGGAGTGGTGAAACACAAGAGCAGGTTGTCCAGAGAGGTGGTAGATGCCCCATCCCTGGAAACATTCAAGATCAGGTTAGATGGGGCTCTGAGCAACCTGATCTAATTGAAGATGTCTATGCTCATAGCAGGGGAATTCGACTAGATGACTTTAAAGATCCTTTACAACCTAAACTATACTATCATGCTATGATTTGTTTCGATATCTCGTAAGGTGATAACCTCACAGAGTAAAGCACATATTCTCTATGGGACTATGTTAATACAGAGGTAGAAAAGAATTTGCAAGCTTTTCCACTTGATTTCTTGTTTTGAATAGATATAACTATGCTGGATTTAGAGCAGAAAGAAAATCCTGGTTTTGGTAACGAAAAATAAAGGCAGAGATTTAATCCACCGACAGGTCAAAGCTTTTGAGTCCCTACATATGATTTATATTTTGACCCTAAACACCATCTCTTTCCAGGAGGCACATGATATACCTCTGTGTAGAAAGGAAACTTTAAGATGCATTATTCTATTTCAATGCTTGTATTCTTTCTAATAATAGTTCAGGGATAGGCTTAAAAATCATAAGTTAGACACCTTGTTAAAGATTTATGATGATCACAATCCATAGCTTCTTCTGCGATAGTAAGGATGTTTTCCACAGTGCTTTTTGCTTTGTTTCAGCGGTACTGCAAAGCAGTAGAGGGGTAAAGGCTCTGGGATGGTGGAACTATATTGTTGGAACTGAGGAACACTAACAGTGCAGAAAGTAAACTTCTTTATGAGAAGTTTAAAGGGATATCTGTTACATTGGCCTTCAGCTACCAGAGACAGAGTAGAAATATTTTCTAACTATACTGAGACAATTTTTTTCAGGGAAGAAAACAAGAGACACAGCATAAGAATTAGGTGAGTTTAAATTGAAGTAATTTTTCTATGACAAAGCTCTTTGTTTATGGAAATCAAACAAAAATTAAGATCACAATGAATTATTAGTTATATTGTGCAACTTGAGCTATCTCCTTTAAAAAAAATATTAAAATTACTGTAGAAACTATCTGGATTGCTTTGTATTATAGCTAAGATAAAGCTCATTTAAAAACATTTCAGACTAACACACATACAAAAGAAAAACATAGGTACAGCCCTGGAAATCCAACTAGAAACACTCTTACTAGCTATGGGAGAAGCTGAAGCACACCTTTCTCAGTTTGGCCCCTTCTTACTACTTCTGAGTGTGGGAGAGACCTCCATCTCTTTGGGGAAAAAATGCAGAAATGGGGGAAAAAAATATTTATGAACTAAATTTTACAAATCCTCTTACACAGCTCAAGTTCTCAGATGACATGAAATTAGGAGCTGAGGATTACTGCCCTCTTACTGCCCTGAAAGTACTGAAAAGCTACGCTTCTGCATTTCTGTGCATGCACCATTTCATGCTTCCTAAGTTTAAAATTACACTGTATTTCTGTCATGAAAGACCCCAGGAAATGCATAGAGAACAAGAAGCCTCACATTTTGCCAAAGAGAGAAATTATACCATGAAACATATGCTTACATTCAATCCTAGGGCAGGGGGAAATGATAAAATCCATTCCCTAATAATAGCAATATCAAACAACACCGCTCACAAAGTCTGTTTCTATTAACACTGCATCAGTACCTGTTTCCTAGCCCACAGGCTCTGTTTCCAGGCAACTCATGTATGCTTACCTCTTTCACATTGCTCATACACTGCAAACTTTCCAGTGTATTAACCAGTAGTCTTCCTTCTTTCTGTAAAACCTGGCTCACTTACAGTCCTTGCATGCTTGCAACAATCTTTTGCACCTTCTCTGGAATATGTTTGTCAAAAATTAATCCTTTTAGAACTTTAGCTAGGTTGTCTAGCTCCTACTTTAATTCTGTTTTTCACCTGCCACAAGCAAGATCACTTTCCTGCTAGAGAGCTACTAGTCACAAGGCTATCTTAATTATGTTAATCACTCTCTCCCAGCTGATACAATTAACTATAATTAGTTGATCCCTTTTTTCAGATACTTTATTCGCCCAGGGGGATTAGGATTTATTAAACTAGATGAATACCCAGTCTCTCTCACATGATTGTCTCCCAGGAAGAGCCCCAGGGCAGAAAAGCAAGAGATGCATTGCCCATGCTCTTGCCTGACCCAGGCGCATTCTGCCTGAATGTACAGCAGAAGTCCCTTGAAGAGGCATTGACTGAAAACCTGTCTTCCACTATAATTATCTTACATGGAGGATGGAAGTCATGGCACAACAATCTGCTTAATATGTACATTTTACTGGAGAACTAAGATGATGTTTGTCATTAGCGCTGCTGTAGGAGCACATATTCCCACTACTGCTGGACAGTTCTTTTTCTATTTCTATTCATACTGGAGGTAAAAATACACCTCACATGTATGGACCTGATTGTCTACTGCCTGGCATGCAATGTAGTCATGTATATTTAGATGAGTCACAAATCAGCCATCATTTACAGCAAATGAGTTGCAAAGGAGTCATAGAATTGTTGGGTAAGACGACACCTTAAAGATCACCTAGTTCCAACCCCCCTGCCATGGGAAGGGACACCTGCCACTACATCAGGTTACTCAAAGCCTCATCCAACCTGGCCTTGAACACCTCCCGGGATAAGGCGTCCACAACTTCTCCGGGGAATCTGTTCCTGTGCCTCACCACCCTCACAGGGAAGAATTTACTGAAACGAAACTGAAATCTACCCTCTTTCAGATTAAATCCATTCCCCTTGTCCTATCTCTACACACCCTTGTTGAAAGTCCTTCTCCAGCTTTCTTTCTTGGAGGCCCTCTTTAGGTCCTGGAAGACTGCTCTAAGGTATCCCTGGAGCCTTCACTTCTCCAGGCTGAACAACCCCAACTCTCTCAGCCTGTCTTCAAAGGAGAGGTGCTCTAGTCCTCTGATCATCTTTGTGGCCCTCTTCTGGACTGACTCCAACAGGTCCATGTCCTTCTTGTGTTGGAGTCACCAGAGCTAAATGCAGTACTTCAGGTGGGGTCTCACAAGAGTGGAACAGAGGGGCAGAACTACCTCCCTCAAGCTGCTGGCCACGCTTCTGTTGATGCAGCCCAAGATATGGTTGGCTTTCCGGGCTGCAAGCGCACATTACTGGCTTATGTTGAGCTTCTCATAAGAAACACCCCTAATTCCTTCTCCTCAGGGCTGCTCTCAATCCATTCTCCACCCAGCCTGTACTTGTGCTTGGGATTGCCCTGACCCAGGTGCAAGACTTGGCACTTGGCTTTGTTAAACTTCGTGAGATTTGCACAGACCTACCTCTCAAGCCTGTCAAGGTCTCTCTGGATGGCATCGCTTCTCTCCATTGTGTTGATTGCACCACACAGCTCGGTGTCATTAGCAAATTTGCTGAGGGTGCGATTAATCCCACTGTCCATGTCGCCAACAGAGATGTTAAACAGTGCCAGTCCCAATACTGACCCCTGAGGAATGTCACTCGTCACTAGTCTCCACTTGGACATCATGCCATTGACCAGAACTCTTTGAGTATGACCATCCAGCCAATTCCTTATTCACCGAGTGGTCCATCCATCAAATCTATGTCTCTCCAATTTAGAGACAAGGATGTCATGTGGGACAGTGTCAAACGCTTTGGACAAGTCCAGGTAGCTGAAGTCAGTTGCTCTTCCCTTATCCACCAATGCTGTAACCCCGTCGTAGAAGGCCATCAAATTTGTCAGGCACAGTTTACCCTTATAGAAACCATGTTGGCTGTCACCAATCACCTACTTTTTTTCCATGTGACTTAGTGTAATTTCCCAGAAGATATGCTCCATGATCTTAATGAGCACAGAGGTGAGAGTGACTAGCCAGTAATTCCCCCAGTCTTCTGTTTTTCCCTTTTTAAAAACTGGGGCTATGTTTCCCTTTTTCAGTCCATGGGATCTTCACCAGACAGCCATGACTTCTCAAATATAATGGATAGTGGCTTAGCAACTCCATCTTTCAGCTCACTTGGGACCTGCAGGTGCATCTCATCAGGTCACATGGACTTGTGCACCTTCAGGTTCCTTAGATGGTCTTGAACTCGATTTTCTCCTACAGTGAGCAGTTCTTCATTCTCCCAGTCCTTGCCTTTTCCTTCTGCAACTTGAGCAGTGCAGCTAGAGCACTTGCAAGTGAAGACTGAAGGTCTTCCATTTCCTTCTGGAGAGGGTCCACATAGAATAATAGAATGATTTGGGTTGGAAGGGACCTTAAAGATCATCTAGTTGTAATCCCCCTGTCACAGGCAAGGACATCTCCCACTAGATCAAGTTGCTCAAGGCCCCATCCAGCCTGGTCTTGAACACCTCGATGGATGGAGCATCCACAACTGCTCTGGGCAATCTCTTCCAGGGTTTTACCACCCTCATTGTAAAAATTTCTTCCTTACATCTAATCTAAACCTACCCTCTGTCAGTTTAAAGCCATTGCCCTTTGTCCTATCACTGCATGCCTTTATAAAAAGTCCCTTTGCAACTTTCTTATAGGCTGCCTTTTGGTATTGGAAAACTGCTATAAAATCTTCCCGGAGCCTTCTCTTCTCCAAGCTGTCTTCATAGGAGAGGTGCTCCAGCCCTCACATGATCTTTGTGGCCCTCCTGTGGACTCGCTCCGACAAGTCTATGTCCTTCTTGTGTTGGGGACACCAACACATTACTGAACACATTACTCCAGGTAGGGTATATTTTCCCTAGTCCTCTTTTTATCACCGACATACTTATAAAAGCTTTTTTTGTTTCCTTTGACGTCCCTGGCCAGATTTCATTCTTTACCTTTAGCTTTCCTAACCTGATCTCTGGCTGCTTGGAATATTTCTCTGTATGCCTTCCAGGCTACCTGTCCTTGCTTACATCCTCTGTAGGATTCCTTTTTGTGTTTGAGTTTGTCCAGGAGATCCTTGTTCATCTATGAAGGCCTCCTGGCATTTCTGCCTGACTTCCTCTTTGTTGGAATGCACCGCTCCTGAGCTTGGAGAGGTGATCCTTCAAGATGATCCTTGAATACTAACCAGCTTTCTTGGGCCCTTCTTCCCTCCAGGGCTTTATCCCGTGGTACTCTACCTAGTAGATTCTTGAAGAGGCCAAAGTCTGCTCTCCTGAAATCCAAAGTAGTGAGCTTGTTATGCTCCCTCCTTGCTGCTCTAAGGATCTTGAACTCCACCATTTCATGGTCACTGCAGCCAAGGCTACCCTTGAGCTTCACATTCCCCCTCAGCCTCTCCTTGTTGGTGAGAACAAGGTCCAGCATAGCATCTCTCCTTGCTAGTTTCTCTGTTACTTAGAAAAGAAAGTTATCATCAACACATTTCAGGAACCTTCTGGATTTCTTATGCCCTGCTTTGTTGTCCCTCCAACAGATATCGAGGTGCTTGAAGTCCTTCATGAGGACCAGGGCTCATGAACGTGAGGCTGCTCCTATCTGTCTAAAGAGGGCCTCATCTGCTTGGTCTTCCTGGTCAGGTGGCCTGTAGTAGATCCTCGCCTCAATGTCACCTGTCCCTACCCTCCCCTTAATCCTGACCCATAAGCTCTTCGTGAGCTCCTCATCCATCCCCAGGCAGAGCTCCATGCACTCCATCTGATCATTGACATAGAGTGACATCTCCTCCTTCTCTCTCCTGCCTGTCCTTCCTAAAGAAGCTGTATCCTTCCATTCCAATACTCCAGTCATAGGAGTTATCCCACCACGTCTCTGTGATGCCAATAAGATCATAACCCCCAAAAGGCATGCACATATCTCTAACTCCTCTTGCTTATTCCCCATGATACATGTGTTTGCACAGAGGCATTTCAGTTGGACCCTCGATGAAGCTGCCTTTACTGGCTGGAGTGGCTGGAATTCCTTTCTGTTGCTATGCAGGTGCTCTTGGTTTGTCATGGGTAAGCCTGATATTATCCTCCTGCCCTCTCAAGTCTAGTTTAAAGCCCTGTCAATGACCCAAAGATTACTCACCAGCTAGAGGTTCCAAGTGTTTTGCATAGGCTTTTTGATGCAGAAAGCATGTGTAAGATCTACAGAGGATGCAAATGTATTTAAAAAATATATTGAAAAGGTAATTTGGCTACTCCAGGTGACTTGGAAATACATGATGTAGCAGCACAATAATGCTTTTTGAAAGCCTGGTATAATGGAACAAGGAAACCAGGTGAGTATTTCTCAAAAGCACGCTTATCACCACTGAACAGATACCTGCAACTAACTGACAAATAGTAGAAAATCAGTAAAAGTACTATTAAAAAGGGAAATATAAAATGTAACAAAAATACATATGTCAGGAGCAATCCTCAATTAGGGGGGATAATGGTGGATGACAGAATAGCCTGTTACAGCCTATGGTCTTCAGAATGTTACTGATATTGTTCCTCATTTCCTGACATTTTCAGACTCAGTGCAAGCGCTTTTAGACTCAGTGCATGTACAAATGATCGGAGTAAGTATAGTAATACAGTGCCAGATTTGAAAGTGTACATCTGCTTACCTCATACTGAGTCATATTCTTTGCATGCTTTTCCATTCTGATAATTTTTACTGTTGTGACTGTAAATTCAGGCTGCTGCCAGTGAAAATTGTAAATGGCCGTGCTCCAGGGACAGAGAACCTACTCATACAGCTAAGCCTCAGGGAGGAATTTCAAACTGAAATCACAAACTGATTTGAATGCCTACTGCCATAATTCATTTGTGTATTTAATAATAATAGACACCTGTGACCTTGGTGAATATGACTGCAGGGAGAAGTGACAGTTTCAGGTCCATAGTTTGGATGGTCTAAGGCATATCTATTACAAATTTAAATGTTTCTTCTTATGGACAGCTTTACAGTATTGGAGGGGATGGTGGGGAGGAGGTATGTAGGATGAGAACACAGCAAGAGACAGAAAAGATCAGCAGATCACACAGTGGTAGGAGTGAGCCAAGCAGAGTTAAACCTTTGAAATCATCCAGAGCTTAATTAAGAGCCTAGAACATTTGATGAATGTATGTATCTATGTCTGATTGTATTTGTTTCTGTGGTGGTGTGCTGGGTTTATGTGGTGGGGTTTTGGTAGTGGGGAGAGGCTGTAAGGATAACCCTTTACTCCTGATACCCCCTGTAAGGAGCTAAGAGAAGCTTCTCCAGCTCCAAAACCAGTCGGACCGGTCTCTGGCCAGGGCTGAGCCAATCAGCGCCTCTGTGAATGACATATTTAATAAAGGGACAAGGAAATCTGTGCCATGTTGTAGCTAAGTGAAGAGAAGAGGGAGATAGGAAGCTTGGCCCCCTGCCTTCCAGGTGAGCAGCTGCAGAGAGAGAGTAGACTGAGACCTAAGAGGAACGGCTATGCAGGTCAGTGCAGATGGAGCGGGAGGAGGTGCTGGAGCTGGGATTCCCCTGCAGCCCGTGGTGGGATGGCAGTAGCCCCCCTGCTGCCTGTGGAGATTAATGGAGGAGCAGAGACCCACCCACAGCCCGTGGAGAACCCCACTCTGGAGCAGAGATGCTTGCGCCCGAAGGAGTTTGTAGATGACTGTCTCCTGTGGGAAAGGACCCCACCCTGCTGGAGATCAACAGTGAAGCAGAGATGCATCTGCAGCCCATGGAAAGGGACCCCATACCTGGGCAGGTGGGCAGGTGGCTGCACCTTAAGAAACCGTGACTGTGGGAAAAGCCCATGCTGGAACAGTCTGATAGGTGAGGACTAGATTCTGTGGGAAGGACTCATGCTGGAGAAGTTCGCAGAGGATTGTCTCCCATGAGAAGGGACCCCACATTGGAGCAGGGATGGACTGTAAGGAGTCTTTCCCCTTAGGAAGAAGGAGCAGCAGAAACAATGTCTGACAAAGTGACCTGCAACTCCCATTTCCCATCCCCCTGCTCTGCTGGAGAGAAGGTAGAGTCGGGAGGAAGGGAGGGGTGGGGGAAGGTGTTTTGAGGTCTGGCTTTGTTTCTCAATATCCTCTCATTATTTGACGAATTACATTGGTTTGTCCCCAAGCCAAGTTTGTTTTGCCCAGGGCCATGGTTGGTGAGCGCTCCCTCTCTGTTCTTACCTTGACCCTCAAGCTTTTTGTTACCTTTTTCTCCTCTCCACTCTGCTGCGGGAGAAGAGTGAGTGAGTGGCTGTGTGGTATCTTAGCTGCCACCTGGGCTAAACTATGACAGCTGTGCTCAATATCTTGTTTCTTGTCAAAAAGGCAAGACAATTTCTATATAAAACCAATAATTTATTGTTGCTTTAAATGATGCTTTAATCCAAGAATCATTAATCCATATCTATTTAATATAGAAAAAGAAAGAATCCTTCAATACAGAAAAAAATATCAGTAATAATACAGTCAAAATTGTTATACAAACCCTTAGTTTCTGTCCTTTTCGTAGTGTATTGCTCACCCTTTCACTGTTCCTCTGGACCCTAATGCTGGTGGTTTCACTCTAGTGGTGTTGGTAGACTGTTTCAGGGAGTTGTTGGTACCTGGAGTCCTTTGCTACTAGGAATCTGATGTTCATCTTGATGGTTTCTTCTTCCTCACACTAGAGATCCACATGGGGTCATACTTACATGTTTGCTGGCACAAATTATTATTATTTATCCTGAAAACTGTTTTTGTCCTACTTCAGATCTGCATTTCTTTAACAGACTATTGGTGAGTTTATAGCTGTGGGGCTGTCAGTGCCAAAACTGTGACACTTCTATCACCCTATGCCTGTACCCCTCTATGCCACTTTCTGTGCCTCCACTTCTTAAGTCTCTGCAATTGTACCTGGCCTTTATTTCTCTGAAATATTGTTTTATACTATTCATATAAAACCATGATACCATAAGCAGAAATAAAACAAATTAGCCATACCCACTTAGTCAGAAGGAGACAAAGCTGCATGCAGGTCAATAAAGATTTGCATATTACAGGGCTAAAGGGTTACAGTGTGTGATAAAAAAATGTTCATTGTTGCTTTTATACTACGTGTATAATATGTAAACCTTTGTGTATATACATAAATCTATATGTATAAATATACACACACATACGTATATTATAGTTGTTTTCTACATTGCATTTTTATAGACTTGAAAGTGGATGCTTTTGTAAGATTGAGACACAGTTTTGCATTCACATTTTTTACAAGGAATCAGCGTGACAAGCATATTCCAGAAAATAGTTCCTTCTATGCTTCTATGGGAAACTTGCCCCTTGTTCCAAATTCTTGACACGTAACTTATAATTGCTGTGGTTTCATTATATATTGGTTGAATCGCCACAAGCAGACCTAATGGAATCCACATTAACATTAATGGATTCTAGCTCATAGCACATGATAAACCACTTCTGAATTTGGCTGAAAGTATTTTTATCTAATCTGTAAATTTAATTTATCCTGCAGAACAAAGTACATTAGTCTTAACTTACTGAGAAAACATACACACACAGATGAGCTTTAGAAATAAACATTTAATTCACATTTTACCCTTTTATTATCTGTCTGAGAAAAGAATCTACTGCAAGGAACAGTGTGGTTTCAGTATGACTTACTCTTTTCACTGCTAGCCAAAACACTGTGACACAAAGAAAACAGAATTTGACATGAAAACACAGCCTTGTTACATAGCAGGGTATACTGGAAGTGTCAGAGCCTTTGAGTGTCACCGTAACTAGTGATACAGAACAGTAACAAGATGAGTCATAAATGGGACACCTGTGAGAGGGTGGAAGTTGCTCAGAGATTAGGGACACAGAGGACATAGTAGGAAGAAAGAAATACTAGAGTGGAGGAAAACTAGAAAGAATTTAATTTAAAGAAGTAAATCTGGAAGCAGGAGGAGCCAGAAATTAACAGAACTCTAAAAGACAGCCCAAGAGAAATTGCTTACAATAGATGTGTCAGAACAGAAGGAGCATGTGGAGGAGGCACCTCTTCTCTAATATAAGGCTACAGGCTTTTGCCTTTTCATTTGTGCCCTCCAAATAAGTAACTTTGCTTTCAGGTTTGTCTGCAGAGATACGAATGCTCCCAGTCTTATTTTAGATGAAAGGAGCCAGGTTAGCAAAGAGTGTGCATTAAAATGTCTTGGGCTAATCTGGCTTCTTTAGACTGAAATACATTCATAAAACATTTATAGCAGTAGTGGAGACAGTTGATCGAAGGAGGCAGTAGCAACTAGCATGAGGCAGGCCGAGGTGCTGCTAGAAGCCTCATAGCCAGAGCCAGAAGAGGATGAATTCGTGGTTGACAACAATCTTGCAGAAAGTTGTCCTATTACTGAAGGTGGAGGAGACTCCTACTACACAGTACTGTCCTCTGGGTAGCTAACTAGACACTCATCCCTGGAGAACAAGAACTATAAGAATATCAATGTCAAATAAAGGTAAATAGTAGAAAGGAAGAAGAAAAAAAAAATAATCCAACAACCAACCAATAGGAAAAAAAAAAAGAAACCCAAAACATAGCAAGAGACAAAGTGTATGAGCAACTCTACTCTGTATGGAAATCAGATCACTACTAGGAAGAGTGGAAAACCCTACTCTATATAGAGGCATGTACTTACCTTTACCAGTGGAAATGAATCATTCTGTTAACAATGAAAATAGGGAAGACTGCAATGGGTTGTAATGTGGATTTCCTGACATATAGAAAATTTTAAGTATAGGTTGCAACTTTTCCATCCGTAGTCATGTTCCACCTCTTTTGTCAACTTTATTTTAATTTAAAGAGCTAAGGCGAAAAACTCAATACAGAGCACACTGTTGTGATTCTATGTAAATGCTTGTATTCATTGGAAAAATTAGACTGTGATAGCAGTATGAATGCTATAGGTGTTGAACATGAATATGGTCTATGTATGTATAGATATAGGTTTAGATATGCATGTGTATGCATATTTGAAAATATCTATATATAAATATGCATATGTATAACTGCATAGAATATGTACTTAAGTTTAAGATCACAAAGTTTTACTCAGTACCTTCAGGCTCGAAAATCAATGTTTACAAAGTACTCAGAAATCTTCAAAATACAACTGCTACAGCAGCGCTGAGTATTATGGAGAAATGTTTTATACAAAGAAAGAGTATAAGAAAAATTATTTAACAAATTTTTATTCTATTTTATTAGATAACAAATTAATGAAAGTGATTGATGGAACCTAAGTGAATTAATTATCATTGTTACTCTTCCTCTCTTCATTGGGATTCTTACGATACATCTTTATGCTTAGCTCTGTGCTATGTGATCTGCAAAAGAGATTTATGAGAATCTATAATTTGCAACATTTCTTAAGGCAGAGGACGTAGTGAGTGAGTATTTGTACATACAGCAAGTCTTCAGCTGTAATCCTAGCTCAGCAAAACAGATAACCTGTTAAGAAAACTTCTGTACTGAGGTCCTCAGCAGAGGATGATCAGGTTGGGGAACATTTAAACAAACTGAACAGACGTAAGTCCATAGGCCTGATGAGATGCTGCCACAAGTGCTGAGACAGCTGGCCAAGGTCATTACAAAGCTATCTGTGATTACAGTAGTTTTCAGAAATACGCATTATCTTAAATTTATTTTTGTTTTCAAAACTCCGGAATTCAGATGGTTAGTCAAAATATTGTGAATAAGTATGAATTAGCTAAGCCTTAATACAAAAATAATCATATAGAAATCTTACTATCCCAGTAAGAAGGAAATGGGCAGTAAAGGAGAAAGTACAATTCAACATATAAGATATCCTGAATGTCACTCGTTAAACTAGTATGTACCATCCATGCAAATTTAGATGCATATTCCTTGTTGCAAAATACCATATTGATCTCTTCAGTTTTACTGCAGTAGATAGACATATATTCACCCATCTTTCATGGTAAATTGAGACTTAATCTTCTCCCGTTGATATCTGACTCAGTCTTAGTCTCCTATGTTTTGTGTCTATAACGACACGGTTGTTATAATTCGATTTCATTGTGTCATACCAGTTTCATATTCCTCTTCAGATTAAAAAAAAAAAATTAGTGTAGTGATCTCAACTTACAGATTTTTTTTTTTTTTAGCTTCTGGTGATCTAAGATCATCTCTCCTCCTACTCATTGCTAGGACAGCTGGCAAGAGCTGCATGCAGAGTTTATTGAAATAGCTTCCAGGTAGAAGCATTGGCAGCTAGAATGGGACAGAGGCTGTTGACTTTTTAAAATTATCTCTCCATTTGTTATGAAACAGGTCAAGTTTATCGAGTTGTCTCTCCAGTTTTTATTTGAGCAGGCATTGATTTTGAAGCTTTTAACTAGTCTAATTTTTCTTTACTTTACCTAGCTACATTCTGCTTTATTTATCCACTAATAATCTTATCCTTCTTTCTTTTTTATTGTGCCAGCTGACTACAAACAAATTGAATTTCAATGTAGCATGTATAAACTACATGTAGTCATTACTTTAATACATACTTATATAATAAATAACGTAATTAAAACTAGTAATTTAAAATCTTAAATAACTTATGACAATTTTCTTAAAGCATGAATTTACAACACAACATTTCTTCAGCATTTCTGTTTTCAAATTCACCAGCATGCTTAAAGTTCAGCATGTAATTTGTCGAATCATAGCTTTTGAACATGCTCCACTCTTTTCATTTTTCTCTTTCTCATCCACACACATGGAGTATGATCTCATCAAAGAAATATAAGGCAACTAGTCCTTCTGTATGTGAAAGAAAACTTGCAGATAGTTAACAGGAACAACAAAGTTACTTCATGGTGAAATGTAAACCATGCTATTGTATTACATAGAACTGCCTGGTTTCTGCTACCTGATAATGAATTGTTTTATCTTATTTTATCATTTTTGTTTCAAATGTCTAAAATTTGATATATTATTATGAAAAGTCATTAAAAAAAAAAAAGAAAAAGAAAAAGATGGTGTTGATCTTGAAAGATTTAAAGAGAACAGATAAGATATTTCTGTATATGGCAAGCTGAAATACTAGTGCGGCAGATGCATTGTGGAAAGTAGATATAGGACTTTATGTAAGGATAATTGAAGAATCAGCTACTGTTAATCCTTTAATTATTGTCTTAATGAGAAAACATAGCAATACAGGTTAATTTGCAGAAGTAAGGTTATTTGCAGATTAGAAGCTGACTCAGGCCAAGAGATTATGACCATCAATATATTTAGTTAAATTCTATGTATTAGTGAACTGCTTTGCATACATTATTTGTATGTTTGGTTTATTGATTCAGTAAAATGGTATCTGAAAAGCCAAAATGCTCTGGACCTGACTATCTGAATTCTTATCATATGCATTTAAGAATGAGTGAACAGAATAAAATCAGACCTCAGAATTTGCACAGAACAACTGTGCAAATGATCTGAATCAGGCTCTTTAATTACAATAAGTGCTAGAGGATGGAGGAAGGGCTTTACGCATTAGTACGACAAAAGTAGCTTTGCCTCTAGTGCTGGTTTTAATAATCACAATAGACATTTTTCTTGCTATACTATCAAAGTTTCAGGTGAGTCAGCAATCACTTAGTGCACTAATTGGAATTCACCATTAAGGGAACACAAAAATCATGATTAGAGCACCCTCATCTAACCACATTAGACTAATACTGACGTTTCCTATGCAGGTAAGTGGGTCCTCTGCATCTTTGTTTCAAAAATATTTTTTTTAGACACTGCAGAAACTGACAAAGGCTCTAGAGAACTATGCTAGCTGAAGAGCTGAAAGAGTACTGCACCATAATGTCTTCTCATAGTGTCTGAAATTCACACATTCAAAATACAAGTTTTCAAATACCTCAAATCTAAAGCAGCAAAATTTATTCTGAAAATTGACATTAAAGTGTATAACCTATTTTCAAGCAACTCTACTGATCAACATGTCAAAATCTGTATATAGCAAAACATGCCTTGATCTTCGATATTTAAAAAAAAACTTTCAAAATAATGAATATCTGACTTGTCTGCACTCTGCTATTTGACTTTCTGATATTAAAAGATATTACTGTATATTCAGTCTCTCATGTTTACAGTTTCTTTAGTTACTGAAGAGCTACTGTATAAATTAATTCTATAGAATTTCCTATTCTGCACTGAAGATTACCAGAATCAAATGTTCTCTACCTTGAAGCTGTTTATTTATTTGCTTCTCCCACACCTTTACAAGTGAACAAAATAATTCTCTCAAAAGTACTTCTAAAGTTTCCCTAGGAATTGCTGCCTGTCAACTTGGTGTCACAACTCAACTCAATGAACCTTCTGTTATTAAAGGAGAGAGACTCTACTATTAAACTAGTGCTTTGAACTGCCTAATTGTTTCCTTACTTTTTATTATATTGGGGTTTGGAGAAGCAAATTATCTACTATTGTGATGAGGGCTTGATCTATAATTCTACAGCATGTGTCTAGACTTAAATAACTTAGGTCAAAAGGGAACAATAATCTTAATGACCTTCATTCTGAAAAGCCTTTCTGAAAGGACTGGATGTTGAGTATGTTAGTAGATCCTTGAAATGATTGATACTTTCTAAATATTGTCAAAGTAGAAAGTTAAAGAGCAAGAGTTGTGGGACATTCCTCAAATACTATTTGTCAACTGTAAAGAATAGGTTTCAGGATTTTATTAACAGACATATCCATTCACCCACACTCCTGAGAAACTTTTAGTTCAGAAAGGGTGATTGGTAGAGGTGAGGAAAGAGGACACTTAAAGAACTGCTGCAACAAAATGGTAAATGGAATTTTAGATGGAAGAGAAACAGTGCATGCAATACTCTGGAAATACTGCAGTTGCCAACAATAATTCAGTTTCACTCAGTGATTTCTAGAATTATGAAATCACTGCTCCAGACCCCAGAGTTTGGAGAACTTTCTTAAGAGAATATTCAAAAAAATAACTTGGCAACTAACTTACAACTAAGCTGACTGTCTAAATGTAAAAATCCAGCTAAAATTACAGTGAGAGTCCAGAAAAGAGCTTTTTTTTTTTACTTAAGCCTCTGAGGATTTAGCATTTACATAACACACCTAATGGTCTCCCAAAACCAACAGTGTTGTCCACCTCACAAGACTGAGTTGTTATTTTCTGCTGATGACAGTGGTGACAGCACTCATCTAGGAGTATGCCTGCTGATTTCTTTTCTGGCTTATCCTGGCCCTCATCCATAACAGCTTCACATCTCTTGCTGAAACCATGTCACCATGATTAATTTGTCCAACGAGAGGAAGCCTGCAGAGGGAACATGAGTGTGTGCCCTGTAAACACCAAGTTCTGGAACAAGGAGCTTGCATACCTACAGCAATTTTATATTCCTTTACAATAGACAACTTAGACATTTCAGAACCTAAATCTTGTGGTTGGAACCAACTCCAAAACCTCTTTTACAAGAGTCACAACAGCCAAAGGGACATCTTTTACGTTTGCTGTTGTAAATGTCCTCATAAAAAATTAAAAGATTAGACAGTGTCAGTAGCCTTCTCTCATCTCTACCATTTTGTGGATCTTCCTATGCAATGAAAAGTTCGCATACACTTACGGGTCACAAGCAGATAAAAGTGAATCTTGAAAAATCTCCAAATAAGGTCTTCAACTTCTCTGCTCATTAAATCTGTGTGCTCTTCATAGAAGTGGGATCCTAGATGCAGCTGGACACTGACAGTGCCTGTAAGAGCCTTACTGTCCCGGGCTGATCCTCATGGGCAGGAGGGCCAAGAGCTGATGCTGACAGCAGGGCAGGCACACCAACAAGGACTACCATCTTGCACGACCTTGCAAGTCCATACTGAGGACAAGCCAGAAAGTCACATCAGCAGATCACCAAGAACAAGCAACATTGCAAAATAAGTCAGCCCAGGAGCAAAGACAACTGGACCACTAACTCATAAAAATATTTGTGACTCACCTTCCCTGTATGGATTTAATTCTGGAGAGTGATGAAGCAGAAAATAATAGGATTAATAATAAATAATAAAACTAAAACATTAACTGCTAATTACTAATCAAAAATAATAATTATTAATTAATAATATTATTTATAGGGTAATATTAGAAATAAAATAATGTAGAAATAACAAGATTCCCCAAACTGGGAATTCCACAGGGTTGTCAAAGTAAATGTTGCCATAACTAACTTTCTTGTTATTTAGGAAAGTTGATGTCAAGTTTAGGTTCCAGTCTTTACGTTGCTCATAAGTAGGTTTTTGTAGTGATTTTAATTATTCATAATCGTGAGTCATCACTTACACAAACAAGTTTTTAAGCCTGTGGTTCCTTTGGGCACTTCTTATAATGTCTTCTCTGAGAATTCATAATTTACTATCAATGCCTTAGGGCTGGCATATTTTTATTTCTATAGCCACACTGTATAGTCTGATGACCCAATTGGATAACTGAGAAGCAAGAATAAAGCTTGAGTAAAGCACAACCTATACGCAAATAGTCACGAAAAACATGCCATTTTTTATGTTAATCATGACATTCTCCTTTCCAAGTTTAGATAAAAACAATTGCTTTAGAGATAATCATAGGAAAAAAACAAATTGTCAATGATTTTCGAAGAAAATGTGTGATATATGAATGGATGTTTTCAGCCCTTTTGCTTGGCCTTCCTTTTCTTCTCCCTGCAGACAGCAATGGTTTAATCACGTTACTCAAATTATCACAAACTGATGTAATTTTAGCACTCCATATACTTCGCTATGCACCTGATTTCTAAGACCCAAGATCTTTAATGCTTTAGCCAGAGTACTTTTGTCACTTGAAGTGCTGGCCTTTCTGCTGCTAGTTGGTTTTCATGTTTACTTCCCCTGAAGTACTTAAGAAGATCTGTATCGTCCCTCTCTAAGTAGTGAGGAAATATTTCAGCATTAAGTTTTATTACATTTCTAGCTCCTTCCTTAGTATTTTCTCTTTACCACCTGCTTGGCTTCATATTGTTTATTCTCTTTGCCTCTTAATTTAAGCTTGCTAATCATCTGTTAATGCAGTTTCAATGAAACATTCCTTGCATGAAACCTCATCAGCTACCTCATTACCAAATCTTATTGAAGTCACTCCACCTATTATCACCTTGCCAAATTTCCATTGTTTTGTCTTTGAGAATGTGGGTAAGGAGAGATTAAGTTACATGAACACTAATAAGAAATAGAAAAAATAATTTAATTTAAGTTAACCTTGGTACAATAAATAAATATATGTCTCACCACTTTAAAAAATAGACTTCAGCTTAAATTACACTTAACAAAGGCTTCTGTTTATTTGCCAGTTTAGCTGGATACGAGATTCAGCTACTATTAATGTATGCAGCAGCCAAATTAAGTACATGTAATGAAGTGTTCAGAAAGACTAACCACTCAAAACTATTTCTGGCATTAAAGGATACAAGACAAATATGCAATTTAGTAACAGTAACACTTATTAGCATTTTAGATCTTGGGTTAACGGTTATTTGATCTTCTCAGCTTACACTGAGGCAGGAAATCAGCATCCTGTATAGAAAAGGCACAGCTCCTGGGGTCTGCATATAAACATGTCAATTTTATGAAGTTCTATAATTCTTCGTGTGTAAGACTGTATTTTCTCCTATAGGTATAGCTAAGTCCTTAGAACAGCTGTGAACCTTTTCTTATTTAAAGGTAAAATTTGCACTTCAGATATTAAATAATAAGCAAATAAAAGCTTCATGGGCTTTGTAACATTTTTAAGAGATGAATTTTCTCTTTCTTCAAAGTTATTAATTAGAAGAAATATGATCATATATCATACATTAATGGACATGCTCTTAAAGAAATGCAACTGGAATACTACGGAATAATGAAAGTGATCTGAGTTCAAGAATTCAGCCTTTACTATCTAATCCATGCCTTGCAGGAAACAACTGCAGTTAACACAAGATTTAATCTCTAAACAATGTAATACTCATGAAGGCTGACAAAGACTGCCGTGGTGCGTAGATCCATTTGTTTCCTTCCTCTGCAGAAGCTGAGCAAGCTTTCCATACTGCATCTTGCCAGTGTGTTTATCACACTCCAGAAGTGGGGACACTCAGTGGAGTAGAAGGAAAGTTCAATTTTCATGGCAGCAGCAGTTTTGGCCCCTTCTTTTTAGTGTACTGATAAGCGTAAAATCTCTGTGAGGTTGTGATGTCAGAATTGAAACTCGCTGAATTCGTCAACACGTTAGTAAAAGAAGAGAATATTTCTTTAAATATCTGCTGAGATGAGCAAGTTTTCTATAGAGAAGGACCAGCGTAGAAAAATTCCATATACCAAAACTAGTGAAATACCTCATATTCCTAAATTTCAAACTGATTGCTTAGATTATGTGGCCAGAATTGAACTTCAAGTCATTCTAATCTGATATCATATGTAATTCAGACTGTAGAACGTTTTTATTACTCTTGTATGAAGTTCAGCAACTTCTAAGTGCAAAGCCTGTAACTCTACAAGTTAAGAATTCATATAAAAAAATATTTCTTTGAGTTCTCTGTAAGATCCATGTGCAAACTTCAGTTCTCACGTGGTCTATATAATTGTCATGCATATCCTTACTCAGATGGTGACCTACAATATCACTTGCCATCAAGACAAATAGTCTTGAGTTGCAAGCCAGAGAATGGATCTTTTCACTCTAGTTTGTTCTAATCATACTCACAGTTAAAATGTTTTTTCTTCATTTGAATATGACTTTGAGTAATTAATTTTGTTATGATTTTCTCAACTAGATCAACAACTCCTTTAGAACAGAAATATTTTCATATGGTGAAGACTTGCTCCATGTCTACAAGGCCTCAGAACTAAATGAATAGAGCTTCTAAAATCTATATTTACAATAAGGCATTTTCATAACCCTTTAATTTGTCTTTCTTTTCTTCTTATTCTCTATTGTTTTCTAAATATGATTCTCATAACTCAATCTCATTATTCCATTTATGTCCCATTAATATTTTTTAAAACGTAAAAATAACTTTCTTCTCTTTATTATGGTTCTGTTTATACTTCAGAATACCCTGTATCCTTGACTGGTTTGTGTTCTTGCTGTGCCATATCCACATTGCAGATCAGTATTGTGTCCTCCTCTATGAATCATATCTGAGGTATTTTTTTTAATTTACTTTTACATCAGTAGTTCAGAATTTAAAATAATGTCAAAATTAATGCTAACACTTACTGAAGCTCCTTAGATATACCTAATTTATTGATCGCTACTGAGCACTACTTTTTACTGTCAGTTCTTCATCCTTTCTTCAAGGGATTGTGAAAATTATGTGCTAATTTTTTGAGTCTGTGCAATTTTGAGTCATGCTTTTGTAACATATAAGTATATTACATCTGCAGTTACCTTTGTCAGTCAAACTTGTAATCTCATAAAAAAATTAAATCAGTTTCGTTTGATAAGACCTGTCCTCCATAACATGATATTGATTACATTTATATTCCTCTTAATTTAATTATGTATTGATTGAATCACACGTCAGCTTTCCATTCTTTTGCTCAAGGATGATAACATGGTAATCAATCTGTACTTTAGCCAGGTCATCCTGCCATCTCTATTGGTACGCTATTAACTCTCTTCTTCAGAAATGACACCTTTATTCTATTATTGATTAAAAATAAATAGCAGGAAGCTGGAAAGAACCCCAGCCAGATCTTTAAAACTCTTTGGTTCATTCAGGCTATCCAGACCTGCTAATTTAAGAGGGTCTTTACAAAGAGAGGAAACAAATGTGAACCACCACCCCTCTTCCCATCCTTTGATATAATACACAGATATTATGGGGTGTATCACTACTGTAAAATGTCTGTAAAGTGCCAACAAATATCCACAAAATGTCCACTGAGTTCATTTAGTCCGTGACTTCAGGCTTCATCTGTTACAGTGGTCACTCGAGATAGAGGAGGTCGTACATTGCAAGGAGTTACTGGGCACCAAAGCCAGCTTGGTTTGGGTGGCTGCTGCACTTGCACTTCTTGTAAGGCTTGTTCTCTATTGGTTCAGGTGGTTCCTTCTATAGTAATTGCTATAACATGCAACTCAAATCATGGGTTACAACAATTTAAAGGTATATCCATTACAATCTTCACTCCTGTTCCCTTTGGGCCAGGTTATAGGGTTTAGCATTGCAACAAATGCCTCCCCTTGCTCCTAGCTTGGCTAGTGCACCAGGGGTTCCTGCTACAGTAATTCCCATAACATGCAACTCAAATCCAGGGTTACATTTGTTTGAAGGTGTTTCTGTTTGTCATGGTTTGATGTGGAGGGGGGGGTGGTTCTGGTGGCAGGAGAGGGGTTTTGCTCCCTGTGACCTCCCCGGTTTTGGAACCGGGTTAGGCTTAGTTCTGGCCACCAGATCAGACTGCCATGCCCCTCGGGGTTGAGCCAATAGGGCACCTCTGCGAATTGCCCTATTTAAGTCAGGACAAAGGAACCGGAAAAGGTGCTTTGCCCAGGATCGAGGAGAGAAGGGAGGAGGGCACTGCCCCCGCTCCCTGGCTCCCGGCCAGGCAGCTGCCTGCGTCGGGCCGGCACCGCCCACAGAGGATGGCGGCAGCGGAGCCAGCTGGGGAACTCGGGGGCACCCCACTCCCGGGGTGCCCACTGGGCTGAGTTCACCTGGAGAGGACTGAGATCTGAGAGAAACAGCCGCATCGACAGCAGGTCAGTGAGGATGGAGCGGGAGGAGGTGTGCCGGAGCCGAGTTTCCCCTGCGGCTGATAGTGAGATAGCAGGCGGCCTCCCTGCAACCAGGACGGCCTCGGTGGAGCAGCGACCCACTCGCAGCCCGTGGGGAGAAGATGCCTGAGCCTGAGGATGGTCGTGTTGGGGTGCACGACAAGGCAGAGCGGCATCTGGAGTCTTCGTGACGACCCACGCCGGAGCGAGTGGCTACAGCTCCCTAAGTACCCGAGACTGTGGTAAAGCCCACACCGGAGCAATCTGTGGGGAAGGATTGTTTCCAGTGGGCTGGACTCACGCTGGAGAAGTTTGTGGATTTTTCCTCGTGGGTAGGGGATCCATTGGAGCAGGGGAAAAGGGTGTAAGGACTCCTTCTCCTTTAAGAAAGAAGCAGCAGTAACAGCACGGAATGAACTGACCTGCACTCCCCCAGTCCCTGCCCCCTGTGCTGCTGGGGGAGGAGGTAGAGCCGGGAGGAAAAGGAAAGGTGCGGGGGGGAAGGTGTCGGTTTTAAGATCTGGTTTTGTTTCTTTCTGTCCTCTCGAGTAATGGGTTTTTGTTTCCCTTTGTCCTTCTAAGTAATCATTAATAAACTCTTTTGCTTTGAGAAAGCCCTGTCTGTTTTGCCCAGGACCACGGTTGGTGGGTGCTCCCTCTGTTCTTGTCTCAACCCTCAGTCCCTTTGTTTTTTTTTCCCTCTCCTCTCTACTTTACTGGAGAAGGAGAGACTGTGTGCGTTTTAGTTGCTAGATCAGCTTAAAACCACGACACTGTTACAATCTCCACCTCTGGTCCCTTTGGATCAGACCATCGGGTTTAACACTGCAATAAACTCCTCTCCTTCCCCCAACTCCAGCTTGGATTTATCCACAGACTGCAGTTCCTTGGCGTTGTACATGCTCTGCGTGGAGCCTTATCTATGAGTCATGATGTCTTCAGGGGTATACCTGCTGCTACATAGACTTATTGACAGCCACAGTTGCTTTGATATATATCTGTTTCAGTGCAGCCTTATCCATAGACCACAATGCCTTCAGAGATACACTTGCTTCAGCATGGCTCTGTGCACAGCCACAGCCCTTTCAGAAGTAAACCTGCTCCAACATGTCCTTACCTATGGCTGTAGTCTCTCCAGGGGTGTACCTGCTCTGTTGTGGGCTTATCCATGGCCACACACTTTGAGATGCTCCAACATGACCTCATGCTTCAAGGTGTAGCTGCTGCAGCATGGACTTATCCACAGCCACAGGCGCTTTGAGATGTACCTGCTCTGGTATGGGTTTATACATCGCCACAGATGCTTCAGAGTGTCCTGCTCCCACGTGGACTCATCCGCATGTCACAGTCCCTTCAACTCAAGCTCACACTGGAGTTCCGGCCTGCTCAGTATAGCAGCACAGAAACAGCAGTGATACTCTGGCCATCTGCCAGCCCAGGTACATCACCATTGCCATTATCAGAATGTTCCCAGGCACAGTAGAATAAGATGATAAGCAGTACAGCAAAACAGCAAGCAATGAAAGCAAAAAGCAGCCACTAATTAGCACTAGACGTTAATATACAGTAAGGCAAGCAAGACCCGTGGCAAGCACAGAAGCCTGTCGATTAATAGCTAAACAGCAATAACAGTTATAAATTTGACCTAGCACATTCCGATCAAATTTGTTGTTATCTTGAACTTTTTGAGCCCCAAGTTGGGTGGCAAAAAGGACTGTTGTGGTTTAACCCCAGCTGGAAACTAAGCACCACACAGCCACTTGCTCAGTCCCCCACAGTGGGATGGGGGAGAGAACCAGAAGAGTAAGAGTGAGAAAACTTGTGGGTTGAGATAAAAATAGCTTAATAAGTAAAGCAAAAGCCATGCACGCGAGCAAAGAAAAAAGAAATTTGTTCATTACTTCCCATTGGCAGGAAGGTGTTCAGACATCTCCAGGAAAGCAGGGCTCCATCATGCGTAACAGTTACTTGAGAAGACAAAACGCCGTAACTCCAAATGTCCCCCCCTTCCTTCTTCTTCCCCTAGCTTTATATGCTAAACGTGATGTCATATGATATGGAATATCCCTTTTGTCAGTTGGGGTCAGCTGTCCCAGCTGTGTCTCCTCCCAACTTCTTGCACACCCCCAGCCTACTCGCTGGTGTGGCAGTATGAGAAGCAGAAAATGCCTTAACTCTGTGTAAGCACTGCTCAGGAATGACTTAAACATCCCTGTATTATCAACACTGTTTTCAGCACAAATCCAACACACAGACCCATACTAGCTACTATCAAGAACATTAACTGTATCTATACAATGTTCAAAATTCTGTTATTGAGAACATGAATTATTTTCTCTAGATGGTTCTTGCTCAGATCATCCTGTAACCAATGCTTTGGATGGGGCTTCCAGTGTTCTGGACATCTGACTCCTTGAGGCAGTAAAAATTCCTCTTCAAGGTTGGCTGTATGAAAGCAATACCGCTTCCCAGCAGCTCCTGGGCTGTCATCATTGAGAGGGAGAGACAGAAAGACAAAGGGAGATAGAGTTAGTGAGAGAATGAGCATAATTGATTTGGTCTGAAAGTTTTGGACATCTGCTTTCTTTCTTTCTTTACAGACTCTTCCTACTCTTTGATCATATCTCCCTAGTACTCTTAATATCCCCGATATATTCAGACTCTTTCCCCATTTTATCAATATAATCATCACCACTGTAAAAAACTATACTGATAATAGAGGAACTGTTATGTCCTTAAGGCAGCTAAGCATATCTGAAGGAGAAAGGCTCAGATGTCGACAGGAGCAACAAAGCTGTCTATACATGTCATACCTTATATATTTTAAAAAATGGGCTTATGAATAAACCAGTATGCACCTGAGGATGCAACTATCTATCCTACATTAGAAATGTACCTATTCATCACTTATTTTTCTGTATGTCACTAGACTATCCCATCAAGAGAATGATAATATATCACTTTTCCATCTGAAGTTTGTAGTAGATGACCTCCCATCCAGCCAGAGCAAATAGATATTTAAACTAGCAAAAAACGTGAAAATGATCATATAAATGCAGCAAGCAGGCAAAAGGAGTGCCCTAAAACAGTGGAAATGGAAGATAAGCTTTGATTGCTCAGTGATAATGCTGAACTACCTAAAACATTTTAAACCTATCAGGAAAAAGGTGTTCCAGAGATTTCCTTGTGAAATTAACAGAAAAAAAAAATATCATTGGACATTAAATTAAGTCCAGAAAATTAGTTGACTAAAGATTCATTAGAAATAGATACATCAGTATTCTTCCAGCTACAGTTCTACAGAGCTGTCACAATACTGTGGTTTTTCAGCTTTGAAAATCAGTTAAGGCTAATATTGTAATTACTGCTTAGTGTTTGTACCTATCAGAGTGCCACTTGGTGGTGCTCACCCATTTACCAATTTCTTTACAAATGACACTAGCACTAAGAAAAAAAAAAAACACCCAAAACATGTAGCCCTGGGAAAAGACATATTTTAGCGCTTGGAGTACCCACATTTCTTAAGTTTCACCATTGTGTTAATGCTCCATCTCTATGTCACATTAAAAAATATTCACTTCATGTCTGTTTTTAAAAACCAGTTGGTGTAAAAGCTTAAGTTTACTAAGTACTTTCCCCCAAAATGATTGGTTACTCTCCAAATCCTGTGTTATTCTAGAAAGCAGCACATGTATCAGCTAGCTGAGAAAAAATACTAAAATTAAAATGTGCTCCAGGCATACTGCTTAGTTTTCTATCTTAATGAAATAAGAAAGTGTAAGCCACTGAAATTAATTCTTCCATCAGGATTATTGTGTGGTTCACAGCTCTGAATACAAATAGATGTGAGATCAATAAGCTTTTACCATTTATAGCTCTTAAAATCTATATCCAAATCTCAGAAATCAGAGTGTCATACCGCAGAATAAAATTGCTCAATAAGAGACATGCTGGGGACAGTATCTGAAGAGCAGAGAAAGAACATCAACTCAAATTTCTAGTAACAGAAGATTAATAAAAATAACAAATCTTTAGCTTTGATAGGGGGCCACTTTCAGAAGCTTTCTGATGAGTATGCTGACTTTTGACAATGTTTTACTTGCCTTTCAGAGTGTCCTAGATTGGCTAGATGTGATCCTGCTCTCCAGCTAGCAAAACTGTCCTATCACAGAAGCCACTGCTCCTGTTTCCCAGCTCCCAATAAATTTATAATGCAGAGGGAGACCCTGCTTCTTACAGAATTTTGCCCTGTGAGGGAAGCTCACATCTCCTGTTAGGTGGGAACTCAGTAGGAACTGGGAGCCACCAGGCCATGAATATGCTCTTGGCCACAGTCCTTCTATTTTGGAACCACATCTTACAGCTCCCCTGTGCTTTGAACAAAGAAAAATAATAATTTACACATTAAGTGATGGAAAAGAAAAGATGATACAAATTAAATTAGAACGGAATTAAAATGGAGCCTTAGAAATGAAAGCATTAACAGAAGAAAGAAGCACTACTTCAGGTGCAATCTAGTGAAGCTGAGTGATTCATTGCCTCAGAAGTTTAAAGGAATGAGAAATGCAGGTGGATTTTAAAATGGACTAAATGAGTATGAATTGCTTTTGTGAGCATTGATTGCTTTTGAGAATTATGCAAGCTGAGAAACCTAATAATATCTCATATTTGAGGAGAGACAACTTATAAACTTGCAAGGACAAATAAAAGAACAATTTTATGCCATGTTTATTGGTGTGCAATGAACTGGGATGGTTTTGACGCCTTTCTTTACCACAACAAGTATGGGTTAATAAAATACTCAGCCTCATTTATGGAATACTCTACCATCTCCTGTGAGGCACCACAACTGCAGTTTGCTTCTCTGAGTTTATCTTGATGACATAGTTGATCTTCATTTCACTCCCAATTTGGGATCCAACACACTTAAGTGAAGTAGAGATATTTCCTTTCCTTCTTGTGTTCATTGGGAAATGTATATGCTAGCTGAAATTACCACAAGTCATCAGCAGCTAAAATCGAATCGATTTTTTTATATTTTTTTAAACTTACTGCTATTCAGAAAGTTGTTAAACTGCATCACAGTGAACTCATACATTTCCATGGGCTTTCATGCCATGGTCCTTTTATTTTTCTGTGTGGTGGTTTCCCACTATGTCTTTGTCTCCTGTTGATTTTAGAGCTGGTTATTCTAGCATTTCTTGAAGTGTTGGAAAAGGGTCTGTATGTTGAACAAAACAGTTAAAACTACAACTAATCACATCACTAGAAGTAAACTTATGAGAAACTAATTCCTTTCACACCTTATTCACACCAATTATTTCACATCAATTGTTTTCCGACTGAAACGCATTTTTGTCATGTTAACAGCATCTCTTGAAAGTTCCTTTTCATTTTTGTAGTATCTCTTTCATTTGAATTACAGGCTGCACATTTTATTACAGAAGAAATGTTTATTTTCTTGCTTATTAATCATTATCCAAATTCTGTATCAGATATGCAAAACAATATGTATTTACTCTAATCTGTGAATACAAGGCAAATATATTGATTAACTGGTAAGCTGCATCCAATAATGAGGTAGCTCCATCTGCTTCAGGCTTGGGTAGACTTATGGTTGTCATCTGTGACAGCTCAATTCTGTGTGCTGATTGCTTTAGAATTCTGCAGCAATGGAGTTTTGTCCTTCCATTTTCCTTAACAAGGTGATAGAATTTGTAATTACTGATGGCTCTGCCCGCTCTGTTTTCTTTATAAAATTCTGAGCTCATATAAAATCTAAAAATAGACAGCCATGAAGCCACGTTTATAAACATTCTTCCCCTACATAATGATTAATTTATTTGCTTGATATTTATTTTCAACTCCTAATTGTGAAAGGACAATGATTTTCTATTAATTAATGTTTTGAAACTGATGACCTGTGAATTTGTGAGAAACACCCTTTAAGACAACAGGATTAAAGCTGCTATAATCAGACAAGCAGGGGAAACCCAGAAATTTGAATGAAAGTCTTGTTTTCTTTTTAGAAAACAAAGTTCAGTCAGGTTATATCCTGTAGATTCCCCGTGTTTGTGACTTGACAAGCTATGTTTTTTGTTGAAGAGATGTCTTCAAAGGCAGCAGCAAATTTCTCATCTTCAGGTGCGGAAGCAACATAAAACCAATTCTAGAACAAGAGGAAGATATGTTAGATATAGAAATGAGGTCACTAAACTGGTTCCAGCATGGGTTTACATCTCAGCAATGTGACCATAGAAGATTAAGCATCAAATCACACTGCATTAAATCTTCACCAGTGTCACCTTATCATTCTATTAATTCATCCTATAAGAGATAATTTTAAATTAATTTCTTTTCAGCTTTTGTGCAAATGCCAGAGAAAAATAAAAGACGACCTTGAAACGCACTGAAACTCACGATTAGAGATTCAGGCCAAGTTAGAAAAAGACCTTTCTCAGTACTTTTTGCATGCGACCTAATACACTGAGATTTATAGATTATTTTCTGAAAAAACAGTTTTCAGGGGTTTATGCTATTCTTTGGTTTTATACACACAAAATCACTGGACAGAATGTATTTAATATTCAGTTTCAAAAGAACCATGACTTAAACAGTTAATGAACTCCACAGGAGCTCTAAATACATGATCGGATATTTTGTATATTTGGCTTTTTTCCAGAATTCCTCCAAAACATCAAGAATTCTTTATTGTTTTTCAGGGCTGGTAAAAAAGGGGACTTTTCAGAATGCCTGCAGCTCTTTTTCTATTAAATCCAATGTTTCTTTCCCGTATGAAGTTTCACAGTTTAGCTGTATTTTCTTATTCCTTCAAGGGTACATGTAAAGACATATGCGATCATATGAAATCGTCCTGGATAACAAAATATAAACTCTCTGATAGGTTTAACTTATTAATGAAATGCCCATCATGAAAATTTTTATCAATACAAATTGTCAAACTCGATCATGACACTAATGCATAACCTCATTTGGATTTCAGGAACATTTCTTATAAAAATGAACAATTTAAGCATACAGTCCCCTGTTTTTCATGCCTTTATGCTTCCATTTATTCTAGTAGTATTAACGCTCCTCGTAATTTATAATATACTTATCCTACTAGATATCCCCAGTAGTCTGTAGAGCCCACTGAACTGCAATAGCTTCCTCCTTGCAAGGCTAGGTCCTGTAGCTCTATTTGTATCTCCTTTTTCTCTCATAATGTTCATAATCAGAATGCCATTAATTTATCTTCCTTAAGGCTTGTCATGAATTTTTGTCACGCGAATTTTTCTACTATGAAACAAAAAGCAGCCTTTGTCTTTGCAACCTCAGGTGTTCTGCGACTGAACACGAAGCTATTGTGGTAACTCCTCATGGTGGCTTTCCTGCAGGCAGATTTTCAGGACGTGATGTTTTCTAAGACAAAGCTAAATGCAGCTGACATTTCATCACAGCTGAGAAAGTCGTGGGGGAGGTTTTGCCTGACCGAGGGTTTGCTTTGGCTGAAGAATGAGCTCTGTGGAAAGCTGAGCTCTGATTACTCACAATCTATCGACCTGTGATTGTGTGATGGACTTGAAGCATCGGCATGTAAATTTTGCGTATCAGAAGAAAAACATCCAGAACAATAGTAATGCTTCTTATGTCATGTTCTGACAAGTAACGCTTGTCAATTCCTTTTGTTTCCAATCATTTTTCTCCTCAGCTTGTGAGTATTTATGTCAAGGAGCACAAAGACCTGTAAAGTACTAAGGCAAAGATTCTCAGATAACTAAATGGACTTCTCTGATTTCACAGGGGCAGGAGTGGCCAGAGCTGGTCTTCACAACAGCAATCTCTGCCAGCATGACAAAAAAGCTGCTTACTTCAGTGTATGGTGTCCTTTTCTTAAAAGGCCTATTTGTATCTTTCTTTTGTTGCAAAGATGAGTTTAATTCTTACCAGTCACCAGAAGGCAACACGGCAACTATATTTAATCATGAACATGACAGGTAGAAATACTTAAAATAGAAATGTCTTACAGCAAAATGTAGAATGTATCAATGTAAAAAAAAAAAACAAAACCTGAACATACTAAATGAGAAGTTAGTCTAAGTTTAATTAATTAAGCTCTCAATTTAGTGTCCTTGTTTGTAAATCTCTATATTTGAGGCCCTTATCTGAAAGGGGATGTTGCATTGTGGTTTTCGTTTTTAAATTGAGATAATACTAATTAGATATGTCTGAAAACTAGGGTGGATGTTTATTAATGCTTTGTAAGCATTTCTTCTAGATTTTTCAGCTAAGAATCAAAACAAATATGACTGTTAACTCTGACAACAACAGTGAAGAATATATCTTCAGATCACTGGCTACTGTTGAAAAGACTCCTGGAATTTGGGCTTTTATTTGTAGATAGGATTTTTAAATGAATATTGTCCTTAGACAGACACTGAACAGACAGACATGACAAGAGAACACTTGTTTTCTACTCTATGGCACACGCAACTATAGAGTTAGTGTCATATTCTCATCCTATCAATACACCTACTATCTGTTAATAGAGAAGGATGCCTATAGCTGATAGAGCGGCTGAGACAGACTAATTTTCTGCTTTCTCTCTGCTAAGATGAGCAGATAAGGTGACAACTTGTGTCATTTAAGTTTTCCTGTCTCTTGGTACAGACGTTTTATGACTGTGCGTTTAAACAGACACTTATACCACATTTTAAAGCCACATTTACACACAATATAATTGTATTAGGCCAAGTGAATCCACTGAAGGGTGAATAGTGTTGATAAAAAGAAAAAATAAAATGTGCATTTAGGTATGTATCTATACATGCCTATAATTATGTGTGTGCATTATATTTTGTAGCTCCTTAGGCATGTCATAACATAATGTTCTCTCTCCTTTTTGAATAGAATTAAAAGATATTCTTATATAAACATACAGCATTTGAATTGAGCTAAGGGTACTAAGTGACAAAATAGTAAGACTCAGAGCCAATGATGCAAAGTACATTGATATGCATTGAGTACTTTGTTATCACAAGGTTCAGCCACTGTTGAAGCTGAAGACAATACAGACTTACCCTTTGAGAGGCTATATGGGTTTTGGCTGGGATAGAGTTAATTTTCTTTATAGTAGCTAGTACAGTGCTATGTTTGGATTTGTAACCAAAACAGTTGTCGCCGATCAGGCAACTAAACTCCACGCAGCTCTCCCACTCCAGTAAAATGGAGAGGAGAAAAATATAATAAAAGAGCTGAGGATTGAGACAGGAACAGAGGAGCAAAAACCACGGTCCCGGGCAAAAGAGGCTTTTTCTTAAAGCAAAACTATTTATTAACAGCTATCTACAAAGAGAAAAGCAAACAAAAACGGTTACTTGAAAGGATAACAAGAAAACAAGGCCAGATCTTAAAATCAACACCACTCCGCCACCCCCCCCCCACCCCCCCGCCGCCTTTGCCTTTTCTTCCCGGCTCTACCTCCTCCCCCCAGAGGCGCAGGGGGGCAGGGAATGGGGGAGTGCAGGTCAGTTCATTCCATGTTGTTACTGCCGCTTCTCTTAAAGGAGGAGTCCTTACACCATTGTCCCTTGCTCCAGTGGATCCCCTACTCACGGGGAAGCGTGAGGTCCTACCCGCTGGGAGGCAAATCCTTACCCCATCGGATTGCCCCAAGTGCGGGCTTTACCACAGTCTCGGGTTCTGAGGGAGTCGTAGCCACACGCTCTGGCGTGGGTCGTCATACACACATAAATGCGTAAATGCGCCTCGACCTGTGCCCATGATTCACAACAGTCTCAGGCTCAGGCATCTCCTTTAACGAAACACCTCCCCATCGGCGGGAATCATCCCACGGACTCTAGATGCGTACCGTGCTCAGGCTCTGGCATCTCTTCTCGACGCGGACCGTTCCACAGGCTGCGAGTGGGTCTCTGCTTGCTCCACCGAGG
The DNA here is from genome assembly GCF_009769465.1 of Tauraco erythrolophus. Lineage (NCBI taxonomy): Eukaryota > Metazoa > Chordata > Aves > Musophagiformes > Musophagidae > Tauraco > Tauraco erythrolophus. Next base: position 45,131,614 of record NC_141465.1, on the reverse strand, counting down.
ACTGGCTGCAAGGGGCCGCTCGCAAGGGGAACTCAGCCGCAGCACACGTTGTTCCGTTCCATCTTCACTGACCCAGTGTCAGTGTGGCCGTTTTTCTCAGATCTCAGTCTTTTCTGGGTGAACTCGGCCCGGTGGGCACCCCGGGAGCGGAGCTCTCCCCGAGTTCCCCAAACGGCTCCGTCGCGGCCATTCCCAGCTGGGGCACCGGCCCAGCGCGGGGCACCGGCCCGCCCCGGGCCGCCGGCCCGGACGGGCGCAGGAAGCGGGGGCCGTACCCCCCTCCCTTCTCCTCGCCCCTGGGCACAGGCACACACCTTTCCGGTTCCTTTGTCCGACGTAAATAGGGCAATTCGCAGAGGCGCCGATTGGCTCAAGCCCCGAGGGGGATGGGAGTCCTGTCTGATGGGCAGCTTCTGCCACCCGGACCTCCCCCCCCACTTCAAACCATGACAACAGTATGGATAACATGGAGGTGTTTAAGCTGTGGCTGAACACTGCTTACACAGCATCAAAGTCTTTTCTGTTTCTCATGCTGCCCAGCCAGAGAGTAGACAGAGGGATGTGCAATAGGTTGTCAGGGGACATAGCCAGGCAGATGACCCGAACTAACCAAAGAGATACTCCATGCCATAAAGCAGAAAGGAGGGATGTTCAGAGTTACAGTGTTTGTCTTCCCAAGTCACTATTATGTGTGACGGAGCTCTGCTTTCCTGGGAATGGCTCTAAACAGCTGCCTGCTGATGGGAAGTAGTGAATGATTTCCTTGTATTGCTTTGCTTGCATGTGCATTTGCTTTACCTATTAAACTGCCTTTATATCAACTCACAAGTTTTCCCACTTTGCCTTCCTGGTTCTCTTCCCCATCTCACTGTGTTGGAGCGAGTGAGTGGCTGTGTGGGGCAGAGGTACCTATGGAGGATAAACCACAACTGAAGCTTATATGCAAAGTCTTCATCCACCGTGCTGATCCACAAAGGTGGATTTTCAGGCCTGTGTGAAGCCTGCTGGATAGATTCTTTCTTTCCTTAAGTTCTGATGGCACTGTGATCTGAGTAATGGAAGAACGAAGTACAGTATAATATATTTTTTCTGCAAAAACAAAGGATGTCATTATAGCATGCTTTTGTTCTATCAAGTTAGCACTTCAGAAACACAGCATCATCTTTTTTAAAACTGTGGTTTAAATGCTAATATGAAACTATTGTGAAAGCTGTGCAACTTCTGCTGCTTGAGACTACTTTTGCCTACGTGTTGTACCAGAAGAGTGTCCCCCACCAGAATGACCTGTTTTCTTAACAGCTTATGATGTTTTAATCTCCACTTCTCTCAAATCCTCTGCCTGTCCCTTTCTTAATCACTCTGTGTAATGAAAAGTCCATGTATTAAGAAAGCATGCTGAGGTTTTCCAGCCAAGTCTCCACTCAAATTAACCAGTCTTTGAATCTTATTATGTACAACAGAGAATATTCAATTCACTTCTGTCAGTAAGACTTTATTATACGACATGAGGCTGAACAAGATTATATCATTGACAGCTGCATAATATAAGTGGAGAGGAGTTGCTGTGTATCATGGAAAACAGCAGTACCAGAATTAGAAATTTCTTTGCTTTATTTTGATCACTGAAGCTGTGTCAATTTATGCTATTTATTAGTGAGTTGATTTGATAAAAAGCATTAATTAATATTCACAATAATTCCAATTATACTTAGCTTAAAGAAAGAATAAGAAAGCTGTGTATCTTGCACAGATTCCATTGGAAAATGCATCATGTGGTCCTATGATTTTGTTTTTCTATTACCTTATTCATCTCTTCACATCCTGCATATCCCCAAAGGATAAATTTTCATCCTGACCCATGAGTCTGTCTTAGTCAACAAGTGGATTATCCTTCACCAAGCAAATGATCTTCCTGCTGGACTCAAAACTACTGGAGAGATCTTTTTGTTCTTTTATCCGTCTATGAATATTTATTACTCTACTAGGTGAGTTTAATAAGAGTCTGATTTAAAACCCATTGAACTCAAAAGGAGTCTTTCAGATTATATTAATGGGATTTGATGTTGACCCTAAGACTTTATGTCAGTAGACATTACTGAAAGCTGTAAGCATTCTGAAGAGATAGGGAATGAACACAAAGGAGCAGGGACTGGTCTGCTTGTCTCTTGTTTCTAAAGAAACTGGATATCTCAGGTTTTGCTAAGAGGTTTTTGTTTAGCTGCTACATCAACTATTTGACAAATGAAGCTGACTTTAGTGTCTTACTCGTGGGGTGTCAGAACTCTGATTATTTATGTATCTTTTACTAGCTTGCATTCAATTTGATATCCACAAGAAAAATAAGATTGTACTGTGCTGCAAACACTAGGTAGATATTTGCAGAGGTAGCTGCCTAAATTGTGGTTTGAAGATTGCTCTCCAAAATAATGGAAGATAATACCTATCAGAGGTTTATAACGATAAAAATCTAGAAAAGTACTTCTCTGTGCTGGTTTTGGCTGGGGTAGAGTTAATTTTCTTCATGGTAGCTACTATGGGGCTGTGTTTTGGATTTGTGCTGGAAACAGTGTTGATAATGGAGACAACTTTTTGTTTGTCAGGGATGTCTTTGTTATTGCTGAGCAGTGCTTAAGCAGTCAAGGCCTTTCCTGTTCTTCATAACACCATGCCAGCAAATAGTCTGGGGTGCACAAGAAGCTGGGAGGAGACACAGCTGGCACAGCTGTCCCAAACTGACCAAAGGGATATTCCATACCACATGACATCATGCTCAGCAGGAAAACTAGGCGGAAGGTTGGCTGGGGGGCTGCTGCTCAGGGGCTAGCTGGGCATCGGTCAGTTGATGGAGAAAAGTTGTTTTCTTTTGCATCACGTGTCTTTCTTGAGTTTTATTTCTCTCTCTTTGTTACTTGCCTTACAATTTTATTATTATTATTATTATTATTATTATTATTATTATTATTATTATTATTATTATTATTATTATTATTATTATTATGTCTTATTTCAATTATTAAGCTGTTCTTATCTCAACCCATGAGTTTTATCACTATTACCTTTCCAATTTTTTACTCCCATTCTGCTGGGGAGTGAGCGAGTGACTGTGTGGTACTTAGTAGCAGCTGGGGTGAAACCATGACACTGTCAAACTAAGGTATGTGTGTCTTTTATATATACGTGTGCATATATCTCTCTCTTGTTGACAAGCACAGAAAGATTATTATTCATATATGGATATATATATAATTATATCTATCTATATGCATTTAACTTTAAGTGACATTAAATATTCTTCAACAATTTAAATGGAAACTGTTTTACATGTATATACATATACATCCAAAGAGTTACAGTCAACAGCTCAGTGTCCAAATGGAAACCAGTAATGAGTGACACCCTCCAAGGGTCCATACTGGGATCAATATTATTTAACATCTTCATCAGTGACAAAAATAGTGGGGTGATTACATCCTCAGCAACTTTGCAGATGATACCAACCTGAGTGGTATAGCTGGTATGTTTGAGGGAAGGGATACCATACAGAGGGACACTGACAAGCTTGAGGAGTGGGCCTATGTGAACCTCATGAAGTTCAACAAGACCAAGTCCTGCACCTACGTGGCAGCAATCCCCAATATTAGTACAGACTTGGTCATGAACTGACAGAATATCTAGTCTAAATCTACCCTCTTTTTGTCTAAAACCGTTACCCCTTGTCCTATCACAACAGGCCCTACTAAAATGTTTGTCTCCATCCTTCTTATATGCTCCTTTAAGTACTGAAAGGCTGCTATAAGGTTTCCCCAGAGTCTTCTCTTCTTCACCTGAATAATCCCAACTCTCTCACCTTTTCTTCATAAGAGAGGTGTTCCATCTCTCTGATGACTTTCGTGGCCTTCCTCTGGACTCGCTCCAACAGGTCCATATCTTATCTGTTCTGAGGACTCCAGAGCTGGACGCAGTACTCCAGGTGGGGTCTCACGAGAGCAGAGTAGAGGGGCAGAATCACCTCCCTCGACCTGCTGACCACTTTTCTTTTGATGTAGCCCAGGATATGGTTGACCTTCTGGGCTGTGACTGCACATTGCTGGCTTTTTATTTACCAGTACCCACAAGTCTTTCTCTCCAGGGCTGCTCTCAATCCCTTCATCCCCTCGTCTGTATTGATACTGGGGATTGCCCCAACCCAGGTGTAGGACCTTGCACTTGGTCTTGTTGAACTTCATGAAGTTCACATGGTCCCACTTCTTGCTCTTGTCCAGTTCCCCCGAATGGCAAATCTATTAGTATAAACTCCCATATGCCATGTATAATTTATTGGTTGACCTAGATATTACATGCACAGTTTATCTTGTGAGTAGTTTCAAAAGACCTATGTGATGATTTTTGTCCTGTCTTCTGTGGTTCCTTGGATACACCAAGTAACATAGCCTCTTACCTTACTAATTTCAGTAAAAACTGAACTCTGATTTCTGCTGGAAAGGGAAATAAAGATGTGCAGTTAAATCTGAGATCCAGTCAGGGCAGTAATTAGTCTTGGTCAGAGATGCTTGCTGCTTCCTCCCTTCTATCCTGATACACATGGCATGTCAATTATTTACCGACCCTACAAAGGGAAAATGTAAGATTGCACGTGAACTGCAGGCTTATGCATGATAGAATGGGGTGCACTGTTGCTGCTCTATGGAAAGGTGAACAGCTATGTTCAGTGTCTACTGCATTTCTTTGATGTTTGCAGAGATATAAAGAATTAGCAAACAATGTATTTAGGACATGCTTCTATTTTTAAAATGTACTCTAAAGAATTCTATTGTTCCATTTGATCTTACCATTGAACTTGGAATTTGGAGTGGAGATAAAGAGAGGCAGTAAATATAAAACTGAATTCTGTTTGACATTTAGATTCAAAAGAAGTAGTGCGCTGTGTTGGAAACCTAATAACACTGAATATGCCCTGGTAGAATTATCAGAACATTACCAAGCAGCTGATGCTAATAACATCAGCTCAAGTATTCTGAGAATTTAAGAATAAGAAGAATCTATTAATTTAGTAATCACCTGCCATTAGATTTCACACAACTCTTATACCAAGACCAATAACTTGTGTTCTTCTTGAGATTTTGCCGCCTCTGTAATTAATGCTTTGGCACAAATTTCGCCTATAACACTTTATGAAATGCATGACTTTGGGCTGCATTAGTGAAATCCATTGAACATAATTTATTTTTCATAACCTAAAAAAGAGTAAGTATTTTATGTAGTCTTTATGATATTCCATGAACTATGGCTCTGTATGTAACAGAAAGTATAGAATATAAGTAAAAGTATATTTCAAAAATATTTTTAACATACAAAACTTTTATTTGTTCCTTGGTACACGATAAACAAAAAATCCATGATTGAACTGGAATTAAAGATTGTCAAAGTTTGTTGTTAATTTTATCTTTACATTCATAATCTTTATAATATTCAAAAATATTTTGTAAACAGAAGAATTTAAAAGTTGGACAAAATAAATCTAAGCATGCTAACAAAATCAATAAAATTATTACCAATAGCACAACTTCTGTCCTACATTTTTGCATTTATTATTTCCTGTTAAATTAAAGATGCTTTAAATTAAATATCTTTTGCTTTTCAAGTTGTCACTGAAAAACAGAGCTAATTTGGCCTAAATATTTATTTACATCAAATGATGATATGGTGTATTTTCACATACAAATAATTAAATGCTTGAATTAAATAAAAAACAACAAACAAACAAACAAACAAACAAAAGAAGTTTTAAAAATAGGTGATTATACAATGCCTTTGTAATATGAATAGATTTCAAACGGGGTTATGGCTGCTGTGATCTTAGAAGATCCCACAGCTAAAGGATGTAGCTATTAATCATAGAATCATAGAGTCATCATAGAATGGCATAGGCTGGAAGGGACCTTAGAGATCATCTAATCCAACCTCCCTGTCATGGGCAGGGACGCCTCTCAACTACATCAGGCTACTAAAGGCTCCGTGCAACCTGGCCTTGAACATCTCCAGGGAGGGGGCATTCACAACCTTTCTGGGCAATCTATTCCTAAGTCTCACCACCCTCGTACTGAGGAATTTCTTTCTAAGATCTAATCTAAATCTGTTCTCCTTCAACTTAAACCCATTTCCCCTTGTCCTATCAGTGGACACTCTTGTAAAAAGTCCCTCCCCAGCCTTCCTGTAGGTTCCCTTCAGGTATTGGAAGGCAGCTATTAGGTCCCCCTGAATGGTTAAGTTTTCTTGTCAGGACAGAGCACTTTGTAAGGATCTGGAAAAAATCTGCCCTTTTTATTCCTGTGTTAAGGCAAAAGTTTACACGTCAAGCACTTTTTAAAATAGAAAAATAAAATAATCTTCAATCTGAAACAACTTTCAGATTTCTTCAGAATCTGAAGAAAAACTACTCCTGCATGAGCTCCTCTCCATGAGTCACAGGTCTTCTCAGGATCCTGCTCCAGTGTGGGCTAGAAGGTCACAGCTCACTTCAGGGCATATCCACCTGCTCTGACATGTGGTCCTCTATGGGTTGCAATGTGGATATCTCCTCCATCGTGGTCCTTCATGAGCTGCAGGGGAACAATCTGCAACACCATGGTCTTCTCCACAGGCTGCAGGGGAATGTCTGCTCTGGCTCCTGGAGCATCTCCCCCCCTCCTTCACTGGCCTTTGTGTCTACAGGGCTATTTCTCTCACAATTTCTCATTCCTCTCACAGCTACTGTTTTTAACCTTTCTTAAATACATTCTTACAGAGGTACCACCAGCATCACTGGTAGGCTTAGCTTTGGTTAGTGGTCGGTCCGTTTTGGAGATGGCTGAAAAAGGCTTTTTCTGATGTGGGGGCAACTCCTGGTGTCTTCCCATAGAAGCTACTCCTGCAGCCCCAGGCCCTGCTACGAAAACCTTGCCATGTGTGTAAACCCAATATATATTCACAGATAGATGATTTCACTCTGAATCAATAGCAAAAAAAAGACTGTTTAGGGTAATGAAAAATAAAAGTGGCTTATCTGACTCAGTCACAAAACTTTTGATTATAGTAGGTTGCTGTTTTGTTTAGCTTAACATAAAGGAATCTGTACTGTTCTTCTCCAGACATTCACAGTCAAAATTAGATAACATTTTAACATGAAATACTTCGTATTATGGGTGCTCTCTTAGGTCAAGACCAAAAAACAGTTGGAGATCCTAAGCACGAAGGCTTTCTAGTAAAGTTTCTAGTACAGAAACGACTCACATTCTACAAGTTCATAAGGTAATAGATGAACAGCTAGGTCAAATTCAAGTATCCTGAATCTTCCAGCAAAAGGACTCTCTGTAGTTGTACAGGCTGGCCTTTGACCTTCTGCATTCTAGGGCCTTAGGTACAATAACTGCATTAAAAAGTATGCAGGTTTCAAATTTTATGTTTCAACATCCTCGCATTTAAGTCAAGGGTAATTTGTAGTCCATGACATGTCTTGGTCTCCAAGTTTTCTGAATTAAGCAGTTGAACAGGTAATTTAGAGGTCAATTTCAGTTTGCACACTTGGCTTTCCTTCCCTCAAATGGAGAGCAATGGCTTTGTTTCATATCCCGGTGTGAGGCACAGCATGTAACCGAACCATGTATTTCCTCTAATTTAGATATCATCTTTGACATAGGACATGCCTCAGTAGATCATGCACTTAAAATCCAACAGGTGATATATTTTTTACTTCAAGCAAGATAAAAGTTGCTGGTTTACCGCCCCTACACCGGAATTCCTCTCCATCATTTCCATTTTACTGGAAAGGTGGTGAAAGATACTGAACCCAAAGTTTCCATGAATGAGTCTTACTTTTCAAGACAGAATTTAACCTAAAAATATTAAGTAAATTCTTCAGATTCATAAGGATGATTTCAAACTCCTAATAATGTTGTGTCAACTGGCCTTAAATTCTACACTTAGAAAACTGTGCAGGATAGAAAAGTTTTGCAGGATGTAACAAATCACCTTTTTAAGCTTTTCTGTTCATATACTTGCATATAGGATGCTCATAGTTCATGTGAAGGGAATTAGCAATATTTTCTACATTAAAATAAATTAGAGTATTAGCAAGGTTCAAGTTTCTTTTTTTTAACTATATATATGCATATGCGTGTGTTTGTATTCAGAGTATGATCGTCTATCATAAAAATGGCCCTTATTTTCCTTGGTAGTGTTACTATTGCTCTGCGATTTTATGTCGTTGGAAAGGTACCAATTTTTGTTCTATTTCTAGGCCTTTAATAGTTCACTGTTCTTAATTAAATATTCTGATGTCTCTTGTTAACTGCATAAGGACAGTGACATTGCCTTTAGCTACTGCTAAGTTCCTTGTCATTTTTTAGAAGGTAAAGATGGCAAGGATATTTGTTGTGTGTTTATTTTGTGGTGAAGTTTCATTACTATAAGAAAGAAATACATACTTGTGTAATTATTTAAGTTACTCTATATGCTGTTTTCCCTCCTGCAGCTGATTCTTTCAATTCCCTGAAAGAAACGGAATATACTATTGAGTAACACTGCAAGACACTTTGTGTACAATTAAAAGTGTGTAATTTCTGACCAGATTTCCCTCTTTTGCCAAAGGTATACATTAGGACTTTAATGATGCATGAAGATGCATCCCAGTTGTAAATGCGTAAGCCTTCATAATATTTCAGGGGACAAATAATTAGCATTTTGGAAATGTGTGTACATCTCACACAAGCAATCTGGTTCTCCTCCTCCTTCCTGTTTTGAAGTCAATAGCCTGTGTTACATCAGCCATCTGCAGTTCCACAGACAGGTGCAGGGTCAGCATCACAGCTTCAAGCCTGGAGTTCAAAGAGAGCTGAAAAAATTGCTAAGCAACTAAGAAGAATTTCCAGCATCATTAAAAAAATACAAACACCCAAGTATTCATTTCTAAAAAAATGGATGTTTTTATTTGTCTTTTTATACAGTTCTATGGACATGGCTTGTCCAGAAATAACAGCATATGGGCTTGTGTGCAACTTTAAACTGTGTAGAAATAATGACAAGTATGAGGCTAAGTACAAAATGTGGGGAAAAATCCAGTTAGTTTGTTGAGGAGTTGGTATGCCTTGGAGGTGATGGACTGTTCTACAGTATTTAATTGCCTTAGAAGCATGATGCTACTTTCTAATAGCTTCAGACACTAAACAAAATGCTGAGGTGGTACAATGTGCCAAATAAGTACAGAGCAAGAGATCAGGCCAGTGAAATCTCCAAACCTTACATATTGTTGCATCCGCTCAAGTTTCAGTTTGTTTTTTTTTTTCTCCTTTTTATTGCTTGAGTGGGCTGAATTATTCCTACAAATTCCTCCCTTCTCTGCATATTCTTCTTGCTTTCATTCTGACCTACTAATGGGCAAAGAGAGTTAAAATAACACCATCGTCTGCATAATTATTTATACACTTAAGTAGTGTACCTGGACAGAAATAAATTCTGTTCCTGGACCTGTCATCACACAAGCATGTGGTTCAATGAAGTACACAACTAGAGATTTTACATGCATTGAACAGCACTGTTGGAAAGTCCATCAGTGCCAGGCAAGTAATATTTTTCATCCAATATCCTCTTCTGAAAGTATAGCTATTGGGTGAAATTATGGTAGTAATTAGGAAAATTTTGGTTTTTTTTCCTTTTTACACACATAGTGTTTTCAGGATCAGTAAGGCTAACCAGACTTCACTGGTGAAATTCTCATATGTAAAATATATTCTGCTTGATTTTATTTATATATTTAACAATGAAAACTTTTGGTATTATTGCCTAGTCATCTCCAGAATAGCTTTTCTTTTGTCTTAATGTCACATCAGTGCTTTTGTGAGAATCTAAATTATCAGTGTTATAACAATAGAAGCTTTGATTATTTTAATTTTTTTTAATACTAGTAGCTCAAATATGGATGATACTATTAATATAATTATTTGAACATAGGTCAACAACACTGAGAAAAGTATATGTTTCTTCAAAATATCCTGATTCATATGAAATGAAGATCCTAATTTTTTTCTTAGACTAAAGCCAAAAAGTCTTTTACTTAAAGAAGATCATTAAATTTGTGTATGCACATAATTAAATCATGGATGGCATTTCAGGTTAGCAAGAAGAAAGGTTAGCCAATGCAGGGATACCTCTTCAGTGAAAAAGCTTGCTAGATAGTACTGTCAGAAAAAAAAGATATTATCTTCTTTAATTGAGTACCAAACTTATCTTGACCTCAAAATGTGAACTGATTATATAAACTTCTAATTATCTAGCACTGTTTTTTTTTTCAATAACATAACTCCATATGATCTTTCTACTGCTGTTATATAAGCATAAGTATGATATACGTCTTCTTTTCAAATTTAAGGCATACAGTTTGTGTATTGCTATTATTTCTTCATTCTCTCCTCTTCGCTAATACATTTGCACTGTTTGGTTTCCATTTACATGCTGATATTTCAGAAGACCATCCATTCTGGGAATATAGATCCCTAGTCATACACAAATTTTGATCTGCTTTTCCTTTTACCTACAACCAGCATCACTTTCGTATTCCAAATAAAACATCTAAAGAGATGCTGGAGAGAGAAACTGTAGGTCTGAGGTGTCCATTAGTCTAGGAGCTGGCTACTGATAGCAACCATATGGTGTGTGGGAGAGTGTGGAGGTGAACCACTAGCAGACTTCAAACTGCACTAGCACATAGTGGAAAGACAGCAGCACCTGGAAAGGCTCAAGGTCTTAAGATCTGACCCAGTAACTGGGTGAAGGGCCTGGGATTTGGGCAAAGATATCAGATAAACTTGGAGTCCGTGATAATATGCAAGTAATCTATGGATGTGGGTGTTCCTGTGAATGCAGAGAGTGAGAGTATGTATACGGAACCACTAGCGAGCTTATATGCCAGACTGTGTGCGTGTATGTGCCTCAGTCTTCACTGGTAAAGCCTCTTGTCTTACCACCCAAGCTGTGGAAAGAACTAGCAGGGACTGTGAGGATGAACCACCACCCACTGTACTTGAAGAGCAGGTTCGAGAACATCTGAGGAACTTGAAGGTGCACAAGTCCATGGGACCTGATGAGATCCATCCGCGGGTCCTGAAGGAACTGGCGGATGAAGTTGCCAAGCCACTGGCTATTGTATTCGAAAAGTCGTGGCGGTCTGGCGAGGTCCCCGATGACTGGAAGAGAGGGAACATAACCCCCATTTTTAAAAAGGGGAACAAGGAGGACCCGGGCAACTACAGGCCGGTCAGCCTCACCTCTGTGCCTGGCAAGGTCATGGAGCAGATACTCCTGGGAACCATGCTAAGGCACATGGAGAGCAAGGAGGTGGTGGGTGACAGCCAACATGGCTTCACCAAAGGCAGATCGTGCCTGACCAACTTGGTGGCCTTTTACGATGGGGTGACAACATCGGTGGACAAGGGTCGACCAACAGATGTCATCTACCTGGACTTGTGCAAAGCTTTGGACACTGTCCCGCACGACATTCTTCTCTCTAAACTAGAGAGGCATGGGTTTGATGGATGGACCACTCGGTGGATAAGGAATTGGCTCAATGGCCGCACTCAGAGAGTAGTGGTCAACGGCTCGATGTCCAAGTGGAGACCGGTCACGAGTGGCGTCCCTCAGGGGTCCGTGTTGGGCCCGGCCCTCTTCAACATCTTTGTCGGTGACGTGGACAGTGGCATGGAGTGCACCCTCAGCAAGATCGCCGATGACACCAAGCTGTGTCGATGACACCACGCCAGCGTGGTCGACACGCTGGAAGGGAGGGATGCCATCCAGAGGGACCTCGACAGGCTGGAGAGGTGGGCCCGTACCAACCTCATGAAGTTTAACCAGGCCAAATGCAAGGTCCTACATCTGGGTCGTGGCAATCCCAGGCACAAATACAGACTGGGCGGAGAATGGATCGAGAGCAGCCCTGAGGAGAAGGACTTGGAAGTACTGGTGGATGAGAAGCTCAATATGAGCCGGCAATGTGCTCTTGCGGCCCAGAAGGCCAACCGCGTCCTGGGCTGCATCAAGAGGAGCGTGGCCAGCAGGTCGAGAGAGGTGATTCTCCCCCTCTACTCTGCCCTCGTGAGACCTCACTTGGAGTATTGTGTCCAGTTCTGGAGTCCCCAACATAAGAAGGACATGGACCAGTTGGAGAGGGTCCAGAGGAGGGCCACGAAGATGATAAGAGGGCTGGAGCACCTTTCCTATGAGGACAGGCTGAAAGAGTTGGGGCTGTTCAGCCTGGAGAAGAGGAGGCTCCGGGGTGACCTTATAGCGGTCTTCCAGTACCTCAAGGGGGCCTACAAGAAAGATGGGGAGAGGCTGTTCAGGAGGGCCAGTTGTGATAGGACAAGGGGTAACGGTTTTAAAATAGAGGGAGGTAGGTTCAGGTTGGATATTAGGAAAAAATTTTTTACCATGAGAGTGGTAGAACACTGGAACAGGTTGCCCAGAGAGGTGGTGGATGCTCCATCCCTGGAGACGTTCAAGGCCAGGTTGGACGAGGCCCTGAGCAACCTGATCTAGTTGAAGATATCCCTGTTCCTTGCAGGGGGGTTGGACTAGATGACCTTTGAAGGTCCCTTCCAGCCCTAACCATTCTATGATTCTATGATTCTATGATTCTATGTGCGCGCACATACAGGTGAGTACGAGGAATGCGTGCTCCACCTCACTGCTGGCTGGCCTAGGAACAGGCAGCTTCTGCATCCATGGGTCTTGGATGGCAGATATCCAGAGGTGTGAGAGGGACCAAAGTCATCTCTACAAGACCAGGAAGGAGAAGTCCCCTGGGTCCTAAAGTCTACCAGGTCTGGCTACCTTTTACGATAAATTTAATGTGCTTAACATGTTACTCAGGATGAATGCTAAGTTCACCTCTAGTCTTTGCTTTGCCTTTAAAAAGGTCTCCAGCAGAAAAGTGCAAGATAAGGGCATTGTTTTTTCGTGAGAAACACAATGCAAATTTGATGTCAAGACTTTTATTGTCTTGTGTTAAGGACTCTAAAACTATAGCAATTTATCTAGGAACTAATAATACAAAATATATTCATCTTATTATTTAATATATACACACCTGAAAGCCAAATCAGTACTGGAAAAACAGCTTGGTTATATAATTTAATATATAAACAGGTCTATTTCTAAACCTCACTTTCATTTGCTATTTTGCTTTTTGCTTCCACTGCAAGCCAGAAATTTTGTGTATAAAGTGTCTTGGGAGGCTGCAAAGTCCAAGAGCTGAGCATAAGAAAGCATTAATAGATTTTTTTTTCCTTATATGTAAATATTTTGACAAACGTGTTTGAAGTAACATGACATAAAATTGATATGTATTTACTATTCCTTGAAGGACAATTATTTTTGTTTCATTTAACAAGAAAAGTAATCAACACAGTCTTAGTTTCCTTGTTCCGTGTAGCCTAGTTTACAAGCATAAAGATGAACTTACCTTCTTCTATCCTGCACCATTACCAGCTGTATTAAGCAATTTGCAGATATATCATTAATCATTTCCTTTTATGTTTAGTTTAATAATATTAATCATGAGCGAACAAATTGAGTAATCATATGGCTGTAATATGCAATTCCCATAGGAGCTCTGTTGTAATTTACTAATTACAACCATGACACAATATTGTAGACTAAATCTAAAATTACAGTTTGCTACTTCAATAATGCTTTAATTCCCAAGCTGTGGCAGCAATACCTGACCATGAACATGTCTCCTACTTCAACATAGTCTACAAGATTGATGGTGCTAGGTAAGAAAAAGGCAAATAGATTGCAGAAGTGATGGAAACACTAGTGAGTTTGGTGTGAATCATTTCCTGAAGAATTAATGAAATGATTAATTTTTTCTGATAGTTACTAATTTACCAGGAAAAATACCCATGTTCTAGTTCTTGCTTATCAGCTGATATACAGTAATTATAAAGCTGACTAAAAACCAAGCAGAATAAAGCAAATAAGCCATCATGATCTGTATCACTGTGGTCATCTGGATTCTTGAAAGTTTTACATCTACTTTTAATTTCTTATTCATCCATAAGGATATTATCATAAATGTCAATGCTGTGAGGAAGGGTAAACATTGAGCAGCCAGTGCTGTAAAATGAGTACAATGGGATGTGTACTTAGGTCTACAGTCATCAAACCCATGATTCTGTCACATCACTGAAGCAAAGATGGTATTTTTTTGGTCATATTTTATTTTTGTAGGCTTATGCTAACCATTATCCTGCAGCAGGGGTCTAGAGAGTGTCAACCTCATGAAGTTCAACCAGACCAAATGCAAGGTCCTACATCTGGGTCGTGGCAATCCCAGGCACAAATACAGACTGGGTGGTGAATGGATCGAGAGCAGCCCTGAGGAGAAGGACTTGGGAGTACTGGTGGACGAGAAGCTCAATATGAGCCGTCAATGTGCTCTTGAGGTCCAGAAGGCCAACTGCATCCTGGGCTGCATCAAGAGGAGCGTGGCCAGCAGGTCGAGAGAGGTGTTTCTCCCCCTCTACTCTGCCCTCGTGAGACCTCACCTGGAGTACTGCGTCCAGTTCTGGAGCCCCCAACATAAGAAGGACATGGACCAGTTGGAGAGGGTCCAGAGGAGGGCCACGAAGATGATAAGAGGGCTGGAGTACCTTTCCTATGAGGACAGGCTGAAAGAGTTGGGGCTGTTCAGCCTGGAGAAGAGGAGGCTCCGGGGTGACCTTATAGCGGTCTTCCAGTACCTCAAGGGGGCCTACAAGAAAGATGGGGAGAGGCTGTTCAGGAGGGCCTGTTGTGATAGGACAAGGGGTAATGGTTTTAAAATAGAGGGAGGTAGATTCAGATTGGATATTAGGAAAAAATTTTTTACCATGAGAGTTGTAGAACACTGGAACAGGTTGCCCAGAGAGGTGGTGGATGCTCCATCCCTGGAGACGTTCAAGGCCAGGTTGGACGAGGCCCTGAGCAACCTGATCTAGTTGAAGATATCCCTGTTCCTTGCAGGGGGGTTGGACTAGATGACCTTTGAAGGTCCCTTCCAGCCCTAACCATTCTATGATTCTATGATTCTATAAGTTAATTATTATATCATTCCATGATCATAAAGGGCATATCCTTTACACCTTTGTCAGTGGAATGACTTTAACATGTTTCGGGGTGAATTTTCAATAGAACAACAAGGCAGCAGTACTTCATGTGTAAATTCACTTAGGTAGGTTGAACATGACAAGCTTTACTGAGCATCTGTTCTAAAGATTTTTCTGCAGTCACTTGTTTGAACAAAGGCTCTGCAGTTTATGAAGAATTGTCTACATGTTATTTTAGTTATGATACTGGATAAATAGCATTAATAACTTATATTTTGAATCTTTAAAACCTCTGTCCTTTTTTTAAATTTGTATTTCATGCCATGATAGGAGTACCTAAAGTCATTTGTTTTTCTTCAGAGCAAGCATAGCTCATGAACATTTTATTACGCTTTATTCAGTACCTAATTGTTCCTTCTTAATCCACAAACTCATCCGACTTTTTTTTCAACCAAGTATTGAACCAAAGTCCTATATCTCTCAATTGCTAGAGCATGTTTGGAAGACTTTGGGTTTGAAAATTTTCTGTGTTATTCTGAGTTTTCAATTCATAAGAGTTTCATATAGTCTTTCCTATGGGATAGACACTATGCTTCATTATCCAAGAAAGAAAGGCTTCTTTAGGTTTTTGGGGTTTTGTGTTTGTTTTTTTTTAATCACTTGCTACTTACTATAAAAGTATAACTTTTAGTTTAAAGATGTTCCTTAAATATATACTAGAAATATAAGATCTTATTAAGCAGACTCTCAGAATGAATATTTTGCCCGTTTACATGATATTCTAGCTTCTTCCAAATACTAATGGAAACCCTTTTTTGGTTTTGTGTTTTCATTCACTCTACTTTTCATTCAGTCATTGTTTTAGTCCAGAAATTTTTGCTACAAAATAATATCTTCTCTTTTCTACATATGTTGTTAATAAAAATAAATGCTTTTTAACATAGTAGTTTCAGTTATAAAATAATTAATATAATAGTATTTCAAAGAACTGCACTGATGGAAATGGTTAAATGTGTTATAAGAGAAAAACTTGTATGCAGAAAGCATATTTTAGCATTGAATTTCATCTGAATACCTGACTTAATTATAGACTACTATGTAATTGTGGTATCTCCAGTATGTTCTGGGTCACTGAGTGGGAAGACATATTTGGACAAGACACATCTGTTTGCCGTGTTACCCTGCAGTATCAGCTTTGTCACCGAGATCAGCAACACCACTGTCAATTAGTATGTTAATATTTGACCACTGGCTCCCTGATGGCTTTGTTTTAGTTTTAAATTAAAATTCAACATATAATATACAGCTTTGGCTAACTGTAGGAGATTAATATAAACTGACCTCTTTCCATCATCTGCAGCGAGTCTTGGGCCCCTTGAAAATGCTGGGGTTTGGGATTTTCGTTTGGTTTTTTATTTGGCAGTAGTAATTAACCTTTTTTCTTTTTTTCCCCAGAAGGAGCTTTTGTAGCTGCTGACACTTCGTTTTCATGACAATAATTTTTGGAAGCTTGTGAATTTATGAAACAAAGACTAGTGATGGATAAATATTATAGCAACCCCAAAGCAGGAGTTTTGTGAGGGCTGCCTGCTGTGTGTGCTATTGAGCTTTTGTGTTCAGCCTAGCAGAGTTCGAAGGAGTAAAACAGAATAAAACTACGGACTTCAGGGCAGAAAATAGGGCAGCAGTCAAAAACCATTGAATTTAGCATGTAATGGATGCGGCGTGCTGACAGCAATCTGTCAGCTGCAGTCCTAGCTGTAGGCTTGGTAAATACTACCAGTAATCCTGAGTGGAGTTAGAAACTGAGAATTTGACTGCGAACAGGAACGGTGAATTCACTCAGGAGACCGACATGGTTTAGTGGCGCTGCCTTAGGCCTAAAGGTCTTCTGAGCCCCTAGACCTGCGTGAGGGACTCAACTGCTCATCCTCAGCAGATATAACAGACAGCCCATGTGAGCTGAAGAGCTGCCCTGGACTCTGAGGGTTAATCTTGTTACAAAATCCCCTCTTGCAACCTGGTTACTTGTCGTTTAATCTACATAACGAAAAGGAGCCGATAGTCTTTCAGAAAAGCAAATTAAAAACTGTGCTTTCTATTATCAAATTAATCTTTGGGGTTTGTGTATGACTTTCCTAAGGCTAAGGATTATTTCTCTGGATTCCTTTGAAAATGATCACCAGTGTATTACAGAGGTAGTCTATTTAGATGTAAATTTAATAATTTTCCAATTACTGGTTTAGAGACTGAAGGCAAAACAAAACAGAGAAAGGAAGAAAAAAAGATTAATATACTTTTTTTTTTTTACTGGTGTAGCACAATTTTATGCCAAATACTTATAAAATAAAATAAAATAAAATAAAAAATGAAAAGAATGAATGAGAGTTTCAATGGTAAAGAAGAAGAAATACTGATTAAATACGGATTTAATAAGATTATAGTATCAATGGCAAATTATTACGATCATTCAGAATTGTTCTCCTAGGGAAAAATATGTTACGACATGTCTGGGCCCTGAGGGTACCACCAGCCCTGCCTGTCCCTGCCCAGCCCCGCTGGGTCTCCCCCCACCCTGCCCATGGCCCAGGACACCACCTCAGGCCCCCAGGGCCCCACTCATGGATCCATGCCCCGGCCCACAGGGAGATGCCCGATGCCTGAGACTGGAGCTGCCCCGGTGCCCCCCCCAGCTGCTCTACTCCTGAAATCAGCCCTGCCCTGGCACCCCCCACATGAGAAGCTTCCAATGGTCCTGGCCCCAGGGAGCCGCTGCCTTCACAGCACCCTGACACACAACTTGTGTGCCAAGACATCTAGGAAGATACAGCACAAGATCTTTAGGGGATCCATACATCCGGTCACTGCCTGTATTTTAGGTGTGATTCTTGGCAGGAGAAAAGAAACATATCGTCCAAAGTTTTTCTGATAACCAGGCTAAAAAGAATGATCAAACCATAATTATAACTCAGCTATTACTGTAGAGAACCCATCCCTTATCTTCTTACCCTTTGACCACCTATGGGGTCCCACTGCTGCTGACAGCTGTCTCCATCTGGTACATGGCAGTGAGACAGCAGCAGCCCCAGTTCTCACCAGGAGGGATTCTGACATTGTTGATGGTGGTGCTTCTCACTTTACATTCACCTGGGGAAGTTTAGCTGCATTTCCTGTAAAAGTTTGGTGACTTACTCCGTCATTGGTCCGCGATGTAATGCAATGATCAAGTATCACTATAGTCTCAAAAGGCTTGCTGTAAGTAGGATACTTCTTTTCTACCAGTCATTAGTTAAAATTAAGTGCTAAATTACACAATTTTCATCAAGTGTGGGATAGAGATTTAGTTATTTGTTATCATGTCTGGTCAGACTTTTCATATTGCCATAGGTACTTGGGCCACATATCCTTGCATCTAAGCAAAGGTATTTTAGTTGGGTAATGATATCAGTGTATCAATGTTTTGACCAAAGTCAAACTGCAGTTAAAAGGGGTTCCTTGGGCAGTTATTCCTGGCCTATATCACCCCCTTGCTTCCTTCTTTGATGTAAGCCTAACATAAAGTCCAAAGTCACCTATGGTGGCCTTCCTATTACCTTGAATGGTAATGAGATCAAGGTCTTTCTTTTTCTTTCAGAAAATTGGTAGATTTGAACCATTGCTCAAAGCCCATTTAAGTTCATGAGACCCCTTCCAAATTGAGTTACAGTTGAGCATCTAACCGCCAAAGCCACAGCACTTCTTTTTCTGACTGATGGAAAACAGCAGTTGGGTAGTACCAGCAGATGAAAAGCATCCATTTATTTTGGTCTTATATACAAGAGTTACAAAGATCCCCTGAGTATTTTGATCTTCTATATAGGAATTAGAGAGTTCTCCAGAATATTATTATCTCTTGAGTGGAGCTTGCTTTCCTTGGGCAAGGGAAAAAGAAAGGGAAGGGAAGGGAAGGGAAGGGAAGGGAAGGGAAGGGAAGGGAAGGGAAGGGAAGGGAAGGGAAGGGAAGGGAAGGGAAGGGAAGGGAAGGGAAGGGAAGGGAAGGGAAGGGAAGGGAAGGGAAGGGAAGGGAAGGGAAGGGAAGGGAAGGGAAGGGAAGGGAAGGGAAGGGAAGGGAAGGGAAGGGAAGGGAAGGGAAGGGAAGGGAAGGGAAGGGAAGGGAAGGGAAGGGAAGGGAAGGGAAGGGAAGGGAAGGGAAGGGAAGGGAGAACCTATTTTCTTGCAGGGAATTGGTAAACTGATCTTTAAGCCTCAGTCAGCTTTTTTGCCCCCTAGTCAGTGCGTTTCAGCCAGTATGATCATGTGAGGCAGTCAGAATTTGGGATAGGATGGCAGAATTTAATAGCTGCCCCTCAGACAGGAACAATAAATACACATGAATCTTTGGGTTTCTTCACAGTCTCTCTGGGAATAGAAAATCTTAGGTGTTATTCTTTGTTCTCAGCTGTTTCTAAAGTTACTAAGAAATCATAATAATTTACTTACATTTAGAACCTGCTAAATCTCTTGATAACAAAATTGTAGCTGTGATGGCTCAAGGTTTGTCGGAAGAGAGATGCTATCTAAAGTACTAGACCAAGTACAGTCAAAAAAAGAAAACAAGACTTCAGGCACACATTCCCTTTTCCTCAGTGTGTTCTTAATTTGAAGATTGCAACATCTTTTTCAGAATTAATATGAGTATGTATGTTTACAAGATTTTTTTTTCCAGAGGCCTCAGAAAACTAAAATATGTTATATCTTCCAGCTGATCTGAAACTCTTGATTATGGTATGACAGGTAATAATACTCTTCCCTTTATGACAGTATAAATATGGTAGAATAGTCACACATTTAATGTAACAAAAGAAATAATTTGGGCACTTTAAAACTGGTAGTTTCATTCTTGATGCAAAAAATAGCCACGGGAAACTAGGTCTAGGACTTCTTGCCAATTTACTAAGTGTAGCGAAGAAAAATAAATATATGTAATAGAAACACGTAATTGTAGGCAAATCTCTTTGTAACAGGCAGGAAAGGGCTATCTAAATCTGTTTTCGGTCATTGATCTCACCTATTATTTTGCAGTCAAGAACATACTAAGTGGAAGTGAATGACTGCCTAGGTGGGTGTTTGGCTGTTAGTGAAGGTTCACCCATCACAGATATAGAACATACTTTCTTGTTTTAAAGAAACCAGTGATTGTACATGTTTAATTTCATTAATTGTATGTTGCTTTTATGTAAATATTTCACTCTTACATGGGTATTTGTGACAAGTGTCAGAAATAACTTTTGTGTAACATTTTGCAGAATAAGTAATGCCACATTATTTTTTCAATAATTACAGCAATTACTCTATGAAATGAGTATGAATCTGGAGATATAGATATGTAGAATTGTTTTGATATATGCAGTGTATTTAGACGACCCTCCTACACACAAAATCCTTTCTGATCTGTAATACTGTTAGTGAAAGTTTTAGTGAAATATTAATGAGAGTAGCTAGGAAAATAAACAGTATTTGTGCAGGGTCCTCCAATGAAATTGTTCAATATTGAAAAGGGCAAAGCTCTGAACTGTCAGGCAGAGAATTCCATTTGATCTCAATTCTCTGAGTATTCCATAAAAAGGGAAACAGTCCTTTAGAAACAGGATGCGAACATTGTAGAAAGTTAATGCTGAGTTTTATGTGTTCAAATTAATAATAATTTGGGGATTAAAGCAGTAAGATCTCCTGGTAAAAAGACCACAACTTCAACAGTAATAATCTGCAGCAATAAGAATAGTTTTCTACTGAATATTACTACTACTTATTTCCTGAAATGCAGTATCTTAAGACTGATTTTCTCCTGAAAAAAAAAAAAAAGAAAAATATTTGATTAACTAAAAATATAGTTGCCTATATGCAGAAGATAATCTAAGAAAATAAAGCGCATAAAATATACCATTGTCAGAATGGGCTATTTGCTGCACAACAGCAGCACAGCTAACATGGGGATCTGTCTCATTGCTGTGTAAAACTCTTTTCAGAGCCTCAGTTTAAAGTGTGACGAAACAAACTTGTTTTTCTTTCTGTTCTGACAGCCACTATTGCTTTGTTGAACATGCCACCTTAAGACATATATGGAGAACTATCTATTGTTTGACATCATAAATTTCAACAAAGGCTTCACAACAATTATCAGTATCGATAACCTACCTACATATCTGATGTACTGTAACTTTGTTCTCATCAGCAGTACTATTCCGGTTCCTTTTTTTCCACTCTGAAGAACAAATGAGTTGCTAAGTGCAAGTTTAAAAGCTTCTGAACATATTTGATAATGTGCACAGAATTTTTTAAACTTGAGGTTTGCCAATTGGGTGTTCCAAAACACAGACAGGAAGAAAAAGGCTCCTGCATCGTACCATACTGATACAAGAAGGAGAGAGACAATTTTTTCAAATGTATCAGAGACTAATTTCTTCCTAAACACTCAAACTCTGTGCACAAAATGCAGCTCTTCAAGTGAAAAGATTCTATCTTTTGAGGTTAAATGTCGAGATGAGATGCTGACTCCTCTCAAAAAAAGTGCACATACAGAAGAGGGGGTCTCAGAACTCTCTCCGTGGGTGAGAGGAACAGTAGCACAGTGAGACTCTGAGCCCTAAGTTTAAGTGAACAAAGTAAGAAATCTAAGTTATCTTTTGTAACAAAGAATTTCAAAAAAAGTCTTCTCTTGGGTGAAAGCTTTTAAGAAAAAAATTGTTCAATGTCTTGGTATTTCCAGAAATGATCTGACAATGGGAGATTTCCAGAATGTTCCTGCTAGAAATTCTAAAAAATATTTCAGTTTGATGGACTCAGGAAAAAAATGAAAGCTCTGAGCGTCTTAACAGAGAGCTTGCTTATCTTTAGTTACAAAGCTCTGATCCCACAAAAAGAGGAGTCACAGAAAAGCATAAAAGAACCTAGTGACCCGAATGTCTTTAAAAGCTCCAAAGGAGTTGCAACAAAGGTTTAAGTATTGGATAACAATTTGTCTCGTAACTGCCTTCATCCATCTCCAAATCTGTGGTGAAAAGGTTGTTATGAAAAGGCTGCTATCAGGCCAGGAGAATTTCATTGTAGGTATAAATGAAAATATAAAGGTATTTACTCCTCTTGGCAATATTCTGTGTGTTCTTCTTAAAGTCTGTTCTATTTCTCAGTGGGTGAGACAGACATGCTACTTTCAATACAGCCTAAACTAAGTCCTTCCCTTTTGTAGCAGTGGGCTTGTTCATTAATAGCTTTCATAACTCATAGGTCATGATGGTATTCTAAGCTATATGTTACAGCTAAATTATTAGTTAACTGCTCCTGATATGAAAAGTAGATATAAACTAAGCTGGCAATCATAAAATTGAGCTTAATGATCGATATAGAGTCAGAAGCAAATACATACTTACTCTTAACAAATGCCGATTTCCATATTATTATAAAACTAAGAACAATAACTCTGATATTTTTTCAGCTTTGTCAGCCACGTATATATTTTTCATTATAATTAAATACATGTTATTACCTATAAACCCTTTATTCATTATGTTAATGTGTTCACTTCCCAGATCAATTTATTTGTGGCAACACATTGGTCATGTCTAATGGATCTGAATTGTCCCAATGTGGATGTTAGCATTTGCTTTTTAAAAAATAATGAGTTTAATGGTTTGAAATGTTAATTGTAACATCTTCATAGAATCAAAGAATCATAGAACAGTTTAGGTTGGAAGAGACCTTAAAGATCATCTAGTTCAACCCCCCTTGCCGTGTCCAGGGATACCTTCCACTAGACCAGGTTGTTCAAAGTCCCATCCAACCTGGCCTTAAATGCTTCCAGGGATGGGGCATCCACAACTTCTCTGGGCAACCTGTTCCAGTGCCTCACCACCCTCATTGTAAAAAATTTCTTCCTTATATCTAATCTGAATCTACCCTTTTTCAGTTTTTAAGCCATTGCCCCTTGCCTTATCACCATATCACCTTGTAAAATGTCCCTCTCCATCTTTCCTGTAGGCCCCCTTCAGGTACTGGAAGGCTGCTATAAGATCACCCCGGAGCCTTCTCTTCTCCAGGCTGAACATCCCCAACTCTCTCAGCCTGTCTTCATAGACTTGTTTTCAAGTGAGAGCAACATATAACAGGTTTTGTTCATTTTGGTGTCTTTAAATGCTCTTAAGATAAAATGGATTTTTTAATTATAAATGTAGCTTGTCTAAGCCAGAAACTAAGAACTTTTATTCTTAGTGAAACTGTTGCTGCTTGCATCATTGCAGAACTGATTAAATTCAGGCTACCCTACAGTACTCCTTATGATCACTTTAGTGACAATAGCTCCACATTTTCAGCTGTAGCTGAAATCAGAAGGCTGCATAGTTAAAAAAAAAAAAAAAAAAAAAAAGGTGGTTTATCACATTTAAATAGCTCCATCATGTGCAGAGTCTAACTGATGCTTCTTGGGTGTAATCTGAAGTGCTGACTTATGGAGCTCATCATAGCTTTCCTGCCTGAAAAGCTCGCTGCCTCTTCTGAAGGCTAACAGGATTTCTCCAACGAGAATCTCCGTTTTGATAGAAAGAGGTATTTCCAAGCACTATGCCCTCCTGGAGAAGTTTCCAGCTTTCAAGCTCTTCTCACTTTTGTTTGATGTTAAAATTTTCTGTGGAAATCTTTCTGTACACATGCATTCAGCTGAAAATTTAATTTTCTTTTGAATAGCAATTTCATAGAGTAAATATTCTACCATGCCCACTGTAGCAAAGAGATTAATGGTGTAAACCCACCTGCAGAAAACTACTTTTTACTTTTCAGCTTGCAACTACTGAGGGATGTAGAATTTGTAACTGGTAAAATCTTTTGCATCTTTCTCATGTTTATGAGGATGACTGAAAATTTCCAGAAGCATATTACTATGAAATTCCTGCAAATTAAAACTGCTAAAAAGGTAGAGAAGAATGTGATTAGCCTTGTGAACCTAACAGACGTCTTACATCAAGAAAGTTGTACTGCTCAACATGCGAGCTGTTCTTTAACTTTTATTTGAATGTGCGTCTCTACTATCAGGAGGCACATCAACTATCAGAGAAAGATTTTCCCTAAACACTTGCTTACCATTAAACTGGAATGAAAATCAAAGAATCGTAGAATGCTTTCGGTTGGAAGGGTCCTTAAAAATCATCAAGTTCCAACCCCCCTGCCATGGGCAGGGACACCTGCCACTAGATTAGGTTGCTGAAAGCCTCGTCCAACCTGGCCTTGAATGCTCCCAGGGATGGGGCATCTACAGCTTCTCTGTGCAACCTGTTCCAGTGCCTCACCACTCCCAATGTAAAAGATTTCTTCCTTATATCTAATCTAAATCTGTCCTCTTTCAGTTTAAAGCCATTGCCCCTTGTCACTATCACTACACGCCCTTGTAAAAAGTCCCTCTCCAGCTTTCCTGTAGGCCCCCTTTAGGTTCTGGAAGGCTGCTAGAAGGTCTCCCAGACCCTTCTCTGCTTGAAGCTGAACCACTCCAACTCTCTCAGCCTGTCTTCAGAGAAGTGATGTTCCAGCCCTAAGATCATCTTCTTGGCCCTCCTCTGCACCCACGCCAATAGGTCCACGTCCTTCTTATGTTGGGGCCTCTGATGTCAATGCAGCACTGCAGGTGGAGTCTCACAAGAGTAGAGATCAGAGGGGCAAAATTGCCTCCCTCGACCTGCTGGCCATGTTTTTTTTAACGTAGCTCAGGATACAGTTGGCTTTCTGGGCTGCCAGCGCACATTGCCAGCTCATGTTGAGTTTCTCATCAACCAACACCCCCAAGTCCTTCTCCTTAGGGCTGCTTTCAATCCACTCTCCACCCAGCCTGTACTTGTGCTTCAGATTGCCTGACCCAGGTGCAGGACCTTGCACTTGGCCTTGTTAAACTTCATGAGGTTTACACAGGCCCACCTCTCCAGCCTGTCAAGGTCCCTCTGGATGGCATCCCTTCCCTCCAGTGTGTCTACTACACCACACAGCTTGGCATCATCAGCAAACTTGCTGAGGGTGCACTCAATCACACTGTCCATGTCACCAACAAAGATGCTAATCAGTGCTGGTCTATAGACTGATCCCTGAGGAACGCCACTTGTCACTGGCCTCCACTTGGACATCATGCCGTTCACTGCAACCCTTTGAGTGTGACCATACAGCCAATTCCTTGTCCACCGAGTGGTCCATCTATCAAATCTATGTCTCTCCGATTTAAAGACAAGGATGTCATGTGCGACAGTGTCAAATGCTTTGCACAAGTCCAGGTAGATGATGTCAGTTGCTCTTCCCTTATCCACTAATGCTGTAACACTGTCATAGAAGACCACCAAATTTGTCAGGTATGATTTATCATTAGTGAAGCCATGTTGGCTGTCACCAATCACCTCATTTTTTCCCATGTTCCTTAGCATAGTTTCCAGAAGGATCTGCTCCATGATCTTGCCAGGTGCAGAGGCGAGACTGACTGGCCTGTAGCTCCCAGATCTTCCTTTTCTCCCTTTCTAAAAGTTAGGCCTATGTTTCCCCTTTTCCAGTCGGTGGGAATTTCATCGGACTGCCACAATTTCTCAAAGATGATGGACAGTGGCTTAGTGACTTCATCTACCAGTTCCCTCAGGACCCGGGAATGCATCTCTGGAGGTCTCACGGACATGTGCACCTTCAGAATCTTTCAGAATAGGTATAAATATCTATTAAGAATGGCCACAAATTTAAATAAATGGTCTCACTTTTTTTAGTGATAATTCCTGTATGCTCAGACCTATGTGTAGTGAGGTCTGTATAAGGAGACTGATAAGGACTTTGTAATTTGTTTCATTGCTAAGTACAGCTAAAACTGTTATTTGATTAACACGGTACTGGTTGGATCAGCAGATATTTGTCCTTTCAACATCTTTTCAGTCTGGATCCAAATTGTGTTGAGAAGCTGTCAAGGGAAAACTGTGCATCAGACAAAATTACTGTGTAAAGTAAAAGACAAGTAATCAAGGATAGGAAATTCTTTTAGTAAGACTTTTGCATATTTTATGCATTACACCAGCTTGCATACAGAGCTGCCACTCCCATTGTTTAGATTAAAACTAATGCATTTCATTACCTCAGTGTGGTCCTGAAAAGGAAGAAGTGTTATATTTTAATGACTCTGTGAACTTTTCAGATATACCTCTATCTCTTCATTCAGATCCACTGTTGTTCTGGTTTGGGCTAGCTTGTCATGTTAAAATGAATTCAAGAGCATTGGAAATGGATGATAGATTGAAATTAAAGAGAGGGCAATAACCTCTAAAACAGTAAACACACTTTTCTTAATCTCTGAGAATGAAGAAGAATGAATATGATGTTGCAAGCTCTCTCTTCTCACAGTAATTCTGAACGTTCAATTACATTTGAAGATGGAAAAAAATTCATCACAGGTACTTCAAACAAAAAAACCTGGCTGGCTCTTGCACTCAATTTACAGTGGACTTTATTAAGAGCCAGGAATAATTTCAGCTTTAGAAATTTGATTCTAAAACACCAATGCCTGTCATGCGGGATGGAAGTTTATGCACTAGTTATTCAAAGCAAACTGGAGCAACTGTGGCATGTAATTCTTCATGATGATCTCTTCATAGTAAATTGTAGAACAAAACTTTTAACTATATCTTCAAGTCTCAGAGGTTATGATATTTTAGGTTCTATGAAAATGTTTTACATGTTTTCTTTTGCAACTTTAATATCTGTAGAGTTAGTGACAGTTCAACAGTGGAAAAAATGTCAGCCGTTGCCACATTCATGATTACACCACGTGTATTTTGACTAATTATCTCTTTTTCATTAACCATCATTAGCAATAAATGACATTTTCTCTGAACCCCAACATCCTGTGCTTAATATTTTTAAGCAAGAGCAATAATACATTAGTTAAATGCCTGTAATTGTAAAAAGATGGATGGCATCATATTAAGGGCAAAAGAATCATATCGTTACCAAGAATAACAGCATCCTCTGTCACTTTGTGTGTGCATAGCAAAGAGGAAGATGTAAGCAAAGTAACCCAAGGATTGCTGGGACTGAATTTTCTCTTATGCTTTTAATCCTTTGAGAGAACAGCAGGTGCTCTGTCCAGTGACTGCCAGATGCCAGGAAGGGTAATTAATGAGATGTGAAACAACCTAAACTTGGTGTATTTACCCATGCCCACTGGAGCAAGATGCACAATTCTTACACTAGACAAACTGTCATGGTTTAGGCTGGCTGGCAACCAAATGCCACACAGTCACTTGCCCACCCTCCCGCATCCCCAGGGGATGGGGAAGAGAATTAAGGGGGAAAAGGAGAAGAGACCTGTGGGTTGAGATAAGAGCAATTTAATACTACTACTAATAATATATGAAAAAAAAAATATAATGATAATAATATCTACAAAGAATTGATGCATAGTGTAATTGCTCACCACCTGGTGATCAAGGCCCATCCCATCCTGGACTAACTTGAAACAGACAAGTCCCACATCACAATCCTGGACAAGTGAGAGTCCCGAAAAGAGAGTGAGAGGGAGATGGTACTATGAGAGTCCGGGAGTGAAAGCCCCTGGAAGAGCAAAAAGCCCTTCTTTCCAGTCAACCCTCATTTTTATTTATACCAGGCATGACATCGCATGATACGGAATGCCACATTGGCCGATTTGGCCCTCAATCCTAAATCTGATTTCAAATCATAAGGAGAGTGAGTTGTGGCCCCTTTGTCCCGGTAATGCTCCCCCCTGTACTGTTGATCTCCTGCACACTGGCAAGAACACAGGAAGCTGAGAAGTCCTTGAAGTCTCAGCACCAACTATAAACATCAGTGCGCTATCAACATGCTTCTCATAAGGAATCCCAGACTAAAACCAAAACACAGAGCTCTTCTAGCTGCTAAAAAGAAGAACCCTGTCCCAGTGAAAACCAGGACACAAACCCGACAGTCAAATGACACATGAATCAGTATCTTCTCCAAGAACTAACTTAAAAGACTCCCTCCCAGCTTGCTCCTCTGACACTTCAGTGCAAGTCAACTAATCCAAACTTAGTTTTTGATGATTCATGAAACCTGGAATTGTAGATGACAATGGAAAAACACAACAAACAAGAAATTTTTCAGTCAGAGCAAGACACAAAATAACAGAATTATTACGCATGTGAACTTCTGACAATACCTGTTAAGACTGGATGTGTTCATTTGTTTTCTTACTTCAAATAAGAAAATATAAAAATGTAATGTAACTGTGTTAGTATGAAGTTCATATAATTAAAAATGAAACTATATTGTTTTCAAGCAAAGTGATATCTTATAGATTATCTGCTGACAATGTCACAGAACACCTAAGAAACCTGAAATTAAGGTAGTCAGTTCATACTGGTAAATAATTAAAACTGTTAAAAGCACATGTTGATTTCGATTTCATGTCTATTTTCCTCTATCTACCCCAAAAGAACAATGTACAAAACTGTAAGATATTAGACTGTTCTTGGGAAATACAACATATTTTAGTTCAAGAAGTACAAGCTTTAAGTTAACTAGTATTTGAATGTTTCCTCAGGATATAGTGCTATTCATCTTTTTCTCAGTACAAAATTGATTGAAGAAGTAATCATCACTGGCATGTAATTCCTATTCCATTATTATCTTTTATTACCCAACCTACTCTGTTGATATAAGGGCTGAGGTAAGCTACCTTGTAAATCAGAACAATGAAGTGATCGTGATTAAAAATAATTTACAAATATTTTATTTCTATTAAAATCATCCATCAAAAAGATTTGCATTTATGAATGCATTGATTACTTTTACTAGTTAGTAATATTTCATAGATTTACTTCCTATAACGAACCATTCTTGAACGGTTCTCACTACTCTTACCTCTAAGCACATGATACCTTTTTATTCTGTGTATGGCATAGGTCACCTAAATCAAGTCCGTGGTTTCTAAATCTTATCTAGATGATTAAAGTTGAAGGTGGGACATTTCTTACATAAATATAGAATATTGAGTACTCTTCAAATATGTCTCTGCACTAGCATATCTGAACAGCTGTTTTGATCTATAGTCAATAACATAAACGTTAGCATAAAAATGAACAAGAGAGAGAAGTGAGCATAAAGCTAAAATTCTCAGAATTCTCTTGTCTGACATGCTAATTCTGGCTGGGATAGAGCTAATTTTCTCCATAGTAGCTAGTATGGGGCTATGTTTTGGATTTGTGCTGAAAACAGTGTTGATAACACTGATGTGCTTTCATTATTGCTGAGCAGTTCTTACAGAGTCAAGGCCTTTTCTGCTTCTCACAGCACCCCCCCAGTGAGTAGGCTGGAGTGCACAGGAAGTTGGAAGGGGACAGAGCTGGGACAGCTGACCTCAGCTGACGGAAGATATTCCCCAGGATATGACATCATGCTCAGCATATAAAGCTGGGGGAAGAAGAAGGAAGGAGGGGATGCTCTCAGTGATGGTGTTTCTCTTCCTGAGTAACTGTTATGCACGATGGAGCCCCTTCATCTTTCCTGGAGATGGCTGAACACCTGCCTGCCGATAGGAAGTAGTGATGCAAAGTGCTTTGCTTTGCTCGCGTGCATGGCTTTTGCTTTCCTTATTAAACTGTCTTTATCTCAAACCACAAGTTTTCTCACTCTTACTCTTCTGATTCTCTCCCCCATCCCACTGGAGGGGAGTGAGCAAGTGGCTGTGTGGGGCTTAGTTGCCGGCTGCAATTAAACCACAACAGACATAATTTGATGCAGTATGAAACACAATTGTAGAATTTCTCTAGGTCAGTATTAAAAACATAATGAGTACACCCACAAATTGATTTCAAGGGAAAGAGACAATGTAAAAGCACATATATTGCCATGCTCTTTACACTTACTGTAATTAAGTGCGGAATTTTGGAAAGTTGTCATTGAAAAACACACACTTTATTTTTCTCATCACTTTTGCTAGAATTTCCCATCTTCTTTTAAGGATTAAAAGTGTTCTGTTATTGTTTGAATAAATTATATAGAATTCTTTTTACTTTTAATTGTACAACAAAATACAAACCACTTCCTATTATTGTAAACAGTAAGAAGATTCCCCTGGGCACAAGTCAGTTTTGAAGAGGGCTTGTGGCTGGTTTGTATTTTTTTTTTGTTTTAAGTATTTCTTCACGATGCCTTAAATTTATGGTTTCTTTTATGGACCTATTAATTCAGATACTATTTATAACTAGATAAAACTATAGTTGTTTTCCATTAAATCAATAAAATCAAAGTTATTAAAATCCTCTTAGACTTCATTACTAGAAAACATCCAAGTTCAGGAAAGTAGCTAAGTGTGTGTTTAATGTTAGACATATCCCTAAATACTACTGAAGTCAATAGGGTTTACGGACACATTTTAAAATTATTACATGCTTAAGTTATTTTGTGCATAAGGAATGTAAATTAGGAGCTTAGCTAATTCCAGAAACATAATGACATCCAGCAGCAGAACTATTGATATTTATGATTCACCAGACTAAACTATTATTTTCTTTGATATTTTGTTTTAAATATTTTTATCATTAACATTCAGATCCAGACTTCAATGAAAAGTATCTAATCTTTTTATAATATTTAATTTTTCATATAAATAGAGTTTTATTAAGTGGTTGGTATCTGATCTGTTATGTACCACTTGCATTGTTTGGGCCATCGCTTTCTTGATTTATTACACTGCTGCATTTGTTCCCACATGCTGAAATTTCTTCACTTCCAAAGAAACACTCCATGTCAATTCCTGCCTGCACACAAACTGGTAGTAGGCTTATTAGAGTAAATCTACACAGCTGTAGGAGCATTCCCTTAAGATTCATCTTGCTAAAGTCTGAAAACATTAAACACATTTTTTTAATTTAACAAGAAACCTGAGTCTGTTTATTTTCATCAACAAGTGGAATCTTATAAAGTCAGTCATCTTTTTTTGAAATCAAGGGGATGTTTTCTAGCTGCTTTTTTTTTACAGCTGAATCAGGTCTCAGAATATCGTGCAGACATAGCAAGCAACTTGTGAAAGCATCCTTGAAGCCAAATTCATATGTTTTCAGCTTTGTGCTACACTTGAGCAACTTCTATTTGCTAGTGCTGCCTGAAAGAACTTGAAGAGGTTGTTCCTGAATGCTGTTATGGGAGGTCAAATCTCATTGTTCTTACAGCCAAATATAAGGCGAATTATGAATAGAATAAAAATTAGTTGCTGTTGTAATTTTCTGATATCAAAATCTGCATTTTATTAATTCAGTAACATCATCTTAGGTAACTGTGCTCCAGAACGGAAAGAATAAACATTTCATGTTCTTGCATTCCATGTGTATGCTGTGGTGTTTACAGAGTCTCTGAAAGTGTGTTACTACTAGTTCAGAAAGGGCTATTTTGCTCAGACTTTTCAGTGGATTAACTGTTAACATTTTCCTTTTTTGGTCTTAGCTCAGTAAGTAGAAAATATTCCACTATTTCTTTTCATTAAAATTTAAATTTAGCATTTTGCTTATCTGCCAGAAATAGCAACAAACTGCAATGGTTCATAAAATATGTTTCATTCCTAAAATTCCAAACTATAAAGTAATTTTTCTGGGTTTTTTTATTTAATATTTAAAATATTTAATTTTTAATTCTTTCCTGGGATAAACAAATATCACTGAAATCTGATGATATTTTGGTCTTAATCTTTAACCATGAATACATAAAAACGTGCTAAACTACTGGCTAAATAGGAAACCTGCATCACAAAATGCTCAGCCAATAAGAAGCTCAGGTCTAGATTCTTGTTTTATTTTCTAACATCAGAATGGTACAAAACAGTGTTTAGTAAAAAAAAAATATATATATATATATATATATAAAGTTAATTTTTATATATATCATTGCTGACAATGCTCCAGCCCATTTTCTTCTGCACAGATGATTTTTTAAAATTCCTCTGTGTCAAAAGTATTTTGTATGTCTATAAAAAAAACCCCAAAAGCAGTAAAGAGATTTTCCTTCTTAGAACCACTGAAAGTATTTTGCTCATAGTCTTAAATTTTCCATATATAGTCCCCAAGTAGTTCAGATTGGAAGGGACTTCAGGAGATCTTTAGTCCAATTTCCTGATTAAAGAAGGTGAGTTGAGAGGTCTGATTGATTTCTCAAGGCTGTATCCAGCAGGGTCTTGAAAACCACTAAAGACAAAGACAGCACAGCCTCTCTGGGCAGCTTGTATCAATGCTTAATTATCCCCAGTGGTGGTTTGGTTTTGGGTGGGGTTTTTTTGTTTGGTTGGGTTTTTTTGTTTGGTTTTTGTTTGTTTGTTTTTTAATTCAAATACTTAGGTTTCACAATAAAATTAAAAGGTATGTAAGAATGAGGCATATCTGAACATGGTGATGATTGGGGTGATTCTACTGCACCAATCTTATGACTTGATACATCATTTCATACTTGTTCACATAATATGATTTATATAACCTGGCTGACCTAGTATAGTACAGTTTCTCAGCAGGAGCTCAGCCATGGGAGACATGCAGTATTAAAGATTTCTTTTCTTCTTTTATGTGTTGAGAAAATTCTTCTTATCCTCAGAAGCAGCCAGATCAGATATTAGTAATCTGATTTTTTCAGTAGATGAATATAAAGTAAAGCATGTAAATGTTACCTGCAGTTTGATGTGTGACTGAATATTACTAGGGAAACCAAAAGCAAGTTTTATAATTCATGGTTTCAGTAATTACACCCTACACTGATATTTGACAGTGACCGGAATTTCGTTATCATACGTTACCATTAAGTGCATGACTGCATCTCCAAATCTCCTTCACACTTGTGCTTTTTCACTTTTTCTGCAGTATTTCATCAAGCAATATGAAATATGTGGCCATAAGAATTCTTCCTGAAGAGATCTCACTCTGGTACTAGCCCTTTGCAATGTAAAGCATAAAAGACATAAGCCTTTGAAGACCTCGATGTTTGGTAACAGTTTTCTGTAGGAAAGACATATTTAACTTTACATACATGGACAATAAACCTTACTTTCAACAGCCAAAACTTTAAAAAGTTTGCAAAAGTGAGGGAACTGATGTTGGCCTGTCTTGTAATGTCATCATAACTTGTGCTATGGATGACATTTGATGTTTCTGCTCGCTAAATATTTGCCCAGTTACTCACATGCCAGTCTCTTCAGTCCTTTGCTAGAAAGTGATACAGCTAGCATATAGAAAAGTTTAGATGAATTTATCGTACAACAAAGAACAGCTCCTATTCATCACGTAGAGTTTATTTGTCGGATACTATAGTAAGACTCAATATGAATGAGTATTCACAGCAATGTGTGAAAGCAATCTGCATTTTTTTATAACTTTTGTTACCTCAGCCTCTCCTAAATTTCATTTGCCTACCTGCCTCTGATAGCTAAACTTATAATGATTTGTAGTAATATGTATTAATCAGCTGGCTAAAAGAGACTATAAGAGATATAGGAAGCAGAATTCATTTACAGTATCTTCCCATTTGGACCACAGACAAAAAGCTCTTGCTTTCCAAGTATGTTTCAAATGTAAGTGAACCAAAAGTATCAAAGATTCCACTGGAAGTCTACTTTCAAAATCATCATGGTCTACTTAGCCTAGCGAAAATGTGAATGAGTCAAAGAGCATGTGACACTTTTTTGTTCCTTTAGTAGGTTAGTTTACAAATGCCAGCTCTTGGCAAATATCAGGTGACCAAGTTAAGAGACATTAAAACTGTATCAGTTG
This sequence comes from Tauraco erythrolophus, assembly GCF_009769465.1. Taxonomy (NCBI): domain Eukaryota; kingdom Metazoa; phylum Chordata; class Aves; order Musophagiformes; family Musophagidae; genus Tauraco; species Tauraco erythrolophus. The sequence continues at coordinate 45,097,716 of NC_141465.1, read as the reverse complement.
TGCTTTCCACTTATTTGTAGGCTTAAAGGAGATGACAGTTCATTTTCGTTGTTTGGGGCTAGCTGCAGTAGAGTGTCATAGATGAATACACTGAAAAAACTAGCTGTGAGAACATATCATTCAAATACATCGTGTTGTTTACATAGTCTTCCATCTACGGGTGATTTTCTACAGCTGTCTGTGATCACAGTAACTGAGATTTTTTTACTTAAGATCACACGTGATTTTTAATTGTTTAAAAGTTGACATCCAAAAGTAATACAAAGGAAGGCTTAAACCAGTCTCTTGTTTTAGAGGCTTGACTCTGCATTGTTTTCAGTTGCTTTGTACTCACAAATCTTAATTAGTTGTGCTGAAATTTTCTTGTTTATTTTTGTAGGAGAAAAAAAAAGACAGCAACAGAGAAAACATCCAATCTTTTGTAGGAGCAACTTTAAGGGGAAATATGCTGGTTTGATAATTAAAAAAAAAAAAAATCTTGTAGTGTTTTTCTTGTGAAGGGACTGAAAACTTATTCAGGGAAGTTTCAAGGAGGTGCCCAAATAGTACCCTGCCCAGCTACTCCCAGGCCCAACCCAGGTCTCATCAGCCCATCTAAGGCCCACCTACATAAGCCCAGAGGAGCACAGAGACACAATGGCAGGTAGAGGGGAATCCAAAACACAGGCACATAAGACAGGACACCTCACTTGGGTGCCTACCAGGGCTACCCCAGCAGACCCTCAGCCCCACTGTCCAGCCATGATGAGTCAATGCTGGAGCACCTTTTGGACCAAGGAAGGTTGCTGCTCAGGGGTATGGACACATTATGAGATGAACATTTTGGGTTTGCACAAGACTTATTATGGGATGTTTAGGGGAGGAACCAAAGGTGGGGAAAGGGAGGGATCTAGGTGATTTGGGAAGGAACTAGCATGGGAAAATAGAGGGCAAAGGGGATAAAAAGGGCCAGTTGCTAGTAGGTCAGGGGAGATCATCACACTTGTCTGGACTTGATCACAGCAATCTGTCTTGTCTTCTTATGAAACTTTATGTCCAATCCTTCTACCAGGCATGGGGTTCTCTATTTTGTGAGCATGTGTGAGGATGGAGGTCTGACTGCCTGCAACTAGCATCAGACCATGGGTCAGAGGGACCATGTTTCTATGGTGCAACTGGAGTGAGAGTCTGGTGTCAGCAGTAGGACTGGGATGGTGGGCCAGAGGACAGGTGTGCCTGGGTTCTAGAGGCTGGAGAGACCAGAATGAAGGACACCAAGTGTCAGCCATGACAGTCAGACTAGGGACCAGAGGTCTATGTGTCCATGGTGCAGCATGTGGAGTGAGCGTGGTTGTGCAAGTGAGTGTGTGAGCACTAGATCAAGCTGGACTAGCCAGTGAGTCAGTGAATTGGTCTGGGAGCCAGATATGTCTCTAAGGGCAAGGTCAGGGGGAAGTTGGCTATTGGGCACCAAGGGACTCCTGGACAATTGCTGGGAGACCATAGATCCTGGAGGTCCCAAGGGGCGAGACCTGCTTGTGTACGCTTCTGTGCGAGAGAGTCTGCACCAGCAGCTGGTGTGGGACTGTGGCTGTGGGAGCTCATAAACCAGGTCCCATAAGCTGGGCAGGGTGAGGGGTCAGAAAGCTCCTGGACAGACCATGCGTCTGAGCCCAGTGGCCAGGGAGAACCACATTACACATGTGTGTGTATATATTCCCACTAATAGACCTTCACCTGGATCAGCCAGAGTGGGGAACAAGATGAAGCCATTGGTGCTGTTTCTGTTTATGTATGTGCTCAGTGTGCCTGTGTATTCATGTTGATGTGTCTGGTTAGTAGTAATGTAAATATGTATATATGTTGTGTACAGAGCGAGCTGCCTCTTGGTACATGCACACATCCTCGCGACTGGAGGGACCAGAGGACTGCTGTGGCAGCTGCTGCTGTTGACTGGTCCAGGCTGGGAGGAACCCAGGCCCAAGAGATTGCTGCAGGAGGTCGAGTTGTCTAGGCTCCAAAGCCCACTGGATTTGGGTACCACATAACACATCCCTGAGTTAATTAAAAACTGTGCAAGTATATATCTTCCTGAGTTATGCAGAGCAGCACTGGGGAGTGTATCGTGGCTCAACCAAAGACAGAGTATAAACCCCCCCAAAAACAAACAGGAAGAACTCTAGGCATCAGTTCAGAGCTGATTTCAACCCGTTCCTTCTTGGCTACTGAGGATGCCTGGCGTTGTGACTGTGAGCGTACCACAAAAGCCAGTAATGAGAATTACATTTCTATTGTGAGTCAACTGTATATTGCAATGGCTATGCTCCGAGCGCTGCATTTGTATTGCGATTTAAGTGCTGTACTTTTATTGTGATTGCTGTATCACCTTGCTAAATCCCATGCAATGTCAAATAACTTCATGTATGTAAATTTGGTATTAAACATTAAACCCCTAACGTGTGGAACATTTGAAAAACCTGGTCAGAAGTTGTTGGACTCTGACATCTCTGCCAAATAGTACACCTCTTCTCAGCCCTTTTCAGTTCTTCTCAACTTAGTTTGAGTACTGAAAAGGAAAAAATACACACCATATTTGTACAAATTCAGTGCAGACTTGCTAGATTTCTGGAGTTCATTTCTTGAAAACTCCCTTGTGGCTGACTAAGATGAGCTGAGTAAGGTAAGAGTAAATTTTCCATTATAATACAGTCGTGGCCAAGGAACTGACAGCACAAAGCCTGTACTGGGTACACTGGAAAGGCTTCTATGAGATGACTGCAGAATCTGGACCCTGCACAAATGCATTCCTTCCCTTTGGCTCCTAGCTATAGTAAATCAAACAAAACTCCATTAGCTTGGCAGCTTCACCCACCTACAATTTACAGTCATCTCTAGGGAGGCAGCATACTCAGCCACGATGAGTTCAAGCAGAAGGTCTGGCTAACTGGAAAAACATTGTGCATAGGAGATAAATATATGGCTATATTACTCCACTGCGTTGGTATGTGGTCAGAAATACAAGCTACTCTTGGAGAGATTTAAAGAATCTATAGGCCACAATACATAGAGTGATCTAAAAGTAGGGAATGAAGAATGCAATTTATTCTCTGGTAGTACCTATTAGCTTCACAGATCTCACTGTTCTTCATATGCCTAGGAAGAGAACAGAGGGTGGTGATGATGTTTTAGAGGTTTGGAAGAGATATATCTTTTTCTTAATTAATTAGGAATGTGCATCTGAGGAATATATATTTCTTTAGCTTGTGTCTTAAAGTGATTGGTATTCTGGTGTTTGTATGAGATTTTCTGTTGTCAGCTATTTTAATTATGTTCATTTTATAACTTCCTGCTAGAAAATTTAAAACATTCCTTAACTAAAGATCTGTTTATTTCAGAAGATTGTATAGCCGTTTTTCTTTTTTTTTTCCTTCCCCCAGACACCAAATACAATCCCTAAATAAACAAGGAAAAAAAATGATGTGCTTGTGTGTTTGTGTAAAAAACTATACTATTGAAGTGTACTGTTACCTTGCACCACCCTGTCCTATGGCCCTGCCTCTCCCCTCCCTGGCCTCATCAGACAGCTCTCACCTACTGCACCCTGACAGGAGGCTCATTGGCACCCATTCAGCCCAGAATAAGCGGGATAATTCTCCTACCCAGAAAAGGAAGGTTTTTCACCTTTGTAAAGGTTTTTTACCTTTACCTTTGTGAAAGGCAGAAGCTAATTGATAGCTAGAGCCACCATTATGTCCTGACCTCAGAGATATTCTGGTAAACTACTAGGAGGCAAAACCCAGGGCAGTGTCAGAGCTGGGACGCCCATGTTCCATGAACAGGGGGATTCTTCAGCCCCCATAAAGCTCAGAAGTGAGAAGGAAGGGTGAACTAAGCTCCATCCCTCACAACGGTGAAAAGATCCTTCTTGTGTAGAAAGGCATCTGCTGATGATTCACACCTCTTGCTAAATTCAGCAATAGTCTAGCTCCAAAGCTGTGAAGAGTCTCTAGCTTGTCCATTCCTGTTCCAGGCACTAAAAATACTTATTACTGGTTTTCATAATAATAACATACTATTCAGGAAATAAGAACATAAAGATAAAAGATTCATTCAAGTAGCCAGAAAAAAAAAAAGGTAGGAATATTGGTGCAGACCTAAAGAAGGGATTATACACTTCAAAGGCTTTTCCCGGCTGTGTGAGTTGGTCTAAAGAAAGATATTCTTAATACCTACTACCATAGACAGTGTGATAACAAGGATTATTGCTGTCTGGGAAACCTGACAACTATCCTATAAAATACATCTAACAGGCCATGTGCAGAAGGGAAGGTGTTCTGCCCCTTCCCACACATTCGGGAGCCTCACAAATCAAAAGTCACTTTGTCCCAAATAATACAGACTACCAGAGGTGATTATACATCAGAACTGCTCAGTACCAACTACCTGAAAGGAAGACCCAGGTAACTATAGACCGGTCAGCCTCACCTCCATTCCTGGAAAGATAATGGAACAACTTATCCTTGGTGCTGTCTCTAGGCATATCGAGGATAGGAGGGTCATGAGGGGTAGTCAACATGGCTTCACTAAGGGGAAGTTGTGCTTGACAAACCTGATAGCCTTTTATGAGGACATCACCCAGTGGGTGGATGATGGTAGAGCAGTGGATGTGGTCTATCTTGACTTCAGTAAAGCATTTGACACAGTCTCCCACGGCATCCTCACAGCTAAACTGAGGAAGTGTGGTCTGGATGATTGGATAGTGAGGTGGATTGTGAACTGGCTGAAGGATAGAAGCCAGAGAGTAGTGGTCAATGGGATAGAGTCCAGTTGGAGGCCTGTATCTAGTGGAGTCCCTCGAGGGTCGGTACTGGGACCTGTATTGTTCAATATATTCATCAGTGACTTGGATGAGGGAGTAGAGTGCATGGTCAGCAAGTTTGCTGATGACACTAAACTGGGAGGAGTGGCTGACACACCTGAAGGCTGTGCTGTCATTCAGAGAGACCTGGACAGACTGGAGAGTTGAGCAGGGAGAAATTTAATGAAATACAACAAGGGCAAGTGTAGAGTCTTGCATTTGGGTAAGAACAACCCCATGTACCAGTATAAGTTGGGGACTGAACTGTTGGGGAACAGCACAGGGGAAAGGGACCTGGGGGTCCTGGTGGACAGCAGGATGACCATGAGCCAGCAATGTGCCCTTGTGGCCAAGAAGGCCAATGGCATCCTGGGGTGTATTAGAAGGGGTGTGGTTAGTAGGTCGAGAGAGGTTCTCCTCCCCCTCTACTCTGCCCTGGTGAGGCTGCATCTGGAATATTGTGTCCAGTTCTGGGCCCCTCAGTTCAAGAAGGACAAGGAACTGCTTGAGAGAGTCCAGCGCAGGGCCACAAAGATGATTAAGGGAGTGGAGCATCTCCCTTATGAGGAAAGGCTGAGGGAGCTGGGTCTCTTTAGCTTGGAGAAGAGGAGACTGAGGGGGGACCTCATTGATGTTTATAAATATGTAAAGGGTGACTGTCATGAGGATGGAGCCAGGCTCTTCTCAGTGGCATCCAATGATAGGACAAGGGGAAATGGATATAAGCTGGAACATAGGAGGTTCCGCTTAAACACGAGGAAGAACTTCTTCCCAGTAAGGGTAGCAGAACACTGGAAAAGGCTGCCCAGAGAGGTTGTGGAGTCTCCTTCACTGGAGATGTTCAAAACCTGCCTGGACGCGTTCTTGTGTGATCTGATCTAGGTGGTCCTGCTCTGGCAGAGGGATTGGACTAGATGATCCTTTGAGGTGCCTTCTAATCCCTAACATTCTGTGATTCTGTGAAAGCATAAATAGGCAAGCTGAGTTTGCAACGGTGAGACTTTATTTTTCAGGAGCCCAGCAATGGCTTCTTGTGAGTATGAATCTTGATATAGATTTATGCCAAAGTTAAGACCAGTCAAGTAATCTCTGGAGTTAGAAGCAGTCATTATATAGTTTTGGTTATTGCCTTGCTCACGGAAATTAGCATGGTTTGATTAGATTTGCCTGATGTGTTACCTAGGTTTTGAAGAGATTAGATGATCTTTTAAATGGAAAATAAAATATAAAATTATTTTTTTCCATAATAACAGCATTTTGTTAACCTTTAAACTGTGTTCTCCACTGAAAAAAAGTGGAAAGAGTTTGTTATTTTCAGGATCTTGTCTTTGCTCAGATGCTACTCTCTTCATAAGAAGAAACAAAAGAAAGAGGAAAAAAAAGGTAAAGGAGACAAATGGGAACAAAATTACAAAAAATACATTTTTGAATTTGTTTTTTAAATGATGAAAGATATTTTGAAATATTAAGGAATGATAATTCTTACAGGAATTACAATTTTCAAATTTTAAGTAGAAATCCTCTCCTGCTTTCACAGCGATGATATCTGAGTAGTTGTCTTTTTGGAAGTTTGAAAGTAAACCAAAGAGTTGATTGGGAAAAAAGAAGTTTATTTTCTGTATCACATCATCTCATGCACTATTGTGGCTGCTACCAGAATCCTTTTAGTTTGGGAAAATAAAATCTTAAGATGTCTGATTTGGGTCACATTGATAGAATGGAAATGGAAAGGTTCTGATTCAATAGGACCTTTATCTATCCGTTTTATCTACATTTCTTCACCAGAAAATTAAAATTGAGGAAGTCTGTGGCTAATGAGTTGCAAATGGTGAATTTCGGGTGAATCAAACTCCTTACTGGTCACTTCGATATTATTGTTTTCAACTTATTGTCTTCTTGCCACCAAGCTCAATCAGAACCATCAGAGGTACCAAAAGGTACAGGTTGCCCACATGTTCGGTGTGGTATTTGTAGCATCTTTCAATGTGACCTAGAACAGGGTGTCCAGAGAGATTATGGAGTCTCCATCCTTGGAGATATTCAAATGCTGTCTGGACATAGTCCTGGACAACGACTCTAGGGGAATCAGCTTGAAGAGGAGGAGTTGGACCAGATGACCTCCAGAGGTCCCTTCCAACCTCAACTGTTCTGTGATTCTGTAAAGGTAGATCAGAATCGACGGCAATAAAAAATAATAATACCCAGCCCACTTGGATTCTCCCTCCACCCCATACCCCTATCACTGCAAATGGATCAAATAAGATAAAATAATAAACTGGCATTTAAAATTAAAATTTAGTCTGTCTTGGGGAGAGAGAAATAATTCACTGTGCTCTAATTTAGGAGAATGGCTGGGCTTAGTGATATACTATTGTGATACATCACTCGTACATCAATGTGACTCCACTTAAAGGATTTGGTATAATAATTATTGTATTATTATTATATAATAATCATTGTATACAATTAAATATTTTATATTATTACATAATTATATATTAGTATTATATAATTATTATTCTATCAATATATGATTACTTATATATTATTATATGATTAGTTATTGTATAATATTGTATTGTAATAATTATTATAATTTTGTATTATAACAGAGAAAAACTGATACAATAGGCTGGTAAGTCTGGCCCATATATTTGTAACAGGAAATTTATTCATAGCTTATGCCTTTAATAATTGATTGCTTCTCAGAACAAATATCACACTGAAGACACTGTGGAAAGAATAAGATCTTCTGGCTTTAACTTTGTTGGATTTTCTCTGTAAATATTAGATTAAAACTCTATCATCTTATTTCTCCCCCTCCCCCTCCCTCCTTATCACTTTATTAGTTGCATTTGCCATTTCTCCAGTGCTGTTTCTAAGGGAACTATTATCCTTAGAATTCCTACTGTATCTAGAGCATCTCTGAAGAATTTATTGTTTTCCATGGAAGTGCAGATAACTAAGCATCGTTTTTTTTTCCTTTTTATTGTGGATATATATTCTGCAATTCTAAGTCTCATCTGTTCAGAGTAGAGATACTTTCCATGAGTAAATGTGTCATCTTGCTTCACAGTAGTATACAGCTGTAACACTCAACATTCCTATGAGATACAATAGGTGGAAAGGATATGATTTGAAATAACATAAATGTCTACAAGTATGAATAAATTCTTAAGGTTATTGCAACTTTTACAGATAGAAAAAAGAAGAAAATCTGCAAATCGTATTTAAAAGTTATAATTACTCCAAGGAAAGCTCCAATGTTTATGAATAACAGAATCTTTTCTCTTTCTATGTAAGGCAAATAACAGCTACAAGGAAACCTCAGACTTCCTGTTTCTCTCAGTGTACTGGTATTTTACCTATCCTTTTAACCTGCATTCCCATAACCCACAGGCTCTTAATCATTCTGTTTAACACAGCTTGCTAGAAATGCAGGCTTTTATTCTTATGACTTCCTTCTTGAAAATTACATATTGTTGTCTTACTATTTTCCATTTCAGTCAAAGAACATGTTCATATATAACAATAAACGCATCAGTTTAATTAATTTTCAGTCCTCCAAAAAGTAATGATCCGTCTTTCTCTGGGACTTTGTCTCTATGAATGAACGAGCAAATTATATTTCATTTAAGCTATTACAGGACACTCTATTTCTGTTGATCCAACCAGCCAGCTCAATTTCTTGGGAAAGTGCGAACATTTCTTTCTAAATCTGAAGATATAACATGTGGCAATCATAGGAGCCTAAGAAAGGGCTATTAAATACTAAATCCAAGGGTCTGTGATCCCTTGAAAGTTTGTAACCTATGTGGCAAATTGTGTCGTACATATAAAATAAAAGGTGAAGGAAATTGATATACTGTACAATGGCTCCATGGTGTCCTATAGAAAAATTGAAGAAATATGAATTAAAGTTCCACATTTTTATTTATTTTGATATATTACATTAATTTTGATAGGAATCTCCAAGACTGTGTAACAGTGAGTTATATTAATTTTCAAAATTAATTTAGTTTTTTCCAAAGAAACAGAAGGATGTGACTGATGCAGGAAGAAAAATAATCTTCTTGATATCAAAGTCCTTCCATTATTTCATTTTATTATAATGTAAGCTGGAGTATTTAGAAGTGTTCAAAGTGATTTATCTTTCCTCACATCAATATTAGCAGTGAAGCAGCAGATTTATCATTTATAGTAACTGGCACACAGCAGTTACCTGCAAGCATCAGCCATGTACCTTGCAGTAACCAGTGACAGACTTTGCTGAATCAAGATAACGATATGTGGATAGTCAATGAACACCTACCCTGAGGGGTTTCATTCTCACACCAAACTCTTATAGAAGATGATGGTGCTGATCTTCTGGAGCTGCTGTTACAGACTGGTAAGGAAGTTCATTACTTGTTAAGCTTTAATCAGTAAAGTCCTAACTACTAAGGCTTTTCCCTCTGCCGTTAGAGGGGAGCTAAGGCAGATAGCAGAACCTACCCTCCGTTTGCACTGGTAGCGGGTGCCAGTCTTTGGGGTCTGATGGTTTCTGAGACCTGGGCTTCTGGGTTTTGCTGAGTTGGGGGAAGCTTTCTGGAAGGTAGGACTACCCATGTACTGTTCCAGGGCAACAGAGTAAGCACATGTTAAATATATTTTGTGTAGAAAATACTCAGACAACGTATTATCCAAATCTCATCTGTTGGAAAGTCAGCTTGCAAATTTCCTTCTACTTCCAGACTACTGCTGAAATTAATTGATGGCAAAAAAAAAAAAAAAAAAAAGACAGCAGGTATCTGAAGAAAGAGAACAAGTCATTATCCTTGTAACTGAAATGTTAAAAGACTCAAAAACCTTACTTTGCCTTTTGTTTCTATATACGTGTGTGCATGGTCTGTTCATATAGAGGAAGACTAAAATACTTTGAACTACTGGAGAAGAGAGACTATAGATGAGTAGGTTACTTCAACCCATTAACGGAGGAGTCATTTTAGTGGAGAGCAGTCTGTCCTCAGACAACCATTGTTTTGCCTAATACAAGATATGGCAGACACTAAGCTGTCAGGTCTCTGAAACTCCCATCTGCTGAATGAATTTTCAGTAATAGGAAATTTCAGGGGAAAAAAAAAGAAGTTATTTCTCTTCTTTTCTGTTATCCTGGAACTATTTTCACATGACACCTGGTAAATGATTGAAGTCAATAATGAGTTTTTACAGAATTTTCTATCTAGGAAATAACTCCAAACTACTGTGGAGAAGGAGGTTGCATCCATTTTTTATCTATTGGATGATGGGAGGTATTTTATCTAATGGATAATGGGCATGGGAGGTAGGTTTCATTCTCTAATTTACGTGAAGGAGTCTGAACTCACTTTTTCCACCTGACATTTTCAGCCATCATAGCACTCAGAGCTCTCTTGCCTATCTATAACAGCTTCTTATTGTAGACAATTGACAGTTTTAGCAGATCTATTTGACCTTGCCCTAGATAATTTGTTTAATCAAGTGATAATCTAGAATAATTCATAATTGTAATCCAATAGTAATGTAAATGTACAGTGTGGGTAAAACATAAAAAGAGAAAACTGACATGTAAAATATTTTCTGAGCACCTAGATTTCACACAGAAGTCTGCAGACTTATGAGACAACCGCCTTTGATAATCAGATCACAGAACTGCAGGCAGAAGACATCTAAATTGCAGTGTGCAGCTGTGTACTGCATTTATTATCTATTCTAGATCTGAGAGGGAGGTGAGAATCCCCAAAATACCAAGGACTGCAATCATCATGATCATCATTAATCATCACTCACCAGCTGCACACAAACACATACACACACACACACACACATTTCCTCCCTTTTGGCATCTGGCAAAACCCTAATATATATATGTCATGTTGATTTGGGAATTGTAGAGGAGACTTACAGGGAAAAAATAGAATCATTCCAGTCCTCCTAAATATCGAGCATTTTTATTTACCTTAGGAGGAAAACCAGACTTAATATATTGTTATGGATTTATTTCTATGCAGTGGAAAAATTACTGGATGGTATATTATACAGGAAGTATGAGGTAAATTGCATATTAGTTTCATGTGTTCTTTTATTTTAAAATGCTTCAAGATCAGAGGGAAAATCTCAGTGAAATATTGTTAACTGCAGGGAAATTATTTTTAGAAAATTGTAAGGTTGCTCCAAAGAGGAAAGTTAAGAGGGTTTTATACAACAGCTACAAGATAAAGATGGGAGAAAGTTAGTGTGCATTTGGTACAAAGTAAAAAGCAAATTCAATTTGTAAGACAAACTAAATATAAGCAACTCCAAAATAATTTATAACATATTTCATTTTAATATATCCAAAGAGGAAAGAAAGCGTCTACTAATTTACAGAAATTCATGCTGTTCTGTGTGGGATATTAGAAGGATGAAAAAAATAAAATCCTGCCTTGGAAAAAAGAGACTGAGAAAGAGGTTTAACTGCCCTCAACTTCTTGACTGACATAGCCGCATAATCTGCATTTGTCCGGTGAAGTGAACAAACTCAAAGCAACACAGAATTAGAACATAAAGAAAATTCAAATCTTCTCTTTTTTTTTTTTTACCTCAAAACAAATAAAATAACAAGTATTTATGGAAGAATCTGAGTTATTGTTTTTAATTTAAAATTTCTATTGATCTGTGGAAAGAGGAGGAGGCAACACTCGTTTTCTCCATGACAGCAGATCTTTTCAAGGACACCAAATATGGATGCTGAACCTAACCATCTGAACCAGTGGGTTTATTTAGGGAAAAGGAGGTCTAACACAAAATTATCCCTGACGCCCAATATGAAGACTTTCAGAAATACAGTCTTTAGAAACAGACAAATGTTAAACAGGTGCTAAAATTATGTTCAACGGTCATACATTTTAGGAAATTTAGTATGAATTTGTGAATCTACACTGACAAAAAAGATTCTGTTGATTTGAACTACCGAAATACCCCATTGTAATATTTCTGGAAATCAGTAAGATCCTGTCCTCTGCAGCTAAAATTTTTGGCTATTCAGGGATCCCCGTCTGATTTGTCTTTGTTTCTTGGAAGGGTTGAGGGGTTTTACGTGTAAAATGGGGGACACAGAAGAGGAAATTACATTTTCTGATATTATGCTGCCCAGCTGAATGAAATATAGGTGCCTGAGCTGGAACTCCATCAATAAAAAATAATGAAATGGAAATGCTGCCTGAACCTCTTTGATAACAAATTCAATGACTTTGGGATGCAGAGGCACAGTCTGGGGAAGGTGACATATGATTTAGGTATCCTCGGCAAGGTTTTACCCAGTCCACATGCCAAGACAGCACTCTTATGATCCTGTGACTGTTAGGTAATGTGTCAGGACTAGGGAGAAAGGACTGTGGCGATGATGAGTGGGTTTGGTGTAGCAGAGTTAGATGGGAAGTGGATTCACACAGCTACGGTATTGATCTATTTAACATGTTTTATTATTAACTTTTGTGATAGAAGTGCGGACTGCTCTAGAGAGGTAGGCTTTGGTGGTTCATTCTGATGTGGTTACTTCTCACCTTTGAATGACCTTCACAGGGCCCCTTACTCTTCTCTGGTTCTGTGAGTTATTTCTATTTTCTAGCCCCAGCTGTTTTTCTGCAGTTAGCTTTTCTTTCCCTTTGGGCTCCAGCAATCCTGGCTGTGTTGTCTTCAATGATCACTTATATTCCTCAGAGGGGATAGTATTTTCATTTTTGCTTTCCCTCACAACATTGTCCTCTGACTCCATGACTTATTTCATCACCTCAGAAAGCTGGGGAAACTTTCATATTAGACAAGTCCCAATCTTTTTGGGGGGCACAAAGAGTGAAAGGAACAGGCTGCTTCTGCTTTACTAGCCATACTACAGTTTGATTTGAGGGAAGAATAGCCTTATCATTGTTACAATTTACTTAGAGTGGAAAACATGGATTCTAACCAAATTGACGGAGTCACTTTTTTCCAAATATTAGCCAAGACAATGAGAGAAAAGGAGGATAACAGCCTTTATGAGAAGTGATCAGATATTTCCAGTAAGGCATTTTTTGGGCACTATAAATGTTGCTTGCTTGGAGCCACTATTTGGTACCTATGCTGACTGGGATTTTACCTCCATAATGGAATTTCCTGGCCAAAATGAGAGAGAACATCCCACAAGTTAAAGCACAGAATAACCAATAGCCTAATGGTGGTGGTTGTCTCCTAAAATGCAAGTGACCTAAATTCTCCCTGAACTGGATTACTGACTTGAAAACAAGCCTCACCCACCCTAATGACTGTCCTGTTAGATGATCAGGTGTTCTGCAGAGGAGTTATTACAGTTCTTTTCACAAAAACTGTTTCATTTTTGTATAATTATTTAACAACTGTTTAGAGGGGAACTTGATCCCACATACAAGGTAAGTACTTATAATAATCCATATCATACCCTGTTCTTATTTCTCACTCTCCCTTACTGAGTCATTCCACTTTATTTACAAACTTTCTTATTCTCTTTTGTGGCTTTATTTGTAAAAAATTAAGAAACAGATCCTCACCACTGAAAATGAGGCAAAAAGAGAAAGACATTTAGGGGCTCTGCAAGTGTCATTCCCATACCGTAACAGTTAAAATCTGGTTTTTGGTTTCTTCCTTCCTAAGATTATATGCAGCAGCATAAGAGGACTTTCTACACTTTGCTCTCATCTTGTGTGTACGTAAGGGACAGAAAAAAAAAACAACTTACCTCAATCTTATTGGAGCTCAGAGTGACACCCACCTTTAGTGCAGTTTCAGCTGCTTCCTGCATACTACCTCATCTCCTTGCCAAAGAAACTTGGCAACTCCCTTGACAAGAAATAGTTCTTTCCATAACTTCATAATTTATGGCTCTGTATAAAGCCTTTGCAATTTAGTGGTAGATCATTCTATAGATTCTTAGAAGCACAGCAATCTTTAGGATGACAGACGTTCAAAGACTTTGCCATTGGAAAATGTTTTTGCAGTGCCCAGAGGTGTGGTGTGAGAGATACGTGTCAGAATATTTAGCTAGGTTTATCACTTCAAAAAGTAAAAGGGAAAAATAATTGAATATATAATGTATAAGAAAGGCAAATGTTTCTGAAACATATTCCTCTATTACTAAATCAACCTACTGCTCTTTTCTGTCTTAAGGCCAAATAAGCATCATGTGCTTGCCTTTAAAAAAACTTATTTTCTTGTTGCGTGTTGTTGGATCATGATACAATGTGATACAATGCTCAAGTAATTTTCTCCTTCTTTAAAGTCTCTTGAATCATGCTTCTATTTTGCACCCTGATTAGCACACTCCTTGCTTAAGATCTTCGCATGCTTTCCCCATTCATAAGATTTAAAAGATTTAATTTGAAAGAGACTTTGCAGAGAGTCTACTGTGAGGTCTATATAGACCAGAAAACTGATTTGAGGATAGGATTCTAAAACTCCTCAAAACCCTGCTTTGTTAGAATTAAGGAAGCCACTAAAAGACTGTATCTTTTTCTTTCACTGTTCAAACTACACAGAAACAGGATGAGATTTAGCCCTTCAACCTTATGAATAGAATCAAGATAAAAAAGCCTCACAGAAACACCTTTGCTAGCTACTGTCGAAATCCATCCCCTTGCTAACACTCTAATGACCAAACATTCTTGTCCTACAGGCTCCCTCTCCCAGACCTTCAAACAGTTTTGTGTTGCAAAATCTGGATCTTCATTATCTACCTGATACTTGTCTGAGGTATTGCATTTTGTTGTCAGCAGGCTTATTTCTTAGCATCACACAGATCAATTCCGGATGAAAGACAGCAGGCTCCCCCTCCAAAGTTAACAAAATAATGCAGGGATGATGCAGTGCCTTGTCATGACAGTACAGCACAGGTCATTTCTGCCATTTGTCACCGCTAAGGCAGGCATCCCAGCAGCAGAACCGCTAGTGTTATCATCTGTCTTCGGTAGTAGGTATCACCTTTGACTGTGCAGCAGAATTTCAAACTATCATTAAAAAATCATTAGAACCCCGAACGGGACATTGTGAACCTATGCTTCATTCAGAGTAGTTTTCCTGAGCTCTCACAAAGGTGAGAGCAGCAATATCAGTAATGTATACAAACTGCTGTGCCGTGCCATCTACATTTTTATTGTGGACTTGTTCAACCCAATACTTCTTTTCAGCCTGTCTGTGAGCACAGAGTGAACTGCTTTTTGGATCATCCTGAGCCTGAGGAAACTGCACAAAGCTGCACCAAATGTGCTTCTTTATGTGAACTGTTATCAGGTGCCATGTTGTTCATTTGACATAAGGCATTTCATTTCGAAATGCCCTGATGCCCTGAACCTCAGTGTTTCCTTTGAGCACTCTAGCACCTGCAAAATCCATGAGTCTGTTTTTCCCAATTTGAAACAGTCTAAGCTGCTTTTTATTAAAGCTGCACAATGAATTATACAGCAGATATCTGTATAATAGTCAACACTTTTCAATGACATGCACACTTTTTAACTAAAAATAGTTAAAACTGGCTAAACCATACGGATTTGATAGCCAGTAAGTTAAGTTATTGACATCACAAACTGCTGTGGGACAGGAATTATCTATTTTACAGGAAATAAGTTGGTTTTCTTTCTCTCACAGTCTGAAACCTTTCATTTCCTGACCAGACCAAGTTCTTAGTCTCTTTTGCAGCCAGCTTCCTCTGAATGGCTTAGTATTCACTAGAGTGAAAAAATAATGGTCTTTCTATACAGAAAACCTGAGGAGATTTATGTGCAGGTATCAGGTGTATCAAGCAGGCAAAGCTATTAAATGAGATGACATGTTTCTTACTCAAGGCACACAGAGGAGCATCACCCTAAGAAGCCATTTCAGCATACTTGCTTGGCATAGACTAACTCCTTTCTTATGAAAGGAAGTTGATACGACCGCAGCGGGAACCTGAAATTTGTATTACATTTATAGTCAGGTAAAGACACTTCCTATATCATCTTAAGGAATTGATACAATTTCTCTGTCAGTCAGCCTACTTGCTTGAAATGTGGAAGTTCTGCAGAGCCTTCTTACAAAAAAACTAATCGTTTTAGTTTTCCCAGAAAAATAAAATATCCAATTATAGGCCATGAAAGACAGATTTCTTTAGGGAAGATGTATCTGCCTGGAAACTATAGCCTCTCACAGCTGTGAACCCAGACTCATGAATTTTATGTTCAAATTCAAAATCAGAGGTCCTGTAAGGATTTTGGCTGGGGAGTACCTACTTATTTACCTTCATGAGGGCCCTGGAGACACAACCATTACCAGGATACCAGATAAGTGAGACTACACTACTGGTGCTTACCAGCATTTTATACAGTATCAGAGCAGACATATGTGATGGAAGTAGACCATGCCTCTATATAACTGATCCCTATAGATAACAAACAAATTTACAGCTCTTGCTGACATGCAGCCTTACTCCTCCCCAGCTCTTGCTGACATGCAGCCTCACTCCTCCCATAGTTTGCATAATGCTGCAGTGTGGGCACAGCAGGCTGTTACAAAGGGCAACTTTCCTGTTCCTTCCTCAAGGAGGGAGTCTCCTACATAAACTGTACTTCAAAGGGACTGTGAGGGATATATCTCCCATCCATCTTTGGTCCCTCTGCAGGGCTCTGGAGGCTCCCTCGAGTATGTGCTCCCACTGACCCCATCGAATGAGCGCATCCACGAGAATGGGGTGATGCAGTAACAAAAGATTTTGCGAGGTTCTTTTGGAGGGATCTTGGGATACTTGTTCACATAGGTCCTGAAAATGGCACTGTATTTTCTAGATTTTGAAAAACTGTGTCACTAACCTTCTTGGAAAGTTCTGTCCTTTTATCTATTCTCTGTGTGGGATTTCCTGAAACTCTTGTGTGTTTTCAGCTATAAATATTTCCTCTTGGTTTTGACTTCTATCCAAAGTGTCTGCAAATCTTTCTGTTTCCTTAGTCAAGAACAGCACAGGAAAATATTGGCAAAGAAAACATGATTAGAAGCAGAAATGAAGTAAATATTATTTCATCCCATTGAAAGGCTTAATATATAAAACACAAGATAAACAAGTCTACTTAACTGAAAGTTTGAAAAAAAAAATTCTGCTAAAAGCAAGTTACCTTTTTTAGGAAAAAAAAAAGCATTCTCTTGTTGTTACTGTCTGGCAGTGCCAAATGCCAGGAGAGAATTAAAAAGAGAGGTAAGGTATTTAAAATTCTGATGAAGGGGTAGATGTTTAAAACGTTATGTATGATTGCAAGGATGACTTGGTCTAGGCAGCTAGTGAGTGCTATCTAGTATACTGAGCAAGGAAATGGTAATGCACAGCTCAGCAAGGGCTGCAAGGCTCAACACTGCTCCTGACTGGTGCTGATTAACTTCTGTGATGTGCTGTGGGCTCTGTGTTCTGCCTCATGAGAGCTCAGTTGTGCTACTTGAAGAGTAAGATTAATATTTTTATCCTATTTAGCAAGGGAGAAGAAAAAAGAATGAGAAAAAATATGTATTTTCAGCTTTTTCAGAAAAAAAAAAAAAGGAGGAAGAGTTCCACTGGGAGTATAACGTGTATCTACATGCAGCAGGTTTACTGAGGGACCTAAAATGAGTTCCGATGCTGCTAATGTAATTGGAAGAGAGACATACACCACATTTCCTGTTATAGTACTTGTGGCACTCATAGCACTGTAACAATAACTAGGAGAATAGGAACTGCATGCAGCTTCCAGTCCTAGCCTCTGCAAGACAAAGTGTGTTCATTTACCTGAGGGCAGGATTTTGACTGCCTGTTATGTTCATGTTATCTATGATGAAGATTCTGAATACTCATTAAGACTCATTACTCATTAAGTGTTTTAGGGAGAGTGAGTGACCAGAGCTTCTAATTCAATGTAAAATCCCCAAGGAAGACACAATTTTTAAACATTTGTAATATTTTCACTTTTCTGTTGTTTGTGCTGTGTTTTGTGGTTGTTTCCAAGAGCTGAGAATTGGACTTTTACAGAGAAGACTAGAAAAGGACGTTTTATCTTTCCTGTCTGTCACTATTTCACAGCATTGGAACCCAAAAATATTCTCTATTTTTTCAAACAAATAAAGGTAATTTCTGTTAAAATGATCGATGTATATTTACATACATATTTCAATATAAATGTAAATTATTCGTAAAACATGTTTCTGCTACATGGATAGAGATATTCCTCTTATATTTACCACGGCATGGGTAAGTATTTGCAAACGAGGCTGTCACGGTTCAGCCCAGCCCTCAGCTCAGCCACCACCCAGTCCCTTGCTCACTGCTCCCCTCAGTGAGGTAGAAAAAATGTAACCAAAGGACTGAGGGTCGAGACAAGAAGAGGGAGCGATCACCCACCGACCATGGCCCCGGGCAAAACAGACTCAGCTTGGGGACAAATCAATTTAATTTATTAACAGTTACTTCAGAGAATAACAAGAAAACAAAGCCAGATCTTAAAAAAACACCTTTCCCCTCCTCCCTCCCCCCTTCCTTCTTCTTGCCTCTACATCCTCACCCAGCGGTACAGGGGGACAGGGAATGGGGAGTCCCAGGTCAGTTTGTCACACGTTGTTTCTGCTGCTCCTTTCTTAAAGAAGGAGGACTCTTTACACTCTTTTCCCCTGCTCCAGTAGATCCCCTACTCATGGGGCAGTCCACAGACTTCTCCAACGTGAGTCCTTCCACAGGATGCAATCCTTCCCCACCGGATTGCCCCAGCACGGGCTTTTGCCACAGAGCACAGGTTCTTAGGGAGCTGCCACTCGCTCTGGCATGGGTTTTTCCACAGGCTGTGAGTGGGTCTCTGCTTCACTGAGTCTGTCACTGCTGCAGGGGGGCCGCTGCCATCCCACCACGGGCTGCAGGGGAATCTCAGCTCCAGCACCTCGTCTCACTCCATCTGCACTGACCCAGTGTCTGTGTGGCCGTCTCTCTCCCATCTCAGCCCTCTCTGGGTGAACTCGGACCAGCGGCACCCTGGCACGGGGCGCTCCCGAGATCCCCATGTGGCACAGCCACGGCCATCTCCAGCCGGTGGTGTCAGCCCGGCACGGGCAGCCCCCATGTCATAGGCCGCTCCAGCAACCGAACCCCACACACAGCCGGTCACTCACCCTCCCCCACCCCCAGGAATGAGGGAGAGAATTAAAGGAGAAACGGGAAACCTGTGGGTTGAGATAAGAACAATTTAATACAGATGATTTAATACACAGGGTAGATGCTCACCACCCCCTCGTATGCGAAGCCCGTCTCGTCCCGAAGCTGCAATCCCGGACGAACGCGAGGCCCTGAAATAGAGAGGGAGAGAGAGAGAGAGAGATAGTACTCCGAGAGTGGGAGTACTGGAAGAGAGAGGAAAAAAAGGCAATAGAGCAAAAGCACAGCAAGTGCAAAAGAGTAGAAGTGGCAAAAGAGCCAAAGTGCAAAAAGCCCTTCTTTCCGGCTGACCCTCATTTTTATACTGGGCATGACGCTGCATGATATGGAATACTAAGGAGAGTCGTGGACCCCTTGTCCCAGCTATGCTCCCCCCTTATCCTGTTTTGCTCCTGCACACTGGCAAGAACACGGCAAGCTGAAAAGTCCTTGAGACCTCAGTGCCAACCACAAACATCAGCTTGCTATCAGCATTCTTCTCAGAGCAAGCCTCTGAGTAAAACCAAAACACGGAGCTCTTTTAGCTGCTAAAAAGAAGAGCTAACTCTGTCCCAGCTAAAACCAGGACACCCCGCCTCCCCCCTCTCTTCACCGCAGGTCTGAAACACGTTTTCCGGCTCCTTTGTCTCTGACTTAAATAGGGCATTCGCAGAGGTGCTGATGGAGATGGGCGGTCTGACCTGGCCAGAGACCGGTCCAACTGGTTTTGGATCCCGAGAAGTTACAGCGGGTGAATCCCCTCTCCCACTACCAGAACCCTTTCACATAAACCCAGCACAGAGATATAAACACAGGAACTGTGCAACTCAGTGCAGCATTAAGAAAAACAAAAAGATTAATTGACCTTTTTTCTGGACTTCTCAAATTTATTTTCTCTCCCCTCTTAACTCGTATGCATGCTTACTGTTTCTTGCTGAAAGCTCTAGGAAAAAAACTCTACTTAATTTAAATAGAAAGCTCAGGTTTCCTTACTGACATCTATAATCTCTGAAATCAATGTTGCCTAACTTCTGGAGCCAGCTGAAAGGATACATGATATTATTATAAAACATATATATTTATCAGGAGCTTCCCATCAGCTTTTGCCTTAGTTAATCATGGGAACAGAATATTACTTTAGACCTATTCTCTTCAAAATACATGCACTCAAAATGGGGGCTCCAGGAACTCACAAAAATAACAATTTTTATTATTACTTCAGTGGTCAAATCCAAGCATAGCTGCAAAAGTAGCAACCTTAGAGAGAACACTTTAGATTTCATTTACAACTCATCTCAACTCCCACAAAGAGCCATCTACATCTGGTTTTACTTGTATTTGTTTCATTCAATACTCTACTACTCTTGAGATAGACATTGGACAAAGATTTTAAGAAAAGTTCAGATTTATCAGATATGCATCTATTTCAGGGACATTATTGCTCTTAAATGTCTGCTTTTCATAGGGTTTTCATGAGTTGCTAACTTTTTTTTTTTTTTTTTTGGTTCATTTCTCTTTTAACTTAGGTAATATTGTTAAATGAATTAAACTGATCCTTTCTGTAACTCTATTGATGCCACTGGAGTTACATTAGGGACACACTAAAACCCATTTGTCTCATCAAGCATCATGGAAATATGCTTAGAATTCAATGTCTTTTTGATGTCATCTGAATCTAAAATATAAATTCATGCAAAGATTATCTAGACTGTCAAGGTTCAGAAATTCATTTCAGTAGATAATCTGAAACTGAAAAAAATTTAAAAGCTGGTGAAAAAGGCAGAACTATTGTTTATAAAGAATAAGTAATACTAGTTTGAAAACAGTATTTGTGAACTACTGTAGTATTGAGGGATCTTTCTTCCTTTGATCCCATCCCAAAGTATTGTATTTAAGCATTTAAAAGAGGCATAAAAGAGACACTTTTGCACTGTGAGGATGACTGGACACTGACACACAGATTGCCCAGGGAGCTTGTGGAGTCTCCATCCTTGGGGATATTCAAAAGCTCTCTGGACAGGGTACTGGACAACTAGTTCTAGGTGACCCTGCTTGAGCAGGAGGTTAGACCAGATGATCTCCAGAGATATCTTTCAGTCTCGACCGTTCTGTGATTCTGTGATTGAAGCCAAAGATGATCCTAATGGAAGTGCCTTTGCACAAATATATATTGCTTTAATGTTTCCTTTCCAAGAATAGATAGTACATAAGTTAGAGAAAAGAGTCTTCCTACACAACCATGCTTTAACACTACATTATAATACCAATACTAACCAGAAAGAAAGAATCAACTACTCCTTGAATTGGCATTTTGAGTCTTTTTTACAATCATAGAATCGTTTAGGTTGGACAAGACCTTAAAATCATCAAGTCCAACCATTAACCCAGTGCTGCCAAGTCCACCACTAAACCATGTCTCTGAGCACCACATGTACATGTCTTTTAAATATCTCATGGGATGGTGACTCCACCACTTCCCTGGGCAGCCTGTTCCAATGCTTGACAACTGGTGAACATTAAACAGGACACAGGACTCATCATTATCATTATTGTCCTGTTTTAGCCCAGCTGGCAGCTAAGCTACCAGGAGGCCACTAACTCACTCTTCCCCTCACTCCTTCCCTCAGTGGAGTGGAGAGGAGAAAAATGTAACAAAAGACCTGAGGGTTGAGATAAAAACAGAGAGGAATCACTCACCAACCATGGCCCCCCCGGGGAAAATACACTTGGCTTGGGGACAAATCAATTTAATTCATTAATGGTTACTTGAGAGAATAACAAGAAACAAAGCCAGATCTTAAAAACACCACCTCCCTCCACCCCTCCCTTCTTCCCAGTTCTACCTCCTCTGCCAGCAGTGCAGGGGGACAGGGAATGGGGGGGTTGCAGGTCAGTTCATCACATGTTGTTTCAGCTACTCCTTTCTTAAAGGAGGAGGACTCTTCACGCTCTTTTCCCCTGCTCCAGTGGATCCCCTCCTCACAGGACAGTCCACAGACTTCTGCAACATGAGTCCTTCCCGCAGGATGCAATCCTTACCCATCAGGTTGCTCCGGCGTGGGCTTTTACCACGGTCACAGATTCTTAGGGAGCTGCCACCCACTCTGGCGTGGGTTTTTCCATTGACTTCAGATGCATCTCCACCTCGTCATCATTCTCCAGCAACCTACGGAGACAATTCTCTACAACCTCCTTCAGGCACGGGCATCTCTGCTCCAGCGTGGGGTTCTCCACGGGCTGCGGGTGGATCTCAGCTCTAGCACACCTCTTCCCTCTTCATCTTGACTGACATTGGGTGTCTGCATGGCCATTTCTCTCAGGTCTCAGTCTTCTCTCTGCTGCAGCCATGCCAGGCCCGACAAACATCGGCAGTCCCAGCAGGACAATCTCCACCCATAGGGTGCCCCGGGAGTGGGGCGCTTTGGAGCTCTCCAAGCCGCACCACCACGGCCATCACCCAGGAGGCTGAAGATGGCCAGCCCCTCACCTCCCTCTCCTCTTCAGTGTAGGTCCAGCCCAGTTCAGGCTCTTTTGTCCTCTTCTTAAATAGGGCATTCTGTTAAGAATTGAATTGGCCCTGGCTAGAGGGGAGGGGGGGTTCCGACCTGGCCAGAAGCTGGTCTGACCAGTTTTGGAGCCAAGGAAGCTTTTTGCAGCTCCTTACAGGGGCTATCTCTGCAGCCCCTCCCTGATAACCAAAACTCCATCACAAACCCAGCACAATTACTCATAATTTTGGAGAACATTAGCATATTAATTATCATAGCTCCCATAACATTCAGTAATAACTGATTGTTCTGCCTTTGATTTTGTACAGCGAATTTATACTGAGCCACATTATTTAGACACTTTCATTAACCATTGAGAATTTCATTGTTTCAAAACTGGCAATAAAAAGCATGTTTCTTAGAATCAGTTTTGCTACCTGACAGCACTGGAAATAAACCCTACAATCCTTTAAAGTACTGTCTCAAAACCAGTTTATGCATCTCCACATTTCCCGTTCAACAATTTTTATCATAAGATGCAGCAAAAAATAATAGATGGAAGATTTCTTTAACACTCATTTCCTCATGCACTTCTTCCACGGATATTATACCTAAATTTCATTTGTTTAAGATAATGGGGTGCATTTTCCCCAAAAAGTGACAAAAACTTTTATTTGCAAAATGCAGATTTATCCTGAAATTCTTTCTTATGACCAATTTTTCCCTAGTATTTTTCCTACTTTTCTCTACTTCCTGAAGGCTACAAGGTCTTGTGTTCTGCTCTGTCTTTGATGGAGTTCTGAATGTATCTCCAGTGTTCGCAAAAGGAAAGTCACATTTGAAAAATTTTGTTATTGAAAATATTAAAATGTAAATGGAATTGTATTCAAATAGAATTAATAGAATAGGAAATTTTCCTAAGATACAAAAATCTTCTGAAAAATGAACATGTCTAGAGTTGTTCTAGCAGAAACATTTTAATTGAACAGGGATTTGCTGAACATGTTATTTCTCATGCGGAGAAGAACTCAATTGTTGAACTATACTGTTATTGCTGCCTGCATTTCTCCCTTTGAAATGTTTCTACTACTGTTTGGGTTATTTCCAGGTATGTAAAAGTTACTGCAATCAGAGAGGAAAACAGAATAGATGATACCATTGCCATTATAGCTGTCACCCAGTTTCTGTTAAGTAAAACCAAGAAAGGCTCTATTTGCATCCTGTTTTTCGCCTTATTCCCGTCACCTCTTATCATTCTGTGTTCACAGTTTGCTTCCATTTCAGTGGAGTCTGAATTAAGAAAACGCTTGAGCACTTGAAACTCAGTCAAAGTTTTGACAGTTGTTCTTCAGAAGGACAGGATTGACGGCAAAGACAGCTATGGTTTCCTGAAGTGTGGAATAAAACACATATCATACATCAGGAATATATGCTACTATATGAGGGTGTGATATTCTAGAAAACAGTGACTTGAGAGTGATTGGAGACTTGATTAAATACTTGCTTTCAGTTTGATAGTGTGAGTAACAGCAGGAACAGTTTCCCTGGGTTACCAACCAAGGGAAATTCAAGTGAAAAGAGTGGAAGCACTTGTCTGACATGGTCTTACTTTTACAAGGTGCTATGTCCAGATCTCCAGATCAAAGCCTAGTGTTTAAATCCTGTCTGTATAAAAAGAATTTGATTGGCAATGTGCTCAAATGGGCTTTGGTCCTTCTCAAATTTTGAAATTTACAATAACCTTTCAGATCAGGAGTTGTCTATGCTTGGTTTACACTCTAATGTGAGCAGATAGGCCTAAGGTCTTTCTTAGATATTTAAAGCCTTCTATTGTTTGTTTGTTTGTTTGTTTGTTTGTTTTCCCCAATTGTGGTTTTCAGGCACTTAAATTGTGGCCACGTGGATTTCTTAGATTTACCAGAATTTTCTTCCTCCTTCACCAGTTGCCAAATCACAACTTGATCTGTTTAAAAAAAATGCAAAGACTCAGTAGAGTTTTAAGTTATTTATCAAATGTTAGCAGGGAGCTGAAAAGCAGCTTTAACACATCTACCTGTGACTGCCAAAAGACAATGAGAATTAACATTTTACCGGATGCTAAAAAATAAAAAAACAACAAAAAAACATCCAAAAAACAAACCCACAAAAGCACTGTAAGAACAGCACTGGTAGTAGTCATTTAAAAATCAATGTAATGTAATATAATGCAAAGTAATTTTCAGATACTGCTCTCACTCTCTTTGGTGACTGTGAAAACATTTGCTAATTGCTTATCCCCCCACTACTCTCCTTCCCTCTGCTGAGCCTCCCCATCATTAGCTGCATAATCATCAGTCTCTGAAGTCAGCAGCAGTCTGCTAACAGAGCAATTAGTTGAAGCACCAAGAGCAGCAGGTGTTAGATGTGTTGCTTTTTTTGTGACATATCAACAGCATTTATCCTGTACTTGCAAAAGATTAATAACATGCACATGGATTCACTGCATACTTTTATTTTCTCTGTTTGAATAAGGTGAATGCATGCCAGCTATTATTTATTACAAAGAGGGTTTTCAGGCCACAGAAGCTGATGGGTCAGATCCCAGGATCCTGGCCTGTCACACATATCATGTGGCATCAGGACTCCAAGTCATTTGCTGAAATGTCATTCATTGAACTGAATGTAGTCATTTTATATTGGAGCCAGTTGTCTGGATTTCCATTATTGTCAGTAGGAAGAAACAGATTGTTTCTTTGAAGCACTTTATTTACATTCAATATGTAAACAGTTCTTTGCTATTCTGAGATAGTATTATGAAATTAAGAAAAAAGGAAATAAACATTATATGAGTTGAACCTCAAACCAAAGTGATCTTGCCTGTATGTAGGAATAATATTGAGTACTATTGGGTAATAGTAAATGACCTAGATTAAAGTTAATTTCTTAGAATTTTTAGTGCTACCATCTTCATTGCAGTCATAGACACACTTAGAATCATAGAATCATAGAATGGTTTGGGTTGCAAGTGACCGTAGAGATCATCTAGGTCCAATCACCCTGCCATGGGCAAGAACACCTGCCACTAAATCAGGTTGCTCAAAGTCTCATCCCACCTGACCTTGAACACTTCCAGGGATGGGGCATCCACAACTTCTCTGGGCAACCTGTTCCAGGGCCTCACCACACTCATAGGGAAGAATTTCTTCCTGAGATCTAGTAAAAATCTACCCTCTGTTAATTTAAAACCATTGCCCCTTGTCCTATCACTACATGCCTTTGTCAAAAGTCCCTCTCCAGCTTTCCTGTAGGGCCCCTTTCGGTACTGAAAGGATGCTAGAAAGTCTCCCCAAAGTCGTCTCTTCTCCAGGCTGAACAACCCCAACTCCCTCAGCCTGTCTTCAGAGGAGAGGTGCTCTAGTCCTGTGATCATCGTCATGGCCCTTCTCTGGACCCACTCCAACAGCTCCATGTCTTTCTTATGTTGGGGACTGCAGAGCTGAACGCAGTATTCCAGGTGGGGTCTCATGAGATCAGAGGGGCAGAATCACCTCTCTTGACCTGCTGGCCACACTTCTTTCAATGCAGCCTAGGATATGATTGGCTTTCTGGGCTGCAAGAGCACATTACCAGCTCATGTTGAGTTTCTCATCAACTAACATCACAAGTGCTTCTCCTCTGGGCTGCTCTCAATCCACTCTTCACCCAGCCTGTATTTGCATTTGGCATTGCCCCAACCCAGGTGCAGGACCTTGCACTTGGCCTTGTTGAACTTCATGAGGTTTGCACAGGCCCACTTCTCCAGCCTGTCCAGGTCCCTCTGGATGGTGTCCCTTCCCTCCAGGGTGTCAATCACACCACACAGCTTGGCATTGTCAGCAAACTTGCTGAGAGTGCACTCAAGCCACCGTCCATGTCGCTGACAAAGATACTAAACAGCATCGGTCCCAATACCGACCCCTGCAGAATGCCAGTCATCACTGGTCTTCACTTGGACATCGAGCTACTGACCACAACTCTTTGAGTGTGACCATCCGGCCAATTCCTTATCTACTGAGTCGCCACCTGTCAAATCCATGACTCTCCAATTGAGAGACAAGGATGTCATGCGAGACAGTGTCAAATGATTTGCACCAGTCCATGTAGATGATGCCAGTTGCTCTTCCCTTATTCACCAACACTGTAAGCCCATCTGTCACGTTTTGAAGTCAAAACAACCAGTCTGTATAACAAAGTCAAAAGTTGCTGGGACTTTTGTATATATCTTTGGCGAGTACACCAGTTTGGTAATACTATAGCCCAACCTCCTTATATAAGAGCAAAAGTTCCTAGAAGTTTTGAAAATATAACTTTGGCGAGTACACCGGGTCAGTAGTACTATAGCCCAACCTCCTTATATAAGGGCAAAAGTCTCCAGAACTTTGTATATATATATAAGATTTTATTGGTGACAGGATATAGATTCATAGATAGCCGGTGATAGTGACTAACTACAAGAACAACTTTAATTAAAATACTGCAGTGATAATACCAAATAGCTAGTAAGATGTTAATAAATAAGTGCACACAACACAGAGCTCTTACCCAATAGGCCTCCCTACGGGGGGGAGAAGAGAGGTTCAGCCTGTCGACTGATCCCGGACGTTTCGATGGAGGGGCTTCTCCCTAACATCCCCTTTGTCTTTTGCCATTTTATACCTTTTTCATTTCTTTTAGGTGGAGCTCAAGTGACTCTAGTCATACATAACTTATTAGGATTGGTGTAAATTTCTCTCGTGAGGGGTGGTCGCAGCTCGGAGGTGGGTGGAGGTGTGATTTGGTAGCTAAAGGACACGATTTCACCATCACTGCTGAGGCAGCGGTTGTGATTCATATTCATTGCTTCACCAGGTGCCCTTTATCCCTGATAACAGGGACGAGCCGTGATACCTCTGTACCACTCTACTCCCCATTTCAATGGTATTACGTAGGCCTTGTTTGTTATTCCTTTTCCCCGATAACAGGGATGAGCCATGTTACCTCCGTATCACTCTACTCCCCATTTCAAGGATATTACATAGGCCTTGTTTGTTCCTGGGAGCAGCAGCTGTGTCTCATCTCAGAGCTGCTCTGATATTACAGCTTATGTTAAGATGTCACTGAATTTTGGGGGACAATGTTCTCCCATTCCCCTCCAATTTCAGTTACTTTCCCACACCATCCTAGAAAGAACTGTTAAAAGAAGAAACTGTTAAAGAAAGAAAGGTGAAGAAGTTTCTTCTTTGTAGAAGAAGCTGTTAAAAGATGTGCCTTCACTAATTCTTAAATAATAATCAGGCAGATCTTTATTAAAGTTGCCTCAAGTGCCTGTTTTCTGTTGTTAACACCTGTTTTACTCTTCAAAGATTCTTTAGATTGTGCTGCCTTTGTATTCATCTTGTGAATTTCACATTTCAACAGCTTACTTTCTGTACAGTAATGTTTTGCACATTTAGAAATGAGTTCTTACTGGTAAAAGTCAGTGTAGACACAGCGAAGTTAATGTACCTGTTATAATGTAGCTGACTGAGACTCTAGTTCATAATTCCAGGAGAGTCAGAGTCTGCTGAAATATGTGGTTATAACAATGGCAACAAGATCACATATTTTGTTGAGCATTTATTTTCTGTATTAAAGTTCATGTTCAACAAACTACTTTCCCCTTGGTCAGCCTAGTCAAGACAGGTCTTGTAAAGGGAAGAGATCATAAAAGATATCTCTGATGACTGTGTCTGTTATTGAGCCTCAACAGTCCATGAAAATATGCCTCAGGAGCGACTAAAATCTAAAATCTTTGGTTCTCATTGGCAAAGGTTATGATACCATCAGCCAAATGTTGACAGAAGTGTATGATAGCTAATGGGTTCTAACCATCATGGGGTGGCCCAAATTATTTTTCCTTGCCCTTGGAGGGCTTAGGGTTAGTGTGAATCAATATGTCTCTGTTGCTTGATAGAACATGAACACAAAAGCAGCTTTCAGGGATCACCAGAAGTAAACCTGGTGGAAGACAGCTACGAGACAGCTCGTGTGCGCAGCCCTACTGCTTTTCTTCCTGCACTACTCCCACAAAATAGGATTCTTGCCCTTGGGCAGCTGAGAAGGTCACTCCAGCCAAGAATGCCCTTGAACACCATGTTTCCCACCAGGCCCTCCTTGCTAGTGAGAGCAAGATCCAGCATAGCACGTCCTTGTTGATTCCTTTATCTCTTGGAGAAGGAAGTTATCAATGCATTCTGGTAGCCTCTTTGATTGCTTATGCCCTGCTGTGTTGTCCTTCCAACAGATATCAGAGTGGCTGAAGACCCCCAGGAGGACCAGGGCTTGTGAACATGAGGCTGCTCCTATCTGTCTGTGGAGGGCCTCATCTGCTCAGTCTTCCTAGCCAGGTGTCCTGTAGTAGACCTCCACTACAACACCACCTGTCCCTGCCCTCATTTTAATCCTGACCCGTAAGATCTCAGTCAGCTCCTCATCCATCCCCAGGCAGAGCTTCATGCACTCCAGCCGGTCTTTGACATAGAGGGTGAAACCTCCTCCTCGTCGCCCTTTGCCTGTCCTTCCTAAGGAGCCTGTATCCTTCTATTCTGACACTCAAGTCATAGGATTCATCCCAGTACATCTTGGGCAGCTGAGAAGGTCACTCCTGGTACAGGTAAAACCTGTACTGGATGCAGGCATCCAGGTTTGGGCAGCTGTGGAGATCAGGGGTGGCCTGTGTGAACAGAGGCCCGGGGCTGCCCTGTGCTTGGCAAACCCTGTTCCAGTCAGCTCTGCAACGGACCCTCTGCAGGACACCATCATCCAAGCTGGCAGCAACTCTGGGAAAATTTATTTGGTGAAGAACAAAATGCTGCATGGCAGAGTCAGAAGCGAGGAAAGAAGTGGGAGGTACAGCCCCAGGAAGCCTGTTCCAGAGTTTGACCACCCTCTTGGTAAAGAAGTGCTTCCTAATGTTCAGTCTGAACCTGCCCTGAGTGATGCAGGGGCATCAGTCACCATGGGGCTCTGGCGAGGGGCTCCGGCATCTGTGACATCACAGAGGACAAATTCCAGAGGGGTGTCACCAGAGGTGCCGGCCGGCAGTGCCACCGCGGCAGTACGGCTCGGGCCAGCGGTGAGTGAGGCAGGCGGGGGGAAGGCTGGGCTGGACAACGGCTGGGGCAGAAGCGCCTGCCCCCGTGGGGGGTGCTGAAACTGGGGCGAGGGCACAGCTGGAGCCGGGAGCACCTCGGGCAGGGCCGGTGCCACCCTCGAGCTGTGCGCAGAGATGCCCGGGTCTGGCAGCCAGGGCAAGTGCCCGGGGCACTGGGGGATGCGACCCCATCCTCGTGGCGCTCACCGACCTTCCCCTAGCTTCCTCTCACCTCCCTTGCCCCAGCTTCCTCTCACCTCCCTTGCCCCCTCTCCCGCCCGTCCCCGGGCCACTGTGTCTCCTGCCCCCACTGCCCCAGACGCCATCTCCTTCCCACTCATCCTCTTCTCTCCTCCTCCAGACCATGGGTGTGAGCTTCACTCAAATCCTGACCGTCCTGAGCATCCTGCTGAGCGCAGTGAGGGAGGGTGACCCGACAGATGCGGCCACGCAAGACCTCCTGCAGCAGCGTGAGGAGCAGCAGCAGCAGGAGATGGCTTGGCTGCAGGAGAAGATGGAGCAGAAGAGCCAGCAGCCACACGAGCTTGCCCAGGAAGGCATGCTCCTCGCCGCCTGCCAGCAATGGTGGTTCTGGGCCTCTGTGGAAACTCTGTTCATGCTCTTTGGGCTCTACTGGCTGCCCCGGCACAGGAGCGCTGACAGAAAGCGGCAGCCAGCAGGGAAGCTCCAGCAGTGCAGAGGAGGAGAGGCAGGAGGATGGCTGGGAGACTCTTATGAGACTCTGGGTCAAGACAAGTCTCTGGAGAAGATGGGGACCCTTGGCCATGTTTGCCAAGGCCTTCCCAAGAACATCCTTCTGACGGGGCTGCATCCAGCCATGGGAGGGGGCAGCACCTTCAAAGACCTGAGCGCTCACCAGGACAAAGTCTTTGAACACCTGCTGCTCAAGCCCCTGAGACCACCCATGGGGCACTCTTTCCACCAGTGCTCGGCAGCGTCGGAGAGTGGCCAGTGAGGCACTCCTGCATCTGCGTGGAGCTGGCCTGCCACAGAACACACTCTGCTTCCTCCTCTACCCTGTGACGAGCTGAAGAGAAGCCAGGCCCCTGCTTCCCGCGCAGCCTCTGCTCCTGCTCACCGTTGTGATGTTCCTCCTGCCAGGAAGTGCAGCAGGGACTTCCCCTATGTAAATACACCAATAAATTTGCTTGTTTTAACAAATCCTGGGTCTGTGAGTGTCTGGGCAAGGCTCTGTTGGGGAATGTTCCCCCTTGGGTCCATCTCCCCTCTGTAACAAAGAGGTAAAGTTTCTGCTCAAATTTACATTTGCAGTGATTACACTTATGCTCAGCGTTTAGCACCTCCTTGTCTTTTCTCTCTTGGCTTTTTTCTGGTGGCTGTTCCTGTTTCTGTCTCAGAGAGGGCAGAGCACGGTTCCACCAGTCTCTCTCAGACTCCCTGATGCTCCTTAACTTTTCTACTTCCTCTCATAGCTCTGCCACCATGCTGAGCAGATCATCCAGCTGGTCAGAGCTCACACAGCTGTTCTTACTGCTGCCGTCCCTTATCAGTTAATCGTTCTGGCACTCCATGTAGCCTGAGACCTGGATAGCCGCGTGGTTTTGTGGGAGCTCTGTCTGCACTGCCCCATCTCTCCTGCTGAGTGCAGAGGCCTTGGCCTTCCACCGGGTGGACACCATAGCTGAGCTCCTTCTCAGAGGGTGATGGCCACCAACAGTCTGCACGCTCTGTTCCCTCGCTCCCGACGGCTCACGCTCCCGAGGCTGGTGTTTGTGGGGGTGGGGGCGGCTGCCGTTTCTCCAACAATGCCCGGGCCAGGTCAGCATCTCTGAGAGCTGCTGGCTCCTGGGGGTGGGAGTCTCTTTTCTCCCCTGGCATTTCTTTGCTTCAGGAAAAGTCCCTGTGCACCAAGATCTGCTGCTGCTCCGTAGTGGGTCGGGCCGGCTCCAGAGCAGCTCCCTTTGGAGATGGAGTGCTCGCGTCACTGTTTTAAGTGTGTTTAGTGGAGAAAAGGGAGATAGGTACTTGTATTCGAGGGAACAACACTTGTTTATTAGGAGTTATTCCTGGGAAATGCATGGCAGGAATAAAAAGGTAACCAAAAAATGACATAGGTGTGCCCTGAAAATCCAGTCTCGATTGATTAATCAGAAATTCTGTAACAGAGAGGGCAATACAAAATCATGTGTCTGACTTCATTTGCCCTTCATTTTTTTGCCTTGAGTGAAGTTACAGACTTTTTTCAAGGACTGGAGGCAGATGACAGTGAGCTGGAGAATAAAATTTATTGTACAGTAAGGGAAAAAGAAAAATAATAGTATGCATATCGTTATTGTGTGGTGTTCAGTTCAACTGTATTCCAGAGTGCCACACAAGGACAACACCTCTTTACTGAAATGATTTACTATATGCACGCACTGAGTCACAGATGCATAGTCTGAATAACAGATCTATCTTGTAAATGTATTTTACTACACCCTCTACAGCTTGGACAGTACAAACTGAATTTGTTTCCGTAGGCAGAAATGTTTACTGAAGTGCAGTAAGTTACAGCAAACAGACAGACTAGAGACACAGTAGGCTGCATATTGGTGAACATAAAACAGCTTCTGATGTGAATTTTAGCTTGAATTTGCAATTAAAAAATCTGGTCAGCAGACATATAGTACTAATAATAATAGAAAGTTATTTTATCATGCGTTGAGGCACTACTATGTGAGCTGTAGAGTATAATTTTAAGGCACTTTTTTCCATTTTTCTAGACAATATGAAGGTATTCCTTTTCCCCACATAAAGAGTCCTAAGTATAGTAAAGTTATGAAGTAGCAGTGCAGATGGGAGATCGTGGAAGTGGCAGTATAAAGAGACCCTATGTTCTTCGGAGAAAGTGGAGGAGAATGCAAGAGGCCACGGCAACAGAGCAAAGAGAAGATGGTGAGACCTGGGGAGAGTCTCCAGAGGAGAGCTTCAGGTATGTATGTTTGTTGTAAGAAAGATTCAAAATTCCTCTGAAGTTCATTTATAGGAAAATAAGTTTTGTCCAGAAGTTTTACCTTTTATTGAAAATTTGGAGAGTGTGGTGGTGCTGTTTTTCCGCGAAACAGTGGAATTGCTCTTCATGAGATTCATCTAAATAATAAATGTTTCACTTTAATATGGAACCTACCTCTATACATTTTCTGGACATAAAATATCCTTTTATTACTCAAAACTTACAAACACAGAGAAGTTAAATCAAGCTCCACTCCACAAATTTGTACAAGCATGATTTGTGCTCAGTCAAGTGAAAAAGTATTGCCAGATATTTAAGGCCACCACGACTTGTAACAATCAGTCTAAATGAAAAAATTACAGAAGTTTTTTCCTTAGGAAAAGTTGCATATTCAACAACAAAGTAAAAACACCAATACATGCAAACAACAATCTCTGTATTAAACTAGGCGGAAAGCTCCTCAGTCTCCAGAGTGTTTTTGATAAGTGTAATAGTTTTACATTGACTTTGTCAGATACCACATGTGCCTTCTGAGACACATAATATCACTTACACTCTTCTGTTTGAGTGTATGATTTCTCTTTTTATCTGCATGTCAACAATTATGTTGAGATCTGAGATATCTCTACCTCATGAACAAAATTACTGGGGGAAGTGGGAGGCCTAGGAAGGTTATGAAAAGCCTGGCGAAGACCAATGAAGCACCTATTCTTCTGCCCACCTGATGGAGGAAGGGCTGCGCAGCAATGCAAGACACAACAACAGCTGCACCACTTCCCACAAAAACTTTGCAACGGAAAGGTGGGGAAGACAGAATTGTCACTGTCCAGTGAGACTCTTTAAAACAAAACATTGTTTTTATTATTTTCTGTGGAAATGTATCTTAAATAAATAAACTTTAATACATATCTAACTTTCCCAAAACAGCTGCTACCTGCATAGGGAGAAACTTGTTTCTCAGACAGCTTCTTTTCCCATTTTTTATTTCAGAAGAAATATATACATATATATATACACACAGTAGTCTGGAAAAGGAATGCACTTTCAAAAAAAATCTTTCGACCCTTTCCATTTATTGTATTTTTGTTCACGTCACAGACCAGTATCAAAGCACACAAACTAGATTCTTCTAGGATAAAACTAAACCCAAAGGTTTGCTCTGACAGCTAAAGTGAGTTCAGTCAATCAAATTAGAGAAGAACTAATATGAAGTAAAACCTTCCAAAGGGTGTACAGTGAAAAGAGCAGGTCATCAGCTGTTTTGCTTCACAAATCTGCAACTGGAAGTCCCCGCTATTTGCTAATGTAGACATAACCTATGAAGTTGTAGGGGACTCATTTAGCTATCTAACTTGTTACTGTCACTAGGGCACACAAATATAATTATAAACTACTAAAATATGAAACTGTATCAGAATATACCATAAAATGTTCCCACACTAGAGCCTCTGTTATGAATATGAAAAAAACACCACTGATGCTGCAACTGTAGGAAACATTTTAGAAGAATCACAACTTTGTTAGCACTTTTTATTATTAAATTAGAATGAAGAGAATTTAAATTTGAGAATATTCTTCAAAATCGCAGGGCATTGTTGTTAATATGTCATCATATTGAGAAGATTGTTTCTACATTTGTGTTTCCAACCTAATTTAAGAGAAGTTCAACTTAAGAATGGCATTTTCCTGAAAGACAGGGATTTGGTGTTTGTAGCAGAGGGACAGGACAGAGTATGTTCATTAGAAACATAAGAGTCTAAATCTCTGAAGACATTGAAGATAAGCTTTTTATGATTTTCTAAATTTTATATGTTTATTTTTGTAAGAAAACTTCAGAAAGATATGTAGTGAAGAGGAAAAGTAAGTAAAGACTGTACTTTTTATGGCTGAGTCACTGTTTATTTGTTTGCTGTTTTGTTGGGTTGTTTTTTAAGCAAGGAACTGGAAGAAAAGCTCAGATTGCCTGAAAAGCCTATGTGATTGTAATTTACATAATTTTGATGACCCTCAGTTCTATATACTCCTTAGTGATATTCACAGCAAACTGAAAGAAATGACCATAAATGACAATTGTGTGGATTACCCGTACGTGGTCCAGGAGCTATCATTGTGACAATCAAGATGACCTCCTACATGATATACTCTTGCAGATTTTATCTTTCAATTAGTTTCTGAGAAAATTAGAAATTTTAGGGAGAAAAAAAAGTCTTGATTTAAACTTTCCAAACAGTTGTCAGTTTCAGATCTGAAATGGTTAACTATCATTTTTGTTAAAAGAAGTAAATTTTGGTCAAAATTTTCCAGCTTATTCTTCCAGTTCCTCAATTATGTCATTTTTATCTTCTGTGTTAAATTAATATTTAAGTTAATCTGTCCATGTAGATACTGCATAATCAAATAATCTTTGATAACTTAAAGGGACTAATTTTAGAGAATTTTACTGCCGTGGAATCTTTTCCAGTCCTTTAATCACTATCACGTAACATTTTAAAAATTATTTTTAATTTATTATGGCCAATAAACACAGTTGCAGAGGGGTTTGTTAGTCTTGGTTTGGTTTACTGATGAAGGACATGGAGATATTATGGTCCTTTTTACCCACACATTATACATTCCACCAGTGGCTAAAGATGATGTTTGACTTTACTATTACAATGCTAGCCCAAGTCCAGCTAATTATTTCACTGCTTCTTACAGTAGAATGTCCGTTCTACACTTCTTTATTTAGTTAGAACACATTTTTTTTTCCCAATATATTATATTGGCAAAAAACAGTTTCTAAGTTGTAAGATCACTTACCTATCAGTTCTCTAATTTTGGTCAGTTGCAGAATTTGTAATTGCTGTCTTTCTAATAGTTAAGAAAAAAATTATTAATAAGCATCGATATAGTGGTGCATATGAAAGTAGCTTAAAGTTAGTACTACGTTTATAGGAATGGCATGCTCTAGTAGTAGAATGTGTAGGCTATGGCACAGGAGCTTTCCTGGTGTCCACCTACTGACAAACCATACAGATAATTCATTCAAAATAAATTATCTAGCCTATCCAGTTTATTCAAACGTCTCTAAAGTTGTCATTTAACATGTTTGCTGTTAATACTTTTGAATTGCACATGTAAATTGCCTCTAGAGTTGATGTATATTTATACATATACATACATTGTGGTGGGCTAGAATACTCATGTTGTGGACCAAGCATGTCATGCTTATGATTGAAGGCAAAGTCTGAA
This sequence comes from Tauraco erythrolophus, assembly GCF_009769465.1. NCBI lineage: Eukaryota > Metazoa > Chordata > Aves > Musophagiformes > Musophagidae > Tauraco > Tauraco erythrolophus. The sequence goes on along the minus strand of NC_141465.1, from coordinate 45,061,881 downwards.
AGGAAGATAATGTGCTGGGTTTAAGTGAAAAGGTTCTGGTAGTGGAAGAGGGGATTCATCCGCTGTAACTTCCTGGGATCCAAAACAGGTCGGACCGGTCTCTGGACAGGTCGGACCCCCCATGCCCTCAGGCCGGGACCGAGCCACCAGCGCCTCTGCGAACGCCCTATTTAAGACAGGGACAAAGGAGCCCTAAACGTGGTTTCGGACATGCAGTGAAGAGACGGGGGAGGCGGAGGCTGCCTGCCCCTCCCCACCCCCGGGCAGCGGCTGCCCACGCTGGGCCGGCACCACCGGCTGGAGATGGCCGCAGCAGCGCCACCTGGGGAACTTGGGAGCGCCCCGTGCCCGGGTGCCGCTGGTCCGAGTTCACCCAGAGAGGGCTGAGATGAGAGAGAGACGGCCACACAGACACTGGGTCAGTGCGGATGGAGCGGGACGAGGTGCTGGAGCTGAAATTCCCCCGCAGCCCGTGGTGGGACGGCAGTGGCCCCTCGGCAGCCGTGACAGACTCGGTGGGGCACAGACCCACTGCAGCCCGTGGAGAAGCCCGCGCCAGAGCAGAGATGCCCGAGCCTGAAGGAGGTCATAGAGAATGAGACTCACAAAGGAGAGACACATCTGAAGCCCATGGAAAAACCCACGCCGGAGCGAGTGGCAGCTCCCTAAGAACCTGTGACTCTGTGGCAAAAGCCCGCACCGGTGTAATCCAATAGGTAAGGATTGTATCCTGAGGGTAGGGCTTACATTGGAGAAGTCTGTGGACTGTCCTGTGAGTATGGGATCCACTGGGGCAGAGGAAAAGAGTGTAAGAAGTCCTCCTCCCTTAAGAAAGGAGCAGCAAAAACAATGTGTAGTGTAGTGAACTGACCTGGGACTCCCCATTCCCTGTCCCCCTGTGCCGCTGGGAGAAGTGTTATTAGAGCCAGGAAGAAAGAAAGCAGGGGTGGGGGGAGGTGGTGTTTTTAAGATCTGGCTTTGTTTCTTGTTATCCTCCAAGTACCATAGAATCACGGAATCATAGAATGGTTAGGGTTGGAAGGGACCTCAAAGATCATCTAGTTCCAATCCCCCTGCCATGGCAGGGAAACCCTCCACTACACCAGGTTGCTCAAAGTCTCATCCACCCTGGCCTTGAACATTTCCAGGGATGGGGCATCTACAACTTCTCTGGGCAACCAGTGTGTCACCACCCTCAGAGTGAAAAAATTTCTTCCTTATATCCAATCTACATCTGCCCTCTTTCAGTTTAAAGCTATTGCCCCTTGTCCTATCACTACATGCCCTTGTGTTAAAAGTCCCTCTCCATCTTTCCTGCAGGCCCCCTTTAGGTACTGGAAAGCTGCTATAAGATCACCCCGGAGCCTTCTCTTCTCCAGGCTGAACAGCCCCAACTCTCTCAGCCTGTCTTCATAGCAGAGGTGCTCCAGCCTCTGTTAAATTGAATTGATTTTGTCCCCAAGCCGAGTCTGTTTTGCCTGGGACTGTGGTCGGTGGGTGATCCCTTCCCGTTCTTGTCTCGACCCTCAGTCTTTTGGTTACATTTTTCTCCTCTCCACCTCACTGAGGGGAGGAGTGAGCGAACGACCAGGTGGTAGCTTAGCTGCCGGCTGGGCTAAATCGTGTCAGAAGGATAGAAGAAAACATTTTGCTCTTTTCTAGTTTACTGTCTTTTCTGTGAAAGAGCAAGTGATAGAAAGATGGTGTTTGAGGATGATTTGAAATAGAAATTATTCTGTTAGTTTTCCAGTGTGTGTGCTTACTATAAAGAAATGGATAAACTGCTAGAACTCCCAAAGAAAACAGACAGGTTAGTTTCCCCATCTTTTCACGTTTACTTCTACTTGTTTAATGATTAGATATACTGTGTAAATTATAGTCGACTTTATTGATAGCTCTTCTTTTCTCCTAGGATTTTATAAAACCACTACACTATCACCAAGGACTTTTGCTACAAACTGTTAGTGGTATATTACTGAATATCTGGCTTTACCCGAGAACATACAAATACTTTTCTCAGCATTTCATAGAGTTCGTTACATTTGTGCACAGTATTAGTATGTATAATATTGTATATGCTGGTTAAAAAAATTTCCATAACATATCACCTTTTGAAAAGGTAGACTCTGGCTTCCAAAGCCTTTTAATCATAAATATAATTTATGCATATGCATTTTGAATTGCACATATTACACTCATGTTTATGTAACTTTTCTTTGTTTATAATCTTGTATATAGTTTTCCCAGAAATGTGGAAACTTTTAAAGGATAACAGTTTCAAAAATAATAATTTCCACAATGTCAAGTAAAATGTAAGATGGAAATTAGGCCAAGTTAAGTACACAAGAAATCTTTTAAGTGTGTCAGAAGCTGAAAACATGAGAGCTTTACTGATCTGTTGTGTACCAGGAAATGAGAAACTTGAGGCCAGATTCACATTTGTATTTTAAAAAGTTAAATCCCACCTGTCTCCTATCTCTGCGTGTAAAACTGTGTTCAGCTCCCTTTTTTCAGATATCATCTAACACTGCAGATGACCAAAAATCTTACATATGTCACAGTTTTTGCAACTAAAATTCCTTCATGCTTCAAAGGACCCTAAGAAACATCTGTCTCATTCCTGACAGTGCACCTGGTGCTATACCCTGTCCCTATCAGGATCTGTACCCTCCTTGTTCCTATGACTATCTTCCCTGAATGCCTGATCAAAACTCAACCTGAAGATAACCCTCAGTGGTCCATTAATCATCTGAGCATTCTCCAGCACCAGATCCGTGCCCTGGCTGAGGAGTTAAAGCCTGCCCAAATCCTCCAGCTCCAGCCCTTACTGCCTGCCAGGACAGCCAAGCTCTAGTGTCCTGCTGAAGCTGTTTCGCTTTGCATGGAAAGTCTAAATATCTGCTCGACCACAAGGGAAATAGCTGATTTCTGGGGGTAGCGATACAGTGGATCATGTTTCACAGACTTGGTTTACCTTTTATATCTAAATTGCCCTTATGTCCCAAAATATAGATTAAAAGATTTAGGTATTATGCAAGTGTGGCAGAATATGTATGTATATGGAGGAAGGTATATACGTGAGATGAAATGTAATGCAAAAATTGGCACTCTGAACTCCAATCCTGAGTGGTTGCTTAGGTGAGATGAATTCAGATACAGAACAAGGGAAGGATTCTCAGGACTTACGAATTTAACAAAGAAATGAAAAATAATCTAGCTGAAATACATACCCGAACAGCAGCTGAGAGTGGTGTATATACTTAGTAAAAGGTCATTCTGGTGTTGCTGTGACTTACAGGACTTACACTGATGATAGGTAATTTGAAACAGTAAATCAAAGTACATTTTTTCTAAGGAAATTCTACAAATCAGTTAAAATACTATGATTGTGTCAAAATATAACTGTCAGAAAGTAGAAGATGATATAATTTACTTCAACATTCACAAGGTCCTAGCAATACCTCTGGTGAGTTTATTAAATAAATTTAGGAAACAGAAAAGTAAAGTAAGGCCGTAAAAAACAGGGAAGAAGAAGAATATAAAGCAAAGATAGGTTATTTTCTTTCAGTTGGCAAATATCAACAGAAGGTTGACGATCTTCATGAAATGTACAAGTGTTTGGGTTATTTGTGATAAGACTGTGAAGAACTTGGAAAGCAGTAGAAAGCGTACATGAGAAGGAATAATTTGAACAACTCACACAAATGTTTTGGCTTTGTTTTTCAAAATTACATTGTTTGAGGCAGAACTGCCTGGATTATGGCCATCACAAATCCATTTGGTCATATGCCTTTCAGTATATCTCCGTTTAAATCAATGGGATTATTCTAGTTCATATAGCATGCTGGAGAACACGTCTGATTTAAGAATCCCTAGGAAAGATAGGCACGTCAGCAGATTCAAAGTTGTCTGCAGTTAACATAAGGGATGCATTTATTATCAATGAACTAAGGATTAACCAAACACTCTAATTTTAGTTGTTCTTCCTACCTAAAGTGGCAAAATCTGAACGCTTATTGGGCTTCCAAATAAATGCACACAAAGTTGTCTTTGAGCTAGGAAGGATTATGTGAGAAGACACCATATGGCTGATAAACTAACAGTGTTTATGTGCTTAATTTAGGACATGGATAGGCAGTTAATCATTTGGATATGGAAATATTCATGTTTAAAAACCCCAAAATTTACACCTGCAATTTTTTTAAGTTCTAATTATAATGGCTGTTTTCCCAAGTGTGCAAAGACATTTTTCATAGACAAATGAATGACTCTGACACCATGTTTCTGAGTAAGAATGACTCATATTTCATTACTATTTGAAGATGCAGGTCCCTTGTAAGTAATGCCTGAGTAACATACTGTCAATAACTTCCCTCATGCATATGGGCAGCCTGAAATAAACTGCTAGCTCTTGGGTGTCTACATTTGTGACAATCTGTGAACGAATCACAGTATACTCTTGAGAACTGCATCAATGATTCTGCATATGGTACACAGTTTAACCTGCGTACCGAGGACATGGCGTGTATTGTGACTCAGGAGTCCAGCTCATCACGAGGTCAAGCCGAATGGCTCAAAGTCACATCAGAAAGGGAGGAAGCACAGAGGCTCTGAAGGGCTACCCACTGAATTGCCATACCAGGCAAAGGGTTTCATTCTTCCCCAGAGCTACTCCAGGTTAGGAAGGAATACAGCAATTGGGTCTAAGCCATTTCTTTTTCACTGTAAGAAGAGTCTGAGGATCTTCGCTGTGGAATCTGCTGTGTTGCATGTCTGAAATACATATGATAATTCCCTAGATCAAAACCTAGTGATGCAGAGTACAGACTTTGGCTAAGGAAGAAGGAATTATGCTGGTATAATTGAGTTTATACATGTGTTTGTATGTGTTTCTGGCAAGCTCAGGACCATTGGAAGAATTTTGAGACATGTAAATATGTAGTCTTCAGATGCCACTTCACATACCTTTTGTGAACTCTAAAATTAACCTCCTGGGATCACTTGGTGGTGCAGCACAACATAATGCGTTTTATTTTGTGACTGACAGGAAGGAATTCTGCTTCCCTGTCCCCTACTGAAAAGATTTAAAAAAACTGAATGGGCTTTAGTGGACAAATGTCAGTGCCATACACTGTTTCATCTCCCTTCAGAGATCCTAATATTTAGTGTAACCTTCAATTTTTTTACTGTAATGAATTTTGAAAAGTGAGAGTGAGCTCTACTATCTGACTGCGTGACTTTGAAACGATCCACTGATCACTTTTACTTCTGTTTTAACTGGATGTAACTTTATTATCTTAATGTTATCCGAATATTTTGCAGGTTCCAAATATTGACAGAAGGATCCTGACTTGTCTTGCACATGCACTGCAGAGGATGGTTACGGCCCTGAAAGCACTTCTCTCACTGCTTGGACATTAATCCAGAAAAAGTGCAACATAAAATCCTAGTAGTTAACAGAGCGATTGGCAAAGATCCGTTGATCCTTCTAGTACTGCTTCTCATATTTGTATGTTAAGTATCTTCTTTAAATGCCTTGAGTGATACATTTTTGTCAAGAAACTTCATGTATTAGCACTGTCATATTTAAAGTGTCAGCTATGGAAATATCGCTTCCACTTCTCCTCTTCCCTCCAGCAGCTCTCAGCTTCCTCCCCCTCATCATCCCTCAGTTATAACAATATTCAAGCACTCCAACAGACAAGTCTTTTGCTTTAAAGAAACAATTTAAATAGTATCAGGAGTTCAAACACCACAAAAGGGCCCTGAAATGGGGCACTGAATCCAGCAAACCAGTCTGGTTGCTGATCCTAGGCTTCCAAAGCTGGCTGTGGTTCAGATTTCACTTAGAGATCTCTAGTTCAGATTTCAAGAGATCTTATGCTCATGTACACTCACAGGAGAACAGACCCTCAGGATGCTGTCCATAGAGACAATAATTGTAGCAAATGCAACATAAATAATTTCCTGCTTACTCACTTTTTTCAGGATGGTTCGTATAGAAATTGCAAGCTAAGACATATACCACTCCTAAGCTGAGTTCTGCAGTCCTAGCTTTGTGATTAAAATGCATTGTTCATTTGCTTCATTAAATAATTTTGAAGTCACAGCTGGCCAGAGGCTGATGTTAAGCCAACTCATGCACTCCCAGTTAATAGCTGTTCATTTGACAACTGTGACTATCAGGGCCACTAAATTCAAGTACATTTTCTGCAAGGCAATTGGTGAAGAAGAGTGTTTAATAGCCTACATCTTGAGGGGCAGTATACCACAAACCAGTTGACTGGGAGAAGTTAATGTGATCCCTGGAGGTGAAGAAACCACATGGTGCTTCTTTTACCTCAACAATGAAGCTTTTGTCTCTGCTGTGAAGAGGTCAAAGAAAATGGCAAGAAATCAAATGTGCAGTGGATAATAATCAAAATTAGTGGAGGAGTTGGAAAAATCATAGGTTACTTGCCACTGTTAATTGTAGGTTTTGAGTCTTTTGTTTTAATTCCAGACATCTATGTAAGAAGAACCATTAATTAACCTTATTCAGTACCAACCCATGAACATGTATATTACACCCTGTTTGTTGATAATAGGCCAGGCTGTGCTAAGAAAGGAACATGTTCCAGTAGCACTTCACTGAAAAAAGAGAAGGGGTGGATGCTTAAAGAATGACGTTCTTATACGAGATGACCCTTTTCTTCTTGCACTAAACTGTTGCCTTCTTCTGTCAAAAGCATGAATACACTTTGATATTTGGGTTATAGTCCAATTACTATATTGATCAAAGCACATTCTTTGGCTCACTTAGAGGATTTGCATAATCATTATTATGTTTAACATTGTTTATTTTAACCTTGTAAAACTGTCACTGCTCTATTCAAATAATTTTGTATTTTTTCAGCTCTCAGAGGAGAAACAGTATAGGAACTCTGTACTTGGGCTGAAACCAGCTGCTCCCACATCTGACGAGTGAAGGACCTATGTGAGCCATAGTCAGGTCCTTAATTGTACTGAGCTCTTCTAATGTTTTGCTTCTGCCTGTAGGTAGGGATTTTCTTTACTAAGCAGCAGATTTCGTTGCACTGGTAAGAAAACAAGGCATGTGTGCGTGAAGTGGTCCCTGACTGCTTAGAAAGTAGGGAACAAGGTTCCCCGTCCTGTGGTCTCCCATTTGTTGAACTGTGCAGAATCACCTAGTTCTTGCCACTCTTGGGTTTTATTTCACATTTCTAAGCAATCAAAAAAATACTAAAGCATGTGCAGAACTAGATTTATGGAAACCTTACACATCCTTATGAAGTCTTAAAGGTTACATTACATTATTATTAAACTGCCTTATACCTACTTATGAAATCTTAAGACTATATCATTATTTTTTAAAGATTTTATTAATGTTATCTTAAGATTAAATATTATTGGGTAAAGTAGTACCTACTATGAACAAAATCTTTTCATTTTAAAATCAATTTATAGTATTTCACTTCATTTTAGCTATTTCCCTTCATTTTAGTCTCATCATGTGCTGAAATTCTTTCTTCTGGTGTGTATAGGCAAGAATTGAAAATAGTGAAACTTGTCTGCTTCTAACAGCACAGCCAACAAAGGTATTTTGGTTTCTGACACTTGTTTTAATGCCTCACTGTCCACTATTTATCACAGGAACTTTGTGACTTCATATGAAATTGTGTGTCTAAAAACTTCTGTGGATGTGACTTTTTGGCTGTGTGTCTATTTGAATGCAGCTAATCTCTCCAGGACTTTTCATAGTTTCTTCTAGGTACCTGCAAAAGGCAGACTAGTCCTGCCAGCATTCACTAGGAATGAACTGAGAGAGACTGAGCTGTATTTAATTCAAATAACTAGGTGAATACTGCCAAAAAAAAAAAAAAAATAATGTGTAAGAGGGTGCAGTACGGGGATAGATCAGGGTGAAGTATCAGGGTGCATGTGGCTACTCTAACAAAACTAAGCTATTTGGAGATGGGTAACTCAAGAATAGTCAATTTATTTTACTTTGGCAATATAGACCTATTTTGAGCATGACAGACTTTGTCTCCAAACTAGCCCTCTTCTTTATGCAACAGTGATCACTCTTAAAGTTATCTGCAGAACTATAAATATCGTCCTTAAATAAAGAATGTGTTACTACATTTGAAGACCTGAAGAAACATTTTTGAACATGTGGAAAAGAAAATATTTTTCGTATTTCTATTTGAAAAACAAAGCATGCAATTGTGAATTTAAAATGGCTTTTTAAATGTGCCAAGAATATAGGAAAAATTACTAGTAAAAATGTGAGTATATTTAAGAATTCCTCTATGAGTATTTGTTAGATGTTTTCATGTATATGAACTTTACCCTTAGCTACCGCTTTTATGTTTAGTTTCTGAAAACATTTGGAACTGAATTAAGTTAACAGAAATATTTCCTAACAAACAGTTCAAAACACTTGTAACTGTGCCCATTAAGCAGAAAGCAACATAAAAAAGATCTTTGGAATAATCATAAATAGGCATCCTTGGTTGTATTTCAAACCTGCAAGATAAATGGAGAAAATTCCCACTGTCTGCATAATAACTACATTCAGGAACAATAAAAGTGATTTCCAATACGTTCATTTTATGGTTACACTCACCTGAGGGTTAATTCTGAGCTCATTTACTTCAGACTAGTACTTACTTGAATGTATTTTTATGCCTAAAAATTATGTACTTAGAGAATCCCATTCAGAGGTGTATCAAGAAAGGCATCAGCAATACTATAAGGAAGAAAATGAATTCCTGTCTAGAGAACCAGCAAAATGCCCCCCTTTTGCCTTCTGTATCTGTAAATTAATCCCTGAGCCATGTGGAGTTATCTGTTTCCGCTGCAAATGAACTGGCACATTTGAGTTATTGGCTTAGTCAAGGCTATGGCTGTGGTTTGTAGTCTGTTGCAAAAGTATGTGCCAGTTCAAATAGTGAACCAATGCAGGAAAGAAATGATGATGAATGAGATCCCTTTTGAGTCCAGAGGAGGGCCACGAGGATGATCTGAGGGCTGGAGCACCTCAGCTCTTAAGACAGGCTGAGAGAGTTGGGGCTGTTCAGCCTGGAGAAGAGAAGGCTCCGGGGTGATCTTATTGCAGCTTTCCAGTACTTAAAGGGGGCCTACAGGAAAGCTGGAGAGGGACTTTTTACAAGGGCATGTAGTGATAGGACAAGGGGCAATGGCCTTAAACTGAAAGAGGGCAGATTTAGATCGGATATAAGGAAGAAATTTTTCACTCAGAGGGTGGTGAGGCACTGGAACAGGTTGCACAGAGAAGCTGTAGATGCCTCATCCCTGGAAGTGTTCAAGGCCAGGGTGGATGAGGCTTTGAGCAACCTGGTGTAGGGGAGGGTTTCCCTGCCCATGGCAGGGGGGTTGGAACTAGATGATCTTTGAGGTCCCTTCCACCCCTAACCATTCCATGATTCTGTGTGGGACCTGGTGAAAGATATGGCTGCTGGACTCTGCCTTGTTATGTGTGGGACTAGAGCAGTGGGCTTTGCGGGAAAGTGAGGGGGAGTAACAGAATCTTACCTCCAGCGCACGCCAGTGTCTGTGCTGCGCAGCGCTTTAACCTGTGTAATGCCAATAGTCTTACATTTGTTAGGTCTGCAGACTATCCCTTGTAACACTACAGTCTGCCTCTCACTTTGTATGCAACCTGCTGCATACGCAACGCCAGGCTGCTGCAGCAGTGCCTTTTACTTTTTGATGCCAAAGGGCTGTTATTCTCGCAGCCTCACACTGGAGGATTCAGGAAACATTATCACATCTGTAAAGCTGCATTTTGTAGGAAGTGATTGCCATTGAAATGTGACTTCTCCCTTTCCAGCCCTTTCTTCATAGTTTTTAGTTTATAATCTTGTGCTAGGAAACAACCTTAACAGAAAACTCTAGTAGATCATAGTCATATAGGTAGCCAATAAGCATTTACTGATAATGCACATGCAGAAAGCTAAACAGCCAACTGATGAGTACAACATCTGTGCCAGATAAAAGTATGCTCTCATAGGCACGATTACTGTAATGAAACAATTCTGATGAAATCGTATTGTTACAGTGTAAAAAATTATTCAGAGGAACACCTTCTGCAATGAAGAGTATGCATAGATGAGGATGATGAGTTGGGAGATCCTCACCAGTTCTTCTGTTGGCCAGTGGCTTAGAGAGTTTTCCCTTCTTACGCTTTCCCTTTCTGTTGGCTTGTTATGCTACAACGCTTTTTGCTGAATACACTCATGACCTAGTTCAGGAATAACTCCTTGTCCTTGCTTAATAAGCATTTTTGAAGACACCCATTTCATCTTAGTTGACTCTGAAGACTTTGTGTTAATACAGCAAACTAAAAAAATGGCCACATAAAAGGAAATGTGTTAATATATTCTTTCAAATACTACTAAGCAACATTACTCTGACAAAATAGAATGGTTCAGGCACCTACCAATATTTAATACAATATCAGGAATCTATATTAGGCTTTTTTCAGATAGTCAATATCAAGTGGGTTGGCGCAGCTGGATAGTCTTATAGCTCTTTTCGTAATTGTCATTTAACAGGATGTATAATTTGTAAATATTAACTCAATATATTACTGAATAATATAGAGGTTAAATCAAGTATATTTAAAATATATTATTTACATCCCAGAGTACTAATTACAAGGCTTTTAAAATTATTTTTTTGCTGTTGTTGTTTTAAGTTTGATCTATTGTGATTACTTTTTTTTGTCCTCTGTCCTACACTGAAAGAAATATTACTCCTTGTTGCCAGGCAGCTGTCATTTTACAAAATTTATGGTCCCTCTTAACATACGGAAAAACTTACCTCACAAGACTTCGTTGTATGATTATTCTTCAAAAAAGATTTCAAGGTCTTTCTGTACAATGGCAGCCAAATCATGCGCTAATGTACATCAAGGAAGACATGATATTCTGCTTTTTTTAACACGTTAGTCAGAAAATGCTAACAAAAGGATTATGGACTAGATCACTGATTCCCTGGTTGCTTAGAAAAAACACAAAACTTTGGTTTGATGCACACAATATAAAGAATCAACCCCCTAAGCACTTCTGTGTATGATTAATTTTAAGCAAGAAGTCTGAAAGATTGCTCACAAGTTAGGTTAGCGTGACAGTTGCATTAACCTAATACTTAGGGAAACCCAGACAGAGACAAGGAGCTCTATGAGCTAAATGCTGTGCAAGCACAAGATACAGACTCAGAGGGCTTCTAAGCAAGACGGTGAAGGTGCAGAAAGGTGGGATGATACGGGCAGTGGAAACCACGAGAACATGCTGGTTACATGACACCAGTAGCTGAACTCCAGCAATTTTTTGGATGATGTCAAAGCAGAAACAAGTTTTAAGTACAACATAAAATAGGATCACAGTATCCTTTGGTGATATTTATAGGGAAATTTCATCTCCAAGAGAGGTGAAATTGCTTGAAATATTTATCCAGCCAGAAATGGAGGCTGATTATATGAACCTAATGTTAGTGTGAGTTAACCTTCTATCCCTGAGTGGGAGAGCCTAAGTGGGCAGAAAGTAGACTGAAAAGATTTTTGAGGAGGGAGTTACATGATTGTATTGGGTGTATGTGGCAAAGTATTGATAGTGGGGGTGCTGAAGGGGTGGCCTCTGGGAAGCAGTTAGGGCTGTCCTGTGCCAGACCCCCTTCAGGCCACAGCTGAGCCCATCAGCCAAGTCAATGGCACCTCTGCGAAAACATATTTAAGAAAGGTCAGAAAACACTGTACAGACAGCAGAGGAGGAGGAAAAAAAAAAAAAAGAAACGAAACAGCAGTGTGAGGGAGAGGAGGTGCTTCAGGTGCTGGAGCAGAGATTGCCCTGAAGCCCCATGGGAGAGCCCATGCTGGAGCAGGTTTATCCTGAAGGACTGCAGCCCATGGGAAGGACACATGCTGAAGCAGGGGAAAAGCGTCAGAAGGAGAGGAACTGTTAAGGTCTGCCGTAACCCTATTCCCCATCCCCTTTGTGCTGTACAAGGTGACCGGGAGGTGGGAGGTAGAGGAGTTGGGAGTGAAGGAGTAAGGGTAATCTTGGAAAAGGAGAGATGGGGAAAGGTATTGTTTTAATGTTTGTCTCCATTTCTTAGCATCCAGATCTATTTTAATTAACAATAAATAAATTTTCCCCAAGTTGAGTCTTTTTTTGCCCATGATGGCAACAGGTGAGCAATCTCCCTATCTTTAGCTCAACCTACAAGCTTTCTCATCACATTTTCTCCCACTCTCCTGTTGAGGAGAGGGAGTAGAGAGAGCAGCTGGGTGGCATTTTGGCCCTTAGACAAGGCTAACCCAACACAGCTGTTTATGTAATAGAGAAGACAAGTTATTAGAAAGACTGCCAGAGAAGAAATAAGGTCATTCTGACCTAGAAAAATGATTTCATTGCAGTATTCTGAATGGCTATCACAAGGACAACCACTTGTGTGAACCACAATGGAAGATGTTTCCATAGCCAAAAGTAAAATGATATGAGCATGGTAAAATTTAGAATTATATAGACAGTTAGAAAAGGATCTATCTGAGATACATTAAATGGTCAAAGAATGGACACGACAAGTTAGAGGGATCAAAGTCAAAGATGGCTCTGGTTGTAGATTTGTTGATGCTGTCCACAGTGATACGGAAGGGAGCTGAGGGTTTCAACATAGAAGATCTACTTTTTAGTCTTACTGAGTCTTATCTGATGACTATTTATCCATGACAGATTTCAGAGAAACAATGAGAGATTTTGCACAGAAGTAGTAGCTATATAAATTTGTCTTGTATATAAAAAAAAATAGGTTGGATATATGCTTATGCAGAAGGTTATTCTTGCAGAAATTTGCAGGATCACATTCTAAATCCATTACTTTACCCTTGAGCTGGAGAAATAAATTTGAGTTCAAATAGTTAACTCCTTATATTTATCTCTTAGCATCTCAGTATTGATATTATCAAAGTTTGCTTTCAAAGTTGTAAGTTTCTGTTATTAAGTCAGATATCTAACTTTCATTATGTTTTTTTTCCCATCACTTTAATTTCTGATTAGACTTTAACAAAGAATGGGATACATCTTGCCAGCAGAGTCACTTTATCTTTATTATTGCTAGCCGCATTACAAATGAATTCATTAGCATTCTCATCACAAAACCCAAGTTCATTATCTGATAAGACAAAAATTTCTCCAGATACATCTTGAGGTATTTGATTTGCCTTATTTATATTCTCAGTAGGCAACTTTCTCTCACTTGCTAGAGATGAGTATAAGTAAATCGTGATTCTGCTCATTACTTTATCCTGATTGAGATTTTCTTCTGTCCTTTGTAACATGGAATCCTTATTTGTTTTCTTCTCCCTTTGCTTAATTGGTTTGTGACTCCTGAGATACAGTATACATTCCGTTCTTGACTATGAAAAAGACATTCTACTTTTTCAATACATGGTTTATATTCAGCAATATATGAAATTGAAAATGATATATTGGTACTAATTAAAAAAAACAACAAAAAAATCACTCTTTGAAATATATATTTGCTGGATGTGTTTAGTACTGAATCATGATGGTCATATTATTAATTCCTTACAGACAACTTATTTGCAGGAGAGGTAAGGTTTTTGCATTTAGTTGTAGCTTTCCCTGTAATAAAAGATGTATTTTTTCCCTGCTGATGTAAAACTTTTGATCCCATCTCCTATTCAGTTCAGCCCCACTCAATTGCAGTATCTGTTGAACCTTGTGCCAGACCTTCATTAATATCCCAATATATGCCCCAAATAGGAAAACAGACTATACTTAGAATATGGAGGCTTTAGCTGATTAAAATTTCAGAATAAACATCTCTATTTTCTGTATTACTCCATGGTAATTTCTCAGGAGTCTGTGCAGTCGTTTCTTCAGAGCTAGTAAAAAACTGCAGATTATTGTAGTCAGTGGTAGAAGTGTCCTAAAGGAACACTTCATTACCACACAGCCCGGCCACTATAATATTAGAAAGAATCAAGTTGTTAAAGAAGTGAGCTAGAAACAATTGCTTTCTGTCGTGGGTTAGGCTGAACCCCCACACACAGCCGGTCACTCCCCCTCCCCCACCCCCAGGAATGAGGGAGAGAATTAAAGGATAAACGGGAAACCCGTAGGTTGAGATAAGAACAATTTAATACAGATGATTTAATACAGTGTAGGTGCTCACCACCCCCTCGTATGCGAAGCCCATCTCGTCCCGAAGCTGCAATCCCGGACAAACACAAGGCCCCGAAATAGAGAGGGGCAGGGAGAATAGTACTCCGAGAGTGGGAGTACTGGGAGAGAGAGAAAAAGAAAGAAAAACAATAGAGCAAAAGCGCAGCAAGCGCAAAAGAGCAAAAGCGGCGAAAGAGCCAAAGTGCAAAAGCCCTTCTCTCCGGCTGACCCTCACTTTTATACTGGGCATGACGTTGCGTGATATGGAATACTAATTGGCCAGTTTGGCCCTCAATCTTAAGTTCCACCACAAATCACAAGGGGAATCATGTCCCCCTTGTCCCAGCTATGCTCCCCCCTTATCCTGCCGTGTTTCTGCACTCCGGCACACTGAAAAGTCCTTGGAGTCTCAAACATCAACTTGCTATCAGCATTCTTCTCAGAGTGAGCCTCTGAGTAAAACCAAAACACGGAGCTCTTCTAGCTGTTAAAAACTCTGTCCCAGCTAAAACTAGGACACTTTCCACCTTACTTTCCTAATCTTACTTACAGAGACCCATGTCTTTATTCCTATGAAAGCGTTCAGGATCACTGTGAGACACCTGTGTGTACAGGAAAGAACCACATAGGTTCTGACAGAGGAAGCACAGATGCTACAGGAGGCCTAGGATATTTTGCAATGACAGCTGGAGGCCAGGTGGACTTCCGAGAACATCTGGAGTGGTGTCACATTGCTTATTTTTAAGGAAGTGCTTTGAACCCAGTGTGCGATTCACTTCTGTATTCCAAGATCTGGAAGCCCAAAATGGAAGCTCCGGGGACTCACTTGGAGATACTCCAGCTGCAAATATGTTCAGTTTATGGGACTACTCTAGAAGCAACACAAATGAAAAACTGTAATGTCTATAACATGAGCATCAGATCCTCGGCACCAGTTCTGCTGCTCTGAGGATCCACTCTTTCTGTTCTGCACGGCTTGCTCTTGTGGGTATAGCCATAATGTTTCAGCTGCTGTTATAGTAAGAACAGATCCTGTGAAGCAGGATCATGTAGACCCTGGTTCAGCTGTCTTCAACGAAACAAATGTTATTGGTTGACAGTGTCACTTAACTTTTGCTCACTGAATCAGCAGGATTATCACTGACTATAACAAGAGTCTAGAGGAGTAGCATGAAACATGGTATATGAGCAAATTTAATGTTGTAGTATTTGTAAAAACATACCAACCATGAGATTTCTTTTTATGACATCTATGAAACAAGATTTTTCACAATTGGACCAAACCTGTTATAATGGTATGAATTTTGCTTAAAACCATCTGTACACTGATGCAGAATACTACAGGTGTTAGTATTTTGCTCTTCAAATAGGCACACCTATACTTTTAAATACTGGAAGTACTTGAGGGGGAAAGTATTGTCGAATAGAAGCAACTGAGACCTGACTGAGCAGAGATACTAAAGGGAAGGTATTAATAGTGCTATCATCTTCCACTCTATTTGCTAACACCTTTTTCAGCGATTGTCCTCTGCTGTGAAGCAGTACTAACTCCTAACTTTCCTCAACCAACTCTCATTCAAACTACAGCTGAATTAAAGTATTGCAGGACAGAAAAAAAATCTAGCTTTGTGTTATTTACATATATCATCTGTTGGTTACTCTTGCAGTGTATTGAATGACTTTAATGGTTTTCATATTGCTCTGGTTGTTGTTTGTGTTGTTATTGTTTCTACAATATTTGCAAAGCCTTACCACTTATAATCAATTGTCTGATTACGGTTTGATGCATTTGTCCCTATTTACCTCAATATTTTTATCTTGGAGAGTTAGAGCCCATGGATAACGCTTTTGCAAGCTTGGATTATGAAATACTGCTATAAAATAATTCTAGCTGAGTCTGGCAAACCATTTATGATTATGACTGATTCATATTTTGCTTTCATACTCAAAATGAACCTTGTATGTAATATTGGAAATTTCTTAACTGCTCAGAACATCGCAGAACATGTAGCTACATAACGATCGTTTGTCCATCATTGTATCAAAGTAAAACTGATGACAGATGGTATCACTTATTTGGAACAATGACGAACTTTTGTTGACCTTTTAGAAAAACACCACCACATTCCTTTTATTTTCAGCTGCACTTTGACTTAAGCAATAGAAGCACTTAGCCACAAAAAGTAAAAGCAAAAGCATATAAAAGCTACTAATAGAGGAAATGTGCATTATTGTCCTTTTTCCTTTCAAACGGGTCCAACTTCTGTGTTGCTGCTAAGAGGTGCTCCATTGTAAGATTTACTCTGATCAGGTTGTGTCTTTGCTGTGTTTCTTCACAGAAGAGGAACTTTAGCTCAGGTTGGTTCCATGCTAGCATAGGTAAATGGCTTTTCATATTCTTTGGGTTCAGATAAGGCCCCTTTCTGTCTATTTAAAACATGAGAGTCTCCAGAACACTGTGTGCACGGATATACAGTGTTGTGGGGTATTCTGGCTGTTCAAAATGCCTTCATTGCATTTACTCCCTAAGATTTTGTGTCCTGATGGGCTGAAGAGCTAAGCCAGGTGCTGCCACTGCCTCTGCTAGGATGTTTGGATGTCCTGTCCTGGCCCTTGGTGTGCTGTCTTGCCAGCTCTGGGAGGAGCACCTACGGATCCTGACCAGGGATGTCAGTTGCTCATCTGGGAGTGTGGTCAGAGCGTTAACAGCTTTAATATCCTGCTCCACAGTCCATCCTTCTCCTTTCTTTCTTGGTCATCATTTTGATAAACCAACTCCTGCTTTCCTGTGTGTACAGTGTCCTGCTGTTTTCATGTTGCTATCTTGTTAGTGATACCACAGGTCAGGGTATACATAAGTACATTGCTCTGCTTTTGCTACCTGTAGCACTCTGACTTTTCTCAAGTAGTTATCTTGGTGGTGGTGCCATAGGTCAGGATTAGCTACCCACATGCATACCGTAACAGCCTCTTCCTTAAAAATGGAGTAATGGCTATGAAACTGCTTAATAGCCATTCAGCATTGTGAGGCATTGTTGGTCATGGAGCAGAAGGTATCTGGATTCAAGAAAGATGTCAAGAATGACTGTCATCATACTTACTGATGACAGTCAGTGGCAGGGCTGTACGTGGGAAGATGAGAGCACGGCTGGTCAGCGAACAATTCTGTTTAACAGCGATTTCAACATTGACGCTGTTTAGAGCGTGCCGTAGGAGGACAGCAAGATTTTTCTCTTTCAGTTTGATGAAGAAGATTTACAAGTACAGTAAAGGTGTTGGTTTTTACAAATATTTTCAGTCAAGCCATTTTGAGGTTGCAACGAGCCTTGATTTACAGTCCAGAAAGTAGATTATTGAGATGAATACTGACAAAAGTTACTTCATTAGTTACTTTTAATTTTTAATTAGCTAGAAAATGCTTTACAAAAGGCATTTTTAAAAAGGGGCATTACTTTGCCCTATTTTGAGATCTTTTTATATTAGGCTTTCATCATTTGGCAATTAGTCTAATTAGCCTACTTTTATCATGGATAAAGACAAATCTTTAAGAAAGTATGTATTATTTCTTTTTAAAATCCTTTTTCTGAATGGGAGTTACTCTGGGTTTCTCTACGTGTAACTCTGTGACACTTATAACTCAAACCATAATATTGCTTGGTAAATGTTTCTCAATGAAAAATGGAAATTGGTTGATCAGACAAACAAAAAATCTACCCTCCCATAAGCTATACACAAAAACTTTCTTCTTTTCCTTTTGTGTGTATCTTGCAATCTTAAATGCTTAATCTGGACTTAATTTCTAGAATGTCCTATTTTTCCTGATACCACCTTGTCCTACTTCAATGTGTGTGTTGTTTGCAATTGGCCATTCAGATTTCCTCTACGTATGATGCAATACCAAAGGTTAGTGCCACTGCTGTGCTATCTGCATTTAATTTGGCACCACTTAAGATGATAACATAGAAGGATTTGTTTGCATGCTGAGAATTGACACAGGTAATATTCCTTATTGTACGGTATCCAGACAATTATATCTAAGATCTACAAATTGTGGAAAAAAAACAGTGTTCTTTGGTTACAGTTTACTGTTTTTCTGATATTTCTTTGTATTTTAGATTTTGCTTCTGGAAGGATTTAAAAACATGACAGTATTCATAACATTTAGAATGACTTCTTTCAGATACTTGGTAAGTCCCATCAAGAACCAAGTTACACCTGCCAGTAAGTCCTATCATTTACTGCTACATAAATTGTGTTGTAACATTTGTCAAATTATTATTGTTCTTAATGCACAAAATATGGTAGCAAATAAATCTCCCCAGAGAGCTCTAAATGACACACACAGATACTGTTTTCCTCAACAGTTTAAGAGCTGAAGCCAGAAAAGTAGACTTTTCTTCTGCAGATGTGCATGCTGGAAAGGCAACAAGGATGATAGCATCGTAGGAAAAAGAGAATGGTGTCAGAATACCTCTGTTATGAAGTAGAACACTTAGGAAAAATATATCAGTGCGTGATTTCTACCCTTTCTCAAAAATACATAAGGAATAATAATGATCAAACAGTGTGAGTAGGAACTAAAGTCAGATAAGTCTGAAGACTTTTGTGTTGTTTGATTTAGTGAAGTCCTATAATATGACATTGGGGTAGGTTACATTCTGATTTTGGACATGATTTCCATCCATTTTTGCAGACAAAGTAATTTTTCTTCAATACTTGTTCTTTGACCTTCCTGGTTTCAATATGCTGACTCATGGGTGTTGCATTCATCTGTAAATCTATACCTCAAAAATGCAAAGTCAATTCTGACCAAATAGGTTCCTAAGATGAAACTTACTTTATCTGCTGGACTCTCCCAAAATAAGAAATGTGTAACGTCACACAGGCAGACCAAAGAATTTTCCTCCTCACATACGAAGTTTACAGTTTTTCCCATACGTGCTGGGTTTATGTGATGAGGTTTTGGTAGCAGGGGAGGGGCTACGAAAAGCTTCCCAGGCTGCAAAACCAGTCGGACCAACCTCTGGCCCGGTCAGAGGCCCCTCTGCTCAGCACCTCTGGGAATGTCCTATTTAGGAAGAAAACAAAGGAGCTTGAACTGGGCTGGATCTGCAGTGCAGAGCAGGGAGAGGGGGAGGCTGACCCTCCATGGCCTCCCGGGCAGACGGCTGCCCATGCTGGGCCACTGCCACCCACCTGGAGATGGCCGCAAGAGTGCAGCTGGGAGAGCTTGGACAAGCCCCGCTCCCGGCATGCTGCTGGGCGGAGTTGGTCCTGCCGGGGTTCATCAGGCTGGTCGAGCCCAGCACGGCTGCAGCAGAGAGAGGACTGAGATCTGAGAGAAATGACCACACAGACACCGGGTCAGTGCAGATGGAGCAGGAAGAGGTGCTGGAGCTGAGATTCACCTCAGTCTGTGGTGGGACGGCAGCGGCCCCCTGCAGCCGTGACAGACTTGGTGGAGCAGAGACCCACCCGCAGCCCGTGGGGAACCCCATGCTGGAGCAGAGAAGCCTGGGCCTAAAGGAGGTCATAGAGAATTGTCTCCGTAGGCTGCTAGAGGCTGATGACGAGGCCGAGATTCATCTGAAGTCCATGGAGGTCCCCACACTGGAGCAGGTGGCTGCTTCCTAAGAAGCTGTGACTGTGGGGAAGAAACCTGTGCTGGAGCAATCTGACGGGTAAGGATTGCATCCCATGGGAAGGATTCATGTTGGAGAAGGCTGTGGACTGTCTTGTGAGAAGTGAATCCATTGGAGCAGCGGAAAAGAATGTAAAGAGTCCTCCTCCTTTAAGAAAGGAGCAGTTGAAACAATGTGTGATGAACCGACCTGTAATCCCCCATTCCCCATCCCCCTGCACCACTAGGGGTGGAGGTAGAGCTGGGAGTAAGGGAGGGGTGGGGGAAGGTGTTTTTAAGATCAGGCATTGTTTCTCATTATTCTCTCTGAATGAACTGCTAATTAATTAAATTAATTTGTCCCCAAGATGAGTCTGTTTTGCCCAGGGCCACAGTCAGTGGGTGATCCCTCCCTGTTCTTGTCTCAACCCTCAGTCCTTTGGTTACATTTTTCTCCTCTCCACCTCACTGAGGGGAGCAGTGAGCAATCGATCATGTGGTAGCTTAGCTGCCAGCTGGGCTAAACTATGACACCAACTAAAATTAATTTAATTCTAAATGAGACAGACTAACTTGCTTACCTATAGCACTCTTCACCAATGCGCTCTACTTACTCTATTTCCAGTTAGAGCAACTAAAAAGTGAAGGCAACAGAAAGTATTCCTTAGTTTCAATATCCCTTGCATATGAGAAAGGACCAATAAAAAGAGTCAAAGAAAAAAGAATGGAGTAGATGAGAGAAGAAATACGTTCTCTTGCTCCTGAGTCAACACTCCCTCTTAAAACTGCATTGCTGGCAGTAGCTCCTATTGCTGAAATACAAAGAGTCCAAGGACAGAGAAAAACCTTACATGGATTTGCTTGTTTTATTCCCAAAGCCTGTGACTTTCCTGGTCTGCTAGTTCTGCCACTGATGCTAATTCTGTATCAGCTATACCAACAGTGTGAGTAGATTTGTTTGTGCTACTAACTCCCTCTTCATGGACAGTTGTGCCAATTTTACAGGTGATGTGCGGAAACAGACTCTACAACTGGGAAAGTTGTAAAGTAGGCATGTTTATTACGCGTAGGTGCACGGGGGATCGCTCCACCACAAACATGCACACCGTATGGCAAAACAAGAACACCAAATGAAGTATCATCTTGAGCTGCTCAGTGTAAAATTTTGATTCTTCTCCCATAATTTCTGTAGATCCGTTTCGACCTGCTTTTCCTTGATTTAGACAAAATACCAAAATGCTAAGATAATTACTGTCCATCCTTTCATTGGATCTGGAGTTTCAGTGGTCCGGTAGGTGTGGATTTCCATTGTAGTCTAGGAGCTTTCTTCACTCTGGTGTGATGTACCCACATGCTTGTTCCTTAATTTTCACTGCTGTGTGGGTGGTTAGCAGCACCTGAAATGGACCTTCCCACTGTGGCTCCAAAGTTTTCTCTGCAAGAGACCTTGGAGATGAAATGTGGCCCTCTATCCCTCTATCTGAGGATATCACTGCTGGAACTCCAAACCTGGGTATAATTTCTTGGAGCAATATTTTAGTGACTTCCCGAGCCTTAGCTGTTCTGCACGGGAAAGCTTCTGGCCAGACTGAAAAGGTATCAGTTAGTACAAGCAGATATTGATACCCCCCCTTTTCTAGGAAGTTCTGAGAAATCGATTTCCCAGACCATTCCCTTTCCCAATTTGGCCCATTTCTGGCTTTGCGACAATTTTTGGATTAGTCCAGAGGCAAAGATCACATTGTTGAGTTACCTGCCTGACAGTGGTATATAGATTTCGAGCTACCATGCTTCTGACAAGGTATTCATATAATGCTTCTGCTCCCAAGTGGCCTTTCTTGTGCTCCTCTCAGACTAATGGCCAAACCAAATGAGAAGGAACTATAAGTTTTCCGTGCAATGTCATGGCCCACCCATCCTCAATATATGATCCCTCTAAATCTGTGATAACCTTATGGTCCTCCTTTGTAGATTCTGGCTTACCTTCTAAAGATATATGTCCACCAGGGATTAGTGCTCCCTCTACCTTTACCATTTCTTAGCAGCCTGTTTTGCCTCTCTATCCGCCAGTTCGTTCCCTCTTTCCAATTCTGTGCTCACTTTCTGGTGTGCCCTGATGTGCATAATTGCCACTCTTTCAGGAAGCTGGACTGCATTCAAGAGTTTTAAAATTTCTTCTGCGTGTTTTATGGTCTTTCCCTGGGAATTTAACAGTCCTCTCTCCTTCCATATTGCCCCATGGGCGTGTACAACTCCAAAGGCATATTTAGAATCAGTCCAAATATTCAGAGCCTTTCCTTGGGCCTTTCCCAGGGCCCGATTAAGGGCTATGATTTCAGCTTTCTGCACCGAGGTGTCAGTTGGTATGGCATCCAGTCATTATTAGCCAGCTGGATTGAGTTGAATGTAATGAACTACTAATTAACTAATCAACTCAAGGTACCGATCCTGCCTACAAGAGGTAGGCCATTTCCTCCTGGCTGTGGAAGATGCAACAGTGTCCTTGGTGCTGCAGCCTAGGCTGGTGAGCAACAAGTTGGTAATGGTCCAGATTCTATTACCTTTTCAGAAGTGGTGATGGCATACCCAGTATGTCGTTTTCTGCCCATGATGTAACTACTTCCATCTGTGAACCAGTGTTCTACTCCATCCACGGGGGCATCTCTGAGGTGAGTGCGGCTAGAGTACGTGGCCTCAATTGTCTCAAGGCAGTCATGGTCCACTGGTTCTCCGGTGTTCCCATTGAGAAATGAAGATCAGGGAGTCCCAGTGCTGGTGCTGACATCAGAGCCTTCTTCAGCTGATGGAATGCTTGATTTGACTCAGCATCCTACTGGAGGTACTTCTGACTGGATGTTACCAAAGAATATAATGGTTTAACAAGAATTGCATACCCAAAGTCTGCACCCCCTGTCATTCCTAAGAATGTCCATAGTTCTTTCACAGTCTGTGGTCTGGGGGTCTGGCATATGGCTTCCTTTCGGGCCTGTCCCAGGAAACACTGTCCGGCACTAATTTCATACTTGAGGTATGTAACCTGTTGCAATGTCACTTGTGCCTTTTTCTGAGATATCCGGTACCCCTGGAGCCCAAGAAAATTTAATAGACTTACAGTCCAGATGACACAGGATTCTCTGGTCTTGGTCACGATAAGGAAGTCGTCTACATATTGTAGTACCTTTCCTTCTTCTGATGATAGTTCCCTTGACTCCAGGTCTCTTGCTAATTGGTTCCCGAAGATTGTAGGGCTGTTTTTGAAACCTTGTGGCAACACTGTCCATGTGAGCTGGGTCTTTCAACCACTCTTAGGGTTTTCCCACTCGAAAGCAAAAATTTTCTGACTGGCTTCATGGGGAGGGAGGCAAAAATAAGGCATCCTTTAAATCTAAAACTGTAGCAACCACAGGGTATAGGTCTTCTGTTATTTTATTAATGGCCCTCAGATCTTGGACTATTCTATAATTGGACAAATCCCTTCTCTATCTTCCTTTTTTAGCGGGTACTGTTTAATTCTTACTGCTCTCTGTCCATCCTTCAAGTTTATTTAATTACCAGTTGGGCATTCTTGGCACGTCCCGGGACATCAGTTGCCCAAACTCCAGGATATACCTGGTTGGTGATTTCCACGTTGATTTTTCCTTCTATGGGAACATTAACTAAAAACAAGCTCATTATTTGTATGATCATTTACGTCCAGAGTAATTTTACCTTTTTTAGATTTTATCGTAGCTTCCAATTGTTCCAATAGATCTCTTCCCAGAAGGGCTTTCGGGGAGTTTGGCACATATCAGAATTTATGAATGCCTACCTGTTTACCCAATTTGTCGGAAAAAAAAATAAGCCTTCTCACTCTGGCCAGTAGCTCCCCTTACCGTTACAAAGTCATCATCTACAGATGTCAAAGGTTGATCAGCATTGAATATTTCTTTCCAATAGTGATCTAGGAGCCTCAGGAAGGCAAATAAATCCTTCCAATCCTAAATTTTAATAGTTTCAAAAGAAAGCTTTTCAACTCGACCAGTTGCCCCTACAACACCAACAGTTTACTTCCAGGCCCTAAGGTTTTGATTCAATTTCATTCAAAATTATAATTTGTCATCATCAGAAAATTTGCCATAATATACACTGATTTTGCCCAATCAGGGCATTACCTGAGGGTGGAGGAAAATATACTTGACTTCTTCCTTCAGGAGAGTTTCTTTTAAAATGTCCTTTTTCCTCTATTTGAGGCAGCAGTGAACAGGCTCGCCGGCAATTTCTATCCTTATGCTTTTCTCTGTCATCCTGTACAACACTTTTGTTCTCCTCTCACACTATTATCACATGGAGAACAACACCTCTGTCTCTGTTAATACACTGACGGCTTCTTTTGACATCATCCTCGTTTGCACATTCTCAATACCATCACTGTTATCAGTGTCTCCCCATTTTTATCAGGGAGCAACTGTTAATTCTAAATTTTCTTTCTCACCACTATACTTCAAACATGTCTTTTCAATGCTGCTTGCTGAACAGCATTTTTTTCAATTTTATTTTGCTTATTTTTTTAATCCTTTTTTAATGCCAAAACGGGGGGTCCTGAGTGGCCAAATTTATACCACATGCCTTTTGCCACTCAGGATGATTTCTTAAAGTGAAAAACTAACTTATCAGCATATACCACCTCATTCCATTTATAATTTCTTCTGAGAAACAGCATCAATTGCAATAAAGTGTTATAATTCCATTATAAGTATCATTATTCGGCCATTTTTCCTCATTTTTCCAATTTATACAACAGCCACCACTGGTTATGATACTCTATTACTGAAGTTTTCCTGTCCACACTCCCTATATTCTATATCCTTCCAATGAGCCAAAATACAGCCTCAAGGGCTCCGTTTCGCTATTGCACAGCTTTGGTTGGCTCCCATAACACTTGCTTAATGTCTGTCTTCTCAGTCCCAAAAATACAAAAGCCTCCCTTGCTAATTAAGGGATATCGTCCGATTAAACCGACACCAATAACACCTTACTCAAGGCAGAAGGGGCAGAGGCGTACTCGCCCCACCTAAATTCAAGATAATTGTCGAGACTAAACTCCCGTCTCCCGTTGAAAGAAACACTGTACTGATGACACTCCAAACACTCAGCACAAACACCACCGGTGACAAGGCGGGCGGACGCTTGTTTGTGCTACACGCCCAATGATTTTAACACTACTTCACCCTGTATTTCCTCCCATATACGTACCAGCGGCGCTTACGGATTCTTTACACCTTCTAAGTTTCCACAAAACACCTGCTAGCCTGAACGTTCAGTCCCAATTGGACCAGTTTTCCAGTTCTTCGCTACACCAACATATAACACTTATTCCGTTTCTCCCTTTTAACCGCACCTAAACAGTCTGTTTACTATCAGAGCACCCAAAACGTATATTGGGTTGCACAAAAATCCTGATGCTCGCGTGTATAACAATACAGTTTCTACGTTTGTCACTCGCTTCGTCCGTCTCCGGCTGTGTCCCTCGCGGGAGAACAGAACCCGCGGATTCAGACTCCGCACTCGCAGACTCTTCACTCACTCGTACACGGTTACGTTATCCTCGCCAGCGGCATAATCGTACAATCGCACATTTCGGGGCTAGCCCAGCAAACTCATACAAACACCAAAGGCCTTATTATATACGCTAACGTTAGATGGTATGAACTTTGGATGGTATAAACTGTACGAAATACACGGTACCAGATTTTACAGTAGATGACAGCACAGAGAGATTCCAAATCGTCCCCCTTGCTTTCTGACACCTCTCACCCTTTTCGGGGTGCAGGGCCAGGTGCGGCTGGAACGAACTGTCCTCTTATATTACTTATATTAAGTACTACACAAATGTTACTTATATTAATGCTACACAAAACATGGAACAACAGGAACAGAACATTTACAAAACAAACAGACAATTATCAATCCAGTCATTACCCCTCCTGCAGCTGCCAATATTATCCAGTAAGTCATATGACTACGAGATTCCGCTTACTCGCCCCCTACTCACTTCTTGCAGGCCTCCGCGCTCCCCCCGCCCCCCCCCCCCCCCCCCTCCCCACCCGCTTTCCGTCCCAGGGCCTCCGGTTTTCGACAGAGGGATACAGCGGCAACCTCGGGTTTGCTCATCTACCCCCAAGATCGCTAGCGGCCACCCCTTTGGACAGCAAACCTCCACCACTTTTTAGGGTACCCGCTTTCCCACGGGGACAACGCTGCTCGCCGGACGTCTCCGCGCGCTTTACCGGCAGCCCCGGCCGAGCGTACGCTTCCCTGTAAACATACCGTTTGTCCGCGGGCTCAAGAGGTCGTTGTCTGCTCCCGGGGGAACGGCTGAGGAGAGGAGGCTCCTCCGAAGAAAGTTCTCGGGGTGCGCCTAGGAGCGTCCGCTCCGCAGTCGGTCCCACAGCCAAGCGGAGAACCTCCTGCCTGGCTCGCCGAAACTGACGTGCGGAAACAGACTCCACAACTGGGAAAGTTGTAAAGTAGGCATGTTTATTACGCCTAGGTGCACGGGGGGTCGCTCCACCACAAACGTGCACACCGTATGGCAAAACAAGAACCAATTCGTAATGCAAAGGCATACGTGACTCATCACCGGATCACAGAATGGTCGTTAACAGTTCCCATTATCTTATCTGCTCCTTCTAAGGTCGTTACCCACAGACAATAGGGTTCTGGCAACAGTTCCTGTTACCTTTAGGGCTTTAGATGGCCTTAGATGGCTACTTATCTATAGGATTGTTGCTCGTGACAGAGCTTCAGTATTTTGCTAAACTATTTGCTGTGTTTCAAGGCCCGACTAAGTGTTATTCTCCATATCACAGGCAGTATGAGACTGGTTATATTCGTTGCACTCATTTGTCTGGATGATAAGACTTACTTCCATTATATGACAACATGCCGTCAGTTTTAATGATTTCTATCATTCACAACTGGGCCTTAAGTTAACAGAATTGATATGTAATCATGCTAATAATAACTGCGAAATTGCTACATAATTGCAGCAGATCAAATGGGTAATTCTTTCCTTTGCTGAACATATAAAAGTCAGTTCTGTAAATTTTCTGAAGTGGAAAAGCACCTAAACAAAGTTATTTCTAAGAGTATTTTTTTTTTTTTCAAATGTAAGTATTCTTCATACAAAGAATACCAAAATATATTTTAAAGCCTTTACAATTATGCATATATCTCATAAATTGATATATTCAACAAGTAGTCTTAGTAGCAATTTCAGGAATAATATGAAACTCTGTTTACATTTGAATGCATATCAATATTACATTTTTTGAAACATTTAATCTTCATAGAAAACATTTTAAAAAATCGTGCTAGAGTACTATAACAGTTTTTGTAACAGCAAATGACATGATATCTAACTTTTAAGTTTTATTTAGGTTACTGTATTGTAAAAGGATCTTGTTTTCTACTCAATCACAGTAGAAAATTGTTGTTTAAGGATTTAACCGTTGTTTTTTTTAAACAATTGTCAGCCAAAATTATTTCTTGTTCTCGTTTGAATTATGGGCATATAGTTCTACAGAGTCATGATATTTGTATTTCCTAGCAGTTTCCGAGACTGAAATTGATTATTTTTTTAAATAAATGTTCATAAGCTATTGTCGAACAAAATATTTGGAATGAATAACTGCTATGCAATTCTACTGAGGTATCATGAAGAAATTATTTTATACACCATGCATAAGGAGATTTGGGTAGATACAGAAAAGACGATTGCTGCATGCCTCTACTAATAATTATAATAAATATTTTTTAAGTTAAATTTAACTAATTTTCCTTTCTAAAAGTGTAAGGTTTTGGTATTTAGACGTACAATCAACATGTGATTTTTCATCTTATTCAGTTCAGGAACTGTTCCAATTTATGGTGAAGAGATTATTTGTCTCATGAAGTTTTTACCTCTATTTATTCTCAAAAAACTTCAAGTATATTGTAGTGTGGACAAGGAAACTATGCAAGCCCAGTCATGAGACCTTGAAAAGCTGGCCTACTCTGCCTTCAGTTTTTCCTTTTAAAACACTGGTAAATTTACCACTAGTGATTTCATTGCTAGTTCAGGTCTCTGTTTTAGTGTTAATTAAAGAATCCAGTCTGCTGGTTTCAGGCCTGGAGATTAGATGAATAGGCAGGAAATAATGTCATTGTCCTTTTAACAGCAAAAGCAGCACAGATACATGTATTTAATGATAGAATTCATTCTTTCTGCAGAAAACCAGGCTTGATCTTGTGTACATACTATAGAATCACAGAAGCACAGAATGGTTGAGATTGGAAGGAATCTCTGGAGATCATCTAGTCTAGCCATTTTGCTCAAGCAGGATCACCTAGAAATAGTTGTGCAACACCACATCTAACTGACTTTTGAATGTGTCCAAGGATGGAGACTCCAAAACCTCCCTGGGCAACCTATGCCAGGGCTGGGTCACTGTCACAAAAGAGTGTTTGCTGTTATTCAGATGGCACCTTCTGTATTTCAGTTTGTGCCCATTGCCTCTGGTCTTGCCACTGGGCACCACTGAAAAGAACCTGGCTCTGTCCACTTTGCACTCTCTGTTCAGGTATTTATATTCATTAGGAAGATCCCCCCTGAGCCTTCTCTAGGTTAAACAGTCCCAAATCTCTGAGCCTTTCCTCATAGGAGAGATGCTCCAGTCCCTTAACTATATCCATGAGCCTTCATTGGACTCTCTCCGGTATGTCCATGTCTCTCTTGTTCTGAGAAGCCCAGAACTGGACACAGCACTCCAGATGTGGCCTCACCAGTGCTGAGTAGAGGGGAAGGATCACTTCCTCCAACCTGCTGGCATTACTTTGCCTAATGCAGCTCAGGGTACTACTAGCCTTCGTTTCTGCAGGGGCACATTGCTGACTCATCTTCAACTTGGTGCCCACCAAGACACCAGGTCCTTTTCTGCAAAACTGCTTTTTAGCTGGGTGGCCCCCAGCACGTACTAGTGAATAGCATTGTTCCTCCACAGGTGCAGGACTTTGTACTTCCCCTTGCTGAACTGCATGAGGAGCCTGTTGAGGTCCCTCTGCATGGCAGCACAACTGTCTGGCATGTCAGCCACTCCTCTCAGTTTTGTGTCATCAGCAAACTTGCTGAGGGTACACTCAGCCCCATCATTCAGATCATTAATGATGTGAAGCAGAACTAGACCCAGTATTGACCCCTGGGGAATGCTGCTATTACTGGACTTCAGCTGGATTTCATATTGTCTTCATATTGTCTCCTCCTTCTTCTCAAGAGATGTTTCATATATAAAGGAGAAAATTCACATGAAAAAAACCTGTGTCTGTGGTTTAAGATTCAGTTCTTGCCCCTGCTGTGCCTCAGTGGATCTACTATTCCAGTTTTATTCAGAGAAAGAGAATAGGCACAGACTCTACAAACCAAAGACAATTATACTACTTTGTTAGTTCTACATTTCAGTAGCATTCTGTGTTACCATTTTCTGTCACCTCAGCATAAATTTTAGTCAGACAAGATTGTAATGTTTTTATCTCAACAATAGGCTGAAGAACAAACAGCTCTGAGCTTTCATCTCCTTGTTTTACTGATGGCAACAAGTTGTGTTTCCAAGTTTGTCCACATGCTGTGGTTATTCTTCCATGTGGGATGTATTCAGGTGGATTTTTAAGTCGGAGATGCTAATTCCTTTTTCCCAGGGAAACCAGTACGCAGGATATGGTTACCTCTGTTTCTGCGAGCTCCTGCTGTCTTACCTTTAGTTCCATCTGCTACTTCTTGGCATAATTCACCTCTCCTTGTTGACAGATGCATCTGTGAAACTGCAGACATGGACAAAGTTGATTTTCTCCAGAAACTTAACAGGTGCTTTCTTGTTGTTCCGCTCTCCATTCATACACCAGAACGTTCTATATTTGTTCCAGTCTTCTTCCCTGTGATCCACCTTCTCATCCAAGGCTACAGTGGTCTCCTCATGGTAACATTTCCTTGTAGGATGCATATCTCGGCTTCTCCTCTTTGCAGCCTTTCTCCAAGAAACACATGATCCCACCTCTCTAAAATCTCAAATCAAACCAAACCATTTATTTATAGGTTGGATATTATCCAGGTTTATTTATCCAGGTTGGATATTAGGAAATTTACATATTTGATTTAAAATAAACCTTTATTTTCAATAGCCTTATATCTATCTCTCTTTTAGGGTTTAGAACTAAAGAAGTTTTGAGTTATTTATCTTTTCTAACTCCCATAAAGCTTTTGTCTTTCGTGCCTGGACAGTATGCAGCAACAAGACCTTCTATCCTGCCTTTCTCAACTGCACTAGCAACTTAAGAGTTTATCCATACTAAAGTCCCACCACTCTTCGGAGTGTTATTCAACATGGAGTGATAGCAAGCACACTTGCAAATAAAAAGGTATTTCCTACAACAGAAGATATGTTGTAATAAAATACCTGTCTCTCTTGAACACAGACTACTTCAGATTAAATTGCATTACTCAGTTTTCTTTGACTTGCTGAATTATTCATTAATGATGTGTCCAACAAATGTAGGTTTTTCTTATTTGTAAGACAGTCACAATCTTTTTTGCAGTTGAGTATATAAAAATGAATTAAGATTTAGGACTATTCATGAACTTGTTTCTTGCAATGTATTATTCATGTCACGTCATAGATAACTAATTTGATACTGTGTTCCCTAGAAGAAAATACTGAATAGAGGCCATTAATAAACTCATTTAAATCTTAACTTTGATCTCCTATGGCATAACAGTGTTTACAAAATTTCTCATTGCGTTCTTCAGGCTTACAGGATAGACAGATTAAAAAAAATAAAGACAAGAACATGAATTAATTGATAGGTTACAACTTTAACTAAACAGTGGAAAGGAACAGAATGCTTTCTTGTAACTCATTTTGTCTTACGTAACTTAGGTCAGTGCAAAGATGTAGTTTTAGGTGCATAATGAAAACCTTCTGAGTCATCTGGTACTGGAGGCTTCCGCCCTTTCTATGAGTGAAGGTCTTTTAAACTTCATCCTTGAGATTTTTTATGGTAAGAAACAGCCTTTAGCCTCCATCCACTCTGGACACAATTTGTTATAAAGTCTCCTGTCTTTTCTGCCGCCCTCAGGTGTCTTAACACTTTGTGACTCTGAGACTGTAGCTTCTCCGACACTGTCCTTCCTTTTGCTCTCCTCATGCTCTGGGAAATAGACCTCATTATGCTTCTGCAGGCTAATGGGGACTCCTGTGCTGTCTCATGTCTTTCTGTCCATACACCTGCTTCCAGTGGTAAGTTTGCTAAAGCAACCTTTTCCACACTAATCTGTTCCCTTTTTTTTTTTTTTAAACTCTGTTCCCCTAAATATGAGTTTAAAAATTCATTAAATAGACTTGTCTTAAATGCCCAATGTAAAATATCTGTGGAAGAAATATTCCATTCTAGTCAAAACAGTTGACTTCCTTTTCTCTTTTCCTGAAAATTGCTTCTCTTTTCTTGTTCTCTCCTTACATCTCCCCCTTCCTGCAGCCAGCTTCACTGACCTTGATTAGCACAAAAGTTAAAGTCCTCTTTGGCATAAAACCCCTCTATTCTGCTCTCGTGAGAGCCCACCTGCAGTACTGCATTCTGCTTGGGTGATGCCAACATAAGAAGGACATGGAGCAGTTGGAGCAGGCCCAGAGGAGGGCCACAAAAATGATCCGAGGGCTGGAGCACATCTCCTCTGAAGACAGGCTGAGAGAGCTGGGGTTATTCAGCCTAGAAAAGAGAAGGCTCTGGGGAGACCTAGCATCCTTTCCCTACCTAAAGAAGGCCTACAAGAAAGCTGGAGGGGGACTTTTTACAAGGGCATATAGAGATAGGAGAAGGGGTAATGGCTTTAAACTGAAAGAGATTATGATTAGATCTAAGGAAGAAATTTTTCACTCTGAGAGTGGTGAGACACTGGAACAAGTTGTCCAGAGCAGTTGTGGATGCCCCATCCCTGGAAGTGTTCAAGGCCAGGTTGGATGAGGCTTTGAGCAACCTTATCTGTGGGAAGATGTCCCTGCCCACGTCAAGGAGACTGGAACTAGATGATCCCGTCCAACCCAAACCATTCTATGATTCTATGGTTATAAAAAATGGAAAATCACTTCTGATTTTATTTGTCATCAGATTTTTCCAAGAGGCAAATTTAAACAGGTTCACAAATTATTGTAGAGAGCTAATACATTTATTCTCTAAAGACTCCTTGTATAATAAATATTTCTTATGACTGGGGAAAACAGCTGCCTTTAGCAACTACATATAATTATTTCCTGCTTGAATACCTGATTAACATAAACCTTCTTTCAAATAGCTAGAAATTTGGATATAAAGCAATTAGTAATCGGGTCTCTTATAATATTGTTATAATTTACCCACTCGGTAAAAAGATAGCAATGGTTATTCCATTTCTTACAACTATTGTGAAGATGTGTCTTTTCGCAGAGAGAGAAATGTTTTGACGAGAAACAAGAAAAGAACCATTTGGCATCAAGCAGAATTGTGTAAATTTGGCTGAGATGGTCTCAATGGAAAAAATGGAAATGGAAAACATCATATCATTCTACAATTTCTGCTGGATTCTGTTGAAGCTCTGTGTCTGAAGATGAAGACTGCTACACACTTGTACCATGAGACAACAAAAAAAAGTTTTAACAGCGAAAAATTCAACAGTAAGTTCATCTGTTTCTCACAATACTGGAAAAAACATAGGCATTTAAATTTGACATTCATAACAGAAGACAAGTGAATTAAGTAAATATCTACCTAACTGTTGGGGAAATACCCAGTCACATAAATACATGCAAAAGATGAACTATTAAATTTTGTCAAAGCATTAACAATTAAGTGAAGGAACAATGAAAGGGGTGTTAAAATAATTCTGGTTTCAATAGCACAAGTGTAGATCCTATTCCAGTTTTAGAATTTTTGCTTCTATTACTACTTTTTTTAAAAAAAAACACTTTTTAATATTAACTGGGTGCGTTTCCATATCCATCAGCAAAGTTCATCTTGACAAATGATAAAAATGCAAATATTTTCATACCTACAGAAATCCTGTGTCTGTGTTTCTTGGACCTGCACGGATCTGTGAATGTAAAAGCGCTGACACCTGCCCTTCATGCTCCTGATTGCCCGTGTTCTGAAATCAGACAATATGCCTTATAAAGTCGTAGAACAGTGTTGATTTAGTGAGGAGAGCCTGTCGAGCTAAGATCACAAGTAGGCTGCTACATCTTTAAACCACACAGCTAAAGAAACGTTACTCACTTCATAGTAGTTATTACTTCACTTCTTGGCATCAATAAAGTTTGAAATACTCATTAGGAGCTGTTCATTGAATCAGGCTTGTCTTTGATTTATGAAGCGTTTGCAAACCAATAACTTTGTTACAAATTAGGTTTATCCTCATCAATCTTCCATTAATGGCAATTGTAGACATATTGTGTATTATCCTATAGATTGTTAACAACCTTAGGAAAGTGAACACTTTGTTTACTAGTCAATACTTGAAATCTGCTAATGGAACTCTGTGACGGATTACTTGCTGCAGGCATGGTTTCTGTACCCTGATTAGATAGAAAATTAAGATCAGTGCCCGATGGTCAATATTTCAAGAATAAGATGCAGGAAGTGTTACTGTTTAAGAAGTACAGAGAAAACTAAGCTTTGTGAACTGCATCATTCAGCAGTGTTTCTGGCCTTCATTTGCACGAGTAGTATTATAGCTACTTACGTGAGGTGTGATGTGGTCAAAAGGTTTTTTTCAAGCCTATGAAAAAGCAAGGCAGATGGTCCACTGACGTTTGCACTATCATCATAATAAGTGACCTGTTTTTTTTCTGGGTGGTAGAGACTCTGCAAATGGAAGACAAGGACATCTTAAAAAAGCCTGAGTAGCTCTGGGCTCATTTATACTCTTATGTACCAGCCTGAGAGCACACAATGAATTTTAAATCACATCAGTGGTGAGCCCAGGTTCAACCTTCATTAACGTTGGCTACGTTCAGATGATACTGGAAGGCATTCTGAGACAGACCCCTCATCCTTGTTTCAATTTCACAAAACACGAGTTCCTTTCACTCTTCTCCATGTTTTGATTTCTACAAAAAGGGACACGGTTAATAGAAAAAATAAAAAAAGTCCATCCTATTCAAAAGATTTGATCCTTTTACCAAATTTTTCAGTTAAAGACCCAGAAGTTTTTGGGTTTTTTTAAAAAAATGACAAAAAAAAAGCATAGCTTGAAATCTAAGCTGTATGAACTAGATAACTTGTAAAAGTTATCTTTGTTGTAAAAATAAATATCCTTCTTAAATTAACAAATCTAATTTATGTTCTCTTAGCTGTGTTTATAAGGAAAAGCAAGCTTTGTAAAACTTTCGTAGGAACTGACTTAGCTGAAGTTATTAATTGTTTACAGTTTTATTATTTGATGAAGGTAATCTAGGCTGCTTTAGGTCAATTTGCAACAGCCCTAAATTAGCTATTCTAACTCACCTTTTTACATTACAAGGAAAGCTATTATGAGGACATAAGAAATGTGCTGCTGGTGAGATCAGCAATCTGTTTAGCTTTGTGTTCTGCCTCAACGGTGGCATGCCAGTTAAGGAAAATGCTGAGGTTTTGCCAGCTTTTTTGATTCACCCCTCTTCCACAATTATTGCATTAGAGATGTTAGAGGGTAAATGCCAGCCTGTTCTCTTTATTTATTACTTACGGAGCTGCGGACCATGATTTTGCCTTTTTAAATCTGTTGCTACTGTGTCTGCTTCCACAACTGCCTTGTAGCAGCAAGCACCAGCAGTTCACTACCTCGTCTGCAAAGAAATCCTTTTACCTGCTTTAATAATAACTCTTACAGATTTTACTGAGTATCTGCTATCTCTAATTTGGTGCAAAATGTTTCTGTTTTTCTCTTAGTCACCATTTTCTTGATTTTTATGAACCTCAATCATATTAATTCAAATAATCTGGGGACCTCTTCTTCACTCCCTTAATAATCTTCATGACTATCCTCTGTAACTTTTCTGCTATGTCCTTATCATTCAGACCAGAATTGCACATAGAACTCATGACATGGGTGCACAAAGCTTTTATAGCGCCATGAAATGACACCCTGTCTTAATCTCAATTCTTCCTAATGGGTCTTTCATCGATGCATAAAACATTCATTGCTTTTCCCAGAAGCTTCATGCGGGTTGTGTAAACATGTTCTCTGGCCTTCAAGAGAAATTGGTGTCATACAACACAGAAAGAAACAATACTTGTCACTGGAAAACTATACAGGTATGGAGGCATGGAATAAACACTTTCAAACGTGTCTATAAAAACAGTGTAATGGGTTTGTGGATTAATAAACATACAGGAACTTTAATTTAAAGAGGAAAAGAAACCCCCAGTTTCATCTCCAGGTAAGAATGAACTGTTAAAAGGCTAATAGGGTTGAACAGTTTAGAAAAAGTGTTCCCTACGTAAATGGAAATTATACTGAGAATATCTTGTCTTTTATTAGTATATTTACACTATTTTCAGCAGTCTCATAGAAAAGAGCGTGAATTCTGTCAAATAGTTTCACCACAGTCATTATTTTAAAGGAAATAGTACCAAAAAGGGCCACGTTTCGAACCCAGATAATTTCTGCTCCTGCAGTTGTTTTGCAATAGTCCTTTCAAAGCCCAGAATAGAGGGACTAAGATGGTTTTACACAGAATGGTGAAGAACCTAATGCTAGTGTCATACCACAGCTTGTATAGGTGGCAAGGGCAGTCTGGGATTGCTGGTAGCCAAACACAATATATATGGATCTATTGCAGCTTACTCTGAGGACTGTGCAGACCTTCCTTTCAGTTTCTAAAAGTACAACTTCACTAAACTGGGATTTAATATTTCCTTTTCAAACTTGTGCTTCAAATAAAGCACTAAGTACAAGAAAGTACTTAGAGAGGCTAAACATGGACTAGGTGGTACAGCAGAATATGAGATACTGATTTCCATGAATGTTAAACTTAAGCAGTAGTTCACATCAAGAATGCAGTAGCCCGTGTCCTTAAATTACAAGTGACTGAGACAGCAGTAGTCACCTCTTGTATAGCGTTTTGCTAAAGCTCAGGATACTTCATAAAACACTTCAGCTTTATTCCACCACCGATATTTCTCACTAGCTAGTTTTGTCAACTGTAAATACTTTTTGCGACAAGAGTATGAACGCTGTTCAGCAAAAATAATTTCACCGTGTAGAATTTGCAAATGGAGGATTCAGACTTATACCATGTTAAAGGAAGTGGATATAGAAAAGAGTTAGATAGTGGATTAGTACTACTTTGAATTCTTACATATCTTTTTTACAACTTTAGCAGTTCTCCAGCTGAACACATGCAGAATGCAAAGGAGAGCTATTTAAAATTTGGAAGGCTCGCTTAGAGCAGACTAATAATTGAGGAAGTATATACTTTGAATACGCTTTGAAAGAGTACAGCAGCTTGTGGTTAGTATGCTTTATAGGATTTCTAGGAAATTTTATGAAAGGAGACCCCAGTAAATGTTTTATTGGAGAAGCTCATAAATTTCTCTATTTGCATCTTGGAGTACCTAAACCCAAAATTTTATGACAGTGAAGGAAGATCTTGCTCAAGTGTTAAAAATCTCTTCTCAACGGCTAATCAAGCCTTGCTGCATTTTAAAGAGACAGATCTAACATAGCAAATTGCTGACTCTTCCTTCAGCTTTTGTGAATTTAGTCCTCGGAATCTAAACCAAATCTAACAGGCATACTGTTGGAGATCAATGTTTATCCATTACAGAAAGTAACAAAAGTCTGAGAACAAAATTAGTGCTTCCTTGTGAAACTGTAGGATTTATACGAATTGTAGATTATAGTCAGGAATAACCTGAAAATCCTAAATGGTTAAAACCAGCAGCACACTATACAGTATTCATGTAGGAATATAAGGACTTTATTTCTTGAATATAGGGACCTTATTGCTCTGCAGCTTTCAAGTACAGTGTGACCTGCATGGGTGAATCTTCTCAAAGTACTGCTGAGCAAGCATTCATAACAAGAGTCTTTCACAAATTGCCTGCCTCTCTGCTCAAGGTCATGCTCTATCAAGACTTTGATACTAAAACAAGCTTCCCAAAAGGTTTGCAGAACCTTGGTGATACTGCCTGTCTTCACTCTGAACTGGGAAGTTCCCTATGTAACTGCACATAGCCAAGCTGCTGCACCACCACGTCTCCTGACTGATTCCTTACAGAGAATTTTGTATTACATAGTATGGTATAGATCTGTCAGAAGCACTATTATTAAGCCAGGACTTGTTAAGTTTGCACAGTGGTCTCTTCGGCATAATGGGTTTTAAGAGAACTAGAATGTGATATGGCCTCATATAGTCTCAGGATTTTGCTAATTTTATTCAGCAAGAGGTCATATTTTGTTACCAATATGTATTTTGCATTGTAACACGTCAGTATTGCACTGAGTTACAATTACCCTAAAAAACATGTTTACAATAAATGCACAACTTTCTTAAAAACATTCCTGGTTTGGCTAAAGTTATTTGTCTAATCTTTGATTGATAAGTAAGAATATTTGCGAGTGATAACTATTTGGATTTTTTTTTCATTTTCAAATTACTGACTTGTGTCAGATTTTCCAGCATAGGGAATAAAAAATATTCAGCGCTCTCACTTCTTGGTCATGCACAACTGATTAGCATGTTCTGATAGTGCTCTGCTAAGAACTTTGTATTACCACTTTGTGTGATTCTTCTGAAATTCTGAACCTACTACTTGATAAAGATTTGTTATAAGAAAACAAGACAGTGGCTGAATTCTCATAAGAAATATCTTTTCATTTTCTTATGAATGATGTCCACAAGGTAGGTCGCAATTCATGTTGGAAAGATAGAAATGGAAGGACTGCATAACTGCTGCTTTTTTACTGTTTTGTGGAAATCCATGGAGATCTTTCCCTGAATTCACACTGGCAGTTTCTGTAAGTTTTTCTCGATAAGTTCTAAAATAATTTCTTCCTTTAGATGTGTGTTTGTGCTGGTGATTATATTATGTTACGTATTTTATTTCATTTTGTTTAGTTTACTTTTATGTTTTAAGCCTTGCCTTGCTGAGCTGAACTGTTTAAAAAAAAAAGGTTTGAAAAGGATGGAGCTGTAGGTCAGCTGCTCTCATACATTCTCTGCTAGGAAATGATCTGCTACATGGAAGTTTGAAATAGTTCTGTTTCATATTAGGTTCCTATCTTAAATGTCTGATATTTTTAAACAAGATTGCCTTGCGTTTTTAAGAGTCGTTTATAGAACATGTGCATTATTAGTGTCCCATCTGTCACACAGCTAACAGAGGAGAAAGAAGAATCTGTGCAAGTGACTAATAAATCCAACAAATTCATTTTCTATAACCAAGTCCTCTTAAGAATTAATCTTGCTGAATTTCTAACCTAGGACGATTTAAATAGAATACAGATTTGACTCTTAATTGATAGGGGAGAATGGCTTAGAAAGAGGTTAACAGAAACTGAAAAAAAGAGGTAATGCCTGAAATTCAGCAGTGATTCTTTACTGGGAAAGATGAATAGAGGAATACACTTAAGCGTCACTGAAAGTGGTGTTTTTAAAGAAGAGCAAAATGGAATACACTGAAGAAGAATAAGTCCAATAAATTGATGCTTATTAAAACTGGCTTCCTGGCCCTCAAACCAAGAGCACATCAGGTGTCATGTCATTATCTACTTTAAAGGTTCTATCTGTCACTAAAAGACATAGGATGTGTGCTGAAATGTGTATGATTTGCTGAATATGCATTAAGCGATCTAAGATTTCTAGTCATCTCAGGGCTGTAGACATGGTAGTAGTGAGAAGGTCATCTCTCAGGTGTGTAGTTATTGTGGTCAGTAGATTGTTGCTCAAACCAAAAATATATTGTCACAAGTGAAAGAACTAGCAGGTTTAGTTCAATTCCTCGACAGCGAAGTTAATGCTTTTTGTCTGTTTAAGGTGGAACAGCAAAATTTTTACAGCACAGATGTCTGAATGAGGCTGTATGAGCATGCATTTCTGTGTTATACAAACCAGGTCATTAATTTACCAATCTCCTTATTTTACCTTATGATATAGAGAATGCTGCAATATGGTCACAATTACCTAAAGAGAACTTCTTTTAAAAATCATCATCTAAGTGTGGCGCAGAGAAACATTACTGCTGCTTAATGGAGATTTAGATAAGTAAGCATTGTGCTTACAACTGCTGTTTAGCTCTTATTAAGCTATTATAATGAAAATAAAGAGAAATATTTTCCCTATCTGTGATCAGTTTTCGGTTGTAGACCTAGTCAATTGTAGTATGCCTACAGAAATGATACATCTTTTCAATGTTGAAGAGGGAAATTCAGTAGTTGCTTTTAATTTTTCCCCTCTTTTTCACTTGGAATGCAATTCTTTCTGCTCTATAAATTCAGTACCATTATGTACATAAAATGCTTATACCAAACGCAGCCTGAAAATGACTTTAAATTACAATCTTAAGTGACTTGACGAATGTTAAGAAACTCCTGTAGGAAACAGAAAAATTGTGGTCAGAGCTAAGCTATATCGAGCATCAGTCTGAGAGCTGAAGAAACATCAAGATCATGAAGTCTCCCCTCAAGATACCTGCAGACTATTCAGCTGCAGTCCAGCTGCAGGCAATCTGAATCATTTATGTTTTCCAACAGTTTGACAGGAAATCCTCACACTCCAAATCTCTTTGTTGAAAAGCAGTATCCCAGCTGCTCTTGAAAGTTAAGCAGCTTCTGTTAGGTAAAGTGAGCTGGTCTGACCTATGAGAAACATGTAGCACTCATACTGAAAAAAAAAATTACGTAGTCCATTCAAAGAGAGCTATTCACTACAAATTCTGCTCTTTGGGGGTTACAATAATACTCCAAATAAACCCTTGGTTATGCTTGTACTCTGGGATTTCTAAGCACTTCCCAGTTTGCGTCACCTGGATACACATTCTGATCATGTTCAGACCCCATGCCAAGCTGAAACCTTAGACGGTTCTCTCTCCCTCCCATTTGTTTCTGATATGTGAGCCTTGTCCCGAAGACTGGAAGTAAGTGGTGTGCCTCTGGCAGGAAGCCCTCTGTCTGGTGAGTGGAGGAGCTGGCCTGCCAGCATGCCTTAAGAGCTGTGAGCAACATGACTATCGGGCAGCAACGCTCTTTGGGAACCCAGGTGTGACCATAAAACAGGCACACTGGGTTCTAAGTGGAGAGAGGAAGCTGCAGGACTGACAATTTCAGCTCTTTAGGCAAAGGGTCATTCCTGTCTTAAATACTTCTATTTGCTGAATAATAGTACACGACTCAATGGGCTTTTTCCTTTTGTTCTTTCACCATTTCATTAGTTATTATTCTAGCTTTAAATTAATCAGATTTCACCCCTGCCCTCATTTTTCAAAAAGCTTATTTTCCAGAATTTCATCACCTATAAGGTATGGCTGCCTGTTTTGGTTGGGCAACGTTTCACTTTCCTATTGTTACAGATGTAAATACATTATTCAGGAATATTCCTCCTACATGACTGCATTTCAGTTTGCAGTGAATCCTACTAAGCAGTAGTTGACTAATAAGTTATGAAGATCTTCATGCATTGAATTTGCCTCAAAGGGAAAAGGCTATACATGACTCAAGTTTAGCAAAGAAAGGAAACAATAAACAAAGTATGCAGTAGAAAAACTGACAAAACTTCAGGTTTTTTTCAATAATCAAGTTTAAAAGGATTTAGCTAAACAGCTGCAAACTGCGTGCTCGCTATTAAATCAAACTGGGCATATCTTGTCAGTATAAGGTAATTTAAGAGGACACTTTCATAAAGGTGTCTGTGTTATTGATGATCTTGTGTACAAATATAGGTAGACCTTTGACATTGTATATGTTGAGACCCATTAGGATTGTTTGTGGTTGGTATCCTGTCATGCATGTACCTACAAAGTCCAAAAATGTGATCATCATCTCATTCTAAATCATTATGATAGACAGTGTATGTCCAATGGCAGGAGTGTAGAGGAGGAGACTTGGGCAACCTATGTATCCACACATGGTTGCTGTTCGGCCTTTTACTCTCTGCAGAAGGTTAAGTCCTTCATCTTGCTAAATGTGTATATAGTGATCACTCATTGGGCCTTCATTGCGCTGGAACTTTGTACACATAGTACCTCAGTTTTATTAATTGGAGTTTAGTAATTGTTATACCTTGGTATTGCACCAAATACTTTTTTTTTCTTTCACCATTTCATTAGTTTTGTTCTGGCTTTAAATTCATCAATTCTCCCACTGCTTCAATTTTTCCTAAAAACATGTGTTGTGAAATTCATCACATATTATGTATGACTACCTGTTTCAGCTCTTAAAATACGACAAAGAATTAATTAAGGTCCATGCCATAACTTTGATATGATTTCCTGATTCTTCTAGTAACAGTTCTTCTACCACAACTTCAATTTAAGTATCATACTCTATATACAGAAGCAATGAAAATAGTTTTTAAAGTCTTTGCTACTATCTGTAATATGAAAAATCTACCCCTTTGGTGTAATCCAGAAAGGTCTTATATCTATGCTTCAATGTACAAACTGAATAATCCCACTTACTATTTATCCTGTCTACATACATAATTTTTCCCTTGATTGACACCTTAGTTTCCTGATATTAAAATCTGATTGAAGAATTATAAAGATTAAGATAGTCTGAAATGTCACTCTTTATTGAATGTTAGCCTTACATTAATCTATTTCTCACTCTTTATTGCAATTTTAATACTTCTGTTATGGAAGTATTGCAGGGAACAATGACATCGCAGCTGGCTCCCCTGTTGCTGGAGGGACACAGCAATAGTGGTATGAAGAAAAATGAAGAAATTGATATTGCAATATTGCATTGTCTGTCTTTGGAGATTTTTTGCACCTCCTCCTCCTCCACTTTCCCAAGATGTTTAAAACTATTTTGTGAAGATAAGTCCCTACCTTGGAAAACAGCTCATTGCTACTGAAATGTAATGTGAAGTTTCCTGTGAGACCGAATCCATATTCTCCAATTAGTGGAGCTGATAAATGTTAACCTACATAGTGAAAGGAAATAAAAGCAGGTGGAAAAAAAAAATCGTCTCTAATTGTTCTATAGGGATGATAGATTTTCCTTTAACAGATGATGAAAATGAAGTAAGAAAATGTAGATTTACTTTCTCATTTACATTTTACTACACATCTTTTAAAGATTTATTAGCAAACAATATGAAGAAATAAGTGTCAACTATTAGATTTGCCTTATACAAATCCTTCTATTTTTTCATTCAAAATACACTGTCTTTATGAAATAACCAGAATGTATTGCTTAGATATTCAGTGTCCCAAAATGAGTTGTTAATTTGCTCAGCATATTTTACTCCTGAAGTGGAGATGGGGAGGTACTTTTCCTACCAGTTGTTAGTATGAATCGAATAGACCTGGATCCCAATAAAGTAAAAGCAAATAAAGCATCTGGGAAGAAGATATTTTTACAAGGAGACAACCATATGGATTTGCTACTGTCCAGTCACCTCAGTAGGTCCGCCATTTGTACTTTTGTATTGTTTAAAATGTTTACATCACTTTATACTCCATACTCTTCCAAACTACACATATAGAGTGAAATTCCAAATACTTAGAAGCAATGTATAACTACAGTCACTGTGTGTGACTTCACTATTTAAATTTCTGCACACCATTGTTTGAATACTTTTGAGGGTCGGCTAGAGCATTGTCTTTATTATTGTTGCGTGAAAATGATTCCACTTTCTCTGACTATACCACAAGTTATAGCACTCTTGTTTTGTTATGCCTGTCTGAAGAAAAATAACAGAATCAGTCACAGTTGATTTCCTTTCTTCTTGTATTCTATTTTCTGTGGCAAATAACTATAAGACTACTTCCTATAACAAGCAGATGTTTACATATTTTTTTTCATCATAGATATATACCTTTTTCCTTGGAACCATCCATGACCACCAGATCCCTGTTATTTTATTATTATTTTTTCTTATCTGTTGCTTCAATGGTTTTGCAGATCTCTAGTTTCTGGCATTATTTTTTTTTTTTGCTATACAAAAAATCCTTTGCAGACCTTTTTTGTTCATTTTTTCTCCTGAACAAAATGTTCACAAATAATAACTAGACCTAATCGGAATCATTCTGCATTTTCACAGAATAGAATTCTGTGCACTTTACCTGTAGTACTTTATTTTTAACTGAAGTGTTGGACTGAGGAAGGGGATTATGTGTAAAAACCTTTATTTCCCTGGTAACTATTTAAAGTCATCCTGAGTAAATTAAGTTCCATTTTACATATCAATATCATATTGAGCATATCATGACTAGCAAAACGTATCTGATAACAATCACCCAGCAAGCTAGAAGATCTAGAAGGTACTCTCAGATGGAGTAAAAAAAAAAAAAAGGAAGAACAAAGATCTCTTTTCCAGACTGTCTTAAACGCCTCAGTTAAGGAGTCTAAATTTTCTATGTCAGCAATACAGAATCATCTGTTTGATTTGGCCTGTTCTTTTGATGTAACCTACATGTCTTAATAGCTTTCTCAATATATTTGAAGTCAGTGTAAGGCATTTCTATCTCTCTTCTTATTTTTAATTACCTTTATGTGTTCTTTTTATGAATACAGTTTTCTGTAATAACTACAGAATTGTCATCGTTAAAGGAAATCCTAACTTATACTGAGTTCTCCCTTAAGTTCCTTGCGGAACTAGAAACACAACCATCATGTGGGTAGATTTAGATTAGATCTAAGGAAGAAATTTTTCAGTCTGAGGGTGGTGAGGCACTGGAACAGGTTGCTCAGAGAAGTTGTGGATGCTCCATCCCTGGAAGTGTTCAAGGCCAGGTTGGATGAGACTTTGAGCACCCTGGTGCAGTGAAGGGTGTCCCTGCCTGTGGCAAGGGGGTTGGAACTAGATGATCTTTGAGGTCCCTTCCAACATTAACCATTCTATGATTCTATGTGCCTACAGACTTCATTACTTTTTTCAGTCTTTGATTAAAAACATACCTCTCTGTTACTGCCCTTATGTAGTATGCACTACACTTCATTTTGTCAAACACATTTTCAAATTCAATCTCTACCTGCATCAAATGAAAAAACCCCACATAAAGTGCTACAGAACCTGCAACTATAACAGAGCTGCCTCCTGATTAGCTTCCTCATAATGATAAGCATTTCCAGCAGATATACTGTAAAGAGTGTCTTAATTTCCTCCAGTTGTCCTCTGTATTTAGAAAAAAAATTTCCAATCCAATGAAGATTTGAATTGCTCCAGTCTTTCATTTCAATATTTTCTTTCCTTATTTTTAGTGTCTGTAATTTTCAATGATCTTTCCACACTAAATACTTACAAAGGACTGATTTCATTCC
Organism: Tauraco erythrolophus; assembly: GCF_009769465.1. Classification (NCBI taxonomy): domain Eukaryota; kingdom Metazoa; phylum Chordata; class Aves; order Musophagiformes; family Musophagidae; genus Tauraco; species Tauraco erythrolophus. Next base: position 45,017,543 of record NC_141465.1, on the reverse strand, counting down.
CTTCGTGAATCTGCTTAGCTCTCCATAGGAGCATGAAGTTCAGTGCACGGCCTAGACTCTGGTGAGGAAACGCCTTCACTGTTGGACACATCCACAACACTACACCCACGCAGAACAGTGCTACCTGCACTTACATCCCCTTCCCTCCTCACCATTCACTCCAAACTCAGCAGATACAAGACCATATCAGTAGAAACAATGATTCTGTTATCAAATAATTTTGTGCAGTTGTACTAATTCTTTCCTTAAAGATTCATTCTCAGCTTCTAAATGGACTTAAACATATCACATAAATATGTAATGTGGATTGTGTTACCTTGGGTAAAGCGCTACTGGAGAAGAGGATCAAGTCTGCTTGCTATGTATATATGTATCCATGCATGTTTTAGATGTACATAGCCATTCAATCAATGTGGTCTCTAGCTTCAAGAGGAAGAGGAGAGAGAATAATATGCAATCATTCCCTTCTAGTTAGGAAGAGAAGGATCCATGGACGGATTGAAAATTCACTATTGGGATCATATTGTGAAAATCATCTGATATTAACATATTGAAAGATGTTGTGGTTTAGCCCAGCTGGCCCCTAAGCAACCACGTGGCTGCTTACTCACTCCTTCCCTGCTCCCGGTGGGATGGAGAAGAGAAAAATGTAACAAAAGGCCTGAGGGTTGAGGTAAGAACAGGGAGGGATCATCCTTCAACCATTGTCCCTGGCAAATAGACTCAGCTTGGGGAGAAATCAGTTTAATTCATTATCAGTTACTTCAGGGAGAATAACGAGGAACAAAGCCAGATCTTAAAAACACCTTCCCCCACCCCTCCCTTCTTCCTGGCTGTACCTCCTCCCTGCAGCAGCACAGGGGGACAGGGAATGGGGGTTGCATGTCAGTTTGTCACATGCCGTTTCTACTGCTCCCTCCTTAAGGGGGAGAACTCCTTAAACTCTTCCCCTGCTCCAACATGGGGCCCCTTCCCACAGGATAGAGTTCTCCACAAACTTCTCCAATATGAGCTTGTCCTGAAGGATGCAATCCTTACCCATCAGATTGCTTAAGTGCAGGCTTTTCCCACAGGCTCATGGCTTCTTAGGGCACAGCCACCCGCTCCGACATATGGTCCCTTCCCACAGACAGCAAATGCAGTCTCCAGCAGTGTGAGGGTCCTCTCCCACAGAGACAGTCCTCTATGAGCTCCTTCAGGTGCAGGCATCTCTGCTGCAGTGTGGGGTTCTCTTTCATGGGCTGCAGATGTATCTCCACTGGTTATCTCCACGGACGGCACTGGGACAGCCTGCCATCTCACCAGGGGCCGCAGGGGAATCCCAGCTCCGGCACACCTCCTCCTGCTCCGTCTTCAGTGACCTCTTGTCCACATAGCTGTTTCTCTCGGGTCTCAGTTCTGTCTCCAAACCCCGGCAGTCCCAGCAGGACAAGCCCTGCCCAGCACCCCAGGAGCAGAGTGCTTCAGAGCTGTCCAAGCTGTGCCGCCGCTGCCATCTCCAGTTGTGTGGCGGCAGCCTAGTGCCAGGCGTCACCCGTGTGGGAGGCCTGGGGCAGGAAGGGGGGTGAGCAGCACACACCCCCCCCCCCTTACTCCTCTCTTCACTGCAGGTCCTACCTGGCTCGAGTTCCTTTGTCCCCTTTTTAAATAGGGCATTTGCAGAGGTGCTGATTGGCTTGGCCCTGGCCAGAGGACGGTCCAACCTGGCCAGAGGCGAATCCAACTGGTTTTGGAGCTGGGGAAACTTCTCCCAGCTCCTACAGGGGCCCTCTCCGCAACCACTCCCCTGCTTCTGAAACCCCACCACATAAACCCAGTGCAAAAGTATAATATTATATTATTTCCTAGAGATTTTTGCCCAAGTTATGATCAAACTGCTGAAACTCAAAATTCTTTGGTGAAGATGACGTGCGGAAACAGACTCCACAACTTGGAAAGTTGTAAAGTAGGTATGTTTATTGCAGCGCTGGGTGCACGGGGGATCGCTCCACCACAAACGTGCACACCCGCCGTAGCAGTTTTCTTGTATTTATACAGACACACTCATCACCCCCTCCCCGAAAAGGGCAGTCTCTCCCTGGAGATCATTTCCATAGCCCCTGCCTCAGGATCCGCCTCAGGCTCCTCCTTGACACGCCTCCTGGTGGTCGTGGGCAGGGGTCTTTGGGATGAAGGCCGTAGGTCTTCCTCGCTGTGTGTTTTTCACTTCTTCCCTAAATCTCTAAAATTCTTGTTTTGGCTGGGCCCGTAGAGCCAAACCGTTTCCCTGGCCTTGAGTGGACACCTGGCTGTCTCCTACTTGTTATTGCTTGAAGACAAATGTTAGTTCTCGTTAGTCCTTATCTCTCCTCTTTGTCTGTTTTTCTCCCTATGGGTCATGAGTTACAACCTTGCCATCATTTATTTTGTCTCTCTTACAGGCCTTCTTTTTGGGTAGTTAGTGTTTCAAAGCAGGGATTAGTATTTGATAACTTCTAGCAATTCACAGAGCTATTTCACAGAGCTCTGTATTTCCCAGAGTCTTATGCCTATTCTTATCCCTATCCATAGAAATAATAGCTAATATAGTCTTATGTAGTCTTATGCCTACTCCTATACCTATCCCCGTATCAAAGATCTTACAGTACTTTTCTTTCTTTCTTTTTTTTTTTTTTTTTTAACCAGGAAAAGAAGAGAAAGAAGTCAGAGTTGGTTATAGTGTTTTCCAAACTCTATATTAAAACTTTATATTGAAACAATGAAAATCTATAAAATGGGTTATATAAAGCAATCCCTTTATGACCTAAGCCGGGTTTACTTCATATCAATAGTATAGCTATTGATACATTTGAAAACATACCTTACAGCCCTTTACTACCAAAACCAGTGGAACAGAATTATGACCTGCATCTCACAATTATTATTCATTTTTTTTCATCTTCCTTTAGTTTCAGAACAAAGAGCTCTTCCCTGAAGGAATTCACTTTGATTTGACATGTTAGCATATTTGTATGATTTATTCTGTGTGCCTTGGAAGCCAGAGAATCATCTTGTGGTGTTCTCTTATATAAGAACTTTTTTCATTTTTTCTTAACATGTTGAATAGTAGCATACTGGAGACTTGGAGGTACATTTATTCAAATCGGTGTTTCAGAAAAAGGCTTTTTTTATTATTCAGAAATGCTTTCCTAACAAATTTCTTCTACTCAAATGGATAGTTGCAATACATATGATTTTCAAATATAAACCAGTGATCAGGAAATCAATGCTATGGTATTAATTCCCCTTTTACTTTAATTCACTAACTTGTTGGATGCATGTGAACACAGCTAACAATGCAGTTCTTCTATCTGCAACTAGGAATACATGAACAGTGTCTGGTACACTGTCTACCTTCCCAAGGTTTAATAACCTGCAAGTTGACTATGTCTTGATAACTTATCTTTTCTTCTTCCTCCTAGGTGTCTAGAAATACTTCTTCATTAAACATCAAACCTACTGTGTCAACATCTATGAAGAACAAAAAAGACAGATTTCCCTCAGGGAAAGGTGCTTTCAGTTAAATTTCCAAAGTTTGTTCAGATTTTTAGAATAAAGCAAAGCAGGAAAAAAAGTGCAACCACCTCTATGGATAACATGTAAGTATAAAATCGTAATTATTGAGGAAGTGTTTTTTTAATTATTGCTTTCTTTTTTTCCTCCTCCTTCTGTTCCATCTTATAAAACTATCAAATTGTATTTGTGAAATGAAAATTAAAATCAATATATAAAAAGAAAAGGATTCCACAATGTGATTTGATGAAATAAGAGAGGAAACAACAGAAATACATTGACGAAGAGAAAAAAAAAATTGTCTTAAACACATTGCAAAATAAATTGTTATTATAGAAGTATGTTGCCCAAAATGAAACTGATCTATTTGGGTTGGAACTCCATAAAGTTCCAGAATCAAAATTTCAAAGTTTTCAAAACTTTTCCTTCCTGGCACTTATGAAGAGAATGGTGAACAAAACCAAAAATAATACAGAGATAGAATTTATTTGTTTCAATAATTTTAAAACAAAATGCTCTTGTTCCTCACTATAATGAGGTTTAATCTGTTATTTTCCTGGTATCCAGAAGAAAGAACAAGCTGTAGACAATCTTAAAATAAATCTTTTTGTAGGGTCATCGCAACATCTAGCGTGGTTGGGATAATTAATGATTGTGCTGAGGTTCTTTGGAAGTTGGAAATAAATCCTTAGTATTATTAATACCCTGGTTAAGGTGAAGAAGAGCATCCATTGTTTGCACTCTGAAATACAGCAGTAGGTCCTCTCCAGTCTTTTGCTCTGTGAATACACTAGATAGCAAACGCGCATCACTTTGCTGTCCTGAGACCGTAAAAATGTGTGTACAAAGCCACAAACTTCTCATCAGTCTAAGATTTCTTCATAATCCTACTACTGCAGTGTCTGACTGTATTATAATTCTACATCTATTTATTCCCACAGGAGTCATATGAAAAAGAAGAAACTGTTATTCCTGGCAGTGAAAAGAAGAAAATGGTCAGAGGCATAAACAGCTGAAGTGATCTGCCCAGTGTCACACAGCTCCGTGATGGGTCTGGAAATTAAATTTCCAGTTGAAGAGCCTCCAGATAAAAATCGTTGCCTCATTCGTTTATGTAAATGGCAGAATTTTACACATATGCGTCTGAAGATGAATGGTGAATCAAAGAAGAAAGACAAGAAAGGGGCAGAAGAACAGCATGCCCAGAAGAGGAAAAGAGAAAAGTTTCCAAGTATCTTTGAAGCAGGAAGCGGTGGTGAAGATACGTATTGAAGATCAGGTAGAAGGTAATGAAACCACCAGATGAAGGAAACTAATATTAAGACCACAAGGATATGAGATAAGAAGAAGACTTTCAGCTAAAGGAGAAAAAAAATAAGATGAAGACCTTGAGAAAATTAGATCAGGCAAGAAAGAGTAAAGAGGTTTGAGGAAAAAAGGTCCTGATCCAGAGTCAAAAAACCAAATTGGAACAACATTCTTGTCCAGTGGGCTCTGTATCAGACCAAATTAAAAAGAATAAAGTAGGCAGAAAAGAACAGAAATTAAGGATAAAAAAAGGTGGGAAACCCCAGAAGTTAAATTAATTTAAATTAAAATAGACTAAATGATTGAGAATTTAGGCCTAAACATCAACAACTCTCCAAAAATAATTGTAATGAAAGATATTATGGATTTGTGAAGAAAAACAAAATGCAACTCAATAACATTTATATTCTGTTTGCATGGTGAAATACAAGCAGCTTTAAAACACAAACCAGAAATTAAATAAACTCGGTCTTTACAATCTGTGTGTGATCTAGGAATATTATTGACAATAGAAATTAACTTTTGCCCATACAGAAATGTCAGATCATAAAGCCTTCCTGGAGAAAAACAGCTATAAAAAAAATAGACTATCTCAGTAAGTCTGAGGGCTGTAGGGACCCGTTTTTATGCATTCTTTTGGAGAGCGTTTAAAAAAGAGGGACTCTAAAAAGTCACAAGAAACATTAAACTCAAGAATAAAATTCAGGGACTCTTAATATTCCTGTTTCTAATGCTCATCCACAGTGAACATATTTACAACATCAGTCATTCTTGTATTTTTTTTTTATTTGCATGTCAGGATATATTTTGGGTGAGTTTTTTTACATGACAGGGATTTTTGTTGTCATTTGTTGCTTTTGCTTTATTTTTCTTTTTTTTTTTCAAACTTTAATGTTAAGATACAAAATATAGCAGCATTTCCTTGATGTTTGTGATGATGTGGAGCTGCTACTACTATGAATTTGTGAGGTGACTGAAGACACCACATAATGTCATATGCTTAGTGTAAAAGATAAAAATAATTCTCACTTGGAAGAAAATCAACTGAATCACAATATTTCATGAGTTAAATGGAGAACAGTGTTTCCATAAATGGAGGAAAGAGTACAACAGCCCAACATGCGTAGAAGATCTAAATTATTTGATTCACTTGAAAACATAAACTGTTCTCTTTGAGAAAAAATGTGTTAATATAAGTTGTCTGATCTGAAAAATAGCAGGTGTTTTCCATTTCTATGTATCTAACTACCACTGTAGCTGGAAAAACATTGGAGTTGTTGCAAGAAAACAATGCAAAATTGTGTATCCAGAGATTGCTGTCTCTCCTCATTTGCCTGCGCAAACGGTAAATGCCACGTAAATAATTTTTTTGTGTTGTCTGTCACTGCATGTGAAGAGGGAACCACTTTCCTCTCGCCAGCATTTCATTTCAGCAGAAGCCTCTTGGCCCCTCTTGACTTCCCGACAGCCTTCATGGTTCTCCCAACAGCTCGTGAAGCAATAGCAGCAGCTCTCCTCTTCCTTCCCTTCGACGCCTCTGTCCTCCCACCTGGGAGGCAGCAGGAGGCGCTGGGCCGTGCCTTGGCAGCTGCAGCCCAAAGGAAGAATGACTGTGCCAGCATCTCCCTCAGGAGCGCTGGCTGGAGAAGGAAGCAGCAAAGAAGATGGAGAGGAGCTGGTAGCCTGTACCAGCAACTTTGCAGCATCAGGCTCACCTCTTATAACATGCTGGCCACTTTCATCTGTCTAAATAGTGTATGTCTTCACTATCTCTGCGATACTGATGATTAGAGTGGTGCATTATGCCGGTAGTCTGTGATCCACTCATCTTGAATTGCAGTCCCACACCTTTCATATCTCTGCACTGAGACAGAGGATCCTGAGTGCTTTTATGAAACATTAATCCTATTGCTGCTTGGCAGTTGACTGCTTAGAGGACATGCACAACCCCTGATCTAAGCCAGAATGTCAAAAATGTTAAAAAAAAGTCTACATTCAGATCGTGGGGCCTGGGAATGACCATAACTCTACTCTTATCTTTCTTCTTTGATTTTTTCTCATAATGGAAGATTAATTAAATGGATTATCATGAATCCTGCAGCCCTTACCTGCCTCAGGATGGTGAAATCTTGTTTATATCTTAAAGCATTTCCCCTAACCCAGATATCTCAGTCCAAAACTATATCTTATTGTACTTAGCAACAAGACTTTCCTTATTCTGTTCATTCTGATGCTGATTACTAGTCAAGATTCTTTGCCATCTGTTCAGCTGAAACGTATATCCAAATACTTCACAACTCCAGGGAGGGTGTTTTAGTAGAAAGTATTATAATGAAATACATGTGCTGGCAGACTTAAAGCTGCAAGAACTTGCAGTGTTTCTTTTTTCCTTTTTTTTTTTTTTCTTTTTTAACATCAGGACGCTATAGGACTTGCAGTGTTTCTTTTTTCTTTTTTTTTTTTTTTTTTCTTTTTTAACATCAGGACAATATAGGATTTAAAACAACAAAAAATAATGATTTTAAATTTCTCTTTCTTTTAAACAAACAAATACTTGAATAAAGTAGCCATACATCACACTTAATACCATCTATGTGAAAACTGATTTCTCAACAACTTTAGAAATTACCGGTCATTACCTAACAAAGGACACATTACAACTCATTGACATCAACTGGAGGATCCTGTTTTCAACAATGCTTTGCAGCAGACATCAGTGAAGAAAAGCTTACTGCTGCAGCAATGCACTCTTTCAAAATGGTGTTGGCACCAGGAGGAATGATATTGGTGATAAATATTTAGAAAGTGTGTTTTTTTTATTTGACTGGCTTATCATGCCATTTGAAATTGCACTCTGTGCATATGCAATTAAATTGGCATTTTATTCATGCAGCTGTTGGAGTGATGCTATTTTACAATTTGAGTATGTAAACATTAGGCCCAGGAGCTCTCCCAAGATTTTTGCTCTGAAAGTCAGCACTGGCCATGGCCTGACTATGCAGGAGAGTGACTCCAGCACAAACCAGCCTCCTGTTTTTTGGTTCCCAGAGCGATCTGATCAGACATGCATATATTTAGGATGCAGCACAGAATGCACAGAATTTAAGTTTGTATGTAGTCATAGTGATTAACTTATGACCCATATGGATTCTTGGCAATATGAAAAAGTTTTCTCATCAGCTGCATTAGGAATCCTACCTGCTAGTACAGATGCTCTGGTAATCTTGAACGCTCAGGATGAACGACTCCCACCAGTGCCACTGGATATTTTGCAAATCTAAGAGGTTTTCCAAAAACCTTTGAGTTGATATGTGAATAACAACAACAATCTTTTCTTTCTAAGCATTGTAAATTAATTCTCAAGTGCTATCTTCCCATATTCTTCCCATAGTAAATGTGGGGGTTTTTTTCATTCAGTTTTATCTTTTTAAATAAATGCATGTTTCTACTGTTGAAGAGTCTTTTCATTGGTCTGAATAATTTTACTTGGAAGCGAAGTGTGAAGAAACTTATGGAAATACGCTTAGTGATTTTAACCTAAGGATAGATGGTTTCAGCGTTGGTCTCTGGTTTTGTAAAATATTCAACAATAGAGTTTCATTCCAGCCTTTCTGAACTCAAAGTAAGTGCTGCCATTGACTTCTTTGAGATCAAATGTTGACAGTCTTACAGTAGAGGACTGGACAGCAGCCTTGATTTGTCAGAGCTTTTGAAGAGTCTGCTGATATATACCACTCAAAGCAATCATTTACCAATTAAAGCAAATATAATGTGACAACAATGATAAAATTGCTTCTGTGTTCTTGCAGTATTGTGATATTTTTACGGCTCATCTGAATTCTAGTTGTAACAACAAGAATCAACAGAAAAAGGAAGACGCTTCATTAGATCATCTTAAAAATCAGTATGAGTCATTTTTCTAAAAATGTTTGAAACATTGAATATTAGCAGTGGGATTATAGGTCAAACAACAGTTAGCTACTTGTATCTAATAGTTCAAACCCTGGGATTAATGAATAGCAGTAAAGTTTTCTCTTTCTCCTTCACTCAGTATAATGCTTATTTTCCTTTGATATTCAATATGCAACTCAGATAATGTTGTCTTCTTTTTTATTATTGATGAAAGTTATGCATAATCACATTCTTTCAATATTAGACCTGTTGGGACAATTAAATGTTTTCATGGTGTTTTAGGAGAAAAAATAATTTTAGGAGTCAGATTTTTAGCATAACTTTTACACTGATTTTAGGAAAATAATTTTTTGAAGAAGGCACCAACTAGTTTCTTTGACCCAAAAATCATAGAATCATAGAATGGTTTGGGTCAGAAAGGACCTTTAAAGATCATCTAGTCCAACCCCTTTGCTACGGGCAGACACATCTTTCACTAGATCAACTTGCTTAAACCCCATCCAACCTGATGTTCAACACTTCCAGAGATAGAGCATCCACAACTCCTCTGGGGAACCTGTTCCAGTGTTTCACCACCCTCACTGTAAAAAATTCCTTCTTTATATCCAACCTAAATCTACCCAGTTTTAATTTTAAACCACTTCTCCTTTTTCTGTCACTACAGGCCTTGGTAAAATGGACTATAACTGATATTATTATTACCTTTTGTGACTTCTTACATAAAGCAGCCTACAAAAATTCTCAAATAATTACCAAATTTAGCCTGTTAACACTTTTTAAGAGATATTGAGCTGAAGACACTCCAGAATTTATTTTTTTTTTAAAAAAAAAGCTGTAATTGACTGTATGAATGCATATGTATAGAACTCTGAGATGTGTATAAGATATCCTAGAAAGAGACTTTATTGAGGATGCCACTGGACGAATATGAAAAGGAGACAAAAGAGCCTACTTATGGAGCTTTTAGATCTTTTGAATTATTTGTGTGAAGAGTTTGGGATTAGGCTCCATGAAACCCACAAGTTCATTCTCTGCAAGCAGAGATTTACTTGGATATGCCTAATTACATAAGTAAAAAAAATCACAGTTTAGAAAGTAAATAACATTGCACAAACAGGCAAGGCTTTACTACTGCATGTCTAGTTTAGCTATCTACTCAGATTAACTAGCAACTTTAATTATACTTTTGAGACTAGAAAGGATAAATCCCACAAGTTTTTGCTGATCCATTGCCTCTTTCCTGTCCAAAAGAAACCAGGAGTGTTAAGTATAATTTATAACCTGACTCTTTACTACTTCTCAATTCTCATGTAAAGTAAAGATGAAGTACTACTTGGAACACTCATATAGTTCACTTTGTGTTTGTTTTGTACACTATATATGTTTAAATTCTTGGGTTGTAGACTTTCAGGCCTGGTATTGTACCTCTGAATTAAGAAGCTTCCTCTGACTTCAGGTGGAAATAACATAGATCTTAAGTGGAGAAGTGAAAAGATAGGTTCAGGAATTTACACAGACCTATATACCAGTGAGGGATGCACACTCACAGGTCAGACTCCTGAATAGCAAACGGGGCTCCTAGATGTCTAAATACAGAATCACAGAATAACTGAGGTTGGAAGGGACCTCCGGAGGTCATTGAGTCCAACTCACTGCTCATAGCAAGTCCAATCAGAGCAGGTTTCTCAAGCCTTTTGATTTTTGTGTACTTCCAAGAACGGAGATCCCACAATCTTCCTGGGCACCTATTCCAGTGTTTGATCACCCTCATGGTGAAGAACATTTGCCCTACTGTTTAATTGGGAATATCCTGTTCTGTTCCCTCTCATCTTTTTGATGCACCCTTCTGAGAAGAGTCTGACTCTGCTCTGCAACTTCAGTCATCAACTTGCACATGTACAGCAGTACAGACAACACTCACCTGTGTGGTGAGGTATGATTTTGCCCTTAATGTAGTCTTAGGGTAGGCATTAAGAATAAACCATCTATTGCATTCCTAAGATATCTACATGTATTCCTGAAAAATCATTCATATTTGCAATGAACAAACTCTGGAAACCTAGAAAAAATAATGATTACATTGAAACAAGATTTCTGTATGTGACATGATTAAATCAGGTTACTTTATACAGGAATTGTCTAGCCTTTAGACTTGGTAAACTAACCAATGATTTATATCAGCTTTACTAAAATTTTGTAAGTTTTTATTGCACTCTGATGCACCACAGTTTACACATAAAATGGAATGGTGTCTCTTTTTGTTTGGCTTGTTTAATTTCTTATTATTTCTGACTATATCTTGAAACTACAATATGTAGTAGTTAGGCAATGTGTCATTGTATAGAGTCTAATTGTATAGACTAGCAGGTAAACAACCGTTACCTTGGTTTTTATATATAGCTTTGTACACAAATGGAAGGCCACCTTACCCTTCTGTCTTTTTTATCATGTTTTATTATTCACCCTGTTCATAAAAATAAAATATGATGGGAAAATATGAAATAATAAATAGGTAGCATGTTTCATGTGGGCATATTTGCAGTGGGAGTAGAAACCCCTCCACTTTCGACTGAAACAAGTGATTTTACAGTTTTATGAATCTGTCCAGTGATAAAGACTTAAGTAGCTGCAAGAAGCTCTTCAAGATTTGCAAAATGTATTTTTTTAGTATACATTCTCATTGATAGAAACTCAGATCTTTATGTTTCCAAAACATTAATTAAGGATACAGGAAAAGTGGTATTTTCCCTATGCAGTGGTACTCTTTATTTAAATAAAGTTATATCGTATTTACTATTAACTTGTTTATGTAACTTCATTATTATTTACCACAGTGCTCTTTGGAAATTGTATTTTCTTAAAACTATGCTGGCTTTTAGAGTTCTATTCAGATCTCATCAAAGTAAATGAAAAGATTTATAAGAGTGTTAGTGGGCTTTACATCAGACTCACAGAAAGCGAAGGTTTTTGCAAAATGTTCTCGGTAGGAGTGCAAGAGGTGTACTGCAACAAAGGATTGATTTTTCTTGAACAGTAGGAAGACATATTTAACTTTGCAACACTAAAATCGGAAGAGGCATCATTTACAGACCTAGAAAATGAAGAGAATCCAAATTGTGCCACCAGGTCACTGTAGGAGCGTTTTTTCCTTCTAGAGAGAGGAAATCAGCTAAATGCAATTCTCCTGGTTGCAGTTGGTTAGCCCTGGCTCAGGGCCAGATGTTCACCCAGCTGCTCACTGCCTCTCCTCAGCAGGACAGGGGGACAAAACAGGATGAAAAGCTCATGATTTGTGATATAGCCAGGGAGATTATTTACTAGTTAATGTCAGGGGCAAGACGTTAATTTGTTGATAATTTGTTGATAATTGTTTTTAATTAAAATAGGCTTGAGTAATGAGAAACAAAGACAAACATTAAAACAATGTTTTAAAACTCAGCTTCAGTCCTTCATTCTAGACTCCTCTACCTTGCTCCTGAATGATGCAGAGAGGTGCGTGGAGGTGACTTAGAACAACATAGCATTTTCTCTCTGCTGCTCCTTCCCTCTCACGCCTTCCCTTTTTCCAGTGTGAGCTCTCCTGTAGGCTGAAGCTCCTTCAGAAAATATCCATCTGCTCCATCATGGAGTCCTGCAAGGAGATACCTGCTCCACCATGGTCCTCTCCATAGGCTGCAGGGAATACCAGCTCCAGTGCCTGGAGCACCTCCTCCCCTTCCTTCTTCTCTGACTTTGGTGTTTGCACTGCCATTTCTCACTCTTTTTTGTTCCCTCCTCTGCCTATCCAGCATTTTCTGCCCTTTCTTAAATATGTTTTCCCATAACTGTCACCAGCTTTGCTGATGGACTCAACTGTGTTCTGCGGTGGGTCCATTGGAGCTGGTGGGAACTGGCAGACCCTCACCTCTTCCTGCAGAGACCCCCCCTGCAGCCTCTTTGCTGCAAAAGCCTTGCCATCTACACCCAAAACAGGGGTAAATCTGATTAACTGAGAACCGAAGATGATTTCCAGGAAGCAGGAGCAGAATAGTATGCAGCTCTCCCATCTGTAGGAGTGCCACAGGACTAACATATAAACCCTAACTGAACAGCTATAGGAATCCCACCTGCCTCCTGAACTGAAAATAAAGTCTGTCCCTTATCACACTTCTTAGGAGTGAAAACAACTGGAGGATTACCCAGATCTGGAGTGACGGGAATTTTTTCTCAGTATTTAGATTCTGAAAGATTCAGATAGACATTTAGTGGAATTTCAGGAGGTATCAGCCAGATAGGGACGCATGGAAATTCCCTCAGGAACTTACCTAAATGAATGTTTAGGCCCCTCCATAACTCTGAAAATCAGGCCATAAATTCTTTAAGACATGAATAAATAACATAATGCAATAAAAATCACTGTATCATCTAAACAACCGTTCTGGAGGGAACTCCACCAGTCAGACATCTACAGACAGTTATTTCTACTCCGTAATCATTATGGGAAAAGTATACATAGCAATTTCCAAAATCCTTATTAAAAAAAACTATTTCCTAGTGCTTTACCCTCCTGCATTCTTTCATTTTTCACTCTTGTATTGATAATATTACACAGCTGAAAGAAGTGCTGTACATTCAAATTGAGTCTTACTTCACTGTGAATTTAAAATTTGGATAGGTAGAGCTTCCACATTTTTACCTCCGATAGTTAGACAGCAGATTTAAATGAGAACAGGGTAAAGATCTGAAAAAGTAAAATGAACTTTTATTTGAAAAAAAAAAGAGGCGTAGAAGGAGACAGAGGGAAGGGAATCCTGCTGCATCTGTATAATAAGGTGCTTGCAACTTCTTTTTGCAAAGCAAATATCACTGCAAATCAAAATGCCAGTTATTCATGCTGAAGTCAAGGGAACTTTCCAGGTTTTGATTCAATGAAATAACCAGTTTCAAGCATACACTTAGATTAGTTCTTGTTCAGCGAAACAGGTAGAGATAAAAGATAAGTCAATGTAAGCATCTATTTAAACCCTGGTGACTTCAATGAGAAGTTAGTTTGCATTGGAAGTGTTCTTTTCGGGAACTCACATAATACTTTGGGTAAATCCTTGTAACTTCTTCATGATGGTTTATACTACCTGAAAATGTAGTCTATATTCCTAATGGTATTCCAAATAACTGAAGTCAACAGAATGCCCTAAGCACACTCGTCAACTTCAGTAGCTTAAAATTAGGCATATAACTAAGTGTTCTGCTCTTTCCTGGAGAGACTAATCCGTCATTAGAAAGATGTGCTACAGTACAGAGTTGTCTTCAAAGATAGTATAGACTATTTTTTCATAGATTTGAAAATGAGATTTTACAAGCCATAGTCCAAAATGTGTACATTATGTAAATCTCTTTTGTGGCTGGAAAATACGGGATATACACCAACAGTGCATTCTGCATTTTAGTTACTTTTGAGATAGTATATTTATTACTATTGGGTTTACCAGCCTCCACATTATATTCTGTTCTTCTAAACCCTTTCTCTTCCTATTTGACTTCAATGTTTAATGTATGATAGATACAAATGATAAACACATGCAAGCAAAACCACCCCATTATGGAATACATACTTGACTTCACAAATGACAATTTTCCTTTATCTGTTATGATTCTGAGAGCATTGACTATCCTTAACTGCTATTACCAGCCTCACCTGGGATCCCTACCCATGCATCCTCTGTTCATTCTTTCTGGGAGCTCCATGTAAGCACTAGTGTGGACAAACAGTCCTGGCCTGAACTATGCTGTAGGTTTCCCTCTGCCCAGTCCTGTGCCCTATTTCTCTGATTTTCCTGGAATGATCCCCAGACCTGTCTCCTGGGTCCTATATTATAAGTAGCTTTGTGCTGGCTCTGGCCCTGCCTGGAGTCCGTGGATGGGTCCCTGAGACAGGTTACCTCAAGTTGTCTGGGACCGTCAGTGGATCCTGATACTGGCACACCACCCCGGCTCTCCTCAGACCCTGTGGGATGGCATTCTGTTGGTGAGGAAACTGCCCTGCCTGTGCAATGGGGACCCTGGACTCTAGGCTTGTCCTGCTTTGCTGGTGCTGCTCCCTGGCACTTAAGTTTCTCATGGCTATCAAAACACTTGCTTGAACAATTTCCAAAACAGTGTCCTATCTGAGCATTCTAGTTCCATGAAAATAATATTTTCCTTGGGAACAAGTTGGCTCCTCTGCGTTTTTCATGGAAACCAGGCAGGCAGAGGCTTCCCTCCTACACCTTTCATGCCAGCTGGCATAGTGGGTGAACGGGCAGCATGCCCATCTCACTGGACTTCACAGTTTTCAGGGCTGTCCAGCTACCCTGTTTCTCATCTGGCAGGCTGCTCCAGTTGCCTGGCTTCCTGGCTAGCTTCCTGCCTGGGTAGCCAACTCGCTGTACAAAAGTTCTTGAAACATGCTCTGTGTGGTCTCAAAACAATCATTAGGTTTTGTGCAATAAAGTTATGCAGTAAAGTTTTCTTTGTTTTTAAAGAGAAAAACAGAAATAAAAAAAATACAAAATTGTCAACAGAACAAAAATTACACTTCCATTACCTCTTTAGTTTTCACAGCAGTCTCTGTACAAAGTAAAGAAACTACCATGGCAACATTACTTGTATTAGCAAATCCCTTCACTTAGTCTATTCAATCTATCTTTTTTGCACTTAAAAGGAAAAAAACAGGCTTCAAAAAGTCACTCTGAAATGTTAAAAAGATTCAGGACAATCTCTTCTAGGTTTTGAGACTTAATGCTGTCATTAAGTGAAACTAAGAATATATCTAGAAATATCTTTATGTAACTTTCTGTCTGGGAGCACTAAGAAATTAGATTGGTTTTATTTGTTGAATGTTATAGGTTTTTTATGTATCTATATATATATATAAAAATAAATACATGCATACATACACACACACATACATACAATGCAGCTTAAGCAAGGAGCAAGCCTCAGGGCCTAATTTTAAATGCAGCTGCTGTGCCGGTGGGCTTTGGTGGAGGATCCAGATGAAGCTGCTCAGGACAATTAAGGCTTATTAGTGCACTCAGGGCCCTGAAAAACCAAAGTCTCAGCCCAGGGAGGTTGCCAAAAGGCTGTTATGTGAGGTCTCCTACCGACAGTCTTTCTACCTTGATCTTCGGCATGTCTAATGGCAGAGGTTTCATCCTCGGCCAGGACCAAGGCAGAGAGAAATCTGAGACTCCAAGGCAGAGTGAGGCTAAACAGAGGTTTTCAAAGTAAAATGAGAGCTGTGATACAAACACTCCACAACACAGCCTTTTCACATAGGTTTTCTTATGGTTTAAGTATCTTACATGAGTTAGGCCTCTGCCTGCTGGTCAAGGTTTTTTCATGTTCTGTATTTCTGCTGTTGAACTTAAAATAAAAACAATCAAACAAAAAGGTTTTATCAGGAGAGATGGGTATATATTTTTTTGGAGAGATTAAATTTTCCAGGTGTCTGTCAGAGTCTGCAGATAAGTATACTCTCCCTTCTTCCAGACTTACATGTGCCTGGATACTTTATTGTACTGATTTTGGCTGGGATAGAGTTAATTTACTTCATAATAGCTCATATGGTGCTATGTTTTGGATTTGTGACCAAATCAGTGTTAATAACACACCAATGTTTTAGTTATTGCTGATCAGTGCTTACAGAGCGTGAAGGCTTTTTCGTTTCTAATGCTGCCCAACCAGCGAGAAGGCCAGGGGTGCACAAAAGTTGGGAGGGAACACAGCTGGGACAGTTGACCCCAACCAACCAAAGGGATACTCCATACCATGTGATGCAATGCTCATCAATAAAAGCTGAGGAAAGAAGAAGGAAGGGGTAATGTTTCAAGTTCTGGCACTTGTCTTCCTATGTTGTCCTATTGGGTGGAGAATGAATTGAAAGCAGCCCTGAGGAGAAGGGCTTGAGGGTCCTGGTTGATGAGAAGCTCAACATGAGCTGGCAATACGCGCTTGCAGCCGAGAAAGCCAACTGTATCCTGGGCTGCATCCAAAGAAGCGCGGCCAGCAGGTAAAGGGAGGTGATTCTGCCCCTCTGCTCTGCTCTTGTGAGATCCCACCTGGAATACTGCATTCAGCTCTGGAGTCCCCAACACAAAAAGGACATGGAGCTGCTGGAGTGAATTCAGAGAAGGGTCACAAAAATGATCCGAGGGCTGGAGCACCTCTCCTATGAAGACAGGCTGGGCTTGTTCAGCTTGGAAAAGAGGAGGCTCCAGGGAGACCTTCTAGCAGCCTTCCAGTACTTAAAGGGGCCCTACAAGAAAGCTGGAGAGGGACTTTTTACAAGGGTGTGTAGCGATAGGACAAGGGGCAATGGCTTTAAACTGAAAGAGGGAAGATTTAGATTAGATCTAAGGAAGAAATTCTTCACTCTGAGGATGGTGAGGCACTGGAACAGGTTGCCCAAACATTTGTGAATGCCCCATCCCTGGAAGTGTTCAAGGCCAGGATGGATGAGGCTTTGAGCAACCTGGTCTAGTGGAAGGTGTCCCTTCCAGTGGCAGGGAGTTGGAACTAGATGATCTTTAAAGTCCCTTCCAACTCAAACTACTCTATGATTCTATGTCACCACTATGCGTGTTGAAGACCTGCTTTCCCAGAAACAGCTAAATACCTGCCTGCTGATGTGAAGTAGTGAACGAATTCTTTATTTTGTTTTACTTGCATGGGCAGCTTTTGCTTTATCAATTAAACTGTCTTTATCTCGACCCACGAGTTTTCTCACTTTTACCCTTCCAATTCTCTCCCCCAACCCACTGTAGGGGAGTGAGCAAATGGCTGTGTGAGGCTGAGCTGCCTCCTGGGGTTAACCCACGGCATTGATGTATCTATTTGAGCAGTCATGCTTCAGTTGTTTTGCTTGTAGCTGTTCTTCTCTCTCCTAATCAAGCTTTTGGAATGTCTTAAGGATGTATCACATTGCTGAGACATTTAGGATTTTGGATGACTATACAGCACTAGAGGTAGGGTATGGATTTAAAGCAAATTTATTGTGTCTTTGTGATATGAGACACTGGGTTGGTAAAGGCTTTAGGATGGAATTGCTCACACATTTTCTTGAAGTAAGCACGTAAAAATCAAGAAACAGGTTTTGGATCTCTTAAGATACTTAGAACAGAAACTAGAAGAACTATTTCTAATCTTTGATCTCATGAGTGAGACAGTTAAAATAAAAGATTCATTTGCAAATATGCCCTTTACCTGTTAATGCCCGTGCCTATTGATCTGACTCAGTTTCGGTTTAAGTTCAAGAGCATGAATTTTCACATTATAAGGAAATCCACAATGTAGTCTGTTAATTCCAGTTCTCTGCTCTTTTCGTAATGCTGAGGTTTGCCTGGGGTTTTACTTACACATTATTCTGAGCACTCCTAGATGTACCTGCTCAACTGCTGTAAATTAATACCTTCTGAAACCAGAGTGCAGCAGCTAGGATCGGGACAATCAGCTTTTCTCTCTGCTGTTTAATGACATCCTTCCCACAAGACTAACATGCAATGCATATACAGAATCTCTGAACAAACCAAGTAGTTATAACATTCATCACAGTTTGAATTTCATCTCCTTACCCTTCCCTGAAAGCTCCCTAGACTTGTTCTCTGCTAAGCAAAGAAGGAAGATATCAGACGGGTGTTTCTGGACGGCTTGAGTAGCAGAAGTCTCAAACATTTATCTAAGAATTTGCAATTTGTCATCACTAATTAGCCTGTTGGCCAAGCTATATGAGAACTTACAAATGCCTCTACTAATCCAGATCAAAGGTCCTTTTAGTCCAGAGGCCAGCAATGAATGCTTGGGAAGAACATTAGACCACAGAAACTATAGTGACATTCCCTAGGACACCCAATCCAGGTAATTTGTCTCAGAGTTGAGGGTCAGCAAAGCTATGCTGTCCTAAGCAATAGTGCTAATCAGCCATGGTACTAGAGTAAAAACTGAATTCTGAGTTGTTTCTGCTTTTGCCAGCATGCCTGTTTCTATTAAAACAATACTGATAGGTGAGACACTGGTGCAATCTTCTTGTAGTCTCTTCATAGACTATCACAACTAGGGAGCTAAGCCTTGGATTCCTAGCCATTTTATAACCAAATGGATTAAGTTGCTACCTCAGTAGTATGTTTGGTAATGAATACATGCCTGGTCCAAAACATTCTTTTAGGAATTGCCCTCTCTTCTTTAATTAGGTGCCAAGAACCATCCTGTACAACAGTTTTCACACTCTCTGTAAGAATTCTTTTTTCTTTTGATTGTCCTTCCACTCTTCTAAGTACTTCTCCCTTCCCATAAGAAAGGTGGACTACTCTGATCCTTCCTGCTTGTGTATTTACTTTTGGTTTTCTCAATCCAATTAAATTACTAAAATTTAGTAAGTCAAGGGATATAAAGGGGCAAGTAAACAGTTTGTTTTATGAAGGAGGAAGAGGATAATATCTGAAATACTCTGTTGGAATAATTTCATCTGATCAGTCCAAGTTCTACCAGATTAGCAGATGGCAAGAAGATTCTACATGAGTGCAAATCTGTCCTTTGTGCTTTTATGATCCAGGAACACAATATTTTAAAAGTTTCTTGAAAAATTGCTGGAAAAAGAGATGAAGTATTATAACTATGTTACGGAACAAAACTCAAGGCACATAAGAAGAATGTGAAATTAAGAATCCCTGGCTCTGATAGATCTTTAGAATGAAGTCTGACATGACACTAAACCTGCAGTCCATGTCCACTTTGAGATTTTTTTTGTGTTTTTTTTTTTTTTTCAAAATCAAAGAGGACAAGAGAAAAAAGTAATTCCTAGAGATACAAGGGAAATAATGTTGGATTCATAAATTAGATATATGAGCAGTAATTTCTATAACATTAGAATAACTTGGGTTTGTAAATTTATACAGAAAAAATCCTCAAGTATTTTAAATGACAGATCATTTAGAAAGAACTTTTCAATTTTGTTGCATTGGATTCTCTCGTTTAACTCGTTTTCTGGCTTAAACTTCCACATATTCAAATTCCTTAGAATATAACATGACACTCATATCTGATGGAAAATGCTGACACAGAGCTTTTCCTGTTTCTATCTTTTCCTCATATTCAGATAGTTGGAAGGCTTTGATGCTTATATAAATCTATATCTCATAAATCTTACAATTTTTTGTATCTGGAATAAAAACCTCCCACATAGTATTCTAATTTATTGCATTAATCTCATCCTCTCTATTATTTGCTTTCTCATCTGCAGTACCACAGTGCGGAGCTGAAGCAATTCAATGTAAATCACTGAAGTTACACGAATGCTACACTTGCATTGGTTAGAAGAAAGCAGACAGTCTTCCTAAATAAAGGAAATTAGGTTAAACTGAAGTAGAGGTTCTGAATATATATCAAAGAATGATTGGAAAAAACACTTAATGCTGTAATTCTCTAAAAATAAGAAATCAGATGCCCAGGAATTCAAAAGTAAGGTGACAGTTTAAAGATAGCTAAACATTTTAAAGAGGTAAAGAGCATAGCTTATGCTGCTAAATGAATTAATTCATTCAAATAATTCAGTAATGCCTTCCTAGATAGGACTGGTTATTATGCACGTGGTCAATTCTGGTTGTTTTTTTCTCTTTTTTTTTTTTTTGGTGTGTTTTTTGTTTTGTTGCTATACTAATGTTTAGGATTTTCTGAAAGACCCAAATAACCTCCTTGTTGCAATATTATAAAACAAAGATATTCCTGAAAGAGAGAAATGTCATTCAGCATACCCTTTTCAGATGCTCATGTTAGTGAAACAATTGTTGATGGCTAGTTTAATCAATTCTTCATAAGACTAGCTAAGGTGACTACTATTAGCTAGATCTGGTACTGTATCCAAATTCTGTTCTTTGAAAGATCGAGCTCTTTACTGCTGCTAGAAAATTAGACAGCTGAAAGGGAACTTACAATTGCTTCTTCCAAAGCCTACCAGAAGTATAACTTCATAGATTTTATCACCAAAATGCACAGCAATGTACAGTGAAAACACAGGAGAGACTTATTTTATAACTACTTTAAGCTCTTAGTGTATGCAAAGGAATTAGGAGAAGAATTTGTATTCACAGAAGCTGACCTACTTACATTTAGTGGTCTATGTTAAATATAAAAAAGCACATTGTGCTGAAGGTATTATATTCCTTCGGAAGTAATGGCACCTTTTCTAAACTGTTTCTCATTTATTCATGCTGAGACTGTTCTCTTCCAGCATGTTGATGTTTGATACCACAATTTTTGTAACACAGATGGCTCCTAAGTGTTGCAATAAGTTATATGGAAAACAGAGAGGCAGAGGAAAAACAGAAACAGAACATAACATTGGAGAAAAGGTCAAATTTTAAAAATACTGTCAAGGCTTGGAAATATTCATTTATGGATACTGTTCGAGAGTTTAATTTCAAAATGAAAGTTTGTGTTGCAGAGTTGTCATGACGACAGGTTTTTGTTATGATTATAGATAAATCGGTGGGCCATACAACTGAAGGCGGTAACGTCAACATGATACCATCATTGCTTCAGACTGCTGTGACTACAGATGTCTGTATTTCTAGCCTACAGAATTTGGCAGTGGTTCACAGATACTAGTAGTACATCAAAGAAATAAAATTATGAGCATGAACACCAAGGGTTAGAAAGGAAGACTAGATTAAAGAAAATGCAAATATAAGGTTGAAGGGTTAAGAAAACATGGTTTGATTGAGAGAGATAAATAGTAAGAATGTGATCATTTTGAATGATCAACAATTAAAAAAGCACTCAAAATAAAAGAACTCTATAGAATCATTTTACTCAGATTCATCTTGGTTTCATCTAATGATACAATTTAATATATTTATGAGTCTTTTAAAGTATGTATTTTGCTCTTATCTCTGCTGTATGTAAAGATGAAGCTAACTCCAGTGGACTTCGAGATCCAGGGGAGTGCTCCTTCCCAGTCTGCTCAGAGATGAATCCATTGTGCTCTGAGTTCCTGGCTCCTCCTGCCTTGGTCAGATAGATGCAGCTGCTGTCTGCAGGTCCATCCAGCAGCAAGGCTGAGCACACATGACAGAGAAGCCCAACTTGATCCCTCATCTCTGTCTGATCAGGATTGAGTTTTACTGGTGAAGAACGCACACACTTTCACTCTGCAGAGCAATCCACACTTCTGTATCACGTCAATAATCACACTGCTTTAAGCCCATAGAACACCAAGGTGATAGCCTTGGCCCTTACTCTGTCACCTTGCATATTTCCAGGTGCTGGTCCCCTCCTAATCATGAGCTAGTCCATGCTTGAAATTTGCTAGCAACTAAGAAAAACACTGATTTTGGATTGGATTCACCTCCAGACACATAAAGCTGCTCGAACATAAACTTCTAGTGCCATTGTTCCATTGCATACTATGCTATGGCTGCTAACTATCCAGAAGCATGTGAGCAGAGTATCGCTGTGTTCAGGAACCTATGTTTGGGCAACGGAGACATTCTGCTAAATTTAGGTATCTACAGCATAAATGATTACATGTGGGCTAGGTATCTAAGCTCCTGCTACAGTCAGTAGCCATGTAGTCAATACAGTCAATGGAGACAGAGAGCTCAAAGTGAATGTCTACGTTAGGAAGAGATAAATAGATCCCTGGATTCTATTGACTATACTGGCTACATCTTCCTTGACTATGGTGGGAGCTTAGATGGCAGCTTACATGTTGTAAGCTATGTTGTTATCACAATTTAGACGTCTGAATCTGAAGATAAATTCTATGTTTAAAGACACATTTTTAAAAAAAATAAACTACCGATCTGTGGACTTTTTAATGAAAAAATTTGGCTTAAATGTGCTGTTCTTTCATATATTGAATAAATATTACTATAACTTACATTGAACAAGGTATGAATCCAAAAGAGATTTCAGTGTATTTCAAGTATTACTGTCTAATTCTATATTTTAGACTATTTTATGCTAGGCAAAAAATTTTGCATGTATATTTATTCTGAATTTGATGTTTATGGATCTAGAGCATTTTGCGTCTAAATTATGAATAAAACTCCAATAGTAAACATCAGTTAAATAGTTAACTTTTCTAAATGAGTGTTTTCTAGAATATAAAGGGCCAAAACTCCCTTGTTTTCTAAGAACTTTCCTTTTGCTCCTGTCATACACAAATTGTTTTAAGTTTTATTGTTTTTCATATTTATGAGTTTGATACAATTAATAAAAATAAGTATATCTAATATTCTTAAACTACTACTTTTGACATAGATGAAAATCAGATAATTCTGTGGAATACTATCTACAAAAAAGTGCAGTATGAATACAGACTATGAAATCATATGCTGTTATTACACCATTTCAAGTACCACTATGCTGCTTTAGAAAGGAAGAAGATAATGTCTCTATAATCAGGTGCATATTTCATGCTGTTGCTAGATCATGCTCTTTAGTCTCAGTCAACATAGCTGCACAGAACTGGACTATCCCTTTCTTGCTTATACTACAGCTAATTCTAAAACTAAAGTAATTGAGTTGGTTTCATTTTTGATCTTTGAGGAAGCCTCAAGTAGCTTAGATGATTGTGATAACATCAACAGCAGGGAAATAATTCAAACCATACTTAAGCCAACTGGACAAAAGTCTGTGAGACCAGATGGGATGCATACAAGGGTGTAGAAGGATCCGGCCAATTTCACTGTGAGTCCACTGTCTGTCATCTTTGAAAGGTCATGGCAGCTGGACGTGACCTGAGTAAGTGGGAAAAGAAACATCACACCTGCCTTCGAGAAGGAGAATCTAGACATGCTAGTCAATGTCCCCTCAGTCCCTAGAAAGGTTATGCTGTAAATGTTCCTTGACACCTTTTCATAGAATCATAGAATCATAGAATGGTTAGAGTTGGAAGGGACCTCAAAGATCATCTAGTTCCAACCACCCTGCCATGGGCAGGGAAACCCTCCAATACACCAGGTTGCCCAAAGCCTCATCCAACCTGGCCTTGAACACTTCCAGGGATGGGGCATCTACAACTTCTCTGGGCAACCTGTTCCACTGCCTCACCACCCTCAGAGTGAAAAATTTCTTCCTTATATCTAATCTAAATCTCCCCTCTTTCAGTTTAAAGCCATTGCCCCTTGTCCTATCACTGCACGCCCTTGTAAAAAGTCCTTCTCCAGCTTTCCTGGAGGCCCCTTTTAAGTACTGGAAGGCTGCAATAAGATCACCCCGGAGCCTTCTCTTCTCCAGGCTGAACAGCCCCAACTCTCTCAGCCTGTCTTCATAGCAGAGGTGTTCCAGCCCTCGGATCATCTTTGTGGCCCTCCTCTGGCTCTGCTCCAACAGCTCCATGTCCTTCTTGTGTTGGGGACTCCAGAGCTGAACACAGTATTCTAGGCGGGGTCTCCAGAGAACAGAGTAGAGGGGCAGAATCACCTCCCTTGACCAGCTGGCCACGCTCCTTTTGATGCAGCCCAGGACACGGTTGGCTTTCTGGGCTGCCAGTGCACATTGCCGGCTCATGTTGAGCTTCTCATCCACCAGCACTCCCAAGTCCTTTTCCTCAGGGCTGCTCTCGATCCATTCTCTGCCCTGCCTGTACTTGTGCTTGGGATTGCCCTGACCCACGTGCAGGACCTTGCACTTGGCCTTGTTGAACTTCATGAGGTTCTCACAGGCCCACTTCTTCAGCCTGTCAAGGTCCCTCTGGATGGCATCCCTTCCCTCCAGCGTGTCCATAGCACCACGCAACTTGGTGTCATCTGCAAACTTGCTGAAGGTGCACTCGATCCCACTGTCCATGTCTCCAACAAAGATGTTAAATAGTACTGGTCCCAGTACGAACCCCCTAGGAACACCACTCGTCACAGGCCTCCACTTGGACATTGAACCATTGCCCACAACTCATTGAGTGTGACCATCCAGCCAATTCCTTATCCACCGAGTGGTCCATCCATCAAAACCACGTCTTTCCAGTTTAGAGACAAGGATGTCGTGTGGGACAGTATCAAATGCTTTGGATAAGTCCAGGTAGAAGATGTCAGTTGCTCTTCCCCTATCCATCAATGCTGTAATCTCATCATAGAAGACCACCAAATTTGTCAGGTATGATTTACCATTAGTGAAGCCATGTTGGCTGTCGCCAATCACCTCCTTATTTTCTATGTGCCTTAGCATAGTTGCCAGGAGGATCTGCTCCATGATCTTGCCGGGCACAGAGGTGAGACTGACTGGCCTGTAGTTCCCTGGGTCTTCCTTTTTTCCCTTTTTAAAAATGGGGGCTATGTTTCCCCTTTTGCAGTCATTGGGAACTTCATCAGATTGTCACGATTTCTGAAATATGATGGATAGTGGCTTAGCAACTTCATCAGCCAGTTCCCTCAGGACCCGTGGATGTACCTCATCGGGTCCCATGGACTTGTCCACCTTCAGGTTCTTTAATAAAGTAATGATTGCCACAAAGCAAGTCAGCTACACACTAGACTGTATTAGAAGGGATACTGCCACCAGGCTGAGAAGATTCTTCCTCTCCATTTGAGATCACATCTTTCTCTTCCCCTTTACTTGTGAACCACAACTGGATAGCTATGTCCAGTACTAGGCTTCTTGGTAAAAGAAAATCATTGACAGACTGGAGAAAGTTAAGCTGATCAGGGGCTAGGTTTGTTCAGACCGGAGAAAGAAAGTTAAGGGAGATCTTGTTTCTGTCTACAACTGCCTAAAAGAAGAGTGTAGAAAAGATGGGGATAGACAATGGTTAGAGGCATGTAGTGGAAGAATGAGAGGCAATAGATGCAAGTAAGAAAGTGGACAAGTCTGACTCAGTAAAAGGAAAAAAGCTTTCATCATAAAAGTGTTAAAACTTTGAACTGTTGACCAGAGATGTAGTGGAACCTCTGTCCTTGGAGACGTTCAAAGCTCAACTGGACATGGCCTGAGCTTCTTTGAATAGGACGCTAGACCAGGTGGCCTCTGGATGTCCCTTCCAAACTGTGATTCTGATGCTATTATTTTGAGTTCAATTTTTGTGTTCTTTAAAGCAGTGAGATAAAACCAGAACTCAGTTTTCATGTTTCATCCAGGATTTTTTAAGGAGTAAATAATACCTTTATTAGATTAACTGGTATCTTTCTTCGATTATGAACTACATCAGGCTGCACTCCAGGGCTTTGATTTTCCAGTCTTCTAGAACAGACATGTACTGAAGAATGATACAACTTCAACAAGGCCATGTAAGAGAAGGCAATTGTTCCTCCCTACGAAAGCAGGAATTTGGGAAATACGTAAGACTCACTATAAAGTTGAGATGTGGGCAAAGTTCACATTTTAGAATTCAATATTTTTCTCAACTTCTCTAGACTAAACTAACCTTAGTTGATCTAATAAAAGGTACCACTTTTCCCTCATACCGTTGTATTATATCTAACGTTAACCCATCAAAGGTATTGCAATACTGTTATTGCTCCTATTCAATCTGGTAGATGTAACAGACAAATGCAGCTGACTGAAATTCAAAGTGAAACCTCACTGCTTGAAATCAACAGCTTTTCTAATCACTGGCTGAATGAACTTTTGATTTTAGTATCATGATATACAGTCACAGGAAACTTAATGATAAGAAGCTCTGTCATTATTAGATTACTACTAGATTTAATTAATAATCCAGATGTTAAATCAATTTTCATCCCTATTTTATTATTATAAATCCTAGTGTTACTTACCATGTAGTTGCTTCCATAGCATCTGGGTAACATTGTTAAATTTTGAAAAGGGAGAAAAGCTGTAATTATGAGGAAGGAACTGTGCTTTCTTTTTTTCAGAATCAAGAGATGGGATCTCTCCTTTTTACTGGAAATAGTTTATTTTCCATAAACTTTTTAAAAATATTGTTAAAACCATACTTCCAGGGAGTTAATCTAACAAAGTACTATACAAATTTGGTTTAGAGGAAAAAACTCCTTTATACAAATAAATGCCTCTATATTTGGTCACTTTTATGAAAAATCATGCAGTAAAAGTGGACTACAAGAACAAAGAGAAAGAAAGATATGTTAATCGAAGTAGTTTGAAAATATAGGATATATCATATGCAAAAAGGAAGCTGGAAGTCAATACTGAGTTTTGGCAATTCTGTTTTACTCATCTTCTGATAATATGAAACTGTCTATTTTATGTAGTCTAAAAATTCAATTAATCTTTCCGTTGACATTGCAATTCGTAGCAGGTCTACCATGTGATGTGTATACGAGAGATGTGAAGCTCTATAATTAAGTATGAGACGTCCTTGAACAGAAGTCTAGTGAGTTCAGGGAAAAAGACTGAGCATCAAATGGAATGGAAAATTCTATTATTATGTATTTGATTTTGAGTAAAGAGCTTCTACCTACAGTTAAGTTTAGAGGCTAGGTGTCATCTTTGTACCACTCATCTCATTAATTCATTTTTCAGAGAGATCTTTTCTTTTCTGTTACTTCACTCCCTGGATGCAACCACACTGTAGGAGGTTGCTGTTAGTGGTGTGGAACATGTAGCTTGTTAGACAATTTCTTTAAAAAATTCAGATGTAGCAGGAACACGGAGATAAGCTTTATAAGTAAGTGATCCAAGCACCAGCTTCACGGTTTAACCCTTAACAGGCCTGCCTTCACATTTAAACACTTCATTCACATTCAAATATCTGAGCAGGCTAAAGAAGAGGAAAGAATAGCTGAAGGTTGTAACAGCACAACAAAAATCGCCCTGTAGTTTCTAATTTAATTACCAGACATAAAGGAATTGTTCCTCTAAACCTAAGCATATTACAGGTCACATATGGAGGAAAAGGCAGAGGTAGTGCAAAGACAGTGTTATCTCTGCTTTCTGCTTCGTTGTCTGAAGATGGAGGTATCTCATTTGTTCTGACTTCAGAGAATATAGATGAAAATTTGTGGAGAGACTGAAACAATAGTTCTTACTTACGAGCTATTCCATTTACTTCAAGAATTGCCAGTGCTCAAGCCTGCCAATATTCTCAATCTAATAGTGATTATCTGACAGTGATACCCTGAATCTACTGTTCTTAGGCTGTTAATTTCTGCATACACAGAGTGCCCACGATCTGCTCTTTTCCTACTCCAGAGGAGATGCACTGTGAACTAGAGAGGCCTGTTAACTGTTTCAAAGGCTACCGTAGCACAGAAGAAATGAGAAGATGTGCTGTATTATTTTTGGATGTATATCAATTTTCCCAAGACATTCTGGCAGGAGGTCAAGGGAAGATGAGGCCATTAAGATAAATGGGTCCTTGGTCACATATAGCAAGGTTGAATAGTGCAATGGATTAGGGCTCAACCATGGATAACCTGTGCCTCTCATTCACTCAGGATTACTGTACGGTTTCTTCCTATTGTGGATGATATGCAGCCTTCTACAGTAACTCTTGTGGAGGCTTTTTCCCCTATCTTGATGGATGTTTTCATCCATATCTTACTGTTTTCTCCTATTTTAACCCTCTGCAATTTTAAATGCACAACTTCATTTTAGGTTTTCGGCATTCTTTGAAGGCTGGATGTTGAATTTCATAGGATATATTTCCACAGTGGAAGACTTTTGAACAGTATCCTATACTGGATATTATCTTTTCATGAAATTAATCAGAAATGAAGGAAATATTTCTAGTAAATATTTATTAGGACTCAGAAAAAGAAACAGAAAGTTCGAACAAGATTGTAGCATGTAATTTCCAACATGAAATGGCTCAAGAATGAAAGAATTACTTTTTTTTTTCATTTTCAGCATTGTACTTTCTATAATATTTTCTAAGTGAAACTTTAACTTTCAATAGTGGGCAGACAATTACAGATTTCTGTGGTTTCGTTTGAAACATAGAATATGTGCAGTTTAGAATCAGTTCAAAATCTTAATGTTTATGAGTGTACAGAGGGAGGATTCTGAATTCTGGTTAGGTGAGTACAGTGGTTTTTACTGGGTGAATTCTTCAGACCCACCAAAACCAAAAGTCTAACCACTAACATAATACTATGCACACAAAATCTTATTCTGTCTTGAAGGCAACGAATATCTGTAAATTTGTGTTGTGGGTTTTTGTTTGTTTGGTTTTTTGTTTTTAATATAAGGTGGATTTGGATTTGTAAATTTAGTTTGTAATGCACGTTGAAAGTGAAGCAAAATTTTTATCAGAATTTTGTTTTGATGATGAGTAAGAGTGAGGTAGGTAGGGTGGTAAGATGGCTGTTCCCTAAGTCACATCAGTTTCAGAAATACCTGTGATTAGTTCTATCTGGACAATGACAGCGTTATTTTCTGTCTTTCCAGTGAGGAGAAAATTCCTGTAATAATAATGCAAGAATGTCCTCAGTAGATATGACATATTGTTTTTCATGACTGGTAATATTAAATGTCAATTAAAAAAAAAAGAGAAAAGCATATCTCTTGCTAAATAATTGTAAGGAGTCTCTTTATTCTTGCATTATGTATTTCTTAAATTCATGAACTCTCAGCAGATAAGATTCAGAACAGAAAATCTGATCGATAGCTATAACTTGCACAGTCTATTTTTGTTTTGAAGACAATTGGTATTTGTCTAAGAGTATAATCAGTAAGTAATTCAACTGGATTTAAATTTAAGTATGAAAGAATTAGGTATAAAGACAGAATTCAGTTCCCTTAGAAGATTAAAAGAGAGCTTTATTAATGGAAGATATTACTATGCAATAATTATGGAAACACAGTTTCCCTGTCTTGAAAAGTGAAACAATTCCTCTCAATTAGAAAATTGAATGTGGGACCCTCACAAATTAAATGATTCAATTCCAGTATTTGAGTTAGATACAATTAAAAAAACTGTTTAGGAGGCAAACATTCACTGTTTTGCAGCTTCACTGTGTGTTATTTTCTAACTATGTGCAACACATTAAGATATCCAATATATTCATAGCAATACTAAAATAAAGCAAGAACTTTTTTCTTCCTTTGTCAACCTCCAGACCTTCTAATACATAATCTTTAGATATAAAAGGTTAGCGTTCAAGCCAGGCATATGTTGAAAAGGTTGCACTCCAATTTCCAAACCCAAGAGCACAATGAAAAGAATGCTGGCTAGCTAGTTCTGGCTAGCTAGAGTTTGCTCTTTAGATATCAGGAAAAGAAAAAAATGGCCAACTTTGGAAACCATCACTCTTTTAAGAGGTCATACTCATTGGAGCACAATCCTTTACAAGTTCATTTGCCATTCTGGTCTTTCAGGTCAGCAGGTATGTTCAACCTGAGGCATGATTGTTGATACAGAATTAGAACGTTGCTAAAGCATCTCTGAAAATGTGCCAGTATCTTTAAACATGAACAGCTAAATTTTGGAATTTTAAACTAAGTATAGACATTGACATACAGAGATACAGTTCTCAGAAGTGCTGAATATCCAAAACTTAGTAGTTTAATGGGAGCAATTGCGTAAGAGTGAAGTGCTCTATGGAGCTAAAATGTAATTTCTTTTTAATAGTGCTTTTCATGCACCGTGGCACAAAATGCTTTTCAAGAAAGGCAGACTTCTTCCCTCAGTCATAACACTATAAATTCAGTACTACTTTGGATTTAAACATAGCAAAGAGAGAGTAAATTTCGTCCAATATGTTTAAGAACCGTTATAATGCTTCTTATACATGCAAAGATTCAGATATATGATAGAAGTATGAGGGGAATGAGGAAACTGTCTTGAATGTTTTGTGAGTGCTCAAGTTTATGTTAATTTTCCTAGGTTTTTTTCTGCTTTATTATTTGGTGGCTGAGAAAAACTGTCATTCCCTTGTGATGTCTGACTGCTGTTGGCTGGTCACCTTGGTATGGCCTTATATGCTAGTATGAGGGTTCTCAGAAATTCTCTTGGTGTCATACCGTGAGGACATGCACAGCCCTGCCTGGGCCTGTCCAGCCCCCTCAGGACTCCTCCCACCCTTCCCATGGCTTGGGACCCCACCTGGGGCCGTCAGTCCCTGCCCCAGCGATACTACAGCCGGGCCAGCTCCAGCTCCCTGCAGCCCTGCCCTGCCTGGGGGGGATGTGGTAGTACAAGTGGTAGTAGTATTATACCAAGTCTTATACATTAAGAAAATGAAATAGGAAAGAAATAGCTGTAAGGTTTTATTGAGTAGCTCTTCTAAACAGATGTCAGGAGCTTGTGTTTGATCAAAATGTACTTTCTTGAATCACATCCAGATGTTTTAAACTCATAGAGATGCAATAGCCTGAGCAAAACACCACTTCCTTTTACCTTCCTGCAACTTAAATTGTTGTACATTAATAAATCTTTGCTGCTTTAAAGAAATGCTTTGTTTTAAAAGATGTCACTGATTTTCATGGAATGGCACCTATACAGCTGAGCACAACATTCACTTCCAAGTGCTTTGTGTTGGATAAAAATGGGAAGTGATCAAAGTGTTTAGAGAAGAAAGTATTTTTTCTCAATTTTAGTTGAAGTGTGGAATCCTTGGGGTTTTTTTATAACCTGTTTCCTTTGCCATTTTATTAACAAGTGAACGCATTTTTAAACTTTAACTCCTATAAAATGGAAAGCAAGATTTTAGGGATCAAGGTCTAGGAATGAACTATAAGGCCCCAATTCTGTACATCTTGGTGCCAGCATTACGCTTGTAAAACAGCATTTAAATCCAGGTAGAAATTCCTTTCCTTCAAAATTTCTACTTTAAATAATGCACAGCAAGGCTAGAAATTACAGTTAGCCACAGTGATTCTAATTCTATGTATTGGTTCATAACATTTTGCCCTTGGACATGACATATTGCTTTAGCCAAGTACATAATCAAGCATCTTCAAGTGATAGTTTTGCTGCTGACATGATTGTCTGAGGGGCAATGTGTTCCCTTAGAATGCTAGAGTAATAAGGAAATAGTCAACATTTCAGAAACACAGGATATTCTGGCCTGAAATAATGTCAGCATGGTGAAGTTTCCTATAGGTCAACCACAATAAATACGCAATCACAAATGGCAATGATAATGACAATGACATGCATCCTTGTAGTTGTCTAGAATCCCATAGGGATTTGCTTCTACTCAGTTTGTAACAGAATAAATGAATGACTAGGTTTGAAACTGTCTCACTGTAAGCTTAAGAGAATATGGAGAAGGTCTTTGAGATACACCATTGGCATAGCTATTCTCCTACTTAAAACTCTGACCAGAAGCAGTTCTTTTTTATTTCTCCCATTGCCAGATCAGCACTTTCTCTCTTTCATGGTATTTCCACTGGGAATATGGTAGATAACAACCAAAAATAGGGGAATAAAAGATTTTTCCCATGTGCAGTTGTGATTTGTGAACCCTGGCCAACAGCCAAACACCCACCCTGCCTCTCACTCCTCTCTCATGTGGGATGGTGAGAAAAATAAAAGAAAGACCAAAAGACACGTGAACTGTAATAATGGCATTTTTCTAAGAATAGCAAAAGTCGTGTGTGCAAGCAAAGCAACATAAGGAATTCATTCACTGCTTCCTATCAGCAGGCAGATGTCCAACCACTGCCTGTGAGGCAGAGCCTCAACACATACAAGGGCTGCTTGGGAAGACAAATGCCATGTGGAGCATTTTCAGTTCTCCAGCTTCTTTTGTTCTAATCAGTTCTTCAGTGAGACAGACAAAAACGTCCAAAATTTTGAGCATTTCCTGACCTGCTCTTTTCAGTAACACTGTTTTGAGTAAAAACAATTTTCTGCAGGCATCCCTGAGGAGATATGGGGTAAGGATACCATGTATAGCCATTCCAGTCTCATTTGAAACAGCCCTTGGCTGTCCTTCCCAGGATGGCTGCAGACCTGATTCAAGCTCTTTCAGAGTATGCTTCCTCTAAACTGGAGTATGGGAGCGACAGCAGCTCGCCTATCGGTATAATCCATCTACAAACAAAACACCTCCTTACAACAGGACCGATCAAGCCAGGTTAAAAGCATTATCTCACAGGAGAGCACAGCCAAATGAGAGAATTAATTACATTACCACCTCAAATCCTTTCACACACATAAGAGGATAAGTACAGTAAAATCAAACCAATTTTCAGTGAGATGGCCGACCTACAACTCTCAGGGACACTTCTACCACTTTTCAGTGACTGACACAAAAGGCAGAAAAAGAATGAAATTATTTCATATTGAGAAACAGCTTTTCTTTGCCCAGTGATACCCAAGAGCTATTGACTAGAAATGTACAGACACAGCAAGAGAACATTAGTAGTTAAAGGACAACTTTCCTTCAGGCTCTTCTGATGTGAAGTGGGAAAACAGTTTGCCTGTTGTGACAATAGAAAAATAGAAAAATAATTTGTCTACTGAGTGGTAGCTTAGCAGTATCACACTGCAAGGCAGAGATCGCAGAGCTTGCTGGAGCGTCACAGCAGCCCTGGTGCAGGTGAATTCAAGGCTTCCTGCTGCAACCACCGATTGTGCTGGCACTTGGTGTCAAGGGAGATGTCCAGAGCCAAACTACAAGCTTGTATGCTGACTACAGGTGTGACAAAGGGCTTTGCAAATCTCGCAAAAAAAGTTTTGGTTTTGGGGGGATTTTTTTTTTATTTTATTTTTTCCTTGGAGCACGAGACCTCAGACTTCATCCATTCCTAATCGGTTTCGGTTCTGCCAGCAGAGGGAATGAGGAGGCAAATGTTGATTGCATTGCTTCACAGTGATACCATTCCCATTTTCCAACAGAAGGAATAGAGTGACTAAACTGCATTTTGTGATCTCTGGAGTCTCTAACCAGGTTGCTGACTGGAAAGAAAGAACTGGAGATGCCCTTCCAAATAAAAGAAATCCAATAACATACCCTTGGGTATACTTTTATTTCAGGGTCCTTCTGCTTTCACCTTTCACCTTCTGTACCTCAGAAGATGATGAGTACAGGGAACCCATTCCTTTGCTGTGGGAACACGTTTGTCTAGAGGATAAAGATCAATATATGCACCCATTTGCGCACCCCAGAGTTCAGATCAGCTCAGAGGGTTGTCGTCCCAGGGTCCTTGACAAGTTTAATAGAGATATCAGGGCCAGGGCCTTGTTAACAGATTTGCATGGACAATGGACATGCCATGATGTACCATGAAAATTACTGCTTAGAGTAGTGATGTCACCTGTTGAGTAACTTTTAGTTAACTTAATAAAGTAAATTTAACTGTGAAAACAAAATAAAATTAGATAAAAAATTACAAGCTCTGGGGCACTGTTTTACAAGGCTGCTGACCAAGTTTGACCCATCTGTGTCAAAGTGACTTGGGAGAGGTGTGGGGCAAAGTACAATCTTGCGAGACTGACAAGAAGATCCATACACAACTCTGTTCCATCCCATCCCATCCCATCCTGTCCAAAGAAGAAAGTAGTTCTGTGAGTCTGATGCAGGGGTCTCCTCACTTGTCCTGAAACCAGACACATGACCATACAGTATTAGTGCAACAGCCTTGAGTTTTCTTGTTACGTCACTATCAGGCTGACAACTCCCTGTGGGCCAGAGGCTGGGAGCATCAGGGGTTCCCCATGGGATAGAAATCAGCAGCCAGAGCCCTTTCCACCCACCAGCCAGGAGCATGGCATCTGAGGGGCACTGGGGCAGCCCCAGCCCTGGACATCAGACAACTGCCTGGGGACAGGCTGAGGCTGGTCTAGGATGTGGACCCACAAGTGGTCCTGACTTGGTGTGGCCTATGGCTGGGCACAGCAGGGCTGTGAGGAGCTGGAGGCCAGACCTGTTGCGGTGTCACTGATGGTCCTGGGGGGCTGACATGGGGTTCTGGGCCATGGGCAGGGTTGGAGGGAGTCACAGGGGGCTGGGGAGGGGCAGCCAGGGCTGGTGGTGCCCCTAGGTCCCTGAGCCTTTCCTCTGCTTCAATATACATGTGAAACTTCATACAGAAATAGAAAGCCAGAATAAAAAGAGTAATTCTCAGGAACATGTGCTTGTGGCCAAACCCATTTTAATTTTTGTTTCCATCCTTTCCTCCTGTTTTTAAAGATGACATAACTATCAAAGAAAAGACAGCAAGATTTAAAAGGAAGGAAGGAATAAAAAAGCCTGAAGATATCAAACATACCATCACCTCTTCTGGTCCCTGGAGATCCCTGATTAATAAAGCTTCTTCTGCCACAACTGTTTCATCACCTTGTGTTTGATGTTTCTATATGCATTTTTTGCCAGAGTATCTCTTGAAAGACATTCGTTATGTTCCTGGGCGAGTGTTGATGTAAGTCCAATTTTTGAAGCATCTAAGAAGCAAACAGTTGATATCAGCAGAAGCCAAGTGGCACCATGGCTTGCAAACCAGGATGCTTGCAGTTTACACAATTAACTGAAAAAGAACTTTCAGAGCAATAAGGTGATTGGGATAGATCCAGATGCTCAAAGGCAGGTGCATTTGATGCATAAACATTGGTTTTCCAAACTGAATGGCAATGTTATGCACATCTTAATGCTGATAGACCTAATATCCATGTATACCTGGAATACACTTTAAAAAGGCAAGAGGTTGGATGAGGCTTTGAGCAACCTGGTGTAGCAGAGGGTGTCCCTGCCCATGGTAGGGGGTTTGGAACTAGATGATCTTTGAGGTCCCTTCCAGCCCTAACCATTCTATGATTCTATGAGTTCAGAAAAAAACATGGCTTTTATAAACAATCTTAGTAGGGACATATGCCTCAGAAATTACAGTCTGACTGGGGAAAATAATTTCTAAACCAGACTTTAAAAAAGACATTAAAGAAGGATAATGTTAACCAGTTTGCTACTAACACTACAGTGAAAACTTACCATCATAGAGTCTTTTAATAAGACACTAAAGACTAAGATGTGGACATATTTTACATCATATAATACCTTTTGCTATGTGGATAGGTTTATATCCATAATCTCCACAGAACTGTGAGATCCAGACCTGTGGAGTGAAACCTTCAAACTTTGTGAGGGTCTGGAAAATCATGCACAGGCATGATTTTTTTAAAATTAAAGAAAATATGTGTCTTCTCCCTTCAGAAAGGCAGAGCACAAGAAGATGTCTAGAATAAAAATGAGATTAGGTATTGGTTAGCTTATGAAAGGAATTATGAAAACCAGTTTATGAAATAAATATTTATGGTATATGAAATCATGAGAAAGGGGAAAGGAGATCAGATAGATATATACCACAGCTCTATTAGATTACAATCACAAAGCTAGCAAGGGAAAATTTTACCCATAAGAATTTCAGAAAGTGAACCACGATGAGGATACTGCTCAAAAAATGAAACTCACAGTGAAAGGGAAAGGAGAAAAGAAATAGTTATTGGTGTGGTGGTGTTACTGCACTGCTTTGCCAAATAAAAATTTTCCTTGGATGCCCGAAGAAGGAATATACTTGTGTTGCCC
The DNA here is from genome assembly GCF_009769465.1 of Tauraco erythrolophus. Lineage (NCBI taxonomy): Eukaryota > Metazoa > Chordata > Aves > Musophagiformes > Musophagidae > Tauraco > Tauraco erythrolophus. The sequence continues at coordinate 44,981,397 of NC_141465.1, read as the reverse complement.
TGGTTTACCTAAGCATTCTTCGTGTACTGAGGATGCACATTGTCCTACGCTTCCTGAACAACAGAGTCAGGGTATCTGGGTTTCTTCACATCATCTACCGCTTCTGTTTTGACTTGTTCCAGTAGAATGAAACTCCATCTCCCATTTCCTGATTGTTCTTCTTCACATGTGCCAAGATTTGATGAAGAGCTCTGTCGTACAGCTTAGCTTTTTTATATCCTGTTAAGCCTAGTTTTTGGAGACTGTCCTTTATTTCAGCATCCAAACAGGGGCAAATGCCAGCCCTAGAGTCTTCACTAGTAGTGGTGGCATCCTTACCTGCTCCTGCTGGTTTGCAGATACGAGGTAATTTTGTTTTTCATGTAGTCTATCACTGCTTAACTGAAAGCCCTGGAAATGGCTAAGTTCAAAACTTAGAAAGAGGATAATAAACCCTCCAGCTTGTTTCATGAACAGCTTTTCTCTTTTGAAAGACAGTCTCTTACCCTCCAGGTTTTTAATGAATTTGTGACAGCTTTTCAGCACATGTATCTGGCGAGACATTAAGGAGATGTTCTCTTTCAAGATATTCAGTGCAATTCAGAAATGTCTTTTATCAGGTTATCAAAACCAGTTCAAAGCATAGCTTTTCTCAGTCTGGGGAGAAAGAGATCAACAGTTCCAGGAGGGACAGGAGCTGCTTAGACATTGGGACATCAAACTCCTGATCCTGCCTCAACAGCAATGCAACGATGTTGGATCAACTCATCTGTTTTTATTGCTGAGTGCTGGTTTTCTAAATATGTAAATGGAAATCCTGTTCTTAGCCTAAAAGCCTCTGGTGATAAATGTTTAAATCAACAAACAGGTACCCATATGGTGACATAATAATATCTTCAGACACTTTAGAAGAGCATGTCTTCCCATGAGAAAGCTAGTTGGGGGTAAGGTTTGGAACATCTCTCAGGGGTTACAAAAAGCATTACACATTTTGTGTTGAAATTAATGTCGCAACTCTTTCTACCCTAACAAAACCATTTTGGACTCTAAAAAGGATACTAAGATCCCTGTGATACATATACCTAGAAAAGTTTTCTCAGTTTTGCCACTTCATGAGCAGAATTCATCAAATCATCAATTACAATCATATTTATTTTATTTTTGGGAAAAAAGGATTTACTGCTAGGACAACAGTTAAGTTCTCCACAAATTTGACAAAAAGGCATTTACAGTACACTTTCTAACATATTAATTGTGAGAAAATTTAACACATACAGTGTTTTCAGCTGTAAATAAAGTAATTGGTTAGCGTTCTCCAGGGAACATTTTAAAAAATACTTTTCCTCTCAGTTGCTAGACAACCCCGCAAGAATAGTGGTAAAAGGGTATTTCTAGCACTTCTTGGTGATCAAAAACTGTAGGTGCTGCTGTTAAATTTTTCAGTAATTACCTGTTTCCTGCAGACCACCCTTTGCATCTTCAGAAGGGGGCATGGTTCCTGTAGTCCTCCTCTTCTTCCTGATGATAGAATGCTGCTCTGTCAAAACCTTTTTAAAGTGGTACCATAGAGATTTACAACAGACACCAATATGAAGTTTCTCAACACCTCAAAATTGTCTTTTCTCTGTTAGATGCATTTAGAGTGATACCCTTGTACTTAAGGCAATGGTTCCCCTGACTGCGAGTAGCTGCAGGTTTTGGATTCTGACAAAATTAGCATGGTGATGTGTTGATCAAATAGAAACTTATTTGTCAGTTCAGCTAAGTAGTCACCAAGCTGATGGGTCCCAGTTTTCTGGAGAATTTCTGAATATCACAGCATCCATGTCATGATGAAGACGATGGTCACGCAGTACATCATAGAATAGAGAGCTAACATTGCACTCTGGAGTCTCATTACACAGAATCACAGACTCACAGAATGGTTTGGGTTGGAAGGGACCTCAAAGATCATCCAGTTCCAGCCCCCCTGCCATGGGCAGGGACACCCTCCGCTACACCAGGTTGCTCAAGCCCCATCCAACCTGGCCTTGAACACTTCCAGGGATGGGGCAGCCACAGCTTCTCTGGGCACGATTCCACAAGACAGTGGACATAAGATCATTGACAGGTGCACGATGTGAATTTATTAGCTAACTAGGCAAACAATGCTAGGCCTGAACTGAGAATAAACTTATCTATAAAGAGTAAATGTGACTACATACAGGAGAAAATAAGTTCTTGAGTGAGTACAGAGCATGCCTAGTTACAAAAGCAACATGCATTTCTAATGTTGGAATAAAACAATCATTAAGTATAGCTAGTTTAAAGCTGAACTTTTCTGAGGAAAATAGTCTTTCCATATACTTTGATAATGAGGATACAATACAGCGCTGAATTATTAATAAAAGCATGTGAACTGCAGTTTTAAGACAGTCTTACAGTAAATAAATTAAGGAAGAGATCTGAAGAAGGGTGTAAGCCTTCAAACAGTATGCTACAACTGCCCATCACAGACTCCTGATTGTAACATCTGAGCAGTAATATCTGATAGTCAGTCAAACTTACTGGGATGTATCTTATGATGAATAGATACTGTGGAGAAGAAAATTCCTTCTTTACTGCAGGTCTTGAATTGTTGTATATATTTTTTTCTCCTTGGGGGCTTCATATACATTTAAACACAAAGACTTCTAGGAAGGTAAAGTGTTGATGAGGTGGTTACTATAATCTTTTGACTCCTCTCTTCCTTGAATAAACTGACACATAAACCAGCAGAAGCTTGAGAAGTGCATGTGTATTATTTGAACTGGGGAAAAATATAATACCAAGAGGAAAATAAAAAGTAATCTTGAGTTCTTGAACAACTGTGTTATATTTTTCAACTGGCTAATAATCTTAAAATATTTAATTAAAAAAAAAAAGCTACAAAAATTCCAAACGGCTATTATTGCAACAGTCTAGGCTTCTAAACTAAATTATAAGCTTCATAGCTTTTTATTGTACAATTGTCCTATAACTATATAAGCACATATATGTATATACATACTGAGAGAAAAAAAAGAGAAAGAATATACTATTATGATTTAATATCTAAAGAACAAAAAGTTTGTAATTAAAATTGTCTATCTGTAATTTAAGTGTTTACTGCCCAATAGACCAGGATGTCTGGGTAACTTCATTTAAAAAATAATCTATTTAACTGATATATTATTGCTACTATAAGGTTAATAAAAGGCAAAAGCCGAGAGTAAGCTTTTCTATAGGAAATGTGTTGCATAGCCACTCCTGAGCAGTGTGTTTGTTCAAAAAAAATAAAAACATTATTTATTGGCATCTCTGTAAAGGGTAATGCTGGCATGTGAAAACAAATTTCTCAGATAGGATGACAGTCACTGTCCAGGAGGTGACAGGAATCTCCATTGCAAGGGTCTTTGCAGCAGCATCTTCTGCTAGATCAGATGATAGTCCCCAAACTGTTGTTTTACAGCATTCTTATACCCAGTTTGGCCACCTCTGCCATGGAAAGCACCCCTTCCCACACAACAACGTGAAAAATATGAAAGGGGCTGGATCCAGCAGAAGCTGCCTTGGGGAATTTCTAAACCTGTTGAAATTCCCACCTAGAACACTCCAATAAGAATTACTCCAATAATGTGTTGTGAAGACAGTAGGAGCTCAGTCAGCCACCCTGGCTAAAGTCAGTCTATTGTCTCTTCTCAGCCCACTGTCTCTAAGCAGAGAATAGGTGGGGAGTTCCCGGTCTACCGAGGCAATTAGTGAGTTGAGTGACTTGAGTGTGTATAGAAGCACAACACTGCTTCGATACCCATATACACAACAATTATAACTGCAGAATAAACATGAATTTTATGCTCATATCCCGCTAATTTCCGTAGTTCTTTCCACATATATTAAACTAACTTGACTCAAGTCAGGAAATGTGTGAAAAATGCATTTTAAAGGTCTTGTGTGACCAGCAGTCCTCATAAATGACAAGACACTTGATTCACATGGAAAAAAGTAATTTATATAAGGTTGTCAGTCTTTCAGATAGTAAAAAAGTAAAATGTGTAATTCAAGAGTTTAAGTAAGGTATTCACGATTTATTGAACCTTTCCCTGATTCTTTCTTAGCAATAGTAGTCTTTTTTTTTTTGTATTTCTGACAAAATAAAAAACTAGGAAATGCTTATTTCTGAAAAAACGAAGCAGTTTAAGTCAAGTAAGTATTTTATTATTATAGTCTGTAAAGACTGACTTTATTTTCTTTTACAAATAGTTTACTTACAAAAAAGATGGAAGGTTTTTAAGAGCTGAATGGAAAACAAGATTTTTTTTTTAAGATGCCCATTTTTAGTAACTTATAAATGACTATGTATTTACTCAAGTATGTCAATAGAATGGTAAGCCAGCTACTGTGCCTGACTACATCCATTTCTTCTCAAAGTAATTTTCAGACACACTTTACCTAGCCTAGATAACAAACCATATTAGATCTACCTGATACCAATAGATCAGGTCCTTGGGTGTCATTGAGTCAGGCTAGCATAGCACGTGAAAATGGGGTAACACATATAGCTTAAAGACACATTAATCTGATTTTAGGGATAGACTGGACCTAGCTCCTGAATGGAGAGAGTAATTAATATACATAGAGAACAGCTTGTGTTTATGCCATCTGCAAAACATCTATGCATCATGCAAGATGATTCAGACATGTACAAGTGTTTAATGCACACCTTAATCTGAGAGTCATACAGAATCACAGAATCACAGAATGTTAGGGATTGGAAGGGACCTCAAAGGATCATCTAATCCAATCCCCCTGCCTGAGCAGGACCACCTAGATCAGATCACACAAGAATGCGTCAGGCGAATTTTGAACATCTCCAGAGGAGACTCCACAACCTCTCTGGGCAGCCTGTTCCAGTGTTCTGTTACCCTTACTGGGAAGAAGTTCTTCTTCATGTTTAAGCGGAACCTCCTATGTTCCAGCTTATATCCATTTCCCCTTGTCCTATCATTGGATGCCAGTCAATGCAGACTAAACCGTGAGCTAATAAATACATTTGTTTCTAGTATCTGAATGGTTACTTATAGCTATAATGCATTGAAGAAAACTCTTGGTAAGACATTGGAATTATTAATTTTCATACTGGAGTCTGAATAGTACCCATGACACAGGTCAGCGGTTTAAGAAGGGTGTCTTTTTGAGGATTATCATTTTAAATGGATTCTCTGGTGGTTTTAAATTAGATTTCTTCCTTTCTCCAACTTTGCAATTGGTGAATGGACTATGGCTATTTGAAATGGAGGAAGGAGAAAACATCTATGTAAAATTCATCTCTGGCAGCTGTTTTTTGCTTCTTGAAACTGCTGAAAGGACATTGTGAGGAGTATGAGTGCTTTTTATATGAAGATATATAGAGGATCAGATTTCACAATATGAAGTTTCAGACATCTATGTATGAACTGGTCATTTTATGATTCCTTTAATGTCAACAAAGAGAAACAAAATGCACCATACAGATTCTTATCTATCAGGCTAATTTTAAATATCTACCTTAAGATGGTTAATCATGCTGTGAATCTTAAGGTTCACATTCTTGAGCAGTTTATTATTCGTCATTGAGTATAAATGAAACTAGAAAGACTAGCTTAAGTGTAGACATGTATGTCATAGACAGCTACATATGATTACACATTATATATATATCACTCATACAAGAGGGGTGTGAAGATGAGCACTGCCACAACTTTGTACGCAAAACCAAAGATATCTTCCACATTGTTGTAGCAGAAATATAACAGAATTATTTTCCTTTTTTTTTTTTTTATTTTATTGTGAGGATGATCTTGGAAGTCTGTCAGATTCTTCATAAAAACAGCTTGGATTTTGTGAAAATGAAACCTGTGGAGTTGAATTGTCCAAAACCAAGGCTAGAGCATTATGAAGCTGTGTCTGTAACTGTTGGTGAGACTGTGATGATTTCTAACAGCTACCCAATGTCTTTGGCATGATGATAGAACCTTCCTTAAACAACAGTGCAAATTTTTAGATGTGGACAAATACAACATAGTTTTTAAATCCATAAGTGTGCGGTGTTATCTCCATAACTTTGACTGACAAAAATATGATTTGAGTGCTAGGGAAATCTTTGCTTCCCACACTTTGCACTTGTTGTATGTGTGTTTGTCAGTGTGTGTATATTTGTGTGGATAGATTGAAAATTTAGGTCCTATGCAAGTCGATGACAGTTTTGTTACTGACTTGTCATCCACTTAACGTGACAATGATTTCATCCTTTGCAAAAGAGAGCTCTGGGGCAATTTTCCATCAGTTTTCCTTCTCCCACTTCTCCTGCCATATAATAATCTAATCTAATCTAATCTAATCTAATCTAATCTAATCTAATCATCTAATATAATATAATCTAACCTTTCTGTTAGTCATAAGAATGTAGATAACAAGTCAGGAGATGGAAAAAAGAGTCCTTCTTCCATGGCCTTGTTTCGTTCAAATTTTAAATGAGATTTTGTATAAAGTTTATTTCTGTTAATAAGTTACAGTGGGAATAAAATTATTCATAACTTACTTTCCACACTGTCTTATTTATTTTGAATCAGCTCAGGTTTTTTTCTAATATAATCTGCTGAAATGGGACAGGGCACAAATACAAGTTTTATTAACAAGAGAGAAAATCATGTCTGTAGCAATGCCTTTGGGCAAAAGTCTTTCTTAGATGAAATGGGCGTCTAATTGTGGAAATGTTTTTAAATAAATGGAATTATATTGTCAAAATCACAGATAACCTGTCTCTAAAAAAACCTTGCTGTGATAGTTCTTCATGTTACACTCACAGATAAATAAAGAGCTAGGAAAACTAACTAAATAGCTACCAATTAGGTGTTTTTTAAACTGTGTGTTATGTATACTTTTAAAACTATGTTGACAGGGCTGAAATAATGGTGGGCGAGAGAGTTCACTAGGGGGACGTCTCTAAGGAGATGTCAAGTGGAGACAAGTACACTACAGCTTTGCTGGATGTCACCTTATTTCTGCCAACAAAAAATACTTAAGTGAGGAGAAGCCAGTGGCAGATGAATAAACCTAATGGGTAAGAAGGTGAAGGGGACGCGTGCGTCTTTTTATGGCTCTGCATATTAAAAATACCAATTCTAAAATTACATATTGGATGATATAGTCTCATAATATCATATTAGCTTTTCTTAAATGAGTCTTCTACAAGTTTACATCTGCAACAATGTAAATATCTGTGTTTTCTCCTTATAGAAATGTGAGTAAATAGATAATGTCTAATATAGCAATCCAAAACATATCTCTCTTGTTTAATCTTTTGGGTATCCCAAATAGAATTTAGCAATTTTGCTTACCATCACCATCAATAACTGGTGAGTTAATGCTTGTGTGCAATATGCAATAGCTGCATGATACTCAGTCCTATTTTCAATAGAGAAAAGAAACTACAGAGGACTTCAGGCTCATTTACTTTCTCTTTCCTGGAAATTTAATAAGAATATCCAGTGGAATGAAAAAAAATGATCCACAATCATTGTATATCCTTCTCATGTTTTTTTCTTTAAATTAAGGAATTGTGTATTTGAATTCATAGCAATAGTTTTCAAGACACAGTAACTCAATAATATTAATTTTCTGTGAGTGCATCTAAGGAAAAAAGGAAAACCATGTTCAGGAACAGAGTTTAATGACATAATATCCAAAAGAGGTTCTATTAGGTTCAATAGACCTAATAGAATAGCCTCAAAAAGCACTCCAATAGTATTAGAACAGAATTGGTCTGTAATAGGTCATTTTTCATCAACGAGCCAGAAACTTCCTTCTTTGATAAAATTTCAGTGCTTCATTTTGTTGTCTTTCACACTCCTCCAACCTCCTTAGCACACATAGGCTATCACATCAGACTTATGCAAACAGAAGCTTACTTGGCATGACTAGGAAAATGTCTTTTTTTTTTTCAGTAGAGGCAATCAATTTACCAACTTATCATTTCTGAACTTTAACCATGTGTCCTAGAGTCCTCATCAAATCTTGTCATTGCATGCTCTGCTAGGTAGATAATGTTAACCCAGATCCTTCCTTCTCATGTCAAAATACTAGAGGGGAAATGCAGAGCAATGAAAATACGTACCTTTAAGGAGAAAGGCAGGGTGCCACTATTAATTCCTTTTGGTTATCCCAAACTATTGGTTTCCACCCCTTGCAAAGATCAGCACAGATCTAACACTTATGTAAGAAGCCCTTGCAAAGTATAGTAAGGGAAACGAGTTTCTCTTTAGCACCAAGAGAAATACAGTCTGATGGGTATGCAGGTAATAAATAGTTCTCCAGGTGTGTTGTTTCCCTTCCTCTCCCCAGTTTCATGATTTCTGCACATGAATCATAGAATCATAGAATCATAGAATCATAGAATCATAGAATCATAGAATCATAGAATCATAGAATCATAGAATGGTTAGGGTTGGAAGGGACCTTAAAGATCATCTAGTTCCAACCCCCCTGCCATGGGCAGGGAAACCCTCCACTACACCAGGTTACCCAAAGCTTCATCCAACCTGGCCTTGAACACTTCCAGGGATGGGGCATCCACAACTTCTCTGGGCAACCTGTTCCAGTACTTCACCACCCTCAATGAAAAAAATTCTTCCTTATATCTAATCTAAATCTCCTCTCCTTCAGTTTAAATCCATTGCCCCTTGTCCTATCACTACACACCCTTGTAAAAAGTCCCTCTCCAGCTTTCCTGGAGGCCCCCTTTAGATACTGGAAAGCTGCTATAAGATCACCCCGGAGCCTTCTCTTCTCCAGGCTGAACAGCCCCAACTCTCTCAGCCTGTCTTCATAGCAGAGGTGCTCCAGCCCTCGAATCATCTTCGTGGCCCTCCTCTGGACTCGTTCCAGCAGCTCCATGTCCTTCTTATGTTGGGGACTCCAGAGCTGAACACAGAATTATATAGATTTGTCTCACAGTACCTTCATATTTTCATTCCTGATCTTGAAGAAAATGTGTCAGTATTTATTCTACTTCTATTATATATTTATCTTCATTTTTGTGAAAGAAATACTCTAGATTTGCTAAAACAGCTCCTAATTTTTTAAGTATGGTATGTCCATGTAAATTAAAGAGAGGCCGAGTCCCTACCCTGAATTCATCATCAGAGTAGAGCGCTAATTTGTATAATATAAAGGATATGAGGGAAAGCAGGAATAAAGGTCACAATTTCAGTGATTTTGTATATGTCAGCAATTTACAATCTTAGTTTTAAGTTAGACAACTGAAAGCTCAAAATCGTTTTGGCTATTATGACCAGAGTCTTCAAACATGCAAATAGATCATATGTTTATTTTCTTTGCCTTTATATTTCAAACATCTAGTCTTTCCATATTTTATATTTGAATTTTATTTCTCAGTAAGATTTGCATGAAATTAAGAAGTTGTAATGTTAGTCTATCTAACAGAGGAAAGGGACTACATGTTTTAAATTAACAGATACAACTACATAAGATAGAAAGGAACATAAGTGGAAGAATGGATGGATGGATAGATGGATATAGATAGATAGAAAGGCACATAGATATAAATCTCCCTTAGAGCACTCCATCTGTTTTTATTAGGAGCATTTTAAAGAACTGCATAAAAGGTTTACATGGTAAGGTTTTGCTAGCAGGAGGGCTGCAGGGGTGGCTTCTGTGAGAAGATGTCAGGAGCTGCCCCCTTGTCAGACAGAGGCAGTTGCAGCTGACTTCAAGATGGACCCGCTGCTGGCCAAAGCTGACCTAATCAACAATGTTGGCAGTACCTCTGTGATAATATATTTAAGAAGAGGTAAAAAACAGCAGCTAGGAGAGACAAATGAGAATATGAGAGAAACATCCCTGCAGACACCAAGGTTCATGAAGAATGAGGGAGAGGAGATGCTCCAGCCCTGGAGCAAGTATTCTCCTGTAGCCCATGGTGAAGATTATGGTGACATAGGCTGTCCTCCTGCAGCCCATAGAGGTCCGAGGTGGAGCTGATATCCACCCTGCAGACTGTGGAGGACCCCATGCTGCAGCAGGCAGATGTGCCCTGAAGGAAGCTGGAGCCCATGGGAAGCCCATATCAGAGCAGGCTCCTGGCAGGAGCTGTGACCTGTGGGAGACCCGGGCTGGAGCAGTCTGTTCCTGAAGGACTGTAGTGCGTGGAAAGGACCCATGATGTAACATTTCTTGTAGAACTGCAGCCTGTGGGAAGGACCCACATTGGAGCAGTTCATGAAGAACTCATGCGACCCCCACGCTGGAGCAGAAGAGCAGCATGAGGAGAAAGGAGTGGTAGAGACGAAGTGTTATGAACTGACCACAGTCCCCCATTCCCTGTCCCCCTGCGCAGCTTGGGGAGGAGGAGGCAGAAGAGTTAGGAGTGAAGTTGACCCTGGGAAGAAGGATAGGGGGAAGGTGTTTTTCAGTTTGGTTCTTATTTCTTACTATTCTTCTCTGTTATTAATTAGCAAAAAAAATAAATTATTTTCCTCGAGTCTGTTTTGCCCATGATAGTATTTGATACATAATCTCTCTGTCCTTACCTTAAACATGAGCTCTTTGTTGTATTCTCTCCTTGTTGATAGAGGGGGAGTGGTAGAGCAGCTTGGTGAGCATCTGGTGGCCAGTCAAGGTCAGCCCACCACAAGCTGTTAGATATCCCAAAGAATGGCTTTCTATAAAATGAAGAATCAGAGTCTGACTGTATAATTAGATACTATTGAATTTTATTAAAATACCCAGAACTAAGGCACTATTTGTGGGCCACTATTTTAAGTAGATATGGGCAAAAGCAGATATAGGTAACTTCATTGTTACAGATGTTTAGTTAGCTATCATGGAGAATATGCAACTGTTTTCAGATCTTACTAGCTTTTCTATGATGAGTGGAGTTGTCAAAATGCACTAAGTAATCTGCTCATGGTTACAATGCTAATTTCTTTACCATTTCTTGAGTTCATCTCTTAAAATGTGAGATCTCATGTCCTTTGTATTCTGGGATGAACACTGATAGTTGTTGAATTCCTAGCCTGAACTGAAGAGCACAATTTACCTTATTTGTCCTGAAATTTGATCAGGTTTAAGTTCTACAATTCTCCCCTGGGATTAGGAGAGTCACAGGGAGACTGTATGCAGGAGTCTGTGATTAGTTGTAGACAAAGTTGATAAGTTCTCATTTAAATAGAGGTTGTCCTGGTTTGGGCTGGGACAGGATTTTATTTTTTAGCAGCTAGAAGAGCTCTGTGTTTGGATTTAGTCTGGGATTTGTTATGAGAAGAATGTTGATAATACACTGATGTTTGTAGTTGGTACTGAGATCTCAAGGACTTTTCAGCTTGCCGTGTTTTGCTAGTGTGCAGAAGCAGAACAGGCTGGGGAAAGCATAGCCAGGACAAATGGTTCACAACTTCCCTTATAATTTGAATTTAGACTTGGAATTGAGGGCTAAATTGGCCAATGAAGTATTCCACATCATGCAACGTCATGCTGAGTATATAGATGAAGGTTGACCGGAAAGGAGGGCCTTTGCTTTTCTGTGTCTCTGTCCCAAGGGCTCTGTCTCTTGGACTCTCAGAATGTTCTCTCTCTCTTGTTCTTTTTTCAGGCCTCTGGCTTGTCCGAGATTGCAGTGTAGAGACTTACCTGTTTGTCGGGACAGGACAGGCGTGGGTCACCGGGTGGTGAGCAATTACACTGTGCATAACTTATTTGTAGATATTATTATCATTATACATATATATACATATATCATATTATTATTTTATATCATTACATTTTTCTTATCTTAACCCATGAGTCTCCTTCCCTTTTTCCCTTTAATTCTCTTTCCCATCCCCCAGGGGTAGGAGAAGGTGAGCGAGTGGCTGTGAGGCGTTTGGTTTCTGGCTGGGCTAAACCACGACAGTCCTTTGTGGTGCACAATATGGGTGGATTTTTGTGTTCACCACAAACAGTTAATTTTGTTACAGTTTCAAGCTTGCTTATATTTTCTGTATGTTAGTGGGTTTCAGCTCTTAAAGCACATATCAAGCAACAGTCCTTATGGCCTGTTGACAGCTCCTCTGTCCTCCACTGGGGACCTAGACTGACACCTAGAAAACAATTCAGAAAGAAGATTTGTCTTCTTTGCTGCATAGAGAAATTATCTCAATAACCAAGATGACAACGTGCATGTCAACTATCACAGGGCAGCCCCACTTCAAATCTATGCATCTGTAAGAAAGCAAGTGTATTGATCCTGACTGGGAGACCATTGAGGTGTTAATGATCCACATAAAAGTTAACATGAGTACACTCAAGCCTGTGCTGTGCTTGCGCACAAAACATTGCAAAAAACATATTATTTTTAAAAAATATTAAAAACATGTTTGCAAGAACATCCTATGACTAGGATGTCCTATGTCCTATGTCCTATGACATCCTATCATCTCAAATGACTGAAATGGGAGAATGTCTTCTGTGGATGGGATCTGCCTGGCATGCTGCATGTGGATTGGAGGCCCATGAGATGCAACACCACCTGGAGTTCTCATCATCTAAAGGGATGTAAAGCCCATATTATTCTTTCCTTGTGGTGCTAGCTCTAATAATGGCATTATAAAGGATACTTTACAGAGTCCGAGTTCCTTTCTTACTGGGATCGTAATGGACTAGCACCTCCAGATGCAAACCAGAGAGTTAAGTTTGACATTAGTCTCTCTTCTCAGAATACATCCGGAATGTTCCCTGGAAAGTTGTTCAAAAGGTAATACTGAACCTAGTAAACTGTCCTTGATAATTCATGGTTGCAGCGGATCAACAGCTGGTAAATACAGTTCTCAGGACACAGAAATGTTTTGTTCCTGTGTGCCTGAATTACATGTATCTTTCATTTGACATGGCAATCCACACAGATCCTGAGTGCATTTTTCCTTTTTCGTGACTTTTTGTGCACCAGGAAACCATTTGGCCCTAAGAAAGTACAGTAGTCAAGTTACGGCTGCTTGAAGCGTTTTCCCATTAAATATAATGGCACTGAAGTGGAAGTGCCAAGGGCTATTATGCACCAACGGTATAGTCAAGAAAAGTACCCATCTGCAGAAACCATGCAGCAAGATAGAAACAGAGCAATGAAATAGCCATGAAAGCAGTTGGAGCCTCAGGACAAGAAAAACAAGTGATCTGCTGCAGTGCTTAACAACAAAAGGAGAGATGTGAACAGAGTTATTTGGGCTTTCATGGCTGCAAACTAGTAAGGAGTGAGCAATATTGCCTTTGGCATAGATCCTTCTTGCCGTTGTAATGCTCACTTCCTCTCTAGAAACCAGGTCCCCATATGTGCAGTTATAGCCTCATCATGAGAAATAGGAACTGAACCACAAAGGGATGCTTCTGTATGAATCCTTCATGCCCCAGCTCTTAGTGTAATAACAGAACTCTTTAAAAAGAGTCAAACCAGAAAAGAAAAAGCAATGTGCAAAGCCAGAATGCCACAAATTATACCTTTAGAGCAATGCTGAGTAGAAACAGTCTTTAAAAGCAGAAGCCCAATTAAATGAATGTCTAGTTCCTGCTTTGCATAGTATTTTAGTAGCACCTGTGTGCAGGTCAGAACTTCGGAAGCTAAACATGAAACACTGTTGTTCACTAGTACATCAGTTAAACAAAGAAATTTACTGTGCTTTCGATTGTGCCTTTCCTAGTGTTGATTTGTGATATGAAAGGTCTCATATATGATCAATCACAAGGCTGCAGAAGGGAGAAAACAGAATAAGTAGCGGTTTAGAGTACAGCTGAAGAGGAAAAAAAGCAGCTTTGTCTTTTAAGCCATTTTTGAGGGTGAAAATGCTGGTGTGATTAAGTAACAGAAGCTGCAAACAGAGACTAAATTATGCTCAGTCCCGCATAGAGCAATAACTGATTTTTTGTCTTAGCTATGGCATAGTGAATTCGTAGAATTTTAGTACATCAGTCATAACTTTCTTCCAGTTTGAATTTCCTAATAATTTTATTACCACCGCTCAAGTCACACATTAGGCTTCTCTAACATCAGTGAGTGCCATTTTTAATTGGTCCCCAAACCTGTTACTATGTGCACAAATAGTGAAGTTAAGTACCACACAATGGTTCAACTTAAAAAATTGCACACATCTTCTTACCTCTCTCTTCAGCTTTTCTTCAATAACTTTTTAAATGTGGACCTTGACTTCATCAAATGCTCAACGAGCCGATGAAAAGGTGCTTCCAGTTTTCTTGATTAGCTGAAGAATTGCTTTGAACAGTGTAGTTTGCACGATCAGAACCACAATTGCCCATTGTTAGTCCTTCTGTTTTCAGGTAACTGTATCTTTTGCTACCATGTCTGCTTCCATTCTTCCCACTCGATCTAACCATTCTCTCATCTCTTAAATCCTAGCCTTTCTCTATGGTCTATATACTGTTATGCTCCTCCTTGTGATCTTTTTTCCCAAACTCCACCTTGTGCATCCATACCTATGCAACAAGCCTCAATGCTCTCTGGTGTCTGTCCAGATAAATATTATTCCATCACCTTCTTGTTTAATTCTCCCTGGCTCTCCAACATATTTTTTTCTCTTGTTCTTCTTTTAATCTTTCAGAAAAAGAATAAGGAAAAAAAGAAGACACAGAAGAGCATCAATAAGAAACACAATTGAATCTGTAATATCTAAAAAATGTGCAAAGGAAAGACTGCTCATTTACTGAAACTCAGAAGTGAATAGTGGGGAGAGAAAAATAAAACTCCTTCAGACATACATGATTTTAGCAACACTTTACTGCAATACCAATGGACCAAAAAGGAATTTGGCAGTAAGTAGCAAGCTCTGGAGCAAAATATTTCTATGGTTAAAGTTCAAGCTTACAAAATATCATAAATGAAAAGATATATGCATTAAATATGATTTTGCTGTGTTTTCTGAGCATTATTGTGTGCCTTGCTTCAATGACCAATGACAGTAGTTGATTAGTTGAGTATAAAGTAAGGAATTGAAATACAAGGTAATGTACATAAGTATTAATTCCTATCAGTGTTCTCATGAAAAGAATTTTAAAAAAGCAGCTGAAACTTGGGATTTGTTTTTGGAAAAAAGGATTCAAGAATCCAGTGAATTAAAGCCAGTAATATACCTTTAAAGCCCATTGTACTCTGTGTGTGCTCCTGTGATCTGAAGACAGTGGCCATGACTCAGAAAGCCTTTGCCTTCAGCTCCTGAGGCAGCTCCCAAACTCAAGGGATTTGCAGTTAATGGGTTTCAGGTACAGATGATGATGTCTCTTTCTGATCCCTACCTTAGATGTGAGCTGCTCTCAGGAGCACTTCCACCAGAGGAAATGCTGTGTTATAACTAGCTTTTGTTCTCCCTTTCTCAGTTCACTCAGAATGATACATGAGACAAGCAGGGGCACTACTTCTGTGAGACAGTAAGTAGCTCAGTAGTGTTCACTCCTGTGTGATGAGAAATTATGTTACGTTCAGTCTGAGAAGTGAGACTTCTGAGAAACAGCACGTCCTGCTTATTGATTCTTCATTTCAGTTTAATGTTTTTAAACTTAGATTTCTGAAAGAAATTGATTCTGAATGGTTGCACAATTAATAATTGTACTGTTAAGCAATACAAAAAAACTGCAGAGCACGAAATGTTATCTAATCTCACACAGAACAATTATGGTTGAAATATTTAAGCAAGATTAGAACTAGGCAGCACTTTTCCATTTACAAGAACTTCTAGTTGTCTATAACTTTTTCTTAATCAGCACAGTGAAAATATTTGTATTGGGTTTGCGTGGCAAGATTTTGGTACGGGAAGGCTACAGGGTTGGCTTCTGTGAGAAGCTGCTAGAAGCTTCTCCCATGTCCCATAGAGCCAATGCCAGCTGGCTCCAAGATGGACCTGCTCGCTGGCCAAGGCCGAGCCCATCAAACAACGTTGCCTCTGTGATAACATATTTAAGAAGAGGGAAAAAAAAACCTGCTGTGGAAGAGCAGCCAGAAGAGAGAAGTGAGAATATGTGAGAGAAACAACTCGGTAGACACCAGGTCACTGAAGAAGGAGAGAGAGGAGGTGCTCCAGGTGCTGGTGCAGAGATTCCTCTGCAGCCCATGGTGAAGACCACGGTGAAGCAGGCTATTCCCCTGCAGCCCATGAAAGTTAATGGTGGAGTAGATATCCACCTGAGCCCATGGAAGACACCATGCTGCAGAGGGTGGATGCACCAAAGGAAGCTGTGACCCTGTGAGAAGCCTACTCTAGAGCAAGGTCCTGGCAGGACCTGCGGACCCATGGAGAGAGGAGTCCACACTGGAGTGGGTTTGCTGGCAAAGCTTGTGACCCTGTGGTGATTCCATGCTGGAGCACTTGGTTCCTGAAGAACTACACCCTCTGGAAAGGATCCATGCTGGAGCAGTTTGTGAAGAGCTGCAGCCATGAGAAAGACTCACTTTCGAGACGTTTGTGGAGGCTGTCTCCTGTGGGAGAGACCTCACAATAGAGCAGGGAAGAGCGTGAGGAGTCCTCCTCTTGAGGAGGAAGGAGCAGCAGAAACAATGTGTGATGAACTGACCACAACCCCATTCCCCATCCACTTGCAGCTCTTGCAGGGAGGAGGTAAAGAAATCGGGAGCAAAGTTAAGCTTGGGAAGAAGGGAGTGGTGGGGGAAGGTATTTTAAGATTTGAGTTTATTTTTTCATTATCCTGCTCTGATTTGACTGGTAATAAATTAAATTAATTTCCCCAAGTGAAGTACGGTAATCAGCACAGATCCCTCCCTGTCCTTATCTTGACCCATGAGCCTTTTGTTATATTGTCTCTTCCCTGTCCAGTTGAGAAGGGCAGTAATAGAGTGGCTTGGTGGGCACCTGGTGTCCAGCCAGGGTCAACCCATCACCGATATTTTTATGCACTCAAACCATATTCAGCATTTTATTCAAGCATATGTTTAATTTAAAATGTCATGAAAGGATTATGTGTGTGCTTAAAGTTAAGTATCTGATTAAGTAGTTTCCAGATCCAGCAAACAAAAGCAACAAAACCCCAAGCAAATATAAACAAAAAACCCCAATGTTTTTTAACAAAATATATAACTGAACAGCGAAACCTTCTGCCACAAGATGTTACACTTCAGATTTTTTTACAAATAATTTCAAAGAAAGACTAGACAAGCAATGTAAGAAGAATCCACGTAAGTTTTTTAAAATGTTTTAATCCAAATAGTTATAATAAAAAAAATCTTTTTTGAACTTCAATTTTCTGGCATCAGAGTATATACATTGAGGAAGTTCCAGTCCATGCTTGCCCTATTCTTGTATTCTGTCCTGAGCATCTTTGGCCATAGCCAAAAGCTGTGGAGCTAGAAAGATCATCAGTGAGCTATCCGGCCTTCAGATGGATACAACAATACCCTTCTTGCATTGTATTGGTGATTTGATCACAATCACCTGCACAGACTTCTGCAGAGATTAAAGACCCCTGTCATTGCCTACAGGAGAGATTTAATTTACCTCTTCTCTTAGTCACCTGCTTTTATTCCTGAGTTTTTAGAAAGTAACATAACATTTCACCTTACTTTATTAATTATTGCATGTAACTGATCTTGCTATTAATCTCCTTTTATTGATAAATTTTGCCTTATATAGAGGATTTGGATATTTACTGTGTTCAGGGAATGATGATGTATTCTCCATGGGCAGGGAAAGATATACCTCACTTATAATCTACAGATTTGTTCTCCATTAAATGTATGACACCACAGTGCTGTGGATAATAATGTATTTTTAAATTTAAAAATAGTTCTGTTTAAGGTTTATTGTATCTATTATACTTTTCGGTAAGCTCCTTTTGTACCTTTCTGAACACTGTAAACAGAATCACAGGCTGGTTGAGGTTGGAAGGGACCTCTGGAGATTATCTGGTCTCACCTTCCTGCTCAAGCAGAGCGATCTAGATCCAGTTTCCTAGGACTGTATATAGACAGGTTTTTAATATCTCTAAGGAGAGATACCCAACAACTTCTCTGGCAGCCTGTGCCAGGGCTTGGTCACCCTCACAGAGAAGTGTTTCGTGATGTTCAGAGGGACCCTCCTGTGTTTCAGCTTTTGCCCATTGCCTCTGGTCCTGTCACTAGGCACTGTGGAAAAGATCCTGGCTCCATCCTCTTTGCACCCTCCCTTCAGGTATTTATGTACATTAAGATCCCCCTGAGCCTTCTCTTCTCCAGGCTGAGCAGTATCAACTCTCTCAGCTTTTCCTCATACATAAGGTGCTCCAGTCCCTTAATCATCTTAGGGGTCCTGTGCTGGACTCTCTCCAGCAAAGGAGCATTGCCACAGGCATTCAGAAGCTCAAGGTGGAAATTAAGTTCCTAACTTTCTTAAGCTCTCTTGAAAACCCTATAGACACCTATTTTAGACACCTAAATACCTGAAGAGTCTGACTGCAATGTTCTTAGAATTAGTTTAATTAAAATAATAGAGATGAGTTCAAAAGAAGGTTTTTATTCATATGCCCTTTCTGCATTGATAAGTAAGCTGTCTTTTTTCTTCCTTTTCTGCAAAGTTTGTATGTGTAATGTAAAAGATAGGAGTATTAAGATACCAGCTTTCTTACCATGAGAACACAACTGAATGCATTTGTATAGGGGAAGGATCTTTACAACTTAGACTCATGTCTATAATAATTTTACATGATTCTGCCCATGTATTTTCATAGTAATACTAATAGCAATAAATCAATTTGCATGCCGAATTGCTAAGGCTAGTGGGTACAATCCTTCCTGAAAAATAAAACAAACTAAATCAAGTCTTTAAGTGTCTAGCTGTGAACCACTGTACTTCATATAGTTTGATTAAATTAGTTCTTCCTCTCTCGTTATTTCACAGAAGTCATGGGTAATTTTTCTTTCAAACAAGATGATGACTATATCATTTATGTATCTACATAGTTTTGGCATAGTGTGGTCTCTGAATACCATTAATATTTATACAATTCAGCTTCCTAATTGGTTTACCTTAGTACAATCAACTAAGAAAATATCTAGTAGTGAAGTTAGTGAAAAGTCTCCATACCTATTTCAGCAATGGCTAAATATCTGGAAATCTGAAAGATTTTGGTCAAAACTTAAAAATTATTCAATTTTAAGTCCATAAACAAAGAAGAAAGAAAGAATAAAAGCAAATTTTAATATAAAAGATGTGTATAAGAAAATATTTTTCTTACAAATTCTTTTCTTGACTTGAAATATTTGTGCATTTTCTAGCTATTTATATCTTGATTGAAAAATGCATTCTGCTTTAGAGTTTCTGCATAACCATTACTTAAATAGTCTAATATTTCTTTTTCTTCTGAGTTTCTTTGACTGAGTACCCTAGAGTGACTAGCTGTCATACTTTTACATGTCATCCTTCATTATTCATTGGCATTAAGATTATTGGCAGAATCAGAGAGGACTTAAACCACCTGTTCGTAGTCTGCCTAGTCAAGCATGCTTTCTGTTATCCAGTTATTCTTGAAACACCACGTGTTTTCCAGATTTTCCTTTCTTTGTTTGTTTTTCTAATCACAACATGTATACTGAACTAACGATATCAGAAATGTTTTTCCAGCTGATAGTGGAATGCTAGCGGAACACAACAGCTCTGTAAACAACTATATTTGTTGACTTCTATTGCGGTTTAGCCCAGCCAACACCACAAAGCCACTTACTCACTGTCCCCCCACCCCTGGGGAATGGGTAAGCGATTAAAGGGAAAAGGGTTGAGATAAGACAATTTAATATATATAAAATTTAAAAGTACTAATGATAAAATAATAATATATGAATATTTATACAAAATGACAGTAATGTATACAAACAAGTGATGCACAGTATAATTCCTCACCACCTGGTTGCCAAGGCCTGTCCCATCCCAGCAAACGATTCCAAAACAGAGAAGTCCTGACACTGCAATCCTGGACGAGTGAGAGGCCTGAAAAGAGAGAGAGAGAGCATTCCAAGAGTCCAAGAGAGACCTTGGAAGATGTCGTGGGTTAGGCCGATCCGGCAACTAAACCCACGCAGCTCTCCCACCCCAGTAAATGGAGAGGAGAAAAATGTAATAGAAGAGCTGAGGGTCGAGACAGGAACAGAGGAGCACCCACCAACCACAGTCCCGGGCAAAAGAGGCTGTTTTCTTAAGCAAAACTATTTATTAACAGCTACCTACAAGAGAAAAGCAAACAAAAACGGTTACTTAAGAGGATAACAAGGAAAAACAAGGCTAGGTCTTAAAAAACAACACCACTCCCCCCCCTTTGCCTCTTCTTCCCGGCTCTACCTCCTCCCCCCAGCGGCGCGGGGGGCAGGGAATGGGGGAGTGCAGGTCAGTTCATTCCAAGTTGTTACTGCCGCTTCTCTTAAAGGAAAATGAGTCCTTACACCATTGTCCCTGCTCCAGTGGATCCCCTACTCACGGCAAAAGCGTGAATCCTGCCCGCTGGGAGGCAAATCCTTACCCCATCGGATTTGCCCCAAGTGCGGGCTTTACCAGTCCTGGTCTTTTAAGGAGTCGTAGCACTCGCTCTGGCGTGGGTCATCAACGAACTTTAAATGCGCTCCGGCGTGGGTTCGTCATGTCGACCTGAAATGCGTCTCCGTACAGACTTTAAATGCATAAATGCGCCTCGACCTGTGCCCATGATTCACAACCAGTCTCAGGCTCAGGCATCTATTTTAACAAAACACCTCCCCATTGGCGGGGGTCCTCCACGGACTCTAGACGCGTACCGTGCTCAGGCTCTGGCATCTCTTCTCGATGTGGGTCCTCCACAGGCTGCGAGTGGGTCTCTGCTTGCTCCACCGACGACTGGTTACAAGGGGCTGCTCGCAAGGGGACTCAGCCGCGGCACACGTTGTTCCGTTCCATCTTCACTGACCTTTTATCTGTGTGGCCGTTCTCTTAGATCTCAGTCCTTTCTGGGTGAACTCGGCCCGGTGGGCGCCCTGGCAGCGGGGCTCTCCCCGAGTTCCCCAAGCGCCTCTGCCGCCGCCATCCTCGACCGGGCGGGCACCGGCACAGAGCGGGCACCGGCCCCGGCCGGGAGCCGGGAGCGGGGGCCGTGCCCCCCTCCCGTCTCCTTGCTCCTGGGCAAAGGCACACACCTTTCCGGTTCCTTTGTCCGACATAAATAGGGAAATTCGCAGAGGCATCGATTGGCTCAGCCCCGAGGGGGAC
The DNA here is from genome assembly GCF_009769465.1 of Tauraco erythrolophus. Taxonomy (NCBI): domain Eukaryota; kingdom Metazoa; phylum Chordata; class Aves; order Musophagiformes; family Musophagidae; genus Tauraco; species Tauraco erythrolophus. The sequence goes on along the minus strand of NC_141465.1, from coordinate 44,960,170 downwards.
GGGAGGTCCGGTCTGATGGGCAGCTTCTGCCACCCGGACCCTCACCCCCCACTTTAAACCATAACAGAAGAACATGAGTTTCTTCTCGGTCAGCCCTCATCTATATACTGGGCATGGCGTTGCATGATATGGAATACTCGATTGGACAATTTAGCCCTCAAGTCCAGGTTCGATCATAAGGGGAGTTGTGGATCCTTTGTCCTGGCCATGTTCCCCCCCAGCCTGTTGTGCTCCTGCCACTGGCAAAAAAAACAGGAAGCTGAAAGGTCTTTGATGTCTCAGCGCCAACTACAAACATCAGTGCGCTGTCAACATGCTTCTCATAACAAATCTCAGACTAAATCCAAACACAGAGCTCTCCTAGCTGCTAAGAAGAAAAACTAACTCTGTCCCAGACAAAAACAGGACAAGTCCTAACATTTTTCCAGTTTCAAGTCTTTCCATGCCCATGGTGGTTTTACCTTGTTCCTCAGGCTACTATGACTATTTAATCTTTACACTTTTTAAATGTATTCTAAGAATTATTTCTTCAGCTGTGCTAAAACACGAGTCTTCTTGGAAGAGATCTCTTCAGATCTCCAAATCTGTGTGTCGATTCTTCAAGGTAATTTGCCTTTCTTATCTGTCTTTAAATCCATCTTCTCCGTCTTTGAACACTGCATCATTTTTAATTATGAAAGAACATGCAAGTGTTTGGTTAAACAGAAGTACAAATTCACAGGTCTGTTCAGCATATGGAAAAGTAGAAAAATGTTTTTATTACAGTGTGTATTTTACAGTATCTCTAGTAGGTTAATTTGTACTTGTGGATGAACAAGAACAGCTGAAACTTCTCAAGGTTCTTCATCTTAAAGGTAGAATTTTTGACTGATAGTACAACAACATCTGTCACAGTTTAACAGCTCTAAATAGAGCATTATTTATGGCATACTCTAAGTATCATCTATTATAGAATTTAGATCAGGAGACTAAAAGAATTTTCTTAACTAAGTAACCAGATGAGAATGAAAAGTATCTGGAATACAAGCATTTTTTTTCGGTGTGTATGTTTTATTTTTAATTGGCTTGAGTTGAGTAGAACTTGCCGTTCTTTTGTACTAACCCATTTACCTATATCAAAGCTTTCCATTAGAGGACTTTGAAGACCTCTTAATTTTTTTTCATGCAGTCTACTATGACTGTCACTGTACAGCAAACTAGTTGAGCAGCAGTGGCCTGCTACTGGAATTTTTAAGAAAGTATTCACTGTAATTTGGTGTCTGAAAGTTATAAATTTCATGATATCTTAACTCTTCAAGCCAGAATTGTGTTTTTTTAAACTTGGTTTCAAATGTTTTAGTTCTTCTTTCTAAGCTAATTTAAGGCTTCAGAGGTGGTTGTTTTAAGAGTTGACTGCATGCTTAACAATTTGTTCTTTGACTGTAAAAGATACAATGCCTTTTTTAAATGCTTTCCTAGTACTACTTGAGAGGAAAATGTTTGTTAAGTGATATGCCTTTAAATGTTCCAAGTAAATGTATAAGCTTGAGAAATCCATTGGAAATCCCCAGGATACATTTATTGTTTTGTACATCAAATTGAAAGGTCTGCTTTTAAAACAGACTTTATAAATCACGATATACAAGAAAGTATTGGTTTTCTGTTTAGTTTCATGGTTTCAGCACGTTCCTGGGACATTTAGTAAAGCAGTTGATGGTAAATTATATAGATAATTTATGGTTTATTTATATCGAGGGAAGCTTTACAGTTTGATTCTTGTAGTTTGAAATTGGCACAGCTCTGCTGATCACACTTGAAAGTTTTTACCTATAATTTCATTGAGGATAATTTATATATGCTAAAGAGACTCAGTGTTTGATACATATGCTTTTCTCCAAAATATTCCTGTAGCCTCTATCCTTCTGGTATGTAGCTGGTGTCCTTTTCAAATGAGGCTGGTGTCTCAGTCTCAAACTTCTTCAGACATCCTGAACAGATGCAAGACTGCAATCTGTATATTTTCTTGTGCTGGAAAGATATTTGCTCTGAAACCACACTGCTTGTCTGGACAGTGACATTCAAAGATGATGAAACATAAAGCAATTAAAGAAACAATTCTGCTTCCAGCCCCTATCTTCTTCATTGTGTTGGAAGATTCTATTAGGATGTCTAAGAGAGCAAAAGACTGAAGTTTTGGTTTGGTTTGGTTTGGTTTTGGTTGTTTCCCTCTCCCATTCCGATTCACTGAAATAAGCTTTTTCTGTGCAATCAGAGAAAGCATTTGGGTAGGACATTTGGCAACAGGGATTATTCACCAGTGAGGATCACATGCAGCTGGTGTACCTTAAGCTGCGCTGTCCTGTAGTCTGCTGTGTATGAAGGAGTGCAATTGGAGCCACATCAAATTGTTTGAGCACCTTCAATGATTTTAACTCAAAACCACAAGATGATAGCCATGAGGAAGATATGGCAATACAACTTTGTTTTTGTCCCATGGTAGGATTTGCTGAGGTAAGAATAGGTTTTACTCTCAGTGCTTAGCCTGCATATTTATAGACACCTAGGCAGGTCAGTATGATTTGTTCAGTGAACCTGAATGGGCTATGGCTTTGGAAAACTTTTTTCTGTGAGAATAACAGTGATAAAAACTTTAGTGAGGTTCTTCAAGTCTTTGTAAACTTGCAAGCCAGACAATGCACTCCTCTAGAAGGCTCCCGTGTTGCTGAAAGTGGAGTGATAGAGTACTGAGCAGAATGTTAATGTAGACAGCATATCTTTTTTTTTTTTTTTTAAATTCTCTTTTACTTGCCAAAAATCAGCAATTTATTTATGTTATAGATTATCCAAAAAAAAGTATTTTTCTTGGAGATCTGACAAATTAGGGCTACAGATCACCTAGCTACTTCAAATAAGTTTTAATTTATTTTTATTTCGAGTGCTGCCAGCAAGTCTAAGCACAAGCCAAAGTTGCTAATGAACTTGAACATATCAGAAGTCAAAGCCTACAGTAACAGAAGGAGAAGCAATTGTCCCTGAAACTGGAGAAACTGAATTTACTAAATACAGTATGTTAAAGAAAAATTCAAGAGCTAATGACAGTTTTCTGGGTATTCTGAGTTCAGACCACATCCCAAGTTTAAAATGCTTCCTGTTTCTATCTAAATCGTTCACTGTACATTAAGGCGGGAAGTTAACTTCCCAGACCTGTGTCATGTTATGGCAGCATTCTAAAAAGCTTTGGTAAGTCTTTATGTGAGAGCGTAATTATTTTATTAGAGATCAAGTTGTGAAGTACCTGCCCATGCTGAGACTGCAAAATGTTAAGCTGTTCTTACATGAACATCTAAACAATGCACTACAGCGTAACCTGAGCACAATACAATGACTTTATGTTATTATATGGTATTTCAAGTTAGTGGTGCAAGTTTCCTCTTACATCAGACATACGATGCATTATAAAATAACTTGGAGTATGTGTTTACTGCAATAAAGCAAAATCATATAGGTTCCACTTTATTGCTGTTGTTATAATATATTCTTGCCAGAGGGAGAGACCTTTTTTCCCTCCAGTATCATGCTAAGCATACCTATACTGTGCTTTCATCAGCTTGATCCAGAATAAATTGTCAGTCCTATTTCATCAGCAGGAACAATACAATAATCGCTGTGGATAAATCAACACTTCATTTCTTGGAGTGAAAAGAAAACAAGTATTTATAGAACTCAATGCAGTGGTTCTCTTGATTTGAGGAAAATTCAGATCTCTTACTCCACAGACTGTCTGTTTAGATACTTGGAACTGACGCAAGCACATGTGCTGTTGAAACACCACCATCAGACCAGGCTCTGTTGACAGATAAGATCTGGAAAATCTGATGCAATAGGTTAAGGGTGTGACAAAATTAGTTATCTGCCTCCCAACCTTTCCTAGTTCAGCCATTGCTGTAGCCACCCAAGGGGGAAACTTCCAAGAGAGTCCTGGTTGGTAAAATGCAGCCGCTGTGGCTCAGGCAGGTGTTTGCTCCTGACAGCTTGAATTGAGGTGGTGGGCTTCACGCAGAGCGGCAGAGCAGCCAGCGAGGGGACAGTAAGGTTTTAAACAACTCCAGCTGTTTACCTGAATGCATGAGAACCAGCAACTTCACATTCCCTTTCAGGGAAAGTGTGACTATTGCCTACCTAAAACAGATGGAAGAAACAACTGTCATCTGAATTTTAACTTCTTGTCATATTCTAGGGAGGAGGAAAATAACTCAACAACGCAACATTTGAAAAGTAATGTAGAAATTTAGAAAACAACAGAACAAAATAAGATGGACAGAAGATAAGCTCTAAACTCTCACATAACAGCCACACAGATATTTAGAAAAGGAACATATATTTTTTTTAAATATTATCACAGTAAGATGGAATTAAACTTTAAATTACTGTATTAAAAACAATATAAGAAAACTTCTCTCTATTGAAAATATGTTGCTTCACTAGCTTAAAAAATATCAGGTGTTGTTTTATTTAGTATGTGCATATGCTAGACATTATTGGGAAAAAGAAAATAAAAAGAAATACAGAAATACACTTGCTAGGATAAAGGAGGAACAGTAAAGATTATCTGGGTAATGATCTGTTTTTTTTGTAGCTGCTGAACAAGATGGGAGGAGAAGCTACATCTGTGGATTTAATATCTGTGAACACAAGCTTCCAACAGCATTTGAAGTGTTGGTCTGGAGGAAAACATTTGTAAGCTTTTTTAGAATGTTTCTAATTTTAGATGATAGGCACCTGTGGAACACTGACATTAGAGCTTTATGATAAATACAAAAAAAAAAACCCCAAACAACTCCACAGGTCCAGACATTTTACTTATAGTACCTAAATTTATATACTAGCTGGAACTCTCTAAAACTAGGAACCTACTTATGCCAGAATCCCAATAATTCATTCCCCCGTGGACAAACACATTTCAGCTGAATCGTGATGTAATGCCTCTCTCTGTGACTGCAGGGAAAGGTAAGGCATCACCAGCTATCTCAGTGAGGAAAGTAATGGTGGGGTTAGACCTAGCATCCACTGAAAGTATAACAGGAAAAAAAATCTATTATGTAGCAACTAATTATTTTGTAGTTTATTTCCCAAATGTGTGCTTAGGAAAACAATGGAAAATAATTTCATGTGCTAGAAGAAGTGCGTGATGTTTTTATTAGTCTTGCTTGTCTGCACTATTTAAGATGATTAATAAAGAATCCATTAAAAGTGTGGAGTAGGGGTGTCTCATATATGCCACATTCAGAGAAATGAGTTCTTCTATCTTAAAAGACAGTTAGTCACAGTGAAAATCCTTTCTCAATAAGTGCTAATACCAGTGTAACTGCAGAAGAGTGCAAAAACTCATTTAGCTGTTCAACATGTAATATATTTTAATGTTTACCTTATATTTAATGTTTTAACTTGTAAAAACAGTAACATTAGATTTTCATTATATTTTATGTCTCATGCTCTAATAATTTTTAGACTTTAGTTTGACATTTTAATTCTACTTTCACAGAACATTTCAAAATATTAAAATTGCTGAAAGGAGGAAAAATGACCGGCTCTGTACCCTTTACTATAGTCTTTCAGGCAGCAACGCTTACAGGTCACAGCTAATAATGTTGACTACAGCTGCTAATTGTGTGAAATGTTCCATTTCTTGGAAAAGGACATTGCATTTATTGTCATCTGCTCTATTGGTTCTTGAAGTGAGGCTATTCTCTTTTTAAAGGAACTGTATCTGTATCATAATGTATTTCACCATAAATGAGAGTACTTTAGATTTATAAATTGATTTGCACTCCTGAAATGCTTTAGGCAGGAATTTTTACTGCTTTTATGATAAAAGCTAAAAATTGTGCGGTTTTATAGAAGCAACTAATTCTATAGACTTATATGAGTTGACTTTTCTTTATTTCTACTACAAGATTCAGCATTTCAAGATCAACACAAAAGACATTGTTTCTTATGTAAAATCGTAACCAATCATTTTTATTGCATTCTTAAAATGTTTGAAAGACAGAAAACCAAAAAAACAATTTTACGTGGGTTTTTATTTCGGTTTTGTTTTTTCCCTGAGATACAAAAATAAATGAAACAGTTAGAATTGGAATTGCCTGGAGGAAATACAGTTTGACACTAATTTTAAACAGAATAGTTTCAGATTGTGAAATCAAATTGGTAATTTAGTCTATTAATATTTTCTAACTGTATCTCAGACTTATGGGTAGTAGGGAAGGGAAGAGACAGAATAGGAAGCTTGAATTTCCTATGTTTTCTCCTAAAGAATATTTTTCATAGCTTAAATGGAATTGTTTGAAATGTTTTTGATTTCTGACAATTAAATTTTAATTAAAAATAACAGCTTGAATCAATACCCATCAATACATCATGAATCAAGCTGCACAGTCTGTTTCATAACCTATCAGCAGACTCTGCCAAGCATGATGTTTTCCACCATGAGTCAATGGGACTACTAATGGGAGGTTGTAAATACTTATTTGCTGGTCTAACAGTTCTGCTTATAAGCCAGAGTGTTTGTAGCTGCAGCAGCACACTAGCTCTGGAATTGTATCTCTTCCTATAGTTTGATTAACTATGCTTAACTTAACTATGGCATCCAGCCAGCTGGCATCTAATTCCTGGGGTCTTCTGTCAGACATACTTGAAGTGGGAGGTAGAACTGTTCTGATGCAAATGTCTGCAAGTGCAGAAAAACACTGCTGTCTGGAGAAATTACAATGCTTGCTGTCATAATAGTGCCAAAAGGAATTGGTGGGGATGAGTCACTTCAAAGTGACTGATTGCCATGAAGTTAGGTACTAACCAAGTATTACTAATAATCTACATGTAATTAATACATCTGCAATTTTATATTAAGTACATTTTTAATTGATACATAGGGTGAAGTTTGGCTTTTCTCAATGAAGTATACCAAGTATTTACAGAATCATAGAATCATAGAATGGGTTGGGTCAGAAAGGGACCTTAAAGATCATCTAGTTCCAACCCCTCTGCCATGCGCAGGAACACCTGCCACTACATCAGGTTGCTCAAAATCCCATCCAACCTGGCCTTGAACACTTCCAGGGATGGGGCATCCACAACTTCTCTGGGCAACCTGTTCCAGTGCCTCACCACCCTCAGAGGGAAGAATTTCCTCCTTATAGCTGACCTAAATCTACCCTCTCTCAGTTTAAATCCTTTGCCCCCTTGTCCTATCACTATATGCCTTTGTCAAAAGTCCCTCTCCAGTTTTCTTGTAGGCCCCCTTTAAGTATTGGAAAGCCATTCTAAGGTCTCCCCAAAGCCTTCTCTTCTCCAGGCTCAACAACCCCAACTCTCTCAGCCTTTCTTCAGAGGAGAGGTGCTCCAGCTCTTTGATCATCTTTGTGGCCCTTCTCTGGAGCTCCAACAGCTCCATGCCCTCCTTATATTGGGGTCCCCAGAGCTGTAAGCAGTGTTCCAGGTGGGGTCTCACGAAAAAGCAGAATAGAGGGGCAGAATCACCTCCTTCTACCTGCAAGCCTAGCAACAATGGCACTATAACAATGTAACACCTATGGAAGTGAAACCCTCTCCCATTTGGAAGAGAATGTCGTGATTCTGGAGTGAAAGGAGCTGAGTAGAACACCCAACAGATGCCGAAGGGAAGACTGACCATAAGAGAAAAAAGATTTTGAGGAGGAGGAGGGTGTCACTCCTCTATCCTAGTCTACCACCGCCTCAGGAAGGTAACTATTAAGGGAGGTGGAAGAAATCTTTCTGATGTAACTTCAGTTTACAGTCTCCAGGGTTATCTAAGTATATTTTTGTCACCTATGAGTTTTATAAATATTTGCAGCTGGATTGATTGTTCTGGATATTATTATAATAAAGCTTGCATTTTGTCCATTTTTTTGTCATTGTGGCAATGACAATCACTAGGACAAGAATACTTAAATAATTACTGCGCTGCCAGTGCTAGTGTGGTGCTGGCAGATTCTTTCTATGTTTATACAGATACTGTGTAAGTTGATATAGTGGTCATTTTGTTAGAACAAGTCTAAGATAAACAGTGTTTAGAAGGCAAGGACTCAAGTGTGTTATGAGGTTAGAAATGTGCCAGGGGTATGCTAGGAGAACAAACCAGTGACTTGCATAGTACCTTATCTGAGATCAACTGTGTCTAATAAGAAAAGTAAGTTTTAAAAATATGAATGGGTTTTATTACTAGAAAACAAGTGGGAAACTAGAATGCAAAGTGGGTTTTTGTGTGGTTTTTTTTGTGTTTTGATTTTTTTTTTTCTATTTAAACTATTTTAAATTCTGCTCTGTGTTTATCCTATTAAGAAGCCTCCCTTTACTTGATGATAAAATAATCCATTAGGACTTTCCCATCTTGCATTATAAGTCCTTTTCATCTGCTTACAGATGCAGTCAGTGAGACAAAGAAAAAGGTGTTGCCTGAGAATTCTCCTCCTTTCTCCAGACAGCAGAATATAACTCAATTTGGAAAAATTTTTTTGAGGAGCACCTTATCCTTTGAATAGGAGAAGGGAAAACTTCAAATAAGAGACTTCCAGAAATGCAAATATCCTTAAAATGTATGTCTTGGAAAAGTTGTTAGAAAAATTGCTCTTATGCCATTAACGTCCATGTTTGTATCATCAGGTGAATAGGAGGATATTTTCCCTTCTATGCGTATTCAGAGTGAACACCAAAGATGATTAGTATCTGGATGCCCTAATACAAGTGGATCAAAATATTAGCTCCTTGCCTTTGATTTCCTAGGATAACAAGAGCACAAGGCATATTGTCAGACAGAAAACAGAATATTAAAAATAGTATTTCCCATATGCCTTAACCATTGTAATGATAAAAAAATAAAAAAAAAAAAACAAAAAACACAACCAACACCACTGTTGGTATGCTATGTCTGTGGGGCAGTAACCATGACAACTTGGCTAGCTTTTCTTTTAATTTATAAAGCAAATATAAGCATTTGTAGAAATATTCATAAAATGTTCTCATACAATGTTGATAGCATTCACGGGTTTTAAAATAAACCTTTGTCAGTGTCCCATATTTCCTCATATTTTATGCATTCACATTCTTCACAGTTGTCAGGACTTTTTAAATTTATCTTGTCATTTTGATATTTTGCCAGAATTATGCTGAGTTGTTTTGATTTTCTTTCAGGATTTTTTATTGCATTGCTTTTTTTGTCTAATTGTTTTCTACTACATTTTTTTAATTCCTCATGTCCCTATGTTTTCTGAAATGTTAATAGTTTTAATTTAAAACCAACTCTAAGAGTTTATTGATTTATTGTATTTGGTTGTGCAAGTTGTCCTGCCAACTCTGTGGAGCATTTCAGAACAGAAGCTTCCTGACAAGTTAGGATCCAAAATAATTTAGCCTGAAGCTCTTGGCACCATCTCTGTTTCTTCACAGCAGTGCCGTACAATGTAGGGTTAGAAAGTTACCATTTCTAATAGGTAGAATTTTTAATATATACCCAATGTGAAGAAAATTAAATAGAAAAATGTGTACCTTAAATTCCGCAAATTCTGCATCATCTGGGCATTTTTATCACAGTGCTAAGTTAAAGGACAAATTCAGTTCAGTTTATAAATATAATCGCTCCCAGCATGCATTTACTTGCAGAAGTGAAACAAGCATGCTTTGAATATAGAGCTTGAATTTTCTGAAACTGATGCTGAATTGTCCAGCCACCCACCCTTTACATGAATACAGTAATTCCAGAGAAACTGACTTACTGTGTTTCCAATGGGAAAAAACTGCTGGAAATGCTGTCTGTCTCCTCATTTACTCTGAGATAACTGAGTGAGTGAGCCAGGCTGAAACAGAGTGACCAATATCCCTTAGTTCCAAAGAAAATCTTAGTGATGCTGCTCTAGTGCTGCTCTTGTTCATTGTTTTTATTTTTCCTCTTCCTTTGTAAATCCTCCCAACCTTCAGCTGTTTCTTTTTTAATTCTCTTTTGTCTTTGTTTCTCCCTCAAGTGGTCTGGTCTCACCATTTTGTCTAAAGCTTAAATTAATAATTTTTCATTTCCAGAGGGATACAAACTACAAAAGAATCAGCTTCTTTAACTGACATGAAATATATCGGAAGATATTCTACCATAACGTGTTTAAAACTTGATAACTCAGTTTTCCAGTTGATCTAGATGTTTTTTCAGTGGCTACTTATTTGAAAATCATCAGAAATATAAGAGACGTTCTCTGTTAAGGGATTCAAGTGGAATGGAGCATAAAGCTTTAGATGAAAGAAGGCCATAAAAAGAAGTGACTTCTCTCTGTAATCTAACCAGTGGAACATAAGTTTAAAACGTATAATTCCACTATACGTTCAATTTACAAATCTATGCAGAGCTCTGTTATCTTTACCACCTAACTCAATTTTCAGTTGTTCAAACAAGCAATGATAGTTGCTTAGGCTGAAGAAAAAATTGCAAGTTACCTGCAAAAAGTAAAACCATCGCAGTCATAACTGTCCTGATTAACTACTCACATGATTCCTCTGATGTTAAGATTCAGATTAATATCTCTTTCAGTTTTCCCTTGTAAACAGAAAAAGAACTTCACTGCAACCCATTGTAAGAGGTTTTCAACAGAGCTAGCAACAATAGAAATATAGGAATATCTGTCTTTCTCCACTGATTGTTTTAGGTGAGAATAAACAATTAGCAGAGATAAGATATATAGTTTAAGAGGTCTAAAGGAGAAATAATCTTAACTATCTCATCTCACTTTCCTTTGTGTCTCATATCCTGCCTCCTGTAAATCTGAGTAACAATCCACTTGCAACGGGGTGATACGAGTCATCAGAACACGCTCAACATGTTTGAACATTTCCTGCCACTATCATCACTGAATAAAAGAGGGGTTTTTTTCTGATCAAACATGGCAAGCCTGTTTTCATTTTTATGAAAATCTTCATTGTGGTAGGATGGTACACAAACCATTTGAAGGAGGTGTACTGAAAAGTATTATTTAATGTAGGCAGTAGGAAATAATTTCTTTTGACAATAGGAGAGAAAATAAACTATTCATATTTTACATAGTGTTCCTATAACCTCTTGTAGGTATGAAGGAGTTAGTAGTAGTTAATCATTACGATTTCTCAGAAGCTTTTAGACATAAGCTTGTGGAGAGTGAAAGCTATCATTTTCACGTGATTTGCACAGCAGAAAATAAAAAAAGAAAAAAACTAGTGCAGTTTACTTGTCACATCTACTCAACTGCAGGGAAGAATATATGACAAATATTATTAATTTTTGCATTGTAATGTTATCATAGCCCTTACAGTTTAGATCACCCCAGATACCAGTCACATAATTCTTGGTTTGCTATCACCAGTGTGTATTCCTTCTTCTAATCTTGTAAGTGTCATTGAAATCTACTTACTCAAATGACCTCTAGTTTAGGCCCTGGTTGACTCTTCAGGGCTACTATCCTGTTACTTAAAAATAAAAATGACAAATATTTCAACCAATAAAAGGATTTTTTTTTTTGGATATTCAACCTGTAGAAGGTAAATTTTTTCTTCTATGTAGCTTCTCACAGCACAAGCATGGAAAGGAATAAAGGCACCCATTGCTAAAATGTCTCAAAAGCAAATAAATACATTGCTATACTTATCTTTCAACTCCTGCGTCCACTCTACTGGGAAATACAGTGAAAATTAAAAGGAAAAAGAAGAATGTTCTTTTTTTTAAGAGAGATTTAAAATTAATTGGGAGGGTGCTCAGGTGGAGATTCACTATAAGGTGCCTGTAGATAGAAGAGAGAGAATAAGAAAAGTCATGTAACCAAAAGGTAACAGAGGATGGAAAATAGCTTCTGCAAGACTGCAGAGAATGGAGAAGAATAATCAAGTGCATGTAGGGGTGGTATAAATTTAAATGTTAAATTAGGACACCTAAAGTAGCCTAAGCTACTTTGTCTAGATTCCTTCCACAGCAATGGATAGAAAGAAGTGCTCCAGAGAGTAATTTGTTCAGTTTGTCTTTGACACCTCAATAGATGGGATAAATAGAAGGGACAAATTTATTTTGAACGTGCCTACTTTCTCTGTTGCTGACAGAGGGAGCTTAGAGGACTACGGTAAGGTAAAATGGATCTACTAGAATTTGAGAAATAATCAGAAGGTCTTAAATTTAACGTTTTAAATTGAATACCCAAAACACATGAGAATTCTTTTTATAGCATTCTTTGAAGGTATGAGAATTCTAATATTATATATCAATAAATAGTTCCTATTGATTCCAATATAAAGTTGAGAATAGGAAATGTAAGCCAATTGACTGAGATAGAAATGAGACAGGACTTTAGAAGTTGCTGCTGTTGTTATAGCTTGCAAGATTTAAAGCTGTCCTTGTTCTGTGTGTCTAACAGAGTGAATATAGAAAAGTATTGTTCTTTTGTGGTTTAAGAGTTTGGATTCTGGAATCTGATCCTAGGTCTACTGAAGTCACTGGAAAAACATCCTTTCTTCAAAGAATAAGCCTGGTGCAATAGTGCGTGTTCTGCAGTGATAAAAACCGTTAAGTCCTCATATGAGCTTGTCTTAACTAATGTTATCATCTCTGCTGAAAGAGTAAGAGTCAAACTGTTAACTGACCTCCAAGTATGAATGCTTATTACAGAAGAGGAAATTAAACGTGGGTTTTTTTTCACAACTGAAAGTATTTCCTCTACATCATGAACAACTGGCAAAGTTTACAGTGTAATTTAGAAATCAACTTTATCAATACTTTAAGGAGTATTTGAGTGACTAAGGCTGCAAGTTCAGCAATTTTCATGAATGCTTTCTTGTATCTCTAGACACATTCATACATGTTTATTCACATGGCACCATTATGGGGTTTTTGTGGCTTGATTTTGTGGTGGGTTTTTTGTTCATTTGTTTTTTTTTGTTGTTGTTGGTGGTGTTTTCTTTTTTCCTAAAATATTCCTGTTATCAAAAATCTGGACCTAATTCAGCTTTAAGTCTGTCATTGCTTAAGTAACACTGTGGTAGTATTGTGTATAGGTAGGACTAGAACTTTTTACAACATACAAATAGTTCCTTAGCTATTAATAAGAAATGTGAAAAGTTTGAATAGAAAAACAGATCTTTCTTCCAAGAAGTGTTAAAGTCACCATCATAGAATCATAGAATCATAGAATTGTAGAATCGTAGAATGGTTAGAGTTGGAAGGGACCTCAAAGATCATCTAGTTCCAACCCCCCTGCCATGGGCAGGGAAACCCTCCACTACACCAGGTTGCCCAAAAGCCTCATCCAACCTGGCCTTGAACACTTCAGGGATGGGGCATCTACAACTTCTCTGGGCAATTTGTTCCAGTACCTCACCACTCTCACGTGATAAATTTCTTCCTTAGATCTAATCTAAATCTGCCCTCTTTCAATTTAAATCTATTGCCTCTTGTCCTATCACTACATGCCCTTGTAAAAGTCCTTCTCCAGTTTTCCTGGAGGCCCCCTTTAGTACTGGAAAGCTGCAATAAGATCACCCCCGGAGCCTTCTCTTCTCCAGGCTGAACAGCCCCAACTCTCTCAGCCTGTCTTCATAGCAGAGGTGCTCCAGCCCTCAGATCATCTTTGTGGCCCTCCTCTGGACCCACTCCAGCAGCTCCATGTCCTTTCTTATGTGGGGACTCCAGACCTGAACACAATACTCCAGGTGGGGTCCTCAGGAGAGCAGAGTAGAGGGGCAGAATCACCTCCCTCGACATGCTGGCCACACTCCCTTGGACGCAGCCCAGGATACAGTTGGCTTTCTGAGCCGCCAGCGCACATTGCCGGCTCATGTTGAGCTTCTCATCCACCAGCACTCCCAAGTCCTTTTCCTCAGGGCTGCTCTCAATCCATTCTCCGCCCAGCCTGTAGATTGTGATGTTGATTGATGTTAGTTTCAATCACTAACATCAGCTGTAGATTGACTCCATTATTATAATTATTATAGCATGAGAACATACATTATGCAAAAATTTGCTGTTAACTTTCAGGGTTTTGGTATTCCCGTTGTGCAGAATTTTAGCTCTGTAATACTTTTGGTATAGTGATACTTGATATCTGTGCAATTTTGTCTATAGCAAATTTACTCTACACATACAAACTAGCCTTTCCCTCTATTCCTAGCTTATAATTAATAGTCTATAATATTAGACAATGTTGTCCCTAACAGATCGTAATTATTCAATCAAAGTAAAATTGGATGAATGTCTTTTTCATACTAATATCTCAGAAAAAGCAGAATATATCTTCCCTTTCGTGTTCTTGAAAACATACAACAGTTATAAGACTATTCTTCTTTAAGTTAAATTTGTAGCTAAGGCATTTGATACTAAGAAATTCTTTCTACAGAAATTTCTACAGAATTTATTCAGTTTGGTAAACTTTCCTTTTTAAAATTTTTTTTAAACACTAAATAAATATCAAATATATCATTGTCAGCTGCCTTTATGATTGCTGAGATTTTGTGAATAGTGATTAATAAAAATATGATTAATAGCTGTGCTCATGTAGCTATCAAAGCAAACAGTTGCAATTTCCTAAGCAATGCAGCGCACATTTCAAATAGTTATTATCATTATTATTATTATTACTACTACTACTACATTTAAATAATCTTATCCAAAGTTCTTCAAAGTCTTCTGCTAATAGAGATTAAAGTAACTGGTATGAAAGTAAGTAGTATGAAGCAGCTGACACGAACAGTTCTGTACAACTGGGAAGGCTGCTAATTTGAATTAGCAATCACTTATGGAGGTCAAAGTAAAGACTCAAGTGGAATAAATGATTCTGTATGACCTGACAGAAATACGAGAAATTAAGACATCTTTCTAGGCATAACAAGACCATCAAACTGTGTAAGATATTATCTGAATCCTGCTGTAATGTCATGGACTGTCAAGAAATCTATGGCAGAGCAACTGTTGGCCTTTTGAAGGAAGTGTTTCGTGTCACTTCTTAGTGTCAATTTATGAGACAATATCAGAAATGAAATACTCAGAAAAAGGACTGTATAGAAGAGGCTGTCAATAAGGCATCAATGAAAATACAATTCTAGCTATTTCAAACACATATAGACAGCAAAAGATGAACACATAGGAGCTAACTGTGAAGTAGTTCTGTGACTATATATTTGGAGCAACAGAAATACAAAGACACTAATGTGGATCTGAGGATAAAGTTCTTTAAAAACTGAGTGCAGCATGGGATTGGCTCATTAAATTATGGACAGTGGAAATAAAATGTCAACTGCGACATACAGGATCCAGTGAGAAGCAGCATTGAGAAAATCCTGGTGTGAACAGTACAATACGCTCTACTGTTATGGCTATTTCTGCACAACATTATTTGTACAATTTTTAGATTCATTTTTCAGAGGATCAAAAGAAGACACTTAAAGAAGGGCCTAGAAGGCCTGGGTCTATTTTTTAACTCTTTGTGGATTTTTTTCCCTTTCTGCCTTCTTCATTGATATTAAACATACATATAGCCTGTCTTGTGTATTCATTGTCAAATAATTGAAGTTTCAGTTCCAATCTGGGCCATGTTTTCATGAATTGTCATTGTTTCAGTATTATTGCTGAGCTATGTTATGCCTCATCTCACAACAAAGATTCTGAAGACATATAGGCTTTTAGCTAAACCCAACATTAGTCATTACAATTAACACTACAGGGAGCTGATTTGGTTCGTTTTTTTCACTGGAATACTTCAAGTTCGCCGATGACACCAAGCTGTGTGGTGCCGTTGACACGCTGGAAGGGAGGGATGCTATCCAGAGGGACCTTGACAGGCTGGAGAGGTGGGCCCGTACCAACCTCATGAAGTTTAACCAGGCCAAATGCAAGGTCCTACATCTGGGTCGTGGCAATCCCAGGCTAAATACAGACTGGGTGGTGATTGGATCGAG
This sequence comes from Tauraco erythrolophus, assembly GCF_009769465.1. Lineage (NCBI taxonomy): Eukaryota > Metazoa > Chordata > Aves > Musophagiformes > Musophagidae > Tauraco > Tauraco erythrolophus. The sequence continues at coordinate 44,944,228 of NC_141465.1, read as the reverse complement.
AGCAGCCCTGAGGAGAAGGACTTGGGAGTACTGGTGGACGAGAAGCTCAATATGAGCCGGCAATGTGCTCTTGCGGCCCAGAAGGCCAACCGCGTCCTGGGCTGCCTCAAGAGGAGTGTGGCCAGCAGGTCGAGGGAGGTGATTCTCCCCCTCTACTCTGCCCTTGTGAGACCTCACTTGGAGTACTGCGTCCAGTTCTGGAGCCCCAACATAAGAAGGACATGGACCAGTTGGAGAGGGTCCAGAGGAGGGCCACGAAGATGATAAGAGGGCTGGAGCACCTTTCCTATGAGGACAGGCTGAAAGAGTTGGGGCTGTTCAGCCTGGAGAAGAGGAGGCTCCGGGGTGACCTTATAGCGGTCTTCCAGTACCTCAAGGGGGCCTACAGGAAAGATGGGGAGAGGCTGTTCAGGAGGGCCAGTTATGATAGGACAAGGGGGTAATGGTTTTAAAATAGAGGGAGGTAGGTTCAGGTTGGATATTAGGAAAAAGTTTTTTACTATGAGAGTGGTAGAACACTGGAACAGGTTGCCCAGAGAGGTGGTGGATGCTCCATCCCTGGAGACGTTCAAGGCCAGGTTGGACAAGGCCCTGAGCAACCTGATCTAGTTGGAGATATCCCTGTTCCTTGCAGGGGGGTTGGACTAGATGACCTTTGAAGGTCCCTTCCAGCCCTAACCATTCTATGATTCTATGATTCTATGATTCTATGAAGTTATCACTCAAATTTGCTGCTACTTCTTAGTTACTGATTCTGATGGATGAGCTGTCCAGTCAATTATTGATAGAATTCTTCACTGAATTTTTTAGTGTTCATAAAAATGAAAGCAAACTTTGTTTCCATGAAATCCAATAGAAGAAATACAGCAAGTAGAATGGATTTCTTTAAGAGATCAACAGAAAGGAAAATCTGCAGAATACATCGAAGTAGATAATGATTGTAAACTCTGAAATCAGTTCCACAGGCCTCTTCTATCTCAAGTTAATTGGAATCAGACTGAGCTTGAACCTGATTTAAATGAGTGCAAGAATGAACAGAGATGAAATCAAGTTGCTGTCCAACTATATAATCTGTTTATTTACTACTAAATAACAGACAATAACAAGATCTAAAATCTTAAAATATGTCTATAAGCAATTCCCTGTCATTTTGAACAGGAGTCAAACCATTTTCATGTTTGTTTTGTTGTTTGAGGTAGGGAGGGAACCAAAATATCCGTAAGAGGATTTGTGGTAATTTGACATAATTTACCACTCTATCAGTACTATTGCAATACAGTAGTCATCCACACAAGATTGTCGTGTTTCTAAATAATTTATATGTTCATATGGATTATTAGTAGCTTCTTACATTATGAATATATAATATAGCAAAGCCATTTTTCCTTACAGTAAAAATTTGCTCATTTACCTGTACTGTTTATTTTATTATCATATAGCATGGAAAAAAAACCATAATCTTTTGTATAGTGTTATACATGCTGTCCCAGACAGTTCTTTGTTAAAATTTAGATATGACAAAATTTTGTCAGGGCATACAGTCATTATATCACACATTTTGAGCAGTTCTTACTAAAAATAGTTTGAATTACTATGGTCATTTTCACATGGAGTTACAGGTCCACTCTATGTGAAGGAGATCAAGGAGTGGAGTTCATGACAGTAAGTAATAGCTCTTGTATCTGTCTGGAACTTATGATTAATCTAAAAAAGTAGAAAATAATTACCGTATTTTTGTCTTTATGCTTCTCCTAACATAACCACACTTTAAAGTAAATCTCCTCATCCAGAGGCAGAGGAGGAATCAGGAGGAAGAGTGCTATTGGAAAAGAGAAAACAAAGTAATGGGTGTTAGGACTTGGGAAAATCTGAAGTCAGCATCTACTTGCCTTATACATACAATATGTTACCCTCAGTTTGGTCAAATTATATGTGCTTTGCAGGAACTGACTTCTTGGATGTGAAAATACAGTAGAGATAGGAATTCAGGAATTACAGCTCCACATGCTAAGTCATAGGATCTTGTTCCAATCACAAATTTTCAAGCATTACTATTTATAACACCAATGGTAAAAATATCCTGCAAAATCTTCTAGGAGCATGAAGAGCATGAGCAACCACTGATTCATGTTGAAGAACACTGCCTACTGTAGTATGAACAGTTTGTTTTTTTTTGTTTTTTTGTTGTTGTTGCTTTGTTTTAATTTAAATTTGTGTGTAAGTGTGCGGGTGGAAATGGCCCCTGTAAGTAGCTGTGAAACTGGTCAGACTGCCTCTGGCCAGGTCAGACCCCCCATCCCCTCAGGCCGGGGCCAAGCCATCAGCGCCTCTTCGAATGCCCTATTTAAGACGGGGACAAAGGAGCCTGAACTGAGGCTGGACCTGCACTGCAGAGAGAGCAGGCGAGGGCTGCCCTGCGGCCCCTCAGGAGGGCGGCTGCCCCGCTGGCTGCCACTACCAAGGTTCATTGAGCCCGCACAGCGCAGCAGAGAGAGGACCAAGATCGGAGAGAAACGCCACACAGACACCGGGTCAGTGAAGAAGAAGCAGGAGGAGGTGTTGGAGCTGGGATTCCCCTGCAGCCCGTGGTGGGATGAAGCAGCCCCACTGCAGCTGTGACAGACTCGGTGGGGCACAGACCCACCCACAGCCCACGGAGAACCCCACGCTGGAGCAGAGATGCCCGAGCCTGAAGGAGGTCATAGAGAACTGTTTCTGTATGGCTGCTAGAGGCTGACGAGGAGCAGAGATGCATCCAAAGCCCGTGGAGAACCCCATGCCAGAGTGAGTGGCAGCTCCCTAAGAAGCTGTGACTCTGTGGGGAAGAAGTCTACGCTGAAGCAATCTGATGGGTAAGGATTGCATTCCTCTGGAAGGACTCACATTGGAGAAGTCTGTGGACTGTCCAGTGAGGAGGGGATCCTCTGGAGCAGGGGAAAAGAGTGTGAGGAGTCCTCGTCCTTTACGAAAGGAGCAGCAGAAACAATGTGTGATGAACAGACCTACAACACCCATTCCCTGTCCCTCCGTGTTGCTGGGAAAGGAGGTAGAGCCAGGAAGAAGGGAGGCGTGAGGGAATGTGTTTTTTTGAGATTTGGCTTTGTTTCTTGTTATCGTCTCTGAATGAGCCATTAACGAATTAAAATAATTTGTTCCAAACTGAGTCCATTTGCCCAGGACCCTGGTTGGTGGGTGATACTCCCTGTTCTTATCTCGACCCTCAGGCCTTCTGTTACACTATTCTCCTCTGAACCTCACTGAGGAGGAGGAGGAGGAGTGAGCCAGTGACCATGTGGTAGCTTAGCTGCCGGCTGGGCTAAACAACGACGGTAAGTTAAAGCCATTCCAATGCATTACACATTTTTACATTGACATGAACACATACTGGCACGCAGCATACATAGACATATGAAGTGATGTTTATGTGCTTACTTTAAATAATAGTTAAAGACAATGAGGGTTACATTCATGTTTTGCACAAGAATATTTATCCAGTACCTATGCATAGATACAGACAATATCCATAAACCAACAGATGAGCCTAAGGAATGCCAACATTTTCAAACATTAATCAGAAGACCTATATTTTAGAGGATACACTTGGCCAAAGCATGGATTCAACTTTTCAGATCCATTTTACATCTGGAGTCAGTGAGATTTGTGAGAACTTAAATGACTAAAAATGAAGTCAAGTATTTTTAAAAAAATTTGCTTCAAATTATTAAAAATTTTACATATCTGTGCATGACATGTTTGGATGGAAACTGAACTTTGTACAGGGTTTACAGCACAACCAGAAGGATCTAAATTGACAGAGGAAATGTTACTCAGAAAAACTCATAATAAAGTGAAGGATTGAAATGGGAAATGTTAAATTTTGCTTTGAATTCTTGAACTGATGAAGGAAGACTAAAACCAAACTTATGCATATGTGGAGAAATGATCTGGTCACTGCACTTCTGTATGAAGTTTATCCGCTGTATCCTTTCAATTTGAGAAGAAAATCTATGCAAGTCCTGTACATCCAGTGCTTTGTTTGCTAAGTCGGTCACAACAATTTTAGACACTCCAGAAACACTGAGTTTTTGACTACTTGTAGTCTTTCTCTCACTAACTTGTGGGGCTTTTTTCGATATATTCTGTGAGTTTTTCTTCATTTCTGTGAGTTTTTCTACTCTAAAGTTTCTCTGTGACGAAACATGAATTTTCATGTGTATTTTATGTGTCTTTTCAGGATGACCCTTCTTTGATTGAAAAATATTATTATAATTCCCCATCTGTTTAATCAGGTTGATGGTCATCTTTCTGTTAAACATGATCAGTTTGGGACAAATGCCTGCCTAGCCAGTTCATGTATTTGTTGTCCACAGATAAACTATTTGCACTCATTTGGTCACATTGGGACATTTGCCCAGGGCACGTGGGGCAGGCACCTCACTCAGGGTCAGCAGAATAATTCCCAGGTCGAAGCTCTACATGAGAAATTTAAGACCTTATTTTAAAAGTTTATTAAGTGATATAGCCGCCTGGTATCATATTACTTAAGAGGGAGAACTTCAGGGATCTTGGGCCAAGTGCAATCTGGCGATCAATTATGGCCAGAGAAGGTGAAGGAACTGGGAGTTTTTCATAGGCATGAAAGCAGCAAGGGAAGTCTTTCATCCTCCAGTGCCATGAATATGTGTAGCTCCAAGAAAAACATCTCTCTGCTGCAGAGTTCACACACTGTGTCCTGGGAACCATTGTTTCTCTGTCTTTTTACTGTATCCACTTCTGAGAGTTAAAAATAAAAGGAAGAAGGGAATGTAGCCACCTAAACAGATCATACACCTTCTTGGTACTGGATGATTAGTCAAGCCAAGAGACCTACCCAATGAATTTTAGCATCCAGCATTTTCCCTCCACTCTCTCAGTGACAGAATCAGTTAATCTGGAGGAATAAGCCCACTTTCAGTGAGAAACGCCTTAGTATTTTCCTGCGTCATGTTAACCAAATCTTAAGGAAATTAGTGTTTCCCTCATGCCAAGACGAAGATCACAGACCAAAAGACTTTCACTTCGCATTCCAAGTATTATTTGGGTATAAAACACTATACTAATATTTAATTTTCATTTTTAGAGATGTTTTTAAAAGAAAAAAATCATAACTACTTGCAAAATGAAATTGGCAATGACAGTATATGAAAATATAGTTGTGGCAAATTTATTGTTCTCAGAAGAGCTGGAGGTCACTGAGGTTTTCAGGACTGCGAATAATCCTGATGGGATAAATTCAATAAACCCAATATATCATAGAAGTACATAAAATAAAAATTTGAACTTAAAGTTTATCTATGGATTTCTTTATCTCGTTCTTTTACATCTCTCTGTCTATCTATCTATAGGTCTATCAATCAATCCATCAACTAATCCTAGAATGTAAATTTATATAAAGAAATAGAGGAATTCAGATGAGGCTACGTAAAGCTCAGAAAAGATTCATTTTCATCTTTGTCTGCCAGCAACTGTGATTAAAACTCTTTCTAAAGCATGAAGCCTCTAGTTGCTTCTAATCTATTAATTTTTTTCTGCTGTTCTTTTTTGTTACCCTTTTTGCTATATGAATGAAAACATTTTAAACAAGTATGTTTGTATTAGTAAGTGTTGCTTACTTTGCTTTAATATTGCAGAAATAAAGTGTCTGTTAGTACTGATATATTTTTGGTCCTGAGAAAAAGAAATTACTATTAATTGGTATTATTCCATCAATTGGAGAGAAAAATACAAAAATGAAAGGTTTATTGTTGTGAGGGTTTTTTTCCCTAAATTGAACTATGTTGTAATCATATGGTATTCTGAAGAATCTGATTCCCTTTAGCTGATATTTTCAATGAACAGCAATCACAAATTGTCTGTGGGTATTCCGCCTGACAGTTGACTCTACATCTCATCATGTATGGGTTGAAGAAATACTGCAACAGTCTTCATTTTTAAACTTTTCATTAACTTGTCGCAAAAGATAAGGTAACATAAATGTCTCTCTCTAGTCAGAATTTCCCCTCTTCTTTTCTGAGCCTCTTCTAGATCACTCTAATTTTTCATTTTTCTCTATAGCTCTTTTCTTCTCTCACTTTTCAGTAAAATCTTACTGGTTCTTGTCCTCAGAGTCACTGTTTCTTAGTCCAGACATGCAAAAAGAAAAAAGAAAAAAAAAAAAGAGCAGATGCCACCTGCTTCCACAAACGAAGTTCTAGCTTACTTGAATAGTTAATTCTGTGGGCCAAGACCTCCTTTTTAACAAGGAATATCATTAGAAGTATGAGCATTATAAAAAACTGTGGTTTGCTAAAGCACGTCTGTGTTTCAAATCATCTAAATGAAACACATTTCCTGTTTCTGTGGATAAAGTGTATATGTGCATATATTTACATTAAAAACCTACCAGTCTGTTTCATTTGTCAGTATTAGGAGTATCAGTACATCTTATATTATTTATCCTATCACTAATAACTGAGTTCCACAACAGATGGAGAGGCAATCCTACATAAATGGCACTTTTACTGGGCAGAACTAGCAGGCTTTTCAGTAGATTGATGTATTAGGTGTATTGAAAGAGACATTTTAAGAAGTCACTTAAAATAGCCTATTCTCTGCAACTCTTATGCATAGAATAAACTAATGTCCTACTCCAAAGAAATAAGAAGAGATAGGATACATAAAAGACTCTACTGAGAAAAAAAGATTTGCAGAGAAAAGTAGAAGGTGTTCTTCTCGGCTATAATATTAGGAGTCTTCTATAGCTCTCAGGATAAGATTTTGATGTGAATAGGGACATCTGAGATCCTATTAGGAAAATAATTACTCCTCAGAACAGTATCTTTGTCCAGAGATTTAAGCTCTTAGTTATGGAAAAAGTATTCTTCAAGTAATGTTAGGGCTTTGGTTTTTATTTGTTTGATTTTTTTTCAGCTAACGATTACCAGGAGGTAACGTTTTTAACCTTGCTAAAAGGTTAAACCCTTACTAAAAGTAAGGTTTTAACCCTTACTAAAAGTAAGGGTATTACAAATAGCTCATTAAGAGAAAATAAACTAGGACAGATCACGAGTTAATTCAATTTCTACTAAATGTAAAGGTAATTTTATTCTATAAATAACTGTTTTAGTATTAAGAGATGAGCTGAAAAACTAAAGGAACAGAGGAAAAAGTTGCTTAAAAAGCCCAAAAAATGCACTGAGTCTCTTCAGCTCACAGCAAATGCCTGGAGCTAAATTTTCTAGTTTTGTATAATGGTATCATGTGAAGCCTTAACGACCCAGTCGCAAAATTTATATTTGTTTCTTACGTTATATAACTATACTATTTCATAGTGAGTTCCAAGAAACTTTCTAAGACATAATTGGAGCTTAATGCATAGAAGATTTTACATTATGGTAAATGTCAACTACTGAAGGCTTTGCCACCTCTTACTGTGGTTTCACCACAAAAGTTACTAGGAGGGAGTAATCCTTATGCTCAAGCACCTGAGAGATCCTTCTTTGAGGCATATCTGCTCAAGGTCAGAAAAAAATGCTCCAGTAAGTCTAACTTCATATTTATATTGAGACGAAACATAGCACATTTAAACATTTTTCACATCTTTGCTTTTATTCACCGTAAAATTAAAAATCCATGTGGGCTTGAATTTTTAAAACACAAAGGCTCAACTCCACATGAAGTAATCCATATGCTCACATCTTAGTACATATGACCAATTAATATTTGCCTTTGATATATGGAAGCCTATATCTGAGTTAGAGTGTTTCCTAATGTAATCTTTTTCTTTTTAAATTTTTTTGCAAATTATTTACAATTATTCTCTGGAAGTACCAGAGAAAGATTCAGAAATAGGGAGGAAGATTTAATAAGGGACATTGGACTTCACTAAGACTGTATCTTTCACAATTGCTGGCAAAGATAAGAGTGAGGTACTACAGGCACTACAGGCACTGATACTGAACGATTTATAAGCAGATTTCCTTTCTTCCTTCCGCTTGTCTCCTCCAGACCTAAACACGCTGCCTCGGTAAGCAGCATGCAGGCTATGAAGGACATGGCAGGTAGCATAAATTACAGCACCTGTGAACATTTTCCTCATCCCAGCTAATGGTACATGCCTTGCCTGTAGTTCAACTCTGTGTCATGGACTTAGGAGCATACATGTGCTCATGCTCCACTGCCACTGCCCTCCCTGTGGGCCTGAGAACACAGGCTGAAAGGTACTGGAGGAGGGACAGAGCTCAGCGAGCACAGAGCCTCGGAGGATAAATCCAGAACAAGAACAGCCATCAGTGTTTCCTTTTGCAACCGTATGAGACTGTGAAAGGAAGATAAACCAAGACAGCATTTTTCATTCTCTATCCAATTCAGATTTAACATGCGTTTATTTCAAAACCTAATTTTCACCCTAAAACACCTACTTTTGTTTTTCAAAACTCATATGATAGGGGTAAGGAATGTGTATCTGAAGAAAACCTCTGACAATAACCACTTCAGCAATCCTGAGCTGCCCAGAAATCCTGCCAATGGTATGCAGAGCAGTAGACCTGGATAGCCAGCTGGCATCACCAGCGCACCTTTTATATGGAATTGCATTTCCCGCAAAAATCTTTTTGATGATTTATGCATTCTCCTTTTAATGCATTAAATGGTTTGGGAAATGAACCATGTGACTAGCAGGAATAGAAATTCCCTTTAAATCCTTGCAAACAGAAAACAGAAGGCACAGAAGGTGAAGAAGAAGGCGACTTTCTATGCTTCACTGCCTCACACCTGGCTATGAGAGGAATCAAACAGATGAGCGGTTAAAAAAAAAAAAAAAAGGATACAACTGGGACTTTGGAATCTCTGGTAAGTCTGTAGTGATTAGGGATGAATATCTTGTTAAATGAAAGGACCAATTCCCCAAAATTGTAAAAGTTAAAATACCTAATTTTCTCAGAGCTTCTTCTGCTTCTCTGTAACCACGCCATTCTTTTTGTATCTCATAAATCAAGGTATTTAGTCTTTATCATGTGTACATAATGTTGGATATCCATTATATTTTTTAAAATAAAGATAACACATAATCTATTTGTCTGCTTACTTAATGATCTTTGTACTTTAATAATGCACTAGATTTTTGTTCTTTCAGGCTGCTTTGAAAATTTATCATGATTATGAGCAATAGTCACTAACATGCAGAACTATTAGATTTTCAATTTTTGCTTTCCTTTCCATTCATACTCTACCTGATTAATTCTCCTTCTCATCTAACTTCTTCACTCATTTTTGCTGTTTTCTTTCTATTACCTTCTGTGGGTCCACATTTTTCCTGTCTGCCCCCATGCCTCCTGGCATATATGAGCCAGCAATGTGTGCTGGCAGCCCAGAAAGCCAACCGTATCCTGGGCTGCATCCAAAGAAGCGCGGTGAGCAGGTCGAGGGAAGTGATTCTGCCCCTCTACTCTGCTTTCTCGTGAGACCCCACCTGGAACACTGCATTCAGCTCTGGAGTCCCCAACACAAGAAGGACATGGAGCTGTTGGAGCAGAGCCAGAGGAGGGCCACGAAGATGATCAGACAGATGGAGCACCTCTCCTATGAAGACAGACTGAGAGAGTTGAGGTTGTTCAGCCTGGAGAAGTCTCTGGGGAGATCTTATAGCAGCCTTCCAGCACTTAAAGGGGCCTACAGGAAAGATGGAGAGGGTATATGGTGATAAGACAGGGGGCAATGGCTTTAAATGGAAAGAGAATAGATTTTGATTAGATATAAGGAAGAAATTTTTTACATTGAGGGTGGTGAGACACTGGAACAGGTTGCCCAGAGCAGTTGTGGATGCCCCATTCCTGGAAGTGTTTAAGGCCAGGTTGGATGAGGCTTTGAGAACCTGGTGTAGTGGAGGGTGTCCCTGCCCATGGCAGGGGGGTTGGAACTAGATGATCTTTGAGGTCCCTTCCAACATTAACCATTCTATGATTCTATGATTTTAGCATTTTGATTTTGCCAAAACACAGGTTTCATTTTCAGTTTGGTAAATAATATGTTCTAACGTATGTATTAACTGTTTTCAAGGCTTAACAATACCCCAATTGTTCTAGGTCTGGCTGCATGACTGTATCTTAAAGGTGATGAGGTTTGTTTAGTTAATACATGACACCTCAATAAAGGTTGAGTTCACTTGGAAATGAATTCTTCAGACAACAAGAAGGGATGCTATCTTCCTCCGTACTTTTCTCCTCTTGTAGGTAAAAGCTCAGGAAGAAAATAACAGAAAAGTATTAGCAAACACACACTATGATATGTCATAAGGATACAAACTAAAACTCCTCTGTCTGAAATATACTTTGCCACTCATATGAGCTTGGAAATGCTAGTACAAACATTTTTGCCATTTAGCCAGTGAATCTGGAAGAAAGATGTCCCTAAGGGATCAGAAACCAAGTAAACAGGCTCTGAAAGAATGTAATCACAATCAACAGCATCTAAAAAACAGTGATCTTGGAGAAGGGAAAGTTTACGCATTTCCTCCACTGGTTTATTTGAAGAGCTGCTTTGTAAAATGAGGTTCATACTGTGATGGCAGATGCTCCAGCATTCTCCATAGCAGACTGGAAAAGTTGTAATGACGATTGCCTACAAGAAAGCAGTGTCACTGAATAGCTGTGAAAAGACGTGCTCACCCCAAACACCCTTGGTCTCCTTGACTTGGAGCCTACTCGAAGAGGTCCAAAACTCTACCTCTTAGATATGGAGCTTGTGAAGTTGGAAGCAGTCTTCAAGACAACTGCTCATGTAACTCTGATCCTCATTACCTGTAGAACTTGTGGGTAAAACTGTCAAAGGTTTGGTAGTCAGGGAATGACACCTTGAAACAAAAATCTCTCAGAACAATATTCAACAGAAGATTGGAGTGTAGACAATATGCAATATGTCTACAATATGCAAAAAGGCAATATGCAGAGGTAACACAGATATCAGTGCAACTTACAATTAATTATTATTAATTAATTATATTAATTAACTATTTATTATAATTAATTAATTATTATTTAGGAATCGTGGATGCCCCATCCCTGAAAGTGTTCAAGGCCAGGTTAGATGAGGCTTTGGGCAACCTGGTGTAGTGGAGGATTTCTCTGCCCATGGCAGGGGGGTTGGAACTAGATGATCTTTGAGGTCCCTTCCAACCCTAACCATTCTATGATTCTATGAATTACTTGAGTTCTGAAATGTTAGACTAAGCACTGTTTACTTTTCTGTAATGGATATGGAATCAGATTAAAACAATTTAATATGTTACTTGCAACAAGAGTATTTGAGGAAATTATCCTAACAGCAAGTTCTCCTGTGACATGTAAGTGTTCTGGCATTCCTCATAGCAGAAAAATTATTTCCAGCATTGCCATAGGCCTTCCTCTAAGCTTTCAGTTCCTCCATTTGTTCCATGGGGATATAGATATTTCTCTCCTTTGAAAAGCATTTCAGTATATTTCGTTCTTCTTAATCCCTTAGCTTCCCTTTTGAACTTTAATATACTTTTATTCCAAACAAACATTACTACCAAAATTTTGTCATTGTCCTGATACACATTATTTCAGCAGTTCCTCTACTTTTGGGAGCCTGAGATAAGTGACACAAAAGAGCCAAAGGTAGCCAAAGGTCACCAGTGTGGACGCAGCCAGCATGCTGTAGAAGGGCGTAGCCTTTAGCAAATAGATGAAAGTCAACAGAGGCCACCTGGCTTCAGGGCCAGGACTGCTCCCTGACCTTCCTTCTTTAACAGTACAGATATAATGATGCATGGCTCAGACTGTTATGTTACCTGCACACTGCGGCATACTCAGTATTAATCTCTATAATCATGACTCCTTTGGGGATTTTTTTATTACCTGTTGTACTGAAAAAATAAAGTTTTTGATTAATCTGAAAAAAACCCGTCTGTTGTTTTTTTTACTCTATTTCACTTGGTCACTCATGAAATTTTTTAAAAAATAATAAAAAGGATTAAAGACAAATCACAAGGTTTTTTATATGTTTGTAAAAGGTGGAGCTCAGGCCCTCAATCCATTTTGATCAGAGTTTTGGAAATGAAAGTGTGCTTTAACTACAACAAATACTACAGTCTTATGGCCACTCATTTTCTGTTAAAACATTTTTGACTGAGATTATTCAGCCTCTGATTTCACAAGTTCATCAACAATCTACCCTCCTCTCCATTTTTTTATAATAAACTATTCCCTGAAAATAACTTGCTCATCCCTATCACAGTAGTTAGTCAGCAGTCACACAAGTTACATATCAGCAAATCAGTGTGAATGTAAGTAGCATAATTTGTGTGTTGAGAGGATGAAACAAATCAATTTCCCTCCTCTATGTGCAATTCACAGCATCACTTTGAATGCTTTTAAATAAATATCATGATGCAAAAACAACCAATAAACCCACTTCCAACTAAGTGACTGTCAATGGAAGACAAAGTAGGAAACATTTCTGTGGCTTTTGTTTTGCAACTTTGTCCCAGTTTTGGAAATGCTCATCTGGAAACTAGACATGTTTACTTTTCTAGAAACACGGAAATATAGTCTAAGAATTTGGCCCATTTTTTAATTTTCTTAGGAATTATATTGCATATTTAAAAGGTTTAATCTCACTCAACTTTTTCTACCCAGATATCAGAAATAAAACTTAATTGCAATATTTATGTTGTCTCTAGAGTCAGGGGAACCAGACAATAATTGTGTCCAGCTGATAATGAGACACATACTGACAGCGAACACTAACCCTCCTGGCCATTTGACACCCGTCGCATGCTCTGGATATGGCATGAGAAAATAGTACTGTTTGAAAGCACAAGAGTCTGTAAAAAGATGGGAATTTAACCATACCTGTAATGAACTGCCTTCTGAAAAACACCTGGGTTTTTCCTCACAGAGGGCTGGTAGGTTTCGTTCAGCAGAGACTCTGGTGGGGAGCAAAGGTACAAGTACTCTCTAGATTCCAGTAGATACCAGAATCAACTCAAAATTTGTTTTGAGATATAACAGCAAGCATGTACAAACACCTCTCCCTCCAGTAACTCTAGAAATACCTCGGAGATTACGTCAGATTATATGTGTGTTTAAGGTGATAAAGTGCCATGGAATAGCCTCACCCCAAACATTTGGTAATAATATGGATGGTTTCACATGTTGTGCCAGTATTACTATGGGAGTTGGAAAAAAATAAAGAGAAGGAATGTTCTATTGGCAATGGCAGTAAAGTACATAAATTAAACTTAAAAATTCTTTTATGTTTAACTCTAAAAATATAGTGTAAATGGTACAGGTTAGAATCAAAATACATTTTCCTGAGGATGGAACATCAGTGAAATATCAATATAGGGCAATTCATATTATTGCAGTGTAGAACTCTATTCACTTCAGTGTTTTGCTTTTGAGTAATTGTCATATCCAAAATGGCACCTTGTCCTTATTGTTATTGGTCTCTGCACATTGTATATACTGAGGTTGTTAGTTCAGTGCAAGAGAGCAAAGAATATCACATGCTTCCTACTGTAAATATTGTACATAACTTACTTCTCTTCTCTTCTCTGGAGACTTTGCCTCTGTTCAAACACCCATCGAGCTGCACTGCTTGGTCTGTAATTTCTGTACAGCGATTTAATCAAATACACTTTCAATTATACAACAGTGATCCTATCTCTTAAAATACCATTTGAGCCTGGAAACTCATCAGTCTATTGTCTATCAGATTATTGTCTTTACCCAGCATACACTGAGAACCAAAACTGAGAAATTCTATGAACTTCCAAAGTTTACTGGGTTTTTTTTGGGGCGTAGAGGGTTGAGGTGATTCAAAATCTCCTTTAAAAGAATTTAATGATATATATTCAGAGTCTTTTATTTTCTGACAGTATAAAAATAGTATTTCAATAAAACCAGTTCTTTCATATTGTCTACTGCAAACATTCATTTTACGCATATGTCTATATTGTTTTGTAATTCTCAGCATGGCTCTATAGGCTTTACTTTACTTGAATTAATAACTATCAAACAATACATTACATATATCCATTTTTTCCAAAATTCTGGTATTGGCAAGATGATTAAAATTTTATTAGATAAAACAGCTAGATGTAGTTTACTTTCTAGCTTTTTTCTGACTATGTAATCTAGGCTACTGATTGGTAGGAGAATGAGACTAGGCAAAACATTAAACAATTCATTAACTTTGATTTATTAATAAGCATTCATTGAAGAGACTTCTCTCCATTCAGAATTCGAATAGTGAGTTCCTGTAAGATTAAAAGGCTTTTAAGGAGAAGAATTAAATTAAATAGGAATCGCTTGGACAGATTCACTTGACTTGATAGATTTTTAAGATAACACTATTTTAGAAATGTTCTTTATTTTTTATAATGGTAGTCTTCGATTATTTAAAAGAGATTTTGTAATTTTGATGTTTCATTCCTGATGGGCTCCTGCATTTGGTTTTCCTGTGGAACACAATGTGACATGTATTTAAGTCAACCCTATTTTGCATTCTTTCACCTGCTTGTTCTTCTGGGCTCAGGGGGAGGTTTGCTGTGGGTAGACTGTAGTAACACTCATGAGCACTCTTACGCTATATCATTTAAGTTGCCATCTGTTTAAGGAAAAACTTTTATGTACATGTTTTCTTTTTTATTTTTAAGAAAAGAAAATCTACATGATGTAATGAATTAAAAAATGACAGTCAGACAACACTGGAATTACAGACGTACTGACACTCATCTATTTAAATACTCAGCAAATTTGGACATTCTTCTATTTATGGTTTCCTGTGAATAAGGTACGATCCTTAACCATAACATCACAGAATCACAGCATGGTTTGAGTTGGAAGGGACCTTTAAAACCATCTAGTCAAATCCCCTGCCATACCAGAGACTTCTTTCACTACATCAGTTTGCTCAAAGCCCTGTCCAATCTGACCTTGAACACTTCCAATGATGAGCATCCACAGCTTCTCTGGACTGCCCATTCCATTATTTCACCACCCTCATCATAAAAAGATCTTCCTACCCTCTTTCAGTTTAAAACCATTGTCCCTTGTCCTGATTGTCACTACGGGCCCTGTTAAAAAGGTCTTGAAGAGCTATCTCTGAAGAATAGGCATGAGCAGGTTGAAAGCTTATAGGCAAGAATTAGAAACTGAAGCAACAAAAGGATCCTTGTGGTTGGTGTCTACTACAGGCTGCCTGATCAAGAGGAGCCTATTGATGAAGCCTTCAGCCTCCAGCTACAGGAGGCATCACACTCACAAGCTCTCATCCTGTTGGGGGACTTCAACCATGCCAACATCTGCGGGAAAAGTGGTGTGGAGACCTGCAGGGAATCCAGGATACTCCTGGAGTGCATTGAGAATAGCTTCTTAAGCCAGGTAATAGACAGCCCTACCAGAGGGAATGCAATACTGGACCTGATGGTCACCAACACAAGTGCCCCAATCGGTGACATCAAGACAGGAGGCAGTCTGGGCTGCAGTGATCATACACTGGTGGAGTTTTCAGTCCTGAGGGATATGTGTCTCATTCCCGGGGTAGGGGAGGGTGAGTGAGCAGTTGTGTGGAGTTTAATTGTCAGAGCAGCCTAAACCATGACAATATGGGTCAGGTAAAGAGTAAAGTCAGGACTCTGATATTTAGGAAAGCAATCTTCCAGCTGTTCAAGTAGTTAGTCAATAGGAGCTCGTGGGAAACCGCCCTCAGGGACAAGGAAGCAGAACAGAGTTGGCTGATCTCTGGGGACACTTTTCATGAAGGACAGAGCTCTTGATCACCAGGTGTAAGAAATCAGGAAAGGAAGATAAAAGACCAGCATGGATGGTCAAGACTTGCTGGTCAAAGGGCAAGAAGGAAATGTGCAGGCAGTGGAAGCAGGAACAGGTATCCTGGAAAGAGTATAGGAACGCTGTCCAGTTGTGTAGGGATGGGGTCAGGAAGGTCAAGGAACAGCTGGAGTTGAAGTTGAAGAGGGATGCAAAGAAAGGATGCCATCCAGAGGGACCTAGACAAGCTTGAGAAGTGGGCTGGTGCAAACCTCATGAAGTTCAACAAGGCCAAATGTACAGTCCTGCACATGGGTTGGAGCAATGTTCAGCATCGATACAGGTAGAGGGATGAAGAAATTGAGAACAGCCCTGAGGAGAAGGACTTGGGGATATTGGTGTATGAAAAGCTGGACATGAGCTAACAATATGCGCTTGCAGCCCAGAAGACCAATTGTATCCTGGGCTGTATCAAAAAAAGCCTGGCCAGCAGGTCAAGGGAGGTGATTCTGCCCCTCTACTCCACTTTGGTGAGTCCTCACCAAAGGTACCAATGAGTACTGCATTCAGTTCTGGGGCCCCCAACACAAGAAGGACATGGACCTATTGGTCCAATTAGAAATAGATTAAAGGTCTTCATAAAGCTATCACAATGATGACTCTTGGGTATGTTTTTAAGTCTTCAGTGCTGAGATAAATTGACAGCAGCAGATACAGAGATATAATAAGTGATACTCTTCCTGTAGTAAGTGATAACTTCTGCAGCCGCTATTTTTGATTTGCATCCGCTATAGCTCTGATCTAATCTCTCTTACGAGTATATATATCAATGATCCGTAGGCATTTTCCTCCTGAGTCATTTTTCTTAAACGTCTGTGCTGGTGGTATCACAGGCTATCTCCATGGAAACAATTGTGGTACTACAAACAGTGGGTTGTGACATCACTAAGTGATTCAACCAGGGGGAGGAAAGTTTGTAAATAGAAAACAAACTTCTGTAAAACAGTTTAGGAAATTATAGTGAGAAATGCATAATATTGCCTATGTAGTGGGTCTATGTGATAGTGTTCAAGGGCTTTTTCTCTGTCAAGAAAGTTAATTTTTGTTTTAAAAGTTTGCTGGAATATGATGGCAGCTCTTTAAATTAAATCACTGTCAATCTCTTTCAGTTGACAGTGTAGGCATACTTAAATAGCTTTATAGCTACAGTACCATATGTTGCAGTTAGTATGAAAATGCAAATTTCTCAATAGAAAAAATTCTCTCTCTTAGGGTGAACAGAAATAGGGACTTCATTCCTGATATTGTTGTCTTTATTGAAGCAACTTCTGATATAATTAGATTATATGAAGCCTATAAATACATTCCCTTCTCAAGTTGCATTTTCTGATGGAGATTTGCTGTTAGGAATAAATGTTTCAGGTTTTTTTCATTTGTACCTTTGCCATATAGCTTTACTTTTTGTTGTCATTCAATGGTTTATTCATCCCCCAACTTAGAAAAATAATTACATCACTACAAATAAATTATTTTTCTCATACTCTTCTGAATATCAGCAGACTCTTCTATGACCATTGCATGCATACTCTCACTCTTCACCTAATTAACTAGAGCTTTCTTTAGAAATTACGATTTTACCCTGTGGGCTTTTAGAATTAGAAGTGTAGCAAAAATGCTTAGCACCTCAATAATCATGTCATACATTTATTAGTCTTACACACAGTAAGTCTTTTATCTGTTTTTACTTGATATACGAAATGCCTATCAGTTCCATTTGAAAGAGTAGCTTGTACTTTCAGTACTAAACAATGTAAAACTTTCTTGTATTTAGTTATTTACCCAAAGTATAATCTAATCAAGGTTTGGCAATAAGCTGATTAAACCTATTTAGAATTCTACTCCAAATTTGTTCATCTGGATGTCCAGGGTTACTCATGAATGCTTTTTAATCAGTATCAGTTGCCAGAGCACCCAAAACAGCCCAGAAGAGAATTATTGGATTGCCTTTTGCTTACAGCTGCATCGTCCAGCCTATTACAGGAAGCTGGTAAAAGATGTGTTACTATATAACTGATGGAAATATTGACGAGTTCCTGAATCCCTTATGTTTGTCATTTATATCTCTAGAAAGGATGTTAGAACTGCCACAGAATAAGCAATAATTTTATTTTCACAATTTTTTCTTTGCAGATGTTCATTGTGGCATTGTCTTTTCTGTACGTGACAATTTAAAGAGCAGAATCCTGAAGAACTGTGAAGTCAATATAAGTTGCATCAGAGTGCCAGTAAGTACCTACTGCAAAGTGCTTGAAGGCAGTAGGATGTAGCCTGAAAATGAGTATGTTCTGAAAAAAACATCTCAAGTGAAATATTCTTGTAGATATAACCCACCAATATTTGTTTAAGCTGCGCAGAAGGTATTTTTCCATCAGGTGGGTAATGCCCTTTAGGGATTATTAGAATACTGGGAATATTGCTGTGGGACATCATTATGGTGGTGGTGGCGAGGAGAGTTTTTCCTGAGAGAATAAACATGTGGTGACAAGAATCACCTCTACAATAAACACAAACTTATGAGAAGTCGCAGGTCACATTAAAAACGGACAAACATATATTGAACATTGTATGGGGAGCTGTGCAGAAGATTTTGCATTCATGGAGTTAGTGATCGTGAACAAGTCATGTCTGCTCTGCTAGGCCAGATCACTGTTACTCCTCCTGCATGGCCCTGCCTTTATTTATAAATGTGGGAAGGAGCTCTCAGGTGAACATCCTTTATGAACAGAGTTGCTTTCTTGTAAGAAAATTGTATAGTAGCTCGAATAACCAAGAAAGGAGGAGCTTCCTTCCACAGGCCATATCTGCGAAGTGTGCCATGGAAAAATCCACCTGAGCCTTGTCCAATGCTGCACAAATGTGGGGTTCCCAGTGTCTGAAGGGGCATAAGAATTACTGGTTATCCTCATAACTCTTATTCTGTCTTATTAAAACAGCTATCTTACTGAGGCATTTGCTGTTGGATTTTTCTTACTGGCATCCAGAAACAGCCCTGCACCCTTTCTCCCTCTTTCTCAATAGCTCCTCCCCGCAGTGCAAAACAAACATATACATATATGCAAGAGCTTCCATTAAAAGTATTTTGTACATAATAAACTAGTAAAAGGCTTTCTTTATTCCCTTGTGCTCTGTATGATAAAAGTAAGAAACATATGATAAGGTTGTGCACTCTGAGTGCACAGCAGATTTCCTGAACATCCTTATATGAACTCTATTAAGTCAAGCCAATTTGGTGAGCTTCGGGACAAAGGGAAATTCTCCTTCCTGATCCACAAATGGAAATTCTCCTTCCTGATCCACAAGAGTTAACTTTATCTCGGACTTCAAGGTTCATCCGGACCCAGTGTGACATAGCTGGTTTGCTGTGCGTCCCAGGTCCAGCCAGCAGTGGTGCATATATCTGGTAGGCATCCATCCACTCACGTGCCTATCCGCATACGGTGCAAACATGACCCTTTTGTGCTCCTTCCTTTCCACTTCCCATTTTTGTTCTTCCTCTGTCCACTTTGATCCTTCCCTTTCTCTCCTCCCAAATAAAAAGTCCATCCCTAATTAAATAGTCATGGTTTTGCTGCATCCATACCCAAGTTGGTACTTCCAATATAGTTATCTAGGACATTCCAGCCTTACATGATACAAGTGGTACAGTGACCAAATCAACCTAGCCAGCCTGGCAGGTTATGGTTACTGCAGCCACACTGGCCTTGAGGGAATTCGCTCTCCAAGAGATCTCAAATTCTCTTAGTTACCTGTGGCATTTGGCTGTCTCTCACCTCACTCTCCCTTAATCATCTGTGAAACCCAGCTGTTTCTCAGAATGAGACCCATAGCAGCTTCTATAAAGGGGGCCTACAGGAAAACTGGAGAGGGACTTTTTACAAGGGTGTGTAGTGATAGGACAAGAGGCAATGGATTCAAACTGAAAGAGGGGAGATTTCAATCAGATATAAGGAAGAAATTTTTTACATTGAGGGTGGTGAGGCACTGGAACAGGTTGTCCAGAGACGTTGTGGATGCCCCATCCCTGGAGGTGTTCAAGGCCAGGTTAGATGAGGCTTTGGGCAACCTGGTGTAGTGGAGGATTTCTCTGCCCATGGCAGGGGGGTTGGAACTAGATGATCTTTAAGGTCCCTTCCAACCCAAACCATTCTATGATTCTATGATTCTCTCTCCCATGTCCAGCAATTTCTCCTGATCAATTCACTTAGCTAAACCTAAGGCCAGGGCTTAGTCATCTGCCTATGTACCTTAACAAACTGGATGTGGGCGCTGCAGTGCTCTGCTTAATTTTAACTCTCTGAGAAAGGGTTTTAGAAATTAATGAACTTACAGGTTTGCATCTCTTTATAATAGATTGTCTTTCTACCATTTCACATTCACAAAGTCAACTTTGCATTTTTCTGACATGCAATGCTCTATTCCATCAAATATATTTTCATGGAACAACTACAGTATTAACACACTGTTAAGCGAAAGTGCATAAAGTATTATTATAGATGCATATATAATTAATTTTCCACTGACATATATAATTAATTTTCCCCTGCCTTATAAATCAACTTTGATTAATGAATATTTATCTTCAAATCTTTAACTACTACAAATGATTGTATACATACGTGTATACACCAAGAATGGAGCAACACTCATTGGAAGCAAAAGATGTATGCCTGTATACCCTCCTGACAGTTGCTTTTTATGGCAAATTATTGTAGACTAGGAAAGTTATTTTCTGTTTGTGGTCAAGTCCAATAAGGCCTAAGACATTAAAAGTTCTGGGACGGGTTGAGGTAGAACTTTTAGACTGGGAGTGATCTTAAGAGTTTGAAATTTATTATTTTGTAGACATTGTTCTAGAAGTAAACACCAATTCCTTGCTTGTACAAGCGAACAACTGATCTACAGTGATTAAATCTTTACTTTTCCAGCAAAATAGGTGATACAGATGAAAAATGCAAACTGACCAACAAAAACAATAAATCAGACACTGCTCATGTATTAAACTCTGCAGCCTAGATAATTTAATCAACATTTTTTTCTGTATTTTATTACTGAAGCTGACCTCATGTTTCATGCCTTTCTGAGAATTTCTCTAGAGGATAAAAACATATTTGGAGTGCTACCAATGATGCTGAAATAAAGAACTATTATCTCACATCGACTTTTGATGACTAAAATGAACAAGATTTAAAGAATAAATAAAATAAATCTTTGGATTACTGGAAACAACTTTGGATTTTGCAAAATGGCAATAGTAAAATGGCAGCATCAGATGTAGGAAAGAGAGCCAAAACATCAAAGCGTGTTTTAAAGCATTTTCTTTTCAGAACAGAATATACTTGGTAGTCTTTGACTAACAGATGTTTGCTGAACTGACCAAAAGCCTCTAAACCTAGACATTCTCTAGGTTTTCTTTCCCATTGTTCTGCCATCTGTTGCATAAAAGTCTCGCACTTTTTTCCTGATTTCTAATTTATTTTCTCTTTTCTGCAAGGTGAACTGTTTTATTCTTGTCCTTCCCAGCTCAGATACGTTAAATAACTTATCATCCTCCTCCTTTTAATCACATTTTATGTGCTAGAAGATCATTATCACAACCTCTATCTCTTTTCCTTTTTTTCCCTAGCTACATTACATTCCTTTAACCTTTCAGAAGTGTCTTATTTTTTGAACGTTTTTGTTTGGATTGTTTCTCTTCTGTAGACTTCTATCAGTTGAGTTTATAAAAATATTGTGATCTAAAGTAGATGCAATATGCCACTAGAAGCCTTATTTGGGACAAATAGAAAAGAAAAAAATACACTTTCTGTGCTTTCTATGCTTCTCATTCAACACTCCTACTGGTTACACTAAAAATTAAGATTTGCCTTTTTGCATGATCTTGTCTTGTACACTCCTGTCTCGCATGCAGTTTGCAATCCATTTGAAGCCCAACTTCATCTTGATTTTTGATATCTGGTCAGATCTACTTTTCTATTTGTCATTTTAACTATAACATTCTACAGCCTAGTTCTTTGTATCAGTACTTACTAAATTTCATATTGTTGATATTGGACATTTTCTCTAATTAGTTAAGATGGTTTCAGATGTGAATGCTGCCCTTTAGTGTTTGGAATTAATTAAAAACAGCAAATGCAATATATGAATTTGCTATTCAGTCAATCTGATCACTAACAAAAATATGTATAGACTGACCTTTCAGTAAACCTTTCAAAATATAGTTTCTCCATCTTGATTGCAAACTACATGTAGATTGTCTTTGAATGTGATTTTTCATCTAATTACATAACTACTCTGGCAATTTCAGCCATTTCCCCCCTTTTTTATACCAGAAATTGCCTTATGTTACAATGTCATAGAATCATAGAATGGTTAAGATTGGAAGGGACCTCAAAGATCATCTAGTTCCAACCCCCCTGCCATGGGCAGGGAAACCCTCCACTACACCAGGTTGCCCAAAGCCTCGTCCAACCTGGCCTTGAACACTTCCAGGGATGGGGCAGCCACAGCTTCTCTGGGCAACCTGTTCCAGTGTCTCACCACCCTCTAAGTGAAAAATTTCTTCCTCGTATCTAATCTAAATCTGCCCTCTTTCAATTTAAAGCCATTGCCCCTTGTCCTATCACTACATGTCCTTGTAAAAGTCCCTCTCCAGCTTTCCTGTAGGCCCCCTTTAGGTACTGGAAGGCTGCGATAAGATCACCCTGCAGCCGTCTCTTCTCCAGGCAGAACGGGAAGGGTTGTTTTTTGTGGTCCTAAGAGAAAGACTGATGGCATGCAGGACCAGTGTATGGAGACAAATAATATGCTTGAAAAGGGAAAGTGGGAATACCTGGGGACACAGGTTTATTCTCAGGAATCCTGAGTACACAGGAAAGATGAACAAAGTGATAGAACCTCCTGTTTTGAACTGGGTCTTCACTGATACATAAAGTGCTTTGACTACTTCAGGTGATATTGCCCAGGTGACTTCAAGAAAATAAGCTCTCCTCTGGTACATCTGCATTTAATAAATCCTACATCAAGGAGACAAAGTCAAGTGAAGCATTTGGTGGGCCAGAGAGGAAGTTATTTAGTGTTTACATTACCAAAGAGCCTTTTTCAGTTGTTCTCTCCACCCTCAGTGTGAAATCGCAGGAGAAAAACAATCCTTACCCCTTTCTGACAGAAATAGTTTTCTGAGCATTGGACACAGCTGGTGTACAGACAAGTATTTTAGACATTGAAGTGATAAAGAAAGGAGAGCAGTGGTACCTGCACTGGCTCCCCGATTGCCTTCATAGAATGGCCTCTCTGCTCTATTTTTGCTGCCTTAAGGTCATGCTGGCCCTTTGACTCCTTCCTGTAAAATTGATTGCAATGTAAGTAACATTTTCTTGTCTTTCCTAGGAATTCATTGCCATGAACTAAGGCTTTGAATGCTATGGCTTTAATTTTCAGAATGCGTTCAGTTACTAAGGTTACCTTAACAACAAAGTGATGATATTTTAAATTTCAACAGTACCTTTAATACAAACCATTAAGCTTTTGAGTTTTAAGCCAGTAAGGGACAGGATATATGGCTATATTTGTGCACTGGGAGAAGGCTGAAGGTCCAGCTTAAGCATGGACCTAATATGGTAAATACATCCTATCGGTCTTTTCAGTAGCATATACAGTCAAAAGAGTTCTGAGGACAGGAAGACTGGGCATTATCTTTGTCATCTTAAGTTGTTGTTCCACTCACAGTTATTTATCTTTTGCCAACATCCACAGCCGAGACTTTTAGTCAAGCCCTGCACACTTACAAATGTTTCTATATCATCATTCAGTTGCAATTATCTCTACTAGCTGTAGTAGCTAGCACCTTAAACAACACAGGAAAACTGCAAGAGAGGTTCAGGAAACTTGTTTTGAACAGCTAAACTTTCTCATATGCTCAAATATCTTAAAAGGCTCCCAGGAAAACTCAATCAAAAGTAGCAATTTTAAAAAATGTATTTTCTTTTGTTTCTTTTTATTTTGGGCCTGTCTGTCTTTAATAGGTCAAACATTTATGGCATACTAATGAATATAAGTAGCGAAGTCCAGATCACCCTGTAGGACAAGTATATATTGTGATGATCAACTTGAGCAATTAATAACATTGTCATCTTGGCTTATTCAAATGTAAGCTAGGTACTATTTAGTGAAAGTCTCCTGGAAATTTATCACAGTGTATTTAAAGTGAGAAAAAGAAATGCTGAAGGTGGTGATAATGAGCTATCGGGAACATCTGGCAATTATTCTCAGCTTTAAAGAGTACACTTGGTGAGTGTACTACTTGCTGCTATAAAGCAAAATGAACAAGTAGGCTCTAAAGATATGCTGAAAAGTGAAGTAAAAATGCAGATTCTCTTTTCAGCAACTCATTAAAAAATACTGAAGTTGCTTTAAGAATTTTTCCCTAAATACCTATGAGGAAAAAGTAGACTTTGATGTAAATGAGATTCCCTAGAGTCATCATCATTAACAGAGCTAGGGACAGGCCCAGGTATTTCAGGCTATCAACATGCAGAGAAACCCTCACGTTTCTGAACAATGTGCTGAATCATAACTTTATGCTATGTAGTTTTCATCAGTTGCACTACAACAGGAAAGACTACAGTCAATAGGAAAGACTACAGTGACCAGTGATAAGTTATGACGATGATATACTTCTTTGGTTTTTTAACTGGTTTGCTTTCATGACATTTTTAACAAAACAGTTCATAAAGCAAACATCATCATCATTTTTAATATAGGTTATAACTTTTTAGTTCATGATTCTTGTTTTCGCTCAACAATGGACATCTGCAGTATCACTAAATGAGTTTTCCCAGTCTACCTCAGGTCAGAATTTGCCAAAGGAAAAAACCTTCTCAGTTCACATAATTTAAACCAGATGAGAACTGAAAGAGTTTCTTCATGTATTAACAACACGCAGTTATCCAGCAATCAGTGAACTATACATACAGGATCAATACGAGTAATAAAACATAACAGCTACAATACTAGAGGCAGGATGTTAAACACCTACAAGATTATAAACACCTTTGTCTTTGCCCAAATTTACCCCCAAAGGTTCTAATCACACCAATGCACATGGGGACATATACAGACAGACAGACACACACACAGTTACAAGCATATCTCTTCTCTAGCAGAACATGCGGATTGCCAGTAAACCCTCAGCCTCCTGGGAGTGGGGCTGCCCTGCTTGCACACTCCTCCTGCGGGTGATGTAGGAGCTGCAGCTCCGTGCATCCACTTTTTTGTCCCTACCTTGCAGGGAGCAGCCGCTCGCAGGGCAGGACAATCACGGCATCGGGCAGGGATGTTGCTCCCTCTGGCCTGGGCAGGGACTGAGATGCCGGCGGGGTGACTTCTTGCAGTGCCAAACCAGGCACTTTGCCTCCGATTATTGATCACCATTCTATGAATTTTCATGCTGTTTTTATACTTTTAATCAGGCTAATCCCTTCTTTTTATCAAAAGCCTCGCAATTCTCTGATTGGTTTCTAATCTGATGGTCGTCTTCCTCTTCAAAATGATCAGTTCTAGCCAAATGGATTCAAACGTTTTTGAGTATTCAATCCAGATATGCATATTATTTCTACTCAAATTCTCATTTTACCAGGTTTTCCAGACCAATCATTCACCAAGGGTGGACCATAGAAGTACTCCACAGAATTTAGTGCTAAGATGTCAACTTCTGAGAACTAGTGAAAGTAAAGAAGGAGGAAAAGAGAAAATAGGATGGTTTAGATCTGCTGAAATAAAAGCAAAGGTATTAGCTAAGAAACATTTAATATTTAGCCTATATCAACTGAAATGAATGAGGCTATACTTATGCACCTTCTTAGCAGAGGCCATTCAAGGGTTTACTTTATAAAAAGTGTGAGCGCAATTAGGGAACCGTGAAATATATGGCTTTTTCGTCTCCCAACAGAATTTCAGGAAAAAGCATGCCTGCTGCCTAGCTGGTTTCCACAACAAACAGTTTTTGATAGACTCTTCTATCCTCACTCTGAAAGCAGTAGAGACCTTTTTAACGCTTCAGCTGAGACACCACGACACTCTCAAATTTGCTGTCTAATAAAGCAGAGAGACAAATTCTCCATGCAGGCACTATCTATAAAAAGTTTGACAAATCTGTCAAACAAAAAAAGAAAATAGACTTGATGGCTTATAGAAGCAGCTTTTTGTAGTTCTGGAATCAAGGACTGGTTCTAGGACACTTAAGTGTTTTAAGCCTGAACTTTCTCCCCATCTGGAACAGACTTCAGGTCCTGTCAGAAAGGACAGAAACTGTATCACTGTCCCATTAAAGATTTAGGTAGCCCTGGAAGGAGTTGTCTTTCCTTTCACCAATAGATTAACACTAATCCTCTTTTCCATTAATATATTATATAAAATATTTGAACAATAATTCTACTTGGGAAACTAGAGCTGCAAGACCATGTATATCAGAGAACAAATGTTACTGGTAGCTATGAAACAGCCTATTGAAAGAGATTCTAAGGTAGAAACTGCCTAGAAATGGGAAGAAACACTGATGTCACACCTGCCCTATGGGATAGGTTTGCTTCATGGAGCACCCTGACTTGCACAGATGAGAGTAGCCACCAGAGGATCTTTTTCTTTTCTTCACAGGGCATGTGAGGGATAATGTGCTGTTAGATGCGCTGCAGTACTCATGAATTGTTTAATGCGTATACTCTGGACAGGACCAGGACAGTGTAGACAGTCTCAGAAACTTTAGTTCAACACACAGAAAGATTCTTCCCTTAACAAAGGACCTATGAATTTTCTTAATATTTCTTTAATTTGCTACCATTTCAGAAGGTTTTTTTCAGTCTTTTTCACTTCTGTTAGACCCATATGCATTAATTGCCAGTTGATACACTCACATTCAGGAGGCAGATGGGCTATCTGAATGCAGCTGTTTTTTTAATGCATTGCTCTCCATTGTCTTCATTGTTAACCAGTGTCAACCACTCTGCCAGAGCTTACTTAGCTGAGATCACACAATCTAATTTGCTCCTTTTTTGTTCTATTATTATAGTCATTATTTCTCAGCTAGCCCGCTGCACTTAAAATAACTAATCAGCTGTTCTACTTTACAATTAAGTAAAAAACCAATCCTTCTACATCACTCATGGACAATAACAGGGCCTTGTATCAAGTTGACAATTTGTTGATTGTTTATTCCACCTTGTTTGTGTGTGCTTGTTTATCTTACTGTAGTTTAAAATTCTTATTTTGCTGTTTACAAATTATTTTGGTTTTGAATCTTTTGATACTGAGATCCCTCTTCCTTTGAAAATATTTTTTTAAACCATCAGAGTTTTTTCAAGTCAATTGGATTCTGATCCCCAGTAATTATACAGCTCTCCTGATAAAAGTCAGTGGTTTCTCACAGGGAACATTTCTGTTTATATGTATTACACATGTAATACTGTAAACAAAAGTTAACAATTGCTGTATTCTTTTCCTCTTTGAAGAAAAATCACATGAGGAAAAAAGCACACAATAAAGATTCAATGTAAAAACTTGCTATTACGTCGTATTAGCAGGTAAGCTAAAGCTGCAGCATGACTTTGGACACCAGTATACCTAGACTCAATCTTATGAATCTGTGAACATCTTCATTCATTCACCATTCTAACAGAAATGGGAAGAGCTCGTTACAGAAATGCTGGGAATCCAGCTGAAAACCAAGAGAAACCACCCACAGAAACAGACTGAACTAAGAAGGTAACAATTTCAAGACACAAAGACAATGACATATTAAAATATTTGCAAAGTGTTTCAGCTCCGTAGAGGAAGAACTTTGACTTACAAGTTTAGTGTCTGAACTTTGGAGTAAGGATTTGGCCACAGTTCCTCTCTATCAGCATTGCATCTCTTTGTACAGTGTTATTTCAATCAATTTCTGCATGGAGTTAAATGACATTAAACAAACATCTGTGTTTCAATACATAATATAACTTCTTACCACTGTAGAGAAAAAAAAAAAGAGCACGTAAACCAAATTGTGATTTTCACATGAAATCCAGGAAAACAACATAATCTATATTGTGCATGACTTACTTAAATCATTAAAGTGCAATCACAGATTTCTTATAAGGTTACATCTCTTTTTTGTGAAATTATTTGATCACATACAGTAATTTTTTTTCTGAAAAAAAAGAAACCCACTAACTATAAAGCCTTTAAGAAAGTGATGATTTAAAGAAGCCTATAAACATCAGCATAGCTAAAAGCAAAAAATCCCATATATTTTCTCAAAAGATACAGCACTATACTGAAAATTACTGTACCACAGAGAATACCTTTCTTGATCACGAACTATGCAGTGTAAAATCATTCAGAAAAATTCTGAATTCTGCAAAAATCATTCTGCAATTCTGATTTTGAAAGTGATTTCATATGAGATGTGACATGTACTCTTTACTGTTCAGAAAGTTAGATTCACATAGAAGTCAAATGCAGTAACCCTTACATCATTATGCCAGTTTTTGTTTTCGAGGGTAGTAATAGCAACTTACCTATACGTGGCTAATTCAACAGACTAGGTTAAATCCCCTGTAGTTTTCCTCTCTTTGGTACAGATATTTCAGTGACTTCTTACCACTGTATTCCCAGTGGTATTCTTGGAGTGGATGCATTTCTTTATTCATAGAGGGCAAAAGATATATTCAAAGAAACTATTGACTACATATGGCCGTACCTCTTATTTAAAAAGCGGAATTTGGTTATCCCATTCATTTTAAATCACTGTCCTTCTGAGATGCAAGTTTTAAGCAAGTCGTGCTGGAGAGCTCATTTTACACATACGCCTCAGGTGCATAAACTCAGACTGCAGGCGCCAATTGATCTTCAGAGAAACTTTGTTCTGCAGGCACTAGTCTGTCAAAGCCCTTTGTTTTGTGATGTAGCACACAAGAGAAGCTGCTTCTGAGAGAATGGAAAAGAAAGTCAGAAGAATATATCTTGGCTTAGGTTAATCAAAACTCTTTCCCTTCATCTCTGACAGAAAATCATCTGAATGAAAGATGGTTTTGAAAGGTGGACAAATGTATTTTGAATGTTAGAGTCTTGCTGCCTATGGTAAAAGCACAGTCCTCTGTAAAGAATTCTATGTGTAGAAAGCTGACTTATTTTTTTCCTCATCTATTTTCTCCATTCTTTTGAATAAAAACGGAAGTGTAGAACCATAGCCTAACAACTTTTGGTCTTTGCTGGCTAATTTCTAGACGTTCTTCTAAAATAAAAAAAAAAAAAACCCACACAGGAAAATTTCAAATTTCTCTCTCATGAAGAGAATGACATTTTTATTATAAAGAGAACAATAAATGCACTTGCCATTTATACATCATAACATCTGTTTTAATTACAATTGCCACAAGCATAATTGTGAAGAAAAAAAGGAATAATAATTACTGTTGCTGTAGTTGTGGTTTCCTCATGCTAATAAAATACGTATTTCTAGATGATATTTTGATAAGTCAACGTTACAAAAAATCACACCTGTATTGAAGGATGGATGTCTTTATAACTCTGTGTCCTAGGTTACAATGCAAGATTTGCCCAAAAGTACGTAGTCTATCACCACCTTCATGAGCTGTTGAGACCAAGTGGGGCAAAGTTCTCCTTGCCTCCTCCTCCCAGACTATCTTCTGTTAATGGCCCATCAACGCCTTGCATGACTCATGGATAACTCCCTCCAGGAGCCATCTCTGTTTAATGGGCAATCAAGGACCTACCGCCAGACTCACGGAACAACATCAGCCCCATGTGAGACGCTCCAGCTGGGAGGGGAGGGGGCGTCCCGGGACTGCGCCCGCACTTGGGAAAGCGGTGGCAGCGGCCGCTCGGTCGGTCGGGCTCTCGCAGTCACGGGGGGAGACACGGGCACTGCTCGCTGCTGGTTGCCTGGCTGGGACAGAGCAGCCACCCGAGGCCGGCTGCGTGCCTTCCTCTCGGACCCGGGGGGCCTGGGTCGGTCGGCATTGACCCTGCAGAGGAGCAGCTTTTCTTCCCCGCCGGGTTCCCGGAGAAGGCCGGGCCCACCCGCGGCACCGCCGGCCCGTCGGATGCGGCCCGCGCCCTTCTGCGGGATCGCTGCGTCCGCGGAGCCACGGCTGCCGGTCCAGAAGGCCTGCAGCCACCTATTTGATGGGACTGCTGCCAGCACCCTGACCAGCAGGGTGTCAGGTCGTATTCTGACTCTGTCAGTGGGTTGTTTGTTTGTTTTTTTTTTTTTATATACTATTGCATTTGTATTTTTTTCCCTTGTCTTTAATTTTTCTAGTAAAGAACTGTTATTCCTACTCCCATATCTTTGCCTGAGAGCCCCTTAATTTCAAAATTTTAGTAATTCGGAGGGAGGGAGGGGGTTTTACATTTTCCGTTTCAAGGGAGGCTCCTGCCTTCCTTAGCAGACTCCTGTCTTTTCAAACCGAGACGCTCTGATTATTTCCTTCTGTTTTCCTTTCCTTAACAACAAAGACGGCCAAGAACAGCTAGAAAGATACCTTCCCCTTCTCAGTCTGTAGAAGACCCAATATACCAATACTTTCTCATCTGCCTGACAGAATGAATTACAAGTACAAAGATAGTGTCATTTAGAAAGAGAGAAGTTGGAACTACAAATTAGCACCATACAGTAATTATTAGCTAAGGGAAGACGACAAATTTGTGTTCTCAGAAGCCATTTATCAAGACAAAGAAGAGTGGACCTGCTGTTCCTGTTTCAATAATATCTATCGCTATCAGCAGTTCTTGGGATAGACTAAAGAAGTGCATCTCATCAGAGTAGACAGAAGGTATGAATTTTGATCTGCTCAAAGGCAGAACTACATATTCTTTTGGAAAAATAAAAATACAAGCTATTTATTCAAACACAAATTACACTACAGACAGCTGCTTATTTTAAAATCTGACTAAAGATTCTCCAAGAACTTAAATAAAAATGAAGAAAATGTAAATATATTAACAGACAAAATATGTGCTCATTATTGCAATGCCTTGCTTAATCTTCTGTATCATACAGCCTTATTCATATACATTCCTGACAAGAATAACATGCAGCGGCTGAATACGTGATTTTTAACTGTGTGTCCTAAAGGAATACTTAAGTAGAGATCAGCATTGGCTATTATGGAGAGTGAAGAATATGTTACCTTAGGTTTAATATTGTTAGCAACTCAGTTGGAGACTGTCAGATTTACAACACAGTATCTGGCCAATATTGACAGTAGCACAACCTCTTTCAAAGCTCGTGAGGCAACTATCATTGATGTCAAATGTGTCATATTTTGCTGAGAGAGGAGGGAGGGGACTCTGCTACCTATCACCCTAAAGTTACCTCCAGGAAGGTACCTAGCTTATTTTTATCCCTGTGTAGACTTTCATCACTTTCTTCCTCTTCTAGGCTTTTTAAATTTGCATCTGTGAACAATATGCCATAGTTGAATTACATTTCATTTATACCTTTCAAGCAGCAAACTTTGCACGTGTTTGGTTTAGATCACTGTGTCGATATTCAGCACTTATATTATGCAGGTAAATATGCTTGTAATAGCTATACATGATGTATTTTTTCTAATTTACAAGTAACGAAGTATGGCTGAGACAGATGGGGTTAACCTGTTTAGTTTAGTATCACAAACTGACACTGAATGAAGAGCACAATGCATCTTCCCTGATTGCAACCCCTGGCCAATTTCACTGTATCTATGAATTCACGGAATCAGTTATATTTTTTCCAATTGGGTTATATTTGGTGAACAGCCCTACCAAAGGACGGCTGTTCTGTAAGTGTGATGTAAATATGTTGCATGCTGGTAAATTTGTAGGAGTCTTCCATCTTTTCCTTAGCTGTTACTCTTATGGTTCAGGTTCACTTTACCTTTGAGTCTGTTAGCTGCATTTTGATTTAATTCAGCTCCTAACAGTTCACAAGTCTGCGTTTCCTTTCCTGCAAACCCGAAGCAGAGGGAACAGAGTTACTCTCTTGTAGCTACTCTGTGCTGAGGTCTTCTTTAGATGTAGGCTCAGTATGCACCATGGGTACGCACCAGGTTTCAGCCACTCGGAATTTTACTCAGGTTCACCTGTGGACCTCATTACCCTTCCTGACCTTTTAGGTATATATTCCTCAAGTAACAGACCTTTAGCCTTTACCTATTCTGGGACCGATCTCATAAATTTCAATCTCTGTGTCATATCTCAGACAACAGGAATTTATTCACTCAACAACCTCACTCAGGAAGCTTACTAAAGCAAGATACATGCAGTCTTCTCTTGGGAAACTGCAATGCACTTATTAGAAAAACTTTTTCTTTTCTGTTTTGTGTGTTCATGCTTTTTTCATATTAAACCAAACTGAAAGTCTAAAACCATAGCACAGTCAAAGTGCATGATCTTTTTTGGCTGCATAATGCAAGGCCTAATTGCTTTTGACCTTTTTTACCCACTTCAATCCTTATCAATTATTTTTAGTCGTAGTAAAATATGAACTGAATAGAGCCTGCAAACATTAGCTAGAAAGATGCTAACATCCTTCACATCCCAGATTATTTAACAAGGATGTGTTACATACAATATGTTGTCTGGGTTAATTGTTGTTACATTTCCTGCTTAATACTGACTGCCTTCTATTACCTAAACATTTTTATGTGTATTATATAGTTTTCAAAGCAATGATAGAGTATATATCAACAAAGGCCAACTGTAGCTCACAAATTATTAATGTTCCCCCTTTGCACACTTTGTTAATTATATGTCTTCTGAGTATCTTACCTTAATTGTAATTTCTTTTGTTTTATTCTTTTCTTACTTAACCTGCAATAAATGTTTTCTGTAAGTAAAGGTGGAAGGTGCAGGAAGTAGCAAATAATTTAAGTGGACAATTAAATGGAATACAAAATAATTGTATGCTGAAGAATCCTATGGGAATTTGTCACAACTGAGAATGCAGCTATCTTTCTTTTAAGATTGATAATGTCCTTCACAAAACAGACTGGAGTTGATACAAGGAAAATCAAAAGGCTTTGTCAAACTCAAGTCAGTTATGTAAAGAACAAATTAATTTAACATTACAATGCCAAAACTGAATTTGCAAAATTATATATTTCTTAGGCTATCTGTATTTTGCTATCAGAAATACATGAAGAATCTGCATAGTTTACTCTGACCAAAAGACTTTGTATAGTGTTATGGAAATAAAAATTTCTCACCTATTTCTATCTACCATTACATCATAAGAAGATTCAAAAGTGAAAAAGTGAGTGGAAATACATTTCCTGACTTATCATAATGTCTTATATCATGACATTTTGCCCTCCAGCACAAGATGGAGTGTGGCAGTAGTTAAGAAATCAGTGGACCTGGATAAATTCCATATTCCTTACTCTTCAGAAAAGTCAGTTTCTCTTCCAGTTATGTCTCCTCATGGCTTATCTGTGTTTATGTGCTTTTTCACAGATCCATCTTAGAGCTAGACCAGAGCTAGAAAGATGCTTAGTGTGTGCCTATAATATGTCTAACCTGATTAGAATCAGAAATGGGTTGAAGTTGAGGTCACTCCAGTAATATGAATCTGCACATCCATGTTGTCCTTGAAAGCAAGATTTTGCCCTTTGCCTTAGTTTACTTGTAGGTTTTTATTGTTGTTTTGAGTTTGTTTTTCTTTTGTTGTTGTTTCCTTACTCTGTCCTTAAAAATAGAATGAGTTTTCATTTTAGTTTTTTGAACATTTTCAGTAAAGATATCTTATGAGCTGTGCTAGCTAGCCTATTTGAATATATGATGACCAAAATAAGCCATTTGGAAATGACAATGACTCTAAACATGAAGAAAATATATGAATATATGTAATAAAACTTACAGAAATATGAGAGGCTTAAAGAATATTTTGATGCAAAGTGGCAAATGTAATAGAACCAGAAAGAGTCTAAATAATATCATGTTCTCATTTTGCTTGATGTCTCAGCTGATGTTATATGGCATTATTTCAGCAAAATCAATGAAGCTGGGCTAATCTGCATCCTTTCAGTTGAATGAAACTATACCAGTTCACACCAGCTGGGAGGCCTGGCTGCTCCAGCAATGGCTTGTCCTTGATTTAGTCATTTACGGTCAGCAGATCTGCTTCAAGTTAAGGTCTTCCAAGAAAGATTTTAATTCATTTACAAAAAGAAGGCCAGACTGTTGAATATGCAGAGATATATGGAAGGGCTTTGTGGCAGGTATCCTTTACAAAAGGATTTGCATGCATAATTGAAAAGTAGGGATGTTAGCATGATGAAAATAACTTGAGGTAAAGAACACATAGCAAAAGTGGAGTAATATGAAATGACAGTGAAAATATGGATGAAAGAGGCAAACTGAGTATCTGCCAGCAAACACTGATAATTCAATTCATAATTCCAGGATTTCTGGGAAGCAAATGCTGTTCAGTAGATATGCTCACAAATGGATTGTAATTACTCTTCAGTAAACATAATGTAGGGAAAATGTCAGAAGATGCCATAGTGATGCATTGTCTTTCAGCATGAACTTTCATTTTTGTTTATTTATTAAAGATTCTTCATATTATAGAGAATCCTATCATTTGACAGGAGCATTAGATTTAATTGATTAGGATTTGCACATGCTTATTCGGTATTTCAGCTGTTCTGGTACATTGAAGCCTAGGAACTGATTGTTTTTACAACAGCACTGGGAGTCCGATCTATCTCCTGGCTTGGCAAGGTCTTTCAATGGGAAAAGCAGCAGGGGAAGTCACTGGGCATGTTTTCATAGAAGCTACTCCTATTATTGGGTCTTAAACTTGCCCTAGGGAATTATTCACAGCATAATTAGTTACTGAAACAAGAAGTCTTTTCAGTTGCTTTCAGAACAAACTCCAGTCTGATAAGTGATACAAATACGAGAATTCGGGAAAAGCTAACAGTAGTAAACCCTTTTAATTAGAGGGAAAACCACCTAGAGAGAGCTTTGAGCCATGCCTATGCTTACTCTGTTCTAAAACTTGTTCTAAATTTTGTTTGCATAATTTGTTTAATTTTGCTTAGACCAGTTATGTGTTTAAATGAGGTACATATTTAAATACGATTACAAAAATAAATAATTTATCTTTAACATCCAGACCTCTGTGGCCTGATTTTAAGCAAGATAAAAGCATGGTTTTCTGCATGTCTGCTTATCCTTATTCATAGTCAAGCATTTTTAACCAAGCATCTCTGAAAGCCATGATGTACTTGATTACAAATACTGGTTTGTAAAGATACTGCCATATACACCTTGTTTCTGTTTACAAATAGGGTTGGTTATACCATAAAGAAAATATTTTTACTGGAATGTTGTTCTCCTAATTATTTGATCACCAGGTATACAATTTCAACCTTTGAATTATATACCAAGGATTATTATCCTTGGTATATAACCTAGCCTTAACTAGGTTAAAGGCAAAGTACTGTTCGGTTAGTCCTGATTGAACATTAGAAAATGGCTGGCTGAAATGTGTATTCTGTTTCTTGTACTGGTTTGTTTGATTGCTAGGAGTTACAAAACTGTAGCTCCTACATCTCTTCTTGAGAGATACAACACACATTGCTTCGTATAAATGGAACAATAGGACTTCAAGGACAGTGAAATACTTAGTTACTGTTTATTGTGGGAACTGTTACAGACTTCGAAGAAAGGTTATTTGTTTTATAGCAACAAGCACCCTAGAGCTAACAGTGTTGTTTCTCTTTTTTTTTTTCTTTTGAAATAGCCAAATATTAGCAAGAATATGTGCACAGAAATGCCAGCAAATATAATCAAGCTGCCTAATCAGAGATGTATTTTGGTATGAACTTCTGGACTTTGTCCTTGTGTTGCAAGGCCATGCCAGGAGTCAAAATGGGGCCTTCATCACCATACTATTCGCTCAGACAAAAATGGTCCCTGATCAAACAGCAGAAGAGCATGCTCCATGCACCATCTTCCAGACATGCTTTGGGAAAAGGGCATGCGAGAAGAAGTCCTGGAATCTTACCACCTTCTCTAGCCATTGGGTGAGAAATATGCAGTCATTCAAAACTGACTTATATAAAAGACAATTTCTCCCCTGTAAGCTAGAAAATGAGAAAGGAATCGAGAGTGGTACCACCCAAGGTAAACCCTTTTGTTTCTGTTTCCTAATACAGTGATGCAGCTCACTGACTTATTATTCCTTTCTAACATACCTAATCAGACTTCAAGTGTTTCCACTCATTAATAGTTTAATTGACTTCTGGAGGAGAATGATCACAATAAAAAGTGCTATAATTGGTATACATAGGTCTTCAGTTTTCTGTATCTAAGCCTGCCTCTATTTTGTAGATCAGAACTGCCTTTAGGTATGACAAGTTACAAAATATACAAAATAAATTATGATAAAAAGCATTTGTGTTGTGATCTGTAAGTGACTATGTTCTAGAGCATTAACATGTTTTGTTAAATATTATTTGGTTTTTAAAAACAGCTTTTGCATCAAATATTGTCTTCCACTTGCAATAAGGTTGTTGCAGGCAGGAATACAAGGAGAAAGCTTTCTGCTTCTGAAGCTGAGCTTTACTCCCTGCCATAACTTCCTGGCTGTCCATAGGATAGACCAGGTGGTGTAAAGACCCTTTGGCAGGAGTGATGGGACTGTCAAGCCCTTAGGATTCCATCCTTGTCTTTAATCATTCTTCTGTTAATAAAGATCAAAGATACAGGTCAAGGTTTTCTTCTTGTCCTGTTTCTGATCACATCAAACAAAACTCAACAATTATGACCTGAAAAATTGTTTTAGGGTATTGGACTTCAGGACAGAATCTTGCTGAAGCTGTACCTGCACCTCCTTCTCTTTAGTGAAACATAACAAGCTAACATTTGACTGGAGAAGCCAGTACAAAGTAGTTTTGTGTAGCTGATGTCAATGCAATAGCAGAAATCGGCTGAGTCCCACAGTAAAGTGGTTTCCCTCTTTGAGCCACATCAAAGGAAGAATGCTAATTCTTTAAGAGAAAACAGGATGTTTAGGTGCTTTGTTGGTGCAGTTTCACATAAGGTAATTTAATGAAAGTAGACAGAAGGAAAATTGGCTTATGATTGTGTCTTTAGAAAGGGATAAATAAAATGTTTTTCACCAAAATATCGCCACTAAAGATGCAACACTGTATTGGAATATCACAAAACAGCAGATGGAAATTCTAAACTGGATATGTTTGTACTGAAAAGCAATACAGTATTTCCTCTCCTTAGTGGTGAGATATAATTATTTTAATATGCACTGTAGCTGTGTAAATTCAGCTTTCACCCTATAAAAGAGAAGAAAAAAAAAAAGTAGAGGGGAGAGGAGGGGAGAGGGAGAGGAGAGACTCGCTATCTTCTACCAGAATTCTGACACAGAATTACATGTTTATAAATGTAATGCCAAACTAATATAACTCCACTGGAACAACCAAAGAGAGCCTAGAAAAGGAATAATAGATGGCTCTAAACTGTCACTTGCTGCAAATGAATGGACTAAGTGTGTGGAACAGTACCAGTGCCTCCATCGGTGGGGATTCCTGACTGATCAGCTTGTGCTTCCAGGGCCCTCCAGGAGCTGCCTTGCCAACCGACCAGATAATCAGAGTGGCAGGTGACAGCCCACCAGGACTACAGTTCTTTATCTTCTGCTTGCTGTTCAACAAAAGTTGATGAGTCTGAGACATTTTACTTTAACCAAACTATTTAGGGCTTCAGAATTTTGTGTTTTCCAGCAAAACTTCATTTCTGCTGGAAATATTTCAACTTGCTGCAGGTTGTTGTTCAGTACTCTTTCAAGCTGAAGGCACTATACAATCTGAATTTAACTCAGTGTGATTTAAAATTGTAGGAGATTTTTTGTTTGAGTTTTGTTTGTTTGTTTTTATCTGCACCTTTTCATTGTATCTATCACTTTCATTACTGATTATCTAAATTGATTTACACACACTAGAAAATGTTTTCATTTAATAATAGAGAGGTAGGGAAGACTCCTTGAAATCCGTCCCTCTGCAAGTACACTTTGTTATTAGAAACTTGATTTTTATCCCTCTACTATTCAAAGTAAAATAATTATATTGTCACAAAAGAAAATACACATTATTGAAAGTTTCTGCAGATATATTTTACAATTAACAAAAAGGGAATCCCTCTGTTTGTGTACATTGCAAGAAAATATGTAGGAAGATTTTAAAACTCTTAGTAGTAGACTGATGAGGCAGTGTTTTTTAACCTCAATATAATACTGACAAATGGAGCATAATAACCATTTCTGGAAGAGACAAACCTTTCATGTTATGTGAAATTTCAGAAATAGCTCCATAATGTATGTGAACTTTTTATGCCTGTCTGAATAAAAAGTATGCTATAACTCTCAACGATTTAAATTAAGTGAAACTTAATAATGTGTTTCCATTTCTTAGTTGCTCCATGAGGAAGATTTTCGTAGATAAAACCCTACTGCTGCTTTGCTACACTTTCCTTGCAGCAATCAATAAAAATGAACACAGACCCAGAAGCGCAGATCTTGACTTCCTAGCTTCAGCTGCTGATGGAAAGTGTGTGTGATCTAGCATGCTGGACACAGGGACCCAACGACACTTGTTCCTTCCTGCTGACTGCACTGCAAGGGCAGTGACCTCTGTCAGAAAGACAGGACAGAAACTCAGGGTTCATAACATCTTAAACTGCTGCAATAAGATTTGATGGTGTTCATCTGTCACAGCCAGAAGCTTGTTTTCATTTTCACAATAGCTCAACTGTCCAACAATACTGAGGAATTGAGCCTAAAGCTGTCTCTTCCGGTCACTGGCACAGAGGAGTAATCACAAGAAGATGTCTTTTCTCCTCATCCTAGGACTAAAGAACTAACTGTTTATCTTACTGAAAAAGCTTATAAATTTGTAAAAAATAATGCATCGGATTTGAACACTATACTAACCATTTAAACTTGCTTTTATTCTTTTTAAGACAAACTGTTAATGAATGAAATGTTTGTGTGCCTCTGAATCAGCAGTTTCCATGAACAAATCTCACTCATCTCTCCTTGTCATTTCTCATCAATTCTCTTCAAGGACAAATGTTTTGAGTGAGCTTCTCCTCTCAGAACTAGTTGAACTGTTCCTCTGAATTTATCATTTATTGTTTTGTTTCACATTAATTATTTTTCTGCTCAAATGGATTTTATCATCTAGGTACAACATGAGTAAGAATGTGGTTTCATTGACATCTCCAAGAACAAAGATGATTTCCAAATCACCATTATTGCAGTCAGGATACAAATCCATGAAAATACCTTCTTGTTCTGCACCTTAAAGTAGCATGGATCTAGAATACTTATTCTACTCTTTTCAGAATGCATTATCCAAAGGATTAGTTCTTGGAGAACTAAAAAACAGTTTCAGTAAGCATGACTGCAATACCATTGATTCAAATCAATTATTTCTCATTCTTCTTTGTGATATATTACTCTCTGAGAGGCAACAATTAAAGCAAAATGTTTTGATTTTCTGGCAAATATAATTATGTATATATCTGTATATTTTGGGACTGCTAATTAAATGAAAGTTCAATTTTGAAAAATTTTATGTTAGGAATTATAACCCTGTATTTAGACATCCATTGAACAGAAGAAAAATTTGGATTGATCTTGCTCTCCTGTCCTCCCTCAAGCTTATACATAGTTCACAAACAGTGATCCTTGTAACAGTGTTTCTGTAGGAGAGTCAGGATAGGAATCAATCTCTCCAGCTTTATCAGCTTTCCTGTATTATGTTTAATACCATAGACAATTTCATAATTTCTTTTTTTTTCATTAGAATGAAGACATGAATATATCCTAACCTAGCTAAAAAGCTTGGATTCTCATTAAATATTATTCTATCTGGATTATTTTCCTTCCGTTATTTTATTACCTTGGTTCCTTTTGTCTTCATTTACATTCGTCTTGTGCAAAATGTTGTATCACCAGCTGTATGCCACTGCTTCTAGTTCATATGCTTGATTTCAAAGCTTTCTGGCTTGATTTTAATTTCTCATTTAAATATATCCCTGATGATATGTTTCCTCAGTTTAGATTAATGAAATGTATAGCTTTTATGCACATGAACTGGGCAATATAGTTCACTGGTATACCCTACAAGCTCAAAGGTAAATATGTGGAAAATTGCTTTCATTATCAAGGATAATGTCTCTTAGCAAATTTGAAGTCAATCATACCAATGAAATCACATGTAGTTCAGTTCCAGATAACTTCATGTCCTTGGTAGTTACACTGACAACTGAATGTTCTGACTACTATTGAATGGGCCCACTGCCTTCAGTTAACCCAAATGTGAGGTGCCCACTTGAAGATGCCTCAAAGGCTCAGTTTCAAAGGATGGAGGAAGGAATCTTTGAAAATGAGATGTTTTAGAAAATGTTATACCCTGATAATGAAAATCACACTAGTGTCCTTAAAACATCATTTGTTTTGTTGTTACGGTTTGTTGCTTTTGTTAGATGAGAGATCTGAAGGGCATCTTGTTTTGAGACATCTGCTCCTAACCAACTTACAAATATGAATGCTCTGTTACTGAGATCAATGGAAGTTTTGCCATTCACTTCAGTGAAAAGAGAATAAAACACATTTATACCTATATAATACACAAATATTTGCCCTTTAAGAACGAATCTTCACTGATCTGAAATTCTAATGTAATGAAGGACTTAAATGAATACATATCAATGTCCTGGTAGCTTCCTCTCTGCCTTAAAGACTGATGAAATTCATTATGCTGAAAATCAGGTTAGAAGGTCAAAGTATTGACTTCACCTTGAGGCTTTCACAGCAATTGTACTATAATTGTGCTTAGTCACAAGCAGCTGTGGCCTAGATATGATGGACCCACCTTGTCTTTCATAGAAGTTCTTCTCAAGTTCATAGTAATGAGAGTCTTGTTTTTTCCTGTTGAAACCTCTTCTCCACTTGCAGTTTTTATATAATCTGAATGTTTTAATTGTTTACAAGCCTAACAAAGAGCATATATGCCTAGAAAACAAACAAAAAATCACAGTAAGGTTAAGACTGCTATGGCAGTATGTAAAAAAGCTGCAAGAGATGCTGAAGCACCTCTCTCAAAAACTTCCAGACTTCAAATACCCTGGAATCCACAGTCTTGCGTTCACCATGAAGAAAAGAGGCTTGAAACTTTGGCTGTGATTCAGCACAAAGAGTGCTTTGATTCTGTTTTTCACATCCGCTGAAAGTAAAAGCATTTATAAAGCTAAGACTGATTGTTTGCAAATTTTGCACAACTCAGACATATTTCAGATATAGCCATTGACTTTAATTGAATGAGATTTTTTAATCCTTAAAAAAATAAACAAACTAACCCTCAAAAACAGAAGTTTGAAAAAAAGAATGTTTTTTCTAGTTATCCCATGAGATATAAAAGAAAATAGTGTTTCTGCCTTCCTTTACTATAACTATCTTTACCATAATCCTTGCAAACAAATGCAAGAAAGCAATAAAATATGTAATCACCTGATGTCCGTTTTCTGGCAGATTATCACCTTTCGTCCTAACCTTTTCTTTATGTGTTTTTGTTCAGAAAATATTTCAGTGATGATTTTTTTTCCCCCTACCTTCATAATACCTAATCAGAACTGAATCTATTCGATGCCACGGCAACAATAATTGTCTAATAATAACTCTAAGGTACAAAGAAGATTTTTCAGAGTTTAAAAGGGATACCAATAATGTCTGTAAATCCATACATGTATGCCAAAGTAATGCCTAAGAAATGCTGTTAATTTCATACCTTTTAAGGTTTATACAATGCTCTCATTAAATTAAGATGGGGTTTTGATAGACTAGATCAATATATGAAATAATCTACATACCTACTGTGCTAAAAGTCTTCCTTTTTTTTGAGCATTTCACTGTTTAATCTATATTACTTCTCTTTGAGTCTTTTTTATATTTTTAGAAACTATTTGGTTTTAGTTATTAAAAAGACAAATTAAAATATAAAGTTCTATTGTATGGTCTTCAAACCTACCTTCACATTCCACAGGTTGTACTAGCACAATGATGTGTCAATCTGACCCAGTGAAACACTTTCTATCTATACTGATTACAAGTTGGACGAGACTTTGAGCAACCTGGAACGGCAGGTTTAAACAATAAGACGTTTTTAAAATTAATCATTCCTTGATTCATAATGACCTTACTTAAGTCAACTCTTTTTTTTCTCATACATTTCCTTGGCATTCAGAAGAAGATAGCAATATTTAACCTGTCCTTTTCCAAAAAATTAAAAATAAGTGCATGTTTTGAAAATGAAAGGATCAGCATGCAAGCTAGGTAATAGTTATTTAAGATTATGGTATCAGTGTGTATATGGAAGCAGCTTCTGTAAATTAGAGTGTTACTTCAACACTACAAATTGCTCGGAATGAAAAAAAAACTATTTGAGATAACAGATGATTACTAATATAACTATAATTTTCTTCTCCATGAAAATCTGGTGTATTACCTCAGAGTACTTACATAAAGAAAATAGCAGCTCAGATCATCAATAAATTTTCTCAGTATTTTGACTGCAAGGTCAGATCCATTACCAGAGAAAGAAACATTTGTTTGTGCTAGTCTTCTATAAATCACCATATCCATTTCATACGTAATATAAATCTAATTAATATTTTTATTTGACCTCCATTTTTGGGGGGATAATATTCTCTTTTGACAATGCAATAGGTGTATAAGGTCATTGGACATTTTCTGCGTTCTGCTGATGACACTGTGTAGTGTTGTCAACACACTAGAGGGAAGGGATGCCATCCAGAGGGACCTTGACAGGCTTGAGAGATGGGCCTGCACGAACCTCATGAATTCAACAAGGTTGAGTGCAAGGTCCTTCACATGGGTCGGGGCAATCTCAAACACAAGTACAGGCTGGGAGGAGAATAGATCAAGAATAGCCCTGAGGAGAAGTACTTGGAGGTGTTGATTGATGAGCTAAACATGAGCCAGCAGTGTGCACTGACAGCCCAGAAAGCCAACCGTATCCTGGGCTGCATCAAAAGAAATGTGGCCAGCAGGAAGGTGATTCTGGCCCTCTGCTCTGCTCTCGTGAGACCCCACCTGGAATACCACATTAAGCTCTGAAGTCCCCAGCACAAGAAGGACATGGAGCTGCTGGAGTGAGTCTGAAGGAGGGCCACAAACATGATCCGAGGGCTGGAGCACCTCTCCACTGAAAACAGTCTGAGAGAGTTGGGATCGTTCAGCCTGCAGAAGAGAAGGCTCCGGGGAGATCTTCTAGCAGCCTTCCAGTACCTAAAGGGGCCCTACAAGAAAGCTGGAGAGGGACTTTTTACAAGGGAGTGTAGTGATAGGACAAGGGGCAGTGGCGTTAAACTGAAATAGAGGAGATTTAGATTAGATATTAGAAGAAATTTTTTACATTGAGGGTGGTGAGGCACTGGAACAGGTTGCCCAGAGCAATTGTGGCTGCCCCATCCCTGGAAGCGTTCAAGGCGAGGTTGGATGAGGCTTTGAGCAACTTGGTCTAGTGGCAGG
This sequence comes from Tauraco erythrolophus, assembly GCF_009769465.1. Classification (NCBI taxonomy): domain Eukaryota; kingdom Metazoa; phylum Chordata; class Aves; order Musophagiformes; family Musophagidae; genus Tauraco; species Tauraco erythrolophus. Next base: position 44,900,746 of record NC_141465.1, on the reverse strand, counting down.
TGTCCCTGCCCACGGCAGGGGGTTTGGAACTAGGTGTTCTTTAAGGTCTCTTCTAACCCACACAACTCTATGATTCTATGATTCTTTTTCCCTAGAGCAGAAAACTTAAAGAGACATCTCATGCTTTAAGATATTCCTGAATTATATTTGTTTAGAGCTCATACTTTTCAGTCAAAATCAAGGATCCCTTGATCACTGATCAGATTGAGCTATTGTGAATGATGTCAGTGTCAGATTTTCAAAAGTGAGTCAGGAAAATGCTTATACATTGGAGACTTTTGCACCTGACACGAAAATAGATATGGCTTTTAAGATGTTTATACTTCTATGTCACTTAGTAACTTATTTGTTGATCTAATTTTTGTTATAATTTGCTAGACAGAATGTCATTCATCAATGGAATGAAATTGCATCAAGAGAGATCTTGGGGAATCTCCTATAATTTATGTTTCTTGGCAAAAAAATAAAAAAAAATATTTGAGTGGATTCAATGACAGTCATATCTAGAATTTTGTGGGCTCTGTCTGGGGTTGAAAGTCCAAATACCTGCAAAATGTTGACATACAGTGTTAAGAACAGAGAGTATAATGTTAGAAATCATAATACCTGGCCTGTTTATAAATTTTACATGGTCAAATAATTGGACAGTATCTGTTAACAGTCCTTAAAATTGAAATAGAAAATTAAGATTCCAACTCCCACATCTGAATGCCCCCACAGGCAAGGGACACATCCTGATTTTTTTTTTTTCTATCCTTATCCCTTCAAATTGCTGAATTTTAGCTTTGATGAGCTGCTTGGGAAACGCAGCAGTACACAAGGAGCTTAACTTTGCTTTTGAAAGTTGGAAAATGTGGGTCTGCAAGTCCTGAAACAGAGGGAGGATCTGAACCTTCTTCTGATTTTCTCAGGAATACTCTTGCACTGATGTATTGTAGAAAGGAGAGGAGATTGCTATCAAAGCCATTTGAGTGGCAGGGGCGTTGGAACTGGATGATCTTTAAGGTCCCTTCCAACCCAAACCATTCTATTATTCTATGATTCTATGAGTGAGGTCATTGAAATCTCAAGTTAGTGTTTAAAAAGAAGCATGGTCAGCTGGTCGAGGGAGGTGATTATCCTCCTCTGCTCTCATGAGACTCCACCTGGAGTACTACATCCAGCCCTGGTGTACACTGTACAAAAAATATCTGACAGGTGGAAAGCATTGCTATTTCAGTTATGAATATTAGAGTTTTACATTTAATGGTGATGGATGAATGTATCATCAACATTATCAGAGTGAATAAGTATACCTTTCTTTGAATCAATTATGTATGTAAGCATACATTAATGTTTTTTAAATATTATTTGGCTGACTAATAATTTAAATGACTGCATATGTGATATGTAGAATCTTCTGCTCTTAGAAGCATAAAGAGAGCCACTGGTGCCTTTACTTTTGCGGAATCTCAACAAAATACTAGGAACCCCAACCCATGAAGCAGATGACCCCAGCAGAGCTCTGTGTGTTGGAGCCTTACAATTGTGAGAAAATGATGTCTCCCATCTGGTGGGAGAGGTGCATGAGGGTACGATATGAAGATAGTGTCTTATTTTGTGTGACTGCATGTGTTACACTCCATGCTACCGGCAAAAGGAAACGCACCATAAACATACAGGAGCAAAGATTTTACTGTTAGTTCAATTGATGTTTTAGTAGTCTGATAGTCCAGATCACCCCACTAATATAAAAAAAGCTTCACTGATCATACAGCTGAAATTGATACATATGAAAAAAGCCTGGTATCTGCCCCTCCTCTCTGGTGTTATGTCCATCCTTCATGGGCTCCTTGGGGTCTAAAGACAGACCTTCATTTTTCAAAAAGACAGGGGCACAGGTGTTTCTGAGGAGTCATCAGCATCCATACTGAGGTCTCTGACAGGTGGCATATGATATTAACAGTGGAGGTGTTCTTCCCTCTCCTCAGTCCAGAGTCTTCTTGGTTTTATTTTGAAATACATTCTTCTCACAATCTACCTCCTTCTCAGTGGTTACTAGCTAAAGTAGGAAAGTTGCAGAGAACATCTGCGAACATAGTTTTTCATGCAGTGAAAATGACCACCAGAGTTTTTGAGACCTTTCTTGTATCTTATAGTCACAGAGCTTAAAATAAAATAACCCAGGCTGGGCAACAGTCACTTGGCCACTAGACAATTGCTAAAACAAGCTAAAACCAGATAAGGTGTAGGCAAGGTCAGAAATGTCCTGAGACTCTGTGCTATCAGGTCAATGCAAAGCCTGTGGCCTTTTACCAGTAATGGTTAAGTTGTGTTTACTGGGCTGCACATGCTATTGTTTCTTTTAGTAACCGTTTATTTTTATATAAACAAATTTTTAGTTATAAAACATTAGGTTGTGAGTGGATGTTTAAATAAGTTGAAAAATGCACTAACTGTGTTTGCTTAATCTAAATCACTGTTTTAATGTTTATGTAAGAAAGTAAGATAGGTTAGGAAATCTGACTTTTTTGTATTTCTTCATTGTTAAAATAACCATGATATTACTTATTTATACTCCTAGAAACTGGAGAACAGTTATTGCAGAATTCAGCACTGGAAAATTTTTACACAGATGCAAAGAGTTGATAGTTCTATATAAAGTAGAAACTTTTTGAAGGTATGAACAGTGTGGTTGGCATAAAACTTTATATTTTACTGGAATATTTTGGTGGAGATTTACAGGCTACAAATATTTCTAAAATATTTTAGCTTTTTATTAAAATAACTATTTTTGCTCTTCTTACACACACTTAAAAGCTTGTACAAGTACAGTGAAACTAAAGATTAAACAGAAGTATGCTTCATTAACTTTATATTTCAAAATAACGCAAAAGAATCCTATAAGAGTTTGAAAAATACTACAGTTTTATGCAGGCAGGTTCATTTAATTAAAAATGATGTTTACCTTTTAAACATTTGCCTAAGTGTCACATTTGTTGGCATTAAGTTCAAGCAAAACCAAGGATAGAGTCAGAGAAGACATTACTGGCTTTACACGAATGCACTTGAATACCATTTTTTAAAAGGCCTAAACTGTTTCAGTTTCAACAAATTACGAATCTTACACTGAATCCTAAAATATATAAATATTTAGATTTCATTTGCTCCATGAAACAACTCAAATTAATTAAACCTTCAACGTTCAGAGCAGGTAAACAGTTCCAGGATTGTATATTTTGTTTTAAAACCTTATATCATGGTGTTCAAATGTTCGAATTTTTCTATTTACTTTTAAAAACAAACAAGAAAACTTTTCAAGTACATATATGAACCTACAGACATACACAAAACTCTATTGATAAATTGAACTGAAATATTGGTAAGGAATGGAAATGCATTACTTCGAGCACTTTTCTTACTGTTAAAACCATTAAAATGTAGTGCTGAAATAATAGAATACATCTTGAACACTAAGACAGTGACCTACTATTTAATAAACTGCTTAACAGAAGAGGGAATCTAGACCAGCTTCAGCTGACTAGCTGGTAACTGACTGATATCTAGGCAAGTAACAAGGTGAATTTACCTTCAAAATGCCCGGAGGTACAATAAAATAAAATATAAAATAAAATATAAAATAAAATATAAAATAAAATAAAATAAAATAAAATAAAATAAAATAAAATAAAATAAAATAAAATAAAATAAAATAAAATAAAATAAAATAAAATAAAATAAAATAAAATAAAATGAAATAAAATGAAATAAAATAAAATAAAATAAAATATAAAATAAAGAGAGAAAAAAGAACGAAGCTATTAAAAGAGTGAAAAATAAAATGTGCAATGTAAGGTTTACACATACACAAAGTAGTTGCTATAGTACAATATGATGCAACTTAACACTGATCTTGAACAGAAAAAAGTTTAATAAAAGATCAAGATTCCTTAATTCATCTTAATCAATCTTTGCTTAAATTATTTTTGTGGTTCTTTACCTATTACTAGGGCTTAGAGTAAGCAAAATATATTAGTTACAAATCAGATCAGAGTTGTGAAAATAGCTGGCTTGGCAAATAGAGCAACAAATCAGACTTTGTAGCATAAAACTTTGGGTTAAAGCAGAATAGCGTAATGACTTCAGGGAAAGTAAATGTATTAAGTAATAATAAAACATATAATCATATAATATCTATTATATAAACTAAAAGACAGTTGCATTATATCTGAAAGAAACGTAGCACCATTACTAATCACACCCAATATTTTTCACAAATGGGTTTTATGATTTATGGAAACCATCAAACAATGTATGAATCAGTAACATAGTTATAATTCATATTCATAACTTATAAATCAGTGAAACGACTTCTAGGAATACAAGATTTATAAACCTATCATATGATTTAGTGTAGGTGTCAGTCCACTGTTAACAAAATCTGAGATGTAATTATGTCTGTTCTTAAGAACAGTTTCTAAAACACTTCTTTAAATGGCCACATGCACATTATATGGAACAACAGTGTTAATACCTGCTCCAATCCTAGATTGTAGAAACTGTGCAAAACTCTCATGTACAGAAATAATTCCCGTTACTGTGATAAAAAGCTAATTTGATAATGTGGATGGCGAGGTTCATGTTACTTTTCTAAGTCAAAAGTATTCCTCTCTGAAAATTACAACTAGGAAAAATGGGTTATATTCAAGGGTAGGTTTACCATCCAGAGGGACCCAAACAGGCTAGAAGAAAGGATCAACAGGAACCTCAGGAACATCAGGAACTTTTATAGGTATGTAAGTGATAAAAGGAGGACTAGGGAAAATGTGAGCCCTCTCCAGAAGGAAATGGGAGTCCTGGTTACCTGGGATATGCAGAAGACTGAGGTACTCAATGACTTTTTTGCCTCAGTCTTCACTGGCAAGTGCTCTAGCTGCACTGTCCAAGTCACAGAAGGCAAAGGCAGAGACTGGGGAGAACTGCCCACTGTAGGAGAAGATCAGGTTTGAGACCATCTAAGGAATCTGCAAAAGTCCATGGGACCTGATGAGATGCATCCCTGGGTCCTGAGGGAACCGGCAGATGAAGTTGCTAAGCCGCTATCTATCATATTTGTGAAGTCTTGGCAGTCTGGTGAAGATCCCACTGACTGGAAAAAGGGAAATATAGCCCCCATCTTTAAAAAGGGGAAAAAAGAAGAGTTGGGGAACTACAGGCCAGTCAGTCTCACCTCTGTGCCCGAAAAGATCATGGAGGAGATCCTCCTGGCAACTGTGCTAAGGCACATGGAAAATAAGGGGGTGATTGGTGACAGCCAACATGGCTTCACTAAGGACCAATCGTGCATGAAAAATGTGGTGGCCTTCTATGATGGAGTTACTGCATTGGTTGATAAGGGAAGAACAACTGATGTCATCTACCTGGACTTGTCCAAATCATTTGACATTGTCCTGCACAACATCCTTGTCTCTAAACTGGAGAGATTTGGATTTGACAGATGGACCACTCGGTGGACAAGGAATTATCTGTACGGTCGCCCCCAAAGAATATAAGGTCAACAGTTCAACGTCCAAGCGGATACCACTGGTGAGTAGCATTCCTCTAGGGCCAGTATTGGGGCCAGTGCTGCCTAATATCTTTGTCAGCAAAATAGACAGTGGGATTCAGTGCACCTTCAGCAAGTTGTTACTGCTGAAAGCAAGCTGTGTGGTGTGATTGACATGCTGGAGGGAAGGCATGCCATCTAGAAGGACCTTGACAGGCTTGAGAAGTGGGCCAGTATAAACCTTATGAAGTTCAATAAGGCCAAGTACACGGTGCTGCCTATGGGTCGGGACTATCTCAAACACAAGTACAGGCTGAACAGAGAACGGATCGAGAACAGCCCTGAGGAGAAATACTTGGGGGTGTTGGTTGATGAGAAGCTCAACATGAGCCAGCAATGTGCGCTGACAGCCCAGAAAGCCAACCATATCTTGAGCTGCATCAAAAGAAGTGTGGCCAGCAGGGAGGTGATTCTGCCCCTCTACTCTGCTCTCTCATGAGACCCCACCTGGAGCACTGCATTCAGCTCCGGGGACCCCAACATAAGAAGGACACAGACCTGTTGGAGTGAGTCCAGAGGAGGGCCATAAAGATGATCCAAGGGCTGGAGCTTGTCTCCTATGAAGACAGGCTTGAAACAGGTTGTTGAGCCTGGAAAAGAGAAGGCTCCGGGGAGACCTTCTAGCAGCCTTCCAGTACCTAAAGGGGGCCTACAGGAAAGCTGGAGAGGGACTTTTTGCAAGGGAGTGTAGTGATAAGACAAGGGGCAATGGATTTAAACTGAAAGAAGGGAGATTTAAATTAGATGTAAGGAAGAAATTTTTTACAACAAGAGGGGTGAGACACTGGAACAGATTGCCCAGAGCAGTTGTGGCTGCCCTGTCCCTGGAAGCGTTCAAGGCGAGGCTGGATGAGGCTTTGAGCAACCTGGTCTAATGACAGGTGTCCCTGCCCATGGCAGTGGGGTTAGAACTAGATAATCTTTAAGGTCCCTTCCAACTCAAACAATTCTATGATTCTGTGGTTCTATGAAACACAGAAAGGAAAACTAAGAAGTGCCTCACTTGAACAGACTAACTCTATATAATGTTACAGTCTGTGGACTGACAGGCTAGGCAATGATTCTGATGAAAGGACTTGACAGTCCTGGTGGAAAGCAGGCTACAAAGAAATCTTTAGTCACCTTTTGTAGTGATGAAGACAAACAGTATATTGGACTGTATCAACAGGAGTGCAGGCAGTAGATTGATGGAAGTGATTATTCCCCTTTACTTGATGCTTCCTGTATCTGGAATACTGTGCTCAGTTTTGGGTCCTCCAGGAGTGATGTTGATGAAGTTGAATGAGTTCTACAGAGATGAACCATCAACCAAGATGATCAGGAAATGGAGTGCTTGCACTCTGATGAGACACTAAGTGAGTATGACTTGCACGGGCTTGAAAACAGATGACTCTTGCTGGCAGAGGGTGGGTGTGCTAACAGCTACCTGCTAGTGTCTATGAGGGGGTTATCAAGAAGATCAAGGTAAGCTTTGTATTGAGGTATACAGCATGAAAATGAGAGGTAACAGTCACAAACTGAAACAGAGAAGGTTCTGATTATATATAAGGGGGAACAAAAGCCAACATTATGAGAATAGCTAGGAATTGGTACAGATTTCTTTAAGAATCTTCATCCCTGGCTGTTTTCAAAGCCCAAATGGACAAAGTCCTGAACATCTTGGTCTGAATTCAGACACATCTCTGTTTTGCGCATGAGATTGCACTACAGAAATGCCAAGGGACCTTAAAACCTCAGTATGCTAATGACCTATGATTCTATTTTTTCTATTTTGAAGTGTTTCAGTATTCAGTATTTGTTTGGTTCTGCAGCAGGATAGAAATTAAAGTGTTGTTCCAGAAAGGCAAATAGTACTAGTAGGTACTATACTGTCTCAAGGCTCTTTATTGACCAATGCCACTTTAGGTCTTGGAATATGTTATGCCTGGGCTGAAACAAAGACTAGGGTTATAAATGGCAGTAATATTTTAGTAAAGTTATGTAAATATACTAGCAAGAAGTGAAAAACGTGTGAACTCTTTAGTCCAAACTAAAAGAATGCAAATACAGTAACTTATTTATATTCTTCACCGCAACACTAGAAGTTAATCAGGTTTAAGTGACTAGAGAGTATTAAAAAGAAATTGTGAAGTGAGAGTGTATACTGGACCAGGCATAGGCGAATAACAAGAATTAATTCTGCAGCTGACAGCTTTGGCTGGGATTGCGTTCAGACAAGTAGAGGCCAATGAGTTATGTTTAGGTTTTGATTCAGCAGAGATCATCAAGGAAAGATGAAGAGTTATGAGCTCACAGTCAAAGTGTATGTTTGAGATAGAGGTCATAGGGGTTGTAGTAATTCTGAGTCTGCTTTGGGTCCATCAGTCTGGCTTATTTGAGGGTTGATTCAAATAAGGACAGTGAGAGTGGCTTAAGGGTGCACTTCGGGTTTGAATGAAACTAGTGAAAAGCTCTAGGATGAGATGAAAATGAATACGGATTTAGAGTTCACTTTAGAGTATAATCCAATAGAAATTGATCAGATGGATTTATTGCCTTTTGAAGGCAAAATTGAATACTGACCCAAACAGAAATAACCCGTAAAATGTAGTTCTGGAGGGGGTAAGAATTGCTCTTTATCAGATTTCTAAGATTATATTAAGAACTGAAGCCAAGTGAATTTGACCTTTGTACCAGACAAATTGACAGGAAATACAATAAAGACTCTAATAAATATATAGACAAATATGATACATTGTGGATTCGGATGATACACAGTTCTTCAAAAGGCTTTCAAAATTTTTTTTTTCCAAAGGCTCTTAAATTAAACTGTCATGTTATAAGAGGGAAAGAGAACTATAAAAAGGAGAGCTACATGGGAATTTTGTTTTTCAAAATCTGAAAGACAGCTAAAAGAGTAAAATCTCGGCAGGCCCAATGAAGACTACTTAAAGACACTGTCCTGGATGTTCTGAAGAATACATACCACCTATCAAACAAAGACTTGAGAAAGTCCAAAAGGAATATGACAAGGGTAAGCGAGGTCATTAGAAGCAAGAATGCCTTCGAAAATGTTATTTCTATCCAAATGAGAACAATCGGAAAATTCATAAACTTTAGTTGGAAAAAATTAGCTGAAAAATAAAAATCACGGGATGTGCTCAGGTTATACAGCGGTTACACATGCTAACATACAGCTCTCTACAACCAAGACATATGTTAAACTCTACCTAGATTTTGCTTTAAATCACTGTCTCCTCATTACAATATCTTCTTCAGTCACCCACTACAATTAGTAATGGCAAAAATTGTGTTTACTGTACACTATTCTGAACTATTAATTACAGTATATAATCTCTGTCAATATCTCCCACTTAGTGGGGAGCAGAAAGTATCTAGTGATTGGGGTTTTTTTATTGTTGTGGTTTGGTTTGATTTTATTTTTTAGAAGGAGTCGAGGGAAGGTGCAAGGAACTTCAAACTAGCAAGTCAGATGTTTGTGCTAGAAAAATTAAAAAAACTTTATTTTTTAAAAGATCATGAAGTAAAAATCTCACCTATATGGGAAGAAACAACACAGCATTTACAAAACCAAAAAATAGCTTCATAATTGATTTGAGTTGTTGAAAGAATGCTCTTATATTTTCAAAGTCCTTTGTAGATTAATAATCTATTAAACAGTAAGAAAGAAGTAAGAGTCAACAAGTAGTTTGCACAAAGATAGTTTTTTTTCAGGAATCCGTGATATGAGGAGAACTTTTTAACACATTAGTTTGGAGAAGTTTGGAAAGTGAGATAAAAAATTAATTGATGACAGGAAGTTATTCTGGAAAGTTTAAAACTGAAGAATAAGATTTGACAATTTGAGTGTATTTGAGACATAAAGTGGTAGGCAGAATTCAAAGTTGATACATGCAGAAGTAATACAATCCATTTGCCTTTGACTGTTAGGTAAGAAAAATGTTAGGTATTCAGAAAGAATGACATGCTCTAAAGAAGTTATAAGTACTCAGGAAATATATAAAAATGCAATTGCGTGTATTTTTGCTGAAAATATCATCTCCCTGATTGGGAGACTAAAATGAAAAATAGAATTCTGAAAATTATTATAGAAGAAAAAAAGAATAAAGAACATCAATATGATATAATATTCCTGTATTTTGAATCCGATATACAGTTATACTATCAGAAGACCATATTTTAAGATTCAAACTAAGGAATAAGATGATCAGACATTTGCAACATCATCTTTATAGGAAAAGAACTCTTCAGCCTAGAAAAGATGTAATTGAGACCCCACCTGGAGTACTGCTTTCAGCTCTGAAGTCCCCAACACAAGAAGGACATGGAGCTGCTGGAACGAGTCCAGAGGAGGGCCACAAAGATGATCAGAGGGCTGGAGCACCTCTGCTATGAAGACAGGCTGAGAGAGTTGGGGCTGTTCAGCCTGGAGAAGAGAAGGCCCCACAGTGATCTCATTGCAGCCTTCCAGTACCTGAAGGGAGCCTACAGGAAAGCTGGAGAGGGACTTTTTACAAGGGAATATAGTGATAAGACAAGGGGCAATGGCTTTAAACTGAAAGAAAGTAGATTTAGATTAGATATAAGGAAGAAATTTTTTACATTGAGGGTGGTGAGGCACTGGAACAGGTTGCCCAGAGAAGTTGTGGATGCCCCATCCTTGGGAGTATTCAGTGCCAGGTTGGATGAGGCTTTGAGTAATCTGGTGTAGTGGAGAATTTCCCTGCCCATGGCAGGGGGGTTGGAACTAGATGACCTTTGAGGTCTCTTCCAACCCTAACCATTCTATGATTCTATTAGTGGTGGCATGAAAAAGACAATATTTACTAAAAATGTAAAAGGTAGAAACTTCTCACTATGTGAAAAAAAAGTTAATACCTAATGAAATGATGTAACAGCAGATTTAGAACAACAAAAAAACATTTTCATATATGCTTACCGTATCTTGGAATTCTCTACTAATGTTTGATCTCAAAGTATAAACAGGTAGTCCCATGACAGTCTAGCAGGAACTTTCGGAAGAGGAAGTTCGTACTCTGTTATTTGTCAGAAGGTAGGAACAAATAGCACAAGAAGGATCCTCTTAATGATCTGTTAACATACATGAAGTGATAGGATTTTAGACTAGACAGTGGTTTGGGTTAGGCAGACATAATTTCTTTAGCATAGATCTGTAGTCCAAACATTATAGCACTTTCATGGGAAAAAATGTCAAAACAAGGTTCCACAGAACAAGCACAGTATTTCATATCAGCTAAATGTAACTGTTTAAAAACTATAGCATAGTTTAACCTAGGCAGGCATCTAGATCTCTTCTGCAGTAATTTGGGAGAAAATGTACCTCCGGACCAGAAGAAGCTACATCACTTAGTATGGATATGTACCTTAGAAAGGGATTAATTCAACTATCTGCCTTTCCTTTAAATTTTTATATGTGATGCAATGAATATTTTGCATATCTAAAATCTTTTTAAAGTCATCTGCTATTTTGAGGGGAATTTATATTCTTTAATTGGGACTCTGACAAAGAAAGTTCAATTGTTGATGTTATCCCAGCCACCAGCCTGTGATGCATATGCTTTCCAGGATTTTATCTAGTTACAGGAGATTTTTATTTTCAATGCAAACACAACAAAAGCAAACAAGATGTGTCAAAGCTTGGGATTTGACTGACAACTGCTGCAGCATTCTGCAAACAATAGTTTCCCATTGTTCTGAAAAGTTATTTTCAGTGTAAAGAACATCACTGAACTAAGCTACTAAGATACAAATGATTCACAGTAATTAATATATACTGACAACAATTTGGCTACTTCATTAAACAGTTGTTCAACAGCTGAGGATGTTTCTCCTGTGCTTCAGGAAGATTTTTGCATTTTCATTAGACAGCGATTGAATTGAAAATACAACCTGTTCTTAGCTTGAAACTGTGAATATTAGATTTCCACTATCATCACCATCCCGATAAACATCTAGTTCCAACTAAATTATTTTTTAGCATCTAAATTCTATTTTGATTCATACAGTTTTAGTCTGATTCTGAATCTACTTAAAGGAAATTTGATTCATGTTCTTCAAAGCTCAATTATTTAGTTCTATTTTATGTACTTAATATTAGATTAAAATCAATCTTGACCTGAGAAATATCTCCATCATCATTTTACAGGTAAACTGTCAGGAAGGAGTGTCATTATTCATTATTTTTTGGTAAGACTGTAAAAGCCTCAGTTCATCAAAACATGTGAATGACTGTCCCTTTTCTATTATGCAATCATCTGAAACATGAGTATTTCAAAGGCCAGTTTTGATCAAGGAAAGGATGTATTTGTTTAGAGGCCTTTGGGGCCAAAATTTAGTGTGACTGCAATAACTAGTGGATGAACTGGCTTATCTGACACAAATAGTTATTTTAAAATTAAAACCTTACACTTCCTTGTCGTTATACTAGTGATATTTCTGATATTTTCAACTGTGTCCTGACAGATGTATTGTTGAAACCAAAAGCTGTACTCTATTGTGAGTCTGATTTTACTAAAGTGTATAATTGTTATATAACTGGTGTATGTTCTTAAAAAGTCTCCTAGAGTAAAAAACATTTAATATTTTTATTATTTTGTTCTAATTCAATTAATCCCTTGTGTAGTGGTTCTTCTAATTATTAATATTAGTTTGCCATTGGAATCAGTATGCCTGGATTTATGTAGAATAATTTTAGGCATTTTTTTAAAGTGTACTTTAGAAAATGTAATGAATGAACTTCCTTATGTTACCTTACAAAAAAACTGTTGGATTGCTTTTTTTAAGCTATTGATCCTAGAAGCATATGGAGAAATTACACAGTACAAGCTTTATACTTCATCACCTCATCAGAATAATGAAATAGTGCATTAGGCATTCAACCAGCATTGCAATCCAACAGCTACACCTTGGGTGTGCTGACTCAAATTCTATAGTGAAGGATGGAAGCAGAAAATGATAAATTATATAGTAAAATCCAAACATGCTTTAATTAGTGGAAAACAAGCAAACCAAAAATTTTCTTTTCAGTTTAAAAAAAAGTACATGATGTCAAAACAGGAAATGAAAGAAGATACAACCGAGTTGTTAAAAATCAGTTACCCATGCCAGTTCAGGTTAAACATGTTAAGAAACACTACTTGAAGAATAGGAACTGATTTCAAGTTTTGTGTTTAATACAGTCCAGAGGGGAAAACCCAGAACAGTATGTAAATAAAGGGGAACATGCTGGGACAGAAAAAAATAAGACAGTCAGCATTTTTACGCTGTTGTTAAGATGTTTCTTAGGCTTTTACTTGGTTTGGTTGTTATATCTTAGAATTTCCTTGTCTACAAGAGTAAAAAGTGTTTAAATTTCCTTATGTAAAGGCTTTAACTTTTCACTGTTGAACAGTTTAATGTATGACTGTGTACCTAAGCACAGTTTCGGTGAAGGAAACTTCATCTCGGATAACTATCAAACAGAGCATGTTCTAGGGTTTTTGCACTGTTAGCTTTGTTTCACTTCAATAGGTTAATGTCTTCGAAATTTTGGAAGCTAAAATGTGGGACCTGTAAGTAAGATCTCACTGATTCCCAGCAGAAGCTACGAATAGCAGTCATATACAGTTATTCAGATGTTGATTTTAGCTTGCATACTTTTACTGTAAGGTTTTATACAGTTATGTTAATCAATGAATTACATTCCCATGAGGGTTTGCTACTCAGGTTTAGCCTGGCTAAACTTATGACTTCTAGCCTAGCTGATTCTTTTGGGGACTCATTAGTCCGTGTATCTAGGAACGCCTTTTATAGCAAATGTGACTGATTTGTACATCCTGTAGTTTTCCATATTCTTCTTCTAAAGTACCAGAAATTACTGGCAAAGCAGTTATCAGCAAAGACCCATGTGACTGATATTTCCAGTCATTCATATTTCTGTTTTCAAAGATAAGCAGATGGGAATTATGTAATTATGCAGAAATGAGTGAACTGTAGGTTTCAGAGGGTGTATAAACTTGAATAGTTAATTTTACATTATGAATTTATGGTATTTTTTTGCTGTCACACTGTAGAGAACTAAAGAGAACAGCGACCAAGCAACATATCTGTTAGTTGATTATTGTCTTAATAAACTGGTTGAGTTGAGCATGAATGGTTTCTTGAAACACTGCTAACCCAATAATGCTTAACTGTCAAGAATAAAAAATCTATTTGACAATTAATTTTCATATTTAGACACTTAATCCAAATTTCAGAAAATTACACAACACCTATGAATACCAGAGCAAATTCAATGATGCTGTATTTTAATCTGCTAAAATCAGAAAGATCTGGTAAATTTATTAAGGTTAATGGACTTTAACTTAAGTTGGAAGAAAAGTAGAAAGAAATCTTTTACTTTATGTTTAAGAACCACATAATAAACCACAGAAATTTGTCATAAAAACATCTCCAGTTTATCTTATTTCATAGGTTAAAATGGACCGCCATAATGAATTCTGTGAGAAAGAAATTCTAGTTTATTGAAATCAAAGAGAGGCTTAATTGCCTTTTACTGCGGACAAAATTCTATTTTTAAGTCTAAGTTAACACTTGTGAACGTGTTTATCTGCTCACAGGAGTAGATTTGTAAAAATCTTGCCATTCTTTTGAGAGCATAGTAAAGCAGTTCTAGGCAAGAAGTAGCTACAGATTTCTTTTTGTGAACTACTTAATTCTAATGAAGGTAGATCGCTTTTGGTTCTGCTTTCCAGGTACAATAAGAAAGGACAAAAATTCAATTAAGTTCCAAATTATGTGCCCTGCATTTTTGTTGTATTTTAGTTTTTCATTAAAATGGATTTTTTAGGACATTTTATTATAAAAATACTACTACTACAACAACACAGTGAAAAATGTAGGTCTCAATTTAAGAAAACTCAAAACTGTAGAGAAGAAAAAGACTCAAACCAGTGTATATTCTCTCAAAAAATATTTTATAGCTTTTGATCACTAGTTTTTTCAATTACATTAGGATCCCAGACATCCATTGGGAAACTGTGTTAGACATGTCAACTGTCTAATAGCTTCTTCAAGATAAAAAATACCGGAGATGTAAGGCGGGCTTTTACTCCACATCTTACTCAGGAGCAGAAACGTAGAATATACAACACACTGATCTTGCTGTAGCCATAATTCCTGTAAAATAAGGATTTGTGCTAAAAATACTCAAAATCAGCACTGAAAACCACCTGTTAATGATGATGTGGAGTGTTACATGTTCAAAGATAATACAGGAATGTGAATATTTGGCACCCACCATGGAGGCCGAGAAGCTGAAAAGTAGGGGAAATACTGTGTGCAGCATGCACTGTTAGAGGCACTTTTGAGACTGGGGACGACAGCCTGCATGTGCTATGAGGGATCCCAGGATAATGAGTCAGCAGCATTTGTATCAGCCTGCTCTGAAAGTGAACCCAGTCTCACATAAATCAAAACCTTTTGAAACTCTTTTGAACCCAGTACAACTTTAAAGACCTCAGAAAATATTTTATGGGTTCAAATCCACTTACCAAACCACTTGTCACAGTTCTGCAGACCAGACAAAGTCTATACTTCCAACTGAATTGACAGTTAACTCCCTTTCTCTTCTATTCAGTCATGAATGGTTGATTATTTGAAGTAATAAACAAAGGTGTTGCTCACCAGCCTGGGCTGCAGCACCAAGGACACTGTTGCATCCTCCGCAGCCAGGAGGAAATGGCCTGCCTCTTGTAGGCAGGATAGGTACCTTGAGTTGATTAGTAATTAATTAGTTCCATTATCTCAACTCAGTCCAGCTGGATAAGAATGATTGGTGCCATAATTCCCCCTTTTTGTTTTAGTATTTTTGTTTTCACAAAGGCTTTATGGGTGAGCAGAGACCCGGCCCATTCATCCAACTCCAGCATGCTTCCCTCCCGCGAATACCACATCAGGGCTTGCAGCTTTACCTTCTTCTCCAAAGGACTCTCACTCAAGCTCCCAGCTCTTTTGGCTCGGGCTCCTTTGGCTTGGGCTCTCGGCTCGGCGAGGGAGTCGGGGCTTCCCAGGGTCTCATGAATGTATCACGTCGGGGTCACCAGTTGTCGCTCACCAGCCTGGGCTGCGGCACCAAGGACACTGTTGCATCCTCCACAGCCAGGAGGAAATGGCCTGCCTCTTGTAGGCAGGATAGGTACCTTGAGTTGATTAGAGTAATTAGTTCATTAGTAGTTCATTATCTTCAACTCAGTCCAGCTGGGTAAGAATGATTGGTGCCATAGGTGAGAGAATTGCACCATCATAAATTGCAAACACTTAAAAAAAGTAATTTAACATTCTCGTGTTTTCTACCTTATCCAAAATCAAAAAGTCTGATGTGATGTTAATCTACCTATGGGTAATGGAAGATATTTATACAGTCTTTTTTATGCTTACCTATGAAAGAAATTGGCAAAATCATATCAGTCTGAGTGCTACATTCTTGTGTTCATAGCATGTATGACTACACTGAACTTTACTTTAGGGGAAAGCCTAAGTAATGAAGCTTGCTTATTCAAAAGGAAGTAAAATTCTTGATATTAATACAAGAAGGGAGGTGGAAGGAAAACTGATCTCTATATGCTATATAGATGGGAAGAAAAAAACCCACTCATCACTTTCAAGTTAATATTGTGTCAAGTGAATGTAGCTTTCTGGCTATTAGACAGAGAAACCAAAGTATGTGTAAATTGAAACCTAACTGACTATGCTTAAAATGAAATGTCAGTACTATTAGAACTCCAAAAGGTTATGTAAACCATACTAATAAGATGTTGTGGTGGCCCCATAAGGTAATGTTGTCAAGAATATCCTGGCATACTTGTATGACATACTTGTTTGAAGTGGGTAGTAGTGCAAATTATTAAGATATTCCAGTTTGAGATAGAAATCTGACCACTAGAAGTATGATGGTCCTAAATATATTGGAAATAAGTATTTAAACAAGGTGGGTGGGGAGACAGTGCCACCACTTTGTTAGTAGACTTAACCTCTGGCATCTCCCTGCTTGTACACCACAGAGGTCCAAAATTACAAATGTATAATGTGAAGGTATTTAGTAGCAAAGTGGAATGTGAGGCACTTGTGCTAAGCCATCCCTGATTTCAGACTTTGTATTCGGAAAATTCCAAACACTCCATAAACACCAAACGTAATGAAGAAGGCAATCATAGAAACCAAGTTTAGTAAATGAATTATCAACCCCATAAATGTTTCTTTCAAATCACACAAATAATGTATAGAGTCACAGGATCATGTGACAGGTCCAATCTCCTGTTCAAAGCAGGTGTTTAGAGCAGGGTGCTCAGGACAAAGTTCAATCAAGTTTTGAATATCTTCAGGGGTGGAACATACCTAGCCTCTGTGAGCACCTTTTCCAGTGTTCGACATTTTACAGGATGGAAAATGCTCTTCCCTGTATCAAGGCATAATTTCCCAACTTTCAACTTGTGTCCATTGCTTCTTGTCCTTTCATTATATATCTCTGAACAGTCTGATTCCAGTCTGTCTACACTCTCCTTTTGAGTTGCTGTGGATATTTTTTTTTTTTTAATAAATCAGATATTTGTATATACACACATGCACCAACCAGATACTCTGAATATGCTGAACTAGATACTCTCTGCACCTATCTCAGCTTGTGATTCCATCACTAAATTCTTCACATGCACATGGGAGCCCATGGAAGTACAGAGAAAGCATATTAAGTAGACCTCTTGTCTGTGTTCTGCCCTTTTCCTGTTTTCTGCCTCTTTTCCTTTCCTCTCTTTTCCTCAAGCTCCATCATATGTTTGTGTCACCTGCAGGGTCTTGGCTTTTCTTCTACCTCACTGTTCCAGCAGAAAACTGAGAGACAAAGTCAACAGCTTTAGGCTGCATTTTGTTGGCCTTGTGGTAGTAATCCTTCAATGACACTATGAGCAGCTTTTCTGGGCAAGGCAGATCTCTTGAACGCAGTAGAGTAGGTTGCGAGTAGGAAAAAAAAATAAAAAGACACGTCGACACATCTGTTCAATGTGTAACACAAACTAGAGTTTATAGTTTGATAATAGACAAATCATTCATATTAAAGCCTCTAGAACTTTTATTTATGCATATGGCAGGTCCCTTGCTGGCAATGTGCACTTGCAGCCCAGAAAGCCAACTGTACCCTGGGCTGTATCAAAAGGAGCGTGGCCAGCAGGTCGAGGGAAGTGATTCTGCCCCTCTACTCAGCTCTCGTGAGACCCCACCTTGAATACTGTGTTCAGCTCTGGAGTCCCCAACACAAGAAGGACGTGGAGCTACTGGAACGAGTCCAGAGGAGGGCCACAAAGATGATCAGAGGGCTGGAGCACCTCTGCTATCAAGATAGGCTGAGAGAGTTGGGGCTGTTCAGCCTGGAGAAGAGAAGGCTCTGGGGTGATCTTATTGCAGCCTTCCAGTACTTAAAGGGACTCTACAAGAACGCTGAAGAGGGACTTTTTACAAGGGCATGTAGTGATAGGACAAGGGGCAATGGATTTAAACTGAAAGAGGGCAGATTTAAATTAGATATAAGAAAAATTCTTTACATTGAGGGTGGTGAGGTACTGGAACAGGTTGCCCAGAGAAGTTGTGGATGCCCCATCCCTGGAGGTGTTCAAGACCAGGTTGGATGAGGCTTTGGGCAACCTGGTGTAGTGGAGGATTTCCCTGCCCATGGCAGGGGGGTTGGAACTAGATGATCTTTGAGGTCCCTTCCAACCCTAACCATTCTATGATTCTATGATTATCTCTAACTATAATATTAGAGACTGGTGTTATCTCCAGCTGCAATATTAGCTATATATTTCATGTAAAGAGATTGGCCACTGATTCTGCATTAGCATTTACATATTTAATGTACCAAATACAGCAAATTAACCAACATCCTTAACACCTGTAAGTACTTCATTCTCCTCTCCTCTCCTCTCCTCTCCTCTCCTCTCCTCTCCTCTCCTCTCCTCTCCTCTCCTCTCCTCTCCTCTCCTCTCCTCTCCTCTCTCCTCTCACCTCTCTTTAGTAATATCACGGCTCATTTTGTGTGGTTTTTGTGGAGTTTCCTAGTCCTATGCTTTGAACTTGATGAGTAGAGCCACAAATGGCTGTAGTTGTGCTGTCACTTAGGATTTGTTGCAGGGGTCCAGTTTCCTCTAAGAAGATCAAGAACTTGAGTATTGTAATACGAATAGGCACTATTTGAAACAGATAGTTATACTGATGTGCTGGAAGTAGAGAGCAGTGCTTTTCTATCGTGGAGAGAGAAATAGAAATCCTAGGATTTTTTCTCTTCTACTTCCTCTTAAAGCAAATAAATGACAATAAGAAATAAACATTTCCGTGTATAAAATTTCTTTATAAAGAGCCATCTGTACAAAAGAAAGAAATTGCTTGGCCCACAGTCTAAGTGCCTGCAATAAATTCTGCATGATCATTACAAATTTACTCTCACAGATAATTTAGGTTGTTCAAAACAAGCAATGGTATTCAGAGTCCTGACAATAGTG
The DNA here is from genome assembly GCF_009769465.1 of Tauraco erythrolophus. Classification (NCBI taxonomy): domain Eukaryota; kingdom Metazoa; phylum Chordata; class Aves; order Musophagiformes; family Musophagidae; genus Tauraco; species Tauraco erythrolophus. The sequence continues at coordinate 44,881,615 of NC_141465.1, read as the reverse complement.
CAAGCACTATTTGAAAGGCCATGTGCAATTATGTAACACTATATATTTGGACCATAAATAGAGAGAGCTAAGAATTTTATTCTGCAATGATCTGTCAGCAGAAGATACCTTTTAAATTTTAAATTATCTTTGAGGAAAATCATTTTATCAGATAATTAATCTAGCAGAAAGCAACCATGAAGATGGAAAATACTGATTCTGAAATGTGTTTTCTGTAACATCATTCCCACTAAACAAAAGAATAAATAAATTAAATATGCTTGAATTCTGATCCTTATTTGGGATTGTGATTGCAATATGTATCTGGCAGAACCTGATGATTACTGCTAAATTTTATGGTGAGCATCTTCACTTTTTTAGGGGAAAACTGTGGAGTCAGTGTCTACATATTGCTAGCATTCGTCAAACATGTTTTAGTACCTTCCTCTCTTAATTACTGCTTTTTTTTTTCTCTAAATTGTCATTATGACTCCATATGTGGTGACAAAAGAAAAAATTTTAAAAAAGTGTTCAGGTCTAGATAATAGTTTACTTAGAGTATGCTTTGCACTTGTTTCCTTTCTGAGCCAAGTTACACTAGTGCAGAAGAACCAGATTATTTTGCCCTGTATGTCTTGAGGCAAATCAGTGTTCTGAATAAGAGAAATGGATGTTTTTGATCTAACAAAATAGAACTGTTTTTCACAGAAGTGAAGATGAGTATCTCGATAACTGCAAAGGAATAACTGTAGAGCAAAGGCCAAGATCCTCTCATCATTTGCAGTCCTTGGGGAATATCAGTCTCACTTAGATTAACTGTTTGGACAAGCTCTGTAGCAAATTTGGGGATAAAACAAAAGCGAAAATATTTTACTCCCAAGAAAAGGTCAAGACATTTAATACAGTAGTAATAAAGGATGCATTATACTTTTCAGAGAAGCACAATTATTTTTAGTTCAAGGTGTGATATGTCAGGTACTTATCATCTTTTCTCACTCTGACTATTATACTGTACCAGAAATGTGCAAGACAGCTCCACTGTTCTCCTGATTACTGACAAATTTTATTTCTTTGTTTGACTTTACAGCAGTATTCACATATTGTGGCTCTTTTGGGAGACCAAAGACATATATCCTAATAACAAGACTTTGGGGTTTTTACTGGAAATACACACACTCCCTTCCAACTTAAATGATATTTTCTTGTAGTTTGAATGTACCACTCATATAAAATTAAGTGATAAATGAAGACAAATTATACCATCTAAGATACACCACCATGCTGAAGATTATTTATACTGTAATATTGAAAATGTTCTCGTAAACCTAACAGACTCATAAAAGAATATGGAATACAATAGGTATTTATATTCCAAAAGAAAAAACCAAACCTGTGAACATTAGCTGTAATAATTTTTGAACACATAAAGATATTGTTGGAGTTTATTTAATTGAATTTACATATATTGCAGACTGTCACATCTGAGAGTGTAGAAGCTACAGTTTTTCTTTCCACCTTACAGAAAAACAGCTTTTGAATTTAGAACTGCCCATGTTCTTTTCATGAGTTTCATGGTTTTAACTGTTTTATTGTAACAGATGCTTTTAAAAAATTTAATAGAGCAGAGGGCAGGATTGCTATAGTTAATATGGGGAAAATGCTTTCTTTTGGAGAAGGGAAACTAACGAAGCAGCTATTTTTAGATCTGAATCCAATAGGAAAGAGCTGGCTGAGACTTGAGCATAGAAAGTAGTTTGAGTGAAAGTCATCACAAAATATCAGGGAACACACTTCTAAGGAGGGGAAAGTGTGACAGAAGCATTCTAAGGAAACTGGGCTCCTGAAAAACAGGCTTCAGTGCACTCAGGTATGGAACATAATCTAAGGAACATATTGCAGTGTAATTAATATAATTTAATACCTAAACCAGACTATTCAGTGTGCTAAACTAGCCTGGTGTCAGAGAAAGACAGCAACACTGAGAGAGACTCTTACACCAGAAAGGAATTGCAAGAATACTGGAAACTGGCACATGTCTAAGAATAATTCTGCAGAAGAATAGAACAAATTTATAGAGATAAAATTAGAAAGAGTAGGGAGCAAAATTACTTAAAACTAGCAAAGGACATAAAAAGCACCTGGGAATAAGTTTTGTAAGTGCATCAGAAATAAGACAAATTCAGCGCTCATTTCTGAACAAAGTTTAGAAATGTCCTTTAAGGCTGGGTAAGCATGCATTTGTATATATATTAATATGAGGGAAAAATTTGTTCACTAGCAAATTGGAAGTCTTTCAGATTAACTAGCTCTAAGAGGGGCTAAAGCTGTAGATTTTTTTTCTGTTTAGACCTGTCAGATTAGTGAGGATATTATGTAATGTACTTTTAAAATTGAGGCAAATTAGAGAAGGATCAAGGGTGGAGTGGCTTCTCCAAGGAGTGAAACAACTCTTCTGACTATACGATCTTATAATTCATATACAACCAAATGACATACAATATTATTGAGAATCACTGAAGTGTAAAATTCAGTGTTGTAAACACAAATACTTAAAAATATCTGCATCTACCACATCAGGATTGCAGTTTGTCAAGGCAATGGGTGAAGCAGAAAACAAAAAATCCTTCCCCCACAAAGAACATTTTATCTTATCCTTATCCAAAATACTCAGTCATAAACATCTAGCCACATGGCAGAATACCTTCTTCAAGCACTGGCAGTTAATAGCTGGCTCATGCCCCAAAGAATGAGATTTTAAGTGCCTTATAAGTATTAAATTCTACCTAATGTAAGTATAGATACACTTAACTGTAACTGCCTAATCATGTTCTGAATCTTGCTAAACTTTTTTGTTTATTCCATGTCTCTGGCTATTTTTATCTTTGGACCTTCTTGGTTTTGGTAAATTTATTAGAAGTAAAGCAAACAGATCCGAATACAAACCATTGAAACTGTATGTTTGAGCTTGCAGTGTCCTGTTGTGCATTTGATATTAAGATTCAACTGCATAGTATACAATTGGAATTTCATATCATATTTCACTTGTAAATTGGCTTACAGATAAGGAAAGGAACAATGTAGACCTTATTCCAGTTCCTTCCAGAAAACAGAACTAGTGCTTACAGTTCACAGTTACTTTTTTTTAATGTAGATTTTTTATTAGAGGCACACAATAGCAATAAACATTCTTAAAGCTAGCCAATTTCTACCCAAAATATCTTGAGCTTTGCTTATATGACTGATCTGATCACTTGTTGTATGACCTACCTTAGAGAACAAAAATGTGGCAAATTTTGTCTCTACACCAGTACAGCTTAATTAAAGATAGCAGAAAAAAATGAAACAGTGCTCTCAACACTGGTAAAAATTCATTTCATTCTAGTACATTTACATTAATTTTATTCATTGTGTGATGGGACCCTGAAGCTGTTGTGAGCTTTGAGGTCAATGTTTGTAGACAACTTCTTATATTGCGCATAGCAGAACTACCATCAAGACTTTAAGGTCAAAAATGTTTTTATTTGAATAGATACCAGAGGGGCTTTTTAAAGGATTTTTTTTTTTAAGAAGACCAGGAGAAATAAAAAGACAAATTGCTAGATAAGATACAAGAGAAACACTAACTCCATAGTGTCTGCTGTGAATTCTTGAAGGGAAAATGTTACCCAGTGGCCTGGGTCAAAGTTGTTGGAAGATCTCCCTGCCCTCTGAAGTCTTCCCTCTTCATTTGGCTCCAGGTTCATTGCTAGTGGTCACTGACATGCTCAGACCCCTGTTCCTCTCTCTGCCTGTTCCATCTCTGTCCTCTCAAAGCTTTCAGGTCCATCATACGCTCAGCTTCCCCTTGGGGAAGGTTCATGTCGATAGAGGGTGCCACCATGTCCAGAGAGGAGCAGTTAGGACAGGGCAACCAGCAGCCTCATCGATTGCTGCCCAGCCACATAGTCTCAAAAGAGCCTACCATGAGAAAATGAGAACATACGCCACCCATCAGAGCTTGCATTGCTACTCCTCCCGACAGTAGTGGTATTAGAGTCAAAAGGAGCCAAGGATTTCATGTGATACTAACAGAGCTTCCCTATATAAGCAGAGGAAATGTCTTCAAACCAAAGTTAAATCCACTAAGCGTTGCAAAAGGCTTGTAATATTGCTATTCAGGCTTTAAAATATATTCATAGACTGATTAATTTCACTTTCATCTCATCTGGATTATTTCCATTACCTACAGCAGTTAGGTTAGTCTTTCAGTTGACGGAACTATTGTTTTCTCTTTTACAAGCCAGCTTATCTAGAAAGATATTTCTGTAATACCTTTACCTAACAAATTTTACTGAGTGGTTAAGGTTTTTCTCTGTAAGCTGAAATAAATGAAAATTTTCTTTTTATATAATAACTGTAATGAGAATACTGCTCCGCCATATCACTATTAGAAGAGCAGTAATTACAAGATTTCTAACAACATCAGTGTTTGAGGCAAATCTCTTTCTAAAGAGGAAACAAGGTTAGATGGAGCTCCGCTGGAAGTCCTTTTATTTGCTACAATGCTAAACATCAAACTATGAAATCATTTTGCTCTCCTTATTAACTTTTGCAGGAGATGTACTGCTTTCCATTGAGTTGTTTTCAAGTCAGTGGTGAAAAAGACAGACGACTTTATCAGCAGAGAACAAGATTAAGAGAATTAAAGAAAATTTGATGAGGTGTAAACAAAGCAGCAACTTGAGCTGGAGGGTGAACTGTAAATTGCAACATGGTAGTGAGAAAAAGAACAATTTGCAAAAACAGCTTAAAAACTGTTAAACATTAAAGCAAACAACAGTATGTTTTTAAAGCTTATTTAAGCAATAAGCTAAAATGGTATTTAAGTGAAGACAACAAAAAAAAATTCTTCAACCTTAAAGCACAGTACATTTGCTTCCTCACATTGCCCTCGCACTGCTTCAGGGTTAACTCTAGCATCCTGCCAGAGATTCTGCAGTACTCTTGTTTTGAAAGATGTAAAAATGGAGCTTATATATCCTATGTGACTTCATCCAGATTTTGAGTTATTAAAACATGATTGGAAATAAATTGCTTGATGTGTTTTTAGTATGTTGCAAATTTTGTTATTTTTTGGTGGAACATCAATTGTAATACCTTAAGCAAATTATTCCCCTTGGTATATGTAGGCGTGCTATTCATTAAAACTGCCAAAGTAAAACAAAATTTGAGTTTGGCTAGACTGACACAGAAAAGTGTAAGTACTTCTAAAGATGAAAAATATTTTCTACTTCTGCATCCAAAAATTTTGTTTTCAAGTAAGTCTAAGTCTAGAAAATCACACTATTCTGTAACTTATTCTTTTGTCTTTACTACAAAATGACTGACATAATTATATGTTATTATCTTAATATTAATAAAAAAAAAAAAAACCCACACCATAAAAAACAGCATACAAACATGCTTATATTTATAGGCACTCTTCTGTGTAACTTGTGCTGCTGGAAAGTGAGGTATTGTTTGCAAGTTTTGATCCAAAGGTGGTTGATTTTGAATGAGCTATACATTCAATCCTTTCTGACATTAGGATGATAACTATTTTCCCACTGGAGATAAAAGTAGCTCTGCAGGATCAAGAATGTCTTTTAAATAAGGTTGGTTTAGGTTTCTCTGTATGTTTAACTAGAAAATCTGGAACAATAGCATGCATTTATACCAGTGAGAGGGAATTCTCTTCTGGAATGTAGTACCCGTGATTTCTGAGAAGGCCAGAAACTATGATACTATTAGCTTTGTGGAGTGGCATTTCAACACACTAACATTCAAAAGATTTTGTATTATAACATTTGAAAAGGTCCATATGGATATAAAAAACTGTAGCTGAACTATTGTATAGCTAGCTGTTTCAGAGTCACGTCACTCCTCTTTTTCCAACAAAAGCCTAGGCACTCGTCTATTGTAAGTGGGCCATAACTTTTCTAATGTGTCCCAACTCCAGAAACATCAGAAGAAATTCTATAAAAACATTCAGATTCCTCTTTGACAACTCTTCTCATTCTGTAGTTGTAAAACATGATATATTTTTTCTTTTTTCCTTATTTTTTCAGAACTTGAGGAGTGTGCCTACTTCCAAAAAGATATCACGCGTTTGAAATGGGAATAGCAGAAACTATTGCCAGAATACTGGTTTTATTCTGTATTTAGGCAATTAAATACCAATATCTAAAAAAATAAGTATAGCATAAAGTAGACAAGAAAAAGTCAAAAATTCTACATATGAGACTGAAAATAGTGTGTAAGAAACTTCATTTCTATATTTGATTTTTAGTATATTGAAATTTAGAAAAGAATTTTAGATCATTTGCAGGAGGAAAACCCATATAAAAGATTACAAAGCCCAAGGTTAAGTTACAACTCCTCAGCTCTTCTGAACCTTACTAAAAATTAGGAATAATGTGATATTAGGCATATTTCCTGAGTATTTTAGCTTCATAAGATATTTTAAACATGTTTCAGTTATTGTCAATTTTTCTTTCTCTTTCACATACAGAATATACAGAATAATGGATGGAATCTTTAGGTTGCTGGTGTATAAATCTCCATACAGAACATGGGGAACGAGGTACACTAACACCATTGAGGTGAAGTAATTTGGAAAGATAATGCTTATTGTACCCAGTTTACAGCCCAAGGAACATAGAGATGTTATGATTTTGCAGAACAGTTAGTTACAGAATAAATGAACAGTCGAATTAGGAAGAATTTTTTTTTCTAGTGATTTTTTTTCCTGAGTGTAAAGATTTGGATAAGTCTGAAGTTTGTCTGGTGATAATTTGTGTAGGTCCAGCTCAAAGAAGATGTTACAGTTTTCACAGAAGGGCAAGAATGAAAAAGTGTAAAGATCTTGTACAAGATCTTCAACAGCTCTTTTCTTTTAAAGTGTGTCAAAAAGAACAGTAGTGATGGTGCTCCTGTCTATCAGGCATAATAAGGGCCCAGGTTTTCAAACTCAGGGCAGTCAGATGTAACCATTCGTAACAGCTGCAATGTAGTAGGAGTTATGGATATGTCCAATGACAGTGGCAATTGATGAGAAACCTGATAAGACAGCAGGAGATTAACTCCATGTCAAGTCACTCACAGGCACAGAAGCAGCTCGTCTTTGTACCTACCTCAAACTCCACATTTCGGTCCCCAAACTAGGATCCTAAACTTGTGCTTTTCTCTGTACTCACCTTTCTACTGTACCACCACCTCAGCCAGCCTTTCTAACTTCAAGCCCTCTCCTAGTCCCTCAGCTTCACATTTCATGTCATATCTCCACACTTTAGAGAACTTTTTCAAGATATTTTCTTTCCTCGATCAAGATCACACTTTGCTTCTTACTAAATGCTGAAAAAGCTTCAGCTACATATTAACCTGGTAGAATGCAGAGGGGCACACATTCCCTGTCAATCTGATCCCATAACGTTGTGCCAAAAATAATTCAAGATGTATTGAGAAAGAAAAGATAGAGAAGATGATCTCTTACTTTGGCACTGAAGGCACTCAGACAAGAGGGGGCAATTGTAACTGTGGTTTCTGCTCACACAGTTACATTTTACTCAGAGACTGAATAATTTAAATATAGATAGAGCTTTAGAAGCAAGGACCAGAACTTCCTTCTCACAGAGAAGGCAGTGAAAAAGTCACACTTTAACTCTGTCTCTGTATACTCTGTAACATCGGATTTGTGCTTGCACAGCAGCATAGCTTGGAGAACTTCAGTACAGTCTATATATTGATGATAGAGTGCTTTTGAGAGATGCATGAACTGGATCCCTGTTAGGTTTTTGATTGAACTGAACTCCTACTCCTAGACAAATTCTCTAAGGTACTACATAAAAGATAGACGGTTGCACTATGACACTCTTTTAGAAAAAATCAGCAACCACAGCTGCATTTTATAGGAGACCTGAATGTGCTCGATAGTCTTACAGCTCACCAGGCTGCGCTTCTCAAGATGTTTCAGCAGAAGAACGCCAAATTTTTAAACCTACATCAGGCCTACATATGAAACATAGATTGACTTTTTCAATACTTATGCACAGACACAGAGGCAGAACTCAAGTCATTAAGAGAAATGTAAACTTTCATCTTACATACTTTTGAATGAGGTCTACTAAATTCCATTTGATTCTTGGTTTTCATAAGTGAAAAACAGATGTGCAAAGGTATTTAGGAGTCTAATATTTCTTTGGGAGTCTGACTTCCCTTTGATTTCAATTGGATTATGGTATATATAAATAGGGATAAGGCATGCAAAAGTCTTTGTGGATTTGATTCTTTTGTCCTTTGTAGCATAATTTTTCAAGTGTTTCTTTGTAGTAAACTACCGAACTTTGGAAAGTTTCAAGTTTAAATTCCTACACTGATACAGGATCCGATGTTTCCAGACTACAGTGGAAAGGACGTCTTAATTGCTGCCAGCTTTGTTTATTCAGTCCTGGCTCTGAGAAGCAGCTGCATCCTTCTGCACTTTACTAGGAAGTTCAAGATTGGAGACCTCACACCAAAACCTCATAGTGCATTAACAAAAGAAAGTTTGGGAAGGAACATGTTTTACCTGGCCCAGAAGACTGAGTGTTATTGAAGCTGGCAGATCTTATCTCCCAAATGACTTTCTGTAGAGTAACTCACTCTCCTTTCTGCGCATACCTCTGCCTTTTTTGTAATAACCAGCTATTTCAAATGACCATCTGTGTTTTGCCACTGCCTGCAGTCCTGCGGATCTATGTGGTCTTGAAAGCAACTGAATGCTTTCTCCCTTCAGCGCCTTGGCCACGCAGCTCAGAAAAGACCGAAACTGCTATTTGGCAATGAATTAGTGATATGATTCAGAACAAAACGAGAAGCAGATGAATAAGTGTATGCCAATTTTTCTTAGCCCCTTTTCTGAGAACCACACTTTCAAGTGTCAAGTGGGTGAGATCACATAAAGGTGCTTTGCTTTTTACTCAAAGGGTCAAGTATCTTAATATGGGCTTGTCTTTGGAATTAATGTAGTGTAACACGTGCTCTTTTTCCCTCCCCTTTTCCAGCACTCCAGTTCCTGAAATATATATGATGATAAATGCAGCACAAATAACCGGTTACCATAGGAACAACTGTAATAGTGATCCCAAAGCAGGATTAGGGTTTTTTAGGGATTTTTTTTTTTTTTTTTTGGATACCATACTTTGCACTTACATAAAGCTTCCAGCCTTCTTTCATTTGCAAATCATTCTGGAAAATGCTTTTGTTTAACATGATTTGACTATAAATCTATCAAAATTTTCAATGTGTTTGCACTAGCCTTCTAGCCTTGTGAGATTTTTACTACTAGAAAGATAACACTAAAAAAAATTTCAGGAAAGGCTTTTAGTATCCGTGACATTGTAAATGACAGCATTATGCTAAACATTACTGCTTTAAACATTGCCATGATGGTATTACTGACCTAACCAAGGTGCTTATTATATTTTTATCTTCTATTTCCCGATCATAATTTGCCCTCTTACCACATCCTGGCATGCAAGTATAAAACCACACAAATATATGAAAATATGAATAAAGCAAAACATCAGGTAAATTTTGATTCTTCTAAATGTAAATGTTATTATCTAGGTCTGTGTATGTCTTTTTCACCAGAGCCACAAACTGAGTTTCAGACGTACAGTGACATATTACCACAACCCTATGCATAGGTTTATAGAGAAGTAATCAAGAATAAGTCTACCTTGGAGATGCTCCTCCCCTCATTGTTCCCAGGGAACCGGAGAGAGCCCTGTTTTCAGACAACATTGAAATTACTTGAGTATTAGTAAGGACACTGTGAGAACAAGCTACTCCCCCTGGCAAATGGAGACATGATGAAAGCCTGTTTTGAAGTGCATGGTCATCTCTGAGTTGTTCTTAGCTCCAAGTCATTTCACATTTTAGACAATAAAGCTACTATCGACATTGGTGTGGCTATTACAAAAGTTCTATACCAAACTGACTTAAGGGCTTGTTTCTTTAATCTATCACTAGATTCAACTCCATTTTGGGTAGGACAAACGAGTAGAAGAAACAGGGTAATGCTGCATAGGACTTCCTTGGAGAGCAAGAATTTTATTTAAAAACAAGATCTTCTTTCTTTTGGTCATGCATATTACTGTGAACAGCTTAAAAAGAAATTAAAAAGGAATTAGGTGAGGCTGTAAAATAGCTATTGATAGAGACTGTGAGCTAGATATGATCAGAGAGATCTGTCTGCATTGCTGTATTTGAATAGTCAGTTCTACATATGCCCCATGTCTTGCACTAGTTCTGGGATGTTAGGGTACAACCACACTGCAGACACAGGAGATTATACTGAGTTTTAAGTGGTTATGAGATTGCGGTTAGTAGTAGATCTGGCTAGCTTAATATGAGCTGTACACTACACTGAAGTCACCAAAGTACCTGAAGCATTGACCTACATGTTTTGACAAGTTGCAATTTTCTGACCAAACCCACATTTTAGGGAAAACTGCTACAGCAGATCTATTCCAAAACTCTTTTCCTGACTAGCAAAAATTAGAGATATTATTCAGTTTACATAGTTTAAGCAAATAGTTGCCCCTACAAGCTTCCAACTTGCAGAACTGAAAGTTTTTCACAGTCAGTAGGGTTATACCACTTTATACCAACTGAGAAAATAAATCATTATAGAAGGAGTCTCTGTTCCATGGCTTGGCTTTTCTAAAGTGATACCTCATGTAAATGTAAATAAATTGTGTAGTTTACTGAGACTTTCTCATCCACTGAAAGAGCTAAAGTAAGTTTCTAGTTAAAGTGAGCTTTTAATGTTGTGGGGTTTTTTTTCCAACTACTTAATTTAGTTGCAAAGCAGATTCATATAATTTTTTTTTTCCATTTGACATACAGAACTCTATTATAGAAAACATATGACACTAATTAGGTGGTAGCTTTGGAGGACCTGATGTAATTTACTAGATTTGGACATTTAGCTGCAATGAAGTTAGTGGGTAACCACGTTTAAGAGTATAAATTCTATAAAACAATAATTTACTTACATATGCTTTCTGCTTCATTAATCTGTGTGTTTGGATACCTAAAAATGTAAGGTGTGGTATATATTTTATTAGGAAATGAAGAGGAACAAAGTTTTTTCATGTAAGAGAGAACAGAGCTTTTGCCAAGCAGTTCAAACACTATGACCTTCTGAAACAACAACAACAACAACAACAACAAAAACGAACAGCCACAGGTGGTCTTTCCGTTCTTCTTTTAGGACTTAAGGATTTCATTCCTTGGTGGATATTTCTCATGTCGCAAAGGTAGCGTGTAAAGTACTGTTTTACTGTTTAGACGGTGGTGGCTGAAGGCTATGAGTTTACTGCCATTGAAGGCTATGAGTTTACTGCCATTACCTTGCATCATCAAGTCTCTTTCTGTTTCTACACCCATCAGCATATCTACACATGTGGTTCTCCTAACTTAGTCTGTTAAAACGATGCAGGCAAGGAAAACATTTAAGTTATCTTTTCAGAAACAACCTAGGGACAGCTGTGCCTAAGTAGCAACCTCCAGCAGGAGGGGAAATGACAAGCAGTGAGGATGTGCAAAGCAGAAGCCCTGTGTGCAGAGTGGTAAGATGATGGAGAACTGCAGGATGTCATCGGCGTCTGACCTAGAACCCTGGTTAACCCTGTTCAGAAATTATCTCAGTGCAGTAAATTCACAATATTAAATATGTTAGCTTCTGTTCACTCCAGCAGCACTTTTTCTGCTGTCCCCTGGTAACACTGAATCACTTAGATGAATAATAGGAAAAATGTAAATAGGACATTCTGGAGAACTCATAACCCTTTTCTGTGAGTTATGTTGCCAAAGATGTGCTAATTTGTAGAAATTTTCCACAAAATGCTCCTTTTGTTGCAAAACGAAAGTTACTGCTGTGGAAACATTTTTCAGGAAACAAGCAACTTTTTTTAATGTGAAATATTTAGTAAAGAAAATGTTTCCACTGTGACAAGATAAATATTTGACTGTAGAAATTTGAAATTATTTTTAATTTCAAAATGAAGTTTTCATAATAAAATGCAAAACTCATGAAGTTCAAAAAGACCAAGTGTAAGGTCCTACACCTGGGTTGGGGCAACCCCCAGCATTGATACAGGCTGGGTGATGAGTGGATTGAGAGCAGCTCTGAGAAGAACTCGGTGATATTGGTGGATGAAAAACTGAATACGAGCCAGCAATGTGAATTCATAGCTCAGAAAATGAATTGCATCCTGGGTTGCATCAAAAGAATTGTGGCCAGCACATCGAGGGAGGTGATTCTCCCCGTCTACTTCACTGTCGTGAGACCCCACCTGCAGTATGGAGTTCAGCTCTGGGGCCCCCACTATAAGAAAGACACGGACCTGCTCGAGTGGTTCCAGGGGAGGGCCACAAAGATGATTACGGGGCTGGAGCACCTCCCCTGTGAGGACAGGCTGAGAGAGTTGGGGTTGTTTAGCCTAGAGAAGAGAAGGCTCCAGGGAGATGTTAAAGTAGCTTTCCTTAACTTAGAGGTGGCCTACAGGAAAGATAGGGAGGGATTCTTTATCAGGGAGTGTAGTGACGGGACAAGAGGTAATGGTTTTAAACTGAAAGAGGGTAGATTTAAATAAAAAATTAGGGATAAATTCTTTACTGTGAGGGTGATGAGACACTGGAACAGGTTGCCCAGAGAAGTTGTGGATGCCCGTCTCTGGAAATGTTCAAGGCCAGGTTGGATGAAGCTTTGAGCAACCTGATCTAGGGGAAGGTTTCCCTGCCCATGGCAGGAGGGTTGAAACTAGATTATCTCTAAAGGTCTCTTCCAACTCAAAATGTTCCATGTTTCTATGATTCTCTTTCATGTGCATTTCCTTATCTGTCCTCCTTTCTGTCTTCAATATAGCCTATGTTCTTTTCACTTAGGTAAGAACAACTTGTAGTTGTTTTTGTTATTATGTCATCTGTAGCACATGACTTGATTTAGTGAGAGAGGAAATACTGGAGAGAGAAAAGAGGGTTTATAGTGAACTTGGTTAGACTCTGAAGCTGTTTCTGTTCACAGTTGGCTACACAGCCATGTTGTCAGCTTCTGCTGGTGACATAAGTCAGAGAAGGCACATGATTTGAAGTTCTCTTTTAGGGACATGATGCATCTACAGATGGCATGCATGAATCCCAAGAGTGAGCCAGTCAAATGTCATTATTGACCTTCAGTAGTCACAGACTACATTTCTGTGCCTCTGACCAGAACCTGTTTGGAAGAAGAAGGCAAGGAAACAAATTCTTATCCTTCTGCTGGAATCACACTTATTCAAAGACATTGGATAGACTGTGGTCTTGGTAAGCTGTTAACTGAAAGATGCACTCTTGTATTTTCACTTCTGCTTGGCCAAATGCTCTGTCAAATGCCTAGATGACTGTATGCCTCTTACTTATCTTACTTTTTGGATTAATAAATTATTACTACTGCACAAATAATTAGGGCATGCAGCATTAATGAATTAAAGAGAAAAAAAGAGAAATTTAGAAGCAAAATGTAAGGCCTTAATGTTCCTCTTTAATGAGGAAAAGGGACAAGGAACTCTTTTGTGTATGACACAAATACCATTCTGCTTTTTGAGTTTACAAATAGAAGGGAAATACTCTAAATTTGAGGGACAGTATTATATTGAATCAGTCTATGTGGTCCATAGCGATAAGTTTTTCTGTAAAAGGGAAATGAATGATGTTATTAAAAATGTTATATAAAAGATAATTATTTTATGTATTTTCAGCACAGTTAGGTATGTATTTTTAGCAGAGTCCGCAATAGGTTCTAAAGACTTTTTCCTATACAAAAATTCTACAATGTGTCACAATACTTCTTGAGTCAAAACCTAAGAATAGGCAATTTCTCACATTTTCCTTAAATGTATCTTTTGCTTTTATAGAGAGCTAGAACATTTCTTATAGTTATCTCAAGATATCTTAAGGATTAAAAAGAAGGATATTTTATGAGGTGTCACATTTCATTTGGACTTCCAAAACAGTATATTCACTGAGTTGCGCAGAGTAGCACTTTTTTTTTCCTAGTGTTTGGCACACAAAGCATTCTCCAAATGTTTGTGAGGAAGGAGGTAAAATGGAAGTTATTTATCTGTTGGAAACACTGATTCCATTTTTTATTTGTTAAAAATATAACATGAATAAAATATCTGGAATTCTCCTTCAGACTTTACTAACACCTCCACTTGGAAAGACTTGCAAAGTAATTCAAAAGAGGTATGTATTTGCATAATATTTACATATTAAATTTTTTTAAAAATATAAGTGTATAATACACTGAAGACGAATTTAAACACTCAAAAAATCCAGGAAGATTTGGAGTTGGATTGAACGTTTTCTTTTTGCATCGACTTATTGAATAGACAAAATAAATAATGAAATAGATTGTGATTCAGTCTTTCCTCCACACAATTTCTAATTACATCTTGTACTTTAAATATGGCATGTGTCTGGATTTTTATTCAGCCTTCTGTTTTCGGAAAGCTTCAAGAGTACTTTAAAACCTGCATACTAGATACCCCACTGAGATAATGAAATTAATCATGGTGGTAAATAGAAAATTCTGTTTCTTAGTCAAAGACTTGAATGGTAACAATTAGATGTTATGTTGTCTTGCATACTATATTGCTTTCATAAGTGAAGGCAATTGTATGACATTATGAAGAAAAATTAGACATGTAGATAATCAACATGCACTGCACTTTTCATGGAGAAAATCTTGCTGTCCAACGTACATTCTTTTGGTTTCATATTAAAAATAACAATGCAGATTTTATGCACATTGTTGACAAATTATGCTCAGCATAGCTACATGTATGAGAATTCCTGATCTCAGATCTTACTGTCTACCTCAGAAAGTCTGGCAGTTGTTATGAATGGATTTGCAATTTTGGCCAAAAATTTCCCTAACAGAATAATTTTCTTCTGATTCACAGGAGCAACATTCCGAATATTTTCAAAAGGAAGTCTCAAAACATTAAATTCCAGCAAATGTCAAAATGTTTTATTTCAACGTTTTCACTCTCAAAATTGAAATATTGCAGTAGGATTTGGAGGATTTTTTCTTTTATTTTTTTTAATGTCATGAAAGATTCCAAGATTATGACTCTTCAGTTGGCATCTAGAAATTAAAGGCTGAAATCTTAGCTAGAGTTCCTTAATTTCAACTTCGTATATCTACAAATAAGATTTTGAGTGTTGTTTTACACTAATAGAGTCAAATAATGGAAGCTAACAGAAAGAGCTAATTAAAGAGGTATACGTCTGCATATTTGAGTACACCTTTCCGTTTTTAAGAGGACTAAGATCGGTACTGTTACATATCAGCAGGTAGGACATGTTACTGGAATATAAAAATTAATTCAGAATCCAAGTTTCCATCCTTAAAATATATTCTTTGTAGCTCAACTAAGCTACAAAAAAAACCCTTCAAAATTAATAACATACTTCCACAGTAGAAACCAAAGAAGATGTGTGGGGGTTTTGGTTTTGGTGATTTTTTTTTAATTTCAAGATTTTAAAAACCATACACATTACTTTAAGGGAATGACTCATGATTTCTGAATGCTTTGAGTCAGATATTATCAGAATTTCTAGACAGATAGTTGGCTCAATAATGTTATTGAATAAAAGATTGAAACCCTCTCCTTTTTATTTGCCTATATTGTTGTAGTATGCCTGGGTAAAGGAAGGTTGATTTACTATCTTGCTTACTTGCTGATATACAGACTATAGAGAAGTGGACTGAGAAACAAGTATAGCAGCAATGTATGTATTGATAATTTATGTGTGGTTTTGGTTTACATAATTCTTTCTTTACTCAATTAAAAAAAAGCATAGTTGCCATGGAAACAGCTACAACATAAGATTTGAATTACTGTGAAAAGATAGGACATTTTTATAAACAAATAAGCACAGAAGACACATAAATCAAATGCTAATAAGCATCATACATTTTCTTAAAACAATAGAGTTTGAGTTTCCCACTCTTGTTGAAGGTGCAGAGGATTCAGACCACAGGCTAGCTCTATGCACCAGCATCCTGAAATACAGTATATAAGGTATATTGAAGTTACGTTATTCCCCAGTCCCAGTGACTGTGCTTCTGAATAACTGTGTTATACAGTTTGTTTTTAAGCACACATAGATCCCCAAACAAGCCTTTTTATTCTGTAGGGTGCTCACTAAAACTTATGACCTCTTTATGAACCTGGAATATGAAAGGTATAACTCTCTGAGAAGAAGATACTGAAACCATTAGCACTTCATTAAACATACAGGAGAGAAGAAATCTGTGTTAACTCTATGCATAAGACAGAAGGCACAAATGAGTTTCATTTCATCTACTACTCTCATTTTCAGTTCTTTTTATATCTTCCTTGTCTATTTTTTCCTCTTTTTGAAAATCTTGGCTTTTCATTCTGAATTAAAAATAATTGTAGTTCTCCCCCAACACGCACACTTCATAATGTACTTCATAATCATGTCTATTAAAATCCATCTGTGTTGCTATGTGAATTCTGCACACTTCTACTTTTCTCTGCTTCTTTGTGCTGATTGACTTGCACAAGGGAAAATGGAAGTTTCAAGAAAAATATTTGGTATTTGATAAGAACCCTGACACTAGTTTAAATCTGATCAGTCCTGAACGATATTGTCAGAGATGCTTTTGATGCTTTACGCAGGATCAGTAAAAAAAAAGTACATTTCAGACAGGTTCTCGGTCATAAATAATTTAAATTTGGGTGCTTAGTTTTGCTTTTCCATAAAAAGAGAAAAAATTTAGCAGATGTTAGGAAATATTATTTTATAAGGAAAAATGTGAAAAGTCTATATATTATTATATCTGTACATATAATAATATATTTTTATATATAAATATTTTTATAATCTGTTCAGAGCCCCATGAATTGAAAATGGTATGTGGAGAAATCAATACTCACACATTCACAGTTCAAAATTCTTGTTCTTGCTTCCTCCTCCCCAAAATAATTTAATTCTGAAGAAAAAATCTATATTACAAGCATTTTCACAGAATCATAGAATCATAGAATCATAGAATGTTGGTTCTTTGAGCTGTGAATTCACATTGCTGGCTCGTATTCGGTTTTTCATCCACCAATACCGCCGAGTTCTTCTCCTCAGTCTCACTGTCCATGTCACTGACAAAGATGTTAAACAGCACCAGTTCCAATGCTGGCCCCTGAGGAATGCCACTCATCAGTGGTCTTCACTCGGACACAGAGCTTTTGACCGCAACTCTTTGAGTGCGTCCATCCAGCGAATCACCTATCCACCGAGTGGTGCACCCATCAAATCCATGTGTCTCTCTTTTAGAGACAAGGATGTTTTGCAGGACAGTATCAAATGCTTTGTACAGATCCAAGTAGAAGATGTCAGTTCTTTCCTTATCTACCAATGCTGCAACCTCATCATAGAAGGCCACCATGTGTCAGGCATTATTTGCTCTTTCTGAAGCCATCTTAGCTGTCAAATAACTTACCTGTTTTCCCTGTGCTTTAGCATAGTTTCCAGGAGGATCTACTCCATGATCTTGCTGAGCACAGAGGTGAGACTGACTGGCCTGTAGCTCCCCAGGTCTTCTTTTTTCTCTTTTTAAAAATGGGGGTTATGTTTCTCCTTTTCCAGTTACTGGGAACTTCACCAGTCTGCCTCAGTTTTTCAAATATGATGGATAGTGGCTTAGCAACTTCATCTGCTAGTTCCCTCAGGGCCCTTGGATACATCTGGTCAGATCCCATGGACTTGCGTCATTAACATTCCTTAGATTGTCTTGAACCTGCCTTTCTCCTACTGTGCGCAGCACATTCTCCTAGTCCCTGTCTTTGGATTCTGTAAATTGAGCAGTGTGGCTAGAGCACTTGCCAGTGAAGACTGAGACAAAAAAGTCATTGAGTACTTCAGCCTTCTCCATGTCAGTTGTAGCCAGGTCTTCTGTTTCGCTCATTGGGGGGCTGCAGTTTCTTTCATTGTCCTTTGATGTCCTACGTACCTTAAGAAATCCTTTTTGTTATTTTTTACATCCCTAGGGAAGTTCAGCTCCAGCTATGTCTTGGCTTTCTTGAACACCTCGCTGCACTGCCAGGCCATATTCCTAAAATCTCCCTATGATGTGTATCCCTGCCTCCACTACCTACACGTTTTGGTTTGTGTTTTAGTTTGGTTAAGAAGGGTTTAAATTTATCCTTTACCATGGTCATGACATGCACAGCAGTGAACCTACAGAATTTCTGCCAGAATTATTGTTTAAAAAAACCCATTGCCTAATGTTATCCAAAGCATGCACACAATGACATCCTGAAATTGCGTATCTTTTTCCTTTTCCTTAAGAATTGTAAAAGTTCACACATGTTCCTTTGTAGATGGATTTCTTCTGCAATCTGCTCTGAATGCTCCATATGTTTGACAGAGCAGTGAGGCTGAGGCAGACTTTGCAGCCTGTTTGCTGAGGCTTTATGCAAGGAAATGCTGACAATGTGAGGTCTCGAGGACACAGCATGAGAGAGTGGCACACGCGAGGCCTTTAGAGGGTAGGTGTGATGCTACTGTAGGGAGAACTTCGTTCTCTCAAAAATAGGTATGATAGTATGTTCTGAGCAGGAAGACACCAATAACACAAATATAAAAAAGTTATGACAGTTTCTCTGATCTGACTATGGGATCTTTAAACATACTACTAAGGGATCAGACTTCTGGTAGCCAATCAGGCAAGTCTGTTATGATCACTTTTCCCCTCTCCTCTTTCCTGCCCTGCACATTTCCTGATCAGAAAATAGATTGAGATTCAGCACAAATGTTGGCATTGTATTAATTACTGGGCACACACACGCAGTAAAACTATTCTTTCTTCGGGACCAATTCAAATATTTCGACTAGTAGTTAAATGCCTTTGAGTCACCAAAGCCATTCAGTCCCAAGTTTCCTAATGAATATTTCTTATGAAATATTTTCCCATTTACTTTCAATAGTGTTGAAACTGCAACATCACTGACTTGATTTATTCTCTTGGATACACTGTGGAAAATAGCCTAATTTGCTTCAAAAAAAAAAAGATTTCTTGCGATTACAGAATGACTTTTAGTAAGAGGAAGGGTTTATGGTTTGAAGAGATTATATTTAAATTATTCAACATGGTCTCAATAAGAGCAAACAACTGATTTTTTTCTATATTTACTTTTGTTTTTCACCTTGGAAGGAAGGGAAAACTAGAATATATGAATACCATCTGGGAGTAAAGCATTCAAATAACTCAGTGTTATGAAACAATTTGTAATTTTTCCATGTGTTCACTGATTAGATTAAAGTCAATCTTTCTATTATATGAATGGTTCCCTCGTTGAGGTACTGTAAGTTTCAATTTTATTAACAATGTCTGTTCATCTTGATAACAACTCCATAGCTCAAACCTCTGGGATTAATAACAGGCACTTCAAGTACTGATTACTCTTATCAGCATTTGTAGTAGCAACTTTTATATTTCTTTTCTTTTTTCTTTTTATGCTGTAACAAGTCTCAAAGTTGTTCGTGAACACTCCTATGCAGCAACTGGTTCCCTGATATGACTGAATAGATTGAGGTGTGCTCAGAATGACCTTTATGTGCAGTTTTATAAACATTTTCAGAATGCTTTTGAAACATCTTGGAGTTGATATGCATTGGCAAAACTTCGCTCTATTTTAATTTTCCTTTAGTGAAAAACACATAGAAAGAAACGAAGGTACAGTGAAATTTAAATGAAGGATCATATTCCTATGTTACTATATTTTAGAAAACAGCAACAAAATAATGAGAACCTAACCTTCCATATATTAATAGTAGGTCCTTACCTAAGGGAAGCCACAGAGAAAACTTTTCTACTTTGAACTAGAAACTTCTTTTTTAAGCTGAAAAACGATGAGATATTTGTGTCTATTTAGAGTTGACTTACAGACTCCTTAATGTCTCACAGCACACTCAACTTTTTTCTTTGTTTCTCAAAAGCACAATGCACTTTGAGTCTGCTTTCTAGACAGATTGCATACTTTGTAGATCATTGTTGCTTCAAACTGAAGCTGGTTTTCTGCTTGTATGAGGTACCATTTGCTCTCTTTCATGACACAGGTACAGTAAGGGCTTGGTTTTCCACTGGTGCAACCAATGAGACATTTATTAAAGATTTTAGAGTGAGTAAAATCAAGACCATTTCCTGAACATCTAAAAGTAGCACCCGAAGAAAGACTTTTAAAGGCATTTATACCACTTACGAAAATCGAAGTTAGGCTCCTAAGCACTCTTGCTAACCCTACCAGGTCTTTTTCTGCTTCTTTAAGAGTCCAAATAACTTTGCAAACCTGAAATGCAAGTGGCTTCAGGTATGTTAATGCTTGAAATTATTGTTTGATTTACTCTTATATATTGGTGACAATCAGTTACTCAACTGTGAGATGTCCCTAGTTTCGCTTCCCAAAAGAATACATAAACTTGAGGCAGAAAGTAGTCAAATGCTGTGCATTACGCACTGTGAATACTGGAAATAGATCCATGTTTGAAGAGGAAGGAAATTTTGGACAATAATCCTGCCCTATGCAAGAATCTGAGTTCAAGAATGACCTTACAGGACCCCCAAGTCATGGAGTTGGAATTTTTCTGAGTTCTCCGTAAGACCTAGGGCAAATCCCTGTACCTTTGTGTGCTGGATGTAATTTGGCATTTCTTGTATTCTTTACGTGCTTTGTCATGGCCAGAGCTGTATCTTATGCAATAGTACAGTGGTTCCAGTAAGGACTTTAAGTAGCGCTGTAATATAAAATATTACGAATATAAAAAAAAAAAACCCACTCATATTAAAAAAATGCTTAGATGTCTGAAAAAAAAGACTTTGCTGCAGTTCATATTTTTACTTTTAGCTAAATGTATTATTTTTCTTTTAAAACCAAAAAGGACCCAAGGAACGTATGTAAGTGTTCTGTCAGATCAAATTGAAATCTATGACTGGTTAGATTTGCCTTTCAGGATTTCATCCTAACTATTATGATAAGAAGTACAAATCACAAAGCGTTTGTATGTTTTATTCTCATATAGAGTCTGGACTTTAAGCATACTACCTTAATGTATTCCTTTGAGGCATGTTAATCAATGCAAAATTAAAGATAATTATGTTAATTAAATCTTCTCAAAGTAAAAGGTGACTGTGGTAGTATTAGCTCTAGGATAAGACAAAAAATAAAAAGGGAACTTACTAACATCTTCATTAGTTTAATATTAATACAGTGCTTTCCTAATGCATCTGCTGAAATCTGCATTTTAAATGAAAGGCAGAATTTGCCTTTCATTGCCTGGTGTGTGGCATTAGAGCTAAACGAGGGACATTGTTGTATCTGTGCTGTCACTGTTGGTCTCTCTCTTTTACATGGCTCTTACTCAATTTATGCAACTCTCACTCCATAAAACATTGAATAGCTACATTGTGAGGCTTCCTCTGTGGTGGTGTTCAGTTTAATCTTCAAGTAGTTTTAGCTGAATCAGACATTAAGGAGATGGTCTTGTACCGATGATGTTGTACTCTGATCTTGTTATTGCAGTGACCAGACTCTCAGCAGCCTTCACTGCAGCCCCTCTTAGATGTCAGTCCTATGTCATAAACACGTAGTTACAAAAAACCTCCATTTAACTTTTCTTTGAGCAGATCTGGATCTGCTGCTCTCCTGCTCAATACTGAGAGAAACATTAATAAATCTGCACTTCAGCACTCACTAAAACAGAGATCAATTTGGTAAGCACCAGAAACAAATAGAAAAAAATAGAAACAAAAAGGCCCTTTATAGCTATTAATAAAGGAGGACAATTGCTGGCATTAGTCATGGCATTAAATTTCACCAAAGTAGTACTTGAACAGTTTGCTTTCCCCAAGGTGATGGTTTTCTGTGAAACATTTTCAAGTGCCATGGCTCATGTTTTATAAATAGGCAAACCTTGCTTTCAAATGATAAATAAATACCCCCTTTCCCCTCAACAATCCCTCTCTCCTTCCCCAACAACATGCTGAAAATGCTTTTGGTTTACAACAAACTGTATACATATAAATAGAGGAATAAAAGATAACCAGTGTCTAACAATTTGAAACATGCACCATAATACTAGTCTATGACTCTGAAAAAACGTGCTTTTCTTCCTCTGAGAAGCATATGGTTTTGTGGGTTTTTTCTTCAAAAATAATTTCTTGATCTGCTCAGAACATAGTGATAATTGCAGGAGAGCATAAAAACAAAAGCATAAGAATCTGACGAGATAAATGAAAAACAGCTTGATGAGTCAGTAGCCCATATTTTATGTTAGGAAGATAGAAAGACGTTTACCTTTATTCTCACTTAAGTTCACTGCTATCATTGCAAAACTAACTGCTCCAGGCACTGCTCCATTTCCTTACCAAAGACATAATCCTCCCTTCCAATGACTGCAACACAAGGGAAGACCTGTGTTCTATACTGCCAAACTATGTTATGTCCAACTGATCATATGGAGCTAGAAAGCTATTGGTATGACCAATACATAATGGGAGACCATCAAGGAATTTTTGGGTTTATACACACAAACTAAGGAATCATAATCAAACAAATGGTTATTACCATACCACCAAAATAGGTAGAATGTCTGTGTTTTGGTGAATTTTTGAGTTGGTGAATTGGAATGAAAAAATGAAAAATAAAATAGGCTAATGCTTAAAGGGATATGAGGAGATTAAAAATACCACAACTTCTGCATGCAAGATAAATTTTAAGAAACAGTGGAAGCATCTAACTTGAAGTTTGAGAGTGTCAGAGTTAGGACATATATTCCAGTCATGGCCTCACTCACCTCCCTACTCCATAGCCAGGCTTTGTAGGAGTCATAATATCCTCTCATCCTGTCTTTGACTTGGAATGATAAGGTTTATATCTTTTTTTTCCCAAAGTCTTCTGTATCAAGCACTTTCATCGAGAAAGAAGCAAGTACTTCTATTATCTCTTAATCTTTCAAATCACACATTCAAAGATATTGAATATCATAATATTGAAAATAAATGTATCATGTGCTTCATTTATCTGAAAGAATTGCACAGAAATATCAGATCAGGTATATCAAAAGATTTCAGCAGCATCTAGGCCAAGTATCAAAGGGTCTTCAAGAGAAATGTACCTATTGTAGAGAACTTACTTAGAGCCTCAAATTGTCTTCAGTCTATCCTGTAAATGAAACATATGTATGTTTCCTTATGTATATATGGGACCTTAATTACCATGTAATATATGCTTTCGTTTTCCAGAAGATATGGTTCTGCATGGAATTCATTGAAGACTGGTCAGAATTAAGCAATGTTTGCTTTGGTTTTCGAGACTTCTAGGGAAATAAAAGACAACAAGGTCAAATACGACTGCAAGTCGATGCTGATTCAGACTATTCATCTTACCTAGACACTACTGTCAATACAGGAGATATTGGCAACCCAGAACTTTAAAGAAAAAGAAAAAGGTTGGATATTGCAGATTTTTCTGTTGGTCAGAAATGCTATGGTACTACTAGCAAAATGACCATGTATTTGAATTAATTAAAATGTCCATCACCTAAGCAGAAATCTGAAAGAGTATAGATTTGAACTACTTTGGTTTCTCGGACCACTGAATCCAGTCCCAAAGCGTTTAGTATACATAAAAGTTACAAGGAGTTTCATTAATTTTAAAAATGCAATGATTTTTGTAGGTAAAATTATTAAAGCAGAAATCCAGACTGCTTTGTGTGAAAATAGCCCTGCTCCCCCAACAATAAAATATAAACCCTAATTGTACTTTTTATAAATCCATGGCTTTGTTGGAATCCGTTATCTAAGCTGTCAGAGAAGGAATGAGAATCTGGGAGGCAACACAATATATTTATATTAAAAATTCCCATGCTGGTTCAATTTTATCTAGAAGAAGTTCCCTTTATGTCAGAAAGCATATGGTGCTCTATTTATGAATAAAACATTTCAATTACAGGAAAAAATGAATCATGTCTTCACTATTTGTTTAACTTGAATAATGTGTTATTCAAGATGACCTGCAAAATCACAAGTACTT
This sequence comes from Tauraco erythrolophus, assembly GCF_009769465.1. Classification (NCBI taxonomy): domain Eukaryota; kingdom Metazoa; phylum Chordata; class Aves; order Musophagiformes; family Musophagidae; genus Tauraco; species Tauraco erythrolophus. The sequence continues at coordinate 44,857,472 of NC_141465.1, read as the reverse complement.
TGTGGAAAACCTATTCCATTTATTTATTGGTCAAAAATAAATTTATTGGTTTGAATAGTATCCATAGGAGATATTTCAAATTTTATATCTATGACCAGTTTTTGATAGTCACATAATAGATGTTTACCTTATTATAGTAATCGAAAAAATTTCATGCTGTGAGAAAACTGTTATCATCACTTCTGTATCGTTGTGCAACATATATATATATGAGTGCTGGAGTTGTAGTTTGTCATGATTTGGCTGGCATACACTCACCTAATAGGAATGAAATAAATAAAGCTTTATGTCTCTCTCTTCTATCTGATTACTAACAATTATCACAAGGAGCACTGCATTGCTACAGGGTACACTGTTCCAAATGTATTACTGAGATTGTTGTTGAATCACCCTGTAAAACGCCTACAGAAAAGTAAGCAAAGTTTATTTTTATTGTATGACTTCTTTTCATTTCTGATAGAGTGAGCAGATCTTCCATAACTCCCTAGGATGATGTACGTCCCTGTAAGAGCTCTAGCAATAAATTCCATAGAAAAAAGACACTGATGGTGAATTTTGACTGAAATCTTTGTTCAGGGTGTCTGAGGCAGTAGGTCCAACCTGGGAAGTAAGCAAGTCCAGCTACTGACTTGGCTTAGCTTGCAAAACAGTCTTAGTGGGGAAAGTGGCCGTGCTGCTGTAGAGCAAAACTAAAGATTGCTGCGTGTGATGTGGGAATTAAGAGTTTAATAAAAAGGAAACATGGTGGGCATTGTGATGTGCTTGAGGATTTTTCTACTTTACCAGTAAGAGCGCTATCTGTATCAACGGCTTTATGTCTTCTACAGAAATGGTAATATAAAAAGGATCTTAAATACTCCCAGAGCAGAGACATTGGTCTGTCTCAAGCTTTTCTCAGCCAAGTGCAATGCCCTAAATCTAAAATAATTAGAAAACTGAAGTATTACCAAGCAATGAAGAAGGTTCACATTGGGTAAGATTAAGCTAATATCAGATGTTTTTCGTGAAGATATTGTTTCATGTTGAATCCTAGCTTTTCTCCACCTGGTTGGCTTTTGATGTTTGGAGCATGACTTTGGGTCTTCTAGCACAGTAAATGGTTAGGAGTCATTATACATAGACATTTGCCGCACTGCAGTCCTTCTCCTTTGCTTGTTTTCAGTACTTTGGAGCATATTGGAAATACTGCAAAGCATACAACAGCAGTATGATGAACTGAACTATTTCTTGAGGAGTGATAAAGATTGTCTGTTGCAAAGGGCGAGCATGTACGGATCTACCCTCTCTGTTAGGGAAGGTTATAGCTATTGAATTGCTCACTGCTTTCTATTAGTGAATCCAGTAAAGATGCTGTTTGCCAGCTTCTCCCATGGGCGTCTTTTTATATTTTTAGGTCTCTTTCTTGTGCACAAAATTCATGTCTTACTCTGGACAGTCCATTATCTTCCCTCTCTCTCACTTAAATACACAAACCTCACTTTTTACCTAGTTTCCATTGCAGCTGGGATGATATATTAGATACTTTATATTTATTTGATTCTTTTGATATATACTGTATGAGAAAGGTCACTCTTATGTCAAATACCTCGAAGAGATTTAAATAATATGGACCTACATTCAGATTTCCCCTTTTGATCTCAGACATACAGTGTTTCTTTTGCCTGTATTTTGTGTTTGTACGCAGGTACTTCCCCTGTAACAAATCAGAATGATGCCAGAGCACCTCCATACTCAGGATCTCAGAAGTACTTCTGATTCATAGTCTGATCACGACCACTACTGTCACAGGATGTGAGTACTGCCCCTGCGCCACCTTGAAGCCAGGTGAGGATTAGACGTCTCTCTGGCCTCCTGCTGCTGCCCTCTGCAAGGGAGCTCCGTCATGTGGATGTGGGGCAGGGACACAGCCCAAGGCTCGAAGGGATGGTCAGCTGTATTCTTTGTCCTTAAAACATCTAGAACAAGTTTGGGAAGAGCTGTATCCTAACAGAAAGTATAACCAACAGTTGTCTTCGAGACTGTGTATTTCTGATGATGTTTTGACATGTACTTTGCACAGCCTGCTGTAATATTTTACTATGGAGCCAGACATAAAACATTAAGTATACACTCTTACACTTCAAAGATAGCACAATATCTAAATCTGTCAAGAAAGGTGCAGTCATAATTCAAACTACAATGACTAACATCCACTCTTACTAACATAAATGCGCAGAAAATAGAAACTTATTTCAGATAAACATGCATGTTTGCATTTTTTGAAACTTTGCTGATAAAGTAGGAAATGTCTACATATAATGACTTCAATGTATAATAACTTTATCCAAAACACAGCTGCATATTCACTGTCTTGGATATTTTCACCACATTCCTCTTATCTAACAGATAAACAAGTAACATCGTCAGTCAACAAAGATGACTGTTTATAGCTTTCATATAAAGGGTGAATTTCGATACTGAATTATGAGCTGTAGAGGGAGAAATTCTATCTTTGTTGTATGGATCATCCGGCTCATAAATCCAAATCAAGTTTCGGCAATGCCCAGCACACAGGTGACACGGGGGCTGTAGAAGCAACCCAGCTTTGTATTGCATTGAGGCAGAGATGACCCACGGGGAGCTGTGTAGATCGCTCAGCCCTGAGTTGTCTGATGAGCTAGTCTGTGAGGAGATTCTTACCCCCCCCCCCCCCCCCCCCCCCCCCCCCCCCCCCCCCCCTTGATCGGGACGCCGGCCAAAGTAACTTCCCTGGAATTTAGAGCCCTTACCTGAGGGGGTAAGTGATTTTTTTTTTTTCTCTTTTTAGCCTGCTTTAAGTCTAGTGCGCTTGTGTGTTCTCTCTCTCTCGCGTGTGTAGTAGTGCATTCTGTGACTCTGCTGTGCTGTAATAGTACATTCCCTGACTCTCTTGTGTGCTGTGATAGTGCGTTGTAGTAGTGTATATTTTGGTTTTAAATTGCAATAGTGCATTCCTCCATTGTATAATAGTGGCGCATTGAATCTGCAAGTGCAGTTCGAGTAAATTGTTATCTTGGACCTTACAGTTAAACCTGCAAGCGCAGTGCAAATAAACTGTTTGCTTGGACCTTGTAGTCGAGACTCTTTCAATAGTGGCGCATTGAATCTGCAAGTGCCGTTCGAGTAAAGTTGTTATCTTGGACCTTACAGTTAAGCCTGTAAGTGCCGTCCAAGTAGAAGTTGTTATCTTGGACCTTGTAGTTAATCCTGTAAGTGCAGTCCGAATAGACCGTTTGCTTGGACCTTGTAGTCGAGTCTCTTTTCGTCACGTTTGTAACCAGGCAAATTTATTTAACTTGGTCTGCAGGTAGAGAAACAGCTGAATGTATCGAGACAAATGAGGTAAAGTCTGCTCTGAAATCTGCTATAAACCATTCACAGCTATTTTTCAAGCAAGAAGACTGAAAGAAAAACTGAAGTAGAATTAGAAGAGTTGTTTTAAATTAGTATTAACAATTTAAAGAAAGGGAAAAATGATTTGAAGGAAATCATAAACGGCAGAAGTAAGTAAAACATTTAGCACATCTTTTTTCAATAGACATAGGTATGAAATCAAAATACTTGGATATTTGTGGGTTTTTTTCCCCTCAGTGTTTATAGCTGATTACAATATTTGAATTCTTATAATACATCAACACTGGTCGTACCTGGAAACATTTCAGTTGTAGAAAAACATCCTTCAGTAGTGTCTCCTTTTGTTTTATTCCCTTTTTATAATTTTTATGTTTTCTACTTAAATTATCAATTAACTCCAAAAAATATTCAATATTTTAGCACTTCAAAGGTTCCTAAATTAAAGACTTCTATAACTTAAGCAATTGTTTGGCATAATCTTAGAATTTCAGCTAGTAGTTCTTCATCATGGAAGAAACGATCCCTTTTTATACTTTTATATAATAAACAACTTGTGCTGAAACTAAAACATGCTCTTTAGAAAAAATATCTATTTGGATTTCAATACTTTAAATGATGATGAAATTTTACACCGCTTGTTTTGTTATTTTTACAGTGAACCAAACCTGTTCAAGTCAAATACTTATCTGTCTTCTAATTTTTTTTTCCTTAACTGAAGTTTCACCAATCAAAAGTTAGTTATTAATCTTTGCTTGGTTAAAGTCTTTCCTGTTGATAGATGTCCTGTCCCTCTGTAGACATCTAAAATTGTAATTGAATCCCCTTTTAACTTTCTATTAAAATTATAACATTTTATTCTTGAATCATTATTGTAGCTCTTCTCTGAACTTTCCACTGCATTTCAACATCCTTTAGAAGAGTATAAATGAAATGAAATTTCAGTAAGCATGTCACTGGAATCACTGCTGTACTCACATTCTTTATTGTAATCTGCAAAATGCAGTACGGGTGGGACCTCATACTTAGTTGCATATAGATATTTGTAACCACCTTTCAGTATCATTTTCCAAACTAGTAAAAATTATGGACATGTTCTACATTCTCTGTCCATATCTGAAAGGCCCTGCATTTGGGTGAATCAAAGTTTAACCTTCAGTCAGTCAAATATTAGGAAGTCAAGACAGCTATATCCCTGGTCTATTTTTCATCACTGCTGCTTTTGTGTCTTGAAGATTCTGGGTGAAAGCAACACATATTCAAGTAAAACATATTAACATTTCTACAGGAAAAATCAAGACCTGAGCTAAATAAAAATGCAGTCAGATTATCGAATTGACATATAACTTCTAGAAGAAATGTAAAAATGTTTCTTTACAATCTCAACATGTTATCATGGGAAAACATTTCTTATTTCAGAATAAGGCAAAATCTGTGTTTTCATTTGACTTCGGTATCACATCTTTAAATTCAGAGCATTTCTTGGTATCCTTAAAATTCTATATATGTTTTATTAACATACTCAAATAATAAACATGTCTGCATAGTTTGAAACAATCAAACACTACTAGAAATATTAATCTGTCATGTTTCTAGGTATAGTCAACATCAGATACCTTTGAAATCTGCCGAAATTAATTTCAAAAGCTGTCTCATATATGACTGAGAAATAATAGAAGTAATTTTGTGTCTGTATCGGAGAATTTAGTATTGCTTTATACTTTGAAAGAGTAAGTGCATTTTTTACTCATGTTCTAGTTATAATATTTATTTAAATGCCATTCTTAAAACATCATTTGAAAGAAAAAAAAGATCAGACAGTAACTAAAGGCTGGTTTGGTTATTAATCTGTGTAAGCAGAAAGCAGATCTTTAATAATGCTGACATGAATCTATTGCCTCTGTTTTCTGATAAATACAGGAAAGAACAGAGGTATCCAAAAAGGCTTAAAGAAGCTAATCTACTTTATATAGAAGGAGGAAAGTTAGGTTCCTCTAGATGTCAATTCACAGCAACTGAGTCAAATGCTCAGTCTGAAAAGTCATCTCGTGGCGCTCCTCTTTCTCTCCATTGATAATAAAGAATACATAGGTCTAGCTTGCATAGATAGATATATACATAGGTATAACCTTTGTGAATGCTACTTATTTTTCACTACAAGTCTTCAATTTTCTTTTCACTATGGGAAATGTTAAGTGCAATCCAATTAAATAGCTCTCAAGGAATCAAAATCTTCCTCAATGATTTTCATAGCTCTGCTGTATATTCAGCTGTTCTATCATAGCACACAAGAACTTACTCCTGTCCTGTTGTCTTAAAAAAATATTAACTTGTTAAAAATATTTTTAATGTCTACATCTAATAAACAAAGAATTATATAATTACTGCTGTTTTATAACTATGTAATTTTCTTAAAAATATCTGTAAAATTTATATAATTCTCTCAAATTTTACAAGCTCTTTTGGAAAACCCATGTTGATCTCAAACTAATTAAGAAGCATATTAAGATACATCAATGCTTAAATGATTGTAATTAAGTGAAAGGATGAACAACAGAGGAAAACAAAGTGTTAAGACTGATGATAACAGGAGTCAGGCAAGGGAAACTTCTTATGGAAAGAACAATATGAATTTAAATCTGAGTAATTTAAATCTCTAAATGAAGTACCTTATTGGTAGTAATCCATCCTTGAGGGTTTGGAAGTGTATACTATATACAAGTATGCACCCCTGCCATTCAGTAGAAGTTATTGTTACATATGGTACAGGTAAAGTACAAAAAAAACCCAAAACAAAAGGAAAAACTGAGTTCACTGATTTAGGCATTTCCATACTTATGAGGATTTTGGAGACATGAGGGTTTAGGTGTTCTTCTTCAGCCTATACTGAGTGCCTGTCTTTTCTTATCAGGTTATGCAAATGGTAGTAATTGTAGACTAGGATCTGATCTATTTTAACCTCTTCTAAGGATGACATAATAGCTACCTATATGTATCCAGAACAGTGACCCAGAAAGTGAGCACCTTGTGCTCCGGGGACCTCTCATACTGACATAGACTGGTTTGTTATATGCAGGAGCTAACTACCAAGTTATGAGCAATCTTAAGTTTGCACCCTATTAGTACTTCTCTTGCAGCTGGACTATTGACCAGATGAGCAAGTAGGAATCATAGGTCCAGGCAGAGTTCAGTTCTGCCCTAGTTGATAAGGCTCAAAGTAAGCTGAAATGAGATTTCTGTCTAGCTTCCTTGAAGATGCATCTATTTTGCGCTTATATTTTTCATTATACTTTAGAAAAGGGCTTCTGGGTGAGCAACCCGTGCTCTTAGACTTTCCTGTTTCTTATCTAATGTTGTTACATCAGGTCTGTTTGTGCAATGGCTTATCTTCATAGACATGGTATGTGTTTTTATTTATTTATAAATAGATAAGTGATAGATCAATAGATAGATAAAGCTGACAGGAACCACTGAGATAGAGGTTAGATTGAAAGGAGCTCAGGAGCATGCAAGCTGTCAACACCATGCCTTAGCCATAAGACAAAAGTGGCACCTGCCCTGACATATGATACTGAATTAATCAAAATACTGAGCACATTTAATATGGCACAAATGATCAAGTGAAATCTAATACCTGACTGCCTAAACCTAGGTTACAAAAAGCCGTATGAAGTCACCTATCATGAGAAGACTGTACGAGGGTGTGTGAGAGACCAAACTAAATGTACAAAGTGCTTACAGTCTAACTGTTGAAGCAGCTAATAATAATATGGATGTCTACAAAGTTATGCAGTTTGGAAATAGCTTATTCTTTGCATAGTTCTTCTATCTGCCTTTCAGTACATTGTTCAGTATAGTGACATATGAAATTGGAGATGTCATTGTTTAATGAAAGTACTTGAAAATTGTGAGAAACTAGGTAGAAAGCTTATAACTTAGAAAAGGAAAGCACTAAGTTTAAGGAAATTTACTCATAAATTTACTTAAAGGTCTATTTCAGAGATGATTTTGCCCAATGTTCTTATTTTGGCAAGAAAATTGAGTGTGTGCTAAAATGAAAAAATTTGGGAACTGATATTGAAATTGATTAATTATGTCTTTTCATTATATCCTTGTAGTTAGAAAAGGTAAATTCAAATTGCATATGGGTTCAGAGGAGGGCCACTCTAGTGATGAGGATAGAGAAGAAACTACATAAACTTTGCTCTTGGAATCCAACAAAGTGAAAGCTTAGATGTGCTGCTGTCTGAAATGTAGCAAATCTGAAGCGTACGATGCATGAACATCAATGAGGGAGAAAAGATTAAAATAAAGAAAAACTGGCAAAAGAATAAAGGATTATAAACCGATCATGGATAAACTTACACAGAGTTGTAAGACGATTCCTTATTATTACTAAAGGGAAGGTAAGAATCAATGAAAGAGGTGAGGAAAACACCTAACTAGTTTGAAGTAGGATCTGGATGTATTAATGGAGAAAATTACTTTAGTGTTGATTATGAGAGTAGCATGGTAGCATGCTGATTTAATGATTCAGATGGATCCTTGAAGTTCTCTTGAAAGTGAATGCTATTCTCTCGAGGAGATAAGCAAATTTTTCCTATGAGTGTCCCAGTTCAGCTATAAAGAGCAGTCCAAAGGAGACTGAATTTGCCAAAATTGCAAGAAAAGAGTCCTTAGTGTCCTAAAGATTCGAGCACAGTGTTTTAAGTATGTTAGAAGATTCAGAAAATATTGGATCCATCTTTAGAATAAAAGATTGCACCTGTAAGTCTGTCCTTACCTCATGTAGCCTAAGTGTAATGCACTATATTTGGTTTTAGAGTTTAAATGTGTTTCGTCAGTGTTTATTTAAAACATGATTTTCTTAAATCTGCCACATTGGTTTACCTGGACTGAGCCTCAGCTAACTAGAATGCAATCCAGAATGTAGTTGATTGATCCTTTTATTGAAATTCAAGGCCACTCCACATAGATCGTGAGACTTATTCATGGTATTTAGAAAAAGTCTAATGGAAAATATTTTCAAACACGATTAACACACCTCTGCTTTTAAATGCATAAAGTCTGCTATACAGTCATGGGTCTCATATGATGTTGGTTGACGGTGGTATTTCTGTCAGATGAACAACCCTACCACTTTGGTACACTGGCCTCCTGAAGGGCTAATTTGTAAAATGGATTTCTTGTAAATGCTACTACACAAAGCACAAACTTTTAAAAAATCTATTTAACTGGACTATACAATGAAGAAAAATAAAAGGTAATTAAAAAATATCTTGATTTAACCAAATGATGCCTTCTTGCTACACATTTAATTGAAGAAGTGAAAGGTCTCAAGGTTTTGTTTCTGCTTCATTTCCTTCTTGTGTTTTTCAGTGTAGGGGGAAAAAAAATAAAGAGAACATAGTTCATAGATGGCAGCATAGATATTATAGAGTACATAAAAGAGACACTTAAGGGCAGGTTATGTGCCAAACAGTATCCTTTGCAATATTGAAAGTATTTTGTCTTTTCTGAACTTACAATGTTAATTTGACCCTAAAATTCCCTCTCAAACTCTTTCAAACAGAATTTTGTAACCACAAAAGATAGCAAGAAGAGTCACAGGGCTTTTGGTGCTGTGATAGAAAATGTAGATAGGTCATGAGAAATGCAAAAGAATTAATTTTAAGAGTAGAAAAATTAATATTCACAATAGAAAGAACTCTTCCATTTTTCTGAGGCAAAGACAATTAAAGTCCCTGGAATTTATCTCTCTATTTGAATTTAATGACAATGCATTTGGGTTAACCCTTTCCTGGAGGACATACATTAAGTATAAATGGTATTCTGAGTCCTGGAATTTAAATTCAGTTCACGACACAATGTTTGAGAAAACTCCATTTTGCTGATGGGCATCCTGTAACACAGTAGCCAGAATATTTGAGGGTGGCTGAGCAAATTTCCTGTAAGCGAAAAAAAACCTTGAGAATACATGGCGTACAATTAATAAACTATCAGATTACAGTGCATTTCTGTGTGTGGTGTAGAATAATCCCAACTGCAAACACATTCTTTCAAAACACAAAGTCCTAAAATGAAGTAGGTTGTCCAAAATATTGATATGGTATAAAAGGCTTCCTTTTGACATTTGGTTGAGTCAGGTCTCATCCATTCTATACTGGTGTTGCTTTTACCAAATCTAGTATATTAATAAAAATATTCAGAGACTAACAAACTGTAAAAAGTTTTGGATGGGTCATAAATGATGCAAGCATTCAAAAATAAATATTAACTTTATGAGAATAATCTACTAAGGGTTTGGGAGTTTGTTTGTTTATTTGCTGAAATAAATAGAAAATTATGATCATCCTTTTCAAATAATCCTTGTATTAGATCCCTTCCAATTCAAATCACACAGTTAAAAATTTACTCCCACTGTTTTATAATATTGCTACAAGATGAATCCTCATACACTACTGGACATAATATCAGGAGGAGTTACAAACTATAAGATAATTCTTTCTTTACTGATTTTTCTAAATAAAGAATATCTAGTAGATGGTTTATTAGATTAAAATAAACAAACATATTTCCTTTGCAGAGAAATATTAATTATGGGTCTAACCCAACGTCAATGAGAAGAGTCTCATCATGGATAGATCGGGTTTTAGAAGAATTAATTGCATTTAATAAGTGCAAACTTACACTAGACATCACAAAACCAGTGAGAAGTGTATATATATATGCAACTGTCAAAACACAGAAAGCAATTTAAAAAGTTATATAGAATATGTGACTTGCACAGAATAGAAATTAAGTCAACTAGCAATTTTGTGAATGCTGAAAAATAAACCAGTCGAATTACAAGAGAGATAGAAGAGGTGCTGTAGTCCTAGGGACAACAGTGCCTCTAGACCTAGTAATGGAAAATATGTTTTAATTATTTTCATGAGTTTTAAACTTTCTACTTCCAAAGTTTCCCAGGAAAAAAAAAATTAAAAGATTATATGAATAATTTTGATTCTATGAAACAAGAGGAGTTAGAGATGTGTGCACACCTACAGGGCTATGATCTTATTGGCATCATGGAGGTGTTCTGGGATGGCTCCTATGACTGGGATGTTGCAATGGAAGGATATAGACTCTTAGGAAGGACAGACAGGGGAGGCAAGGAGGAAGTGCCACCCTCTACATCAATGACCAGCTGGAGTGTGTGGAGCTCCACCTGGGGATGGGTGAGGATCTGAACAAGAGTTTATGGGTCAGGATTAAAGAGAGGACAGGGACAGGTGACATTATAGTGGGAGACTGCTACAGACCACGTGACCAGGAAGACTGAGCAGATGAGGCCCTCTACAGACAGATAGGAGCAGCCTCACGTTCACAAGCCCTGGTCCTCACAGGAGGACTTTGACCACCCTGATATCTGTTGGAGGGACAACACAGCAGGACATAAGCAATCCAGGAGGTTCCAGGAATGCATTGATGACAACTTCCTTCTCCAGGTGACAGAGGAACCAACATGGAGAGGTGCTATATTGGACCTTGTTTTCACCCCCAAGGAAGACCTGGTGGGGAACATGAAAGTGGCTTTGGCTGCAGTGACCATGAAATGGTGGAGTTCAAGATCCTTAGGATGGTCAGGAGAGCACATAGCAAAATCTCTACCCTGGGCTTCAGGAGAGCAGACTTTGGCCTCTTTGGGAATCTGCTTGGTAGAGTCCCATAGGATAAAGCGTTGGAAGGCAGAAGGGCCTAAGAAAGCTGTTTAATATTCAAGGATCACCTCCTCCAAGCTCAGGAGTAGTGCATCCCAACAAGGAGGAATTCAGGTAGAAACACCAAGAGACTTGCAAGGATGCGAAGTTGCTCCTGGACAAACTCAAACACAAAAAGGAAGCTTAGGAAGATTGGAAGCAAGGACAGGTAGCCTGGGAGGAAGACAGAGATTTTGTCTAAGAACCCAGGGGTCAGATTAGGAAAGCTAAAGCCCTGATAGAATTGATTCTGGACAGTTATGTCGAGGGCAATAAGAAAAGCATCTATAAATATGTCAATGATAAAAGGAGGATGAGGAAAAATATGGGCCCTCTATGGAAATAAAGGGGAGACCTGGTTACCCCTGTTATGGAGAAATCTAAGGTTCTCAATGACTTTTTTGCCTCAGTCTTCTCTGGCAAGTGCTCCAGCTGCACAGCCCACTTCACAGAATCCAAAGACAGAGACTGGGAGAATGAAGAAGTGCCCACTGTAGGAGAAGATCAGATTAAAGGCCATCTAAGGAACATGAAGGTGCACAAGTCCATGGGACCGGATGAGGTGCATCCATGGTTCCTGAGGGAACTGGCAGATGAAGTTGCTAAGCCACTATCCATCATATTTGAGAAGTCATGGCAGTCTGGTAAAGTTCCCAGTAACTGGAAAAGGAGAAACATTGCCTCCATTTTTAAAAAGTGGAAGAAGGGAGACCCGAGGAACTACAGGCCAGTCAGTCTCACCTCTGGTGGATCTGATCCAGCAGATCCTTCTGGAAACTATGCTAAGGCACATGGAAAAAAAGCAGGTGATTGGTGACAGCCAGCATGGCTTCAATAAGAGCAAATTGTGCCTGACAAATTCGGTGGCTTTCTACGATGGGATTACAGCATTAGTGGATAAGGAAAGAGCAACTGAAATCAGCTACCTGGACATGTGCACATCATTTTGACATTGTCTCACACAACATCCTTGTTTCTAAATTGGAGGGACATGTATTTGACGAAGGGACATATTCAAAGCAGGGCTTCATTACATGTAACAGGGACTTGAGAAGACAAACATCATCACTCCAAATGTCCGCCCTTCCTCCTTCATTTCACAACTTTTATTGCTGAGCATGATGTCATATGGTGTGGGATAAGCCTCTGGTCAGCTAGGGTCAGTTGTTCCAGCTGTGTCCCCTCCCAGCTTCTTGTGCACCCCCAGTCTACTTGCTGGTGGGGCAGTCTGAGAAACAGAGAAGGTGTTGACGCTGTGCAAGCACTGCAATAGCAACAGCGATAGCCAAAACATCCCTGTGTTATCAACATTGTTTTGGTCACAAATCCAAAACTTAACACCATACTCTCTAATATAGAGAAGATTATCTCAACCAAAACCAGTGCATAAGGAAACATAAAAGTTTCTGCATGGGATAGTAAGCACTGGAAAAGTTGCACTCCCAGAGGAATTGATTAGGCTACATTTGTTTATGGGGACTAAAAATATTAATGGTTTAGTGAGAGATCATGAAGCGATAGATATAGTCTTTTAACTAGTAGTTTTTTTTCCAGGGTGGAAGAGTCTTAGCAAATGTGAAATGAAAGAAATATCTGTCCTTATGTGAGAGTTCAAAACCATGAATTGCCAGCAATACTTTTTTTCTCTAATAATGAATCATTTATAATTCTGTAAGACGACATAATTTTCTGGGAAATATATTGGATATTTTCAGAAACTACAGGAAGTTTGTTTTCCATTCCTGATATATTTGTTAGTATAAATATCTGTCAACTAGCTACCACTTCAGGGTTAATAAATCTGAGAGTATGTTTGTAAGTATATTTTCATTAAATATTTAATATAGTTGCTTCTAAGAAATTTATAGAGTATGTTATTTACATTCCCATCTATTTAATGAGGAAATATATATCCATATTTCAGCTGATAAGGGTATTTTTAAAGACACAGTACTAATTTCCAACTGAAGTTAAGTGGAAATTATATGAAAATTGATGTCCTTGTCATTTGGAATCAGGAGGGCTTTATAGTGTCTCTAATAAACCACCTAAATTTAAACTGAGGAGACAAAGAATAGACATTTTAATAGGAAAATAAAAGATTGAAAGAAAATGAGGGCAAACTACTTTGTAAATACATAATGAAAGATACATATATTAAAGCTATGAAATGGTGGAACTTCCATCCTATTTTTTTTCACTATTATGTAGTGTAGTTTTGACTATTTACTGTTGAAGTTTTCACTTCAGAATTCAATCAGAATATCCATTTCCTTGATTTTGTTCATTGTTTATAGCATTGTGACTGTGAGATTAGCAATTAGAGTTTCTAAACACTTCACCAGCTGCTCATGCAAAAGTAATATTTTTTGAGATTTTGCCATTGTTTTATGTTAGTAAGATATTCAAAAGGAGATGTCCAGTCTCTTCCCAGAATTTCTATAAACCAAAATCTAACTAAATCACCATATTGCAGACCTAGTTAGAGCGAATAATTAATTTTGCATATATTTTTATTCAGTACAACACTGAAACACATGCTTAAAATTACATTCATTCTTAAGTTCAACTGGTTTCAGTAGGGCAAAGCAGATGTTTAAAATTATTCATGCAGTAGAAATTGTATTTAGAAAGAATTTTATAAGTTGATTCCTTTTACTTTCCAGTTTTAATGTGATTTCTATTACAATTTCACTCTGTACAATCTTTATTAAATTACTCTATATTTAGAAGTTATTATTTTAGTAATAATATTATCAATATTAATTATACTGTTATTAAAAATAACAATGCCTCCATCTGATTATATTTTTATGTTTTTTGAGAACCATTCATTTTTTCAGTCTTGAACTGAATCTGAAATCTAAAAGGACTGTTGCAGTCAGATTCACATATAGAAGACTATTACACCTGGTTCTGTTACAGAATTTCCTTGCATACCAAGAAATATGACAGATGATAACTTTAATATGATATGAAGAACTATAACATTCCTTCGTTAGTAATTTGCTGCATGGATCTGTAAGAGATGCAAAAAACTTTGACAAAATGTGTTTCCATTTGCATTAAATGAACAATTCTAAGAAGCAGCAGAAGGAAAGATGTCAATGAGCTTTTTGTTTGTGGGGTTTTTTTTTTTTTAGAAAATGAATTGGCAGAAATCAGCAGCTCATTTTCTTAAACACAAAGAAAAAGCATGCATTTTTTTTTTTTAAACCTAAGATTATTCCTTGTATAAGGAGAAAAATTAAGACTATAACACTTCCATGAGTATAGAGCAGGTGATTCACTATCTAATATTCTTCTTTGGAGTAAGACTTCTGCTTAAAGGAATAAATAGTTTCAAATCATTTTTCAGTTCAGTTTTTTTACAGTATGCACTGCACATACGCACACACATACACACATACCTATAGCGTGCCTGAAATAGAAACCATATATAATATAAAAAATAAAGTATTCCATATTAATATAGATGTATTATATAATATGCATTGCATAAGTAGGAATTATGTATAATAATATGCATATGTAATTGTCAAAATTATTAGCCAGTGTATTAGCCAGTGACTGAAAATTTAAGCAACGGATCTGAATAAGTCTACTTCTGGCATTAAATATTATCTAGAGATGATAAAGCAAACAAAAAAGTTATAAATAATATAGATTTTATTTTGCTCAAAATAAGTCATTAATTAATACGTTAAAGCAGAAAAATCCATGTTTACCCATAGGAGAAACCCCAATTACCCATATATTCTATTAGCACTTCTAGAAGTGTTCATGGACCAGAATTGTTGGAGATTATTATTATTTTTTATTATGTTTCATGTCTTGAAAGCTGTTGAAAACCCACACTGGGTGCAGAATCACATGGAAAGGAAGCCATACTGACCTTGCATCCAAAGGAAGTGGAACATATTTGTGCCAAATTTTCCAGAGGGTAACTGGAAAGTGACTGATCTCAGTCAGTTACTGTCTTTGATTTATCTCACTGAAGCAAGGTTGATATAGACAAGACATGCTAGATTGTAACGCTGTGACTATATGAAAATGTAAGCCTTTCTTATCCTAAACTTATTCTGAAATATTTCCTTTGATAAACTCCTCATAAAATGCAAAGATCTCGTTATCTACGTTTGATAGTCAAGGTTACTCTTATGTAGTCATTCACTGCATTATAAAAAATAAACCAATTGCTTGAGATTAAATTCTGCCTAATTAATCTTTTAACCTTGAAGACTTAACCTTACCAAGCATTCAAAATTATTCATTCTTCTTAATTCATCAGCTCTTGATTGACTAGCTTTTCATTCATATGATGGGACCCTGATACAGACTAAAGTGTAAAGAAAAACATCATTTTAGGTAGAGAATATACTAGTAACATTGTCACACAGTGATTAACCTATCACAGAAAAGAAACCATGCCTCAGAGACATGCAAATGAGTCAATTAAAGGAATTTATATATCAGTCAATCTAATGGATATTCAATAAATAAACACATTTTCTTTTTGATGAATTGCAAATATCTCAGCCTGAAGGAATACTAATTATTTAAGGACAGTGTAGTTGCACAAAATATTGAATAAAATACATCATAGACTTAAATTTATTAACAGTTATGTTTCTGTGAATAAGTTGTACACAAAGTGGAAATACTGGTAACATTTTCTCACAAAAGATTCTGTAAAAAAAACTGGATCTTTCAGAATTTTTGTTAATTTTTGCTTGATGTTAATATCCAAAATGGAGTTCAGAGAGAAGCTACAGAGCTGAAATTAGCTTACTACATCTATTGGGCCCAGTATGCTGTCACCAAATGCAATTATTCTTCAGTGTTCATTTACCTAAGTGGTTGAACTTGCCTGCAGCAAGGAAGGAAGAAATACAAGGCTGGACCTCAAGTGATCATACAAACCAATTTTAAAATTAGTAGTCAAAATTAGTGTTCTTCAGTGAGCAGAAAAGCTATGACTCTACATGAAAACTTATAAAAAAGAGAATAAAAAGCTTCATCAAAATGCACTGATAACCATTAATTCCTAAACATCTAAATCCATTTTTGACAGTGAATCCACAGGTGTTTTGGACAAATCACTTGAGTTAATTAAACCCTCTGGAAAAGAATGGATAGCATATTCTTTTTATTCTCTGAAAGTGTTGTGACTGAGCTATTTCAGTTACTGATGATAAAATAAGTGTATTGAAGTCTAAATGACTATAATTAAATGAAATAATAATAATAAATCCATAAACATACTTTCTGCTATTACAGAAATATTAACTCCCTATCTTTCAAATTTTACACACAGAAATGTTTAACTTATACATTCTCGAATCTGTTTAGTTTTCCCTATATAGCATCACCCTTTTTCTAACTAGCACAAAAGACTTTGTATTTTTTACTTGTAAAATTTGTGCTTCTGCTCATGGTAAGATTTGATGATTGACTCAGGTTCTATGTAACTACTTAACTCTAATAGGAAGGCTTCTTGGGTGGAGGTCTGAAAAACATTTGAATTCAGTTCGTCTAAAAGCATGCAAGACTTCTTACTTTCTATCTGGCACTTTCCTACTCTAATATGCATTATTAACCCTACCCACCTGCGCTGAAGTTCCTCAAACACCTTAAAAATTTTCAGAAGAAAACAGAAAACTTTGGGATATTGGAATTTTTTTTTTCCCTAGAAGAAATCTTTTCATTTCAAAATATATTTTTATTCCTGTTTGGATCAAAAGCCAGAATATCACCATTTCTCACAAAGTCAAACTCTTCTATAAAAGCTATTAGAAATTATCTAAATATTGTATGTTGATATTGAATAATTTCAACTTTATATTGAAATATAAACTTGAAAACTAGAATAATTATAGGTGTAACTGAAATAACTTGTTAGAGCATTTTCCCATGGAAAAAGCATCTGGACTTAAAATATTTAACTGAAAAATTTAGATTTGAGAAAAATGAGTTTTTTCTAAAGTAAATATATTTCATTAACTATCCTGTGATAAGTCATGCTTGCAACAAACTCACTTTCAGGCAATTTAACACTGAGCTTATATACTGCAGGTGGTTGGAGCTGCCTTTTCAGATGTTTCTGTAATAGTGATGGGCAAACTGCATTTTTACTATTCTGTCTCTTTTCGCCCCCCTTCCCCAATTAGATATCAGTGGCTAGGAATGGGCTAATAGGAATTAGGAAAATCAACATTTATCTCTAAATTCTCTCTCGCCCTTTTCTCCACGTTATTATTCCCTATAAGTGTCACAGTTTGCATTCACTAACTTTTCTGTTCTTTTGTCTTTCCCCAATTTAACGTTTCCTACCTTCTTTATCACTCCTTTTTTAAAGCAGTATTGAAAAACTCATACCTATCTTCTTGAGTTGCTCATTACATCATTTTGCAAGCTAAACAAAGTACTTCTCAGCAAAGAAATTGGAAGTGGAGTTCCTCGACACATTTCATTTCTTACTGTTATCTCATTTCTCTCTGTGCCCTAGCAAAAGTATTTGAACAAGTTGCTGCAATACTGGGCAAAAGCCTTCTCACAAGACAGCCTAGTTTGTGAATACCAGTTTCCTCTGGCTGCCTTGGGCTTTCCTGTTTCATGCATGTTGTGCAGGTTTCCTGCTAATTCAGTATAACCTCAGGCATACGCTGAGAATGAGCTTCCAGCAGAAGCTGTGCTGCTTAGTCAAATTTGAGAAGCCTCAAACTGTGAATGTTCTGGCCCTCTATTGTCTGCCATAATTTGCCAGAAAAAAGGTGCCTTTGCGTGCACAGAGGCAACAGTCTCCTCTGCCTGAGCACTTAAAAAATGACCATTCTGTCATCTGCTCCGCTCAGTTTCTAATTATTGATACACAAATCATAACACGTCCATTCTGCAGCTTTTGACATTTGCTTTACTTATTAAACTGCCTTTTTCTCAACTCAGGAGTTTTCTCACTTTTACTCTTCCAATTCTCTCCCCCATCCCACCAGAGGGGAGTGAGCGAGTGGCTGTGTGCTGCATAGTTGCTGGCTGGGGTTAAACCACACCATCACCTGAGCTTTCCCCATTTCCTTTTCCCTCATTTCTCTTGGAATGAAACCACTGAACTCACAGGAGCTCCTGTGTGTGAAAACAAAAGTGTGAGGACTCTTTCTTTGTTTGTTTTGATGAGGCATGCAGAAAACAGACATAAGAGCACTTGTGTAGAAAAAGGGAGCACCAGTTTTAAGTCTGCGTGCATGGTTAAAAGCAAAAATATCTTCAATCACTAGATTTTAACTCACAACTCTAGGTGAATCAGAGTCCTAGAAGAGAATCATACTGAGTCAATATATTTAGGATGAATAATTCTAATATTTATCTTAGAACTGCTTGCATAGTTAAAGGTGAAGTGCATGCATCTCCTGATGTTTTTGACATACTTTTATTACTATCATTCTCTTAAACTGTTGATGGAGAATCAAGCACGTTTTCTTTAGCAGTAACTTGCCCAGCCTTTTAGAAGTTTTATAGAACATAACTTCTCTTTTTATCATCTTCGACAATGACTAAAATGCTTTCTAATGGAAATAGAACTCCTATATCTCTAATTCTTCTCCGCAATACTCTGTGTGTGTTATGTTTGCATCTATTCATAAAGGAAAGTTTATGCATAAATTTGCATGTGTGAGAAAGATTTCTTGCTTGTGTAATTGTGGAATAAATCCACAGGTCTGAAACCCAGGGAAAAAAAAGAAAAATAAGAATAAAAGGAAGAGGGGCCTGAGGAGTCCTGAATTTTGCCATAGTTCAAAACTGGAATAGAAGTTCCTGAGCTGGAGTTTGAGTTCCTATCAGAGCATTTCTATTTTAAGTATTGGAGGTTTTTCTAAAGGCATTTTGAAGGAGAGATTAACAGATCACATGACAAATAAAAACAACAGAGGATGGGGAACATGAAAAAAATCTTAAAAATCAAAGGTAAAAACTGTAGTTCAAACAGCAACAGAACAGTAAATATATTTATTTGTCTGATTGCATTAATTGCTGCATATTAATTACTACATAATTGCTGCTTAATGTGATGCCTGGTTCTCAGATCTCTACAGGCATAAAGCCCCTTTAAACATGTAACTCCAGGTTTTACATACGATGTTCAAACTTGAGTTATACAAACAAACAATAGGATTATCCACAGTCTTAAAAAGACCTGTTCTGACTTGAACAATGAGGACATTGGAACTTGTGCCTACTTCAGAGTTCACCATAATGGGATTCCTGATCCATGGCTGTTTTATTTATGCTAGAAAACTAAATGTACCCAGAGCTGTTCCCTGGCATTGTTGCTAAGTGCCAAGAGATGTCTCATGTTTGTATTATTCAATTCCTTCTCCTCCAAACTGCCCACTGGGAGTTAGTCCTGGACTGTGCTGCTGCTAACATCATGCCCTGGAATTGTTTAGGGGAATGATAGTTGTCTCTGGAGTAAATAATTTCAGGGATCATTCTTAAAATTTTCAAGAGCCATAGGTTACTAAGAAGTTCTAGTTCCTGGAAACATTCCCTAACCCTCGATAATTTGCTATTATATAAGTACCAGTGACACTTCCTGTCCACAAGAACTATGGTATCTCTGTGGAGGATGTTTTATCTTCTTTTTAAATAGAACATCCACACAATGTTTCACTTCTTATAACACGTAGTATTAATTTAAGTTCAGACTAAAACATATTATTGTTTGTCAAATAACAGACAACATAGGAGAGGGGAAAACAAATTCTTCATCTAGTGTAAGAAAGAAAGCACTTTGACATTGAATAATGTACAGCCAAATTCTGAAACCTTTACACATAATAAGACCTAATTCTTTTACTCACCTACTCACCTCAGATTTAGCAATTTCTACCTTTAAAAGTTGATGATTAAATTTCAGGCAACTAATATTTAGAGAAAAATAAAATTTCAAAGGCAATAGAAGTATGTATGACTTTTCAACAATATTGACAAATTCTCAAACAAACTCTTTTGCACGTGTATATTGAACAGAACACACCCTCAATAAGTTTGCAGATGATACAAAGTTAGGATTAGATGATGCACCAAATTGTTGTATTGCCGTTCAGAAGAACCTTGACAGGCTGGAAAAATGGGCCAGGAGGAACCTCATGAAGTTCAACAAAGGTGAATACCAGTCCTGCACCTGGGAAGGAATAAACCTGGGGACCACTACACGCTGTCTGAAGAGCAGATTTGCAGAAAAGGACCTGGAAGGCCTGGTGAACACCATGTTGACTGTGAGCCAGCACTATTCCCTTGCAGCAACAAAGACCAACAGCATCCTGTGTTGCATTAGGCAGACCGTTACTGGCAGGTTGAGGGAGGTGATCGTTCCTCTCTACTCAGCCCTGGTGAGCCACATCTGGTTCCAGTGCTGGCTCCTCAGGACAAGACAGACAGAAACATAGTGGAGCAAGTTCAGTGAATGGCCATGATGATGACTGTAACGAGATACTTTCTGATTAAACTTCCCTTCTGTTCCATTTAGTTAAATATATAATTTGCTATTTCGAAAAACTTGATTTTTTTTCAGGCTAACATAATTCATTATAAACAATGTATTCATTTTTGTATATACATACATATATATACATGTGTGTGTTTGTGTATAAGTTTACATCATGCCCTGAAACATACAAAATATATTCAGCACAATGTTTTTGATACAGCATGCCTTTTAGTATGATCATTTTCATGAAGATACTTGTGAAGGATCATAGTAATTTCTTTCTAATGCTGAACAAAGAACTTCAGAGGCAAATAGAACTGTTCTTAAACATATGCCTTATCATATATCTCCTTACACATACTTGGGAATAGTTAATTTCTTAACCAACATTGTTCAATAATAAGCCTTATGTATATTATCAATAAGAGAACTACATTTCCTGTTTGGATGTGATTATGTAAAAACTGAGTCCAGTTATACTGTTCTTGTTCTGTCTAGGAATCACCTAAGTAGACATGTTCTGTAAGGTTAAAAGTACATGCTGACCATGCTGTATCTTTCAGACCTTGTGTGATGAGAGGGAGAATGTATACAGCCTAAACAGTATGTGTAAAAGTAAAGGACTACTTTCAGAGCTACACATTTATGGTTGTAGAACAAACTTTGCACAGTACTTGGATGCAAGACTGGTCAATCACATTGTCCCCTTACTGTGATGCACCCAAGCATTATTTTTAAAAGGGAGATGAATAATTCCTGTAAGAAAAATACATACGTATTACCTTCTGGCCTCTGCAATTCTGTGAGGAATTTCAAAAAATGCAAATAAGTGCTAGTTCTCCAGCTCCGTCAATAGACTTCTAAAGTCACATGAAAGTCCACCCTCCTCTCCCGCAAGGTACTATTGGGCAATGAATACATCTGTTTCATTTTGCTGAAGTCCTGTAATCCAGTTTCCTCAGTGCATCTCTCCAAAGAAATTTGGTAGTCACATTTTTTTCCACAGCAAAAATAAGATTCGACAGTAAATTTCTCAGGCTTGCATCAGTTCATTAAGTCATTACACTTACAAATTTCACAAGCCATTCGTAATTTCTAAAACTCCCTTCACTGTTCCACTCTAAACCTAATAATAAGAGAATCAGAGGTTCACATCCTTCCATACACTTACGTAAGAGTGGAAAGAACATTCATTATCCAGAAGGACATTGCAATATAATATACTCGTGAACATGGCAAGCAGAACAATTGTTTCATTGATTATTGTAAATGACATCTTAAAAAACATGTGTTCAGTTCTGCTGGTAATGTATTATCGGACTTCCTCAGATCTCTAGGTGAAGGGCGTATTGAGCATTTCTGGTCAGAGACATTCAGCCTGCAGTGACAAAAGTCTATGGCAGCAATTGAATACAGATAGTAACTTCAGGGCATATGCAAACAGGTGAAATTTATTGAACTTGACATACTTAATAACAGGAACCTCTGACTGTGCTTATTGGCCTTACAGTTTTTGAAATCCTTAACAAAATAAGCTTTCCATTGGCTGTTCTTATTTTGTGTCTATAGTTTTAAATGCAAATTGTTGAAACAGGGAAAACCTTCAAGGAGTCTTATTAAAGAGGCTAAATGAATGAAGTCAAGAGAGCATAGGAAAAAATGAATGTCCTCTGCATTAGCATTTGTCTACAAGAGAGTCTAAGAGCACAAGAAGGGTAATAACTTGCAATGCACAAGGTTCTTTTCTACACTCTTTGCATGTATACGCTTGTGGTGCATGCTAAGGCAGAGAAAGCTTCCTGAAGAAAAGAGCATTTGTCTAAATATCTGTCTGTTCTTTCTAACTCTGTAATTTATTCTCTATTCAAATACATTGTGTTTTATATCGTTCTAGTTATCTCCCCAGCACCACCACCTCTGAAGACAGGACGTAAAAACCCCAAACTTGTCGAGATCTGGAGATGTTCCAGAGCTTGTTTTCACACTCTCCCATTCTGTTGACTGGCTTTTTTCCCTATGATAGCAGCCCTCATTTGAATCATTTAATCCATAGATCTCCTCAAATTCATAATGAGTACATGACTCTCCTAAAACACTACCCTTGCAAACATTGACACAGGCTTAGATTCTTCAGCCTCTTTGACTAAAATGCTTAGAGAGCTCTGAAGTTCCCTGCTTCTGGAGAGCAGACTGGGTGGAGTTCATCCTGCCAGGATTGCTGAGGTTTGTTGGGCCGGTTGGGCTCAGCATGGGTGCCGTGGAGAGAGGACTGAGATCTGAAAGAAATGGCTAGGCAGACACCAGGTCAGTGAAGATGGAGTGGGAGGAGGTATGCTGGATCTGGGATTCCTCTGCAGCCTGTGGTGGGACAGCAGTGGCCACCCTGCAGCCTGTAGAGATTAATGGTGGATCAGAGATGCATATGCAGTCCGTGGGATGGGACACCATGGGCAGGTTGCTGGGCCTTAAGAAGCTGTGGCTCTGTGGGAAAAGCCTGTGCTGGAAGAGTCTGATGAATAAGGACTGGATTACGTGAAAAGGACTTAAGCTGGAGAAGTTCATGGAGGACTGTTTGTCATGAGAAGGGACTCCACACTGGAGCAGGGGAAGAGTGTGAGGAGTCCTCCCTCTGAGGAAGAAGGAGTGACATAAACAGCATGTGACAAACTGACTGCAACCCCCATTCTCTGTCCCCCTGAGCCACTTGGAGGAAGAGATAGAACCTGGAAGAAGGGAGGGGTGGGATAAGGTGTTTTTAAGATCTGGCTTTGTTTCACATTATCCTCTCTGCAGTAACTGATAACGAATTAAATGGATTTGTTCCCAAGCTGAGTCTGTTTTGCTTGGGGCCATAGCTGGTGGGTGATCCCTCTCTGCTCTTCTCTCCGCTCTCAGGTCTTTTGTTACATTTTTCTCCTCTTCATCCCACTGTGGGGAAGGAGTGAGTGAGTGGCTGTATGGCGGCTTAGCTGCTGGCTGGAGCTAAACCGCAACATATGAGTAAGTGCACAAGTAGATTCTGGAGCAGGCCCTTCTTTTGCCAGCTACAGTCCATTAGATTTTCCTATGATGCTTCATTTATATAAGGATAGCAAGTTGAAAAAGATCTAGCAAAACATGTTTCCTTCTCTATGGTCCAAGTTTGATTTTGTTATGTTTTGCTTTGTTTGATTTTTCTGTGATGTTAGGCAATCCTCGGCGTACTTAGAAGAGCTTTGGAGTTAGAAAAAGAGAGAAGGAATAGCAGTCACAATGATTTCTTCCTTTCCAGGGATTTATGCGCAGCCAGTGATATTACCATAGTACTCCAGCGCTGACCTCCAACTTTGAGACAACCCGAAATAATTTAAATAAAAGTCTCAACAAAATATGTTTGTGTCTATCATCTCAGTGAAGACATAATTGCAGCTGATTGTGTCAGGTGGGCAGGGGTTAATGAAAAAATTGAGAATATACACTGGATGAACTCAATCTTTTCCACTCAATGTAGCAATCAAAACTTCTCTTCTGGAAAGCCAGAAGGGAATCCTTTGGAAGGACATTAGCAAGAACAATTAAATTAGATTAAATTATGCTACTAAAATGTTTAATAACACATACTCCTGATTAATGAAATGTTGAATGTTTATGTTGTCATATCTACGGTTAAACTCAGGAAATTATTTCTAGAATTATATTTATCTTGCTATGGGAAGATGGAGAAAATTATCATATCATGAGAAAAAACAAAAACAGGTATTCTTTTTTAAGCAGAGAATTGTATGTAGTTCATCAAAGGTCATAGCAATGTTGCTAGAAGCACATGATTTTCTTTGCATTTCATTTTAATAAGCGTTCGCTCCATTTGGTATGTATCTCACTGATGGCAAAAGGAGCCAGACTGAGTTCTTTGCAACATCTACCCCATGGGACTACCAATGTGTTAAACACAGGTGGAAGTGATTCAACACACGATATATTATATTCTAGGTGCAGTGGGGAAGATTCAGTTTCACTATAGAACCACTGTGGTACCAGGTGCTTGCAAAAACAGTTCATGCTTATATCACTTGAAAACAACAAATAATAATACTTTGGATGAAGTACTAAACAGAGGCCAGAAAGTGAAGTTGATCATATCTATTTTTAAGGAGTATTTTAATCTGATGTGGCATTTCTTGTCTAACAATAATGAATTAATTAGGTCCTATTAGTCTTTCTTGCATATTTTCTTCATTTTTTTAATAATATATGCCTTCCTACTATTTTATTCCTTCAGCATGTTGTTTTTCTTATGACAACAAAGTAAATTGCAGCGTTTTCTTCATTGCTGCAATCAGTGAGCGTTAGTTGGTTCTTTGTCACAAGATTGTAGGACATTTCTTTGTGTCCAATGCCTAGGATGTTGTTCGTTCATGGGATACTGTAATAACCCCAATAATAAACCTATTGTTACTATAGCCACACACACACAAATACACAATTTAATTAAAACTGAAAGATGGCGGTTTCATATGTTAATATTCTCAAAATAGGATATGATTCTCCATATTAGCTCTGCTTAAATGCAGTTTCCAAGGAACATATCCTACTTCATGAGATTATGTTGTAGGACTATTTATTAATAGCTTTCAAGACTATCAAAATGGTGGTAGCATTCCTTTTAGTGAAGCTGATATAGAAGACCAGAGCAGCAATTCAGCCTAGCACATCCACATTATCCTTCAGAAAGCAGCTGCTATACTGATGACACATCTATAATTCTCCAGAAGAGAGATAATGAAAACATTATCTTCCAAGGCTCTCTTATAAAAATGTTTCTGCATCTTTGTGGCATATTCACTAAGATAAGCTATGGAAACATTGTGGATTTGTTTGATTTTTTAATTATTTTTTTTAAACCAGCATCATAACATGGATCTTGGTAACTTGTGGTTTTTTTTAGTGTGATGAGATATGTTTGTATGTTTGTTTGTTTGCTTCTGAGACAGATCTTCATGACAAAGTCTTTTAAGTTATTCTCAAGCAAAAATGTTATAATAAAAGTTATAGAGAATCATGGCCTTTTTTCAGAGGTACAAGTGATATGTGTGCTTCATTTTTAGGGTGTTGTGTTGTTTTTTGTTGTTGTTGTTTTATACTGTCTTATAAATAAATCAGTATTTTGCAACTATGACTTCAGTAAATTGACCAACACTATAATGTTTAGTATATTCCTAATTTTTGCCTTTTTTAATCTCCTATTCTTGGATATACTTGTCATCTCAGGTATTCAAAACAGAGTGGATAGATGAAGTACCTAGATCAAGTCTTCCATCTCTTTATCTTGAACATGTACAAAAATCTGCTAGATTTCCAAATTCTAGTCCTCATGAATTTAATGACTGAGATGAATTTAAACATGATACCACTCTAATTCCTTGTTTCAAATTACTTTTCCTTATACATGCTTATTTTACTGATATGTCTGCTGGAAAGGAATCTACAGGAATTTTGGGGGAGAATTCTGTTTGGGGGAGCTAATTATTTTCTTTCCTTTCTATTTTCTCTCTGCATTTACCTTTAATCACCCTCTTAGGTCCTTACACATACCACAATTGTTTCTAGAATTACCTGAAGTAATGCACAATGTCCAGAACCTCTTTGATTTTTCTATGTATAAATATTCCTCGTAACACATTTTGCTAGAGTAAGTATTCTAGCAGAGTTGATTTGAAATTTGATTTGTGACAGAAAGTTGCTTGGGTTTTTTTTATGTATATTTTATACTCTTCTGTTGTAATTAGTCTTCCAGTAAGATTCTAGCTCATCATAGCCTACATGATCTGGTTGATTACTATGAGTGACCCATGTTTAGAATTTGTCAAATATTTTTACCATAGTGTCTCATATGCCACTACTGGTCTGCCTACTTTAAGTTTTAAATGTCGTGGTTTATTAAAAATGAACTATAAAAAAATTTGCAAAAGTTGCAAAATCTTCCTAGTACGTAGAAGATTTGTCATATACTGTTGTATGTGATGAATATATTACAGTTACCATATATATCTCATATATATCCTATAAGCACCCGCTTATAGCAGGAAAGTTTGTTGGTCAAGAAGAAGAATAAAGAGAAGGTGGTGAAGGGGAAGAAGAAGAGAAATAGGAGGAAAGAAAGGGAAAACTAAAGAGAGAAAGAAAAAAAAAGAAAATTTAAAAAATGAAGAAAAGGAAATAGAAAAAGAAATAGAAAAAGATGAAGAAAAAGAGGAAAAGAAAGATGAATAAAAATATTAAAAAAGGTTAAGATGAAGATGAAAAAGATAAAAGGAAAAGTAAAAATAAAATAAAAGAAATGGAAAAAGGGAAAAGGAAAAGGAAAGGGAAAGGAAAAAGAAAAGGAAAAGGAAAAAATGGAAAAGGGAAAGGGAAAAGGGAAAAGAAAAGAGAAAAGGAAGAGAAAATATAAAGAAAAAAAAGGAAAAGCTAAAAAGAGAAAATCAAAAGGCAATTATCTGGAATGCAAAATGGACTTAGCCTTCTATTTACTATTAATATTTTTAGAAATGGTATAGGTCCATATTATCTTTTACTTTGGCTTTTCTTTACTGATATTTCCCAGATCATGTTTTGCTGTCTTGTCAGATCACTGAAATCTTTTACAGTTTGTCAGCATATAGTTCGGAAACTGTTCTTTCTGGGTCTGCATCCTGATGCTCCCTGTCTTAATAAAAAGAGATCACCTAAACCTGCAAGCAGACAACTTGAGAGAAGATCTAGCAGAAATATATATTTTAAAGGCAATAGTTTGTAAAACTCTTGGTAGAGATGTATCAGGGAGCATCTTGACAATTAGAAACTTCAGAAAGTTATAGCTTAAAGCAATACAGATATAATGTATGAACAGATCTGTTTAATGTTTCAGCAGTTCAGATTTTCACTAAATTATCACAAAAATGGAATGAATCTTTTGAGAACAGTTGACCTGTTCAGCATCAAGCATCATTTTCTTTGTCTTTCATAAACTCAAACGGTGGCAGCCTTGAAGCATCAGGTGTATCAATCACACCCAGCTGACCTGCAGGATTAGGTAAGCAAAAATATGAAGAGAAAATGAGACAGTGAAAGTTTATTTAGCAGCAAGTAAAACTGCAAAACATCTATTCACAGATTAGAGATACATCACATAGTTTTACTGACTTTGAAGAAAATAAAAATTCCTAAACTTCACTGTTCTTACCTATCCGTTTTTCATTATATTTTTTTCATAAAAGAATTTAACACAGCTGTCCAAATTATTTATTGTAGTTAAATTATCCCAATATTAAAACCTTCTAATTCCCCAAACAAATTGTTTACAAATGCAGCTTGATTTCCAATGGTTCAGTTGTTGGTTAGTTGTTTGTTTGGTTGGTTTTTTTTTAATGCAAGTAAGATTTAAAGTATCGGTTATTGTTTATTAATTCTCCTCTGATGTACTGTTAGCATTACTTACAGTATCTGATTAGCCAGATATAACAATTGATCTTAGTCCAACTTTGTTTTCTACGGAGAGAATAATAGTGTGGAAGGAATAACTTAAGCACATTGCGAAATATGAGGAGAAGGATCATAGAATCATAGAATCATAGAATGGTTAGGGCTGGAAGGGACCTTCAAAGGTCATCTAGTCCAACCCCCCTGCAAGGAACAGGGATATCTCCAACTAGATCAGGTTGCTCAGGGCCTCGTCCAACCCTTTGTGAATATTCTGTTTCATATGTGTTTTCACAGACAAAATCTAAAATCTGAATAAAGCTATTTTACTTCTCTGAGGGTTTATAACCTAGAATTATTTTGGTATTTTTCTGTATTATAGAATACTTTTTATACCTTTATTTAAAATGTAAGTTTTCATTTTCTTTTATGTAGCCTTTGTGAGTGAACAGTAGACTGATACAGGTATTTCGGTGAGTATTGAATATTTTAATATCAACTTGTAGATATTTTTCTATCTAAAAAATTCCCAAATCACAATTTTAGTCATGAAAGCAAGCTATGCAATGGAGTGGAAATCATATCCTGGATTCTCCCAAAGACATACTGTGCTTTTAAAATAGCCTAGAGAGCATGAAGAGACCAGTAGAAAGCTGCTTTTTTCTCTCTGTAATTTAGGAGTGTTATTCTGGTCAATGAGAAATTTTTACTATTTAGACATCTGCCTTAAACAACATTCACTGAAATCACTGAGTTTACTATGAAGATATGTTTCATTAATGAAATACTGAGTTCCCTCAAAAGGCTATTGTTCACCTCATTTAGATTCCTTGCATTGTAACAGTCTTTGAACAGTATTTTACTAACTTTTTTTGACTCCTTCCAATCTGCAAGGTCTTTCTTTCTTGAGAGTTAAACAGTACTGTTCTAGGCCATTTAAGAGTGATGCTAAGACCTATTAATAATTTTGTGCTTCCTCCTGTATCAAAGTACTTCCATCAAAATTTTTCAGCAATTAAACCACAGATGAATGAAACCCAATCATTTTTATGTGGGACTTCTTCTTCCATCTCTTCCAAACAATGTTTTCCAACAATAAGCAAGTCTTTGCTTATTAGGCAATAAGATTTCAAATTCAGTCTGTCACAGGGGAGAATGTAACTTTATCTCCCACATCCCAGTTGGACCGCTAGAATTCTTACTAAGAAGAAGAACTACTGCTTTATCTGACAGTGTGGCTGTGGGGTTTGAGTTTTCCTCGGTCATGCTTTTTCTTCTGTTTTTAGCTCCTGAGTCTAATTTTATAATTCATATTCTAAAAATGCCTGCCAGACTGGGATCAGAGGTGAGCTGGAAGAAGCTTAGCTTGTAGATCTTAAGGAAATCATGTGCTAAATGTTCAGTCCATAGGCAGCTGTAATCATGCCAAAGTACAAACCTTCAGGTGCCTAGGAAACCTTTACAAGTGAAAAGTCGATTACCTACACACTCTCATTTCCTGAAACACCAGATGGCACTTGATTGAGGTTTTTGATCAGGTAAATATTGGGGAAGCTGGGCAAAATGAGGGGGCATATATCCTCTTATGGATTTAGCAGTGGTCTTCTTTCATAGAATGTGTACATTTGGATTCTGATATTGTGTTTGACCAAAATAAAACGAAGAAAAGAAAATGTAGAAGCATTTCTGTTCCTGTTAGATTTTCAGCCTGAAATTCAGATCAAAGAATGTTAGCCTGGAGTAGCTTTATTCTTGTATTTGCAAGTTATCCAAAGGAAAAAAAAACAAAAACAGTCACCTTCCTGAATCTATTCAGAATTGATATTTGATATCTTGGATCCTGTTTTCTTTCATGGGATCTGAGAACAGAGAAATTTTTAAGAGCTGCTGTAGACAAAGGAATAGCTTAGAATGATAATAGACATTGAAACACAGTTTAAAATATGCATAACTACCATTCATGCAGATGCATATTGTTTTTCACAAATGACAGCCTATATAAATGGTATTGCATTATATCAGTTTTCTATGGCTGATTGTTTTCTGCACAAGTTTTGGTAACTGCTGTATTTGAGATGTGAACCCTTCCGAAGTAGCGTAATCCCTTCAGCTAACTACATGCATCTATACTTAAATATTCACCATCCACTCTGAATACCTGCATAAACCATTCCTTGCAGCAAAAGCATGTGTTAGAAGAATATGATAACTTGCTTTACAATATTTTCTTACTTGACTAGACACAGGAGCAGGCAACAAAAACAAGACCTCTAAAGTATATTCAGGTCTGTAAAGAATAATAAGCTATACCTTTAACAAGGTGTACATACAAAGGTATATAGAACTTTAATCTATTTGTAACTATCAATCAAGTAGAGTAACAATTTAACTCTTCTAAAATTAACATCTAAGCTATCATAGTGCCAGTGTGATTTTTTTCTAACAAAATCATGTTTAGCAACAGCGAGGTGTCACAACTTAGAGAACTAGTGGAGTAGCTGAATGTTACACCTACTGTTCCTCTCACTTATTGGAAGTATATTTTACAGTGTAGAAAATTTTAATTGGATGTCAACTGTGTTTGAATTTTCCTTTCCAATAAAAAGCATTTGCCTTGATCGTAGGCAGCACATTGTATACTTTATTCCAGAAAACTCGATCTCTTAAACAAATGTCATCATTTGATTCCTAGCTGACATTCCTTTCCTACACCTCACTGATATGAAGTTAATTTTGCACACTGAATGAAACAAGTGTCATATTTCATTTTTATTTTTTATTGCGTACAGTTTTCACTTAGAGAAAATAATCCACACACAGAAAAGGAAAGTTAATTTCATCAAATTCTAGTTGAAGCAAAGAGCTACTCCTTGACAGAAACCTCTATCTAAGGATAATGCTTTGTCTGTTCCTAACTTGAAATATATGAGTCATTTCCACTGACAAATTTCAGATTTGCTAAAGTGCAGTATTGATTCAGAAACATTATTTTTAAGACCGTGATCCTTTAAGGCACAACGAGCATCCAGTGTTACCTGCATATTTGGGTGTAGAGTAAATACAGATTGGCTTGCCAACATAAAGCTGAAACTGTATTATATGTGTCCTTTTAGCATAGCAGACACATAATTCATAAGCAAGCAAATTAAATAGGACAACATCACCACCCTCTTGGACAGGGTGATTTTAAGTATCCTTTGGTGACTCATTCTATCCTATTTTATAATAAACTTCTTTTATATAATCCTTTCCTTGAATGTGCCATTAAAGGAGGATGACAGAAGGTAGGAGGTGAGAATGACTAGATGAGTATTCAGCACCAGATTGGTATTCCATTAATATGAACTACCATTTCCTTATCATCAAAGAAAGCTATTTGCTTGGATATCCATAACTGTAAAGTTTTATTTTTACTACAGTCTCACATTAAAATAACTCTATATCCTAGTATTTTATTTCTTTAAATGGATAAATTACTTGTTTAGTGTTGGCAGAGATTCAAACAGAAATAGTATGTTTTCTCACCAAAGGTACTGTAAAACATACTCTCCTGTGTCCTGCACAGGACGCAAGACTTTCCTGTACCCTGCCTTCTCTTTGCTCCAAACACCCAACCAGGAAGAAAAACCTCACCAAACCCAGTCTTGTATTAGTTACATTAAATTTTATTACATAAATAAAAATAATATTTGTAGCTACACTACACAGTCAGAAAAAAAACAGCCAGAATTGCTAGTAGTTATAAATTCATAATGAAAATATGTTGCTAGTATTTTACTCCCTGTAATCTGTTTTTGTAAAATCAAGTGATCTTTTATTTGGTCATGCAATCACACTAAAACCACTTAAAATGGTGATTTTCCATACAAACTTAGTGAGTATACTGACTATAGCGAGAATAGGATTTCACATCGAGTTTTTTTTCTAGACTAAATTTTATAGATTGAAGTAACAAGGTTTCCTGTTTTTAAAACCTTGCCTGGCGAGGTTTAAACACATTTTCCAGGAAAATTTATAGAATTGCGTATAGATCAAACCAAGGATATTTCTGAGTTGTAACTGATTTACCATTATTTTGCTGAAGACAAGATGTTTTTACATTTTGGTTTTAATATGTAAAAATAATTTTAGATTAATTAATTAACAGATTAATTTGTTGTGACAGCCACTGCTACATGCGAAGTAGACACAAATCTCCAATGTTTCAATTGTCTGATACTCACATCTATACCATAACAACCTTTCTGTTGCTGTCCTTTATCCTCTTCACTGTCCCCTACTTTTCTAATAACTCTGAAGAGAGTAGGTGGTTAACTTTCATTTTGGCTCTGCATATTTATTTAGTATACTTTCAGCACATTTTATGTGGCACACTTAGATTGCAATCCAATTGCTATCTCCAAGGCAACTGGTCAGTAGCTTGGTTTTATTATATTCATGGAATGGAGAACAAAGGAATACAGAATAATGTTTTATGGTGTTTCTCCTGTTTTGTATAGCACAGATGTATAGAGTGAGGGAGAGGGAGAGTGGAAGGGAAGCGAGGGAGAGAAGGAGGGAAGGAGGAAAGGAGAGCAGGAAGAAGGGAAAGAAGGAAGGAGGGAGGGAGGGAGGGAGGGAAGAAGGGAGGGAGGGGAAAAATGTTTTTTTTCTGCCATAGTCTGAAAAACAGCATGGATATTGCTCATGAAAAAATAATTTTGAATTTGGATGGATTTATGGATTAAAATATCTTTGAAATTCTTGTTCAAAAAATAAGCTTCCACTCAGTTATGCCATTCCAACTAATACTTTTATTAATAACATTAATTTAAATTTTGACAGATGAATTTAGAAAAATAACCTTACAAATGCTTAGCTATTTTTCAGGAGAAGCAGTTGAGCAGTGCTGCTTCTATTTTTTCAAGAATTAAATTGGCCAGCAGAACTTGTAATGCATTTGTAACAACAGAGGCTCAGTTATTACTGTTATCGTGCAAGCAACATTACAACTAAACAAGAGTTTATACAGTCCTTCGGGATACACTGAATTATGCCACCTCCAGGGGTAAAGGGATCTATTTCTGCATGGCTAACTCCTTCTCACATGAGAGGGATCTGCTGGATGCAGCTCTTGTGCAATTGCTGGCATTTTCAAGTTCATCACCGTGTGGTCCTGATCCTAGGCGCATCTACATCCAGACTAAGCTGTTGATCAGTCAGCAAGCACATAATTCACAGTGGGTCATCCTGCATACCACGCTAAGAAGTTCCTTACATACTAGTTCTTTGAATTCAATCTATTAGAGTAAGCAGGATAGAAGGAAAAGATCTGACGTACATCAGAGACAAGAAAAAACAGACAGACCTGAGATATTCTCAGGGAGAAGATATACGCTGTTGTGAATAGACTCAAATGTTTAAAACAGCAAACTTCACACCATAGGATAGCATGACGTTTTAGCAAGACAGAATTCATAGAGGATCCATCACTTGTTTCTTTAAATAGAAAAAGCCTATGTATGGAAGTATAAACTGTGCTTTCCCCATTTTCTTTCTCAGTTCTTGTGTACTGTATACTTTCTCTTTAATAGTGAGAGTCTTTAAAAGAAAAACAGCGTTCTGTTCTTTTAATTTACCTCTTTGTTTTCAAGCTTTTACATGTCTTACCCTCAAGTCTGCTCTAAATATAAAGGCCAAAACTTGAGGGACTTTAATTATCTGTTTCAGTTTTAATGTAAGCAGAGACTATAATCGCAGCAGCTGAGGCTTTAGGAAACTGAAATATCCTGAGACTCAATAAAAATCAGAGGAAAGTTTAAAAATGAAAGCATTCACTTTGCTTTCAGTGGATTCACTTGCTCAGCCTTCTTCTGTACTAATGATAGGAACAGTGACATGGAAATTAAAGTGGCATTAAGTTTTATTTGCTTGCTTAATTTATGGAAGATTTACCGGTTGTGAGTACAAATCAGATATTTACAATGAAACTAGGCAAAACCTCACCTCATCAAGGCTTTAGCTTAGTAAAAAAATGAGTCTTGGATTCCCTTTATTAAAATTCTGTGCACAGCTTTTTGTGACAGGTAGAACTCGGGTCAAATGCAAGGTCTCATTACCAAGGAGATAACAGCTTTGGTTTTATGATAGCCTTTATTCTGTGTTTGATGCAAACTTGCTGAGCACAAAATGGTTCCAAATTGTCTAGGCTTATCTACATTCATTTTTTTTTTTTTTTAATTTGATGGTGACATTAAACTTCAAAAAGCTATCACCTGAAAGCTGACAGTTGCATTTACAAAGAAGTGTATCAAGCATCAAAGAGCTGATGTAGCATCTTTCACTGTAAGCCTTGCAACTCAGATTATGAAATAATTTGAAAAGTAAGCTTTCATTAAAGTATAATGTGGTTGTATAAAAGCAAAATTACTATATAAACATTTGGGAATGTGCATACATAGAAAATGGTATTTGTAATGGGTTTCATAGCAGTTTTGGGAAGTGCAGGAGAGGCACAGAGGATCTAGAAGCAATGCTTTGACAAGATTTTCAGCTGAAATCAGTGAAATTATGTCCATTTACATCAGTTGGTTTTTTTTTTTCTTCTATAATATATATTTTGGGTAACTCTAATGCAGTTATTTTCTTATAAACAAGGAAATCAAATTCCGGATTTGTCATCAATCTCACACTGACATCTACCTTATGAGCTGAAAAGAGAAAATTATTATTGTTTTAAATTCCTTATTTACAATAAAATAATTCTCTTATTTGGAAAGTAAATTGGAAAAAAAATATGCAACATTTTCTCTTAGAAATCTGATTTGAAGTACATAGTGTTCGCAGCGTTTTCAAATGCTTATTGATTAAGACAATTCACTGAATATTATTTCATCAGTAGAATAATCATTATAATAATCTCATTTAATGTATACTTAATTTCCCTGGGGTAAGCAACAACAGAAAGACAAGACTTTCCCACATATTTTAAGAATAAATGATTTAGTGCAAAGAACGAATGATTTATTTATCCATAAATCATTATAATAGGCAGAGTTCGGTACCAGTGAATTTACCTAACAGCGCTGTTATAAGTCTTTGTCATTTATCTTTAAAATTAATGGTACAGGATTGCACAAGGAATCTCAGTTCTTCTACTTTGTCCTACTTTGAGTGAAGGATTTAGCGTAAATATATGATTTTAACACATTTGTCTGTATTTTGTTATTGGTGAAATTCTGACTCATTGAAATCAGTAGCAAAATATACATTGATTTAAATGAAGCTAGTATTTCAGGTTTTTAAAGTAAAAAAGAAAATGTGGATTTTTGCAGTTCAGTTACGTAGACAGAATAGAAAATGATGCAGGTGGGGCTGCCATTCTGTCAACTTTCTTTCATGTATCATAGATACGTACAGCACAGCTGTGAAGACAGATATAGTCCTGAAAGGAAAAGTACTTTGTATTGAAAACTACTGTGGATTTCATGAAACCACAAGATATGGCAAATTTTTGAAGCTATTGCAATTGTTCTGAAGTGTATGCAAGCTTTTATTACTTTATTACTTTATTTTAAAAATAAGTCTGATGCTTACTTACGTAAGTTAAAGTTGACCCTTTGAAATCATACAAAATCATGTAAATATCCAACTTCATAATAAAATGTACAGCTTACGTACTTGCAAGGGATCATATATCGAAAGAAGAAGTGCAGAGATGACATACTAATACTTTGGGTACCCATTTTCTCATCTATTCTTTGGGTCAGGGTACTCCAGTAAAAAATTCAGTTTTTTCGCTGTATATCCTCAAATTATCTTACATGTTTTGGACTCACATATATTACACAGGTTGATTTAAAGATCATTTGTTTCTTAAATTCATATAATACATGAATTTTAAAGGTTAACTGTTGTTGCTGATCAATGCAGAATTTATTATTAGACTGGTTTCATTTACTTTAGTTTTATAAGACTGTCTACCCCTGTGATGGGGTGACTAAAATAGACTAGCTTAGAAAATTGACTTGCAGCCTATAAGATTTCCTTCACTTATGATGGCTTAAAATTGTGACTTCTGTGTTTCAGATTCCCCTTCCTATCCTTGCTTCTGGAAGATGTCACTGAAGCAAACCTATTGGTTTGCCTTGGAGTAAGGTTCCCATGCTCTAATGTATTTTTTATTTTGCTGAAGGTAAAATGAATGAAAGGAAGACTGAAATCTTATGAGACTGATAATAAATAAATACTGCTGCTTTTAACCACAACTTAGTCTCATCCAGAAGCTCACTTAGTACCTTGTTCATCATCACCAACTTTATTTATTCCATCAAGCTGTGGTGAGCCCCAGTACTTTCGGCAAGTATCATGCTTTGTTATTCACTTCAAGTTTCTACAAAAAAGCAAGACACTGAATTATTCTGAGCAAGTAAATCTATTCTATGGAGTGACTCATGACGAGCTGTTCACAACTCATGAAGCAGTTGTGGCAGTACTGAATCTTAACATCCAGGATCTTAAACTGTTATCTTGAAAACAGGGTTGAGTGGCAAGGTGAAGGGAGGTAATTCAGACAGACTGTGACTAACTAAAAGATCTCCTTGTACTTGATCTGTAGTGGTCAGTCTTGGTTTACTCTATAGGCCATGTGACCTGATTTGAAGGTCAGGCTTGGACTGATAGTACTGCATCTTCCTGTTCAGTTCTGGCAGCAGACATGCTGGAGGATGAACAGGAAGAGGAATGAACAGCGAGATGGATAGAAATGCAAAAGAGGAAACTCCATTGTAATTACGTTGTACAACATGACTACCAAGGATACAATTTAAAAATAATTCTCTCCAACAGTATCAGAGATCCATGTCTTTTATCTCTTTTCCCTGTAAAATATCAAGTTACATTAGGTTCTGAATTTTGTTAACAGTAAACTATTGTACAGATGTATATACAACTAAGTTGCATTAATCTGTATAAAACTAATTTATATAGATTATAAGAGTCAAGCAAATACGTAAAATTATTTGCTATCATTTTTGGAGGGCTTCTGAAAAAACATGTACAGGACAGGTCATAAATTGCCTTCCCTAAAGCTTGAGTATGAAAATTAGATTTGCAACTAAAAATAATCAGACTACATACAATGTAAGGGGTAAGACACACTGCGGGTGTCTTAGAGCATTTTTCTCTGAAATATTCCAATGATTTAAATGTTTTTAAACCAGTCACCCCTCAGTAATACACCATAATTACTTTCGGACTTGCAGAGTTAATTGAATCTTTGAGGGAAAATACTGGAAACTAAAAGTCTCATTCATCTGAAAGTTTACTGTTCTGCTTTTGACCATGGACATTATCCAAACTTTCATTTTTAAATACATGACTAAATTCTGATCCAGACTCAGGACACAAAAGTCCCTGAAAGGAACATCTTTCATTCTTCTCTCAACCTTTCAGTGTCTCTGATGCCTTTATACACTGCAGTATATAAAAAGGTGCTCTGGAAATATTTAGCCTGACCAGTAATCTAGTTTTTCACCACAAACTTGACAGTATAAATTAATGAAACTCAGAATTGAATGATAAAATGTTGATTAATAAGATCTGCTGGCTGGATTACTTAAAGATCTGTGGTACTGCTAATCTGTACTACCAACCAGTGTGCTATGACAGCACACTTATATTTGCAGTCAGTTGAGTGAGACGCTTCTGAATAAGAATTACCATTAGTTTTGATAAAAATGAGAATTATTTTTAATGTCACTTATCTTGCATGTAGTCAGACACTTGCAGTACGGATAGTCACTACCGTTATAAGCAACAGATGCTGTTGCTTACTGTTTAGAGCCCATCTTTTGTCATAGAAACTTCCTCTGCCTTTCACATCAGAGTTCTCTGCCTTAATGACATTATCACATATCTGATAAAGGTCTGAGGATGTTTCACTTCACACCTCTGATTCATTCACGCATTAGGTCTCTACTGATATTTGTGTTACTGTGCTTGGTACTACTCAAACCTTTTTTGTTGTTACAGGCAAGAAAGCTTCCAGCAAACCTTTTTTAGATCTTGATGGTGACTGATTTTGCAGGAGTGACTCAGAGAGCAGGACTCTCGAACATTTTTTCCCACATTAAATGGAGTGCGCTAATCTTAACCCTTCAAGTGCTAAATTAGAGAGCAGTAATAGTTAGTACAAGCAGATTTAAGACCAGCCTGTGACTAAAAGGGGAACTTCCACCCTTTCATCCCTGCCACATGTTTTTAATCTCTGAACATTCTTCAAAGCAGGATACAAGATGTAGGATCAGCTCCCTTACATTGCTGGGGGAAAAAAGAAAAAGATTTGGTTTCAAATTTGCAGTCCATGGACTGCAGTCCATGAGTCCAATGGACTCATCTGATTGCTGACTGAGTACTCATATTGGTCCTGCAGAGTCAGTGGCTAAAGGGGGAAGATCCACCATTTTCAGTCAGGGCTTGCAGCAAATTCAAGAGTAAAGTAAGCCAGAGAAAACTATACTCATATCATCCCCAAAAAATAGTTTCCCTCTCAGTTCTGAAACCGTTGTACCTACACAGCAAGGGAATGATGTAGGGCACAGTGAGGAGAGGAGTCTATGCTCAGAGTGGGGGACTTCCTAAGCCAAGGCCAAGTGTGTCAAGGAGGAAAGGTACATGTCATCACCTCTTACTTCTGCCACTTCACATGTACCCTAGGAAGACATCCTACTGCAGTCACAGTCCTGCAGTAGAGAGATGCAGGGGGCATCCTGCAGCATGGGGAATGAAAGATTGCTGTTTGACACCTCTCCGGTCTGGCACTCTCCTCAGGGGTCAGTGCCCTTTCTGCACTTCCTATCCTGCCTAATCCCAGATGAAGGGGCTTAAAGAAGATCTACTATTAGAAGTGTTCAAAAACCCCTTAGCTGATTTTGGTGGAAATGGAGAAGGGGCTGTTCACAGGAACAGCTCATCTGGCTGATAGGAAGGGAAGGGATGGGTACTTCCACCAGGGAAGTGGTAAAGATCAGCTGGGATTGAGGTAGCGTCACTCTTCTCCGCTTCAGACAGCACAGCTGCAGCTGGAAGAAGATGTCTTTCTCCACCCATTGTGCTTCAAAACAGAGGTAGACTAATTTCAAATCTAATAAGTAGCTTCAGTAGTCTCACAGGATGAATTTGAGTCTTGATGAAGCATGAGTCCTATCCCATTAAGAAGGTCAGAAATACTCCTATTGATGCTTACTGCGTGATTATATGGGAGAGATGAATTCAGGAGCCTTGGTTAAAAAGCTTTTGCATTTCAGAATTTTTATTTTTGCATACATTGGTTGAGTGAAGAAGGTGAGTCCATTGCTTTGTGTGGACTTCTGCAGTGCCAAAAATAATGAATAATTTCTGATAGGAGATAAGAATTGTACAGCATGCTCTCTTACTTCTTTTATGCTTTATTATTGACAAATGGTTTTGTACAGAACAGAGGAAACATATATATATAAGATTCTGATTATAGCTCAGATATTCATAGAATGATAGAATGGTTTAGGTTGGAAGAGACCTTAAAGATCATTTAGTTCCAACCCTACTGCCATGGACAGGGACACCTGCCACTACAATCAGGTTGCTCAAAGCCTCATCATACAACCTGGCCTTGAACGTTTCCAGGGATGGGGCATCCGCAACTTCTCTGGGCAACCTGTTCCAGTGTTTCAACATCCTCATTGTAAAAAATTTCTTCCTTATGTCTAATCGAAATCTGCCTTCTTTCAGTTTAAAGCCATTACCCCTTGTCTTATCACTACACACCCTTGTGAAAAGTCCCTGCCTATAACTGGAAGAAGAGAGGAAAAAATGGCCTGTGCTCCAGATTCCCTTACCAACTGTCCCAGGGCCCTGAAGTCTCTTTTGATCAGCCCTGGATTACACGTTGCGGCTTCATCACCACCCAAATGAAAAAGCAGTAAGGAGTAATAGTCTGAGGGCCATACCAGGCCAGGAAGTTTCCTAACCATGTCCTTAACCCAGGCCCCAGGGAGGCAGCAGGCTTCCCTAAGGGATGGGTCTGTCTGGTATATTGGACCCTCTGTTTCCCCCAGAAGGGAGTCACCTACAACTGTAACCCATCTTTTCTTCCTCATAGAGGTGGTGGTGATATGGGAGGGTAGGTCTTTTGTATCTTGGCAACACCTCTGGTGTAGATGAACTGTCATCCACATCATCCATTGATGGGCCTTCCACATCCAGAGCCTCATACCTGTTGTACAGAGGCACGGGAAGGCAGAGTGGGCAAGAAGGACATTTGCCTGCCACCCTAAGCATGGACTTGCCTCCATTCACTCCTTTGCTTTAAGGTGCTGCCTCAGCCTGGTTGGGGGAGGATACAGGATCCATTTGTTGTGTTTGTTTTTTTTTTTTTTTTTTTCCTGGTGGCTGTTCCTGTTTCTGTCTCAGGGAGGGCAGAGCATGGTTCCTCCCATCTATCTCTTTCTCAGACTCCCTGATACTCCTTAACTTGTCTACTTCCTCTCGCAGCTCTGCCATCATGCTGAGCAGAATGTCCCAATACGTCCCTCTTATTTTATTTTCAATACAAGAAGGTTAGCATTTGAAATTAGCCCTACTTGGGCTTTAAGCATCAAATGTTTGAATTTAAAATGGAATAATTTCAGGTTGCATTTTCTGTTAAGGAGAACAATTATAGTTATTTCAAATAAGACTAAGAAAATATTTTTAATGATTTTTTGTAACACAGTATGCCTTTCTAAATAAATGTTTCTGCGTTATATTTAAGTACATTAACCTCTAGCAAAATTTGATTTATTTTCCTTTATGCTCTTACTCATCCCTTTTCCTGTCATCATTAAATGCTGTGTTACTCTTCTTAATGCTAGCATATGGAAGGCATAAGGTTGAAAGGAACAACACTTAATCCAGATCAGTTACAGGCAGCATAATACATCTGACTGCCTTTAGCATCTGTGGTATTCAGTATTCTCAGCTGGTCAGACATCTAAGTATTTACAAAATGTCAGCTTTCACCATCAGACAAGAGTGAGTATAGTCTGTCTGGCACAGCCTTAGGCAAAAGTCTAGCTATCAGGGAGAGTGTTTGGGAATCATGCCTCTCCTCTTTATATTGATCCCAAATATTTTGAAATATTTTGTAAAGGGCTTAGTAATGCTGTGTTATGTTTGGTGTTGAATTTTACTCAGATACTGGTTGCTCTTTCTATTTCACAAGGTAAATCCACATGCATCATCCTCTAACAGGAAAAGAACAAAAAGAAAACATGGAAAACAAATCTGTGATAGTATATTTCATACTGTGATAGCACAAAGGATTTGAATTACAAATAATTTATCTTGCCTTAAATATATTAACCATAAATCACTATCAGGCTTTCAGAAACCTGATGTACTACAAAAAGATTTAAAAAAACTTAACTCTTCTTCAGTCTTCCTTCTTTTTATTATGTTTTTCCCTAATTATGACATTTTTTTTTCAATAACAATAATCACACTGTTAGGAAATACACAATAAAGAAAAAAACCCAGAGATATTACAGATATTTTACTCTACCATTTTCATAACAGAAGTAAATGTTTACATACAAAGAATTGCCAATATAGGCAATTTGAGGGGAGAGGGAGTGTCAAAGACTAAGGAGCAATTTATAAATAGCACACAGATACAAAATCCAGGGGTGTAGAGTGGGGTGGGGATCTTTTTCTGTTAGATGCACTGACAATGTAGGTAATTACATAATAAAGACATACAGAAACAATGAGTTGACAAGGAATTTTTATACAATTTTATACTGCAAGTTATAAATGCAATTCATATTAGACTAATCATTAGGTAAATATGACAATGGAGAAGAAGAAAATCTTTAAAAAGAATAAAATATTCCATGGTCTAGCAAAATATTCAGATACCTTTGGGTACTGATGTATGACATCACTCTTGATGACTCCTCCTTCAGGTTTGACATTTTTCACCTGGAGCTGTGCAGTGAAGGATCCAGAGGCAGTGACACTCGTATAGTGTGGTCTAGTGTGGTCAGCTGAAATCCATTTTCTTGGGAATAGTACACCATTCAAGTGTTTAAATAAGCAATTTTGGACATGTATGGATTGCAACCATTTCATACTTCCCATAAAATATTCTTTGGAGACTGGGTTTCCAAAGGAGTTTTGTAGGGAGTAATACTTTAAAATAAGTCAAATCTTAAACTTTAAGGACTCTATTGCCTAGGAAACTGTATTTTTCACTAGGACTTCACATTCTTACGCTCTTACTAGATGTGCTTTTGGAGGGGGCAGTGTTTTTATAAGCATGTGTTGGTTTTGATCTAACAACATGTTAACTATATGTTAAACAATATTTAACGACAGGATTTTCCTTAACTCCTCCTGGCCCTTTATACAAATGCCAGGTAATTTGAACGTCCTATTAAAAGTTTGCCATTGGCATCTGCCCATTTTGCACAGGCCCATGTGGAGATGATTCACGTGGGATACATCTCCTTTTTCAGACCATGACATGGCATCTGCAAGTGAAGCTAGTACTACACATCTACATTGATCAGTGTACCAGTCCCTCTGTACTGAGTACGCCAATTCTGCATTTAGACAAAGTTCACTGATACCTGACTGTTTGTTAAACATGAAATAAGTTTCTCTCATGGTTTCCCAGCTTTCCTTTATGAACTTGGTCAAACCTAAGTAGCCCATCAAACTAAAGATTCATCCTGCTTTTACAGATAGACATCACTGAAAAATAAGTTAGTCTTTTTTAAATACACATGATCTAAGCCCAAATAAATAATAAGTTTTTCCTTTATCTTGACAGAACTGAAATTGTAATATACACTATCTTAACAATGTTATTCCCTTAGCTATTGGGAATCAGCACATTTTTAACAAACAGGATAATTTGTACTTTCAGAAAATAATTTCAGTGAAGAGCTTTTCAGCTAAAGATATGATTTTCAGTTCTTTGTAATTGCTCAGTATTCCTTTTAATCATTGAAATATTCATTATGCACTGAAAAGCAAGTGAGTCTAGAATAGCAATAACAGATATGTTAAATACAATTTGAAACAGGAATATTTTTGTCTTCTTTTGACATAAAAATGCTCAGAAAGTGGTTCTAAGAAGAAAGAAATAACAGAAAGAAACTTGTTTCTGAGATTTATTCTTGTCTTCCAATCTACTCCCAAATCAAAAAGAATTGCTTATGTCAGGTGGGTCAAGTCTCCTGTGAATTAATTGGATTTTCTGCTAAGGATTTCATCTCACAAGAGATTTCTGGTCATCGTTAACATGTAAAAATCTTATGCTACCCTACTTATGTGAAACTTTCAAGAGCATACATAAGAGGGAGGGGAGAGGAAAGAGAAAAACAGTATGGAAAAGGAGTAGACGACTCACTAGCCTTTGGAGATTATTGTAGGACAGGAGTGTGATGATGCAAACCCGGGGTATACTTTGCTGTTCATAAGAAGTGAAATCTCCCTTGG
The DNA here is from genome assembly GCF_009769465.1 of Tauraco erythrolophus. Taxonomy (NCBI): domain Eukaryota; kingdom Metazoa; phylum Chordata; class Aves; order Musophagiformes; family Musophagidae; genus Tauraco; species Tauraco erythrolophus. Next base: position 44,813,936 of record NC_141465.1, on the reverse strand, counting down.
TCCAGAGTCCTGGAAGTACAAGGCTTTGTCTTCTCTCTTTTTCCTGCACTTCAGCTCAGTTATGTTTCTAAAACAGATCTGTGGAGCAGAACAACAAATACATTAAACTGAATTACTGTGATTTGCTTAGCATGAATTGTGGCAGAAATAGTTTTTGTATATTATGTAGCAATTTATGCTGCATATGTAATTCCCTTTTACCACCATACATACATACATAGCATACTTCAGCTTAAGAAACAATCAGAAATATTCTCAATTTTATCTATTTCAAACTTCATTTTGTGCACACGGTTTTATTCTACTTTGTAGGGCTTGTTGATTTTTTTTTAAAAAAACAACCAAACCAGAATTGCAAATTAAACTCTTAATAATTATAATGACAGTAACAGCAGCTAGTCTTATATTGCTTCCTACCAAGCTCATGAGGTACATTAAGAGCAGCTGTACCAAAAATATACGATCCACAAATGTGAGGGGAACACACTGCTACCACATTCATTAAACATAATTTTGTTCTCAAACAGCAAGTGCAGAAACATGGCAACAGAAGGAGAAAGCGCTGAGGATATCATGGCCATCAGCTGAGAAATCAACCTGACTGGGGAATAGTCCTGAAAAGAAATTTGCTGTGGTATTGCCAAAGGCAACTTTAAGCACCTAGTTATGTCTCTGCTGTTACTGGATGTTAAACGGCTCTTGAACCCATGGACACAGACTTATGAATGCAGAGAAAGGGTGGAAGTAACTGGCCAAGGTGCCCCATCTCTTTCAGTCGCTTCCTGCATGCATGTTATGCTACAGCAATGTTTTGAACCAAGAAAAAAAAGTGGGAAATATATCCAGTAGTTACAGGGAGATGAGAAACAATAGGTGATCATTAGAGCTGTCATTTATCAGAATAAGTAGTTTAGAGCCAAAGCTTCATCCTGGTGGCTCTGGTTTTGTCAGTTTACACTTTTAAGTGAGTGATATGTGGATCTTTATCATGAAAAGATATCTTCATTAGAAAGAGATCGTAATTCACTATCATTTTACTAATTGCCTCTCTTGCAGCTTTCAGTGCTCTTCAAGTCCCGGTTTTAATCTTCTTACTAATTGTTGGCTGCAAATTGAATAAAGTTATACAGCTTGCATAAGGATTCTCAGAGAGCACAAAGTTTGTTTTGCGCCTGTTTTCCTATACCATTATTTGTCTTAAAGAATAAGAAAGAATGAAATGGAACATTGAAATGAATAAATGCAGCAATGATATCGGGAAAGAACTATTTTTACTATCTATGTAATAAATACTTATATTTTTGCTTCCCTGGTATTTTCTGTGAAAACATCTTTAAATGCCTCAGAGTTTTATAATCTTTTTTCAGTATTAAGGTAAAATTATCTTCTTAGAGACAGTTGCTTGCAACTTAATTCCATTCAAATTCTGTTTTTCTGTATTAGAAACCTCTTTATTTTTTGATATTGCAGGTTTCTTTTTTTGAGCATCTGCCACTGGGAACAGCTGCATTAGAGAGTTCTTCCAGCATCTGAGACAGCACTTGTTTTCTTGGTAATGTCTGGAAAACATAACATGGATGCAAGTATTATTTGTTCAGCATTATGTGTAGGCACAGTTGGAGAGCCTTGGGTCACAATCTGGGTAGAACTCCTTTATACAACCTCACTACACTGCTGCAAATAGGTGTCCCCATATCCATGGCTTTGAAAGCTTTTCTAGGACTGAATAAAGTCACAGTACATCCTCATTTGCAGTCTGTCATTTTTTCCTGAGCATATCATCACTACTTGTATTCTCAATATGGAAATGGGCTTTACTGCCCTGTCTTAAAGCTTCAAAACTTGCACACGTAACACACACAGACAGGCACAGACACAGACACAGACACATATACAGAGTGAACAGTAGTGAAACTTTATAGAATCTTCCTAATGAAAAATCTGAAGTCACAATTTTTCTTTTCAGGATATATGGCAGTTGGAACAAATGGATATATTTACTTCACAAAGACGTTAATATGAGTGTTTCTGAAGATGACAAAAGAAATCAAACAGAATAAAACAAGTATTTTCATTTGTTTCTCTGTCCTGGTTTATCTCCATCTTTTGAATGATACTTGAATCAAGAAACCCCTACCACATCACAAGAGGTCTCTCCTCTTTCTAATAAATTTCTATCTTCTGTGGTTCACCAGACTTTTAATACAACGATGAAAGCAAGAACCACTGTTTTTCTTCCCTTCTCAGCTCTCCTGAACTTTCCTCTCTCTTTAAGGTCTCAAACTTGTGCATTTCTGAAAATATAGACTTACTTTACTTGATCATATTCTGGAAAATTTCAACTCCCTCTTAGCCAACACACTGACCTGGACAGAGTCTTTAAAGATTCAACAATATCATGATCTAGAGCTGTTCTTTTTTCAAAAGTTGTAGGTCCTGCACACCTCAGACACTGCATGTGGGTGAAGGCTTATTATTCTGTAAATAATAGGGTTTACAGTGGTTTCAAAATTAAAAACCAAATCAAACTAAAATTGTTCATTTAAGCCTTCTGCAAAGTATCTTTAAAATACTTTAAGACACTTGTGAAGAAATAGTCTTTTCCTTCACAATCTATAAGCACAAAACAGAGAAATGGTAAGAAGAGACTAAAAATATTTATTATTGTTTTCCCTCCTCATAGGAGTATTTTCATTCCCCTTTAGAAACTTGATATACATTCTGATGACAGCGCATTATGTTCATCACTTATAAATGTAAGATTTTCTCCAAGATTATTTTTCTGAGCCGCCTTTCTCTATAATTATTCTGCTAACATAGTTCTTCAGAAAGAGAGAACAGATGGATTAAATAAGCAAGCTGATGGAAAGAAATGGATTATATAATAAAGTATAAATGAATATTGAACTTAAATAATGAGAATAATTTGCTTTCAAATTGCAGTGTTTTTTTTTCATCAAAGACTAAATAAAGTCTTTAACATTTCATTTCTGAAAGTTGTACATGAAAAAATCTACAGCTGTTCTCTGCAGGATGTCAGATCAAAACAATACAAATTAACTATGAGGTTAATTTTCAGTTAACAGCTAAAACTACAGAGTTATAGATTTTTTAAACAAACACATATTCTAATATGCACAATAGATTTTTTAAAACTGTAAAGCACAGTCTGTGTAATGTTTGCCTCATTATAAAAGAATTACTAAAACATAAAGGTTCTAGAGAATATTTAAAAATATTTTATTAAAATTCAATTTTATTGAATTGCCCTGCTCCTACTGGTCCCCATCACAGTTTTGTTAACCAGGACCATTCAAACCCTGTTGTACGTACAGACAATGCACTTCAAGAATTAATTTACTCCATGGTGTCCAGCACTCCTTGTGGGTAAAAAGTGAAGATCTGAACCACTGAAAACACAAGCAGTGATGAAAAGAAAGCAACTGACAATGTTAAGGTCAATTTGACACTGTGGTTCTTTTCCAGGTTTTAGGTTAACTGAAATAACTTTAATTATCTTCTTCATGAACATGAATAACTCCTTATTGGAAAAGAGTTTTTAGTTTAGCCCTCATATAATTTGCAAACTTAGAAAAGCACTTAGTTTCAAAATATCACATAGTTTAAATTGTAGTCTCTTATTAGCTATTATTATCATATGTAACCAATTTGCAAATATAGATTGATCAGCTTCTGACTTTAATAGATTGGACTAATCTAATCAAAATGGCTATTCTCCATAAACTACTATATTTTTTCTAGAAATTTTTCAATTGAAGAAAATTCCATATTATTCCAGACTCAGAGGGACTTGAATGGTGTTTTCATGGCAGGACAAGACAGATACAGGTAGTCTTTGAAATTTGGGATTGCTTTATAAAGCTATAATTTTACCTGATCCTTTTTTTTTTTTTCTTTTTTTTTTTCCCTTCCCCAGCATTACCTTCACATGTCTGGGTATCAACAATTTATCACTACTTCACTAATGCTGGAATTTGCTCTGGTGTAGAGGTACATCACTAAATGTATCGATAATTTTATTTATGTTTCCACTCAATTTAGAAGCCCTAGTACTGGCAGTAGTTTAATATAGAAATATAATTAGAAAAACAGCCAAAAAAATCTGTTACATAAAGTGTTTTGTCTATGAAATAAGTCATAAAGAAAAAAAAGCATATTCAGAGGTGTTGATCTGTGAACAAAGGATGCATTTTAAAATAAATCACTTTTTAATTATAAGCCCAATCTTTTCTAATAAATCCTTTCTCCTCTCATTAAGTTATAGTACACTACTACAGAGAGAAAAAAAAACCAAAACCAAAACAAAATCAAATACTTGCCTCTTCTATTACACATTTAAGAGGAAAAAACACACTTTCATTTACTCCTACTTTCATACACTGTTATAGCACTAGACTTCATTGGGATCAGAATTTCAAGTCGAATGTTGTATAGTCAGTGCTGCTGTTTCTGTTTCATATCTTTATGCTTTATATTACCTCCAAAGTCTCAACTTTGTCTTATACATGAAAAGAGTTCCACTGGATATTATGCTTGAGTATTTTTTTTTAAATTATCTTAAAATCAATATTATTCCACTATATAATTTATTATTTTTTTTTTTTTATAGAGGTGGCCCAGATCATTTGGCTAGAAATTAGAGATCACTAAACTTCAGTGCCAAACTAGCAGTTATATCTTACAATTACTAAGAAATGTACTTAACTTAATGTGAAATAATTAGTGATTTCACCAGTTTGGACACAGATCAGCTAGTTACATGATTGAAGCAAGCCAATTAATTGCTGTGGTTTAACCTGGCCAGACACTAAAAGCCATGCAGTCACTTGCTCACCCTCCCCACTCCTTGGGGAAGAGAATTAAAGGGGAAAAGGGAAGGAAACTCATTGGTTAAGATAAGAATAATTTAATAATGATAATACTAATAATATAAAATTAAAAGCAAAAGTGATTAAATAATAATATGTGAAAATGTATATAATGATAATAATACATACAAACAACTGATACACAGGGTAATCGCTCACTGCTCAGTGACAAACGCCCATCCCGTCCCAGCAAGTGATCCTGAAGCAGATAAGTCCCCATATTGCAATCCCAGACAAGTGAAAGGCTTGAAAAGAGAGCGACAGATAGAATTCTGAGAGACTGAGAGAGTTCTGCAGAAAATAATTCCTCAGAAGAGAGTACCCAACTTCCCTGTAAATGCTCATCTATACACTGGGAATGACACTGTGTGATATGGAACACTCCATTGGCCAATTTGGCCCTCAAATCTAAGTTCAAGTTTAAATCATAAGAGGAGTTGTGGTTCCTTTGTCCTGGCTATGCTTCCCTCCAGCCTGTTGTGCTCCTGCAGACTGGCAAAAACATGGGAAGCTGAAAGGTCCTTGATGTCTCAGCACCAACTATAAACATCCGTGCACTATCAGTTGGGGCCAGTGCTGTTTAACATCTTTGTCAGCAACATGGACAGTGGGATTGAGTGCACCCTCAGCAAGTTTGCTGACGACACCAAGCTGTGTGGTGTGGTAGACATGCTAGAGGGAAGGGATGCCATCCAGAGGGACCTTGACAGGCTAGAGAGATGGGCCTGCGAGAACCTAATGAAATTCAACAAGGCCAAGTGCAAGGTCTTGCACGTGGGTCAGGACAATCCCAAGCACAAGTACAGGCTGGGTGGAGAATAGAATGAGAGCAGTGTGGAGGAGAAGCACTTGGGGGTGTTGGTGGATGAGAAGCTCGACATGAGCCGGCAATGTGCGCTGGCAGCCCAGAAAGCCAATCATATCCTGGGCTGGATCCACAGAACCATGGCCAGCAGGTCAAGGGAGGGGATTCTGCCCCTCTACTCCACTCTTGTGAGACCCCACGTGCAGTACTGCGTTCACCTCTGGGGCTTTCAACTGAAGAAGGACATTAACCTGTTGGAGTGAGTCCAGAGGAGGGCCACGAAGCTGATCCAAGGGCTGGAACACCTCTCCTATGAAGACAGGCTGAGAGTGTTGGGGCTGTTCAGCCTGGAGAAGAGAAGGCTCTGAGGAGATCTTATTGCAGCCTTCCAGTACCTAAAGAGTCCTAAAAGAAAGATGGAGAGGGACTTTTTACAAAAGCGTGTAGTGCTATTACAAGGGACAGAGGCTTTAAACTGCAAGAGGTTAGATGTAGATTAGATATAGGAAGAAATTTTTTACAATGAGGGTAGTGAAACACTGGAACAGGTTGCCCAGAACAGTTGCAGATGCCCCATCCCTGGAGGTGTTGAAGGATAGGTTGGATGAGGCTTTGAGCAACCGGATTGTAGTGGCAGGTGTCCCTGCCCATGGCAGGGGGTTTGGAATTAGATAATCTTTGAGGTCCCTTCCAAACTAAACAGTTCTATGATTCCATGATCCTTGTAACAAATTTCAGACTAAATCCAAAACACTAGCTACTAAAAAGAAAAACTAATGGTGTCCCAGCCAAAACCAGGACATTAATTTAGTGGTATCAATGTAGTAATAATCTCAAAACATTTTAAATTTTGTGTTTTTATGCTCGTTCACCAAATATTTTTGAAACAAGCATTAATACCCTTGGAAAAACATTGTTCTGAAAAGATTTTTTAAGAGATTGCTGAAATGTTAAGTATTATTTTGCCTGAAATTACCGTTTAATATACGCTGAACTATTCTAGCATCTCAGTCACATTAGGAGTAGAATGGTGAAGCGATAAATATCTTAAATAGCTTTTAATATTATTTTCAAAACCAATTTTCATTTTGCTATTATTGGCAGATACTTATTCTGGTATCTTACTATGCACATTTGTGTAGTGTACTATAGAAATGGTGTGTTTATATTGTGGAAGGAAAGCATATAGATAGAAAGAGGTGTGTAGGAAGCAATTTTTTATTTCACATTATGATACACTTATATTATTGAGATTACTGTTTGTTTAATCCTGGTATTGAGTTTACCCTTACATGACTGCACAAAGATTTCTTTCTTTTCTTCTGAAAATATTAATGATATCTTATTTTATTTTTAAAGAATTATACTTTTATAAAGACCAGAACAGTTCTTTTGTTACTTAGATGCAGGTGATAGTGGAGACAAAATCAGAGAAGCTTCTTTTTTACATGCTTCCTTAAATACAATAAGTAAATGCAAATTTTTTACTAGGATGAATCAGAAATGAGACAGAAGTCTTTACTGTCTAGGTAGGTTCACAAGACTAGTGCGAGTACCATGAAAATGACCTCACTGACATTGGTCAAGCCTTCTGAGAAGACAATTTTTTAAAGCGGTAACAGAAATTACAGTTATATATCCCAGACTATTTCTTGCCATCAAGCCTTAGCAAAAACTCAAAAACATGTAACTAAAACATTTAAAAGGAACTGACAAATTATACAAATCCAATCTATGGATCACACTTTTACATTATAATTCTCAAGCTATACTCAGGGTTGTATAGTTGTTTCTAAGAGGCAGTCTACCTCAATAGCTTTCCCTTCAAAGCAAAAACCTGTTTAAATCTGTTATTTTCAATATGTCAGAATATACTCTGCCACTGAATTGGTTTTGCAATACTCATTTAAATCAGTTGAGTCTCAATGTCAAACAGATTAATTTAGTGAGTCTTGGTGACCTGACTGAGGTCTGTATCCAGTGTGTTCACAAAAATCTTGCAAGGGAGAGACAAATATCAAACCACAAATCTATCATTTGTGCAGTGTTAGAACGTAGAAACCTCAGCCATGGCAGTGGCCCCGTGCCTGGTTACTGACTAAAACCACAATAAACGACAATCCTCATCTGAGAGAACAGCAAACATCAGTCCTATGCAACACATGGGATAAACTGTTTCCTGATGTTTTCCAACAAATGACTAGATGTTTCACTGATCATCAGTGGCATTTCATTTTCAAATCATCAGTAGGACTCCATAGATGTTGCACTTTGTAGTGATCCTGACAGAAGAGCCTTGTGCACTGAGGAGTTGATGATCCACCTAACAGTTAACCCGAGCACGTCCAGACGTGTGCTGTGCTGTGTCATGATGGGCTGTGCTGTGCTGCGTGTACAGCTTGATTTTCAGGCTGTGTTGTGATGCACAAATTCCTTGGCTGCAGGATAAACTCAGCCAGCTCATTTTAACAGAATAGCCCTCAGGCAGCTCCTGCTTCACACCTGTGATTACACCTCCTGCATGACCTTGCCCGTATCTAAAAGTGTGGGAAAAAAATTCTCACGTGAGTATCCTTTCTGTTTGACAGTGCAAATGATGAATATAATTGTTTCCTTGTGAGAAAACCCTATAATTAGTGGAATGACCCAAATAGGTTAACCTCTTGTTCAGATGGGGTCTGCAGAGCGTGCTGTGCATCAATTGGAGGGACATTCAGGGCAACATCATTCAGGGTTCCCACTCTGGACTAGGACATTATCTATACTATTTTCTCTTTCTTTATAGTATTAGCTCTACTAATAGCATACGAAATGATACATTACACCTCTGAGTGCCTTTCTTACTGGGATCATCATGGACCAGCATCTCCTGGTGCAAAACACATGCCAGGACTAAAAGATGGAGAAACTTCTTTCTCCTATAATTAAATAAAACAGGTTGAATATTTCTTTGCTACGTCTATGTTGGTGTAGCTACTTCGTGACAATTAACAGTATTCCTCTGGATTTACACCAAAGTATTTGAGAACCAAAGATCCTCGAGGCAGAGAAATTAAGGCATCGGGCTGTATAACCAGAAGCGTGAATGCAAATCTCTCCAGTTTTGTGCTGATAGTCACCCTACGCATGGATCTGCAGGGAGAAAGGTGAAGGAGAAAGGGAAATTTAGTCATTCTTGTTGGCCTCTTGCTGTTGTATGGATACAGTTTCCATTTCCAGTGCAGCACTGAAGCTGCTCTGCAATAGCAATAATTTGCTACCAGCACAGCAGCAGAGGATAACACACAAATAATAATAATAGCAGTAAGGTCTCCTCCCAGGTCTACAGAAGAGATGAGAAAGCAGCATAATCCTTTCTGTTTGGGGCAGTTCATTCAGGCAGCTTTTACTGCATGCAGACATTTTGCAAGCAGGAAACATCCAGCTTCAAAGCATGAAGTAATTTTTTAATAGCTGATATGACAGATGTTAAGGAAGAATGAGCTACTAGGCTAAACACAAAAATGGTTCCCTAAACCCATTATAGCACATAAAGTATGTTCGCTCTCCAGGCAGTTGTCACTCAGGTAGGGAATGGGTCAGCATCAACACATCCTCAGTGTTGCTGAGTCACGGTCTTCCAGATCCCTGTTTTATTTCTTTAGTGCTACAGTTTTTTTCTGTTAGCATTTTTCTTTTTGAATCCTTGGCCTGATAACTGTCCCTTTTTCAATAGTCTGACCTCTGTCTGCCACTCTCACTGTTTTTTCATGACCTTTTCTTGCTCCACTCTGCGGACTTTCTTGCAGCTCTTTTTCAAAACTTATCAGCTTTCTCAGAAGCTTAAGCCCTGGCTGCGCGGACATGCTGCATGGAAACCAAACCTTGGGCTCAGATAGCCAAGCCACTGGGACGAAGGGAACAGGGAATGGGATGTGGTAGTGTCACCCAACAATAAAGGGGTTAAAGTTTTTGTGTAAAAGTTTCATGAAGGGTTTAGGTGATTTACGCATACCTAAAGAAACTAACAAGATGTCCATCCTTGAAGCTGTCAGGAGTGATTAAAACAGAGACTCTTTATCAAGAACTGTCTGCCCTTGGAGGGAACATCCCAGAAACTGTATAAACTTTGTTATCATGTTTTTCTGAACTGTGAACATGCAGTGACTTGGGGGAAAAGGTAATTCCGGCAGGGAGAGATGGCGAGCACCGACTCACAGACCACCTACCCTAAATACACCCCAGACCCAAAAGAAAGGAGCGGAAGAGGAAAACTGAGCATGCGAAGTAATTTACATGTAAAGCAAGAGAAAATTAACCAATTGCTTCAGAATATGTAAATATGTTATGAATTATGCATGATTGTAGTGTATAACTAATTTTCTGTCCAAAACCCAGGTGTGCACGCTAGGAGGAGAAATCCCCCATGCACCCAGTGCTGCAATAAAGAATATCTGCTTTCTAAAACTCTAAAACAAGTCTTGGAAAGTTCAGTTTCCTTTTCAGGTATCAGTAGCTTGTGGCTGGGGAGCATCTCTATAGTCAGGACAGTGTCATGTGCCTGGGGAACAGCTGTTACAGGGCTTGCAGCCGGCAGGAGCCCTTCCATCCTCTTTTTCTCCCACTGGCAGCAAGATTGTAAACCAGTACTTTGTCAGCCAGACTGGATAATAAAAAGTGTCTAACAGAAAGTTATCATGGACAAAGTGACAGAATTAATCACAGATACATTGTGGGACTGCAGGGTCAAGCAAATCTTGGGCCTTTTGAAAGTGAAACCAGGAACTACATGGTTTCAGGAACTACAACTATTAATTGTTGTTTTGGTTGTTGGTTTTTTTTCTTTTCCAAGAGGAACATCATCAAATGTGCAAGTGCAGCAAGTTATGTTTTTCTCACGATTTCTTAAGCAGTGTTCTCCACACATTGAGTGGAGACAGGCAGGAGCCTATCCACAGCACTAGAGGAAAAAGACACTGTCCTCTAACTTCTCCTTTTAGACTAAAGATTTTCTTCTTCCTCTGTTTTTTCTACCAAACTCTGTAGTCTTTTAACGGAATTTTAAAAAAAAATAGGCATACAGCAAAGCTTTTATCAAAAAATCAAAAATACTAATTTTAAAGCCAGGCATTGTGGCAACCAAATTTGCAACTAGGAAAGAATTAGCTGCTTCATCAGATCTTATAGAAGTGAAAGGACATTAGTTCTAATCAAATACTCAGAGGGCTTAGAGGCTATTCCATAAAATCAAAATAATATAAATATAGAACTGAAGTTTTTGGTGCTCCTGTTGTGATGTTTGATTTATTTCAGCCCTCAATAATGCAAGTTCCTGAATAATAAATAACCTTGTGGGTTTATTGCTATTTTCTACTTGTTTCTGAATAGGTTGATCCACAAGCTTAACTGTTTAGGAGTTTCTATGTTACTCAGTCAAATTGTTTCTAAAACAGCTTTTCAGGAATTACGTTTGATCATGGTTTATAAGCAAAAAATATTTGTGGGAAGAAATAATAATTTTTATGAGACCATTTGAAGTGATTAGAGAAAAAAAAGTCACACAAGTTCTCTTCCACATCAAAAAGATTGCTTGTTGTTTATCTCTCCAGAAAGATCAATTTGTCATAGAAAAGATATTACCTTCAACTAAAAGCCTTGTTTTGTTTGTATCCTTTAACCTATCACCGCCACATCAAAACTATTCCGGCTAAATAGAGTGTAAAAATGGTTTACGATCTTTAATTCTGCCTTTTTCTGGCTGGCTGCACATCAGCTCTTTAACAGCGATCTAGTATATGATACTATTGATGAATATATGCAGACTATACTTTTAAAATTAGCCTTGGAAGAATGATATCTTTGAAGCAATATTCATCCATGATATGGAGTTATTTCCTCATATTCATAAGGACTCTAGTTTTGTTCTTGTATCAACCTTCTACAAAAGCAAAAAATACATTTGTTTTCAAGTCAATTAATATTCCTAAGAAAGTCAGTTGTTCCAAGACACAAGAGCAGACAGAAGCACTATGAATAGACAGAAAAAAGACATCATAAGAGAGCTGGATCCTTGAACTATTTATATGGAAACAACTTTTTCCTTTTTTTTTTCCTAAGAGTATCTTCCACCACTTTATATTGCATTATGTTTCACATCCTTGTGAGACAGGAAAATATAGCATCTTTATTTAATTTCCCAGCCACCAAAAAAGCTAAATAACTTTCCCAAGATCACAGAGAAGATCTTTGGCAAAATAAATATTTATTATAGGTACTTCATTCCCATCTTTAAAGCACAAAATAATCCTTCATTTCTGATGCAAACAGTGTCAAAAGGAAGAAGTCACTCTGGAGAAAAGTTTTGGGTGTTTTTGAGTGATTTTTTATTCATTACATTGTCTTTTCAGTTTTGATTTTCCATCTTGTTCTCACCTGTAAAACAGTTAGGTACCTTTCCCCTTTTCTACTATTCCATTAAAGTACTCTTTCCTCTTGATGCATATGCCCACTCTTTTTCCTTTAGCATTAATTTTTTATTATTATTGTGACATAATGACTGCTCTTAAGACAGTAATTTCTCTATTTGTCTCAAATATTATACAGATTTTCTTCTGTATCTACCTTTTCTATTGTATAATATAATTCATTTAATAAATTTATTCTCCATATTCAAATTAGAACAGGAGCATATATTTTAAAAATATTACATATTTTAATGTATAATATATTGGTTTCTTCCAACACCCACTATTTTCTGGAAGGACTCTATCAAGAAGTATATATCTTTCACAACCTTAAAAATAATAATAGTTTAAAAATTAGAGAAAGTCTACAAAGTGATCTTGTTCATGCCCAGTAAATTCAGGAGAGTTTCACTGAAAAAGACTTCTGAATACTCTGCTTAACATGAATTATTTAATTCATCATGCCAGCTTCCTCTTTCAGGACCATTATTCACCTCATCCTATGTTTCAGTACCCCCATTTTCCAACACATGGGCAAGTGTAGTCTCTTTGACTGCTCGTACAAGGAGGCTGTGTTGTCCAGCAGGTATTCTTGCTCAGGAGGACCTTTCTTAGCTCTGCCACTGCCTTACTCCAAAACTTTGAGCAAGCCGCTTCACGTCTGTTTCCCAGTCCCACTTTCCTTTGATTTTGCAGCTGTATTTGCTCTGGGAAAGGTATCTGTCTCTTATAGTCTGTGATGTAGAGATACCAATCACAAGTCGGTTGTCTGATACTGTAATTTCAGTATCAAAAACCCAACATTATTCAGAATGAAATGCCATTCCATTAGTGAGAGAGTTTCTGGGTGCTTATCACCTTGCTTTGTGCTCCTGAAGACAGGAAGAGATTCACCATTGACTCCAGTGAGAGCAGCACCAAGGTTTAAATGATTACCAATCCCCATTAATCGCAATTCAAAAGCAAAGTACAATATTAAGAAGGAAAATGTTACCTTAACTACGCTTTTTTTTATAGGCATATTTTTCTGTGACCTGTTTTCGTTTGTTTATGTGCTAACTAGGCTTAGTCCTATGAAGCTTATTGTTTCATAATTAAAAAGGAAAGAAATTTATACAGGTTGAAAAATAAAATCTTTTACTTCAAGAAACTTTTCATAAAGCAAACTGTGCTATGGTACATCAAGGTACGAATATTGTGGGGTTTTTTTGTCAAATTCTCTGATTCATAGTAAAATAAATTTTTCTTTTTTTTTTTCTCTTTACCTTAAAAATTTTTCCTTCCCCTCCCTACCTCATCTTTTGATTGTTTTGTTTTGACAATCCAAGTCTGCTGGGAGAGTATTCCTCATTAACATTTCGAAACTTTCCTTTAGGATTAATAGAGTGCCATTATTTTGATGTTTCACACTGAATTTATGTCTTTAAAGACAGGTGACCTAGCATAGATTTGTAAGTCTGCTCCTTCTGTTTTATTCATTTCTTTTACCTCCGAGGACTTTAATCCTCTGCTAAAGCTTCAAAAATTTCTCTTAAGTAGGGAGCTAGTAGTTACTACAACATGTTTCATATGATTAAAAATAAGTTAAAGGAGGCTTTAAGAGTGTCTATCAACACCGGACAATTAACAGCTGATGAACTACCTTGGAGTCCTCTATGCCAGACTGTATTTGGTTGCATTTACTAGTAAATTTCAAGTTCCAGTATACAATGAAAAGAAAGCAATTTTTAAACAGCTCCACTATCAATTATTTCTTTATGAAAAGAATTCAAAGGTGTTTGGTTTTGCTTTTCAGTACACACATCAGCTGTTAGTTCGTAAAAGCTATCACTGTTATCAGGACGATAGTTCAAGTTATTTAATTTTCAGCATGGATGTAAAATTAAGTACCTGTGTATTTGAAAAGTAAGGTCATAAGTCAAGGAGCTAAGCCCCTACAAGTGATCTAAGTAATGCTGTTTTGAAATTCTGATTAACTAAGGAGATAGCACTGAATTTCTTTTTACAGATTCATTGGGAGAGTGATGGATTTTTTTTGCTCTGATAACTCATGAGGCGATTTCTAATCAGACTCCTGTGGTGTCTTTAGCCAGTGCGAGGTAACCTAGTAACACAGGATGCTGAACTGGTGTGTATGATACAAACCTTTCCCGGTAAAGAATTATGTGGAGGAATACAACATCTCTAAGATTTTAAATAATTATCAGAACTCCACCAATGGTGATCTCTCATATACAAAAAACCACAGCAATTTATGACCGGTTACCCAATAGAACAGAAATTCCAATTAAAATAGTTTTCAAAATGGGAATACAGTGCATCGCTGGTATAAATTTCTTATTTTCTCTTTCTTTTTCTCTTCCCTTTACTTGTAAGTCAACAGATGTGTGACTGAAGGGAAATAAGAGCATGACTACTTAATAGCCATTCTGAAGCACAGATGGGACTTGAAGGTTTTTATTTTTACTGGGCCAAAGAACAAAAATATAGCAGCTATACTGCACGTGCAATCTCCACTGAAATTAACCCAAATGGATCCTAACTATAAACTCTGAATATGCCTAATGGAGAAAATAACTTGAATCTTAAATAATAAAACAGGAGTTCTTCACTTCTCTTTAATCCCCTCTGGGAAGCCCAGTTAATTAAAGCTGTTTATTACAACTTGATCAAAAAGTCTAAATTCTATGTGTCCTACATCTAGCTACTACAATATTCTCTGTCATTGAACCCTCACGAGGCCCTGAAGACTTTGACTTGGTAATGCAGCCATCAAAGAGATAGACTAACTCACTCTTTAGTCAAAGCTGTTTGTTTCAAGGTGCGGTGCAAAAGATGCTCGAGGCTTTTCAAGGCTGCAGTCTGTTTCCTCCTTAAATTCAAAAGCCTCCTTGCCATACTTAATTTAGCATTTGAATCAAATTAATTATTTTGTAACAGAATTGGTGTGGGGGATGTAAATTTCTTATTTAGCAAGGAACATTAATTGATGCAGTGTAATGCTCTCTTTCAGCAGCTTCTGCTATCATTTATATGTTCCAAATAGGTAAATAAATGTAGTTCACACAGCTACACGCATGCGCACACATACACTCATGAAACATCAGGATGATCAGTGAATTGAGGAGGACAATTCACAAGTCAAATAGAAAAGGAAAAATAAGTATTTACAGCTGCATTTCTGTCTTCATTATGAGGAGAAAAAAAATTTCACTAAGACAGCTTTACTATCTCTACCTTGTTCAAAGAGAAGTGTGATTGCTGATGAACATTTTCTTACTTGTGCTTGTCAAATATGAACTAAAAACATGATCATTACGAGTTTAAGCTTAAAAAAAAATAAAATAAAAGAAGTCTCATTTGCCTAGATTTTCTTTGGCTCAACTGACAGCTCACACTGGAAACTGTACTGATTCAAATCTAAGGATATAAGAGAAAACAAAATTGTTAATCTGTGAGCAATTTAGAAACTTTTTGCTACAAACTCTACACTGTAAGAAAATCCTGTATTGAATAACAAACTGGGTCAGAGAGCACCCAGAAATTATAATCTAGAGAGGGAGTATTAATCTTACCCTGTGTTCAACTCTCTTTTATCTCACAAAAACACAATCAAAAAATTTAAAATACCTAACCTCCGAGAAACCCCTGTCTGAAATTCAAGCCAAAAGAATGTGTGTATTCTTATATGAGACTCTCTTTATTTTGGACAGTTGAAAGAAATAAGCTTTCATTCAATGTAAGATTCTTGTGGATTCTGCCTGTATCATACAGGGTATTGTATCAGACAATTTTAAATGTCAATTGCTGTCATTTTACATTAAAGATAAAGCTTGCAAATGAAGTCTTAATGCCTTTGTTGTTGACAGCCACTGAAAAAGCCAGATGATTTAAGCCACCTTAAATATCTCCCATAATAGCTTCCCTTTGCAAAGGTAAGTGGATTTAATTTCCTCATTTTCACAAAAGCCTAAACCACCCTTGTGACACAGCAAGTCCCGTACACATATTGAGGCTCTGTTGCTTTTCTTTTTTTAACTAAAATTCTTCCAAAACATAAACAGCTGCTCCTGGAAATATGGTATAACTGCATGGAAGCACATGCAAACATCATGACTTTAAAAATAAAATAACCCTTGAATTCCAGAAGGTCAGACACTGGAATAGTTGTTTCATGCTCTTACATAAGAGATCTGCTTTCTCCCTAATGACAGCATGACCTGATACCTCCACAAAAAAAGTTCAACAGACCATAGGCGTGCAGTAAAAGCCACCAGCCATGATTCACACCTTACTGGCAGCTTGCTGCCACATGTCCAGAGGTATGTCAACACCAGGGATAAACTCCTGCTTGTCCTCATTCTCTCACTGTCCTGTTTTGAAACTTCCACTATACAATCAGACAAGCAATGCGCATCCATCTGCATTTGTCACTCAGAGAGCCCTATGCAAAGGGCTCAATAATATGCCAGGACTTCCCAAGAGAATCCCCTACCCTTCTGCTTCACTGGAACAAATGTTAGCTCTCTGAGGCTTTTTATGTAATCCTGGCCATGTCCTCGCTTTGCCCGCTTCACCTGAGAACACTGGAGACTGTCTGTGGAGCTGTTGTGCTTCCTTTGGAAATAAAGTGGCATTCAATTTTCTCCACGGTTTAGTATTATCACTCTGTAACTGCTAGTGGCAGGTGGAGGAGGAGGAAGGGTCATTCATTTCCTCACTGGAGCTCAGCCTCATGTTTCTGCAGACAGGGAAAGTGTTATTTGTCGACCAAAATCAACAGATCAGCATCTTAGGGTGAGCAGACAGAAAAAGTGGTTTTACATTCTCTTTTTATTTAATCTCACTTTTCAAGTATTTTCACATTAGCTACTTTCACATTAGCAACAGATTTTTCTTGGCATATATTTGTAATGTGATCTGTTAAGGCAATCTTCTAACATTGCTATGGTTGCAGTGAGTTTTTCTGTGTTTAAAGCTCTTTTTTTTTGTCCTCTGACTTTAGCTATATTAAAATACATAGCAGGAGAGTATTTAGTGAATTTGTATAATCCCCAGGAGAACATAAATGTCTTATTCTGTTCCTGAAGGACATCCAGTAGATACACTGATTTACTAATATGTCCCCTGACAAAAGGGCATTTTAGTTTCAGAGCTGTCTTTGTAACTGAGAACTTTTTCAATTTAATTCCCTTGACATTGTTTACATGTCATAGTTAAACAACAAAGCATTAATCTATATCAAAATACTTCATTACAGGAAAAAAAAGTATGACCATCAGAGAATCTACACATCAAATTACAGTGAACACAATGAAGAATGTTGCAATGCATGATTTTACCTTTATTAAAACACACTTCAGGTTAAGTCAGTGAACAAATGTTTTCAGAATTGCCATCTTGACATATAACTTTCATGCTGGAATGATGAGATAAGATAGTGAGGATCATCCCCAAAGCCATGAAAGAAAGAAATCCTTTTCAGTAGTTAAAATTGGAAAGCCTGCTGTGGATGATCTATGAATTCATATTCTGACTGATCTAGAAAAAAGTGTTGTAATTTGTGCTGCATTCAGAGGGTAGAAATTTGTCTTTTTAGTTCAAGATAATGAGTTATTCATTTTAAATGAAGGATCTTATTTTGTTTTTTTATTAAGAGTTGGAGAAGCAGAGCATAAATTGAAAAAAAATTGGTGTTTGCTAGAACAAAACTGAACTTCAGGAAAAAAGATACTCAGGATAGCACTTCTGTTTTTCTGCTTTTGAGTTCAAATATGCCTTCTCAGAATTAATAATGTAATCAAAGGTAAGGGATCAAATGCCATCTGCAGTTGTTAATGATTGGAACACTTAAGAAAAACTTGTCAAAATACAGTATCTCTGATCTTTTCTCTCCTTTTCTCTCCCTACTCTTCCCTTTCCTTTTCTCCGTCTTTTTTTTTTTTCTTCCTCCATCTTCTGTTGTTCATACATATGAGCTTACGATAAATGTAGCTAATTCTTTTCCTCTCTATCCAGGCTAAGAATATAACAGACTATAGTCTCTTCTAAAAGAAAACCACAATGTAGTAATCTATTCTGAAAAGTATTTGTCTCCAGTTCTGTAAAGCTTTACCATAGACACTAACAGTGTCAGTAATAGCGGTAGTACTGTTGCTCATCATTTAGCCTACAAAAATGTTGACTCTATTAGACACAGTGGAGATATTTGCCAAAACCTCAGGAGTGGAAGGGATAACTTACAATTCCAGTATGAAGAGAAAGGCAACAATTGGCTATAACAAACAGATAAAATGATGGCAAATTATAGCAAATGAAATTGTCAGAGAAGGGTCTTATATACGTATACACCGTACGTGATTGTAAGTATTGGACAGTCTATGTAGATGTCATAGCAAGAGAGAGAATTAAGACACAATATAAAAGAAGTCAGTGAAGTGACTCTCTGAGCATTTAGAAGGAAAATTTCACTTGCAGGGAGACACAGAAAAGACACTAATATACTTGTTTGAACACCTGAAAGGCAAGAAACAAAGGCTGAGCATTGACTGACTGGCTGATAATTAGTCTATCACTCTAGGTACAATTAAATTTTTTCAGGTCACGGCAGAGAGAGTAGAAATTCAAATGAGACAATAAAGGTCTGAAAAGGCAAGAGAGAAGGCAACAAAAAGATGTATTTTATTAATGATATGCAGAAAAATAGCAGCCTCTAAAGATTTAAGAAATCATCCGCAACATCTAAGCAGTAAGCTTGGATTGACAAGATGGTGGTGGTACTCACAGTATCTGTGAAATGAGGGAGAAGAAGTGTCTTAGAATGAAGTTTAGGAATTTTGACTTGGCCCTGCATAGAAATTTTAGCTCAGACACAGGGAGTCAGATTTGTGCAAGTGAAAATGAAGGTGAAAATGAAGATGATAAGGAATCCAGGATTCCAGAAAGGAATCTTGGTGATCTGCTGCAGAAATTTTGGGGTACCTGGAGTAAAATTTGAACAGGCACATGAAATATTAGCAGAATTAGTATAGGACAGAAACATGGAAGCTAACAGAAAGACAAATTTAACAATAAAATGTTAGCTTGTGGGCTCAAGGTCATCTAATAGACTAAGGAAAGCAAAGGTAGAATATTGATTCTGAACTTCTCCCAAGAGAAAGTTATGAAAGCCATTGAAGACAGACAAAGGTTTTGTAATAGGTTAGGTTAGTCTATGAGATTTTTTTTCCCTGACACGAGAAAAAAAAATCAGAGTTCAAGAGTTTCAAATTTACCCACAGGCAGCCAGAAAGTATAATTTAAGTCAAAGAAAGAAGGAAACATGATAAGAAAAAAAATAATACCATTATATATAATTTAATTACACTGGAACAAAATTTCTATCCATTGTCCCTCCTGTTCCTAACCTTATCTTGCTGCAAATGCCATTCCACAGACATACTCTATGCTCTATAATTTGCCAAATATTTTCATATCTTCTGCAGGAGATTGTTTTTATAAAGTTACTAGACCAGTTTATAAATTACAGATCTCAAAAATTTATAGTTTGGAGTAAAAACATTTTATTTTAATGAATCTGAAGGTTAACACTAAGGTTTTGTGTCTAAAAATATTCTTGAAAGCTGAACTTTTATTCAACTTCAAAGGAGAAGCTGTGAGCTTTCGTTTGTAAAAGAGAATGGTAAGTTTGGGTAACTTAATCTTCTAGGTTTTCCGTTATCTTAAAATCTGGGTGGCAGGAAATAGCTTTATTGATGCTTCTGAATGACTTGCTTGCCAAGCTCCTACCATGACTATGACTTCTGAATACCTGGTTATGTATTATTTTTGTTCTTGAGCAAAATGCCTCTATTCTATCACTATTTTTGTTCAGTTATCAAGGTGTAAATGCCCTGCAAGTGCTCCAGTCCCATCGACCTTTGTGGTCCCTGCAGAACCCACTCTGGTTTGTCAATGTCTTTCTTGTACTGAAGGACTTAAAACAGATGCAGTACACAGATGCAGTCTCAGGAGTTCTGAGTAGTGAGGTACAATCACTTTGTTTGATCCGCTGGCTATGCTGCTGTTATTACTGTTGGCTATCTTAGATTCCAAGGCCCTGCTGGTCCAGGGCCTTTTCTGCAGAGTGGCTTCCCAGCCTCTCAGTGTCCAACCCGCAACACTGTTAGGCAGTCTCTGCATTTGTCCCTCTTGAATTGCATAAGGTTCCTTTTGCCCCATTCCCATGGCCTGTCTAGGTCTCCCTTAATGGCAGACCTACCTACCAAGTATATCAATTGGTCCTTCGAATTTGGTATTGTCTGCAAAACTGATGAACAAGGACTCATTGTCTCCATGTCCTTGTTGAAAATGTTTCAAACAGGAGAGGCCCCACAACAGAGCACAGTGATACTCCACTTGCTGCTCACCTCCAGACACAATATGGCTCATTAACCTCTACCCTCTAAACCCGATCATTCAAAGAGTTTCCTCCATCAAGGAGTATTTATGTCTTCTTTTTTTTTTCTGATTTAAATACAATCGTTCAAGAGCACTTGTGTCATCTGTGTTACGCCTATTGGCACTTCTTGAGCATGACTACCTCACCCTTTTCCTACTCTTGAACCATATTTGATGCAAAGCTTTTTTTTTGTTTCAGCTCCAGACAAACTCTATGAATGTCTTTAAGCTTGTAGAAGTTCCCAGAAAAATTTTATTCAACAGGGAGAATTCACAGTGGTGTGAAAGTAACTCTTCACACAGTTTCCACACCAAGTACAAAATGGTCTTAAGAAATGCTTGAACACTGCTCCCCTGTCTGCTCTGTTCCAGCACAGTCATAACAGCACTGACGTTTGACTCTTGTCTAACTGCAGCTTCCAGCTCAAGTGACACCTTCCAGACATTTCCTGGGCCTGCTGGGACCAGTCTGGATTCCAGACGAGACCTTAGTAATATGTCTGGTACCCAATCTTCTTTTAAGTACATCACTGGTACACTGACGTTTCCCTAAAGCTATCAGCCTTCTCTCTTTGATGTCCAGATTCAGGATTTCCTTACACAGCAACTCTAATTCTGTATTGTAAGCAGAGAGAGAGTATTAAAAATGCTCTTGTGCTCCATGCCATTGAGTTAAAAAGGCAGTCCTTTATCAACCGGATTATTATCTACTTCCCTGTACTCTGTAGTATCATACAAGCAATGAAAAGAGGTAGGGTGAGGGAGAAAAAGAGAGAGAAGATGGGGGGAGGGAAGAAGAGAAATAATTTTGCATTTTTACAGCTTGCTGTGAAAATACACCCCGACAATTTTAACAAAATGAAAATCAGAAACACCAAGCCCCACTTTGGTTGAGGGCTGCATCTTCACAGTGCTGTAAATTCAGTCTATTCTAGCTAAAAAAAAATTGTTCTTTTATAAACACCACTACTTGCAAAATTTTAAACATTTCATATTCAGAGACACATTTTCTGTAAAGGGAAATCAATATATTTTTAAGGAACTGTACTTTGAAGACTGAAAGTGTTTTGCAGGGCATTTGAGGAAGAGAAATTGCAGCACTAGCAGCAGCTCGTGAGAATCACAAGAGGCAGTGAAGCTAGGATGGTTAGAGCTCTGTCTTGTTGCTAAGTAAAGACTGACCATCTTTATGACATTATAAGGAACACTGCTTTTAGTTTATATTATTCTGGACTGCATCTTCCTTGAGGCAATTATATTTTAAGAGGAGAAAATGTCTTCAAAGTAGTTGGCTACAAAATTGCTACAGTAAATCATTTACATAACATTTAATGTTATATCCAACAGGGAAAGGATGGTAAACATAAAAACCACTGATATATCAACTACTCCAAATGTATCGTTAGACATCATAGTTTCATTTAAAGTGTGCATGGCACACAAGATATACGTGTTTGTAGTTTAAAAAATATTATTTCTATCAACCTTTTACACAGGGTAAATGAGGACTAGAAAGCCAACCAATTTTAAGACAGCAACATGAAAGCCTTAAAACATTCTTCATTGCATAGAAACAATGTTCAACCAGTCTGTAGTATGTTTAGGTTTTTTCTTTCAGGTCTTTGTGATTGAAAAGCTAATCAAACTAATCAATACATTTTCTTTCCATTGAGAGCTCAGTAGGATTTGAGCGGTGCCATGTTTGCATGGCAAACAGGGAACAAACACAGGAGAAGACACTGCCTGGTTAGATTAGATTGCTTTTTGTGTAACTATTTTTACTTAAGGAAATAACTTTTTTTTTGACAGAAATGCATACATGTGGCTGTAGGTGGCATAGCAGTTTAATTCACTGCATTACCTCATGTTACATACTTTGACATATATCGTTTTTTATTTAGAGACAATGGGTGCAACGTTTAAAAATGCAAAAGAAATGGGTTTCCTGAGTCACTTCCATAAGCCCTGTCACAGTTAGCAGAGAACTGGGTGGTTTATATCTAACTAGGGCAGTAGAGGCAGCACGTTATTTAGTATGATCACTCCCTCATTACATATGGTCAATTTCTATGTATTTAATTACAAAAATTAAACTCAATGAAAGAGTAAAAATTGAATAAATGGCCTGGAAGGAACAATTTATATAGGTACAATTTATACAGATATGTATATATATAAAGCAGTATCTTACATATATAATTACCTAATATTTTCATTAAATGTTAAAAATATTACAGAAAGTAATAATATGAATGAATTCTATACTAATAAAAGTATATGCAATTAATCTAGAACTTTTACCAATTAGATAAACAAAGACAAAACTAATATTGATAAGGTATTTATCCAAGAGGATGTTCAGAAATACTTTTGTAATCACAGAATTACGTTTGAGACATACTGTTTGGGTTTTGCCTTTAATACTATCAGATTCCCAAGATTTTAATATATAGTTTATGAATATCTGATTTAAACACTTAAATAAGAGATCTATTTTTTAAAGCTGCATGTATATTTCATCACTTCAGCTAGAATTGAACCTTCAGGTCACCAACCATACAGCTCCTTGTGAGGGCATTTGAATGAAAAAAAATTGGATTCTCTATTCAGAGACGAAAAAATATAAACAATTATTTTCCATTGAAGAATAAACTGAATTATTATAGAAATTATATTGATATGCAGATAAAAGTCAATGGTGCAAGATCACTCTCCCAGTTCTCTTCTTCATGGTGTGAGCATAGGGGAAAAAAAAGGGGTTGGAAGGTGTATTGGGTGTAGGTGTCAGGGCGTTGGTAACAGGGGGCTGCAGGAGTGGCCTTTGTGAGAAGATGCCATGGGCTGCTCTTCGCTGGACACAGGTGATTCCAGCTGGCTTCAAAATGGACCCACTACAGAACACAGGTGAGTCCATCGACCAGCTTGTGCCACCTCTGTGAAACATATTTAAGGGCAGAAAGTACCACAGAGAGAGACGGGAACTAAAAGGAGTGAAAAACAGCAGAGGGAACACAAATGCCAGAGGAGGAGGAGGTGCTCCATGGTGGAGCAAATATTCCTTGCAGCCTGTGGAAGACTTGCACAAGAGCAGATGGATATTTTTGAAGGAACTGCTACATATCAAAACCCTTGCCAGAGAAGAGGAAAGGTGTGTGGAGTGAAAGAGAGAAATTGCTATGTACTGACCATGACACCCTCCTGTCCTGCACTGTTCATTGCCTTGCTGAAGGGACTGAGTGTAACCTGCCACAATAACAAGAAAAGAGAAGAGTCTGGAGTGAAGGCGTGAAATCCTGGTGTAGTGGAGGGTGTCCATGTCCATGGCAAGGGGGCTGGAACTAGATGATCTTTGAGATTCCTTCCAACCCTAACCATTCTATGATTCTATGAAATTGAGCCTAGGAAAGGGGGAAGAAAGGTGTTTTCCCTATGTTTCAATGTTTGTATCTTTTTTCCTCCATACCCAAACAAGTAATTAAATATATATATTAATTATCCATAAATTTTCTTAATTTCTAAAAATCAGGTAATTGATCTCTTATTTATTATCTCAATCCCTGACCTTTATTGCTCCTATGCTTTCTATTTTCTCCTCCAAACATTCTGAGGACAGCCAGAGAGTGAGTGACTGGGTGGGACTTCAGCTTCCAGTTGAGGCCAACCTACCACAGAGGAGAAGGCAGGCTGGTACAAAGCCTGAGCTATGGAAACACCAGAGACATCCAGAAGTGCATCGGAAAATGACAGCTTCCTGAAGTTCTTGATAAGGGATTTCATAGCTGTCATAATTTTTGGCACTCTGCACTGTGTCAGCTTTCATTATAAACATCTTTTCTTAAAGAGGATATAGCCCTTAGCACTGAGGTCTCTTCTGTAATTAACTATTGATGACCTAGCAGCCTATTTTGGCTCAAATAACTTTGGTTCCAGTTGTCAATTTTAACTCGGTCTCTTAGGTACTCTTTGGACTCACAAATTGTGATTTTCAGCACCTGGACAGAAGCATATCAAAAATCATACTTTGCAAGTATCAATTTTTTCAGCAGTAAGTATGAAATGGAATAAACTACATATAGAAGCCTTGCCAATGGTCATTTGTTGTATCAGATGGCCCTGATATTCTGCATGTATGCACTACTAATAGTAGGATCTGACTAACAACACTACTAGTAGCCGGAACTGACTAACAACTATCAGGTACATGGAGGGAAACCACATCCTTTATGAATTAGTGGGATTCACTGTCAGTTTTCTCTCAAAATTCTTTGATACAGTAGAAGAAAGATATACATATTTTAAGAAGGACATTTTAAACCGGAACTAAGTTTTGTTTATATTTATTTTCAAATAATTTTCCTAACTATGGTTATACACAAACAGGAAAAATAAACCCAAACCAAAATACAAAATAAAACAAACAAAAAAAGACCCTACAAGCAAATACAAGCCAAATTATATTAGTGACCAGACTTGTTAATTCAAGAAGAAATTTAGAGGAAATTAAAAATATTGCTAGAAAAACAACTGAGAGCAACCAGCATGAATACTCTTGCAGAAAGAAAATAATATAGTCATAGGAAAGGGATGGAGTGGAAATCAGCTGTCTGACATGGTTATTCTAGAACATCTAAAAAAAAAAACCCTTATTTGAACATGTTATAGTAAAATATATAGAGTGAGATCTGAAAATGTGTTCTTCAAATGATATAAACTCTCAGCAACCCATAACCGTTTGTATCTGTCATAACAGCTGAAAGCAAAATCAGCCAGAAAAGCAACACAAGACCCAGATGCCACTGCTAGAAAAAAATTCAAAGCATATCATCTGTGTCTTGCGCCTGCCAAGCTCAACTCTTTAGCAGTGACCAGCTCAGTCTTGAAATAGGAAGAGGACTACAGAGATTAGCAAGCATTACAATGTTCTTTCTTAGAGATAGCCACTTTAAGAGATGGCCCAAAGCTCTTGATATTGTTTGCTGGTATTGAAAAGGAACAGCGTGTCTAGAAAATTCCTTCCTTTTTACTTTTACACATACTGTATGTGAGCAAGCCACGTAGGATTCAGATACAGATTTAGAGTTTCATATGTTACATATGATCATGTGCACTGAAAAATGTTCAGTGCTGTTACTTTCTCTTCCCTAAGAACTTTTCCACTACAAAATATGAACGAAACTGAAGAAAAATGCAGATACATGTTTTGAAATCTGTCTTCATTGATAAGAAGCAAGTTAATTTTTTTTTCTCTGATTCATCAATTCCATGTGATTTCTTATGCAGGATCAACAGCAATATCTGTAGTTAAGGTTGCAACCATGTTCTCATTCCATTAATCACTCTTCAGTGGCTTCTAATGTGATGCAACTTTTACCTTTTCTTTTGAAATATACCGAACTTCTGCTCTGTTTGAAATGAGTGTTGGAGAAGTAGTTCAGTCATTTTTGAGAAAGAATAACTTCCTTAAGTATTAAAATAGGGTTTCTTAAAAAAAAAACAACCAGTAGTTCTTTGAGTTTTGAATAAAATGTTTGAATTTGATAATATACCTCTATAAGGTTGCATTATGTTGAAGAATATAAAGAAAACAATTAATATTCATGGACTGAATTTTTATGAGACTATGAAAATAACATTTGATTGATGAGAAATGAATTGTAATACACAAAATTCATGAGTTCTGTTATTGTGTTTATCTGTATTGTGGAAAATATAATGAAGATATTAATGGGTGGAGGCAAAAGTAATCTTCTTAAATCTGTGCATTTTTCAGCTTTTGGTAAGTTCATCAATCTCTCAAAAGATGTTGTAATTTACTCATATTCCACCCCAGCTATCATCCATACGAGGGATTCTGCTAGGAAGACATAAATAGTATTCCTTAGTTTCTGTAACAACAGAGACAACCACACCCACTAAAAGATCTAAACTGAGGAGGACAAAAATAGCTGTCAGACAAAAATAAAAACACCCCAATCCCACCAAACTCAAAGCAGTGCACTGTAATTATCTCACGAATTACATGTAAACCCATGATTATCACGGTATTATTCTGCCATGCAATTTTAGATTATATGCCAAAAATTCTTGGAATATTACTTTAACTGTGATATTTTATGAATACTGGATAATTAGGACAGTCTCTTGATCCATTTCTTTAACAGATTTTCTAGGTTTTCAAAACCTGCAAAAATTTCAAAGAGACTTAGAAACCTTATTTAAGCATGACGTTACCTTTGCTGGAAAGACATTCATTTGACAGTGACAGTAGTCTGACACTCAGCCAGTGTGAGAAAGCAGATGATATTCAGAAGACCGCTTAAGACGATAAATGCCAGTTATAGACATCTTTGCTCTTTGATTATCATTTTTATCCACACATGGTGCAGAAGCTATCTGGTTCATATAAAAATGCACATTTAGGCATTTCAGTTCAGCAAAGTCAACTGCAGTAAATCAAAGTACAGGAATGAATTTATTTATTTGACTGAATGAAGTCAAGTAAAAACACCTGTGCAGAAAAAGGAAGGGTGGAGCCCCTGAGGACAGGACTCAAGTGGAGGCATGGTCCTAGCTGTGACGGGAATGTACCTGCCAGATCATAGGACCCTTTTGTGCCTGGCAGATAAGCAGTCACTCTTCCATTGGCTACCAAGAGCAGATACCATTTTTTCTTGTCAGTTCAAGAATTGTGTCAAATGCTCCCATTATAAAAAACAAACAACATCCACCTGCAAATGAAACAACCTCTCTTGGCTATTTCAGGAATGCTTTTTCTAGATTTTGGGCAGTGTACCTATCAAAAAGTGTAAATATGAAAAAGGTTTTCATATGGGTGGGGCCAAAAGTCCAAGAAATAGATTATTGATAATGAAGACTATAGTATTCAGAGAATTTTGCAAGCATCATTTGATTATATTAGCTCTATTTAAAATAATCAGGTTCTTGGCCTGCTGTTAAACAGGAGAGGTGAACTAATCACAAACAACGCCGAAAAGGCAGAGGTTCTCAACACTTTTTTCACCTCTGTCTTTACCAGCACTGTTGGGCCCCACGCCTCGGGAACAAAAATCTGGGTTGACACAAACACAGACACACCATCAGTGAAGGAAGAGTTGGTATGTGAACTATTGCAGGAGCTTAACCCCTACAAATCGATGAGTCCTGACAATATCCACCCAAGGTTGTTAAGAGTGCTGTCTGAAATTGTTGCAAGGCTGCTCTCCATAACCTTTGAGAAGTTGTGGAGATTAGGGGACATTCCAGAAGACTGAAAGAAGGCTAATGTCAGCCACATCTACAAGAAGGACTTCAAGGAGGATCCAGAAAATTATAGTGCCATCAGTCTTACTTCAGTTCCTGGGAAAGTGATAGAATGAATCCTCCTGGGGGCTGTCACTAGTCAAATGAAGCATGTAATTGGGAAAAGCCAGTATAGATCCACCAAAGGCAAATCGTGCCTGACAAAACTGATCACCTTCTATGACAAAGTAACCTGCTCAGTTGATGTGGGGTGAGTCATCGACATTGTCTACCTGGATTTGTCCAAGGCTTTTGATACGGTTTCCCACAGCCTCCTCCTAGAGAAAGTGGTGAGTTGCAGACTAGACAAGTGGTCTGTGTGGTGGGTGGGCAACTGGCTGACAGGCCACACCCAGAAGGTGACGTTAAATACCTCCTTTTCAAACTGGCAGCCTGTCACAAGTGGTGTCCTCCAGGGATTGATATGGGGCCGAATGCTGTTTAATATCTTTGTAAGTGATCTGGATAATGAGATCAGCTGTGCCCTAATGAAGTTTACTGATGATACCAAACTGAATGGGGAAGTGGACGCTTCGGAAGAGGGATCCACCCTGCAGGAAGACCTAGATAGGCTGGAAGAGTGGGCTAACAAGAACCTTATGAAGTTCAACAAGGACAAGTGTAAGGTCTTGCACCTGGGAAGACATAATCCAGGAGTGCAGCACAGGCTGGGATCTATTCAGCTGGGAACCAGGTCTGTGGAAAGGGACCTGGGGGTCCTGGTGGACAAGCAGCTCAATATG
This sequence comes from Tauraco erythrolophus, assembly GCF_009769465.1. NCBI lineage: Eukaryota > Metazoa > Chordata > Aves > Musophagiformes > Musophagidae > Tauraco > Tauraco erythrolophus. The sequence goes on along the minus strand of NC_141465.1, from coordinate 44,785,318 downwards.
AGTGCAAATATGATTCCTCATCATTGGACACTTTAAAGATTCAGATGGACAGAGTTCTGGGCCATCTTGTCTAGACTGTGCTTTTGCCAAGAAAGATTAGACCAGATGATCCTTGAGGTCCCTTCTAACCTGGTATTCTGTGAGTCTATGGTTCTTTCCTTGCTCAAAATATCTCTATCATATTCATTTCCTAAACCACTTTGCTATATGCATGTACATTCTTAAAAGAGGATTTTCTCCCAGAAATTTGGTGTTGAAATCATTATTTAGTTAATCATATCCAGTATTGGTATATATGGAATATACTCATCAGAAGAGAAATAGAGCCAAAGTACTTCAGTAATATGTCCAAGGTGTCAGAAAGATTCTATGCCTGCCATAACGACAGAAACATTGACCTTGCTTTTTATCTAGACTGTGCATAAACAAAGAGTATGCGAGGAAAATAAACTCCAAGAACCCACCAGTATTTTAGAAGATGCATATATACTTCTTCTAACAATTGAAGTTGAGTTGGGGTTGAGATGGGGTTTTTTTAAAAGTGCTCAATAGCAACAACTGTGCTTGTTTGTTGCTGTTAAATGTGTTTTTAATGAAGGAAAAGACAAAGAATAGCCAGCAGCGTATCCATTTTCATGCCATATATTCAGAACAGTAGTCCACAGGCACTTCAATGACTTCTCCTGGTGGTCCATTTGTCAGTGAACCCCAGAAGTGCAGTGCGCAGGAATCTTTACTGTCTTGACAAATGCTCAGAATCTTGTAATGATTATGTCACATATGTTTTGCAAGATAAACAAATCAACGACATATATGAAATTTACTACCACTTTTCACAGTCATTTTGGATCCTAATTCTTAGATTTGTTCTTGGTTTGTAAAAAATCAAGTTCAATATCCAAATTTTTGTGGTGTTGTCATTAAATTATTGATTTTTAAATGGTGTCTTTTAAATCATTTCAGTGCAAAATCTAGAATGCACAGTGCAATAGCTCATGTATTATTTATTCAGCAATGAAGTTTAACTTCTTTTTCACTGTTCACAGGAAAATGTTTTCACAATGGAAGTTAACCTGATTTTTTCCAGCATATAGAATATTCATTAAAGAAATAGTCTTATCAAATTAATACCATGAATTTGAAACACTAATGTATGAAGGGATGAGAAATTTATTTGTAGCCTTTCTCAGTAGATGTAGCCCTGGCCTGGAGGTTACATACGAAGTACACGGTCTCTTTTTTCCTGTGGGACTTGCAAAAGAGCTGCTGTTTTAGCACAAGAGTGTTTTTTGCGCAAGGTCTTTCCATTTGGACTGTGCACTCCAGACCATGCAGGATGATTCAGAGGACCGTGAGATGTTGCTCACTCATGGCTGATCTGTAATCAGAAGCAATATAACCATGTCAAATGTGCCTGATTTTTTTAAATGTTTCAGAAAATACTGTAAGTATTCATTTCATTTCCTCTCACAGAGCACCTTAATCACAGCATCCTTCTAAATTCTAATTACAAAGTAAGTATACAAATAACAGTGAGAATAAATGCATACAGAATAGGAATCAGGAAAATAGTACTAATTATTTGCAGCAAAAGAGTTGCATGCCTATTTTGTGGAACATGCTGTATATTCACCACCTGAACATTTGGGGTCTTGCAACCTGAGTCACATGTTACTTCTAAAAATCCTAGTCTGTATTTTTGTGTTGTTAGGAAAAGATATGGGGTTTTGTTTGTTTGTAATTTGTTTGTTGGTTTGTTTTTTCTGTACGTAAGTGTATCTTTAACATCAATTGTTACTAGCTCAGTATGGCTAGACTAGACTGATATCAATAAAGCCAAGAGAGGCGTAACTTTCTAGCATTCATCTTAGTGATCTGGTAAGTTTGTAGAAAGAACCATGACCTTCTGTTTCCTCACAAACGCAATGCATGGCCCAGTAGTACTCCAGTGTTTTTCTGAAATGATGTCTGAAATCACATTAGGCCCTGCAGGAACCAAAATAAAATTAAGTTAATAACAAAAAATCTCAGAGTTCTTGATGTTTCTTTATGGATTTGTCTTTCCATTCTTCACGTTCTCTATTCCCGGTGCTGACGTATCCTGATCCCATTTATTTATTAAATATGCCTGATTGTCATAACTGAAATAATATCTGTCTGAATTTACCCATGTCTCCCTGAAGAACTGACATTCATGCTCTACTTCCCTTATATGAGTTCCTTAAACGGAAGATAAAGATTCCATTTTAAGTATCAGTATCTATTACTGTTCTGCCCTTGGCATTGTAAGTCACTATGTCTTACTCAAGTTTTGTGAAAAATTATATGAATTTCTGCAGACAGTGCTTTTGTGAATGTAAAACTGCATTATCGGTGAATGGGCAAACCATCTTTCACTGGATTAGACCAGTTAACATATCCTAAATGCCTGACCAAGGGAGATCTATCCAGTGACTTGGCTTCAAGCAAGGACATGATGTCAATTTTCCTCCAACGAGAAGGGGAACCAAGTATCAGTGGTGTTATGGTTGAACCTGGAGTCCCAGGGGATGACAACTCTCAGAGCAAAAAGAAAGGCTATAACGTCACCCTTTCAGGGTGCCTAGTTGCCTAGCATTAATATTAAATAAACCATTCAGACAAGTATGATGACAGAAATAGCTCATTTTTGCATTACCTTTCTTGGCCTCTTTGGTTTCCTCTCTCACTTCATGTTTACTGTTCACAATCTAAATGTATTTTCAAGATAACTCTTAGGTAATATTGAAGAAGTGGCTAATTTGTCCATTTTTAATTTCACTGACTTTTGCAATAATTTTTATACGGAAGATTGTGAAGGGCTTTGAAAATCTTTGCAAAGCTTTTCAAGAGCTGAACATGACAGCCTTTTGCCTTTTCACAGAGACAAATGAGATAACTGTGCCGTTCATTTTGCCTTCTAATTACAGCCCTAAATGTTTGAAGGAAATACCTAGATTCATGGATCACCTATCAGCTTTAGAGACAGAATTTTAACTCAGTTTTCTGCTTTTAGTAGCCTGCTCCCACTGGGTTGCAAAGTTTGCTTTGTGTTTTTCACAGATTCTCCCGTGGGAGTTGTTTAGTTTAGATATGTATCTAACATCCAGTAATACAGAGAAAGGAAAAAAAAAAGGTGTATTTGAGGGAGGAAAGAAACTCTACTTTCTAGTGTTTAGGGCATTTACTTGTAATAGAGTAGAGAGAGTTTCCAGTGATTACTGTGATGGTATGTGATTACTGTGTGCTAAATATTGTCCTGGTTTCAGCTGAGATAGAGCTAATTTTCTTCTTAATAGCTGGTATAGTGCTATGTTTTGGGATTTAGTGTAAGAACAATACTGATACTACACTGATATTTTCAGTTGTTGCTAAGCAGTCAAGGACTTTCAGCTTCCCATGCTTTACCAGGTGCACAAGAAGCTGGGAGGGAGCATAGCCAGGACAGCTGGCCCAAATTGGTCAATGGTATATTTCATACCACATAACATCATACTCAGTATATAAACTGGGGGAGTTGGCTAGGGGTGGGGAGATTGCTGCTCGGTAACAGGCTGGACATAGGTCAGTGTGTGGTGAGAAACTGTATTGTGCATCACTTGTTTTGTATATTCTTTTGTTATTGTTGTTTTCTTTGTGGGTTTTGTTTTTGTTTTTTGTTTTTTTTTTTTTTTTTTTCATGTCCTATCAATCTGACTTTAGCTGAATCTATAAGGTTTTTTTCCAATTCTCATCATCCCATTGCGGACAAGGAGTGGGTGAACGGCTGCATGGTGTTTAGTTTCAGTATTTCTGTTGTGGATAGGACATAAAATAAGAAATTTAAAACCCTAGCAAGGGAAATTCAGGTTTGACATTAGAAAAAAAAAAAAAAAAAGACATGTAGAGGAGTTATATGCTGGAATAGATTGCTGGAGAGGTTGTGCATGTCCACCACAGCAGAGTTTTTAGCTTGATAAACTGTGGTCAGGATCTGTTTCTGTGCAGTTGATACTGTCTCTGAAAGGAGAATAGACCAGAAGATCTTGTAAGGTCTTTTCCAGCTCTGTTTTTCTGTGACTCTATGAAAAGCACTGAGGTGGATAGAAATGGTTGGATAGATGACCAGTTCAGAGCTTCCCTTTTCAGTACAGAAAAGAAAGACAATTTTCTGTATGATGGCATGGAAAAACCCTACCTTAAAAAGAAAGTGCAAGATATTTTTAATATCAATGCTTTAATACTTAAATACCAATATTACTAACTGGGGACAGAGGCTAAAGTTATGTATGAAATATATCCTTTCTAGTGAAGTTCAAAAAAACCTACTGGTTGTAACTAAACCAGAAGGTTGAAAAGCTAGAATAACATTTCAAAGAATCTGTAATGGCAGAAAAATTAAACAGTTTAGCTGGTTCAGATCATTCAAACAAAATTGTAATCACACAATAAACATTACACTTTTTGAAAACAGAGTTAATACATTTATAAATAATTTTATATGGTAACCTACTTTGTTTATATCCCAAACAAACTAATATCCTTGTTCTTTAAGTCATTAAAACTATTTTATAGTGAATGCAGAGAAAAAGTGTTCTCCAGCAGAGAAAAGAATAAAATAGTACAGTATACAAATCTTCTTGTTTACCTGAGTTGTCTAAATAAGGTGAAGTAGGAAGACATGTATAGATTTTTCTCGTCTCCTAGCCATAAAGAGAGTAACCACCACAAGCATTGAAGTTAAGTCTGAAGCAGTAAAAAAGACAGCTGATCATCAGATATGTTTCATGTCTAATATTTAGGTGTAGGTCTAGGCTCTAGGTTAGTGCAAAGTTGTTAAGATACAGTATGTTCTTGTCCTATGTTGATGTAATCCTCCTGAAATTACTACAGCATTTCTTCATCTGAGTAGGGATGTCTGAAAGTACCAGTATGTTAGTCCTAGATGCTTTTTTTTCAGCAGTGATAAATCGGAGTTGCTGGGATAGTAAAGCCCTAGAACAACAAGCCCCAGGGAGATGTTCATCACCTGCGATAGGAAGACACTCCAATATGACACTGAAGAAGATGACTCTTTAAGGACTTGCACAATTGCAATAATTGAGTAAGCTGTGATTGTATCATACTTTTCACAATTCTACATGTTTCACACTGACGTTGCACAGACATTCACAAATAGCGGTTGTTAAAATGAAAAAAAAATTCTTAAGATCTTGGCATTGGTTAATGGTTTTGTGTGAAATTGCTTTTCTTGAACAAGATTGTTGATAAGTGTCCAGATCATCATAGGAGTCTGCATCACAAGGGATCTTGCAGTGGCATCTTCATCTGGTTTGGGTGAGACTCCCCAAACTGCTCTTACGACAGTTCTTGTAATCCAGCTGGTCCATGGTCCTTCATGACTTCTCTGGCACATGCATGAGTCATTACTATTGATTATCTGAACAAAATATTAACCATCTCTTAAATATCCCTTAACTATCTAGAAAAGATGTGGCCTTCACCGCGTCTTCAGGAAGAATTGTTATTAATTACATGAGTCTTATTTATGTACAATTTGATCAATTTTACAGAAGGAAATGACTAGGACAATATCCAGAAGGAACAGCCAGATTCTCCACAAAGGCTGTTAATCAGTGCATTTAAGTATACAAATTGGCCCATGAACAGCAGGAAGCTGTCTTGGGAGATTCTCTAGAGCTTTTCAAATTTCCCAGCTGGAGGGCTTCTTGAAACAACCAGTCAAATACTTCATTTTGTTTGTGGTTTGGAGTTCAGTCAATCACCTGGATTCAGATCTGTCTGCTATTTCAAACTAGTCCATTGTCGCATCTGTGCACAGACTCATTGAGATATTCCTGGACCACCTAGGGAATCAATGACTTGATGCACTGAGTGTGCATATAGGTACAGCCCTGATATGGAGCTACACTACAGTTCTAAGTATAGAACATACTTGATTTTCGTACTTAAATCTCTCTTGTAAGTCCCGTCGCTTTTGCTACTCTAAACTTGCTGGCTTTGGAAATAGAGCAATGGCCCTCTGTCATAGAGTCGATTTAAGGCAATAAGGCAGCCAGCAACATTCCCAAACATAATATTTCATCACTTGTCCTTCAAAACATCTCTCAGAGGCATTTTACTGTGCATTGCTTATAAATACAAGCAGGACTAGCTGTGATTTTAGTTACCTTTTAAACTGGCTACTGAAAATGTCACTAATGCTTTTTTATACCCTTGGCAGGACTCAGTGACATTCTTTTTATAGTAGTTCAGTCAATAAATAGCTTCCTTTTATCACTATGATGTGTTCTTTTGGGTGTCACTTGCTGATAGCTCTACACTCATCTGCCTGGACGCTTTTGAATGGAATAATCACGTGCATCTTTTTCCCAGTAATGTGTACATCTTTGGAGATGCAGTTTATTTCCTTTCACATTTCTTTGCTCTACTAGGGATGACAGGATCACAAAAACGATGCCTGCCTTTGTTTCTCTTGTTCTTGTTTTGTTCTTGTTCAGTGACATGAACAAATAATACTATAATTGCCCTAAGGGATTGACACAATATACAGTATTCAAACTGCAGACTAAAATCAGTTCAAGAACACCACAATTCAATTAATAACGCTGCTGATATAGAGTTGCATGCTGTAGCTAAAGAATTCAGTAGATAATATTTAAAAATCTTAATCTCCTTCAATGCATATATCCTTCAATAATTTATGTAGCTGACTTACTTTGAAAAGCAGTCTGAATACGGCTTCCGAGTTCTGAGTTGAGTAACCCTCAATGAGTGAAACTTGTATTTTCCTTTTCTTGCATATTGGAATGTATCATACCCGCCCCTCCCTCTTCCCCCAAATATACTCTAAAAACCCCACCTCGATTTCTGATTAATGGCTTTGTTAACAGACTTTGGTTTTGCTATACCGTTCTTTTCATAGATTTTCTTCTTATACACAAGACAAAAATTTACTCTTCTTGGCTGTTTTGATCTTCTTGTCTTGCTTCTTCCTTCCTTTATCTGATTTCTCTTTGTTTTTTATTATTTATTCTGGTCTTCTTTCTATTTCTTTCTCCTTTTAGTATCATCTAGCCCATTCCTCTCCCCTATTCCTTCCTGTCTTCTGATTTCTCACATCTGCAGTTATTTCATTTAAATTTCCACAGCCATTTATGCAACAATGTTAATTATATTTGACTGTAGGACCCTGACCTGTATCTAGCGGATGATGGAAAATTTTTTTGAAAAAAATTGTATGGTTTGATACTGTCGTTATTGCTTTTCCAGCCTGTTTACTGCAAGCGCTTTACTAACTCTGTCCTCCAAATACGTATTTAACAGTGTAAGAAAACTCAACTGAAAGAGACCTCTTAGAATCCAACGCCTATTAGCCCAGATAACCAGGCAGCCATATCACATAATTATTGTCATAAGCTTATTTTCTGTCTTTCTGGTATAGCCATTTTCAGTTCATTGATATTCAGTTTCACTGATTGTCTGCTCATTACCCAGTATTACAAAAATAAAAAGGGAGAACACACAGGTAGTACCTGTTCTTTATTTTTATTAAGTTTCTTCATACAACAGAAAGTCCCTAAGCCTTTAGGATTTTAGGATGTACTTCTCAGCTATAAAAAAACCCACAGAAAACCAACATCTGCTTTTGAGTATGTTTTCACTTTTCAACATTTTTGTTTGTCTGTTTAATGGATAAACCCAGCAGAAATTTTCATGTCTACAAGATGCCACATCTATTATGTTTTGCCTAATGCTAATTTTGTGAGTGTATTTTAGTCCAATTATTGTTGATGACTTTCAGTATACAAACACTGATTTAAACTGTTTTTTATTTTCTTTTCCTTCCCATCTTAATTTCATTCTGTTGGTGCCTATTAACACAGCGATTTCCACTGATAAGACATTCACCAAGATATACTAAAGAAGTGTGTAAAATATGAAACTGTTATAGTTATTAATTTGTCATATCAGACATCAATATTTCAATGAAAACTACTTCACTACCTCAGTTACATTTTTGAACTCATTCTTTTCTTAAAGTTTGTATTAGTAATTGTTTTATCATATTTCCTGTGCTTATTGCTTATATAATTTTACTTTGAAACATCTTCAAGTAGGCCTCTTCATTTCACTCTTTAGCTAGTGAAATGACGTATAAAAGTTTATCACTAAAAATTTGCAACACATTCAAGGGGTTTTTTTCTTTCCAAAGCGTAAGGGGATTTCCTTTTAAACATTTGGTTCAAAATGTTTCCTAGGCCACAGAAATTTAATAACTAGTTCATTATGAAAAAAATATATCCATCTCCTGTTTCTCTGAGTCATGCTTCTTTTTGTAGACTGAGAATTAAAACCAAGTAGACTAGTGAAGTTAGAGAACCATACTTTTTGGAGGTGATACAAATGAACAGTTGGACTGCAGGTTTGCATTTTCAAATACATAATTCACTTAACTAGATGAAAGGGCATTTTGACATTTAAGAATTGAAACTACAAGGAGTTCTGTTGCTTATTGAGAGATAGCAGTCAATTTTTAGTGATGTGTTTGAAAATATGGTAAAATATTCACACTACATTAAATAATGCATACTGGAAAATGTACTGCTGTAAAAGATAGACAAGAAAATATGTTTCATGAATATGCTGTTTACAAGTTGTTTTATGGGCTCATTTAGAGAGCAACTTGGAAACTTCTCTGAGATTTAAGAAATAATGTGAAAAGTTCTTCATCTCTAAATCTACCTAGTTGCTTTCCTTAGTTCAAGGTTACAAAGCTACAAAATCACATTATTCAAAGAGACTTTTTTGTCTTTTATACTTTGCTGTTGTAGCAGTTAAAAAATTGACATCCCTATTTAGTTACAACATAAATTTATATAATATCTTGGAGGTTATTGTAAATTGTTGTCTTTGAAATTCCATTTTTCATTGCTATTCCTAAGAAGAGGGGTGTTTTCTTCAAGAAAGAAGGGAAACAGAGGGTAAAATCAGAACCTGAGAATGAGATGGAAACGTAGCTGATTTCCGCTATAAACCCATTATTTGAATGACTTAAAGAAGCCAGGTTAAAAGCTGTAAGAGACAGAGAAGGGATATAAGCAGGAGTATCCTGTAGAACGGGAGCCCAGAGGACTATAAAACCTAGAAATAGGGAAGATGCTGGAAAAGCAAATAAAAATGTCAGGTGAAGTTTGTATTATTCTTCTTGAAGTGCACTTATGTGATGTGGAGCAAATTAATGACAGTTTAACTCTGCGACATGAAATACAGATTTCTGAAGGCAGTGAAGCAAACTGAGTGCAATGCTGTTATTTCTTGAGTTACTGCACAGAAATGTGAGACACTGCAAGACAGGTCTAAAACTTCAGAGACTAATTAGATTTCCAGTAGAACATCTGGTGTTGTACTTATTTTACAGTATCAGTGTTTTACATCTAAGAAATAAAGCAATATCTTTTCTTTTATTTGAGCTAGGTAAACCAATAACTTTATACTATATGGGAAGCAGAAGCACTTGTAGCTAAGGTTTCATTGATTCTATGTTTAATCCATCTTAATGGTTTTCTAATTTTACTGCCAGTAAGAACATTAAGATTGCAAAATCAAGCACTCAAATTTAGGAAACATCAGGATCAAGATTGCCCATGCAGACTTTATTTGCTAACCCGTGTGAGCATACATCATGATGCAATCTTTAATTTTTATTATACAATCTTTAGTTTTTCTACAGGACACCTGCCTCACTCAGGGCACATTATGTGAATGTTTATACCTTAGCCAATTTGTCAATAGTTCTCTTTTCTCTCATTACTAAATATGGAGTCCTAGAGTTTATTTATCACATACTATCTGAACTCTGCACTGAAAACAGGATTATTGACATCTTTCTTGATGTGTTTCATTACTAGAATAGCTGGTAATCAAACATTAATAAATTTGTTTTCCCAACAGTCTTTTTATAGACTTTCCAGGGTGCATTCACCTTATTTTGTCCCTCACCTTCTTTCTCTCCCCAATAATCTCTGCCCTGCCCTTTCTCTTTTCCAAGTCTTTTTGCCCTGATTCCCTGCCCCCCCCCCCCCCAGTTATTCCCTTCTGCTCTGGCTTTCTCCTCTCCCTCCTTAGCCACGGGACACTCTCTTGTTACCTCTCCTCCAGTCCTTACTCTCTGAGTGAAGTCTTTTTCTTCTCCCTTGTTTATCACTCTCTTCTTCCCCATTCCACAGACACATTGATCAATGACAGCACAGTAGCTCTTCTGGTTGTTTTTACAAATGTTATCTTCTCTTATGTCATCTGAAAGCCAGATTAATTTTTGGAAGCAAAATCCTTGGCCAAATTCTGCAATGTAAAGTAGACACCATTTTCAGATCATTTAATTGGCAAACTTTAACAGACCTCTCCAGTTCTTTGAAACATTCATAAAGCAATTTTAGGAAGTGAGAAAATCAGGAAAAATTGAGGACAGCAAAAGACATAATCTGCTGGATGATGGCAGGTGTTCTCAAATTAGCATTAGTACAAACATACCCTGCATAGTTCCATGTCTCAAGATGCAGTTGTAGCTAGGCACCTTATGCAGCCCTACTCCTCGCAGACTCGGACTGCTTCCAGACATGTCTCCAATGTCTGCTAAATTTAAAGCCATTGCCACAAAGCAGAAAAAATAAAAACTTTGTATTTTTACATAGTATTGCTGTCAGCTAAACAGCAATACTATGTAAACAATGTATCTATCCTTCAATCTCTTTCTTAGAAAAAATGAACAGATTTTATGCATTTCAAATAACTAAATACAGAACATTTCAGGCAATGCAGTTAAATTTTGGTGAGTTTATGGCAAACATAAAATAAAGTTTAATATTGAAAGTGTTATGAAACTTTAAACATAGAGATTATTTCCAAGTCTGCATCTCATGCAAGTTAGAATATGATTTCATGTGTAGAATTATATTAGTAATATAAGCCCTTTATAATATATTCTTGTCAACCATGAATTCTAAGTATTTTATGCAGTGGTTTTCTATAGTAAGAACTGTGACAGAAGTTGAATATAATTGAAAGATCAGGATTAGAGGGAAAGTAGGAGAGAAAAAGGAGAAACAGAAAAAGAGAGAAAGGAAAATAAGTATTAGAAATACAATTGAAATGTACTGGTTTGTTAGAATATTTGTTCTTCCTCTATTTTTACTCTATTCCCTAAGCATCTACATTTGATCACTGACAGGGACAGTGTACAGATCAAGATCAACCTCAATTCTAACTCAGTCTCAGATCTTTTGGTCTTATGCAGAAAGGGGAACAGCATATCATTACTCAGATTCACTGGGGAGTGTTTTCATAATTAAAAGTCTGGAAGCAAAATTAAGCTTTGCAAACAGCCCAGAATGAATTAAATAGCCTTTGCATTGCAACACCAGGCATTGCATATGCAATTTTTGAGTGATATTCTCACAAACCTGTGCATTTCAGTTGTACGCTACTGGAAAGTAGGGAGAAAAAAGGGTGAAAGGGAGGGGACCATATACAGCTTCCAGTAGCATAGTTTTTCCCCAGTTCTAATTGGTCATGATTTAAGAGCTTCCATATTACTCAAAGCTTGGAAAAAGAGCAAGGACTCATTACTGAATGATAAATTACCTTACATAATTTAGAAATTGTGACCTGTAGACTAGATAGTTTTCATCCTGTTTTGTCTTCTGGATGATATTTTCATCTTTTTCCTGTCCTTCTCTTTTTGTCACAGTGATTCCAAAATATATTTCTTAGATTGTCAATATTTATACAGAGTAGGTGACCTAGGGATCCAACAAAACAAATTCGTAGGATGCACAATTATAAGAATGTATAAAACAGCCTTTCTGAAGCAGAAAGATAACCATAGAACAAGAACATAAGAAGAGAAGGAGGAAAGCAGAAGGTCAGTGAACCAAATGCAACCACTATAATGACTGTTTAGCTTTCTGGGACAGGACATTAGCTGAAAGGGCTCACTCAGAATAGTAATGCTCTAGCTAGGACAGTCCCCTGCACCAGTGTCCTAGTTTTAGCTGGACAGTTAGCTCTTCTTTTTAACAGCTAGAAGAGCTCCGTGTTTGGTTTTACTCAGAGGCTCACTCTGAGAAGAATGCTGATAGCAAGCTGATGTTTGTGGTTGGACATGAGACTCCAAGGACTTTTCAGTGTGCCGGAGTGCAGAAGCACGGCAGGATAAGGGGGGGAGCATAGCCGGGACAAGGGGACACGATTCCCCTTGTGATTTGTGGTGGAACTTAAGATTGAGGGCCAAACTGGCCAATTAGTATTCCATATCATGCAGCATCATGCCCAGTATAAAAGTGAGGGACAGCCGGAAAGAAGGGCTTTTGCGCTTTGACTCTTTCACCGCTTTTGTTCTTTCGCCGCTTCTGCTCTTTTGCGCTTGCTGCGCTTTTGCTCTATTGCTTTTTTTTCCCCCTCTCTCTCCCAGTACTCCCACTCTCGGAGTACTCTCTCTCTCTCTGCCCCTCTCTATTTTGGGGCCTCGTGTTCGTCCGGGATTGCAGCTTCTGGACGAGACGGGCTTCGCATACGAGGGGGTGGTGAGCACATACACTGTGTCTTAAATCATCTGTATTAAATTGTTCTTATCTCAACCCACAGGTTTCCTGTTTCTCCTTTAATTCTCTCCCTCATTCCTGGGGGTGGGGGAGGGTGAGTGACCGGCTGTGTGGGTTCGGTTGCTGGAGCGGCCTAACCCACGACAAGTAGGATAGATGTTTTCGACAAAAGTAAACTACTTCCTGGCTCAACTTGGTTATATGAAACCAGACTGCAACTTGTTAATGTAAAAACTTTAGACTGCAGTTTGATCCACTTACTGATTGATGAAGGTCTAAAACACGATAGAGAGTCAGCATTTAGAAATGAAGGGTACAACCAACTCCTTTTAAAAGCTTGGGTCCCTAACACAGGGCTCACATTTTCCCAGGTACTATTCCCACAGTTTCCACTTCAGTCTTCTTTTTAGTGCAAAAGTAGGCACAAAGTCACATATTTTGTCATTAATATTCCTGTAAGTCCTCTTAAGTTAACAGAATTTACAAAGAAAATTGGGTTCTAAATGGGCAAGACCAACTTTAAATAATATAATTAAATGATCTGTTCTCTTTCAATTGAACGTATGGAGTTAATCAATGTTCCACTTAATGAAGTCCTTAATTTGAAAACCTGACAGAAAAGTAGTTCTACAATACGCTAGGGATGTTCAGTTTAAGGGGTGTCTACTGTGTTTGCCAGCCCTTCAAGATAATTAAAATTCCCTTTAAGTCAGCAGGATTTGAATAGAGAATTTGGCCCTAAATGGTGAAAAGCAATAAATCAGTACTGTGGTTTAGATCATCAGACGCTCTGTACCGTCTTTTAAAGTGTGGAACTGAGGAGGTAGATGACAATAAAAATTTCAGAACGTCATAGAGAATAAGCTAGGTTTTCTTCTCCTTTAACATGACTTTGTGAAGCATGATTTTCTGCAATAAAAATGCTAATTCCCATATCCATGCTTATGATGTTTAAATAGTAAGAAAAGAAAAGTTTCTGAAATTTTGAATTTAAATTAAAGAATTTTGTAACTTTACTACACAGTATATTAAGGATTAAGAGTCTTAAAAATTTATTACAAGACCATTTCAGATCACATTTAAATAATACACTGAAACAAACCTCTTTATCAGTTGAACATTTAGTTAATCAATGCTCTACCTAATGAAACCTCTTAATTTGAAAATCTGATGGAGAAATAGATTTACTGTACACTAACACTGCAATTTAAGAGGTCTCCACTGTATTTGCTAACCCTTTAGCATAATTCTAATAAAAACTTCCATGCCTTGCCCCGTTCCAATCTTTTGCTAATTAACTCTGAACAGAGCAACTGACACAGAGATCAGAAGAGAATATTAAATTACAAAGTAAGCAACACTTTTAACTTTGTAATGCCTTATGGAACATGAACACCATTTCGACCAAGTCAGATCTATCAAAGTCACCTTGCACAGGCTGAGCAGTGGGAATAAAATATGATCTTCCAACCTTTAAAATACAACGTATCATTGTAAAATAAAACCCTCCAAGTAAATTTTAATATTCATATACTTTCTGACGCAAGTGGAAAGATACTGTTTTAAGGCAGCTTTTAAAAATACAGAGGAATGTGCAGAGATACTTCTCAAAGTCTTTAAAGTTCCCTGCCTTTGCCAATTGCTTCTTCATAAAATCAGACTTAGATTCCTCTCACAGTCTTATAGTAAAAGGAAGTTGTGTTAGCCAGGGACAATACTTTCTCAACAGTTTTGTTGGTCCAAAGTTTGACTGACCTGGAAGGATCTTAAATCCTAAATCCACAAGGTTGGGGAAATCAATTTTTATTTTCTGTGGTAAATCTCAACAGCCAATTCAACTATGTAAGATTTCTAGAAATCTTGGCATTGTTCTCTTCTTATTTGTTATGAAGTTACCGTGGTGTTCATTAAGTTGGACTAGAGAAATAAAACCAGATGGCAATGTATTAAGTAACACTTCTTTATTGCAAAATGAGCATTAAACATTTCTCTACTTCACTCCTGTGATTAGATATTCCTTATCTTGGTGCCCTTTCTCATAACAGCTATAAGGCTTTCTGTCAAGAATATTTCAGTAATTCACAATGAATTTTTCTTTTTCTTTTCCCTCTTTCTTTTGAATGCTTGAAATGCTGTAACATTCTTACAGAAGATAGTATAAAAAGAGCCACTTTTTCATTATCAGCTAATCATAATAAATAAGCTCAGTTTATGAATATAAAATGCAGATTTTTTCTTTTTTTTTTTTAAATTTTTTCCCTGATTATCTGTCTTATAAACTCTGTAGTTAAATAGACTGTTTTCTGTCCTCCAGTCCTCTATTCTCTGGTTTTATCACTATTAAGAAAGAGTTTCTGCAAGCTAAATTAGACCCTAAATTGCACATCTATTTTTGAAGACAACCACAAATGGATATTGCCTTCAATAAGAAATAATGTTTACTTTATTATGGTTTTAGGAGCAATAAGCAAATCAGGTATAAATTCCCATTTTTATAGAGTGCATTTGAAAATTTTAGGATTAAGTTTTAACATATTGTATTACATTTAAATCATTTGGCCAACCTTGCAAGTTGTTAGTTAAACTTATCGCGTTAACTTGATAAACTCTCTTGTCAGTAACTTGCTCATCAAGAATTTTCAGTTCTAGGAGAAAGTTTGAAAGCATCTATATGAACATTTTACTCCAGTTCTGTGCTTTTTTAAATTGTGTTCATTTTATAACTAGTGTTAAAATTTCAGTTGCTTTGCAACTAATATTCTATGTTGCGTTATTTATATTATATATTATATCCAGTGTTTAAACTCTAAATTGCTTTAATTCCTATCAGTTTCTTTTTATTCCTGAAGTTCTTTTCAATTGCTTTGAAACTGAAAAATATTTCATTCTCCCAGATTATTCACACTTCCAGTTATCACTCTTCCAGCAGACTTAGAATTATCAACCCAGCAAATCATGAATAGCTATCACCACTATACAAAACTGAGTATAATGAGAATATGAGAAATAAAATTAAAATTACCTAAATGCCTGTATACCTACTGAAGAAAACCTAAGGAATACTGCTTAAAGAAGTAAACAGCGACCTTGGTGCCGCCACTGGCACTGGACTGATCTGCAAGCTTCCTACCACCTGAAGGAATAGATTGGAGAAAGGAATTAGGATGTTAAAGGGGAGACTGTTGCAGTCAGAAATTTCCACTCTTATAGAAAAACTGTTGAACTTCTCCCAGAGATGTTTCAAAGGATAAACAGGAGCATAGGAAACAGTAATGTTTAAAAGAGTAACTTTGAAAATCATGGAGAACATGCTGTAAGCTTCTTCCAGATCACACTAAAGGGCAAAAAGTAAAATAGAAGCAGATCTTTCAAGAGCTGTATCTGTCACAGCGGGGCTACCTCCCCATTAGGAACAGAAAATGACTAAAAGGTGGGCAAACACACAAGATCTTATCAGATCTTAAGTTGGGGTACATATATAGCTCCTCAGTCTCTCAGAATCAACACTGAAAGCTCATGGCAGACAGGCTGGAAGGAATTAGAAGGGCAGGAGAAGCAGATGTGATTTCAGGACAGGCAACGTTAATGACTTCGCAAGTTTGGGCATGACAAATGCTAAGACAGAAACAGGAAGTGGTCCCCACAGTGGTGAGACAGTCTTTGAGAAAGAAATGTTGAGGGGGGAAACATGAAAGGAAAAGTGTGTCTGATGGATAAAACCTGAGTGAACACACTAATTTCTCAACAAAAGTTGTTGCTTTGAACTACAAACACAGTTGCCAGCTTTGTGACCATCTGGACCGTACTTTCAGAAATTAATCACGGTGTTAGATGTAAAAATGACTGCTTGTATTAGGGAGAACAGTATTAACATGAAAAACAAAATTCTTGGTTTGGGGCTGTGAGTGTTAGGGGAACAAAAAGCTAGCAATTGAAAACAGGACAAAAATGTCTGAAAACAATCTGAAACAGAAAAAGTATTAGGACTTATCCTTGGTGCTGTCTCTAGACATATCAAGGATAAGAGGGTCATTAGGGGCAGTCAACATGGCTTCACTAAGGGGAAGTTGTGCTTGACAAACCTGATAGCCTTTTATGAGGACATCACCCAGTGGGTGGATGATGGTAGAGCAGTGGATGTGGTCTATCCTGACTTCAGTAAAGCATTTGACACAGTCTCCCACGGCATTCTCACAGCTAAACTGAGGAAGTGTGGTCTGGATGATTGGATAGTGAGGTGGATTGTTAACTGGCTGAAGGATAGAAGCCAGAGAGTAGTGATCAATGGGACAGAGTCCAGTTGGAGGCCTGTATCCAGTGGAGTCCCTCAAGGGTCGGTACTGGGACCTGTATTGTTCAATATATTCATCGATGATTTGGATGAGGGAGTAGAGTGCATGGTCAGCAAGTTTGCTGATGACACTAAACTGGGTGGAGTGGCTGACACACCTGAGGGCTGTGCTGTCATTCAGAGAGACCTGGACAGACTGGAGAGTTGAGCGGGGAGAAATTTAATGAAATACAACAAGGGCAAGTGTAGAGTCTTGCATGTGGGTAAGAACAACCCCATGTACCAGTACAAGTTGGGGACTGAACTGTTGGGGAACAGCACAGGGGAAAGGGACCTGGGGGTCCTGGTGGACAGCAGGATGACCATGAGCCAGCAATGTGCCCTTGTGGCCAACAAGGCCAATGGCATCCTGGGGTGTATTAGAAGGGGTGTGGTTAGTAGGTCGAGAGAGGTTCTCCTCTCCCTCTACTCTGCCCTGGTGAGGCCGCATCTGGAGTATTGTGTCCAGTTCTGGGCCCCTCAGTTCAAGAAAGACAGGGAACTGCTTGAGAGAGTCCAGCGCGGGGCCACAAAGATGATTAAGGGAGTGGAGCATCTCCCTTATGAGGAAAGGCTGAGGGAGCTGGGTCTTTTTAGCTTGGAGAAGAGGAGACTGAGGGGGGACCTCATTCATGTTTATAAATATGTAAAGGGTGACTGTCATGAGGATGGAGCCAGGCTCTTCTCGCTGGCATCCAATGATAGGACAAGGGGAAATGGATATAAGCTGGAACATAGGAAGTTCCGCTTAAACATGAGGAAGAACTTCTTCCCAGTAAGGGTAGCGGAACACTGGAACAGGCTGCCCAGAGAGGTTGTGGAGTCTCCTTCTCTGGAGATGTTCAAAACCCACCTGGATGCATTCTTATGTGATCTAATCTAGGTGGTCCTGCTCAGGCAGGGAGATTGGACTAGACGATCCTTTGAGGTCCCTTCCAATCCCTAACATTCTGTGATTCTGTGACTCTGTGACTTCCAATAGCTATATGCAAATAACCAAAAGGTTAATTTACTTTATTCATAGATCTTGGAAGATGATGAACTTGTTCAGGACGCCTTAGTAATTACTATGGGACCAGTTCTGACTTATGTATTTGAAATGAACGGTGCTCTACTCTGAAGAGTCAAGGTAAGGCTAAGTCCTTCAGAGCTCTGTTTAAACAGAATTTTATTTTATTTCAGCTCAAGTAATGTATCTGTACTTCAAAAATTTTTCATACTATATTCCTTTGAACATGGGTTTAAAATTAAATGAGATTCACATACACACAAGTAGTCTTGCATGTATTGAAAACTAAAGGAAAGCTTACTATTAAACAAGAAAAGGAAAAAGAAAAAGAACTATTAAGACAACATAGCTACATGACACAAAATGCAAGGGATAAGAATTGATCACATCCTTTATTAATGATGTGTAAGATGATATTCAACATCAGCTACTCTTTTCAGTCTCCAGCAATATAACTGGCATTAAGAAGAAATTGCAATCTGAAAGGAAACACAATTGTTTGTTTCTATTCCCATTGAACACCAGTGTTAAGTCATAGCATGAAGAATAAAAACCCCTCAAGAAACCAGGAATAGCAGGAGCCTTAGAATAAATTAGAGTCCTAAAATAACTTAAGTCAACTGAAGTAATTCATACTTGTAGGCTAAATAAAGCATGCTAGAACATAATGTATTTAATAGCTAACCACAACCTTACTTCCTTAAAACACAAAGGTTCGGCTGGTAGTGCTGCTGTGATAAGTACCTCTTCTCTGCTGACTCTGGAGCTGGTTTTCTGTGGAGTCTGAGGCACAAATGGGGCAGGGAGGTCGAGAGGAAAAATCAGGCCATGAATGAAGGCTGCAGAGTTTGAGCCTTTTTTTCTTTCCCCTCAAGGCATCTATTTTTATTTGCCATTTACTTGTCTAGTGCCTCAGAGAAAGTACAGACAGCTTGTTTAGTATATCAAAGCACGATCTGTCTGTGTTTTAATAATTACACTGTCTCTTGTAAAATACCTTCACAGACAATTCTCTGACACAGCTCGTGCCAAATTCTGCCTTCAGACGTGCCTGTTAGAACTTTGCTGAGCTCCTCCACCCAGAGCCTGCACAAGAAGGTGTGAATGGCTCTATACTGCTGCGAAGCCCCTCAGTTATTGCAAGAGGGAACGTTATAACCTTCAGAGGTCAAATCTGTAATACTTTCTCAGTCTATATTAAATGTGAAATCTCAAAAAAGTCATTGATCCTGACTTCAAAGAGGATTTTGCAGTCTGAAGGCCGAATCTCATCTGCTTTTCCAGAAGTACCATGTTTCCTGACGATGGCAGAGCCCACAAGACATGACGTACGGTGATCGGTGGCAAGGGATCTTTGCAGTCAAACATAAAGCGCTGATGATCCTATGTGCTGGCACAGCATCTTTTTAGGAACAAACCTCACAGATTCAAACTTACAGTGAGAATGTAATTGTCATTAGGATATTGTTTCACTGTTTGTAAATGTGCAAGCGTGTCTATACTATCTTTTTTGCTACCTAGGTAAAGAAAATCAAGGCATTTAGTCACTGAATTATGTCAGTGAAGACAGCACTACTCTATAAATGCTGTACAAATTCATTCTGCCATAAAAGAAAGAATAATCTTTTTGAAAAAGTATTATCTTTGATGTTGCAGCATTTCAGAAACATAGTTACAGGGAAAGATTTTCATATTTCATTTTTTATCAGTTTGCAATCTATGTATTTATGGAAAAGCAGGATTTATGCATCATACACTTGTAAATGTGAAAATTCTAATACATTTACATTCTTCTAATTTAAAAAAAAAATTGTAGGCAACATTTCTGCCTGGCTAGATCATTTCATTGACATATATAATGCAAGAAGCAGTTCACTCACAGAACTGAATAGCACTGTAAGGACTGTATAGATTTAAGCAACATCAGAAACATCAATCAGTATCATTGCTTTTAAATCTGTTCATAAGAAAAAAGAACTGAAACATATTGCTTTAGCACTAACAGCAAATGTTATGTGGCCCATTAAAACACTTTAAGAGAAAAAGAAAGCAGATAAAAATAAAATCTCTACCTGTCATAGAATGAAAAGATACTTTCACAATTATAACATGAAAAGATGAGAATATTATCTTTATATATTAATCAGAATAAAACTTCGGCTTCTTAGGAGCATATGAAGCCATTTTCTTCTTTCCTGTATGTTTTTGATTGGGACAACATCAGTTATATTACTACTGTCAGAAAGAAGGCGGCTGCACATAGAACTACCATTGTGTATAGCATGTTGCATTTTCCCACTTGAAATGCTCCCTTCATTTTACCTCCTAGAAGAATGATGCTTTTCCTTGTCCTCTCCGTCTTATTAGTGTCACTATAATATAGTGACAGAGTAGTAATAGTAACTAATAATAGTCTTTTGCACTGACATTTGTCACACTTGCTGCATAGCTGTTCCTCTGAGTTTTCTGTAAGGACCGGATTTGAACAACTTCCTTAAGCTTTTCATTTTCCTTAAAATATTCTCAAGATTACTTGGCTTCCTATATTTGAATATATATCTTGTATACGCAGGGAAAGTATGCATACAAATACTAAATGAGAAAACAGACCAATTTGGATAGGGACAACAGAGATAATGTTACTAAGAACACAGATCTTCAAAAATATTTGTTCTGTTAACAAGACAACAGCATTGGAGTCTTGCTGTTCATTGGATATTTATAGCACCTTGTTCACGAAACATCTTACCAGGACCTCTTAACTTGTATTTCTCATACCTCAGTCACCCAGCCACTTTCCCAGCAAGCACTAGACAGGTCTGTGAGTGTTTAGTTTCCAAACTATATGACGGCTAGTGCACAAACCCAGTATGGTTTTAGACAACTGCATGTAATACTGGCAAATATATCTGAAGATACGATTTCTGTACCAGTGAAAGATAGTAGTTCTTGAACTGATTCTGTAATATTTTATTGTCCCTTTAAATTTAATTGTCTTACCTTTATTTTTGGTGTGCCAGGAGGAGGTGAAGAGGTCTACTCTGGACAAAATTGTTAACTTATGCAGACAAGTTCCTGGTATAAGAACTTCACTTTTTCTGTTTCAGAAAAATCAGCAGAAAAATGGCTGTCAGTCAGATGCTTTCTTTCTCTGTTTTCAGCTTTTCTTCTGTTACAGCTTAGGAAATTTGTCAGAAAAAGAGAATTTATTTCAATTTTAAAAATCGGATTGTAATTTTAATTAAGAAAAAGTAATTATATATATACATTTTTCCTCATGTCAAAAAAGACTTAAAAATTTTGTTCATGATAAAAATTTAGAAAAGCCAAAACCAGCAGTAAAATGGAGCAAAACCCAGGCTTTACATTAGGCATGCAGAGAAATCGTGAGCATTCCATCCCAGAGAAAAATAAGAGCACGTAAAGCATGAAATAAAAACATGTCTATTTTCCCTAGTAATGCTGCAGGCTTGCAGCTTGATTTAAATAAGACTTAAGCAGATTTCATTTGTCTAAATCTGACATTGTTGTTCAAAAACAATGCTAAATACAAATGACATTTAAATTCTTCAAGCATGGTCCAGAAAACATTGAACTACAGACTGTGTTCCGCACCCCTAAATCTAGTGCCCTAACCAAAGCATCTAAATTAAGAGGTTAGTAGCTCTAGGCTCCATTACAGTCTAGAGAGACAAGGATAGACATTTCTGGGACAAATTACACCATAGGCAGATGATAGTTTTCTTTTATAGACTGTCTATATCAGACCATTTCAGAGGAGTTTCAGGTTTACCACTCCTTAGGTCTTACTAGGCAAGTGGGTGTGGATGCCTCTCTTGCTGCTTCTTGTTCCAGTCTCCAACACAACTGCTATTGTGGGGATCTACCCTACAGAGGAGACAGGAACTTGCATAAATAGAGGATTAAGTGCTAAGGGCTTCCTACTGGCTAGCTTCAGTGTTGGTTTTTTTTCCTTTTGCCTTTCTGAGGCACCTAATACTTCCCACAATCTGCCCATGTGGGTCAGAGAGCTTGTGCTTACATTTAAGAGCCCATGTGCTTATATTTAATATCCCCTGGAGGCCAGGTCCTGGGAGTGGGATATTCCAGCACTTCATTTCTTGGTGTCCTTGTTTGCAATCTACATCAATGCTTGTGTGTCAGGATGCGTGTTAAGGAAAGTCTAGCCACCCTAATTATTTTTCTTTATTATTTCTGTTGAGATGAATATATTTTAGTGAAGGAATACAAAACAAATGTGATTATGTACAGGATCAGTTTGGTGTTCAGTATGGTAACATGCCAGTCAGTCAGTCTTCACTTTCTGGAAGTGAATGTCCTTGGAGGTTTTTAGTTTGGGTCGTTTGTTTTGTTTTGTTATAGTTTAATTTTACACGAATGTTTTCTAGCATTTCACATGAACAGGCATTTCACCAGTAACAACAAAACACTTGTTAAACACATACTGTTTCCTGAGGAGACAAGAAGAGAGAGAGATAAAGCAAAGGCCTTCTATTTCAGTGTTCAAGCTATATGACTCGCCCTTCATGCTATGTTACATGTCCAAGTCTTCACAGAGCCAGGTGGGTAGAAACTGAGCTTCTTTAAAATGTGACATCACAGTATTCATTTCTAAATATTATAGCCCCACTCCCCGAAATTAAGTATCAGTACTTATATACTCAACTCTGATAGCTTTGAAGTGTTTTGCGTGTTGGATATCATTTGCTTGCAGAAGAAACATGCATCACAAAAATGTAGCAGACAGCTAGAGTTACTGATTTGCCAGGTAAAAAGTTCTCTTCTGAAGGATCTGCTCACAATGAAAAGAAATGTCAATATGAGTAGAAGTTTGCAAAAAGTCATGGGTATACTGGATAGTTGGACCTGTTTATGTATGGTTTGCTGTTGTAGGGCTTTTTAGGTGAATTATTGTATTAACACTAATTAAGAATCCTTCACATACCTAGAAATTCTGATTTCCTCCTGGTGAAGTACTCCAGAGAACCTGAAATGACATTATTTCTAGAGCATCCAAACTAATGGGTATCAGTATATTTTCTGATTCATCTCTATTCAGAAGGATGCAACACTCTCCTCTGTCTGTCTTCCATCTATAACTGCTACTATTAACTCCATTATTTTCCTTTTCCCAAAAGTAATAAAATAAAAAGGGTAAAGGAGGTTCCTTCCTTCCTTCCTTCCTTCCTTCCTTCCTTCCTTCCTTCCTTCCTTCCTTCCTTCCTTCCTTCCTTCCTTCCTTCCTTCCTTCCTTCCTTCCTTCCTTCCTTCCTTCCTTCCTTCCTTCCTTCCTTCCTTCCTTCCTTCCTTCCTCCCTCCCTCCCTCCCTCCCTCCCTCCCTCCCTTCCTTCCTTCCTTCCTTCCTTCCTTCCTTCCTTCCTTCCTTCCTTCCTTCCTTCCTTCCTTCCTTCCTTCCTTCCTTCCTTCCTTCCTTCTCTCTTCCTCTTGATCTTTCTCTCTTCTTTCCCTCTCTCTCTCTCCACCTTCCTCTTTGGTTTTTTTCTTTTTTTCTTTTTTTGTTTCTTTTCTTTAGTTTATTTTTTTTTTCCCCCGGAGCTGCCGGGGGAACTTGGGGAGCGCCCCACTCCTGGGGTGCCCACTGGGCCGAGTCCACCCAGAGATGACTAAGATCTGAGAGAAATAGCCACACGGACACCAGGTCAGTGAAGATGGAGCAGGACGAGGTGTGCCTGGAGCCGAGTTTCCCCTGCAACCAGTGGCGAGATGGCAGGTAGCCCCCTGCAGCCAGGACAGACTCGGTGGAGCAGAGACCCACTCGCAGCCCGTGGAGAAGCTCACATTGGAGAAGAGATGCCTGAGCATGAGGACAGTCGTGAAGCATGGGACGCACGACAACGTCCGTGTGACGACCCATGCCGGAGCACTGAGTGGCAATAGCTCCCTAAGAATCCGTGACTGTGGTAAAATCCGCACTGGAGCAATCCGATGGGGAAGGATTGCATCCCGCGGGTAGGACTCACACTGGAGAAGTTTGTGGATTTTTCCTTGTGAGTAGAGGATCCACTGGAGCAAGGGAAAAAAGGACGTAATGACTCCTCCTCATTTAAGAAAAGGAGTGGCAGTAACAACATGGGATGAACTGACCTGCACTCCCCCATTCCCTGTCCCCCTGCGCCGCTGGGGGAGGCGATAGAGCCAGGAAGAAAAGGAAAGGGGGTGGGGAGGTGCTGGTTTTTTAAGATCTGTCTTTGTTTCTTTTTATCCTCTCAAGTAACTGGTTTTGTTTGTCTCTGTCCTTTTAAGTAACTGTTTAATAAATTGCTTTGCTTTAAGAAATCCGAGTCCGTTTTGCCTGAGACCATGGTTGGTGGGTGCTCCCTCTCTGTTCTTGTCTCCACCCTCAGTCCTTTTATTATATTTTTCTCCTCTCTACTTCACTGGAGAAGGAGTGAGAGAGCGGCTATGTGGAGTTTAGTTGCCGGATTGGCCTAAACTATGACAACAGCATAATGCTGAATGTGAGCAAAACGTTAGACATTAGCCTGGTGTACAATCCCAGGCCAGAAGCTCAGCATAAATACTGACTAAAAAGCTGCACATGTTGCTCTTCTACTGCCAGCTGAGGAAGGTGGATATTACTTCTGTCTTAGGCACCCATAGTGGACAGGCAAATTTAATTTTCTTCCAGAGCATTTTAATAGTAATCTTTGCTACAGTCACACAAACCACACTTGTGGGTCACTATTTCAAGCTGTTTCCTGTCTCGTTCCATCCCTGGTTCAAGTTCTTCTAGAGCACAGGACTGCTTCTGGCCACAGCTAGGTAAAACAGAATTTTCATGTCCTCATGAGCAGCTAGAAGCCCCAGCCAGGTGACAGCAATAACCAGGGAGACTACAATACTTCACCCTTGGCTGAGCATCACCGGAAGACACATAACAAAACCTCACCTGAGAATAGAGACACATCAGGTCAGGAAGCTGTTTCAAATATCAAACAATGAAGCTGCATGCAGGATCCTTGAAGACAGGAAAGAGAGGTACAGGAACAAGAAAAGCGATGTCCCTGGTTTGTTCTTTAGGGAACGCTCCATAATCGGTCCATCTTAAATCATTCCTGCTTTAGTGAATGAGTGACTGTTGTCCCTTGCTTGCACAGCTTAGCTCTGAGCTGATATTACTTCCCAGTGATAGTGCAAAGGGTGGCTGTTTTGTATAGCACTTAAACATTAGCCAACAAAAAACTAAGAAGCCTCTCATGAACCAAAAGCATTGCCTTTTGAACACTGATAACTGGTTGCTATTTAATTAATTTTAGAAGCAAAGGTAATATTTATTTGCTTATTTGCAAATAAGTAAAGTTTTTATTTGTTTTCTAACATATTTTCAAGGAAATTTTGCTTCACAATCCTTATGTTAGAACTAGAGCAGAGAGTCATAAAATCATAGAATATTTTATGTTGGAAAAGACCTTTAAGATCATGAAGTCCACCCATTAACCTTGCACTGCCAAGTCCACCAATAAACCATGTCCCTAAACACCAGATCTGCACGTCTTTTAAATACCTTCAGGGATGCTGAATCAACTACTTCCCTGGGCAGCCTGTTCCAATGCTTGACAACCCTTTCCATAATGATTTTTTTCCTAATATCCAATCTAAACCTCCCCTGGTGCTACCTGAGGCTGTTTCCTCTTGTCCTATTGCTTGTTACTTGGGAGAAGAGACCAACACCCACCTCACTACAACCTCTTTTCAGGTACTTGTAGAAAGCGATAAGGTCTCCTCTCAGACTCCTTTTCTCCAGACTAACAGACCCCAGTTCCCTCAGCCCCTCCTCGTAAGACTTTTGCTTAGACCCTGCATCAGCTTTGTTGCCCTTCTTTGGACACACTCCAGTACCTCAATGTCTTTGTTGTAGTGAGGGGCTCAAAACCAAACACAGTGTTCAAGGCATGGCCTCACCAGTGCCAAGTATAGGGGCACAATCACTTCCCTATTCCTGCTGGCCACACTATTTCTGATAAAGCCAGGATGCTACTGCCCACCTTGGCCACCTGGGCACACTGCTGGCTCATATTCAGCTGGCTATCAATCAATACTCCCAGGTCTTTTTCTGCCAGGCAGCTTCACAGCCACTTTCCCACGCCTGTAGCATTGCATGGGGTCATGTAAGTTAACATTGTTTTCACTCACTGAACACATTGCAGAAGTTTTGTACAAATTTGCCTTTTCTTCTGCAAACAGATAGGCATTAGGCCATTATTAGGAGAACTCATATTGATGAGTCAGATTTCTGTCAAACAAGATGATATACTTGATATCCTGCTTGCTTGCAGCTATCAGGGGTTTTGACACAGTTTGAAGAATAAATTCAAATTATTAACTTAAATCAATCAATCCCAAAGGAAGATGTAATATTCCAGAATTATTAGTTCTCAAATTTCAAGTCTTGACCATGTCATAAAAAATTTGTGAATTATGTCTATATCATTAGTTGTAATTGCCTGACCCTACTATTGACATTTAAAAGAGTCTAGAACATTGCTGTTAATTATTATTTATTTACCATGAAGTTTTCTCTTCTTAATAAATGTTGTTTATGAATCAACAAGTCAACCTACAATATTACCCTGAAAACCTCTCATTTTTTTAAGTTACGCAATTCTTCTTTGGTGAACATTAAAGGACAATATCAGGGAGTCTGAGAAAGAGATAGATTGGTGGTGTTATGCTCTGCGCAACCGGAGACAGAAACAGCCATCAGAAAAAAGCCAAGATGAAGGGAATTCTGCATCTTCCCCCCACCAGGCTGAAGGCAGTAGTTGAAAGGAGTGAATGGAGAAAAGTCCGTGCTCAGGGCCACAGGTGAACTCCCTCCTTGCCCACCTCACCTTCTCAGGTGCCTTTGTACAAAATGTATTAGGTTTTAGATGTGGAAGGCCCATCGATGGATTATGGTCCATCTACACTAGAAATGTTGCCAGGGTCAGAAAGGCCTATGCCCTGTATCATGACCACCTTGATGAGTAAGAAAAGATGGGTTACAGTTGTAGGCTACTCCCATCTGAGGGGAAGAGAGGGTCCAATACACTGGGCAGATCATCGCCTTAGGGAAGCCTGCTGCCTCTGGGTTGAGGACACCGTTAGGAAACTTCCTAGCCTGGTACGGCCCTTGGGCTATTACCTATTACTGCACCTTAATGTGAAAGGTGATGAAGCCGCAATGTGTAATCCAGGGGTAATTGAAAGAGACTTCAGGGCCCTGGGACAGTTGGTAACGGAATCTGGAGCACAGGTTATCTTTTCCTCTCTCTTTCCAGTTGCGGTCAGTGACACTGAACGAAACAGACACACCCAGTCTATTAATACCTGGCTCTGTGGCTGGTGTCACCACTGGAATTTTGGGTTTTTCAATAATGGCATGGCCTACATGGAACCAGGCTTTCTGGTGCCAGATGGGATTCTCCTTTCTCAAAGGGGAATGAGGGTCTTTGCACAACAGCTAAGCAGGGCTTGTTGGCAGGGCTTTAAACAAGATTTGAAGGGAAAGGGGGATAACATCAAGCTTGATAAGACAAGCTGAGAGCACCTGAAGAGCAGCAGAAAGGAATTCCAGCCACTCCATCCAGTAAGGCAGCTTCATCAAGGGTCCAACAGAAATGCTCTGTGCAAATACACGTAGCACAGGGAATAAACAAGAAGAGTTACTGTCGTGGTTCTAGCTGGGACAGAGTTAGCTCTTCTTTTTAGCAGCTAGAGAAGCTCCGTGTTTTGGTTTTACTCACAGGCTCGCTCTGAGAAGAACGCTGATAGCAAGCTGATGTTTGTAGTTGGCACTGAGGTCTCAAGGACTTTTCAGCTTGCCGGGTTCTTGCCAGTGTGCAGGAGCACAACAGGATAGGGGGGGAGTATAGCCGGGACAGGGGGTCCGCGACTCTCCTTACGATTTGTACCTGAACTTAAGATTGAGGGCCAAATTGGCCAATTAGTATTCCATATCATGCAGCGCCATGCCCAGTGTAAAAGTGAGGGTCAGCCAGAAAGAAGGGCTTTTGCCCTTCCGGGACTCTGATTTTCAGGCTCTCAGAGTGTTTTCTCTCTCGCTCGCTCTCTGTCTCAGGGCCTCCCATTCATCCGAGATCACTGTATCGAATTTATCTGTTTCGGGATTGCAGCTTCGTAACGAGACAGGCCTTGGTCAAGGGGTGGCGAGCAATTACACTGTACATCACTCATTTGCATATGTTTATCCTTGTACATATCTGTATATATATATATATTGGTGGCAGTAGTAGTAAATTGTTCTTATCTCAACCCTTGGGTCTCTTTTCTTTTTCCTCTTTGATTCTCTCCCTCATCCCTGAGGTGTGGGAGGGTGAGAGGGGACTGTGTAGGGTTCAGTTGCTGGAGCAGCCTAAACCACCACAGTTACACGTGTGAACGCCTGCAAGGCTATGATCTTATTGGCATCAGAGATGTGCTGGAGTGAATCTTATGACTTGAGTGTCAAAATAGAAGGATATAGGCTCCTTAGGAAGGACAGGCAAAGGGAGATGAGGAGGAGGTTTCACCCTCTATGTCAAAGACCAGCTGGAGTGCATGGAGCTCTGCCTGGGGGTGGATGAGGAGCTGACTGAGAGCTTATGGGTCAGGATTAAGGGAAAGGCAGGGACAGGTGACATTGAGGTCAGGATCTGCTACAGGCAATCTGACCAGGAAGACTGAACACATGAGGCCGTTTATAGACAGATAGGAGCATCCTCATGTTCACAAGCCCTGGTCCTCCCGGGGGTCTTCAGCCACTCTGATATCTCTTGGAAGGACAACACAGCAGGGGATAAGCAATCAAAGAGGCTACCAGAATGCATTGATGACAACTTCCTTCTCCAAGTGACAGAGGAACCAACATGGAGAGGTGCTATACTGGACCTTGTTCTCACCAACAAAGAGAGGCCGGTGGAGAATGTGAAGCTGAAGGAGAGCCTTGGCTGTAATGACCATGAACTGGTGGACTTCAAGATTCAGAAGGATGGAACACTCCTCCTATGAAGAAAGGCTGAGAGAGTTGAGGTTCTTCAGGTTGGGGAGGAGAAGGCTCCGAGGGGACCTTATTGCAGCCTTTCAAAAGCCTTGAAATGGGGCTTGGAAGAAAGATAGGGACAAATATTTTAGCAGGACCTGTTTCGATAGGACAAAGAGTAATGGCTTTAAATGAAAAGAGGGTAGATTTAGATTAGATCTAAAGAAGAAATTCTTCCCTCTGCGGGTGGTGAAACACAGGAAGAGGTTGTCCAGAGAGGTGGCAGGTTCCCTGTCCCTGGAAACACTCTGAACCACCTGATGCAGTTGCAGATATTCCCTGCTCCCCTCAGAGGGGTTGGACTAGATGACCTCTAAAGGTCCCTTACAACCCAAACTATTCCGTGACTCTATGGTTCTATGATGAAATGTTCTAAAAATTAGTTACATGTATAGGAATAAATGCTCAACCAATTGTTTCTGAATTGGGGGACAGAGAGACATCTTCTAGATTTTCCGCACATCGCTGAAGGTCAGAGATCGTTGCTTACTGTACTAATACGGATGCTTTTGTCTGTACCTTCAGTGCCCTTTCCCTGGTGAAGAGAAGGGTAACCGCTTGTGGCGGATCATCTGTACTTAGCCAGATGCCCGGCAGCCAGAAAAAGCGACACCCAGTGATGGAACAGCTGATTTCAGCAGCCTTCTTTGAAGCAAGCGCAGAAATGGACCAAGGCATGAGAAAGGAAGCAGGGAGGAGGGGATGTCAGAAACACCAGGAGGAGAGAAAACACAAGGCGGTGCTAAACGTCTGAGCATAAGTGTAATCGCTACAAATGTAAATTTGAGCAGAAACTACATCTCTTTGTTACAAAGGGGAGATGGAGCCAAGGGGGAACATTCCCCAACAGAGCCTTGCCCAGACACTCACAGACCCAGGATTTGTTAAAACAAGCAAATTTATTGGTATATTTATATAGGGGAAGTCCCTGCTGCGCCTCCTGGCAGGAGGAACATCACAACGGTGAGCAGGAGCAGAGGCTGCATGGGAAGCAGGGGCCTGGCTTCTCTTCAGCTCGTCACAGGGTAGAGGAGGAAGCAGAGTGTGTTCTGCGGCAGGCCAGCTCCATGCAGACGCAGGAGTGCCTCACTGGCTGCTCTCTGATGCTGCCGTGCTCTGTTGGAAAAAGTGCCTGACAGGTGTTCTCAGGGGCATGAACAGCAGGTGGTCGAAGACATTGCCCTGGTGGGGGCTCAGGTCTTCATAGGCGCTGCCCCCTCCCATGGACACGTTGCCCTGGTGGGGGCTCAGGTCTTCGTAGGCGCTGTCCACTCCCATGTAGACGTTGCCCTGGTGGGGGTTCAGGTCTTCGTAAGTGCTGCCCCCTCCCATGGACATGTTGCCCAGGTGGGGGCTCAGGTCTTCATAGGCGCTGTCCACTTCCATGTATGTGTTGCCCTGGTGGGGGCTCAGGTCTTCATAGGCGCTACCCCCTCCCATGGAGACGTTGCCCTGGTGGGCACTCAGGTCTTCGTAGGTGCTGTCCCCTCCCATGGCTGGATGCAGCCCTGTCAGAAGGATGTTCTTGGGAAGGTCTTGACAAATGCAGCAAAGGGTCTTCATCTTCTCCAGAGACTCAACTTGACCCAGAGTCTCATAAGGGTCTGGTTCGTCCTCCCAGTCATCCGCCTGCCTCTCCGCCTCCACGCTGCTGGAGCTTTCCTGCTGGCTGCCACTCTCTGAGTCAGAGCTCCTGTGCCTGGGCAGCCAGTAGAGCCCAAAGAGTATGAGCAGAGTTTCCGCAGAGGCCCAGAACCACCATTGCTGGCAGGCGGCGAGGAGCATGCCTTCCTGGGCAAGCTCGTGTGGCTGCTGGCTCCTCTGCTCCATCTTCTCCTGCAGCCAAGCCATCTCCTGCTGCTGCTGCTCCTCACGCTGCCGCAGGAGGTCGTGCGTGGCCGCAGCTGTCGGGTCATCCATCCTCACGACGTACTGCAGGATGCTCAGGACGGTCAGGATTTGAGCGATGCTCACACCCATGGTCTGGAGGAGGAGAGAAGAGGATGAGTGGGAAGGAGATGGCGTCTGGGGCAGTGGGGGCAGGAGACACAGCGGCCCGGGACGGACGGGAGAGGGGGCAAGGGAGCTGAGAGGAAGCTAGGGGAAGGTCGGTGAGCGTCATGAAGATGGGGTTGCATCCCCCAGTGCCCCGGGCACTCGCCCTGGCTGCCAGACACGGGCATCTCTGCGCACAGCTCGAGGGTGGCACCGGCCCTGCCCACGGCGCTCCCGGCTCCGGCTGTGCCCTCGCCCCAGTTTCAGCACCCCCCACGGGGGCAGGCGCTTCTGCCCCAGCCCTTGTCCAGCCCAGCCTTCCCCCCACCTGCCTCACTCACCGCTGGCCCGAGCCGTACTGCCGCGGTGGCACTGCCAGCCGGCACCTCTGGTGACACCCCTCTGGAATTTGTCCTCTGTGATGTCCCAGATGCCGGAGCCCCTCGCCAGAGCCCCACGGTGACTGATGCCCCTGCATCACTCAGGGCAGGTTCAGACTGAACATTAGGAAGCACTTCTTTACCAAGAGGGTGGTCAAACTCTGGAACAGGCTTCCTGGGGCTGTTCCTCCCACTTCTTTCCTCGCTTCTGACTCTGCCATGCAGCATTTTGTTCTTCGCCAAATAAATTTTCCCAGAGTTGCCGCCAGCTTGGATGATGGTGTCCTGCAGAGGGTCCGTTGCAGAGCTGACTGGAACAGGGTTTGCCAAGCACAGGGCAGCCCCGGGCCTCTGTTCACACAGGCCACCCCTGAGCTCCACGGCTGCCCAAACCTGGATGTCTGCACCCAATACAGGTTTTACCTGTACCGGGAGAGACCTTCTCAGCTGCCCAAGGGCAAGAATCCTATTTTGGGGGAGTAGTGCAGGAAGAAAAGCAGTAGGGCTGCGCACACGAGCCGTCTCGTAGCTGTCATCCACCAGGCTTGCTCCTGGTGACCCCTGCAAGCTGCTTTTGTGTTCGTGCTCCATCAAGCAACAGAGACATATTGATTCGCAGGGTCAGAAAGGCCTACTCCCTGTATCACAACCACCTGCACAAGGAAGAAAAGATGGGTAATAGTTGTAGGTGACTCCCATCTGAGAGGAACAGAGGGTCCGATATGCTGGGCAGACCCTCCACTTAGGGAAGTCTGCTGCCTCGCTGGGGCCTGGGTTCAGGATATGGCCAGGAAACTGCCAAGCCTGGTACAGCCCTTGGACTATTATCTGTCATTGCTCTTCCATGTGGGTGGTGATAAAGCTCCGATGCATACTCCAAGGGCAATCAAAAGAGACTTCAGGGCCCTGGGACGGTTGGTAAGGGAATCTGGACCACAGGTTATCTTTTTCACTCTCCATCCAGTTGTGGGCAGCTGTGGAAAAATAACAGAGACTGGGGGGGGAATGGGAGAATATTATCCCCCAAAGTTCAACTTACATCTTAACATGAGCTGTAATATTAGAACAGCCTTGAGATAAGACACAGTTGCTGCTCCCAGGAACAGAATGCACTTGGAACGGACAAGGTCAGCATCTAGTCAGACGGAATGCGCAATATCCGTGACGTGGGGAACAGAGTGGTACGGTGGTACCACAGGTCATCCCTGTTATCATGGATAAAGAACGTCCGGCAAAGATAACCACATATTTACTATCGAGGAAGATGGATCGCAACTACTGCCTCAGCAATGATGGTGAAATCATGTTCTGAAGCCGAACTTTGCTCATTATAACGTCAATATAATACCAAAATACACCTCCTCCTCAAAAGCTACCCACCTCCGGGCTGCGCAAAAGTATGTGTGACTAGGGTCACTCAAGCTCCACCTAAAAGTAAAGAAATAGTATAAAATGGTGAAAGAGAAAGGGGATGTTAGGGAGAAGACCTCCATTGAAACGTCTGAGTTCAGTCGATGGGCTGGACCTCTCTTTTCCCCCCATAGGGACACCTATTGGGTAAGAGCTCTGTGTTATGCACATTTACTTACTAATATCTTGCTAGCTATTAAGTATTATCACTGATCAGTTCTAGTTTTATATTATTCGACATCAAACCTGTTTTCGCAGTCATTCCCTATCCCCGGCTGTCTTCGAATCTGTATCCTGTCATGAGTATATGTAATAAAATTCATTATATATATATATAAAAATATAAGTTTCCAGAAAATCCATAATCGATATAGAGAATATAAGGGATTTGGCCCATTGTGCTGCCTGTGAGGTCCCTGAATAGGCTAGGCAAACACCCTCCAAGTTAGCGGGCTGCCCAGGGGGGCAGGTGAGTCGGGTACAAGGGTCTCGTCTTTCTTGGGAAGACGATAGACTGGTCAAATTGCTCCCTGATCTCTGTTGACCTGGCTTTGTGTCATAACGTGACAGGCAGCAACACTGGAAGAAACAGATGTGCCCAGTCTAGCGATACGTGGCTCCATGGCTGGTGTCACTGCAACAATTTTGGGATTTTCAATAACGGTATGGCCTGTGCAGTACCAGGCTTGTTGGCACCAGATGAGAGTGACCTTTCTCATAAAGGAACAAGGGTCTTTGCTCAGCAGCTAGCCACGTTCATTGACAGGGCTTTAAACTAGATTCTAAGGGAAAGGGGGATAAAATCAGGCTTGAACAAGCTGCGAGCGCCTGAAGAGCAGCAGAAACGAATTCCAGCCACTCCAGCCAGTAAGTCAGCTTCATCAGGGGTCCAACTTAAATGTCTCTATGCAAACACACTTGTGGATACCACAAGCTAGAAGCAGAAATTTTCCAGCTACTGCAGCATCCTGTGAAAGTTCTTTTTCCCATGCAGGCTAGCTGAGAAACAGCTTGAGGTTTTTGTAAACTAAGACTTTATCTTGCACCTGTAGCTTGTTATGCAGTCCTGTTTATGGCACACTGGGAAAGTTGTTTTGAAATGGGTGTTGTAGCATTTAGCCAATCACTCTGGGAGGTGGATGGTCAAGCAGCCAATTGCCTTGGCCATCCTTGTGAACCATATTATATATATACACGGATTTGTAATTAAAAAAACCCCGCTGCTGCTGCTGCTGCTGCTGCTGCTGCTGCTGCTGCTGCTGGCGCTGGGTTGGCATTTTCTCCTGGATCTGAATTCTGTGCCGTTCTTCTCTCCATCCCCGGCACAGCAGCGACATTTGGTGACCCCGACGTGATACAACCGCAACTGAATTTAGAAGGTACGTGCTCCCCCCGAGGCTTTGGGGACGAAACTCTAGACTGAAAAGATGGGGCAAAGCTCTGTGAAAGAAAGCACGATATTTCCTGCCTTCAAAAATGTAATAACGATCACGGGAGCTGACGTAAGTGATGAAGCTCTCTGTGAATTGCTAAATTGGGCAGCAGAACATGAGTTTGTAGCTGATCTGGACACTGCCCTTAACCCAGTGTCCTGGGTTAGGCCGCTCCAGCAACCAAACGGCCCCACCCCGGTCGTTCACTCACCCTCCCCCATCCCCAGGGATGAGGGAGAGAATGAAAGGATAAAAGGGATACCTGTGGGTTGAGATAAGAACAATTTAATACAGATGATTTAATACACAGTGTAGATGCTCACCACTGCCTCGTATGCGAAGCCCGTCTTGTCCCGAAGCTGCAATCCCGGATGAACGTGAGGCCCCGAAATAGAGAGGGGGAGAGAGAGAGAGTACTCCGAGAGTGGGAGTACTGGAAGAGAGAGAAAAAAAAGGCAATAGAGCAAAAGCGCAGCAAGCGCAGAAGAGCAGAAGCGGCAAAAGAGACAAAGCACAAAAAGCCCTTCTGTCCGGCTGTCCCTCACCTTTATACTGGGCATGATGCTGCATGATATGGAATACTAATTGGCCAGTTTGGCCCTCAATCTTTAGTCTAAGTACAAATTGTAAGGAGAGTCGTGGACCCCTTGTCCCGGCTATGCTCCCCCCTTATCCTGTTTTGCTCCTGCACACTGGCAAGAACCCGGCAAGTTGAAAAGTCCTTGAGATCTCAGTGCCAACTACAAACATCAGCTTGCTATCAACACTCTTCTCAGAGCGAGCCTCTGAGTAAAACCAAAACACGGAGCTCTTCTAGCTGCTAAAAAAAAGAGCTAACTCTGTCCCAGCTAAAACCAGGACATCCAGAAGCGTGGGAACTGTTAGGGGATAAGTTATTTCATGAGACCGTGTTTGGAGATAAGAGTGTACTCAACCTGCTACGTACGTGGTGGTCGCTATATGGTATAATGCGGAAGTGGACAGCAGGAAGAGAAGGAAAAGAATTACCGGGTCTGACGAATCTGCGGGTGAAGGCTCTGAAGGGGACGATGAGTTATTTGAGGGAACACTGACCCCGGACAGCATGGGCAGCGTACCTGCCGCGTCTCCGCTGCCCTCGGGGACTGAGAGACTCGCGGGGACTGCGCGGAGGTCCTACCCCTCCCCGCGGGATTATGTTCCGCCTAAGTACCCCTCACCAGTGGAACAGTTAGCAAAACTAATCGGTCAAAGCAAAGCGCTGGAGCGACCTCCCCCTCCTCCTCGGCGCTACGGCCGCCCGTACAGACGGCTATTTCAGTTACCGCAGCGGGATCTGTCCTTCCTACGGCTCTGCCATTGCCGCAGTCAGACACGGCAGCCGGGATTCTACCGCAACCGGGAGGGGCAGGAGGTATCACGGCGGCGTCGGCTCCGGCGCCTTTGTGTCCCGCGCCAGCATCCGGGCATTTCCCGGCGCAAACGGCGCAGACGCCGGTGGCGGATTTCTCGGCGCACCAGCGTACGGCGCTTTTGCGAGAAGTACTACAGCAACTAGTGGTGCTGACGGAGGCGGTGCGGACAGTGGCACCGAGTGCGGCGCCGTCACCCCCCCGGCGGCGGCGGCCCCGGAAATGGCGCCGAGCGGGGCGCCGGCAGCCCCGGTGGCGGCGCTTGCACGGACCGTGGTGCCGCCGCAAGCCGCAGCGCCACAAGCTGCATTGCCGCGCGTAGCTCCGCAACCGTCCACAGCCTCCGCCGCTACACCGCCCGCTGGCCCGGCACCTGTGCCCTGCCAGCCCTCCTCATCCGTGAGGCCCGACGATGCCATCAGTGTTACTGCGGACTCGCTTACTACACTGCGGGAAACTGTGGCGGTGGTCAGACATCTCAACCAGTAACACAGCTGGCCTACAACCGGCCTTGGACGCTTCCTGAATGTAGTGTGACTGTGCGTCCAAAATATTCAAAGCAGTTTTGGGAAGCAGTCAAGAGGCAGGCTCTGGAGGTTGGGGACTGGGATTTAACAGAGAAAGTCGGGATGCCTAAAGATGAAAAGGGACCTGAGCGGGTTATTATAGTGCCTCAAAGTGCTGTGCAGGTAAATCAAGGTGGTAGTGAACCCACAGAGGGTATCATCCAAGCCTTTCCTGTACAGAAAGCTCTTCCTAACTTAGGTCAGTCTGACCAAGATGGAGTTATCACTTGGAAAGTGGTCCAAGATTTGCAATCCAAAGTGGTACAATATGGGCTAGGGTCTCCTGAAGTCATGCAGATTATTAGAGTGCTGAATACTGACCTGCTCTCTCCATCTGATATTAAGCATTTAGGTCAGGTATTATTTCAACCTGTACAATATACAGTTTTTGAGGCCAATTGGAGAAGGATGCCTGAAAAGCTGTGGCTGGGAACATGCAGCTGCCTCCAACTGATCCTAGATATGGAGTTCCAGCAGATGCTCTTATGGGAGCTAATGCCTTTTCTAGTCCTGATCTTCAAGCTACCTGGCATCCTCAGGTCCTTGAGTAGGCTCAGAAGATTGGTATGGGAGCCCTATTAAAAGGCATAGACATGGCTGCTCCTAAAACACAATATGTGAAAATAACTCAGGGGCAGAAAGAGCACTTTTTGTCTTTCGTGGAAAAGATTGCTGCAGCCCTTGAGAAGCAGGTCGAAGATGAGACCTTGAGGCAGCTGTTGTGCAGACAACTAGTGAGAGATAATGCCAATGATGAGTGTAGAAAGATCATAGATGCTTTGCCAGGGGAACCCACACTAACAGAGATGGTTGAAGCCTGTTCCAAAGTGGGATCTGAGAATCATAAGTCTGCTCTGGCTGCAGTTCTGCGGCCTATTCAATTAAATTCTGATCATGGACTGAAAAGGCAACCTAAGGTTGAGAGCAAGCAGAAACAGATTAAACAAAAGAAGAAAAATAAAGAGAGCAGGGGAGTTGCTCGCTGCGAGAGATGCGATAGGCCAGGTCATTTTGCGAAATACTGTCAATCTATATATCATGCCAATGGTCGACCCTTGACACGCTCGGGAAACTTGACCAGGAGCGCAAAGGGGATGTGCGCTCAGACACAAATACTTCCCCAGGGCATGGCACCGACACAGGCCTATTCAGCCAGTTTAGAGCCAGCACACAGGGATCAATCGGAGTGGATGTGCACACCGCAGCAGCAGTCATCTTAGAGTCCTGTCATGTTTATAAGGTTCCCTTGGATGCATTTGGGCCCCTAGGACAGGGACTGAGTGCATTGCTGGTGAGAAGATCTAGTGTCACCACTCAAGGGATCTTTGTACACCCAGGAGTTACTGATGCTGACTTTACAGGCCAGATTTGTGCTATGGTTTCCACACCCACCCCCCCGCCACTATTCCTGAAAAGACTCGAATTTCTCAGCTTGTGCCTTTCAAGTCGTGTGTTCCCAGGACAGAACAACGAAGTCGTGGAGATGGCGGCTTTGGATCTACGGGACTTCCACAGGTCTTCTGGACCACAGACATCTCTAGCCAAAAGCCACAGATGACATGTACCCTAATCCTGCCAAATTCCCAGCCATCCAAGATTCAGCTCCGAGGTTTGATCGACGCGGGCGCTGACGTGACAATCATCTCCTTCTCTGTGTGGCCTCCTACGTGGCCTTTAGCCCCTGTGGGGTCAGCCATTGCAGGGTTGGGGGGAACCACACAGAGCTATTTAAGCGAACTACCTGTGGTGGTGAAAAATGCAGAGGGGCAAACAGCTACGGTTTGGCCCTATGTCACTGCAGCTCCGCTTAACCTCTGGGGGCAGGATGTATTGGCAGCTTCGGGGTACGGATTGGGACAAAGTTTTGATGGGGGCCACTGCGCTGAAGGGCGCAGAGTATCCTACGCTGCCTTTGCAGTGGCTAGTAAGCAAATCCATCTGGCAACCCCAGTGGCCCCTACCAAAAGAGAAACTAGTCACCCTTCATCAGTTAGTTCAGGAACAATTACAACAGGGACACCTTGAGCCTTTCACTAGTCCCTGGAACACTCCTGTTTTTGTAATTAAGAAAAAATCAGGAAAATGGAGATTGTTGCAGGATCTCTGAAAAATCAATGCAGTGATGGAAAGTATGGGGGCATTGCAGCCTGGTATGTCCTCACCCACCATGATTCCAGCAGGTTGGGAAATCCTGATCATTGATTTGAAGGATTGCTTTTTCACTATTCCTTTACATCCTGATGATAAGCCAAAATTTGCTTTTACTGTGCCTGCAGTTAGCAACGCCGAACCTGTGAAGAGGTATCAATGGAAGGTTCTACCTCAGGGCATGAAGAACAGCCCGACTATCTGCCAATGGTATGTCGCTCAAGCTTTGTCTGGAGTCCACAAGCAGTTTCCTGAGGCATACTGCTACCATTACATGGATGATATCCTGGTGGCAGCATCCACCCAGGACGAGCTGCTGAGGATACAACCTCGGCTGCTCGCTGCTCTGCATTCTTATGGATTGCAAGTGGCTCCGGAGAAAGTTCAACAGCATCCTCCTTGGAAATATTTAGGAGTCAAAATTCTGGATCAAACTATACAACACCAAGAGGTGCAGTTCTCGGGTTCTATTAAAACCTTGACTGATGCTCAGAAATTGCTGGGTATCATCAATGGGTTACGTCCCTGTCTGGGGCTAACCACAGCACAACTTTCCCCGCTTTTTAATATTTTAAACGGGGACCCCGAGTTGAATTCAGCTCGGAAATTGACTCCTGAAGCGCGACGAGCGCTGGAGGAGGTTCAACAGGCTGTTTCTGCTCGTCAGGTTTATTGAGTGGATCCCTCCATTGATATCACTGTTTTCATTACCACTCCAGATTTTCATCCTACAGGTATCATTGGCCGGTGGAATAAACAGTGGCCCGACCCTTTGCGTATTCTGGAATGGGTCTTTTTGCCACATCAGCCAAAAAAGACAGCATCCACATTGTTTGAATTGATCGCTTGTCTGATAATCAAATTCCGCCAACGGTGTTTGCAATTAATGGCAGCGGACCCTGCAACAATTGTTCTTCCAGTACAGCAGGAACACTTTGAGTGGAGCCTTACTAACAGTGCTCCTCTGCAAAGTGCGCTGCAAAACTTTTTGGGACAGATTGCTTATCATCTGCCCAGCCATAAATTACTGCAATTGGCAAAATCGACAAGCTTTACCTTGCGGCCAAAAAATAGTCGGGTGCCAGTGCAAGGACCCACCGTCTTCACCGACGGGTCCGGGAAAACCGGGAAAGCTATTGTTACCTGGAAGGAGGAATCTGAGTGGCAGGTGCTGGAAGGCCACGAGTCAGGCTCAGCCCAGTTGGTTGAACTGAGGGCTGTTGCCATGGCTTTTCAGTGGTTCTCTCGGGTACCTTTGAATTTAGTCACTGATTCTGCCTACGTAGCAGACATAACCCAACGCTTAGATTGTTCACTTTCGAAGGAAGTGAATAATGCGGCTCTGTTTTCACTATTGAAAACTTTGTGGTGTGCAATTCAAGCTCGAGTTCACCCGTATTACATTTTGCATATTCGTAGTCACACCAACTTGCCAGGTTTCATAACAGAAGGCAATGCCAGGGCTGACATGCTAGCTAATCCTGCTTGGGTAGCACCTCAGCCTGACAAAATTGCACAAGCCAAGGCATCGCATAGTTTCTTCCATCAAAGTGCGCATACCCTGCAGAAGCAGTTCCACTTAATGCCCACTGAGGCCCGCGACATTGTCAGCGCTTGCGCTGACTGCCACGGACTCGGACTCGCTGCACCTCTGCCATCGGGGGTAAACCCCAGAGGCCTAAAAGCCCTGCAGCTTTGGCAGACGGATGTAACGCATATTCCTGAATTTGGTAGATTTAAGTATGTGCATATGTCTATTCACACTTTCTCCTCA
The DNA here is from genome assembly GCF_009769465.1 of Tauraco erythrolophus. Classification (NCBI taxonomy): domain Eukaryota; kingdom Metazoa; phylum Chordata; class Aves; order Musophagiformes; family Musophagidae; genus Tauraco; species Tauraco erythrolophus. The sequence goes on along the minus strand of NC_141465.1, from coordinate 44,745,200 downwards.
GCTATGTGGGCATCTGCTCATACTGGGGAGAAAGGTCGCGATGTCATTGCCCATTGGAAACTCGCTTTCGCGGTCTTGGGCGTGCCTTTTTCTATAAAAACCAATAATGGCCCGGCCTATGTCTCACAGAAGACACGGCAGTTTTTACACCTATGGGGTGTAAATCATACTTCGGGTATTCCGCATTCTCCTGCTGGCTAAGCCATTGTTGAACGCGCTCATGGCACTTTGAAGCAGGTTTTAAATAAACAAAAAGGGGAAATGCATGGAGAAACCCCACAGAGTCGACTAGAAAAAGCATTATATACAATTAATCATCTTACAGTGCCACCAAATTCAAATAATCCTGTTACTCTGAATCATTTTCTTTCATTGCAGTCTTCAGGTGAGACACACCTGCCTCGAGCGAAAGTCTGGGTACGGGACCTACTCACTAAGGAGTGGGAAGGCCCGTGTGAGCTTATTGCTTGGGGTCGTGGGTATGCTTGCGTTTCCACAGATACTGGGGTACGATGGCTACCTGCAAGATGCGTTTGCCCTGACCTGTGACACCAGAAGCAGAACAGGCAACCTCCAAGCCAACGTTCAAATGACTGCCAGAATGCAGATCATTCGATTGATGATCCTCCTGATGACAACAAAGACATCGACCATCAGCCTGGTTCTTCTACAAGCAGAAACTGAACTTTAAGTTTCTTATGTTATGGAGTCAGAATGTAGAGCCCTTAAGGCTATTTAGAATTAATGACTGGACATATAACTGGGTTTGCTATATGTGTCTCTCTTATGGCATTGCTGGAGAATCTCTCTGCCCACTTTAAATTAGTCTTAAACAAAAAGGGGGAATTGTGGATACTAAAAGCTAGAAGCAGAAATTTTCCAGCTACTGCAGCATCCTGTGAAAGTTCTTTTTCCCATGCAGGCTAGCTGAGAAACAGCTTGAGGTTTTTGTAAACTAAGACTTTATCTTGCACCTGTAGCTTGTTACGCAGTTTTGTTTATGGCACACTGGGAAAGTTGTTTTGAAATGGGTGTTGTAGCATTTAGCCAATCACTCTGGGAGGTGGATGGTCAAGCGGCCAATTGCCTTGGCCATCCTTGTGAACCATATTACATATATATGCGGATTTGTAATTAAAAAACCGCTGCTGCTGCTGCTGCTTCCAGCCACTCCAGCCAGTAAGTCAGCTTCATCAGGGGTCCAACTTAAATGTCTCTATGCAAACACACTTAGCATGGGAAACAATCAAAAGGAGTTAGAGGTGAGCTTGTGCCTACAGGATTATGATATTATTGGCATCACAGAGATAGGCTGGGATAGCTACTGACTGGAATGTTGGAATGGAAGGATACAGGCTCTTTAGGAAGGACAGGCAGGGGAAACGAGGAGGAGGTGTCGCCCTCTATGTCAATGACCAGCTGGAATGCATGGAGCTCTGCCTGGGGGCGGATGAGGACCTGACTGAGACCTTATGGGTCAGGATTAAGGGAAGGGCAGGGACAGGTGACATTGAGGTCAGGATCTGCTACAGGCCACCTGACCAGGAAAACTGAGCAGATGAGGCCATCTACAGACAGATAGGAGCATCCTCATGTTCACAAGCCCTGGTCCTCCTGGGGGTCTTCAGCCGCTCTGATATCTCTTGGAAGGACAACACAGCAGGGGATAAGCAATCAAAGAGGCTACCAGAATGCATTGATGACAACTTCCTTCTCCAAGTGACAGAGGAACCAACATGGAGAGGTGCTATACTGGACCTTGTTCTCACCAACAAAGAGAGGCCGGTGGGGAATGTGAAGCTGAAGGAGAGCCTTGGCTGTAATGACCATGAACTGGTGGACTTCAAGATTCAGAAGGATGGAACACTCCTCCTATGAAGAAAGGCTGAGAGAGTTGAGGTTCTTCAGCTTGGGGAGGAGAAGGCTCTGAGGGGACCTTATTGCAGCCTTTCAAAAGCATTGAAATGGGGCTTGGAAGAAAGATAGGGACAAACATTTTAGCAGGGCCTGTTTCGATAGGACAAAGAGTAATGGCTTTAAATGAAAAGAGGGTAGATTTAGATTAGATCTAAAGAAGAAATTCTTCCCTCTGCGGGTGGTGAAACACAGGAAGAGGTTGTCCAGAGAGGTGGCAGGTTCCCTGTCCCTGGAAACACTCTGAGCCACCTGATGCAGTTGAAGATATTCCCTGCTCCCCACAGAGGGGTTGGACTAGATGACCTCTAAAGGTCCCTTACAACCCAAACTATTCTGTGACTCTATGGTTCTATGATGAAATGTTCTAAAAATTAGTTACATGTATAGGAATAAATGCTCAACCAATTGTTTCTGAATTGGGGGACAGAGAGACATCTTCTAGATTTTCCGCACATCGCTGAAGGTCAGAGATCGTTGCTTACTGTACTAATACGGATGCTTTTGTCTGTACCTTCAGTGCCCTTTCCCTGGTGAAGAGAAGGGTAACCGCTTGTGGCGGATCATCTTTACTTAGCCAGATGCCCGGCAGCCAGAAAAAGCGACACCCAGTGATGGAACAGCTGATTTCAGCAGCCTCCTTTGAAGCAAGCGCAGAAATGGACCAAGGCATGAGAAAGGAAGCAGGGAGGAGGGGATGTCAGAAACACCAGGAGGAGAGAAAAGACAAGGAGGTGCTAAACGTCTGAGCATAAGTGTAATCACTGCAAATGTAAATTTGAGCAGAAACTGCATCTCTTTGTTACAAAGGGGAGATGGACACAAGGGGGAACATTCCCCAACAGAGCCTTGCCCAGACACTCACAGACCCAGGATGTGTTAAAACAAGCAAATTTATTGGTATATTTATATAGGGGAAGCCCCTGCTGCGCCTCCTGGCAGGAGGAACATCACAACGGTGAGCAGGAGCAGGGGCTGCGCGGGAAGCAGGGGCCTGGCTTCTCTTCAGCTCGTCACAGGGTAGAGGAGGAAGCAGAGTGTGTTCTGTGACAGGCCAGCTCCACGCAGATGCAGGAGTGCCTCACTGGCTGCTCTCCAATGCTGCCATGCTCTGTTGGAAAAAGTGCCTGACAGGTGGTCTCATGGGCATGAACAGCAGGTGGTCGAAGACACTGCCCTGGTGGGGGCTCAGGTCTTCATAGGCGCTGCCCCCTCCCATGGAGACATTGTCCTGGTGGGGGCTCAGGTCTTCATAGGCGCTGCCCGCTCCCATGGAGACGTTACCCAGGTGGGGGCTCAGGTTTTGGTAGGCGCTGCCCCCTCCCATGGAGACATTGCCCTGGTGGGCACTCAGGTCTTCGTAGGTGCTGTCCCCTCCCATGGCTGGATGCAGCCCTGTCAGAAGGATGTTCTTGGGAAGGTCTTGACAAATGCAGCAAAGGGTCTCCATCTTCTCCAGAGACTCATTTTGACCCAGAGTCTCATAAGGGTCTGGTTCATCCTCCCAGTCATCCGCCTGCCTCTCCGCCTCCACGCTGCTGGAGCTTTCCTGCTGGCTGCCACTCTCTGAGTCAGAGCTCCTCTGCTGGGGCAGCCAGTAGAGCCCAAAGAGTATGAGCAGAGTTTCCGCAGAGGCCCAGAACCACCATTGCTGGCAGGCGGCGAGGAGCATGCCTTCCTGGGCAAGCTCGTCTGGCTGCTGGCTCCTCTGCTCCATCTTCTCCCGCAGCCAAGCCATCTCCTGCTGCTGCTGCTCCTCCTGCTGCCGCAGGAGGTCGTGCGTGGCCGCAGCTGTCGGGTCATCCACCCTCACTATGTACTGCAGGATGCTCAGGACGGTCAGGATTTGAGCGAAGCTCACACCCATGGTCTGGAGGAGGAGAGAAGAGGATGAGTGGGAAGGAGATGGCGTCTGGGGCAGTGGGGGCAGGAGACACAGCGGCCCGGGGACGGACAGAAGAGGGGGCAAGGGAGCTGAGAGGAAGCTAGGGGAAGGTCGGTGAGTGCCACGAGGATGGGGGCATATCCCCCAGTGCCCCGGGCACTCGCCCTGGCTGCCAGACCCGGGCATCTCTGCGCACAGCTCGAGGGTGGCACCGGCCCTGCCCGAGGTGCTCCCGGCTCCGGCTGTGCCCTCGCCCCAGTTTCAGCACCCCCCACGGGGGCAGGCGCTTCTGCCCCAGCCCTTGTCCAGCCCAGCCTTGCCCCCGCCTGCCTCACTCACCGCTGGCCCGAGCCGTACTGCCGCGGTGGCACTGCCGGCCGGCAACTCTGGTGACATCCCTCTGGAATTTGTCCTCTGTGATGTCACAGATGCCAGAGCCCCTCGCCAGAGCCCCATGGTGACTGATGCCCCTGCATCACTCAGGGCAGGTTCAGACTGAATATTAGGAAGCACTTCTTTACCAAGAGGGTGGTCAAACTCTGGAACAGGCTTCCTGGGGCTGTTCCTCCCACTTCTTTCCTCGCTTCTGACTCTGCCATGCAGCATTTTGTTCTTCGCCAAATAAATTTTCCCAGAGTTGCTGCCAGCTTGGATGATGGTGTCCTGCAGAGGGTCCGTTGCAGAGCTGACTGGAACAGGGTTTGCCAAGCACAGGGCAGCCCCGGGCCTCTGTTCACACAGGCCACCCCTGAGCTCCACAGCTGCCCAAACCTGGATGTCTGCACCCAATACAGGTTTTACCTGTACCGGGAGTGACCTTCTCAGCTGCCCAAGGGCAACAATCCTATTTTGGGGGAGTAGTGCAGGAAGAAAAGCAGTAGGGCTGCGCACACGAGCCGTCTCGTAGCTGTCATCCACCAGGCTTGCTCCTGGTGACCCCTGAAAGCTGCTTTTGTGTTCGTGCTCCATCAAGCAACAGAGACATATTGATTCACAGGGTCAGAAAGGCCTACTCCCTGTATCACAACCACCTGCACAGGGAAGAAAAGATGGGTAATAGTTGTAGGTGACTCCCATCTGAGAGGAACAGAGGGTCCGATATGCTGGGCAGACCCTCCACTTAGGGAAGTCTGCTGCTTCGCTGGGGCCTGGGTTCAGGATATGGCCAGGAAACTGTCAAGCCTGGTACAGCCCTTGGACTATTACCTGTCATTGCTCTTCCATGTGGGTGGTGATAAAGCTCCGATGCATACTCCAAGGGCAATCAAAAGAGACTTCAGGGCCCTGGGACGGTTGGTAAGGGAATCTGGACCACAGGTTATCTTTTTCACTCTCCATCCAGTTGGGGGCAGTTGTGGAAAAATAACAGACTGGGGGGGGAATGGGAGAATATTATCCCCCAAAGTTCGACTTACGTCTTAACATGAGCTGTAATATTAGAACAGCCTTGAGATAAGACACATTTGCTGCTCCCAGGAACAGAATGCACTTGGAACGGACAAGGCCTGCATCTAGTCAGACGGAATGCGCAATATCCGTGACGTGGGGAACAGAGTGGTACGGTGGTACCACAGGTCATCCCTGTTATCATGGATAAAGAATGTCCGGCAAAGATAACCACATATTTACTATCGAGGAAGATGGATCGCAACTACTGCCTCAGCAATGATGGTGAAATCATGTTCTGAAGCCGAACTTTGCTCATTATAATGTCAATATAATACCAAAATACACCTCCTCCTCAAAAGCTACCCACCTCCGGGCTGCGCAAAAGTATGTGTGACTAGGGTCACTCAAGCTCCACCTAAAAGTAAAGAAATAGTATAAAATGGTGAAAGAGAAAGGGGATGTTAGGGAGAAGACCTCCATTGAAACGTCTGAGTTCAGTCGATGGGCTGGACCTCTCTTTTCCCCCAATAGGGACACCTATTGGGTAAGAGCTCTGTGTTATGCACATTTACTTACTAATATCTTGCTAGCTATTGAGTATTATCACTGATCAGTTCTAGTTTTATATTATTCGACATCAAACCTGTTTTCGCAGTCATTCCCTATCCCCGGCTATCTTCGAATCTGTATCCTGTCATGAGTATATGTAATAAAATTCATTATATATATATATATAAAAATATAAGTTTCCAGAAAATCCATAATCGATATAGAGAATATAAGGGATTTGGCCCATTGTGCTGCCCGTGAGGTCCCTGAATAGGCTAGGCGAACACCCTCCAACTTAGCGGGCTGCCCAGGGGGGCAGGTGAGTCGAGTACAAGGGTCTCGTCTTTCTTGGGAAGCCAATAGACTGGTCAAATTGCTCCCTGATCTCTGTTGACCTGGCTTTGTGTCATAACGTGACAGGCAGCAACACTGGAAGAAACAGATGTGCCCAGTCTAGCGATACGTGGCTCCATGGCTGGTGTCACTGCAACAATTTTGAGATTTTCAATAACGGTATGGCCTGTGCAGCACCAGGCTTGTTGGCACCAGATGAGATTGACCTTTCTCAAAAAGGAACAAGGGTCTTTGCACAACAGCTAGCCACGTTCATTGACAGGGCTTTAAACTAGATTCTAAGGGGAAGGGGGATAATATCAGGCTTGAACAAGCTGCGAGCGCCTGAAGAGCAGCAGAAACGAATTCCAGCCACTCCAGCCAGTAAGTCAGCTTCATCAGGGGTCCAACTTAAATGTCTCTATGCAAACACACTTGTGGATACCACAAGCTAGAAGCAGAAATTTTCCAGCTACTGCAGCATCCTGTGAAAGTTCTTTTTCCCATGCAGGCTAGCTGAGAAACAGCTTGAGGTTTTTGTAAACTAAGACTTTATCTTGCACCTGTAGCTTGTTACGCAGTCTTGTTTATGGCACACTGGGAAAGTTGTTTTGAAATGGGTGTTGTAGCATTTAGCCAATCACTCTGGGAGGTGGATGGTCAAGCGGCCAATTGCCTTGGCCATCCTTGTGAACCATATTATATATATATGCGGATTTGTAATTAAAAAACCGCTGCTGCTGCTGCTGCTTCCAGCCACTCCAGCCAGTAAGTCAGCTTCATCAGGGGTCCAACTTAAATGTCTCTATGCAAACACACTTAGCATGGGAAACAATCAAAAGGAGTTAGAGGTGAGCTTGTGCCTACAGGATTATGATATTATTGGCATCACAGAGATAGGCTGGGATAGCTACTGACTGGAATGTTGGAATGGAAGGATACAGGCTCTTTAGGAAGGACAGGCAGGGGAAACGAGGAGGAGGTGTCGCCCTCTATGTCAATGACCAGCTGGAGTGCATGGAGCTCTGCCTGGGGGTGGATGAGGACCTGACTGAGACCTTATGGGTCAGGATTAAGGGAAAGGCAGGGCCAGGTGACATTGAGGTCAGGATCTGCTACAGGCCACCTGACCAGGAAAACTGAGCAGATGAGGCCATCTACAGACAGATAGGAGCATCCTCATGTTCACAAGCCCTGGTCCTCCTGGGGGTCTTCAGCCGCTCTGATATCTCTTGGAAGGACAACACAGCAGGGGATAAGCAATCAAAGAGGCTACCAGAATGCATTGATGACAACTTCCTTCTCCAAGTGACAGAGGAACCAACATGGAGAGGTGCTATACTGGACCTTGTTCTCACCAACAAAGAGAGGCCGGTGGGGAATGTGAAGCTCAGGGAGAGCCTTGGCTGTAATGACCATGTACTGGTGGACTTCAAGATTCAGAAGGATGGAACACTCCTCCTATGAAGAAATGCTGAGAGAGTTGAGGTTCTTCAGGTTGGGGAGGAGAAGGCTCTGAGGGGACCTTATTGCAGCCTTTCAAAAGCCTTGAAATGGGGCTTGGAAGAAAGATAGGGACAAACAATTTAGCAGGGCCTGTTTCGATAGGACAAAGAGTAATGGCTTTAAATGAAAAGAGGGTAGATTTAGATTAGATCTAAAGAAGAAATTCTTCCCTCTGCGGGTGGTGAAACACAGGAAGAGATTGTCCAGAGAGGTGGCAGGTTCCCTGTCCCTGGAAACACTCTGAGCCACCTGATGCAGTTGAAGATATTCCCTGCTCCCCGCAGAGGGGTTGGACTAGATGACCTCTAAAGGTCCCTTACAACCCAAACTATTCCGTGACTCTATGGTTCTATGATGAAATGTTCTAAAAATTAGTTACATGTATAGGAATAAATGCTCAACCAATTGTTTCTGAATTGGGGGACAGAGAGACATCTTCTAGATTTTCCGCACATCGCTGAAGGTCAGAGATCGTTGCTTACTGTACTAATACGGATGCTTTTGTCTGTACCTTCAGTGCCCTTTCCCTGGTGAAGAGAAGGGTAACCGCTTGTGGCGGATCATCTTTACTTAGCCAGATGCCCGGCAGCCAGAAAAAGCGACACCCAGTGATGGAACAGCTGATTTCAGCAGCCTCCTTTGAAGCAAGCGCAGAAATGGACCAAGGCATGAGAAAGGAAGCAGGGAGGAGGGGATGTCAGAAAAACCAGGAGGAGAGAAAAGACAAGGCGGTGCTAAACGTCTGAGCATAAGTGTAATCGCTACAAATGTAAATTTGAGCAGAAACTGCATCTCTTTGTTACAAAGGGGAGATGGAGCCAAGGGGGAACATTCCCCAACAGAGCCTTGCCCAGACACTCACAGACCCAGGATTTGTTAAAACAAGCAAATTTATTGGTATATTTATATAGGGGAAGCCCCTGCTGTGCCTCCTGGCAGGAGGAACATCAAAACGGTGAGCAGGAGCAGGGGCTGCGCGGGAAGCAGGGGCCTGGCTTCTCTTCAGCTCGTCACAGGGTAGAGGAGGAAGCAGAGTGTGTTCTGTGGCAGGCCAGCTCCACGCAGATGCAGGAGTGCCTCACTGGCTGCTCTCCGATGCTGCCGTGCTCTGTTGGAAAAAGTGCCTGACAGGTGGTCTCATGGGCATGAACAGCAGGTGGTCGAAGACACTGCCCTGGTGGGGGCTCAGGTCTTCATAGGCGCTGCCCCCTCCCATGGAGACGTTGCCCTCGTGGGCACTCAGGTCTTCATAGGCGCTGTCCACTCCCATGTAGACGTTGCCCTGGTGGGGGCTCAGGTCTTCGTAAGTGCTGCCCCCTCCCATGGAGACGTTGCCCTGGTGGGGCCTCAGGTGTTCATAGGCCCTGTCCACTCCCATGTAGACGTTGCCCTGGTGGGGGCTCAGGTCTTCGTAAGTGCTGCCCCCTCCCATGGAGACGTTGCCCTGGTTGGGGCTCAGGTGTTCATAGGCGCTTTCCACTCCCATGTAGACGTTGCCCTGGTGGGGGCTCAGGTCTTCGTAAGTGCTGCCCCCTCCCATGGAGACGTTGCCCTCGTGGGCACTCAGGTCTTCATAGGCGCTGTCCACTCCCATGTAGACGTTGCCCTGGTGCGGGCTCAGGTCTTCGTAAGTGCTGTCCCCTCCCATGGAGACGTTGCCCTCGTGGGCACTCAGGTCTTCATAGGCGCTGTCCACTCCCATGTAGACGTTGCCCTGTTGGGGTCTCAGGTCTTCGTAAGTGCTGCCCCCTCCCATGGAGACGTTTCCCTGGTGGGGGCTCAGGTGTTCATAGGCGCTGTCCACTCCCATGTAGACGTTGCCCTGGTGGGTGCTCAGGTCTTCGTAAGTGCTGCCCCCTCCCATGGAGACGTTGCCCTGGTGGGGGCTCAGGTCTTCATAGGCGCTGCCCCCTCCCATGGAGACGTTGCCCTGGTAGACACTCAGGTCTTCGTAGGTGCTGTCTCCTCCCATGGCTGGATGCAGCCCTGTCAGAAGGATGTTCTTGGGAAGGTCTTGACAAATGCAGCAAAGGGTCTTCATCTTCTCCAGAGACTCATTTTGACCCAGAGACTCATAAGGGTCTTGTTCATCCTCCCAGTCATCCGCCTGCCTCTCCGCCTCCACGCTGCTGGAGCTTTCCTGCTGGCTGCCACTCTCTGAGTCAGAGCTCCTCTGCCGGGGCAGCCAGTAGAGCCCAAAGAGTATGAGCAGAGTTTCCGCAGAGGCCCAGAACCACCATTGCTGGCAGGCGGCGAGGAGCATGCCTTCCTGGGCAAGCTCGTCTGGCTGCTGGCTCCTCTGCTCCATCTTCTCCCGCAGCCAAGCCATCTCCTGCTGCTGCTGCTCCTCCTGCTGCCGCAGGAGGTCGTGCGTGGCCGCAGCTGTCGGGTCATCCACCCTCACTACGTACTGCAGGATGCTCAGGACGGTCAGGATTTGAGTGATGCTCACACCCATGGTCTGGAGGAGGAGAGAAGAGGATGAGTGGGAAGGAGATGGCGTCTGGGGCAGTGGGGGCAGGAGACACAGCGGCCTGGTGACGGACGGGAGAGGGGGCAAGGGAGCTGAGAGGAAGCTAGGGGAAGGTCGGTGAGCATCACGAGGATGGGGTCGCATCCCCCAGTGCCCTGGGCACTCGCCCTGGCTGCCAGACCCGGGCATCTCTGCGCACAGCTCGAGGGTGGCACCGGCCTTGCCCAAGGCGCTCCCGGCTCCGGCTGTGCCCTCGCCCCAGTATCAGCACCCCCCACGGGGGCAGGCGCTTCTGCCCCAGCCCTTGTCCAGCCCAGCCTTCCCCCCGCCTGCCTCACTCACCGCTGGCCTGAGCCGTACTGCCGCGGTGGCACTGCCAGCCGGCACCTCTGGTGACACCCCTCTGGAATTTGTCCTCTGTGATGTCACAGATGCCGGAGCCCCTCGCCAGAGCCCCATGGTGACTGATGCCCCTGCATCACTCAGGGCAGGTTCAGACTGAACATTAGGAAGCACTTCTTTACCAAGAGGGTGGTCAAACTCTGGAACAGGCTTCCTGGGGCTGTTCCTCCCACTTCTTTCCTCACTTCTGACTCTGCCATGCAGCATTTTGTTCTTCGTCAAATAAATTTTCCCAGAGTTGCCGCCAGCTTGGATGATGGTGTCCTGCAGAGGGTCCGTTGCAGAGCTGACTGGAACAGGGTTTGCCAAGCACAGGGCAGCCCCGGGCCTCTGTTCACACAGGCCACCCCTGAGCTCCACAGTTGCCCAAACCTGGATGTCTGCACCCAATACAGGTTTTACCTGTACCGGGAGTGACCTTCTCAGCTGCCCAAGGGCAACAATCCTATTTTGGGGGAGTAGTGCAGGAAGAAAAGAAGTAGGGCTGCACACACGAGCCGTCTCGTAGCTGTCATCCACCAGGTTTGCTCCTGGTGACCCCTGCAAGCTGCTTTTCTCTTCCATCAAGCAACAGAGACATATTGATTCGCAGGGTCTGAAAGGCCTACACTGCATACAGCATGCTGCTCAGGACGGTCAGGATTTGAGCAACGCTCACACCCATGGTCTGGAGGAGAAGAGAAGAGGATGAGAGGGAAGGAGATGGCGTCTGGGGCAGCGGGGGCAGGAGACACAGTGGCCCAGGGACGGGTGGGAGAAGGGGCAAGGGAGCTGAGAGGAAGCTAGGGGAATGTCGGTGAGCGCCATGAGGATGGGGGCGCATCTCCCAGTGCCCCGGACACTCGCCCTGGCTGCCAGTGGTCTCAGGAGCATGAACAGCAGGTGGTCGAAGACGTTGCCCAGCTGGCGGCTCAGGTCTTCATAGGCGCTGCCCCCTCCCATGGAGACGTTGCCCTGGTGGGGGCTCAGGTCTTCGTAGGTGCTGCCCCCTCCCATGAAGACGCTGCCCTGGTGGGCACTCAGGTCTTCGTAGGTGCTGTCCCCTCCCATGGCTGGATGCAGCCCTGTCAGAAGGATGTTCTTGGGAAGGTCTTGACAAATGCAGCAAAGGGTCTCCATCTTCTCCAGAGACTTGTCTTGACCCAGAGTCTCATAAGGGTCTGGTTCGTCCTCCCAGCCATCCGCCTGCCTCTCCTCCTCCACGCTGCTGGAGCTTTCCTGCTGGCTGCCACTCTCTGAGTCAGAGCTCCTCTGCTGGGGCAGCCAGTAGAGCCCAAAGAGTATGAGCAGAGTTTTCACAGAGGCCCAGAACCACCATTGCTGGCAGACGGCGAGGAGCATGCCTTCCTGGGCAAGCTCGTCTGGCTGCTGGCTACTCTGCATCATCTGCTCCAGCAGCCAAGCCGGAGCCCGGAGTGACCTTCTCAGCTGCCCAAGATGTTCTGAGATGAATCTTATGACTTGAGTGTCAGAATAGAAGGATACAGGCTGCTTAGGATGGACAGGCAAAGGGATACGAGCCAGTCTTCATCTATGTTGAAGACTGGCTGGAGTGCATGGAGCTCTGCCTGGGGTTGGATGAGGACCTGACTGAGACCTTATGGGTCAGGATTAAGGGAAGGGCAGGGACAGGTGGTATTATAGTGGAGGTCTTCTACAGGCCACCTGACCAGGAAGACTGAGCAGATGAGGTCATCTACAGACAGATAGGAGCATCCTCATGTTCACAAGCCCTGGTCCTCCTGGGGGTGTTCAGCCACGCTGATATCTCTTGGAAGGACAACAGAGCAGGGCATAAGCAATCGAAGAGGCTACCAGAATGCATTGATGACAACTTCCTTCTCCAAGTGACAGAGGAACCAACATGGAGAGGTGCTATACTGTTAGCGTGTGGATCTTTGAAGAGACTGCACGAAGAAAACCCTGTGTGAATAAAGACGGGAGCTAGGAAGTTAGGCCTCAGGGGCGGAATGCCCTTGAAGTAAAGGATAAGAAAACTATGCTGTATGATAAGGGAGTAGTGTTTGCTTAGGGCAGAGCTTCGCTAGGCGGGTGTTTTTTGAAATAGTCTGTTAAACACAAGAAGCATATGTATCATCCAATAATGGTGTAGAAAAGGTGTGGTCTCAGGATGACTGACAAAAGTTGTCTATATAAGCAATAAGAACTGCGCAATAAACGAGATTCCTGCAGCTAACTCATACTGAGTCGTCTCTGGAGTCTTCAAATCCTGCTTCCGCAAGTGGTGCCCAACGTGGGGCAAGCCACGGCCCCGGAGAATGAGCTGGACTCACGTTCGGGACATACCCGGAGAATGAGCTGGACTCACGTTCGGGACTTACCCGGAGAATGAGCTAAACTCACGTTCAGGGTATACCTGAAGAATGAGCTAAACTCACGTTGGGGACATTCTGGAGAATGAGCTAAACTCACGTTCCGGAGATTCCCGAAGAATGAGCTAAACTCACGTTCGGAATATTTATTACTTGTCATGAACGAGTGTTTCGCGGAAGGAAGGATGAGCGACTACAGGCGGCCTATAGAGGAAAGCCGGAGCAGATCTACTGTCACGAATTAGGAACCAAAAGAAAGAAGAAGTAAGAATCTAAAGACAGAAAAAATAAGCGACAACTGCCTCAACAGGAGGAGGTAAGAGACTGGGAACGATGGGAAGCACAGTTTTAACAGAACATAAGTCTGTAGTTCAGGTGTTGACAAAAGTGCTAGAGAAACAGAACAGCACCATTAACAGTTCTGACTTGATAAAACTCCTGGTACTCCTGGTTTGGGTATCAGCTCATGTACCAGAGGCAAACTCTTCAAATATACACATGACAAGGACTTGGGACACTATAGACGTTAAACTTTGGGACGCAGCCACCCGTGGGGATGCTGCCGTGCACCGAGAGCTGACAGCCTGGTGTGCTGTGTTCGAGGCCTTGAAGGGCGCGGCGGGAGAGAGCGAGGGCGAGGGAACATCAGCGTCCGCCTCCCCCGATAGCCCCGGTAGCCCCGGCAGCGCCGCTGGCACCGGCAGAGCCAGCAGCCCCATCCCTGCCTCCCCCGCGGCCCCACCGGCAGAGGAGCTGTGCGGAGCTGCCGGCCTGGAAAAGTCATCATCGAATCCTTTTGATCCAGGGCCCCGAACGAAAGACAGACTTATTGCTTTCCCCCTCTTCCAACGAAGTCGGTACAGCGGACCCCCGCGCCGCGCCGCCCACCGCGCCCCGGGAACGCCGCTGCTGCTGCCGGCCGGGGCCGCGGGCGCGGCGTTTGCCTCGGCACTGCCGCTCATGCGCGGAGCGAGCCGCGGCCGGAGGGGACGGAGCCGCGGCAACAACAACAGCAACAACAACAGCAAAGGGGCGGCCGTCGCAGGGCTGCTGGGTCGTCGTCGTCCGCCCCCCTCATCCGGCTGAGGCGAGGGAGGGCTGACCCTCCGCAGCCGCTGCCCCCCGCCCCCGCCGGCCGCGCCTGGCGAGCGGCCGCTTGGCCCCGCCCCCCCGCCCGGCTGAGGCCCGGGGCCCAGGTTTTACCACGAGACAGCACATCCTAACTTGGATCGTCTCGATCGGCATCGCGGGAAATAACTAATCCTCTTCTGTTCCAGCAATTTCAACAATTAATATCAGTGTTGCAAAACCGTAAACATGCGTATTCCATTGTACACCTGCAAGCGCACACCACGCTTCCAAGGCCTATAGCAGAAGGGAACAGGCGAGCTGAGCCTCTCATGAGTGCAGCTCTGGTACCAAACTCGTTAATGCAGGCAAAATCTTGCATGACTTCTACCATCAGAATGCTGACACTATTAGGTGACAATTTGGTATAACACGACAGCAAGCCCGCTCGATCATACAATTGTGTAGTACCTGTCGAAACATGATCGTGCCACCAGAGAATGGTGTTAATCCTCGTGGTTTACGCTTGCAGGAACTTTGGCATACACTTCTTATCAGACATATGTATTTTTGTCATCATAAGGTATTGAGCATGTTACTGGTATTCCTTACAATCCTATAGGGCAATCGGTCATAGAATACGCACATGGTACTTTGGAGAATATGCTTTTAAAACAAGAAGGGGGAATGATGGGGAAATCTACCAATGAAACAATAGCTAAAGCGTTATAGGTGTTAAATTTCTTAAATCGAGAGCTAAATATTTTGGGATGAATAAAATGTCGCACATGTCAAAATCAGGCACAGGCAGGGTTACAGCAAGTGGCTTTCCAACAACTGACTGAATTGGCTAAGAGAGCATTAGGACATGTCCCTGATTTTTGAGACAGGGGAGGCTTCCTCTGCTTCCATTCGGCAGGGAGCACAGGAACCTTATGAGCATTTCCTTGATCAGCTACAAATAGCAGTTCAGAGATAAACAGAAAATCCGGCTACTGCAGATGTGTTGATATTCCAGTTAGCCATTGAAAATGCTAACACAGTCTGCCAACGAGCTCTTGATCTTATCAGAAATCGGGCAAAAATGATTGCAGATTTAGTAAAGACGTGTCAGAATGTGGGCTAGGAACACTATAAAGCAGAGATATTGGCAGCTGAATGTTTTGGTCAACAGTAATCACTGACACATTGGTGCATTAATTCCTACTGCTGTCTTTGGTCTTATATCACGAGGATTATGCGCACTAGCTGGGACGATCATCCACCACAAATTAGGATTGTTTGTACTCCCAAGGGTAATTGATTCTGAAGAAAAAAAAAAAGAAAAGAAAAAAACGAAAAAGGGGGAGCCTTCCGTATATTTCCCCACAAGAATACTTAGACAAAGCTACATATGTTTTAAATTTTCTTAATTCGTCTGCTTCTAGGCAACATACTACGGCTGTGGATCATAATTTTAAACCCAGTGCCATTTTTGTATGAAAAAACAACGGTATATTATAAGAAACTGGACTCAACTCATGGGATGGCCCTGTGCCTCTGCTTACATGGGGAAGAGGGTATGCTTGTGTTCTTTTTTCCACAGGTCTATACTGGTTATCAGCAAGAAATGTAAAGTGATGACAGAGACACAGAATGAGGAAAATGGCTCAAAAGAATTGTAATAGAAGATTGCATGTTGATATGTAAACTGTTTTTATGTTTTCTTATTGTTTGGTATATTACGTGTGTGAAAGTTGCTTGTATATATGCTTTGTGTGTTTTTTCCGATCGGAAGGTGTATGGATTCCACCTGTAGCTACAGGAAGGAAAAGAATTAACTGGTACCAAATTAATGACAAAGAATTACAAGCTGGATTTAGTTGTGAGCACATAACTTTGAAAAGAGAAGCTAGGAGGATTGTTATTGAACAACATGTTGCAATTCGCAAAAGCCGCTGTTAGCCGGCAGAGCACATACCTGGCAGCCTTGTTGCGCGCACTGGCCACGTGTGCAGCAACGCCGTGTCAGTATCCTTTTTTTCATAGACTCTGTTGAGGGTGAAAAGAGATGGCTCAGAGCGGAGCTGAGGGAGGCTGCAGAGCACAGTGTGTGGATAAACAGGGGACGCCCTGAAGGTGCCATGCCTGCCTCCCTTCTCCACGACGACCCTGCCGATTGACACCCTCCTGCTCAGCGGAATCTTGGGTATAGTTGAAATAGTAAGGCCCTCGGTAAGGGAGGTAATATGCTAGAAACTGCTTTTGCAAGGCTGTACCAAAACAATATGCTAGTAACTGGAATTGCCAGCCTTGTACACAGGGTTTTATTCGTGCAAGAAAAGAAAGGGGGAATTTGTAGGAGTGTGGATCTTTGAAGAGACTGCACGAAGAAAACCCTGTGTGAATAAAGACGGGAGCTGGGAAGTTAGGCCTCAGGGGCGGAATGCCCTTGAAGTAAAGGATAAGAAAACTATGCTGTATGATAAGGGAGTAGTGTTTGCTTAGGGCAGAGCTTCGCTAGGCGGGTGTTTTTTGAAATAGCCTGTTAAACACGACAAGCATATGTATCATCCAATAATAGTGTAGAAAAGGTGTGGTCTCAGGATGACTGACAAAAGTTGTCTATATAAGCAATAAGAACTGCGCAATAAACGAGATTCCTGCAGCTAACTCATATTGAGTCGTCTCTGGAGTCTTCAAATCCCGCTTCCGCACTATACTGGATCTTGCTCTCACTAACAAGGAGGACCTGGTGGGGAACGTGAAGTTCAAGGACATTCTTGGCTGTAGTGACCGTGAAATAGTGGAGTTCAAGATTCTTAGGGCAATGAGGAGGGTGCATAGGAAGTTCACTACCCTGGGCTTCAGGAGAGCAGACTTTGGCCTCTTCAAGGATCTGCTTGGTAGAGTACCATGGGAGAAAGCCCTGTAGGCAATTCCTGTAGGAAGCTCCGAGTGATGCATCCCAACAAAGAGGAAGTTGGGCAAAAATACCCTGAGGCCTGCATGGAGATCCTGGTCAAGCTCATATATAAAAAGGAAACCTTCAGAGGGTGGAAGCAGGGACAGGTAGCCTGGGAGGAATACACTGAAGTTTTCCAAGCAACCAGAAGTCAGGTAAGGAAAGCTAAAGCCCTGATAGAATTAAATCTGGCCAAGGGTCAGATATCAAGGGTCACAAGAAAAGCATCTATAGGTATGTTGGTGATAAAAGGAGGACTAGGGAAAATGTGAGCCCTCTCTGGAAATAAATGGGAGACCTAGTTACCCAGGATATGAAGAAGACTGAGGTACTCAATAACTTTTTTGCCTCAGTCTTCACTGACAAGTGCTCTATCTGCACTGCCCAAGTCACAGAAGGCAAAGGCAGGGACTGGGAGAATGAAGAGGGACCTTGACAGGCCTGAGAGCTGGGCCTGTACAAACCTCATGTAGTTCAACAAGGCCAAGTGCAAGGTCCTGCAAACGGGTCAGGGCAATCCCAAGCACAGCTACAGGCTGCTTGGAGAATGGATTGAGAGCAGCCCTGAGGACAAGGAGTTGGGCGTGTTGGTTGATGAGAAGCTCAGCATAAGCTGGCAATGTGTGCTTGCATCCCAGAAAGCCAACTATGTCCTGAGCTGCATGCAAAGAAGTGTGGCCAGCAGGTCAAGGGAGGTGGTTCTGCCCCTCTATTCTGCTCTTATGGGACTCTTCCTGGAGTACTGCATTCAGCTCTGGGATCTCCAACATAAAAAGAACATGGAGCTGTTGGAGTGCGTCCAGAGGAGGGCTTCAAAGATGATCTGAAGACAGGCTGAGAGAGTTTTTCAGCTTGGAGAAGAGAAATCTCTGGGGAGACCTTAGAGCAGCCTTCCAGTACCTAAAGGGGGCCTACAAGAAAGCTTTAGAGGAGCTTTGTACAAGGGTGTGTAGTGATAGAACAAGGCAGAAGGTCTTTAAACTAAAAGATTAGATATATCTAAGGAAGAAATTTTTTGCAATGGAGGTGGTCAAACACTGGACCGGGTTGTCCAGAGAATTTGTGGATTCCCCATCCCTGGAGATTTTCAAGGCCAAGTTGGATGAGGCTTTAAGCAACTTGATTGTAGTGGCAGATGTCTCTGCGCACTGCAGGGGGTTTGGAAGTAGATGATCTTTAAGGTCCCTTTCAACCCAAACCATTCTATGATTCTATGACTGTATGATTCTATATTATGGCTTATAATTAAAACAAAATAAAAACAGAGATTGATTCTAGATCAGGTACTGTAACTCTCACGATTTTGATGGATTATCTAAATGCATAAATAAATTGAATTTGCTGCGATTTGTTCATAAAAATGCATTTGTATTTTATTCAGAAGGACAGAAAGGACTAAAAGAAGAGGGAGAAAATAGCGACTTATCAAATACTTCACTGAATAGATGGTCCTTTAATATGTTGCTTAATAATAAGTTGAGAAACAAAAATAGTATGACATACTAGCCTGTAAATCAATCAGTCTTATTGGGGGAAAAAATGAACAAGAGATATTTTTTTTTAGAAACCTGACTGAAATCAACCTTTTCATGTTTTGTGAGAAGAATTATAAACCCACTTTTTTCCTTCCATAATGGAATTAATCTATATTCAAGTTATGAGGAACTGATTGGCTTCAATTATTGCTTCGAACATCTAAGAAAGACACACCATAGACACAAAAAAGTCCTGATATTTTGCATATTCATAATACCTCAGTGAATCACCAGGAATGACAATACTGCTACTTGAATGTTAATGTAGAGCCGACAGACGAGTCGAAGAGCAAAGCAACAAAGAAATAAGTCAGATTTTCCCATTCGAATTTACCACTTCATTGTGGATACTTTTTGTATTTTTCTTTTTCCACTGTGTCATGGTTTGAAGTCGGGGGGGGGGAGGTCCGGGTGGCAGAAGCTGCCCATCAGACTGGACTCCCGTCCCCCTCGGGGCTTGAGCCAATCGGCGCCTCTGCGAATTGCCCTATTTACGTCGGGACAAAGGAACCGGAAAGGTGTGTGCCTGTGCCCAGGAGCAAGGAGAAGGGAGGGGTGGCACGGCCCCGGCTCCTGGCTCCCGGACAGTGCCTGCCCCATTGAGGATGGCGGCGGAGCCGCTTGGGGAACTCTGGGAGAGCCCCGCGCCCGGGGTGCCCACCGGGCCGAGTTCACCCAGTAAAGACTGAGATCTGAGAGAAACGGCCACACAGATAAGAGGTCAGTGAAGATGGAACGGAACAACGTGTGCCGTGGCTGAGTCCCCCTTGCGAGCAGCCCCTTTGCAACAAGTCCTCGGTGGACAAAGCAGAGACCCACTCGCAGCCCGTGGAGGATCCACATCGAGAAGAGATGCCAGAGCCTGAGCACGGTACGCATCTAGAGTCCGTGGGATGACCCCCGCCGATGGGGAGGTGTTTCGTTAAAGGAGATGCCTGAGCCTGAGACTATTGTGAATTATGGGCACAGGTCAAGGCGCATTTACGCATCTAAGTCTATATGGAGATGCATTTAAGGTCGATATGACGACCCACGCCGGAGCGCATTTAAAGTCTGTATGATGACCCACGCCAGAGCGAGTGGCAACAACTCCCTAAAAGTCCGGGACTGGTAAAGCCCGCACTTGGGCAAATCCGATGGGGTAAGGATTTGCCCCTCAGCGGGTAGGATTCACGCTTTCGCCGTGAGTAGGGGATCCACTGGAGCAAGGGACAATGGTGTAAGGACTCCTTTTCCTTTAAGAGAAGCAACAGTAACAACATGGGATGAACTGACCTGCACTCCCCCATTCCCTGCCCCCTGCGCCGCTGGGGGGAGGAGGTAGAGCCGGGAAGAAAAGGCAAAGAGGGGGGAGTGGTGTTGTTTTTAAGATCTGGCCTTGTTTTCTTGTTATCCTCTCAAGTAACCGTTTTTGTTTGCTTTTCTCTTTGTAGGTAGCTGTTAATAAACTGTTTTGCTTTAAGAAAACAGCCTCTTTTGCCCGGGACCGTGGTTGGTGGGTGCTCCTCTGTTCCTGTCTCGACCCTCAGCTCTTCTATTACATTTTTCTCCTCTCCATTTTACTGGAGTGGGAGAGCTGCGTGGAGTTTAGTTGCCGGATCGGCCTAACCCACGACACACTGTTACCACTTCCTCTCTTATCATGTTCATCTGAAAAAAAAACCCCAAAAAACTAATGGTTTAATCTGCTACATGCGTATACAATAACATGTACCTAATTTAATGGAATTTTTTACCTCAACAATGGACAATACCTTAGATGTGATTTTTTAAGAGAAGACCAAAGATATTCGATGGCACAGGCTGGTGCTTATGTCTTAAGGGTTAGTAGGTATATAGAATAACGTAATGCAACATCCCTTTTTACTCAGTCTACCAAAGAATGCATACGCACATCAGGAAATCTTAATCATCACTTATCAGAGTAGCAAGTATCTCTGTTCCCAAAATGTTACCTTCAAAGGACATCTAAGTAAAACACTTCTCAGAATCAATTTCTACTCTCCCATAAAATTAATTGGTGTTTTAGTTTCGCTGAATATATCTCATAACTTAATATGATTAAGATGAAAAGTGTGTTTAAAGGTGTTATAGGTTGACATTTTTACACATAGATGGAAAAAAAAAAAACCATAACAAAAACCCCACACCAACCCAAAAAACCAATCTTGAAAAGGTTTGACATTCACTTTTCTGTATGGCTGACTGCAGTTGTCATTTCAGTGATGTTAGTGAGAGATGTACATGTAAATTCAAGGTCACACTGTTTGCGATTCATTCCCTCAGATAACTTTGCAAATTACTAAGGCATATTTGGATGATTTGTCTGGAAAGGTGCTGATTATCTCAGAAGAACATATGTGATGAGTGATGTCAGTGCTATGCTGGGCACTATTTATGCCATTACAACACATAAAGTAGCTGTCTCATCCCCAATGTAAACATGATGACTCCAGCCAGCACCTGTCTTCAATAGAAAACACTTTTAATATACAACTCAGGCTAGAAAGCTGTTAACTGAAAAAGGTTGTGTTGATGAGTAGTCACTAAGAGCTGTGTATTTTGGTGGAAAAGAGCTTCAATGTGCGCGTAAGGTCTCATTTGCCAGCTGTGGAGCACAAGCCTCTTCAAAACGCACCAGAAAGTCCCATGGGTTTGATGACCAAGCCTTTGCAAGTCAAGATCCTCACATCCTCCTTTCTCCAGTGGCATTATAAAAATTAATAATCAGCACTCACGTCACACAAAATCATGGAATGTTTTACCCAGGTTTGTTACTAAAGTGATTAACATGATTCTTTGAGGTGTGGAGAGTCTCCCTGGAAATTTCATCAGCACCGTTGTCAGGCAGAATTAAATTTGTTTTGATGTTTTGTGTCTTGAGGCTCAGTCATCTCAAGCTGCTCCTGCTGCCCATCTCAGAGCTAGTTGGAAATGAACTGGTCTGTACCTTGAATTATGCTTCTGTCTGGCACTTAAAGGAAATTTTGTTTGTCCTTTCTAAGTATCTGCTCACCAGGAGTGAAATGATCAGAGCAGTTTGTATGAGTAAAGTTTTATGTCTGTAAGAAGGTAAGAAGTGCCTCACTAGGCTGGACCAGTAGGCAATTGAGCCCTGGATTTTCAAAGCTTCTGGTAATGGCAGAGGGAGAAGGTGGGCAGGAAGAGCACGCGTTCCTGGCTGTGCCTGCCGTCCATTTTTCATTGCGGTCCCCAGCATTTAAAGCCGTTTTAATGGTTTTAGAAGGTAGATCCCTGCCTAGTCCCTTTAGAATCTCTTTATTGCCCTGTCTTTCAATGAATTTATCTAGTCCCTTTTGCAACTGATGATAATGTTTGCCTTTGCAGCAGCCTACAGTATCAAATAACAGAGATTCACTACATAATATGACAATAAATGCTTTCTTTTATATGTCCAAACCTTAATTTCCACCAGTTTCAGTGAGTGCATTCAATTCGAGTGTTGTGAGATTTGATGAAAAAACAGACCAGCGCAAGCTTGTAAACCTTCATCACATTGCTCCTTGGTTCTCTCCTGTACAAGTTGAACGCTCCCATGCTTTACTGCCTCTCTTTGTAAGGCAGCTGCTCCATCCATGTGGCATTTTAGTTACCATTTTCTGCACTTTATTTAGCTTAAATTTAGTTGCTACTTCACTGCAAGCAGTCGTGCTATCACAGTATCGTATTTGGGAAACTAAGACACCTCTTGGGAATCCCTGATTATACTTTGAGTTTTGTTTAGCTTTATGCATTTGCAAACTCCACAGTAGATTTACTGTTTCTACTACTCAAAGAATTCTTGTTTTTGTTTCCTGTTGGACCATATATCACCTTGGGACAAACCAAACTTTGTCCGTGATTCTACGCATTACAGTTGTGCCATCTATGAAAGTGAACTCACTCCTCAGCCTTCTTCATATGCTGGGAAGGTACAAGCCATTCTGTGTGGGATTCTCTACAGCTAACTTTAGACATTTATAGTTTAGTCGTCTAGATCTGAATTAGTCACTTTGGATTCTGTTTATGCTTACTAGAGAGAAAAGGCCCTTTTAGAGCATGATTCATCTGGCCTATTTAGATATCTACTTAAGAATAAGATGAATCATGTCCTATAACTTTTTTCCTCTCCCATGACTACCAAGGGAACTAAAATATTGACTTCTGCAAGTAGATTTCATTGCACAGATTCCCCTCTCTGCTATTTTGACACCATTTTCCAGCAAAAACTTAGACTGGTTGTCATGGGATGACTCACTTCTCATAGCAAACTTTTCAGCTGAATTCCCATTAAACTGCAAGCCACTGTTAAAGTTTCTGTGGCAGGTATGATATGCCTAGTGAAAACAGACCTGATAGATTTCACTGTGTAGCTGTTGGTAGTCAAAGTCGAACTAGAATATGTTTTTCCATCCGGTACTAATAACTATCTTTTGCTCCAGAAGGACCCAAATTTTTTATGTTGTCAGTGACAGTTCTTTCACAATTGCTGCATCCACAGTCACTGGCCTCAGCAGCTTTGACAGAGAAGTTGATGTTCAGAAGTACATATAAGATATTCCTTGTCTTTGCCTTAGATTTTTCACTCCCTCGTGGGAGATCATGGCATATCTTTGGAAACAATACTATCAAAACTCTTCTTGTTCTTCCAAGTTCTTTATTCATTCATCTATTTACTTCACACAGGTGCTTAATGAAGGTAATTCACCACAGTAAACTTATGGTTATATGCATATGTTGTTTCCTAATTCTCCTTTCAGCATGAGTATCTTTGCCTCTAGCATTACATTAGTCTGCATAGCTTTGTCTAACTTAACATTAAGTTTCAAGTTGTGTGGACAACATAGCAGCACATAAATGATCCAAGAGGTTCCTGAAGTGCATTGATGACAACTTCTTCCTCCAAGTGATAGAGAAGCTGACAAGGAGATGTGCTCTGTTGATCCTCACACTCACTGAGAATAAGGGGTTTATTGGGAATGTGAAGATCAATGGCAGCTTTGGCTGCAGTGACTATGAGATGGTGGAGTTTAGGATCTTTAGAGCAGGGAAGAGGGGAAAAAGCAAGATCACGACCCTGAACTTCAGGAGAGCAAACTTTAGCCTCTTCAAAGATCTGCTCAGAAGAGTCCTGTGGGATAAGGCTCTAGAAGGAAAAGGGTCCCAAGAAAGTTGGAAAATATTCAAGGATCACCTCCTCCAATCTCAAGATAGTTCCAGCTCAATGAACATGAAGTCAGGTAAAAATGCCAGAAGGCCTGCATAGATGGACAAAGAGCTCTAAGCCAAGTTCAGACATGAAAAGAAAGCATACAGAGGGTGGAAGCAAGAGCAGGTAACCTGCAAGAAATACAGAGACATTTTTCAAGCATCCTGGATGAAGCTAGGAAAGCTAAAACCTAAATGGAATTTAATCTAGTCAGAGATGTCAAAGACAAGGAGAAGGGCTTCTATAAGTACATAAGTAACAAAAGGAAGACTAAGGAAAATGTGGACTCATTGCTCAACAAGATTTGTTAGTTACACAGGACATGGCTGTGGTACTGAATTCTTTCTTCACCACAGTCTTCAAAGTAGAATAGAATAGAACAAAATAGAACAAAACTGAATAGTGCATAATAGCGTAGTTGAGTTGGAAGGGGCCTGCAATGATCATCTAGTCCGACTACCTGACCACTTCATGCACATTATTAAGGCTATTGTCCAAATGCCCTTTAAACACTGACAGACGTGGGGCATCAACCATCTCTCTAGGAAGCCTGTTTCAGTGTTTGATTATCCTCTTGGTAAAGAAGTGCTTCCTAATATCCGGTCTGAACCTGCCCTGACTGATGCAGCTTTGAACTGTTCGCATGCGTCCTGTCACCAACACCAGCCAGGAGAGCTCAGCACTTCCCTCTCCACTTCCCCTCCTTGGGAAGCTGTAGAGAGCAATGAGGTCACCTCTCAGCCTCCTTTGCTCCAAACTAGAAAAGTCCTTAGCTGCTTCTCATAGGACATGCCTTCCAGCCCTTTGATCAGCTTTGTTGTCCTCCTCTGGACGCATTCAAGGACCTTCACATCCTTCTTAAACAGTGGGGCCCAGAACTACACACAGTACTCAAGGTGAGGCTGCACCAATGCTGAATACAGGAAGATAATCACCTCTTTTGACTGACTGGTTATACTGTGTTTGATGCACCACAGGATGTGGTTTGCCCTCCTGGCTGCCAGGGCGCACTACTGACTCACCTTGAACCTGCTGTCGACCAGCACTCTCAGACACCTTTCTGCAGGGCTGCTCTCCAACCACTCTTCTCCTAATCTGTACTTGTGTTCAGTAGTAAGACGAACCTTCAGGAATCTCAGGCCCCAGGGACCAGGAGGAAAGGCTGGAGCAAGCAGTATTTACTTCAGGATCATGTTAGAGAATACTTAAGCAAACTGGACACACATAACTCTACAGCCCTGATGGAATCCACTGACAAGAGTTGAGGGAGCTGGCAGATGGCGTTGCAAGGCCACTGAGTTATCTTTGATTGATCATGGCAACTGGGAAAAGTGCGTGAAGACTGGAGGAAAGAAAATGTCACTCCTGTCTTCAAGAGGAGCAAGAAGGAGGACAAAGGAAACTGAAGACCAGTCAGCTTCACTTTGATCCCTCGGAAGGTGATGGAGTAACTAATACTGGGAACCATTTCCAGGTGCGTTAAGTACAAGGAAATCATCAAGAGTAGTCAGTATGGATTCACAAAGGGGAAGTCATGCTTGACTAACTTGTTAAACTTCTACAGTTTTTTTTAATATGACTGGCCTAGTAGATAAGGAGAGAGCAGTGGATATTGTCCACATGGACTTCAGTAAGTCTTTTGATGCTGTCTCTCATAAGATACTCATAGACGAGCTGTTGGTTGTCGCTCACCAGCCTGGGCTGCGGCTCCAAGGATGCTGTTGCATCTTCCGCAGCCAGGAGGAAATGGCCTGCCTTTTGTAGGCAGGGTCTATACCTTAGTTAATTAGTTAATTATGTATTCAATTCATGCCAGCTGGGTAATAATAGGATGCCATAATTCCCCCTTTTTGTTTTACAATTTTTTGGTTTTAGAGGAAAGCGAAGGCTTCACAGTGAGCAGAGACCCAGTCCATTCATTCCGACTCCAGCACACTTCCCTCCCGTGAATACCACTTTGGGGCTTGCAGCTTTACCTTCTTTACCGAAGGACTCTCGCTCCGGCCCTGGCTCCGGCTCTGGCTCCTCTGGCTCTCAGCTCGGGCTACTCTGGCTCCGGCGAGGGAGTCACAGTTGAGGTCTTCAGGGTCTCTCGTGTTCATATCACGTCAGGGTCACCAGTTGTCGCTCACCAGCCTGGGCTGCGGCTCCAAGGATGCCGTTGCATCTTCCGCAGACAGGAGGAAATGGCCTGCCTTTTGTAGGCAGGGTCTATACCTTAGTTAATTAGCTAATTATGTATTCAATTCATGCCAGCTGGGTAATAATAGGATGCCATAGTTGGCATACAGGCTGGACGAGGAGACAGTGAGATGACTTGGAAACTGGCTGAATGGTTGAACTCAGAGGGTGGTGATGAGTCGCACAAAGTCTAGGGGGAGGCCAGTAACTAGTAGTGTAACCCAGAGGTCAATACTGAGTCCAGTCCTGTTCCACATCTTCCTTAGCAATGTGGACGATGGATCAGAGTGCACCTTCAGCAGATTGGCTACTGACACTAAACTGGGAGGAATGATTGATATATCAAAAGGTTGTGCTGCCATCCAGAGGGACTTCAACAGGCTCAAGAAATGAATCTCATGAATGGACCTCATGAATTTCAACGAAAGGAATTGTGAAGTCCTGCACTTGTGGAAGAACAAGCCCAGGCACCAGGATATG
The DNA here is from genome assembly GCF_009769465.1 of Tauraco erythrolophus. Classification (NCBI taxonomy): domain Eukaryota; kingdom Metazoa; phylum Chordata; class Aves; order Musophagiformes; family Musophagidae; genus Tauraco; species Tauraco erythrolophus. The sequence continues at coordinate 44,718,999 of NC_141465.1, read as the reverse complement.
CTGGGGGCTACCCAGCTGGAAACCAGCTTGGCAGAAAAGGACCTGGTGGAAACCAAGCTGAACATGAGCCAGAAATGTGCCTCTGCAGAAAAGAAAGCTGATGGTATCCTGGGCTGCATTAGACAAAGGATTATCAGCATGTCTAGGAAGGTGATCCTTGCCCTCTACTCAGCACTGATGAGGCCACACCTGGAGTACTGTATCCAGTTTTGGACTCCTCAGAACAAGAAAGACATGGTCATACTGGAGTCAGTCCAATGAAGGGCCACAAAGATGATGAAGGGACTGGAGCACCTATCCTATGACGAAAATCCGAGAGAGACGGGACTGTTCAGCCTGGAGAAGACAAGGCTCAGTGGAGGATCTCATCAGTGTTTACAAATAACTGAAGGGAGAGTGCAAAGAGGATGGAGCCAGGGTCTTTTCAATGGTGCCCAGTGACAGGACAAGAGACGATGGGCACAAAATGAAACACAGGAGGTCCTTTCTGAACATTAGGTACATTTTTTTACTGTGGGGGTTACTAAGGACTGGAACAGATTGCCTGAGGAGGTTGTAGAGTCTCCATCAGTGGAAATATTAAAAAACTGTTTGGACAGTGTCCTGAACAATTGTGTCTACATAGCTCTGCTTGAGCAGGCAGGGTTAGATAAGATGACATCCAGAGTTCTCTTCCAACCTCAACCATTCTGTAATTCTGTGACTCTGTGAAGTAGAAACAGAAATAAAAAGTTTTTTTTTTCTTCAGACTGTGAATCCGTTAATATCCAACTGTGATGAGTTTCAATTAATTTTATAAAGAATCTTCAGAGCTAGTGGTGATATTTCAGTCCATTACTACTGGTGACTACAATGTGATGCAGTGCAGTATAACTCTTGCATCTTTTTTCCAAACACCAGATTTTCTCTTCGCTTTTGTTATTTGCTGTTAACATGTGCCATACATTGTGTTGTTTTTGTACTGCAGGATAGGTCCTTACCTATCTTTCTATTCAAGACTTCTTCTTTTAATATGTTTAAGATTTTTCACTCTGACAAGACAATCTAAGCACTGTCTAACCTTAGCACATTCCAATATGCTGTGTCTTTGCTTGTCAAATTCTACTGTTTGTTAAATATTAAGTCTCAAATTCTTGATAATTTGTGAGATTTATTTTGATCATTATCTCACAATATATCTCTTATGTCCAGTCCTTGAAAGGCTTAAATCATTCATAAGTCTTTTTTGTTCTTTTGCTTTCTGTAATATGCATTTTTAAAACATATTTTTCGTATTTTTACATTGGGTGCTGCACTTCACATTTCTGTAATGGGAGTTTCATGGTTAGCCTCCTCTGCTCGAGTTAACTGAAAGCTGTTCAAAAAACATCAAGGGCTTCGGAGCCAGCTATTGTCAGGATTAAAGCTTACTTCTGACTACCTTCTCCTTTACTTTCATGCATTACTTGCAGTCACTGCATGAAGAACTGTTTAAATCTTCTGTACTTGTCTTCACATTTCAAGAATTATAGAGCTGGTGAGATTTGCATTCTTATTCTCAGAATGTGTTAGCAGTTTGCTTTATTCCTGGTTACTATTGTTAAGAAATTCAGTCATAGTTAGAATTGTCATCCCCATAATTTCTGCCCAAAGACTCACATCCTTAGGATAAACTTTGCTTCTGCACTGTGACACATACACTCCCTAATAACCTATTGCCCCTTTATCTTTGTGCTACCTTTAACAATCAGTTAGATCCTCTCTTCTTTCTCTGCTAGTTCATGGCTTTTCTATTTCTCTCTTCTTCAAGAGCAAAGGCTGCAGAATCTGGCCCTAAACTTCTACTGAGGATTCCTCTCCCTTTCTCTTTCATTAAAACCAGTAATCTGAACAAAGTCTCTATTTATTAAGTAGTCTCATAATATAATTTTTCCTTCCTATTTTGTCTTTAAAAGTTGATTGTGTATTACTTTAAGACTCGATTTATTCTTATTTTGTAATGAACTAAAAGACCTTCCACTATTCTTTCAGCTTTTCCATAAAAAAGGGACATCTTTTAAATGTGTAACACCTAACACAATGTTTTTCTGCTTCATGTCAAAATTTCTTAAATGCAAAAGAAATATCAATACAACATCTTTTTATATTTAAAAAAAAAAAATATATTTCCATATTACCTTAGTATTGCATTATCAGTAATTAACAACAATAATACTGTGCTGTTACAGTTGTTACAGTCTTTTCAGTAATATATTGCTCCTTAACAATTATTTTGATAATCAGCTTTGAAATGAGAATGAGAGACTAGCTACTAAGGTACAGCCAGATTTGTGGCCTATATAACCAAATAGACTTTTTTTCACTACCTTCACAGAAGCTGGGTCAGTTATTAAGGCAAATTAATGAATGCTAATTGATTCACACTTCCTATGGAATCACTGTACAAATTAAGTGTAAACAAATATACAAACTGTTTCTCATCAAAGATATTAAATTTATCTAATGTGTTAGCATGCTCGTATGCAAGAATATGAGAGTTCTAAATGGTTTAATATTATTCCTCAGTAAGTGATATTGCACTTCACTGAACTGTCATTACCAGGCATATTCAAATCACTGCTAACATTTCTTCTTCATCTTTTATCATGGTTTAATGAAAAATGACACTTATCTCTCTGTGCCTTCTTCAGAAATTTTTGCAGGTTTACTCTCATGCCAATATTTAAAGTTTCACATTCTAGCATGGATGAAGTTAAGATAATGCAATGAAACACAATGAGGTCAGGCAGAAATTGCAGTTTCAGTGAAGTATTTCTTAATGCATAATAAGATTTAACTTGGATTAGGCTGAAGTGTCATCTCTTACAGCCAAAAGTGGCCTCCTTCAATTCTTTTACCAGGCTTCAAAGGACTAAACACTGTTTTACTCAGCTTCCCCATCTTTGCCAATCAGCCAGGGCACTTGGTTATAAATAAATAGAACAAATTCTTGTGGAGAACACCTGTCCCCAGCAACTGGAAGATGTATCAGGAAAGTGTGAGCTGAATAGCAGCTCTGCTCACTTCACCAGATTGTCTAGCATTTCAGCAGCTTTTGGTATTTGAAATCTGCTAACAGTCAGAGGAATTTCAGTAAAGACACTAGATCTACCAACAGTTATGTTATCTGTGCTTCTTTCTTCCTGTAATCTTATTGGAAACTTGTCTTACTAAAACTAGATTCAGTTAGACTGTTTTAATTTGTAGAAAGACCACATCACTAGTAACCTCACTTAAAAAGACAGCGTTATAATATGCTAGGAATTTGGCTTGGAGTTTGGTTACCTATGCAGGCTCTTTCGTTTGATGAATGTCCCTTCTTCTACAAAGTTGTGACTATAACACTTCTCATCAATAAGTTTTACAATTAAGAATTCCTCTGAAACACAGTACAGGATTAGCTTATATTTGGCCAAAAGCTAGTCCCAGAAAAGTCTGAATATTCTGACAACCTTTGTTTAACAGTCAGAAAAATATTCCTGCATATGCAAGGTCAAAATAGAATTATAGATTCATAGAATGGTTAGTGTTGGAAGGGACCTTAAAGATCATTTAGTTCTAACCCCCCTGCCATGGGCAGGGACACCTGCCACTAGACCAGGTTGCTTAAAGCTTCATGCAACCTGGCCTTGAACACTTCCAGACATGCATCCACAACTCCTCTGGGCAACCTCTTCCAGTGTTTTACCACACTCATTGTAAAAAATTTCCTTCTTAGATCTAATTTAAATTTATCCTCTTTCAGTTTAAAGCCATTGCCCCTTGTCTTATCACTACATGCTCTTGTAAAAAGTCCCTCTCAAATAGCTGAGAAAAGCATTATGAGGAGATTTTTGGATGTCTTGCACCTTTGTTTCAAGGATGTACCTTGTGGACAATGCTGTCTGTGTTTCCTCAGCCATTGATTTTCAGGTTTGGTGGAACATCTGGCTGAAAAAAGCCCTTTTTGGCTTCTAGTCAGAAGCAATAAAGCATGAGATATAGGGCAAGAACAACAGCTACCACCAGGAAAACTTGAGTTACCACCAGCTTGCACAAACTTACTAAACTCTAGCACAGGTGCTGGATGTGGGCACTTTCTCTGATTCTTCTGGAACATAGGAAGGAAGCAAAACCTTTCACTAGAAGCCTTAGATGGGACACTCACATCCCATGTCCTACCCCTGAAATGAGTGTCTATTTTTCCAAGCATTTTCTAATTTTTTGTCATACTCTCATATTGAAACTATGGATTCTTCCTCCATCTTTTCTTCCCTCTTGTTTTCTCATAAGAATGGAGCTAAAAGGGTTGCAGATCACTTTCAAGACCATCACTCTTAACAGGCAGAAAACAAAGTTATCAATATGTCCCTGGGGAGGAAAACCTCTCAGGATTTTATCAGGCTTTTTAGAGCTCTTCTGATTCTTCTGCAGCCATGCAGGTAGTGCCATGTGCACTTTCCTATGTTAACTCCATGTGAAGGAGGGATTACTTTGTAGATTTCTGCTTCTTGAAGTTCCCTCTATCAACCCACTTTTAGGTCAATTTCCAAACTGACTTCAGGCCCCTTAAGAAGTCTCACTGCTTAGATACAAGTTCATCTAGGAGATCGGCCTGTTGGGATTTTTTAGCTCTTAGCTCATTGTGACAGGATACTTCTGTTTTAATTAGACGTACTCCAGGCTAATAAATTTTGATTGCTCTACATTGTTAGCCATCTGCTCCCATCCCTTGAGATCCCAGTCCAAGATGGAGGTTAAAAGACAAAAAACCGAAATCCCCAACAGATGTAGTGTGTAGTGGTTTTAGGCTGATCCAGCAACTAAAACTCATACAGTCTCTCCTTCTCCAGTAAAGTAGAGAGGAAAGAAAAAAAAAACCGAAGGGACTGAGGGTTGAGACAAGAACAGAGGGAGCGCCCACCAACCATGGTCCTGGGCAAAACAGGCAGAGCTTTTCTCAAAGCAAAACAGTTTATTAATGATTACTTAGAAGGACAAAGGGAAACAAAAACCGATTACTTGAGAGGACAGAAAGAAACAAAACCAGATCTTAAAACTGACACCTTCCCCCCCCAGCAGCACAGGGGGCAGGGACTGGGGGAGTACAGGTCAGTTCATTCCATGCTGTTACTGCTGCCTCTTTCTTAAAGGAGGAGTCCTTACACCCTTTTCCCCTGCTCCAATGGATCCCCTACCCACGAGGAAAAATCCACAAACTTCTCCAGCGTGAGTCCAGCCCACTGGAAACAATCCTCCCCACAGATTGCTCCGGTGTGGGCTTTACCACAGTCTCAGGTACTTAGGGAGCTGTAGCCACTCGCTCCGGCGTGGGTCGTCACTCAGACTCCAGATGCCTCTCCGCCTTGTCGTGCACCCCAACACGACCATCCTCAGGCTCAGGCATCTTCTCCCCACGGGCTGCGAGTGGGTCGCTGCTCCACCGAGGCCGTCCTGGTTGCAGGGGGGCCGCCTGCCATCTCACCATCAGCCGCAGGGGAAACTCGGCTCCGGCACACCTCCTCCTGCTCCATCCTCACTGACCTGCTGTCGATGCAACTGTTTCTCTCAGATCTCAGTCCTCTCCAGGTGAACTCAGCCCAGTGGGCACCCCGGGAGTGGGGTGCCCCCGAGTTCCCCAGCTGGCTCCGCTGCCACCATTCTCCGTGGGCGGCGCCGGCCCGACGCAGGCAGCTGCCCGGCCGGGAGCCAGGGAGCGGGGGCAGTGCCCTCCTCCCTTCTCTGCTCGATCCTGGGCGAAGCACCTTTTCCGGTCCCTTTGTCCCGACTTAAATAGGGCAATTCGCAGAGGCGCCCTATTGGCTCAATCCCAAGGGGGATGGCAGTCTGATCTGGTGGCCGGAACCAAACCTAACCCGGTTCCAAAACCGGGGAGGTCGCAGGGAGCAAAACCCCTCTCCTGCCACCAGAACCACCCCCCCCTCCACATCAAACCATGACAAGTGCAATATAGTTTTTACTCAAAATAGCAAGCAGAGAAGAAACTGATGCATAGTATTTGATTAAAACACACATAAACACACTGTTTTCAGATGTTTATGTATTTACTAAAGTTTAACCAGTTGAAAAAAGGCAAGGAATGGCCCTTAAAAATTGGAATAAACAGACATAGGGTAACCTAAACTATAAAAGCAAAAGTCTTTTGGACTTTCATATATATGGCAGGCAATCTTGAAGATCTGTATTACACTGCTATCAACAAATAAACCAGTCTGAGGGGCAAAATTAATACATTTCTGTCTACAACTTAATTAGAATCATCCACATCTACTGCTGCTAGTCAGTCTTTTAATTGAAATAATAAAGACTACTGTGTGACAAAGCTACCAATCTGAAATTTATTAATGACTTATGTAGGTAATGTATCATTAGTTGGTGTCTTCTTTTTTTTTTTTTTTTTTTATTGATAAAGTCACACATTCACAATTTTCTGACCAGTCAGCATAAAACATAGTGGATGATATTTGTATAATTTGCTACAGTGAAAGTCAGGTAGAACTCTGTTTTCAGCCTGACATAGTGCTGAAAAGAGGTAAAAGAGGAGATAAATATATATTTTTTAAACTCATTGTATGTTTTAAACATACGTGTGGGTAGTAAATAAAACCTTAGGCTATTCCACTGATGAAAGCAAATAATTAAAAAGTGTTTACCAAGTGAGATATAGCTTTTTAGAAAACATAGGATGTGTCATAGTGTACACAGAAATGAATGCATTAAATCTACAGAGGCAACCAAGAACTTGACCTTCCTTTAATTTTGGGTTGTTGATTTTGTAACCTCAACATTCACATGATACAGAATTGTGGGCGTAATGTACTACAAGCCTGCTATAAACATCTGTTTTAATATTATAGTTTGGTAACATAATTCTGTAGTGTTATTTTCAAGGTAAAACAATTTGTTTATTTTATATCATCTGGTAAAAGCTGTGTACTCTTAAAGGATCTCTATTTTGCTTGAACTGGAGAGAGATTCAGCCTTAGAGTTGGCCGAACTTGCTCCTTATAGGCTGAATTCTTTAATTCCATGTAATGCCTGAAGGAACACACATGTTATGGATCTTCTTGGTATTCCTGGTTTGATGATTTTCTGTAAAATGACTGCTTCTGACATTATAGGTAGGAAAACCCCCAGTAAATTATTCTAGTCTCTCATATAGAACTGGAGTCACTCAGTTCTACACAGAGTAGGTCTTAATACTTCCAAAAGGAGAAAGTCTTATCTACAAGTTTAGCATTAATAAAATGGAAAACTTCAATAAATTACGTTATTCTGTTAGACTCATATCAGTTGAGCTTTGATAAATATACGTGAATTCTGAATTTGGTCCATGTTTCCTTCAAATCTAGAGATTCTGGGTTTCTCTGTTAATTGAACTTGTCAAAAATGTTTTATCAAGAAAATAAGTGAGCTAACAATATGATGATAAAAAATTGATGCTTTCACGCAAAAGAAACTTACTTTCAAAAATTCAGTTTTCATTTTAAGATAAACACTACAAAATAGCAAAATAATTATAAATGTTATTAGGTTAGTACCAAAACATTTTCTGTTACTATCCCTCCAATCCCTCAAAATATGGTGGAATAAAAGTGAAAAATACAGCAAGTTGAAGAAAAAACTAACACATATTATTTAAGCGAAGAGCTTGAATTTGCTTTCCTTTCCAATGACCTTTAGTTATGGATGTTTTTTTATGTTCCTCAATCAGATCAGGAATTCATTTATCTGTCTTACCTGTTATATATTTACTCATAAATGAGATCATTGTATGAATTTTGGCAGAATTTTTTCATAACTGTCAAAGAATCTTCAGAAGACACCATCTTTTATAAAGAGTACATTGATTACAATTTTAGCATACACTCTTATTTAAAGGAAGAAAGATATATTTCAAAGAAATTAAAAAAAAATTAAAGAAAGATATTAAAAAAAAACCCAAAACATTACATGGGTTTTACTGTTTAATTATCTAATGTATGCCTGGATAAAATGAAAAAGATCGAATAAGAAAATGGCCATGTTTTCATTTGAAACAGCTCTGGTTTTTAAGTGTATGTGTGTAACAGTAGATTATATGGATCTGATATCAGATAATATGCTGTTAGCTAAACAAACACAAAAAGTAAAAGCAGCAATGACCTACCATCTTTTTTATCATCTTCATGTTCAAGAACATACAGTCTCTGAAATGGTGTTTCATTGGTGCTTGTTTTGCCATCAGCAAGGAAACCTACACCATACAGCGGTGTAGCAGGAGTCAGAAGACTGCCTTTACATAGAATCATAGAATGGTTTGGATTGGAAGGGACCTTAAAGATATCTAGTTCCAATGTCTCTGCCATGGGCAGAGACACTTTCCCCAACATCAGGTTGCTCAAAGACTCATCCAGCCTGGCCTTGAACACTTCCAAGGATAGGGTATCCACAATTTCTCTGGGCAACGTATTCCAGTGTCTCACCACCCTCATAGTCAATAATTTCTTCCTTATATCTAATCTAAATCTACTGTCTTTCAGTTTAAAGCCATTACCCCTTGATGACCTAAGTCAAAGCCTGGTATATGTCAAATAAGTAAAAAGCAAAAAAAAAGTCCTTAATAGTGAGACAGATTTTGTTTTACAGGTTTCACAGCACTAGAAAAATCAGCATTTAAAACCTGCTTTCTTTTTTGGAGGCAACAGTAGAAATTTAAGAGGAATTTAGATATGAGTTTTAACAAGCAAAGAGTCGTAGGTAAGGACTGAATAATAGCAAGCAAAAAAAAAAGTTATTCTGATGACTTGAACAAATAGAAAGAGACAATTTACTTCACAATCTGATGAAAATCTGTATTTGGACAATTTGCTAGGCTATAATATGTCACAGCTGTGTGCAAGGAGAGCTCCCAAATGATATTTCTCTCTGACATTGTGTTTTCCCCAAATAAACGTAAACCAAAACACCAAAAAGACTATTGTGTAATATTTTTCGTATAGTAAGGAACAGTTGAAGAAGTTTATAAATTATTCCTATATTCTTTTTCTCAAGAGAAAACCATTCCTTTACCCAAAAAGTCAACTTTATAAGAATGACACACTGTACAGAACAAAGAGGTGACACAATGCCAGCTTCAGTGTGCGATTTACCACATTTTCTGAGACTTCATACATGTTTGTACCTCAAAATCTCTGATATCTGACATCAAACTTCTAAATTTTGAACCAAGGAAAAGTAAAATCTTCAGAGGAGACACTAAAAATTTTCAAATTCACTTGTAGGACGCTTCGAATTTGTATTATCTTATAGTAGAAAACAGATTATTGGCTTCTTTTTGTGTTTTAATCACTTCTAGTGGAAGACTGAAAAGGAAAGAAATCAAGAAGACAGAAAGAAAGTGAAAGGCTAATTAAATAGTTGCTAGAGATATTATTTGACTGCTTTACATTAGATTTACACTGGCGAAGTGAGCTAACCCAAAACGTAGGTAAAGTAACGTCCCTGTTTAAAACTATACAGATTTAATTACATTACATCACTGCAGATTTTACTGTGCTTCTATGTTGTGTACCCAAAGAATGGGAAAGGAGATCATCTTTCCCTAGGATTCACACTGAACTTTAGTCTATGACCCTAATTGAAAGTGTTAATTAACACTCCTGAAATGGTTTTCACTTGCCTCAAATATCCAGAAGACCTCTAGCACACCTTAAGTGTGACATTATAGATAAAAGGAATGACATTTCTCCTGTGGTCAAAATTTGGTACGGCCATGACTCAAAGCAGGTTCAAAAAATGGTAAATATTGAAAAAGAAAGAAAAAAAAGAAGAGGAAACTCTGAACTTGTCACCCACTCTGTAAATGTGAAATGTCATGCCCCATTCAAATGTTCATCTCAAGTAATAATAATAATTAATAATAATAATAATAATAATAATAATAATAATAATAATAATAATAATAATTATTTAAAGCCATTGAAGACATTTGAGTATCCTTATAGAGGATCCTTAGCACACTGGGCATTAATGTAGGCTACACAGTGATTTTGAATAAAGTGTTATGCTGTGGACAAAAATGTGTGAATGCAGTATGAAGAGCTAATACGAATTTTTATACATCTGCAGGCAAATCACCCCATAGAGGCTGAAAAGGGTGTGTTAGGAAGCTTCAGGTGTAGGACTGAGACTGAGCTACACCTCAAACACTGGATTTCTGCCTAATTAAAAAACAAAGATTACATTTCATTTGAAACAAGGAAAACATATGTGGAAATGAGCGGCCCAAAGATGTGAATCTTCTTTGTAGTCTACTGCTGAATAGGATGAGCTGGTCCCAGAACAGATGGTTATACTGATCACATCCTGTGAAGAAATAAGTGCTCAAATGTCCATTTAAAAAGCAGTTTAGGCCATCAGACCACTGCTGGAGTCAGATCCCTGTGTTACAAATGACTGTTTCCACTCAGCGTTCCAGATAAAAAAATGAGATGGGGTCATGAGCATATTCCCTTCTTGCACTGACCTGTGGAACTGAAACAGCAGTCAATGGACTTATAGAAAGAAGAAATTGCATCCTCTTTTTTCTCCCTCTTCTCAGGAAGTGCCATAAAAAGAAACAGATCCAGAGACTTCATAAAGTCTCCAAGGAAAATTTGTTGTTGCTGTTTACTTCTCATGAAATTCTTCACATATATTGATTGTAGATGACAGCAGAAAAGCTCAGGACAGAACAGCTGATAGATAGCTGCTCTAAAACCTCTGACTGAGTCAGCAAGAATACTTCACTTACACTTGGAGATGCAGAATTTTTCCACATGACATTTTTGTGGATTCTACCCAAGAAATAATCTCATTCTAAGGCATTTGGTAATCTCTCATTATATATTTTACTCCTGTTATTCAAGAGACAACAGAGATACTGGTTGCACTGTAAGGAATAGAAAAGTGGTTTTGATACGGTGTTTTTCTAACACTAATATTTTTATCACATATATTATTAATTTTATATATTTCTTAAATTCATCTCATGTGTCACTTTACATGATTTTCTGCTTATTCTGCTTTGATAACATATATGCTGTCAAACATATTTAGATTGCTCTTTGCTCCCCTGTTGTCTGGATAGCCTATTTGCATTTTAATTTAGTATTGTATGTGAGTTGAGCAAATACTCATTTTTACTGAACTGAAAGTTCTATTAATGTTTAAACTTAGAGAGAATTAGACAACTGAAATGTTTCCATAATATCCACAGATTTATCTTCAGATTTTTCAGTGAAGAGCTCTACCATCTTTTCATATTACCTGTCTGTATTCAGAAATGTTGTGTCAAACTGAGATCTACTGATATAAGTCAATCTACTCAGACATGATGCTCTTAAAAAACAGTAAATGCAAGTTCAGGAATTATTTCTACATTTGTCAAACGATTCACGCAGGATAAGTAAATTGAGTAATATCTTTTTAATTGTCACAGATATCTTTCAAAATCAAGAGTCCAAGCAATGCAAAATGGCAGTCAAAGTATCCAGGTTTAGATGAACACCATTTGACAAAGAAGTTGAGAGAATGCTCATAGGAGCACGATCAGCAGCCACTAGCTGGTGGTAAATGCTTGAGTCTCATTACACCTTGTCCAAAATCAGCATACACAAATCCAGACAGATAATTTGAAAAGCTTGGAAAAAAGCCTTGAAAAGTATGGTGTCATAGAATCATAGAATGGTTTGGGTTGGAAAGGGCCTTTAAAGATCATCTAGTTTGGTCCCCTTGCCATGGGCAGGGACATCTTTCACTAGATCAGGTTGCTCAAAGCTTTGTCCAGTCTGACTTTGAACACTTCCAATGATGGGGCATCCACAACTTCTCTGGGTAACCTCTTCCAGTATCTCACCACCCTTATCATAAAAAAATTCTTCCTTATATCCAATCTAAATCTACCGTCTTTTAGTTTAAAGCCATTGCCCCTTGTTCTGTCATTACATGCCTTGGTAAAACCTTTGTCTGTCTTATAAGCCTCCTTTACATACTGAAAGACTGCAATAGGGTCTCCCAGGAGCCTTCTCTTCTCCAGGCTGAACAACCCCAACACTCACAGCCTTTTTTTCATAAAAGATATGTTCCAGCTCTCTTATCATTTTTGTGGCCCTCCTCTGGACCTGCTCCAAGAGGTCCATGTCTTTCTTGTGCAGGGGGTCCCAGAGCTGAATGCAGTACTGCAGGTGGAGTCTTATCAGAGCGGAGCAGAAGGGCAGAATTGAGTCCCTCAATCTGCTGACCACACCTCTTTTGGTGCAGCCCAGGATATGGGTGGCTTTCTGGGCACACTGTCAGCTCATGTCTCATTTTTCAGCCACCAGTATCCCCAAGTTCTTCTCCACAGGGCTGTTCTCAATCAATTCATGCCCCAATTTGTATTGATATTGGGATTGTTCTGATCCAGGTGCAGGAACTTGCACTTGCCTTTGTTGATATGATGTGGTACATCTGTACACATTAGCAATTGTTTTTCAGTTTAGTGGCTCTTTAACATGATCATACTGATTTCTGTCCATGCTAACAAAAATAAAGGTGTGTGTAGAACAAAGATATTTCACACGTGGAAGTAAACATGCATGGGGTTTGGTTATTTTTGATTAGAACTTCAGTTATATTACCTATATCAGTAGCCTTTTGGAAAGCCACCACCTCTTCGGTTAGGAAAAAGTATTTAGCGTATTTCAACAAAATCAATAAAATATACTTAGTATTGTCACATTGTTTAAATACAGACTCTTACATATTTTTCAAGTTGCATTCACGGACCACCGATGATAGGCTCAGGGGTCTAAACCACTATTTTTTTCTGGACTTAGTGTTTACTGACAACAAGCTCAGTTTCTATATTTCTTGCCTACAGTTCTTTTTCAGTTATAAAAGAAGAAACCCTGCTATTACATGTTGTTGGATTTTGCTTTCTTTCTGTTTAGGTTTTTAAATAGCTCTAGTGCCAAAACAATTAGCAACAGAAAGTTGAAGTTTGACCTTCATTGAGAAGTACTTTTGCTCCTGTGGAAATTGATTTTGCTTTGATGGAGTTAAGAGACTCTGCAAATTGCACTTCTGAACAGTGAACAGTTCTTTGTGTATAACTTTAATATCTTTTGTCTGACATCTGTTATTAAAGAAATTCATGACAATTATGACATGAAGCTATCTAAGCTAAAATAGTAAATTAATTTTCTTGTAGCCTTGTCTTTTTCAACCTATGGTGTCATTGACAGTTCTCTTATGATTCTGCTTTCACAGTCATTTCTGATCCTTTTTAGCAGCAATATAAAATGAGGATAACAGTTCCTCTCACCTTTGATGTACAGATTTCTAGTCATGCAAGAAAGGTAGAATTTTAGATCTGAGATCCACCACACAGTTTCAGAGAGGTTTTGAGTTTCAAAGAGATTTTCGAAGAGGTGTAGAGCTATTCATATACAACTGTCACTTACACAGGAGTTCAGTGGTATCTTGTACAAATGTACAAAATAAAAATATTATTTTACTTAAATTATATAATTTAAAAAAATTATTGTATCTTCTAATCAATTCAACTCCTTATCTGTCCCATGTGTAACAGCATAGATAACCTCTGTGGATAAGGAACAAAATGCCTTCTGGCCTTCTTTTCTTTCATATGTGCATAATTCTCATAATAACTAGTATGTTAATGAGTGCTGAAGACAATATAGCCCTCTCTGAGTCTTAAGCGATATTTGTATTTTCATGGGTGATTTTGATATTGGACATTGATATCGAGAAGGTGTTTATAAGAAACAATTACTACATTTTAGTGAGGAAAAGCACATGGAGAGCAGAAATACAAAATTCTATACTTTATCCTGCCACTCTATCACTAGGATAAGAGAATTGGAATATTGAAATAGGCCGAGTATCAGAAAGACTAATGTGTCTTTTATGTTGCTTAAAGAAGTTAAAAAAAAGAAAAAGAGACTAATAGATTTCATAGATTTCTAGGTTGGAAAAGACCTTAGAGATCATCCAGTCCAACCATCCCTAATCCCCATTAAACCATATCGCTAAGTAGATCATCCACCCTATTCTTAAACACATCCAGGGATGGGGACTCAACCACCTCCCTGGGCAGCCTATTCCAGTGGCTGACAACCCTTTCAGAGAAGAAATACTTCCTAACATCCAACCTGTACCTCCCCTGACTAAGCTTATGCCCGTTTCCCCTTGTTCTATCACCCATCACTAATGTAAAGAGCCCCTCCCCCACCTCCCCACCATCTTTTCTCAAGTATTTATAGGCCGTAATCAGGTCTCCCCTCAGCCTCCTCTTCTCCAGGCTAAACAGCCCCAACTCCCTCAGCCGCTCCTCATAAGTTTTATTTTCCAGCCCCTTGACCAGTTTAGTCGCCCTTCTTTGGACTTGCTCCAGGAGCTCAATATCTCTCTTAAAGCGAGGGGCCCAAAACTGGACACAATATTCCAGGTGCGGCCTCACCAGTGCCGAGTACAGGGGCAGGATCACTTCCCTGCTCCTGCTGGTCACACTATTCTTGATACACGCCAGTATCCCATTGGCCTTTTTGGCCACCTGGGCACACTGCTGGCTCATATCAAGCCAGTAGTCAACCAAGACCCCCAGGTCCTTCTCCGCCAGGCAGCTCTCCAGCCACTCTTCCCCGAGCCTATAGCGATGCTTGGGGTTTTTATACCCCAAGTGAAGGACTCTGCACTTGGCCTTATTAAAGCTCATGCCATTGGCCTCAGCCCAACGATCCAGCCTGTTCAAATCCCTCTGAAGGGCCTCCCTACCCTCGAGCAGATCGACACAGCCTCCCAGCTTGGTGTCGTCCGCAAATTTACTGAGGGTACATTCAATCCCCTCATCCAGGTCATTGATAAAGATGTTAAACAGAACTGGACCCAGCACTGAGCCCTGGGGAACCCCACTGGTGACCGGCCTCCAGCCGGATTTAGCCCCATTTACCACCACTCTTTGGGCCCGGCCATCCATCCAGTTTTTAACCCAAAGGAGGGTGTGCCTATCCAGGCCAGCAGTTATCAGTTTCTCCACCAGAACACTATGAGAAACTGTATCAAAGGCTTTACTGAGGTCTAGGAAAACTACATCCACAGCCCTTCCCTCGTCAACCAGGCGGGTCACCCTGTCACAGAAGGTGATCAGGTTTGATTGGCAAGACCTGCCTTTCATAAACCCATGTTGACTGGGCCTGATCACCAGGTTAACCTGTATGTGCTCATTAATAGCACTCAAGATAACCTGTTCCATGACTTTGCCCGTCACCGAGGTCAAACTGACAGGCCTGTAGTTCCCCGGATCCTTCTTCCGCCCTTTTTTGTAAATGGGGGTAACATCCGCCAGCCTCCAGTCCATCGGAACTTCCCCAGTGAGCCAAGACTGCCCAAAGATAATGGACAGGGGTTTGGCAATGACATCCGCCAGCTCTCTCAGGACTCTCGGGTGGATACCATCAGGCCCCATAGACTTGTGGGCATCCAGCCGAAGGAGCAGATCCTTGACCCGTTCCTCTTGGATCACAGGAGCTTTGATTTGCTCTCCCTCCCTGCACTCAGACACCGAAGGCCAGCTCACCTGGGAACTGCTGACCTTATTATTAAAGACTGAGGCAAAGAAGGCATTAAGGACCTCAGCCTTGTCCTCATCCCTAGTGACTAACGTACCCCCTGAGTCCAGTAGGGGCTGGAGGTGATCTTTAGCCCTCCTTTTGTTATTAATGTATTTATAGAAAGATTTTTTGTTGTCCCTTACGGAGCAGGCTAGTCTAAGTTCCAATTGGGCTTTTGCCCCCCTGATTATCTCCCTACATGCCCTAACTTCCTCCCTGTATTGATTCCTGGATGCCTGCCCATTCTTCCAAGACTTATAGACATCCCTTTTTCTTTTGAGATGTTCCCAAATCTCCTTTGTCATCCAAGCTGGTTTTCTACCCCGGCGGCTCGACTTCCGGCACACAGGGACAGCTCGCTCCTGTGCCTCCAGAATTTCCTTTTTGAATAGTAACCATCCCTCCTGCGCCCCCTTACCCTTGAGAGCTGTCTCCCATTGGAATTTGTTAACCAGACTTCTAAACAGCCCAAAGTCAGCTCTCCCAAAGTCCAGCTTGTCCGTTTTAGTGTTCCCCCTCCTAACTTCCCCTAGAATTGAGAATTCTATTATCTCGTGGTCACTATGCCCCAGGTGTCCTCCAACCTTCACATCTCCCACAAGACCCTCTCTGTTCACAAACAGCAGGTCTAGGGGAGCACCTTCTCTAGTCGGTTCACTGACCAGTTGTGATAGGAAGTTGTCCTCCACACTCTGCAGGAACCGCCTAGACTGTTTCCTGACTGCCATGTTATACTTCCAACAGACATCAGGTAGGTTAAAGTCACCCATAAGGACAAGGGCTAGTGAGCGCGAGACTTCCCCCAGTTGTTTAAAGAATAGCTCATCTGTCTCACTGTCCTGATAGGGTGGCCTGTAGCAGATTCCCACTACAATATCCGCCTTCATAGGCCCCCCTTTGATTTTCACCCACAGACATTCTACTAGGTCATCCCCAACATTTAACTCTAAACAGTTTAGATCTTCCCTTACATACAGGGCAACCCCACCACCCCTTCTACCTCTCCTATCCCTCCTGAAGAGCTTGTAGCCATCCATAGTAGTACTCCAGTTATACGAGTCATCCCACCATGTTTCAGTGATGGCAACTATGTCATAGTTTCCCCGGATAACAAGAGCTTCCAGTTCCTCTTGTTTATTGCCCATACTGCGTGCGTTCGTATAGAAGCACGTAAGTTGGGCTTTCGACCCCACTGCACCCCTAGGGGGGGAAGTTTTATTACCTGAGCTGTTATTTTTGAGATTCTCTTTTACCTCTAGGCAACTTGTGTGTTGCTCCTGACTACACATATCACCCCCTACTATCACTGAGGCAGCAGGCCGAAGGCACCTGCCTACACTCCTTTCATCAGACAATGGAGGGCCGTCCTCGGCTGTTAATCCTCTAAGTCTGACAATACCCCCCACCCCCTTCGCATCTAGTTTAAAGCCCTGTTGATAATCCCAGCTAGTTCTGTAGCAAGCAGCCTTTTCCCCCGTGGAGACAAACCCGCCCCATCCCTAGATAGAAGATCTGGCATTAAGGTCAGCCCGTGGTTAAAGAAGCCTAGGTTGTTTTCCTCACACCACTTTTGTAGTCAATTATTTAAAACCTCGATCTTTGTTTTCCATCCCGTGTCATGTCCCAGAGTTGGTATGATAGAAGAGAATATTACTTGGGTCCCCGATCCCTTCAACATTCTTCCCAAATCCCTGAGATCTTTCTTAATAGTCCGGATGTTTCTTTTCCTAATGTTGAACAGTATATTTCAATGAGCTTCACTAAGTTTAATAAGCCCAGACTTCACCTTTTCGTTGAGGCTCCCCTTATTCAAAGTTCAATTTTGATTTTGTGAATAACTATTTTTTCAATTTGCTAGGACTAAGTCATCTTGAAGATCCTGAACACTAAGCATGGTGAGTTTTGATCAGTAGTGATCTGGACTAGATTTAAACAGATAATCTGGAAGTGGAAGCAGTATTACTGCCTTTCAGCTGTCTCATCCACATCATTCAAGATGAACATAGTGTGAAAGCTTGAAGATTCCAGTATATGTAAGCTATACTTATACTTCTGGTATCAATATATGCTGGGTTTATGTGATAGGTTTTGGTAGCAGGGGAGAGGCTGCAGCAACAACCCCTGTAAGAAGCTGCAAAAAGCTCCCCCAGCTCCAAACCAGTTGGACCAGCCTCTGGCCAGGTCCAACCCCACCTCCACTCTGGCCAGGGCTGAGTCAATCACTGCCTTTGCAGATGTCCTATTTAAGAAGGGGACAAAGGAACCTGAACTGGGCTGGACCTGCACTGAAGAGAGGGGAGAGGCGGGGGGCTGGGCCCCCTGGCCTCCCAGGTGAGCAGCTGCCCATGCTGGGCTGCCATCACTTGACTGGAGATGTCTGTGGTGGTGCAGCTTGGAGAGCTTTCAGGATGTCTGCTGGGTGGAGTTTGTCCTGCCAGAATCACAGAGGTTCGTTGGGCCAGTTGGGCCTGGCACAGCAGAGAGAGGACTGAGATCTGAGAGAAACAGCTACACAGACACCAACGTTAGTGAAGATGGAATGGGAGGAGGTGTACCAGAGTTGAGATTCTCCCGCAGCCTGTGGTGAGATGGCAGGGTCCCCCTGCAACCCATGGAGATTAACAGTGGAGAAGAGATCCATCCCCAGCCCGTGGGAGAGAACCTTGCACTGGAACAGGGGTGCTTGTGCCTAAGGGAGGTTGTCAGCTGTCTCCATGGGAAGGACTCCCCAAGCTACTGGAGACTGACAAGAAAGCAGAGATCCATCTGAAGTCTGTGGAGGATCCCACACTGGAGCTGGTGGCTGCACTCTAAAAAGCCGTTACTCTGGGAAAAGCCTATGCTGGAGCAATCTGATGGGTAAGGATGGCATTCTGCAGGAAGGACTCACATTGGAGAAGTGTGTGGACTATGTCATGTGAGGAGGGGATCCATTGGAGCAGGGGAAAGAGTGTAAGGAGTCTTCCTCCTTTAAGAAAGGAGCGGCAGAAACAATGTGTCATCGCACCAGCAATCCCCTCATCATTCCCCATTCCTCCTGTGCCACTGTGGGGAAGGAGGTAGAGCTGGGAAGAAAGGAGAGGTGGGAGGGAGGCGTTTTCAAGATCTGGCCTTGTTTCTCATTGTCCTCTCTGAATAAACTGCTAATGAATTAAATTGATTTGTCCCCAAACTGAGTCTGTTTTGCCCGGGGCCACGGTCAGTGAGTGATCCCTCCCTGTTCTTATCTCAACCCTCAGTCCTTTGGTTATATTTTTCTCCTCTCCACTTCACTGAGGGGGAGGAGTGAATGAGGGACTGGGTGATAGCTTAGATGCTGGCTGGGCTAAACCACACCACCATATTTTTCTATTTTGGTGTTCCTGACTAATCTGCATGCATTTTCTAAAAGCAACTTCCTGAGAATCTGACTTAAAGGTTTGTTTAAACAAGTGATATTCTATTTTACTCAACACATGAACAGACAAAGCAGCCCCCAAAAGACTTTGGTTCATTTTTAATGAAATATCAAGTAAAAGCAAAATGCAGTGATAGTGCTTGCATATGACTAATACTTCTCTAAGAGATATTATTGCAGGCTGTTATTCTAAAATACTTTGAATAACACCGCTGACACTGCTACTCAGCATTGAGAGCTCAATCAACTGATAATGAAATAGTGTAATTCCTTTCATTTGATTAACATTTAGAGATATATCTTCCCACCTATATTTACAAGTAACATCCTTCTTTCTCACTGACAGGGAAATAAGCCATTAAAAAGTCAAGCAGTTAACTGAAGAATATACAGGGAACCAGTGCTGGAAGTGGCAACAGCATCGTGAACTGACTGTACTTCGGATACTCAGGCCATAGCAATGAATTATTTGACAATTTATTTTTTTATTTTTCTTACAAAAAACCTTCAATGCCTGTGTTTAAATTATGCAGTTTAGTATTACATAAACTTCCCAGAGGCATTTACTGCACCTGTAGAGAACCATTGTTTATGTCATATACAGGGAGACCACTGAGAGAACATAAGAAACAATGAATTGACTTGCTGTGTTAGAAAGCAAATATTTCATAGATTTCATAGATTTCATAGATTTCTAGGTTGGAAAAGACCTTAGAGATCATCGAGTCCAACCATCCCTAATCCCCATTAAACCATATCCTCAAGTAGCTCATCCACCCTATTCTTAAACACATCCAGGGATGGGGACTCAACCACTTCCCTGGGCAGCTTATTCCAATGGCTGACAACCCTTTCAGAGAAGAAATACTTCCTAACATCCAACCTGAATCTCCCCTGACTAAGCTTATGCCCATTTCCTCTTGTTCTATCTCCCATCACTAATGTAAAGAGCCCTATTTGAAGCCTTGTTCAAGCCTGAAACACAGCAAAACAAGAAAAAAAGAAAATTAAAAAGGAAAAAAAGGAGTGCAATTTGCTTTTTGTGCTAGAATGATTTAATATGTTGTGAAATCAAAACACTCTGGAAAGACCAGTTAAATTAATGTAAAATTTTGTCAATTAGATGTCACAGGCACATTGGCATAAATACATAAGTATGTGCTAACTATCACCATTCCAGAAAAAAAAAAAAAAGTATCATTAGAATTAATGGAAATTATTAAATAAGAAAGTTTAAAATTTGAAAAGTTAAAAGATGAAGACCAATGCAACAAAAACAACACAGAAAAATGTGAAATCGCTATGCAAGACAGAACTACTATTTACTTTGGACAAAATTATCACAAAACAACTATTTTTATTAAAGAAAATGCAAGTTATTAAGATTAAGGTTTTATCCAAAATGCAGTTTGTCATTGTTGGTAGGAATTAAAAGCTCAGATAACAGAGCACAAACCATTAATTGAGAAAACTAATAAATATGAGCTGGGAAAGCAAGCTCTACAATTTTAATCAAAAAAAGATAAATTTTATAAAAGATTGACAGATATTCTTAAACTTCTTTCTTATATATAAATTTTAAGAATTCCTTTAAGGTTAATGATGGAAGATATAATTCCCTAACTAAACCTGGCATGAAACTGTGATTGTTCTCAAGTTTCAGAATCTGTTCTTCTGTTAGATTTTCTGCAAGGTGTGTATGTTCTCTCAATAGGCGACGCACAAATAACAGGAAATGAGAAATAAGGAGGAAATAATAGTAAAGATTTAGTATTCATGTTAATTTAGTTGTTCCATATGTCCTCAAAACGCGTAATAATCCATGTGGTAGTACCTTCAAGGAACAATTGACACATTTAGATATCCTTGGAATCTGATATAATTTCAATGTTTTACAAACCCATTGACAATATTCCTAAAGCACTTTCCAAATTCTCCTTCTAAATAATCATAAAAAGAGAATTTTATTAATTGTACTTTGCGTTGGGTATCACAGAATTAAAAATAAATGTTTATAAACCAAGATGCATTTAAGACAAAGAGTTCTAAAAAGCAATGGAGATATTTCCAAAAGCAAACAAAAATCTCCCATATTCAAGTCATCATGTCCTGTTATCTTCAAACTTGTAATAATGTCTCCTGAGGATAGAAACCTTGTGCAATCATTAGAAAATAGAAATCAGAATGCGAGTGAAAGAGATAGAATAGCATTTGATGAGTTTCTGCCACAAACTTTCACAGAATCAGGGCTTCAGGGGCTACAAATGTTTGTAGCAACTTCTTTTAGACAAGTAAGGCCATTATTGAAAGTTTAAACTAGAAACAAAGATATAATAAATAAATTAATTAATTTGAAAAACCACCCATCCCATCCCCAAAAAATCCAAAACAACAAAACATCAGGTTAGTCATTTCATTTTTTGTAAGGCTTATACAAATTTAGTTCCTTGTTGTGTCAAGGCATTTATCTGTCTAGAAGTCAATTTGCAAACACTAGAACAGCTCCAATGAGATTTTCCTGTGGCTGATCTTTCTGCTTTGCTGGAATCTAGCAAACTTTTAGTTGGTAAGCTCCCACTTGGAGGCATTTCCCAGTACAAGCTGCTTGCTCTAACAACCCTGGTAGATTTCTATTAGAACAACGCCAATTCGCATTGCAAATTAGTTCTTTAAAATGTGCGAAAGGAAAGAACAGTGGTGATACGTTGTGATTTCATTGCAGTCCGTATGGAAGGCCAGACCATTTCACACAAGATTTATTTACCTCAAGCAATAACTTCGTAGTATCAAGAATATAAAATGCCTTTGGGTGGTGCAGACTTAGTCTACACACAACTCTGTGGAGCGCTGTCACAGCAAATCATTATGCTAAGGCTAGGAGACCTAACTTTTTATGATTTACAATAAATTATTGCTGCTCTGAAATGAATCTTGGACTATGTCCATAAAAATGGACTTTCACCATTCTGACATCCAAACTTCACAGTCCAGAAGACTCTTTAAAAATTTTAGAATTTTAGAAATGCAGGTGTACCTGAGAAGAACAGATGCACCTTGGGTAGCTGCTTAACTGTAGCACAGAGTTTGTGACTGTTTCAGAACTAATTTCAGGAAATCCATATGAACATCCCTGCACTGATAGATTGTGCCCCATCATTGCTGTTTGACTCTTCTCATTCTTTTTTCATATCTGTGTATCTCAGTCAAATATGTTGGATCCAGTCACATGTGGCACTTTCCTTCTCGAGATTTATTTTTGTTTCATTTTTGAATGACTATAAAATATAATCTGTGCTTTTAGTCTCTTATAATGCAATACTTGTCTATCCTAATACGAATTTCCTTGTGGTGACTCCATATTTACACCAATGTAATAGACAGTTTGTCCAAGACACATACATATTTTTTTAACTAAATCCTCTTTGGTATTTCTAGTCTTTAAAGCTATGCCAGTGTTTTCTCCCTATTTCTCCCCCTCTCTCTCTTATTTTATTAAAGCAACCACATTTTTAATGAGCTTTCTGCAGACTTAACTACCTCTCCCTCCAGGAAATAATTCCTGTTCTTATGCCTTAATGATTTATTCTAGTGTTTCTATGGAATAATCTTGTAGACGTACATTCATGGCCAGTGAAGTCAGTAATGTGTTTTTACTTCATTCACCCCCATATCAGTGCATAATTTTATTAACACCTGTATTTCTAGTTATGTACGTATTTCCTACACATCAGTTCCACTGCATTGCTCCCTTAGGATCAATCTAATAAAGGTACTGTAGTGTTTACAAATGCTGAGAAGCTTTTCTCATATGAGTTTCCTAGTGATAAGCTAAATAATAAATGAGTATGACCTTTATGCATTTGATTTGGCTGCATATCCTGAATGATTCCTACCCTCTTTATTGGGTCCTGATTCCCCATGTCCCTCCAGTCTGAGCTCCAGCAAACAAACCAAAGCCATATCAGCTACAAGAGCAGCACCAGATATTGCCTTTCTTACAAATGCCAGGCCTATGAAGATAAGTGAGGTTAGTGCCTGGAATTATTTCTTTTTTCGATTGGAAGAAATTTTGAGGAAAATGAGAAGGGAGACTTGAAATTTCTGTATTGCAATTTGTCACTCTAGAGAATTGTTAAAAAATAGACTACAAACGATTGGCTCAGTTCTGATCTTTGCTACAAGACCAGCTTGTCGTCTCTTATTCCCCATGAGGTTTTGTGCATGTGTCGTGAATTAATAGACGTAATCTGACCATGCATGCAGTTCTATATCTAGCTTGCTAAAAACTATAAATCATTTTTAACCCACATCTATGTATAAATATAGCTTTTGCTTATATAATTTCTGTCTACCATATGTTTCATCTTGGCAGCCTTATTTCATTTTAGAGCATGTAGTTTCATAGTTACTGAAAAGAAATTATGCATGTAACTCTGTTTGACTATTTGTTTTCCAAACATACATATATAGAGTAGAAGCACAAGAAATATAATAATAATTTGCATTACCTGTATGTTATTTTTGACATAAAAATTTAGGTAACTGTAGTTCAGGTATAGTACACACAGTACTATCACATTAGTAGAAGTCAGCATTTTGTGAGGACTGGTATACCTCTCAGCAAAGTGACAAACAGATTGCAAGATGGCTTTTTATTTGACATGCTGTACCTTAGAAGGCACATCTCAGATTAAATAAAATATTTTGCAATGTCCTTAACTTCCGTCAGTAATGGGTAATACATCAGAAATACTTCCACCCACATCTGTATTTCACTGAAGTAAAAATCCTTTTATCTACAACAGCCTAACACTTATTAAAATCCTACAAAACTAGCCAATAGACCTTAAAATAAATATGTTGAAAATAACTAGATGAAGCTAAGAAATAAAAGAGATGGTTGAAGAAAACATGAGAAAAATACAAGTGAAGTTTTCGTTTCAATGCTTTTTTTCTCTTTTGTATGATTTGATTATTTGATACAGAGCTGCAACAGATTAGCAATAAATAAATAAATAAATAACTTTTCCATGATTTCATATTGTCCTCCGTGTTCTCTAGCTAACTCAGTTTTATGTCTTCTCACAAAAAGCAGTTCTTAAACCACCTAACTCTCAAAGTTTGGGAACATTATCTTTACCACTAAGCCTGACTCAGAAAAAAAGGTGCAGATGAGATATCCATAATCTCTTCAGATTGTCAAGGCCTAATATTTTATAGAAAATAGTTTCAGAAGCTCTTCAGAGGGGAACATTCAGAGATATGATCTCAACTGATTCTCTCCAGGGGTATATTTACAATTTGACCAATCATGGCTGAAAAATGTATGATTTTCACTGGAATTTGTTTGTTCTTGGGTATGTCAAAAAACAGCTCGAATGCGTGGAACCTTGCCTGGGGTTGGATGAGGAGCTTACTGAGAGCTTATGGGTCAGAATTAAAAGGAGGGCAGGAGAAGGAAGATCAGAAAAGGTCATGGATTAAGAAAGATAGTCTGAACAGTAAAATACGTAGAACATCACTGAGTAATTATCACAGTAACCTCAACAATTTACTTGTGGGCTCTCTTTTAAGACGTCATCAGAC
The DNA here is from genome assembly GCF_009769465.1 of Tauraco erythrolophus. Taxonomy (NCBI): domain Eukaryota; kingdom Metazoa; phylum Chordata; class Aves; order Musophagiformes; family Musophagidae; genus Tauraco; species Tauraco erythrolophus. The sequence goes on along the minus strand of NC_141465.1, from coordinate 44,694,363 downwards.
TCGATTCGATTTGATTTGATTCGATTCGATTCTGTTCTGTTTTGTTCTGTTATTTTAAGACTGTAAAGGTTGAAAATAACGCATCTCTGACTAATGGCTCTTTAACCAAAATAGTTCTGCACTACATTGCTGTTCAGTCATGACTTGGACAAATATTTTTTTCTGGCGACTACTTATTTATCAATGTTAACTTCACTGATGAGTTTTCAGTTCCATTCTTGCTGTGGAAGCATAGAAATCATAGAAACTAAAACCATCTTTGACACTCCGGTAGGTTGTTTCAGTTTAAAGCTAGTGATTTTACAGAAAATCAGATCATAGAAAAAAACAACCAAACAACCAAATATGTTTGCTCATTCATACTGCTATACAGCAAAAGCCTGTGTAATGCAGTTAAATCAGCAAAAGAATATTTTTGTGAGAGCTTAGTGTCTGTTGCTTAAAACAGTTAATATAGCTATATCATATTAATTCTTTTTATCAACATGCACATCAAAACACATTCTACCACCCTAGGGTGGCAAAAGATCTCTCTTGTAGCAAGTTTTACAAGCACTTGAATAAAGAATAAAACTCTTTCACTCTAATGTGTGTTGACGGAGATGTTATGCTCTGAGAACAATTTAGAATTCATTTCTATGCCAAAAATATTCAGGAAAAAATATGTGAGATTTAACTACAGAATAATTCTCATGGAAATAAAAACTGAATTCACAGATGCATTTCTACTAGAAACCTGGTTTTCAAAATGATTGTAATGTAAAAATAAAGCTAAAAAAAACATCAAGCATTTTTACATATAATTTCAGTGTTCATCAAATATTCAACAACAGTAAACTATTTACAATTAATACATACAATCAAAGTCCCCATAGAATTTTCTGGAAATAATAGTAAATTATTCAGTAATAGAAAAGTGAATATATTAGTGAAAGGTATTGTAGATCACAAGAAAGGTTTACAGATTACAAATGCAGAAAGAAACACATCAAATATTAGATTTTTTCTTCTATTAAGAAAAATTTTATACCACATTTTTCCATCTAAGAATGAGAAATTTATGCCTTGTGATATGCAATAGGCCAGGCAACTGCAATTACTTGTGGTTTGATTCTAGAAGAATAAAAACAGCTGTGACGGTCTGTTTATATTCTTATATATCACATCCGGTAAACACAAACAAATATTAGTTGTGGTTTTGTTTTTCCTTTAATCAATAAATGACTGGATATCAATTTAAAATTCTAGGGCATAAAATAATTATTTTAGGCCTTTAAAAATGCCAGCAATTGTTAACAGAATGACATCTTTTGAAGAAGCCTACTGCTTCTATCTGCAGTTAGAATAACTACTAACTTTTGGTGTCTTCATTTTCTTTCTCATTTCTTTTCTTAAATCCATCCTAAGCCGCTTATAATTAGAATCATGAATCCCACAATTATGACCTCCTAACACCTTCCTCCTGCTGTCCTACAGAGAAATCCAAATTAGGTAGGAATCACTAGGATTTCAGCAGTGCATCTGAAACCTTGGAGCGCTTTCTCAGAAATAATGTTCACACCTAATGACTACTTTTCCTTCCACTCATCTCATGCATTATTTTCAATAAAAACTCTGGAGCAGAGATTACAGCACATAACAGATAAATTAGAAAGGTACTGACTGGCCAGGCAGAGACATTTAAGTGATGCTTTTTATAAAAGTGATCTGCATATACGTGCATAATAAAGTAACTGAAACATTTGGAAGCGATTTAAAGAAAAGCAGAGACATAGTTCGGAATGGTGTTTTACTTCTAGATGCTTTATTGCCTCACAGCTCTGTAGTCTATCATGTTATTTATGTTGATGATCATTGGGCAAATGCCTCTGTTGTATTTAACTGATTAGTTCCCCAATAAGCAATCTGAGGTTGGAGGTCTGTTTTCACATCCTACAAATGTCCTTTTGCACTTGTGTTTAATTATTGTTTTTGTGGCCAAAACTGCAACACAAACAAGAGACATGAAATTGAAGCAAGAAGATTAAGAAAAACTATTCAGCGAGCATCTATGAATAATTAACATGGTTTTGAAATCAAATCTAATTTATGGATTGTCTGGTAACCAAAACTAAAACAAAATAGATTGCAGTTCAAGAATATTTGGAGTGTAATCCTTTGGGGCTCTGGTCTGTTCCAGAGTGCTTTAAACTCTGTTACCTTCACTCCTTCCTGCCAAAGACTGATCTGATCCCTGACACTAACAGCTGCTCAAAACTTTTTGAGCTCATTATTTGCCAGTTTAATCAGTAACAGCAGTACACCGCTGGACCCTATGCAGTCTCACACCCCATGATCCTTTCTTTCACCCACCATAAGCCTTCCTAAATGATGCTCTCACCTTCTTTGCATAATTTGACCCCAGAGCTCAACAGGTACAGAGGACCTCACATTGGCCTCCAAACTATAGACGAATGCTGTCTCTAGGATTAAAGTATTTTTCATAGCAGAATGTTAAGCGTTGTCATTCTTTAACCTTCAGTCTCTTTTCATGCTTACTTTTCAACTTTTTCGAGCAGTAGGTCATAAAAAAACTTTAAAATGAAATACTGCCTGAAGCTGTTTAATTGTGATTTTTAATGGGTCATTGTGTTTTTAAATTTGCCATGTACAAAGACTAAAAAAGAAGAAAGAAAAAAAATCCCTTTAAAAGAAGCTTATTTTTTCAGATGTGGTTACTGTTGAAAGATCTAGCTAGAGTGTGGGGTGAAGGAAGTGGCTGAGAAGAAGTCATGGACAGAAATATTTCAGTTGGCACAAAGGGTGCCTCTATGATAGAGAACACAAGTGGCTCACTCTCTAGGATCCTTTCCCAGGTGAAGAGAGGTTGTTGTCCTAAGAAAAAGGGGATCATTAAATAATCCTATCAAGAAGCCAAGTTGCATATATTCTGCTGAGTTGCTACCATTCATCTTGAATAAAATATTCTGTAAAGCAAGAAAGGTGTCCCTTGATGCTATTCTGTATTGCAATGTGGTTTTTTTCTTCTATTTCAAAGGAAGCCTTGTGAGTCACTTGCACGAAACCACATCTTTCCAGCTTATTAAGGCTTCATATAAAGAAATCCTACTTCAGAACAACTAACTCAAAATCATTATTCCAAGCTGAGTTACATGATAAAAGATACATTTATTTGCCTTTAAGTAATGAGTTCTTCTTAAAGGCTCTACACATTCATCCTAAGAAGCAATACGTTTTTCATTTGTATATTTCTCATTTTAAAAAAATCCATTAAAGAACCTTAAAAATTTATTTTTCCAGCTCTAAATTATTTAAAATATTTATTTAAATATATTTTTGTTCATATAAATTCTTTTAATATCCCCTTTCGTTCCCATTGAGGTACTTATTTAATGACAGTACCACAAGGAAATCATAGGAAAGAAAAAAAAAATTGGGGGCTTGGTTTTTTTTAAGATCAATTTATCACCTGTTCCAAAAGGCAAGTGTTTGGCACGTAGCCTCAATTTCTGCAGAGCATCACTGATTTACACATTTTTCCGTGCATACAGAAAAATATTTCATTATTCAAAACAGTTTAAAACAATCTTGTTCCCGGAAAGAGGAAGGCTTTCTTTTCTAAACCAAAAATGTTAGCACTTTTTAATCATGTTAAGGTGTGTGTTTCATTTTCTTCATCGGTAGTAATTTATTCATATTCATCACAGTTTATTTTTTCTCTTTCTGTAATAAAATTTAACATGGATAGCAGCAGAAAACCTTCTGTTATTCTATGTAGTGGTATTCCAAATTGAGTATGAGTATAGCTCCAAAGGAGGGTCTGTATTACAATCTGGAAACAAAATTTGCCATTTTGGCATTCACAACTGGATGGATCTTGAAAAGTTTTTCACAACTGACTGAATTCATGGACATCCTAACATATGCATACACACAAACACATCACTTTTTTTTTTTTTTTTTTTTTAAAAAAGACATTTAGTAGCTAATCCTGTAGGTTTAATTTCAGATGAAAATGTCGCACACATGTGGTAAATCTCCCTCTGCTGGACACTCACTATGTGACTGTTTGGACACTACATACTGACCCTGGTACTCTTTTGTCTTTATTGAATAAAATAAGCCTTAGTTTTCAGGAGTAGTCACTTCTCTTTCTCTCCCTCCTCTCTCTGTTTTTCCCTCTCCCCCTTTCTATCTCTCTCTTTTGTTCTCATCTGAGCAAACTTATGATGGATTTGGTTCCTTCTGAATACTCTCTATATTTTATTTAAATTCTCTTGCTAATATTAAACCCTTCTGTCTTCTGTGGGGATTTCCTTGTCTCCAAATCTGTTCATGGAGTCAAAAGTGGTCAAATTATTTTACAGAAAAATTTTGCCAATGTGCTGTCCCAGTTTGCATGCCAAATGTAAGACAGGTTTTCCTTTCTTCTGTGTAAGTTGGTTAAAAATCCTATTGAAAGGTAAACGTCCGATTAAGTCAGATGTTTTCTCCAAAAGAGAGAAATAAGCAAATGTCAGCAATTTCTGTATAACTATTCTTCTAGTCCTAGATTCTACATGTATACTACTCTCCTCAAATTTCATCTGAACAAACACAAAAATGTAAATGTAAGTGGCTCTCCAAACAAATCAGGACAAGTCTAGGTGCCAGAAGGACAACACAGAACATCTTGACATGCCTTCCTCTTTATACATCATCTACTCAGGAGAGACAGGGAAAAAAGTTTCCAATTCTTGCAAAGAGACAGATTTTAGGAAGTAGTGAATGGAGATCAGCAGCTAAAGAACTAAAAGGAACTGTATAACAGATCTGCTCATTGATTTAAATGCTAGAGGACCTCTGTGTTTCACAAACAAGAAATAGCAGCAGAAATTCTTCAGGATGTTACCATAACAGCAGTTGCTTCAGTATTAACTTGTACTTTAATACGCTTAACCTAAAAGAAAATTTAAAAATGGTATGATAAACAATACATTAGGAAGTTACAATACAGAACAAAACATAAAAATTAGTGAAATCTGTTGGATGGTTATAGTATTAGCATGGTAATGTTGTCAGAATGTCTCTTCCACTTGTGTCAGGTTTAATAAGAATTAATTAAATCTTAATTTTATGAATCTCTTGATCACAACTTTGTTGATAAACCTTCTATAATTCTTTTTGTTGTTGCTGATTGGTTAGTTGGAGTGTTTTTGTTATCCTACAAGATCATTTCTCTCTTGTAGTTTCTTCTTCTAAACTTCCTACTTTCCACAAAAAAAGTCTCAAACTGCCACTTCTGATCACGTTTGTCTGCAATACATGCGACTCTTTGTTCTCCTGCACTCAGACTTGTCCATCTGAATGTTCATCAGCTTTTCTTGTGTCTTTTTTCTGTCTGATTCTTTGCCTGACATGTTCAACTCTGATTAAAGTGCTACCCTTCAGGTCAATCTGGTTGTGCATTATAGTTCAGAAGTACAGTCTGGTGGATGAAAATTTGTGCTGGTGCTTTAATACTAGCAGTCACAAGTCCATTAAGAAGACCTCAACAGTTAATAATTAGGATAAGAGGGAAAGTAAAAGTGTCTGAAGTGGATATCTTCATTTTAGCAACCCTTGATTCAGAAAAATAAACAGAAAATATGATAGATATTTAATCCATTTTATCTTTAAAAAAGCCATTATCCTTGTGTAAAGGGCAATCCAGTCTCCCAACAGGAATAATAGTTCATTCATCAATGTTTCTGTGACACCTGCAAGAAATTAGCCAAGTAATAACGGATTGATGCAGAAACTGCAAGAAAATGTCCAATAGTAATATATAAAAACAAAATGTAAAAATAATATAAATAACTCACTGATTTTATCTTCCTTTCTTGAGGCAGTCTGAAAAGAGGGAACTGCATTTTCTGTTGTCTGTGGACGGAACGTAACACAGAGGACACAATGGTCATAGCAAGAATACAAGTGTTGGTAAACAATGAAAGACTTGAGCCAGAGAAAACTGGGAGGAGTGGGTGCCTGGTAGAAGGGAATCTGTGATGATAGCCATCATGCCAGCATTTGTGCTTCTCTTCCTGTTCATTAAAGGAACTAAAAAGGACCTTGAGGTGACTTGGCCAGTCTAGTGTTTGACCAGCCTTGCCTCAGCCGAGAATTACCTTAACAGCTCTGCTGCTGAACCTTTATACCACTGGAGTTCAGTGGTGTTTACCATGAAACTGCGGTAACTTATATCACAACAAAATACTTGTAGTGCTGGGATAGTAGTATAAATACCTCATAATGTGCTGGTTGTAAATAGCGTGGTACACTGGGCTATATTTTGTTTGTCAGGAACCCTCTACTGACAACTACCTGCAAAGTTTGCCTCTGGAGAGAAAAACTTTCTTTACTGTTCCTGTGGGCCAAGTAAGGTCAATAAGCATGTAGACCCTCTCTTGATGAGGGCAAGCATTTTGTTATAGCCCTCTGCAGATCCTTTAGATGAGAGAACTTGCATATGAGGTAATGAAGGATACAGGAGAATGGAAGGAAACAAATTTTACTCTAACCTCCTACTGTAATCTAAAGGTATACCAGGATGTAATTTCATTTACAATTAGAATTTGTCTTTGTATGCCAATATATATATAGTCAGACTGACAGTTTTTTTTGCCATGACAGTACTTCTGAATTTCTGTCTCTTCATATAACACTGTAAGAAGTTTTGAGATAAGAATAGGATAATAACACAGAGGAAGTTTTTTTTCATGGTTTTATTGCAGGAATGCAGCTTCTTTATTCCCATATAAATACTACTGTTTTTCTTATTGTCACTACCATGTTCCCTCTCAACAGTAGTAAGATTTCTTGACACTTTTAACACCTTCCTATTATCTTTCTTTGCCACCATCTGTGTACTTGAACCTGTCTACCTTAATTACAGGCAAATCATACTTTGCAATCAATACCTTACTGGAGATCTTTACCAAGATAGGTATGGTTGTGCTAACCTTAAAAAGAAAATAATATAGTTTTGGGGGGTTTTGGTTGGGTTTGTTTTTTTTTTTTTTTTAATTTATCAATAAGTAGACATGATTTTTTCTTATTTCCATCTCGAAAAAACAAGCTTTTTGTTGTAAGGATTCAAAGTAAAGCTTTTAATTGCAGAATCCATTTTGCAAGAAATGTTATAATGTACAATTAAACCTCATATTCATTAAAAATACTTTTTACACAGAACATTATTATGCATAACATGGTAAACCCTTTTAAAATACTTGAAAGGAACTGTAATTGTATAGCTACACTACAATGACATTTGTTCAAAATGTCTAGAAAGTACAAGGTACAAATCACATACTCAGCTTTAAACAAACCTGAATCTCCCTGAATTATCTGCCTAACTACTTTGCGGGATCATTGCCAAAATATAATGTACAACTTACCAAGACTTCAAATTCTTAATTTCAGAAAATTTCTTTCTTAAACCTTTGGAGGAGATTTTGAAATTTCTTAAGAATCTCCTAATAATTCTTTTTTCTTGGTAAACGGGCTTTCAAAAGAATGTTGTGTTAGATAATAGAAATAGCAAGCATCTTAAAAAAACCCAATCAAACACCACCAAAAACTCTTAGAGCTTTCTGTATTAGAGTATTTTCTGTATTAGTGTATTTTTTGACTAATCAGACCTTTCAGCAATGAGGTCAGTGCTGTAAGATTGGAATGATGTTTACATAAATCCTAAATCTCTTTTTCCCTTCTAAAACATCTGTATGTCATGGACAAATCGATCTGCTTAGTTAAAGAAATGTTTCACAATTACATGGAAGTTAAATATAATCATGCTTTCTGTCATTAGTGAATGGAGATATAGGTAGAAAAAATATATTTTTGCATTAATATTTTCTTACTAAATGTATATTTATGGATACGTAGAATCCAGTTCCAAGTTTTCAATGTATCTGTATTTTAGTAAATTTTATGAAAAATGTTAGCGATTTTTATTGCCTAAATGACGACATTCTGGTAAAAGCCACTGGGAAAATGTCAGTTCATACTCGTTCCAAATTGTGACATTGTTTAATTTTCTGCTAGGAAGAACAGAAAAAAGGCTTCTATTTGATCCAGTAGTAATCACAAAATAAATTCAATGGGGAACTTGTCTACTGATGCTGCAAGCATACTGCAAACTCCTCATCCAACAGAAAGAAAGGTAATAAAAATGCATTTCAATAGGTCAACACTTTTAGTACAAAACAGGTAAATACATCAGTTTCTGTCTATCAGAGAACAGTTTCTAGTGAATCTTTAAAACACTGGAATGTAACACCTTCACATCCTTAAAATTGCTAAATATTTGGTCGCGTGTTATTAGACCTGTACATACCAAAAATATGCTTTGCTCTTTCCTTCCTGCTTTCATGCTCAGACATGTAATAACAATGCACATGGTAAGAGTTTAACACATGATGTTATTGACATTCCAGCTTGCATATATTCCTTTTACCACTTTGCAGCATAAATGCTGCAAGATGAGTGTGTATTTTGAAAGAATAATGTAAAAATGATAAAGTTAAAATGAAGTCATGTTTTGCATTTCTCTCTGATGACACTTTTCTACATAAGAACCTAAAACTTTGTACTGAAAATGCGTATATGCTTTTATTATTTATTATTTCTCTCAATGTTTGTTTTCATGGATTTAAATAGTATATATTTCCCAAAAAGTTAGCAGTACAGTATTTAGTTAAATTTTACTGACTGATCAGTAATATTGCTTTTCTATGATTAAGACCATGAGGAGTCACTGCAGTAGACTACCATACAGAAAAGTCATTTAAGTACCTTTATAAGGCAATGGATTATGTGACAGCTTAATGGTAAGAGGACTGTAGATATGCATGGTGTTTTTCTGTAGATTCTGAGATCATCTCTAGAAAGGCTCTGTTGAGACAGGAAAATTTTCTGCTAAGCTATTTATTTTCCCACCTTGCAAGGTATGCTTGAGATTTTCTGTTTTTCAGACATTGAAGGGAAATCAAGAAACTATTTGAGAATATTTGTTACCCACTGCATCAATCTGAATGTCACAGTTTAGCCCAGCTAACAACTAACCACCATGCAGCCACTCGTTCACTCGACCCCGTCAGTGGGATGGAGAGGAAAAAATATAACGAAAGTCTTGAGGGTTGAGACAAGGACAGGGAGGGATTGCTCACCAATTATGGCCACAGGCAAATCAGACTTGACTTGAGGAAAAGATCAATTTGATTTGTCACCAATCACATCAGAGACGATAATGAGTAACAAAGCCAGATCTTAAAAACACCTTCCTCCCATCTTTCCCCTTTTCCTAGCTCTACGTCCTCCCCTCTAGCAGTGCAGGGGACAGGGAATAGGAGCTACTGTCAGTTAATCACAGTTTTTTTTCACTCCCTCCTCAGGAAGAGGATTCCTCCCACTATTCTCCTGCTCCAGCGTGGGGTCCATTCCCACGGGAGACAGTTCTCCATGAACGTCTGTGTCATGATTCCCTCCCATGGGGCGCAGTTTTTCATCAACAGACTTGTCACAGAGTTACAGCCATCTTTGGGCAGTTACCTGCTCCAGCACGAACTGTTCCACCATTGATCTCCACTGGCAGCAGGGGGGCTGCTGCCGCCATCTCACCATGGGCTGCAGGGGAATCTCAGCTCCAGCACCTCCTCCTGCTCCATCTTCACAGACTTTGGTGTCTGTATAGTTGTTCCTCCCACATCCCACTCCTCTCTTATCTGCAGCCACGACCAGCCAAACCGACGTACTCTTTGTACCTTCTTAAATATGTTATTCACAAAGGCACTGATTGAATTGGCCCTGGTCAGAGGTAGGTCCGACTAAGAGCCAGAGAAGCTTCTGGTAAATTCTTATAGAGGCTATCCCTGTAGCCCCTCTCCTGCTACCAAACTCCCACCACATAAACACAACACACTGAGATATTGTTTGATTACACACAAATAATTATTTTGCAAACTAACAGTGAGAAAATTGGTCTTTGTAGGATGGATATTGGCAGCAAAGCACTACTGCACTTTTAGTATTTACTTTCTATTTTTATTTTACTTCTATTGCCTCTAATTACAGCAAACTGGAAACAGAGAGAAAAATTAATAATTAGTTGTAAAATCAGTGAGGTATAAAATTTATTTTACAGGACAATCTAAATGCAGTGTTGGGTGCAGTTCATATTTGAATGATGAATTTTCATTGCTAAGTGTGAGAAAAGTGTATTAGCTCATACTATCCTCCACATTATTAGACTAGCAGTTTGTTGATAAATTGTACAAACAGAATGCTATTGAGGCTCTCCCATATTCTTTAAGCCATTACACTTCAAGTTTAATCAGCCACTTGATGGTTCTTTCAGTGCTGAAGAATTTCCTGATAGTTCTGTTATTCTTTTCTATATACTTTTGTCTAAAGGGCTAACTGTGGCTATGCTTAGGACAGAGGAGGACATCTTCATTCTTCAATATCTGATAATCCCCGTGGTCAAATTCATTTTAGTGTTGAACTGCTGTGCAGACCTCCTTGTAGTCTCCACAGTCTCCACATGGAGTCAGCTAGTTCCTCACTGCAAGTCATCTGCTACATATTTCACAAACAAGGTTGCTAAGAAATTGCTGTAGGGAATACAGCCTTCTTATTTTTTTAAAAATGTTTTTGCAACAAAAGTTTTGAAATCACTTGAGGATTATAAATAAATCAACATTTGATAAATTATCAAGTCTAATATTGACTCCCATCAATATCAACCAAGGATTTAATATTAGAGGGAATTATCTGTGCATTTATGTGAGGACCAAGTATTCTAAAATTCTAAGTAATCCATCAAAAACTAGAGTGATTTTTAGATCTGTAAACCAAGACCAAGTGTACATTAACTCTGAGAAATCACAGACTTCAGGTTTAGGAAAATGACATTCTCAAATAACATAATCACTTCTTGATTTGTGTTCCATATTGGCTTCCTGAAGCTTGAAATTTTTTTATTCTTAGTCAATGCGGTGAAGTTTGTCTAGCATCTTAAACAACTTTTGAGATGTGACTAAGAGCGAATTGGGCATGGGGATGCATGTTAATGCTGGACTTGCATACATTTTTGTTGAGTTTGTTTGTTAAATTACCTGCTAAAAAAATATCAAATTAGTCCATTGTTAATATCTAACATGAATGTTAATGATTGGTCTGGGACAGGTTACATAAATGCATTAGCAATACAAATACCCAAATTTAGGGCATTTTCCCAAAATAAGATAAATGCCCCGAACAGGAAATGACTTAGAAACTGTACAGGCACTTTAGATTAATAGAAAGCTATCAAGAGTAGAACTATGATTATATAATGCTAAATTCAGCAATATATCTTCATAAAATAATATCTTCTTGTGATGAGAAGCATCTTTTAGAATTGTATGCTACATTTTATAAACAGGGGAGGTGAGAAATGATCAAAGGAAAAAAAATAGTTTTATGGTGTGGTAGATTAACCTTGATTGGATGCCAGGTGCCCACCAAACTTTTCTGTCACTACCCTTCTCAGCAGGATGGGAGGAAGAAAATAAGATGGAAAAAAACTCGTGGATCAAGGTAAAGTCAGATTAATAAAGCAAAAGCAAAGGCTGCTTGCGGAAGCAAAGGAAAACAAAAGATTTATTCTCTACTTCGCATCAGGAGGTGATGTCCAGCCATTTCTCAGGAAGTAGGGCTTCAGCCCGTGTAATGGTTGCTCCAGAAGACAAATATCGTAGTAATGAATGCCCCGCCTCCTTCTCCTTTCTTTTAGCTTTTATTGCCTGGCAGAAGTCATATGGTGTGGAATACCCCTTTGGTCAGTTTTGGCTATGTCCCCTCTCAAGATCTTGCCCACTCCTAGCTTACTGAATGAGGCAGGGGGAATGTTGGAGAGACAGCCTTGAGGGTGTGCGAGCGCTGCTCAGCAGTAGTCAAAACGTTGGTATGTTATCAACACCTTTCCAGCTACCAATAAAATGCACATCACTATGAGGTCTGCTATGGGGAAAATTAACTCCATCTCAGCCAGACCCAATACAGATGGACAATTTGCTATGTTAATTTTAGCAATTATATGTATATACATAATGATATTTTCTGTTAAGAGAATGAAGTCTTAAAGAAATTAAATTAAATTTTGAGGTGTGATTGAGTCCCAGTTTACAGCTCCGAAACATCCTAGCATAACAATGCCCCATAACAATGTTTTGAGAGCAAACTGCATAATTTTTAGAGAAGTAATTGAGAGAAATTACCCCTGAATGCTTCTTCCTAAACAGGTGTTACTTCCTCATCCTATGGAGACACAAAGAAAACAAACAAACAAGACCTAAATGAAATCCAAATAAGATGATTACTCATCCTGCAAATGCCTCTATATCCAAACTCAAAATTATGCAGACCTCATGAGAGGACGATAATTAACATTGCTAGAATAGATTGGAAATTAAATTTAAAAATGGAACAGTACAGTGAAAAAGAAAAAAAAAGCAAAGCTGAAATGGCCAAATGGAAAAAGCAAGCCCAAAGACAAGTACAGGAGGACTAAATCCTTTGGAACTGCCCCTGATGACTCTCTATTGCTGTTGGAATCATGGACAAAAAAGCACGACTGTTTATTTGCTTTCTGATCTATGATTCAGCAATTTCCCAGATCAAGTACCTATTCCTACCACTATTTTTTTTTCAAATTGGAGGTCAGAATATGCATAACCTTCATGTTGGAAAAACAGTGAAAACACCTGAATAAAATTTAGTCTCTGTAAGTCAAGAAAATTTCAAAAATACTAATTTTATTTTATCGTAACAAAATAAATTAATGTGCAACATTTAATGTATGTTTTATTTTTTTTACTATACACAAATGATTCGGAAATAGACTACAATTTCTCAAGTCTGTTCTTTTGTTATTCTTCCTTTTTCTCATTATTATTCTTTTTATAATGCTGAGAATAATTTGTGATTGATGATAAGAATCTATTGTTTTAGTTGTTTTCCTTTCATAAAACCATTTATGGATTTCTGTTGTGTAAGTGGATAATTAGAAATAACAGGCAAAGATTTGCAAATATATGCAAACCCTTGAAACACTGCACTGTTAGCATGAATAAATACAAAAGGAATATTTTCAAAACTGTAACCGAAAATATTCAATTTACTATTTTGTACCTGCAGAAAAATGTGCATATCTTAAAAAGAAATTTGCAGGATGAGCACAAAAAATAGTACAGAGAGGACGGACTTAATCCTTTAGGTACTCTGCATACTCAATTGCTGCTGAAAGCGATGTGGAGATGAAGGATGTTCAGGATTTGAAGAATCAGATGTAAAGTAAGCATGTTTAATTTTGAAGGAAATGTTTATGCTCAAGGTTTTTTTTCTGCTATTTACCTTACTCCACTGAGATAAGCAAGAGTATGTAGATGAAAATGGCACAAATCTAGTTTCATTTAAAGTGCACAGAAAAGAAGATGATAAAGTGTGACTATCTCTTTATCAAGAACACTTTTCTTCTGTGATAGAAATTATAATAGAACTCTAAAGAATGAAGACAGTAAAGGCAACAGATAGTTCACTGACTCACTCTTGAATGTAAATGCATAAGAAAACTGAGTTTAGTTATGTATTTAGAGGGCAGTAAAAATCTCACATATAAATCTTCAAATAGGGAACAACATAAATAAAAATACAACAGTTCCTTTTTTAAGTATCTCACCATTACCATCCTTGTAATTTTAAGTCGTTTCTCGGGTTGTAGGATTTGTATGTAATACTTTGTGGAAAAATCAGAATCAGAATATGAAAAGATATTTTATATGTGTGTACTATTTCTGGCAGTGATAAAGTTCATTTTCTTCACAGTAGCTGGTATGGGACTATGTTTTGGACTTGTGCTGGAAACTGTTTATAATACAGAGATGTTTTAGTCATCGCTGAGCAGCGCTCACACAGCCAAGGCCTTCTCTGCTTCTCACAGCACCCCACTGGCAAGTAGACTGGAGATGCACAAGAAGCTGGGAGGGGACACAGCTGGGACAGCTGACCCCAACTGACAAAAGGAATGTTCCATACCATATGACGTCTTGCGCAGGAAGATGCACTGGGAGAAGAAGGAAGAAGGGGAGACTTTCAGAGTGATGGTGTTTGTCTTGCCAAGTCACTGTTATGCGTGATGAAGCCCTGCTTTCCTGGACATGGTTGAACACCTGCCTGCCAATGGGCAGTAGTCAATGAATTTCTTGGTTTACTTTGCTTGTGTGCATGGATTTTGCTTTACCTATTAAGCTGTCTCTATCTCAACAAGTGAGTTTTCTCAGTTTAACCCTTCTGGTAGTCTCCCTCATCCCTCTGAGAGGGGAGTGAGTTAGCAGCTGGGTGGGACTCAGCTGCCTGCCGGGGTTAAACCACAACAATGTGATAGGTGAAAATGGCCATTTCCCAGGGAAGTTCACAAGAAAATCAGGCACATTGTTAAATTTTAAATAAAACTTGAAAACTGCTTTTTGATATCTCTTTTTACTTAGCTCTGATAGAAGTTGCAGACAACATCCAAAATATTTTAGTCTCATCTGATTTTTATCTCACTGTTTTTTGTTCTAAAGGAGAAGGTAGATCTATCAAGCTGTTCCTTTATGCATGATCTCTTCTGACTGTTTCCAACTATTCCCTAACATTGATCTTCCTAGTTAATATTCTAACATATTCCTTGTCAGGGTCATCACTGCTATTTTTCTTTGTGCTGTCACCCCTTGTAGCTTTAGCTGTTTATTCTGAGCATGCCTCCACTGATGTGGAACTCTGAGGAGGCACTCATATCCAATGTCCAGAAGTTGCTGAGGTGTAAGTGGCCTTATCCATGAGTCAGACTTCACTTGGGAAGTGTTAGACACCACAATGATTTTTAAAACAGATGTTTGGTCACACAGGAACATGTATTGAGATGGGAGATGGAATTAATAATATGGCACTTCCAGTGTGAGAAGCCGGTCTGTTTATATAGATATACTGGCTGTATCAGAACACGATGAAACCAAGAGCACTGAGATACACTCTCACTGTAAACCTTCACAATTATTTAAGCCAGAGCTTGCCTTGATAGTACACTATTAAATTTATATGTGCACCAAATACATAGCTGACTGAGGCAGAAGGAAAGAGACAAGAACAAATAGATGGCTTAACGGAAGAAAACAGAACCAACCACAAAGAAAGCAAAAGCTAAGAGTGTTTCCTACAGGTATTAAGTTTGTTCCTGTTTAGCCATATGACAGGAAAGAAGGAGTTTAGGAGAGCCAGAGAACTTCAGGGTGAAACAGACAGAGAGTGGATGAGGAAAGACACCTCTGTGGAGTTTTGTGGGATAACTGGTGTCTGTAGAAACAACCATCATCCAACCTTGTCTCATTTTTGTCACTGAAGACAGCTGGGAAAATCAGTGTATCAGGAGTGTATATCCTCTTGCTCTCTTCACACTCGGTGACCCACAAAGGATCTGCACTTCACAGGAGTACAAACTTCTCGTACAGACGCAGGATGCCAGTTTGGCTGTGTGCCATCTACTGTACAAAAGATATGCAGGGAGATGCAGTGATCATGGACATGCTACCAGTCTCTTTGCTGCTACTCTATTAGTATTTATAAGCAGATTTCAAAGCCGAAGCTGTGATATGAAGTTCAGAATAAATCAGTTATGTCTATGGTACATGTGCTTATCTGAAACCTATGAGGGTTGTTTAAAATCCACAGAGATAAAGGCACTGATATATTTCTCACATATGAACACTGCCCTTACAGACCTCAAGGAGAACTACATTAGTCAGTTCAATTTATTTCACAGAAATCTTAATTTCTTTCTATTCAGTTTGCAATATCTCCTCAGAGGCTGGTCACAGTAGGTTTTGTAGTCCTATAATATTCTGTAGAGAGAGATTAATTGGAGGAGTCTCATTCCACTGTATTGCCCTGGGAAGAAGCAGATGGAGATCTTACTGCAACATCAGCACCAGTTCAGGTTACCCTGTATCTTCCAGTATACCACAGGTCAGCTGAGTATGCTGCTATTTATTTTTATGTCCTCCATGCAATTTGTCAGCTAAGCCAAGCCAAATGGTGCCATTGGTCTTTTCCAACTGTAACACCTAAGTTCAGTCGCAGAAAACTCACTGCTTCTCAGGAAGGAAGTGGAAAAACCTCAGCATGGGGGATAACCATCTTCAGAAATCTGGGGGAATTTTCCTATTCTATTTTGATAAATATGGAAGAGTGTACTGTGAGTACTCATGTAACAAGCTCAGGTTATAAGTCACCACTGGTCCTTCCTTGGGGAGACACTATTGCTAGCCGGATCTACTTGATTTTGACTTCACTCAGAAATTTAGGCGAAACGAAGACAAGATCAAGCATTTAGAGATATAGAAAAAGGAAGAAACTAATGGCACATCAGAAGAAAGTAAAGAAACAATTTATCAGAACATTTGGATCTTGATGCCACAATAATTAAGCAAAATTACTATGCTAAACATGTTAAAATATTTAAGGAAAAAAAGATGACATAACAAGATAATAGTGATAAATGAGTAGTAAAATCAAGTAAAGAGGTAAACAAAGATTTTAAGTTAGTGTAATGCTATCTTCAGTTAATCAGGAATAATTCAAATATTGAACATTTCTTTTTTGTGATACAAAGGGAGAAAGTCAAAGTAAAATGATAATAAATTTGCATATTTTAATTACCTGGTAAATACAGCCTAGACTAAACTATTGCAAGAATAACATCAGTACAGAAGAACCCAAATCACCTGACAATATTTTTTGTTCAAACGTTCTGCTTATTTCAAGAAATCGAATTCTGCTTTCAGATATAACACTGTGACTTCAGTAGTTTACCTCAAATTAAAAAGATTTTTTTAAAACAAATTTCACTTTTATTTCTTATATTTCCTTGTCATATTAGTCATTGCATGTTGATAATTTATTTTAATTTAGTCAAATATGCTTTAACAGTATTTTTATGGTTTTTACCTGGGGCTGTGCATGTTCTCTTCAGTTTGAGCTTAATCTCTGCTCCTTCTTCTTGAATTTCTCAGGCCATACAGCTGTGGTAGCAAGAATTTAATTAGATTCATTCAGAAAGAAATCACTTCTGCATAGCCACTTGCTCGGTCCCTCTCCACTCATGTGGGATGAGGGGAGAAAATAGGAAGAACAAAAGAGAGAAGACTCATGATTTATGTCACGTTAAGACACGATGTCGGGTTGATAGAGGATAGAGAGGGGGGGACTGCCTCGAGCCCTGTTAAATTTGACCGGTCTGCTTGTTTTCCAAGAAAGACGATACCCTTGTATCCAATCATCCTGGCACATCCTATTTAAAGAGAAAGGGGGTTTCCTTGAAGCTTTTACAATTTGATCAACCAGTCAGGCTTACACTGACAGCGTTACCAAGACAAATCCCTCTGGACAGCCCAGGAGGTTGGAGGGTGATCATCTAACCTATTCAGGATTAGATGACACCAGGACAAATTGCTTATATCCCCTATATCAATTATTGAAGTTTCCAGAAACATATATAGATGACAAATTTTACTACATATGCTCATGAAATGATAAAGGTTCGAAGATGGCCGGTGATAAGATACTGACTGCGAAACAAACCTTATCAGTGATAATTCTAAATAGCTAGCAAGATGTTAGTAATTGAGTGTGCATAACACAAAGCTCTTACCCAATAGGCGTCCCTATAGGGGGAGAAGAGAGGTCCAGCCTGTTGACTGGTCCCAGATATTCTGATGGAGGTCTTTCTCCAACACTCCCTTCTCTTAAGCCATTTTTATACTTTCAGGTGGAGCTTGAGTGACTCTAGTCATACATATCTCTATTAGGTGTAAATTTTTCTCACTTTGATTTAAGGGTATGTAATAGAAAAATTTCAGGGTGCATGCTCAGTGAGGGGTGATCGCAGCCCGGAGGTGGGTAGCTTCTGAGATGAAGGTGGGTTTTGGTATTATAATGATGTTATAATGAGCAAAGTTCACCTAAAGGACAAGAATTTTGCAAATAGTTAAACATTTATATGGCCAGATTGCCTAGATAAATGCCTAGCTGGATCGAGTGACCTGGCTCCACTCACCACCATTGTTGAGGCAACAGTTGTGATCCATCTTTCTTGACCTCTATGCGGTTACCTTTCCCAGCCATTCTCTATCCTTGGTAACAGGGACAAGCTGTGGTACCTTCGTACCACTCTGCTCCCCATTTCAAGGATATTGTACATTCTGCTCAGCCAGGGCAGGCCTTGTCCATGCCAACCACATTCCAATCCTGGGAGCTGCAACTGTGCCTTGTCTCAAAGCTGCTTTAATATTACAGCTTGTAAGTTGAACTTTGGGGAACAGTGTTCTTTCATTCCCCGCTTTTCTGGTTATTTTTCCACAGTTTGAGATAGAGGCAGATTAATATGTGAAGGCAAGTAGGAGAGGGGAAACTCAAACAAAATACAAGTAGAACAAAGGAAATCACTTACTGTTCTCTAAAAGCAGACCAACGTCTAGCCAGTCTCCAAGCCACGGCCACCTTGAAAGCCAAAACAATCCACCCTTCCTCTATCTCAGTTCATGCTGGTGAGCGTGACATCATATGATACGAAATATTCCTTTGGCCAATTTGAGTTAGCTGTCCCAGCCATGTCCTTTCCCAGCCTCTTACCCACTTGTAGCTGACTTGATGGGGATGTGGCAGAGCGGGAAAAAAAGAGAAAGCCTTGACACTGTGTAAGTGTTGTTCAACAAGCACCAAAACATTGGTGTGTTACCAACACTGCTTTAGCCACAAATTGAAAACATAGAATCATGCAGGCTGCTATGAAGAAACTTAACTCCAGCAAAGCCAGACCCAGATCAAGTGTTTTGGATTCAACAGATTTAACTCAAAATAAAGAATCTTCTCAATGGATATATTCAGCTTTAGTGCTCATTTGGCTTTGAGTTTTATATATTGACTTTTTTTTAATCTTTTTTTTGATATATCAAGTCTCTTTCTAAATATTGCCTTTGCAAAGTCATCAAAGCATATGCTTTGAAGACTGCTTTCAAATAAAAGTAGTCTCACACTAAAATAGATATGCAAGATTTTGTTTTTATCGCCAGTTGTTAGAAGGTACCAAATACAATAAATTAGTATGGAGCTTGCCTTTTGGTTATCTAATGACTGTACGAGTAGAGTGTTTAATAAGTACAATGACACCAAAGAATTGCATAAAAATAGCTGTATGGGTTTAGACAAAATGTTGTATCGGAAACAATACTGAAAGCAATAGAATGAAAATAAAATCATACAATCATAGAATGGTCAGAGTTGGAAGGGACCTCAAAGATCATCTAGTTCCAATCCCCCTGCCATGGGCAGGAAAACCCTCCACTACACCAGGTTGCTCAAAGCCTCATCCAACCTAGCCTTGAACACTTCCAGGGAAAGGGCATCTACAACTTCTCTAGGCAACCTGTTCCAGTGCCTCACCATCCTCTGAGTGAAAAATTTCTTCCTTATATCTAATCTAAATCTGTCCTCTTTCAATTTAAATCCATTGCCCCTTGTCCTATCACTACATGCCCGTGTAAAAAGTCCCTCTCCAGCTTTCCTATAGGCCCCCTTTAGGTACTGGAAAGCTTCGATAAGATCACCCTGGACCCTTCTCTTCTCCAGGCTGAACAGCCCCAACTCTCTCAGCCTGTCTTCATAGCAGAGGTGCTCCAGCCCTCGGATCATCTTCGTGGCCCTCCTCTGGACCTGCCCCAGTAGCTCCATGTCCTTCTTGTGCTGGGGACTCCAGAGCTGAACGCAGTATTCCAGTTGGGGTCTCACGAGAACAAAGCAGAGGGGCAGAATCACCTCCCTCGACCTGCTGGCCACGCTCCTTTTGATGCAGCCCAGGATACGGTTGGCTTTCTGGGCTGCCAGCGCACATTGCCGGCTCATGTTGAACTTCTCATCCACCAGCTCTCCCAAGTCCTTTTTCTCAGGGCTGCTCTCGATCCATTCTCTGCCCAGCCTGTACTTGTGCTTGGGATTACCCCAACCCACGTGCACTTGGCCTTGTTGAACTTCATGAGGTTCTCACAGGCCCACCTCTCCAGCCTGTCAAGTTCCCTCTGGGTGGCATCCCTTCCCTCCAGCGTGTCCACAACACCACACAACTTGGTGTTATCAGCAAACTTGCTGAGAGTGCACTCGATCCCACTGTCCACGTCACCAACAAAGATGTTAAATAGCACTGGCCCCAGTACTGACCCCTGAGGAACACCACTCGTCACTGGCCTCCACGTGGACATTGAACCATTGACCACAACTCTTTGAGTGTTACCATCCAGCCAATTGCTTGTCCACCGAGTGGTCCATCCATCAAAACCATGTCTTTCCAGTTTAGAGACAAGGATGTCGTGTGGGACAGTATCAAATGCTTTGGATAAGTCCAGGTAGATGATGTCAGTTGCTCTTCCCCTATCCATCAATGCTGTAACCTCATCATAGAAGGCCACCAAATTAGTCAGGCAGGATTTGCCCTTAGTGAAGCCATGTTGGCTGTCACCAATCACCTCCTTATTTTCTATGTGCCTTAGCATAGTCACCAGGAGGATCTGCTCCATGATCTTGCTGGGCACAGAGACTGACTGGCCTGTAGTTCCCCCGATCTTCTTTTTTTCCCCTTTTTAAAGATGGGGGCTATGTTTCCACTTTACCAGTCAGTGGGAACTTCACCAGATTGCCACGACTTCTGAAATATGATGGATAGTGGCTTAGCAACTTCATCTGCCAGCTTCCTCAGGACCCACAGATGCACCTCATCAGGTCCCATGGACTTGTCCACCTTCAGGTTCTTTAGATGGTCTCAAACCTGATCTTCTCCTACAGTGGGCGGTTCTACATTCTCACAGTCCCTGCCTTTGCCTTCTGTGGCTTGGGCTGTGAAGCTGGAGCTCTTGCCAGTGCAGACTGAGGCAAAGAAATCGTTGAGAACCTCAGACTTCTCCATATCCCAGGTAGCCAGGTACCCCATTTCTTTCTGGAGAGGACCTACATTTTCCCTAGATCTCTTTTTATCATTGACATATCTATAGAAGTTTTTCTTGTTGCCCTTGATGTCCCTGGCCAGATTTAACTCTATCAGGGCTTTAGCTTTCCTAACCTGATCTCTGGTTGCTTGGACAATCGCTCTGTATTCTTCCCAGGCTACCTGTCCTTGCTTCCACAAGTATTCTATTCTTGTCGTGTATCCTGTTGTATGAGGGACAAAGAAGAGTTGTTAAAAGAGTGTGGAAATAATTCTGAGATATTCTTAGCTTTTTAGTTGTGTGAGCATAATCTTACCAATCCACCCTTCTCAACCAGCGCAAGGCAAAAGATTAATGATGTGTTGTAGATTAATGTGTAGAGTAATCATGGTAATCAACATAAGGTTGTGTTTGTTAGTCACCGCTACTGTCACAATAGTTCCTACATTTTTCCCTTGGAAAGCAAGCTACTGTCATTAATAATTTTCCAGTGTAACATTAATATGTAAATCACACAGCTGACACAGTATCTACTGTAAGAATCTTTTTAAAAATTACCTTTTCTATAATCAAATGCTATATGGTACCTCAGAGATTCTCTCTGCTGATGTATCACATAAATGCAAAACCCACAGAAACATCACTAAATTGCAAACCCTTTTATAGGTCCAAGATAGAGCATGGCTTGATAGGTAATCCTTACTTAAGTAAATTTCATTTATTCTTATTTAGTGGGAAGTACCACAGGTGCATTTTACACATATAAAGTGGATGTTATTTATAAAGAAACTCCCAACTTTGAAACAAATTAAATTATAAAAAAAAAAAAAGAAGAAAGGAAAATGGGGAAAGGAATCTTGTTTCAAAACCAAGATTTTTAATTTCCTCTGATTTAGGGTTCAAAAGCAAGTGAATCTTCCACAATGTCCAAACAAACAAACTCTTTTCATATACAAATTGCTCTTTTTTTTTTTTGCTAGAGGGGATAACATCTGTCCTAAGATCCTATAAAAACACCTGCAGAGAGTGTTTCCTGTTATTTATAAAATAAATCTCTGTCATTCAGTGAAGAAGAAGGACAAGACAGCAGTGCTCTTTAGCACTATTTTGGGAGTATTCTTGGCTTTTTAAATTTGGAAAGCAGCAGGATACTGCAGTGAGTAAACTATCAGCAAATGGTGCCTAAAAGTAGATAGGCAAAGATGATTAGGCAATTCAGGGTTGACAACTCTGATTTATACCTTACTGTAAAAGCTAGAGGAGGCTGGCTATCTCTTTTGAAATTAGAAAAAGGAAATACTAAAAGTAGATGACACTTCAAGATGGGATCTAAAGAAGCAATATCGTATTTCCTCTTAATTTTCTATAGTGATTGTATTTCCAAAACAGATACTGCAGTACAGCCTTACTTTATCCCATCCTTAAAGTAGTCAGCATAAGAT
This sequence comes from Tauraco erythrolophus, assembly GCF_009769465.1. Lineage (NCBI taxonomy): Eukaryota > Metazoa > Chordata > Aves > Musophagiformes > Musophagidae > Tauraco > Tauraco erythrolophus. The sequence goes on along the minus strand of NC_141465.1, from coordinate 44,671,853 downwards.
ACTTCAAGAAGAGGGAGAACACAAATGGGAAAACTTACTTACAGATGAAGCTTCTCCTTAGCTGGAGAAAACTACTGATTTATTCTCCTGATCATAAGATTTAATGACTCTTCAATATTTTCTCCATCTAAATAGTCATAAATGTTTTAATCACCCATGTTCATGTCCTGTTTGAACTTCTTGTAAACTGCTGGCTTCAATACCACACTGAGTTTAAACTAATATAAAGTTGTATTTATTTTCATATCTTTTAATTTTCTTTCTCTGTTTCCTTAGGTACCTGCTTATTTCAGAACTGCAGAATGAAAAAAGAGATATTTTATAATCTGTTTCACTAGTATATACTTGTATTTTGAATTATCTAAATCAAGTTTAGGGTCCTCTGATACCACCCATATTTCTAGCATGTATCACCAAACTTTTGATATCAGTCCCTTGCACCAGTACAAGTTGGGGACTGAACTGTTAGGGAACAGCACAGGGGAAAGGGACCTGGGGGTCCTGGTGGACAGCAGGATGACCATGAGCCAGCAATGTGCCCTTGTGGCCAAGAAGGCCAATGGCATCCTGGGGTGTATTAGAAGGGGTGTGGTTAGTAGGTCGAGAGAGGTTCTCCTCCCCCTCTACTCTGCCCTGGTGAGGCTGCATCTGGAATATTGTGTCCAGTTCTGGGCCCCTCAGTTCAAGAAGGACAAGGAACTGCTTGAGAGAGTCCAGCGCAGGGCCACAAAGATGATTAAGGGAGTGGAGCATCTCCCTTATGAGGAAAGGCTGAGGGAGCTGGGTCTCTTTAGCTTGGAGAAGAGGAGACTGAGAGGGGACCTCATTCATGTTTATAAATATGTAAAAGGTGACTGTCATGAGGATGGAGCCAGGCTCTTCTCGCTGGCATCCAATGATAGGACAAGGGGAAATGGATATAAGCTGGAACATAGGAGGTTCCACTTAAACATGAGGAAGAACTTCTTCCCAGTAAGGGTAGCAGAACACTGGAAAAGGCTGCCCAGAGAGGTTGTGGAGTCTCCTTCTCTGGAGATGTTCAAAACCCGCCTGGGCGCATTCTTGTGTGATCTGATCTAGGTGGTCCTGGTCCGGCAGGGGGATTGGACTAGATGATCCTTTGAGGTCCCTTCCAATCCCTAACATTCTGTGATTCTATGAATATAAATAGATTCTTATAATCATATTCATCATTAGAATGCTCTGGTTGTTAACTTCATTTTTTCTTATGCAGTCTAACACAGGTTCTTTCTTAATCACTAATGGTCACTGGTTTACACTGACGACAGTATGGCCTTGATATTTTTCTTAGTTATTTCAGCTAATTTAATGTGACCAATGTGTACAATTGTTTGACATCGTCACTCATTATGTAGATTGCTGTGTTTTTGGCTCCAGTGAATTTTGACTGCTATCTCACTCATATTTGCTTACCGTTAAATCCTCCAGAAGTCTTTATAGTTTTCTATGATGAATGTATAATTTAGTGATATGACATTTTGTCACATTTTTCTTCTAGATCACTAACTGCATCTTCAACACCAATCTTAGCAAAATGATTGTAGAGAATCCTATATAAGTCTTCTCCTAAGGTAAGCTATTGCCTGAAGTTTGGGGCCTAGGGAGAGCTCTGCTTAATAAAGCCAGAAGAAGCATTCTCGCTGTTGCTAATTCTGATAGGGGGATAGGTATAGGAGTAGGCGTAAGACCATATAAAACTATATTAGCTATTATTTCCATGGATAGGTATAGGAGTAGGCATAAGACTACATAAGACTATATTAGCTCTGTGAAATAGTTCTGTGAAATGTTAGAAGTTATCAAATACTAATCCCTGCTTTGAAATACTAACTACACGAAAAGAAGGCTGGTAAGAGAGACAAAATAAATGCTAGCAAGGTTGTAACTCGTGACCCGTAGGGAGAAAGACAGACAAATAGGAGAGATAAGGACTAACAAGAGCTAACATTTGTCTTCAAACAATAACAAGTAGGAGACAACCAGGTGTCCACTCAAGGGCAGGCCAGGCTGGGAACAGGTTTGGCTCTGCAAGCTCAGTCAAAACAGGATTTCTAGGAAAGAAGTGAAAAATACACAGTGAGCAAGACCTACGGCCTTCATCCTGAAGACCCCTGCCCACGACCACCAGGAGGCGTGTCGAGGAGGAGCCTGAGGTGGATCCTGAGGCGGGGTCTATGGAAATGATCTCCTGGGAGAGACTGCCCTTTTGAGGAGCGAGTTATGAGTATGTCTGTACAAATACAAGAAAAACTGCTACGGCGGGTGTGCATGTTTGTGGTGGAGCGATCCCCCGTGCACCCAGCGCTGCAATAAACATACCTACTTTACAACTTTCCGAGTTGTGGAGTCTGTTTCTGCATATCAATTCCAAGTTTCCAGACTAACTGTAAACCTATGGAGGTCCTTCAAAAACCACTAACTCATTCATTTGCTACTGGTTCACACCTCTATATGAAATATTACATATTAAATTTGAGACATATTTCTTAAGAGTAGCCCAGTGACAATATTGTTCTTTCCTTTCCATTCACATGACCAGAAGTACTAAGTCTGTCCTTCAGCATATTACATACACACATAAACACAGTGCATGTGGTGCATAAGTGCATAAATTATAAGACTGGCCATGGTACCTTAGTCACAAAAGCTTAGAAACTAATTTCATAGTGTCTCTTGATGAAAGCACCAAGCAAGATCTTGTTCTTGTTGGAAAAAAGATTAGCTAGAAAAAGATTTTTATTTTGCCCAAAATTTTTCACTCAGAAAATCTATCAGTGTTAGCTGACAGCAATCATAACTATACTTGAAGTCAGAACTGAAATGGAATGTGAGGCGGCAAAAGGTTCCTGAAGTCTAAGTATGGTTCCTGCATTTAATGAACAATGTTTGAAGGGCTACTGTAAGAACTCCAGTCACTAAAAGCAAATTAATGTATTGAACTGAATACACTGTCATTTAACAGTAGTTCATTGATTTCAGTGTTACCTAAAAGGAATCATGAATGCATTGGTGTGTGCCTATTCAACACCCTCATCTGTGTAAATGTGAATCAAGGAAAACTATGTAATGCTTATGAAAATCTATTACTTATTTTAGACTCTCTCAAATCCATATTATTCTCCTATTTCCTTGCAGGTTCCTTGCTTCTGTTGTAATTAATTGATTGCTTTATTATTTAAGTGTCTCTGGACAATTATTTGTTATTCAGATTATCCCTCCACCGTTGAGGTCTCCTTCACTTTTTTTTTTACTTTTTTTTTTTCTCTGATATTCATTTATTTTGGGATCTATTAATTTCATTTAGAAAATATTTCTTCTTCTTTAAAAACTATCAGTTGGGATCAAAAACCACTAGCTCTTTTTCCTTCCCTTCGTTTCCTATCTTGTTTTTGTTTAAGGGTATGGAATTTTGTTCCAACTTAATTTTCTCTATATACATGTTTAATTAGCTGGTGGTCTGAGTTCAAGAAGTTAAATTATCTTATGTTTCACTAACAAATTTTAATTTACATTGTTGTTTTCTATTGATTATCTCCTGCTGTTTTAAATTCCTCTGGAAGTATTATCTCAGAAAGTCAAATTTTGGTGTGCATTGTGTCCATACAACACTGAACTCAACTTAATACTCAAAAACAGTATTTGATGAGATAGTCTAAAAACTGACATAATTCAAAGCCACTCTCTTTTATTCTCTAAATTATAATAATTCAAGAGGTGGCAATATAAAGTCCTAAGAAACTTGGTCCCTGAGCCCCAGCATTATGTGTATGCCTAAAAATGCAAAAGTAAATGCAAAGTAAATTGGTTTTGTACATAAATTCGGTGAAAAAGATAAAAATAGATTAGGGAAATTTTGAAAAGGAATATGATCAGTATATGTATCTTCTACCCAATTGAGTAAAAACATAATTCTGTCTTCACAGGATCTTTATTTTTGCCATTGTTCTTGTATATGAATTGCATCAGTCACACACACACACACATCCCCAAAAAGTTTGGGTTTTCCTTATTACATTTTTATATAAAGTGGACAGAATTCCTAACCACAAATCTAAGCAAAAATCCAAATTAGACAAGGCTGTAAATCTTGTTTGTCCTATTCCTCCCCACCAAGGTTATCAATAGTAGAAACCATCAGCAGCTAAAACTAAAAGCGTTAGCACTGATACAAACATCTCTCAGTATAACATCAATATAGCAAGCAGAGAATTGAAAGACAATTTCGAATAGCTACAGAAGTGAACTCCCTCTTTAGTACGAAATTTAGAGTCTAGAGTGTGTTTCAGTGTTTTGGAACATAAACACCAAAGGACTTCACATTGCATAAGTAATTTATCCATTTGTATAAATATAAGCAGGATTGGATTTATTAAGATAAATATTACAGTTTTTCACTGGTTTAATCTACCTTTCCTTGGATATATAGTCTTACATAGTCTTAGCGACATCAGTTAACAAATTGCCTGTGTGAACACCTGCATGCATCCCTCTAAAGATTTCTGAATGTTTAAAAGAAATGCTTAAAAAGGAAATGATTCAATATTTGATAAGAAATATGAAATATTTTTCCCCAAAACAAAGAACTGCTATTAAGTGAGTAAACTGATCACTGGTTTTCATTTCAGATCAACTTGATTAGCTGTCAAAACTGAATCAATGACCACAGAATACCTTTATATGCTTTTTATTGATATTCTAGAATCTAAACAGAAGTTAATGGATGTACCAGAATTTAATTTAATTTCATGAAGTGATAAAAATATTATCATTTATTATGCATCTGCTATAATTTTTATACATTTTATTCATTCAAATGGAAAAATATCAATATTGAGAATATATCACTAAGTTATTTATTAACAGATTTATTCATATTTTGCGTAGCATAGTATTCTCCTTGTACATAGGCCAATATTTTATTGACAAAATGTATCTAAAATTCAGGAGAGCTAAGCACCACTTAAATTAGTAGATTGCCAAGTGATGGTGTGGAGTCTCCATCACTGAAGGTTTTTAAGAACATATTTGACAAACCTGTCAGGAACGGTTTAGGTAGAATTTATATTGCCTTAGGGCAGAAGGTGGGATGAGATGATCCCTTGAGGTTCCTTCCAGTCCTATTTTCGATGATTCCTAGCACCTTCAGCAACGCTGTTTCTTACAACAGTAAGTATATTCAAGGAAGTGGAATGACCTATACCAATCATTTCCAAGATCCTTTCCAAAGTCTTTATTCATTAATCAGATTTTGTTTTCTTGGAATTTGGAAAATAAATTTGAGAAATAGATTGTTTATATATGCACACATGCATATATAAAATGAGGGTGCACTTGATCCCACTCCTGCGATATGGACAGTGGGATTGAGTGCACCCTCAGCAAGTTTGCTGATGACACCAAGCTGTGTGGTGTTGTGGACACGCTGGAGGGAAGGGATGCCATCCAGAGGGACCTTGACAGGCTGGAGAGATGGGCCTGTGAGAACCTTATGAAGTTCAACAAGGCCAAGTGCAAGGTCCTGCACGTGGGTCGGGGCAATCCCAAGCACAAGTACAGGCTGGGCGGAAGATGGATTGAGAGCAGCCCTGAGGAAAAGGACTTGGGAGTGCTGGTAGATGAGAAGCTCAACATGAGCCAGCAATGTGCGCTGGCAGCCCAGAAAGCCAACCGTGTACTGGGCTGCATCCAGGTTGCGTGAGGCTTTGAGCAACCTGGTGTAGTGGAGGATGTCTCTGCCCATGGCAGGGGAGTTGGAATTAGATGATCTTTGAGGTCTCTTCCAACCCTAACCATTCTATGATTCTGTGATTCTGTGATTCTATGATATATACATCAGCAGTTTTTGACACTGAATATATTGTTCTCTATGTTTTTAGTCTTCTTTTTGTCTTTCAAGCAGCAGAGGACCCACTACAGAAGAAAGCCAGCTTACTCTGCTGTAGTTGTTCTACTCTGTAGTAGCAACGGTGCTTAGATTTATGATGAAGGTAAGGTGTAGTGAGATGGACTCAAATCACGAAGAGAAGAGGCAAGTGATTCATTGAGCTGATGGACACCCTCCTTGCCAGAATGTGCTGTCCAGCCTCAGCCATTGGCCTCTCTCCATCTCTGTGGCCTTGTCCCCTATTGTATTGGGTTTGTGTGGTGGGGTTTTGATAGTGGGAAAGGAGCTAAAGGGGTGGCTCCTGTGAGAAGCTGCTAGAAGCATCTCCAAATCCAAGTTGAACCCTCCTCTGGCCAAGGCAAAGTCAATCAGCGATGGTGGTAGTGCCTCTGTGATAACATATTTAAGAAGGGAAAAAGAAAAAAAATAGGGCAGAACCTGCTGTGGAGAGACAGGGAAGGCAGAGGCTTCACCATCAGCCTCCTGAGCAGCTGGCTGTCTGTTGCTAGGGCCACCAGTGTTCATCTGGCTGGTTGGGCCCAGCAGGGCCATGAGGAGAGAGGAGCGGGATGTGAAAGAAACAATTAGACAGACACCAGGTCAGTGAAGATGGAGCAGGGGGAGGTATGCCAGGGCTGAGATTACCGTGCAACCCGTGGTGAGATGGCAGGCTGTCCCCCTGCAGCCTGTGGAGGTTAATGGTGGAGCAGAGATCCATCTGAAGCCTGTCGAGGACCCCACACCAGAGCAGGAGGCTGCACATAAAGAAGGCTGTGACTCTGTGGGAAGCCCATGCTGGAGCAGTCTGTTCCTGAGAGACTGCACCTTTTGGGAGGGACCAATGTTGGAACTGTTCATGAAGAGCTGCAACCCATGGCTCTCACGTCAGAGAAGTTTGTGGAGAACTGTTTCCTGTGGGAGGCATCCCACACTGGAGATGGGGAAGAGTGTGAGGAGCTCTCCTTCTGAGGAGGAAGAAGCAGCAGAAACAACATGTGATGAACTGACCACAACCCCTGTTCTCTGTCCCACTGGGCAGGGCAGGAGTGAGTGAGTGGCTGCGTGGTGCTTAATTGCCGGCTGGGCCTAAACCACGACACCTATGCAGGGCCTCCCATTGCTTGGAGCTCCTGGCATCTTCTGAAGCTGAGCATCTTCTTCCCAGTATCCAAAATGCCATGTCATCAGCCTTTATTATGCAGTAGGGAGAAGCGGAGAGAGAAGAAGCAGCTCTAACTCTATTATCTTACTGCTCACGTAGAAGTCCTAGCACCATTTGCTTCTTAGTGACAGATTTCTAATCAACCAGAAACTTCAACTGTTTCATTTCTTTTCTGTTCTATTCTGCTTTACCATGCTCTTCTCTTGATCTATCTTAGAGAAATAATTCTCTTTCAGTCCAAACATTTCAGACTCCCAGAAATCTACTTCTTCTAACTGAAATGTAGTCTCCCCTCTACCCATTTTTAATTCATTCTTCCATCAATTAAATCATATTTTGAAACTCATGAGTGGTACTTAGTCACTCAGCTCCACTGACTTTTAATTAAAGGTGGGTGTCTAATTGGCCAGAGTGCAACTGAAAATTGCCCTGAAGTCTTTGTAACATGTTCTCATTCCTTTATCAATCTCAAATGCCTTCTTCTTGCACAATGAGTTGCCAACATAATTTCCTCTGAAAAATCCTAAATCATTTTCATTAAAACTATAACAAAAGACACAAATGCAGAAAGGTCATCAAGACCTTCACACCTCTACAAATTTCTCTGTCAGTTTAGTATGAACTTCATAGAAAAGGTGTGCTCTGCTTCTGTAGATATCATTGCAAAAATTTATTTAACTTGAATAAAATAAAGTCAGTCCCATAAAGGATATAAATTCTCTCAGAGATCACAAAAAGAATGACTTCAACAGTTTGTTCCTACTAATTATTGCAGATCTTCCATTAGCCTTATTAGAAGTACTGTATTTTTAATAAAAGAGAACATTATATTAAAATTCACCATACACTTTCGAGAAATTATGTTCAGTTGTGCCATACAGACTGCTCTGGAAATTATTATGAAGTAAGTATTATTATGAACCTGAATGAACACAAACAATTTTAGATAAACAAGAAATCGCTTGTGTTCCTATGTTAGGTTCAACCCAGGTTAAATAAATAAGAAGGAACTAAATTTCGGTGCGTAACTTGAAGAGTTCCAGAAGATCATGGAATCGTAGAATCATAGAATAATGTAGGTTGGAAAAAACCCTTAAGATCATCAAGTCCAATTGTTAACACTACCAAGTCCATCACTAAACCATGTCCCTAAGCACCAGGTCTACACATCTTTAAAATATCTCCAGGGATGGTGACTCAACCACTTCCCTGGCGGACCTGTTCTAATGCTTGGTAACCTGCTGAAGAAATTTTTTCTAATGTCCAGTTTAAACCTCCCCTGGCGCAACTTGAGGCCATTTCCTCTTGTCCTATTGCTTGTTGCTTGGGAAAACAGACCAGCACCCACCTCACTACAATCTCCTTTTGTAGTGAATGATAAGGTCTCCTTTGAACCTCCTTTTTCCCAGACTAGACAACCCCAGTTCCCTCAGACACTCCTCCTCTAGACCCTTCACCAGCTTTGTTGATCTTTGGATGCAATGGTAAACCACAGGAGATTAATTAATATTATTCACCAGTTATCCACTAAATGTTTGGAAAAGATCAATGTCCACCTGCTAAAGAGATGGTCTCCAGTCTTTGAAGAAATCTGGCATTTGTTGATTGTGGCCAAAATGAAGCTGGATTAACAATGGGATCCTCAGTGTTCTTTGAGTTCTTGAACGACATCACCCATTCTTCTGTCAATTATCAAGCTTTGCTTCACATAAATGTACTGAAGAATAATTCCTGTGGCATGAAGTAAAGAAAGAAAGACTTAGAAACATCAAAAAATGTTCCATGAGTTCAAGATTCAGAAAGATATCTTGAAAATTCCAACACAAAAAGCCCACTCCCCCCCAGACACAATGCTAGAAGACTGTTTATTAGGCAATTATTTATTGCACTAAATAAATGTAGGAAGCTAATAGTACTCTAAGGAGTATTAATATTTGTTTAATAGTTTTGGTTATAGAACTTAGGTATTGAAGATTGACTCTCCCTCTGCTGCTTGTTGCTAGTTCAATAAGAACAAAGACGTTTTGTATGAAGTTAAACAGTGACGGGAAAAATCGAATATCAAAGGGCAGTAGTAATTTGGAAAGGTAATTATTAAGATAATCCCAAATAAATAGTGCTTTTATTTTCCTGACTCTAACTTTTTAATGAAACATTTAGAAAACTTCAAATTATCAAATATTAACTTGTTAAATTAAAATTGAAAAAGTTGTGGGTTTTCTGTAATGGAAAGAGAGTTTTTGAAAGTCTCTAATAACGCGATCAAACATTCGAAAACAACTCCAAAATCCAATTAATATTTAAAAAAAAAACCTACATACCTTAACATCTGTTATTTGTTTGTGACTAATTTTACTAGGTGTTTATTAATTCTATTCTTCCTTTAATTTCCATTTCATCCTACAAAAGAACAATGACTCTTTTATTAAGGATTCATTTTTATTAGGATTAAAAAAATATGTGTCTTTCCACTTGATAAAAATTGTGATGCCTATGGTCAGAACTTCCCTAACATCACTTCCATTGCTAATTTCTCCAGTCCCTACAATCCTCCTGCTTTGATACATAGTCTGCTGTCTGTAGCACAGCATCCTGGAATTCCATTCACAGTATGCAAATTGAATGCTAAATCTTAAGTATTTAAGTGTTTCTTGGAATTGTTATACTAATATTAAAATGGGATGAATAGCAGCTGCTGTGATTTAATCTTGGTAGACAGCTCAGCCACACACAACTGCTCACTCACTTATTCTCCTCGCAGTGGGATGAGGGAGAGAATCGGAACAGTAGAAGTGAGAAAACTCCTGGATTGAGACAAAGACAGTTTAATGGATAAAGCAAAAGCCATGGACACGACAAAAGCAAAACAAGGAGTTCCTTCACTATTTCCCATGAGCAGGCAGGTGTTCAGTCATCTCCAGGAATGCAGGGCTCCATCATGCATAATGGTTACTTGAGAAGACAAAACGTCATAACTCCGAATGTCTCCTCTTTCTCCTTCTTTGCTTAGCTTTTATCACTGAGCATGATGTCATACGATATGGGATATCCCTTTGGTCAGTTGGCTTCAGCTGTTGTAACTTCTTGTGCACCCCCAGCCTACTCACTGGATGGATGGTGTTAGAAGCAGAAAAAGCCTTGATGCTGTGTTATTGCTGCTCAGCAATAACTAGAACATCCCTGTGTTATCAACACTGTTCTCATCACAAATCCAAAACATCTCATCACACAAGCTACTACTGCAGAAAAATGACTCGTTTTCAGCCAAAACCTGAAATACAAACAGGATTTTCATCAATTTGATATCTACTAAGTCATCCCAAAATTTATCAATTTTAATTTCTCAATGAAATTAATTTGTTTCCCTTTAGAATTCATCATTTACAAATACTACTGTGAGCTTTTCACTGTCCAATTTTTAGTATGGTGTTGAGCAACATAAAGTGTTCTCCTTCTATTTAGAGCATATAATAAAACCCCAAACTGTTATGCAGGGTGGTTATGTGTCGTAAACCTTCCTGCTCACCATTATGTTGACCCAAAATGATTCTGTGAGGAGGTGCACGTTTTATCTTGCTTTGAAATCTGGGTTTGTTACAACATTCGGTAGATGAATTTCCACTGACATTCAAAAGGTATAGAACATGATGCTGGTGTGTACTCTGAAGAATGGAAATCATGCCATTTCCTAAACTTTACCTTCAGCTTAAATAACTAACATATTAAATATAGTTTTGAATTTCTACTTAGGGCTCCTCTTCCCTTCTCCATCCCTCTATACTCTGTTTTTACTCCACATGTTACTCCCTGTTCCTTTCTTTTTCAATTGAAAGGGAGCAAAAGACACTAATCTTCCACTACAGATGGAAGTCAATGGATCTGTGTCAACTTGCAAAACTTTCTACTTCTTTTTACAACTCATCTGATTAAGAAACAGACAATCTGCAAAGAAACAGCTATTGCCAGTATCATCTACAATGCCTCTCACGGTATGTGTTTCAAATGGTAGCTATGGATATTCCTGCTTCCCCTCCTAATTAGTCATCTAGATATGGCTGAACATTTCTCCATTACTACAATATGCAATGGTTATTATAAATAAAAAAAGTGGTAAGCACATTATTTTATATAGTGTACATGTGCTGGGTTTGTGTGATGAGGTTTTGGTAGCAGCAGAGGGGCTGCAGAGATAACCCCTGTAACTTTCTGGCTCCAAAACCGGTTGCACCTGTCTCTGACCGAGTTGGAATCTCCATCCCCTCAGGCCGGGGACGAGTCAGTCAGCACCTCTGCAAACGCCTATTTAAGATGGTAACAAAGGAGTCCAAACTGGGCTGGACTTGCAGCGAAGAGAGAGGGGAGAGGCAGGGGCTGGACTGGAGATGGCCGCAGTGGTGCAGCTTAGGGACCTCTGAATCGCCTTGCTCCTGGGATGCCCACTAGACAGAGCTTGTCCTGGCAGGACTGATGAGGTTCGTCAGGCCCAGCATGGCTGCAGTGGAGAGAGGACTGAGACCTGAGAGAAATGACCACACAGACACTGGGTCAATGCAGATGGAACGGGAGGAGATGCTGGAGCTGAGATTCCGCTGCAGCCCATGTTGAGATGGCAGCCGCCCCTCTGCAGCCATGACAGACTTGGTGGGGCACAGACCCACCCGCAGCCCGTGGAGAAGCCCACGCTGGAGCAGAGATGCCCAAGCCTGAAGGAGGTCTTAGAGAATTGTCTGCTGGAGACTGACGACGAAGCAGAGATGCATCTGAAGTCCATTGAAAAACTACGCTGGAGCAAGTGGCAGCTTCCTAAGAAGCTGTGACTTAGTGGAAAAAGCTCACATAGGAGCAATCTGATGGATAAGGATTGCATCCTGCAGGCAGGACTGACGCTGGAGAAGGCTGTGGACTGTCCCATGAGGAGGGGATCCACTGGATCAGCGGAAAAGAATGTAAGGAGTCCTCCTCCTTTAAGAAAAGGAGCGGCTGAAACGATGTGTGAGGAACTGACCTGCAACACCCCATTCCTTGTCCCCCTGTGCACTGGGCGTGCAGGCAGAGCCAGGAGGAAGAGAGGGGTGGGGGGAGGTGAGTGTTTTTAAGATCTGGCCTTGTTTCTCGTTATCCTCTCAAGTTAATAGATTAAATTGATTTATCTCCAAGCTGAGTCTGTTTTGCCCAGGGCCATGGTTGGTGGATGAGCCCTCCCTGTTCTTATCTTGACCCTCAGATCTTTTGTCACAGCAGTGAGCGAGCGACCGTGTGGTAGCTTAGCTGCCGGCTGGGCTAAACCACAACAGTACGTTTTTTACCTTTCTTAGGGATTGCTGGCAGACTTTTTTTATTCCATGCAATTCTAATTTGTAGAGTGGGATTAACAAAACTAATCCGACCTAACATAAGAAAAGATCAGAAAAAAATGCAAAATACTTCTGCTGGATTTGGTTCTGCTTTCCTCTGCTGGATCTCACAACATAGTTCTTCATTACAGAATGTTTCTTTAAATTATGACACTAGAACACAGAAAAAGTGTACTATGAGCTGGAATTTTTAATATGCATGCTTTTAAGAAAGCCAAAGTTGGTGCTGACAACTGCATCATGCTTTATATATTGGTGAAACCTGCTTGTACTAAGAGTGTGAAATTATTTTTCATTTCATATAGCAATGTGCCAAAGCAACACAGATGTTCTGTTCAGGAGGCTGTGCTTGAAGTTTCTTTTCAAAGAAGTACAATGTTGTTTTCATCTTATACAACGAAGAAGAAACATCTGTCATATAGCACATTTGTTTTAAAGAATATGCTGTATTTTTTAGTGTATTACCTAGGCAACTTGAACTCCAAGGTTTAAGAGAATATATACAAATAAATTTATCAGTTTAAATTTATCAGTTAACAATAAAAATATTAATTTCTTAAGGAAATCTAGGCATATAAATCCTTCCAAGACTTTAGATGGTTATGGGAGTTAAAAATTTCTTCTGTTGCTTTTTAATAAGTACTTGTGTATTTTATTTTTTTATATATCACTACTTTAAACATATCGCTACTGTTCTTCTTCTGTCATATTGGAAATCTCATTCCCCACCCTCCATACTAAATGACTGGGCTACTAGTTCCTGATCTGACTATTAATCTGTTTCTAAATGCTGAATTACCTCTACCTGTTGCAGGCATTAGAATTACTTATTAATGCTATTTTCAAAGGAGGCACCTTATTGGTCAATGCTACTCAGATGGCCTGTTATCTCTGGGCCCTAATCTGCTCTTTTCAATATAGGGCACTGAGTAAGCAATGGGACTATTAATGTAAAGGCACCATTAGGAAGAGGTGCTGCTCATAAAGTGCTGAGGAAGCCTGCTAGTTGGAGACATGCTAGTGCATCTTAGAAAGGAAACAAATAACTTGACCTGAATATTCTGACCAATTTACTGACTGACAAGCCTGACATCTGGCAAAGGTTTCTATTTCTGAGTTAGACTGCTAATAAAATACTACAAAGACAATCTCTCTGTTGGAATGATTCCAGTCTCCTTGAGTTTTGTCTGTCTAGGTTGACCCAGAAACTATTCACTGTTTGCCATTTTCCTCAAAATAAACATCAAACATAAGTTAGGATGTAATTTGATCTATTGAGTAACTTTGATGTCAATGACTGTCAGACACTGCTGATACTCTGAGTGTTCTAGTATGAGTAACAGCTGTTTTATCAGAAATGTTTTTTCTCTTGAAGAGGCTGGGAAATAATCAGAACAGATTATCTTCCACAAGGCAGAATAGGTTCTTCAAAGATATTTATCACCCTTTTTATTCAATGTGTTTAGGGGGAATAGCTAGCAGTGTTAAACATGAGTTTATTCTAGAGTGTTACTGTTTTATGTATTAGCTTCCTCTGATTTCAAGAGCTTTGGACAACATAACTGAAAATAAGGCTATTGAAGCAAAGCTATTAACAAGCAAGTCAACAAAGAGCAATAGTGATCCATTTAAGTAAACTGCAATTGTCAACCATTAGTTACCTAACTCTGCAGTGAAAAGATAATATTGACTTCAATTGTTTTGAATTACAGGAGTTTAAAATGTTTCTTTTCATGTTTGCAGTTTGTTTCTCATGATACACTTCGCTCTCTGTGACTTTATTTCCCCTTAACTAAATCTAAGCTGTCTTTTCACAGAAATAATGATAGAGATGGACAGAATAGACCCATTTCATGAGATAGGTGTCACAACATGATGTGGTGAGTGCATGAACACCAGGATGCTCTGAATTGCATTTGTGCTTTCTTGTTTTCCATATGGATATCAGGCTGAGAAACCTTGACCTTTCAACAGATTATATCTTTCCAGATTTGATATAATTATGGATGCAATTGTTAGAGGTGGAGGGGAAAAGGAAATTGTTGGTTTAGTTTCCTGAGAAGTTAGTAGCTTTCCAGGAGAATCATAGTCTGAAATTTGCTTTCATTTTCTTAGTATGTTTTTGCTGACAATTGGGTTCCTGTCTATTGCGGAAGAGCAGTGGCCAAGTGTAGGCACGTGAATTTTCCTGCACTGGAGTACTTATTAAGCAGCAAATTTAAGTGTGTAAAGAATTTGATGCCTCAATGATGAGGCTATTAATCTATAGCAAGTTATTATATTTAGTGGCTAGACTTGTTTTTTAGACTTTTTCTGCAAAAGGCAATGCAGACACTCTGGCACTAGCATACCACAACTTCACTTCCTTTATCTGGATTACTACAATTTCAAAAAACTCACGATGTAGCAGTGCACTTTTTGAGGAGTGCTAGTGCTTTTGATTCCTTGATGCTTCCTGAAATAAATGGAATCTCTTTTCACTACAAGTGGCATATAGACAGACCCCATCCAGTACCCTGGAGGCCTTTTCTCCTCCAGTTTGTTCCATCTCTTGTGCTAATAAAAGTAGATGAGAGTAGACTGTATGATGTGGTTTTGTGGAAAACTGTGCTGGGTTTATGTGGTGGGGTTTTGGTAGTGAAGGAAGCCTCTATTAGGAGCTGCTGGAAGTTTCCCCAGCTCCAAAACTGGTTGGACTGATCTTTGGCCAGGTCGGATCTGCCTCTGGCCAGGTCCAAGGCAATCAGAGCCTCTGTGAATGCCCTATTTAAGAAGGGGACAAAGGAGCCCAAACCAGGCAGAACCCGCAGTGAAGAGAGGAAGAAGTCTGGGAGCTGGTGCCTCCAGCCTCCTGGGTGGGTGGCTGCCGACGCTGAGCTACGGCCACTTGACTGGAGATGGCCACAGTGGCGTGGCTTGGAGAGCTCTGAAGCACCCTGCTAAAAGGGTGCCCACTGGGCAGAGTTCATCCTGCCGGGACTGCCGAGGTTCATCAAGGTGGTCGGGCCTGGCACAGCTGCAGCAGAGAGAGGACTGAGATCTGAGAGAAACAGCTACACAGACACCAGGTCAGTGAAGATGGAGTGGGAGGAGGTGCCGGAGCTAAGACTCCCCTGCAGTCCACAGTGAGACAATAGACTGTCCCCTTGCAGTCCATGGGCAAAATGATGGGACAGAGATCCACCTGCAGCCTGTGGAGGACCCCATGCTGGAGAAGAGATGCCTGCACAGAAGGGAGTTCTTAGAGGACTGGCTCCTGTGGGAAAGAATCCCATGATGCTGCCAGAGATTGACGCTGGAGCAGACATGCATCTGCTGTCTGTGGGAAGGGACTCCATGCCGGAATAGGTGGCTGTGAGGTGCAGAAACAAACTCTACAACTCGTGGAGAGTTATAAAGCAGGTATGTTTATTGCAGCGCTGGGTGCAAGGAGGATCTCTCCTCCACAAGCTTGCACACTGTGCCACAAAGCAGGTAATTATTTATTATGCATAATTATACATATTCATCAGTATAGACTGGGCTATTGCAATTAGTTCTGAGAATAGGCGTAACTTATGGAGATCGATTCTAAGAACTCGTTAGCATCTGGTCCTCCTCTCATCGCATACGCACTTCCTTCTGGTGGTCGTCTATTGGACTCTTTTGGAGGAAGGCTCATCGTTTTCTTCGCTGTGTACTTTTCACCTTTGCTTGGTTGGCTGGATTTCTGAACACAGAACCACCTTTAACCAGATGGCTGGTCAGTTATTGCTTACAAACAATAGAGTTCTGGCTCTGTCCCTGCACCTGCACAAACTACCTTCTAGTAGTTACAATGCCCGTCAGAATGCCAAGCTTAAAGTTAGCTCCCCTAATCAGCTGCACCCTAAGAAGCCCTGAATCCGTGGGAAAAACCCATGCTGGAGCAATCTGATGGGTAAGGATTGCATCCTGCAGGAATGACTTATGTTGGAGAAGTTCATGGAGACCTGTCTCGCATGGGAAGGGTCCCCATTTTGGAGCAGGGGAAGAGTGTGAGGAGTCCTCCCAGTTAAGGAAGGAGGAGCAGAAAGAGCATGTGATAAACTGACCAGCAACCCCCATTTGTCATCTCCCTGCACCACTTGGGGGAGAAGGTAGAGCTGGAAAGAATGGAGGGATGCGGATGCAGGAAGGCGTTTTTAAGATATGGCTTTGTTCCTCTCTGAACTAACTGATAACAAATTGCCTGGGGCCATGGTTGGTGGGTCATCCTCCCTGTTCTTATCTCAAGAACCCTTAAGCATTTTGTTACATTTTTCTCTCCTCTCTGTGTCCCACTGGGAGGGGAGGAGTGAGTGAGCAGATGCATGACAACTTAGCTGCCAGCCAAGCTAAACCAGGACAAAACTCTGTTTATTAGGAGCACTTTCTCCCCCCCCCGACCCCGATCTCAAAAGAGCCTGGTTTTTGGTCAAAAGCTTTATTATGCGCAAACATATCATTCTACAGTTCAAATCTGAGAAAAAGTAGAGCAATGAACTGAAAAAAATAGTTGAGCTATTCACAAAAAAAAATTAAAAAGAAAACCAAAGGAAAAAAATCTTCTATCAATTTAATTAGTTAATCTGGCACCTTTCAGATTTTGCATATTTCCCTATATTTATTATGACTTTTTAAACACCTATTTTCTGCCAAACTATTCATAATAGTTTTAGAGAACAAGTGCTGTCATTTTTTATGTAAATTTTTTTGAGGGAAAGGACTGAAGAAATGCTAATGAAGTATAAAAGTATCTGCTTGCTTGGAGATTTATTTTTTTACTAATTAAAGAATCATGTTATAAATTGGCAGGTGAGTGAGGTATAAAAATATTGCGGATTTTCACTCTTCCCAGCAATTTATATTTCCAAGGTGAAACCTTTACATTTGCTTTACTTTTTGCCCTACATTTGAATCCCACACATCCATATTAATAGTGACCTCAGGAGACTGTAGTCATGCTGCAGGCCCTAAGTGTCTTCCTCATACCATGTAATGGTTTGGCACTGTCTGTCAACTCAGCCAAGCAATATCTTCCTTGCTCCCAAATGGGCAACTTCTATAAAGGGTGACACCCTTACCTGGTTTACTGAAATCTGAGAGTTCATTTCTAATTAGAGTTGACAAAAGCTTGACATAATCAGCAGCAATGGGAACTGAAATGTGGTTTCTTGAGCATAACAAAGCCTTCAGTTCTTTCCTTTTAACACCATTAAGGGCCCTCAGGATAACAACAGAATGTGAGGGAAGGATAATATGATCAAAAATATGGAATTCTCCATGTCTTTATCTATGACATGAACCAGGTTTCGACAAAATAAAATTTCAGGAGCCGATACAGTAACAGTAGACATTAGTACACTTGCATAGAACTGAAGAAATACTAGACAGAATGCTGCAAATACCACCTTTTATTTAAATAAGTCTAATTTTGAAATATTTTAGAAGAATAATGGGAAAGAATCAATACATAGCTGTGGTTCAGATAAAACAAATGTACTGTTTCTTTATTATTTATAAATAATAATGTACTATTTATTTATAAATAAATGTACTGTTTCTTTATTTATTTATAAAAATATACAAAGAGGTCTCAGATAGCCACGTATTTATATTGGGTGGAAATTGTCAGTCACCTTTTCCAAGACCTTGGCTTTTCGTTGTATGTGTAAAAAGTGAAATGGTTTACTCTTCTGTAGTTGTTTAATGAAAACTGCTGTATCAAGATAGTCCTTGTCAGCCAACTCTAGCTGACCCTGCTTGAGCAGGAAGTTGGACTAGATGATCTCAAAAGATGCCTTCCAACCTCAACAATTCTGTGAATAAATAAATGAAAGTAGTGAAAGAAGATCAGGGAGTTAATGCACTAACCTTTAAACTCAGGATTATGCCTCCAGATTTGATCTAAAAAGAAGATGCATTTGATGTTCACAGGTTACTTGTACAGTTGTCCACGAAGTAAAAACAACATACTCAGTTGGATTCGCAATAGCATGCACTATTCTGCCTCTCCTGGCGGAAGTAGAATAGAGGCTATTGTCAAAGGTCGAAGCTATTTGGGCAAGCTCTACAGGCATCGATATGAAAGCTCAATGAGAGGTCATGACATGTCATGGACTCCATGTTACCAGCATCCAAACAGACAGACTGGTTTCTACCAGTGTTTTAGTACAAACGTCCAGTGCTTTCAAGATACTAGAAGTTAGCTGAAAAACATCTGAATTAAATTTATTGCCAGTAAGAGTAAGATGATGCAGAAGGGAAGAAATGGCTTGAAGATATTACCAAACTAAAGACCTCAGAGGAACTTACACTTTAACAGTTGTGTTAAGATTCAGGTACTTGAACTCAGCTCTGCTTCTAAACACATAGATAGAAGCTTAAGGTAAATCTTTTTGATAAGTGCTATGGTGTATTCTTGCTGGAATAGAACTTAGCAAAATTAATATGCATTTATTTAGAAAAATAATGCAATGCAAAAAGGAAATGTGATGAAGAACCTTAAAGATAAGTGATTTGCATTCATCTATATGTGTCATGACCAAATGTCAAATATGAGACACATGCTTCCAGCTACATCACAAATGCAGTTCAATATAGGATTAGAGCAATAAACATAAGCCAGAAGAACCACTTGAATATTAAAGTAAATTATCTGTAGTCGCAAGCAGCCATAAAACATAGATCAGGTTTGGAAGGGTCCATGGTACTTTATTAAATGTGAGTGTCTTTCAAATATGTCTCTTAGTCTTCTGTATTATTCACAGACTGAAAAAAATAGTTTAGTATCTGGATTGATACAGTGAGAAGTTACGTTTTTGACATTCTCAGTGAAGGACTCTTACCTCTGGAGTCCTTTACTGAAGGAAAATACAAGCTCTTCTCTGAATACAATTCAAAACATTCTTTTATTCAGCAGGCAAAAATACAACCATTTAACAGATGGATATAGCAACCATAATAGGATTTACTCCATGGAGAAAGCAGAACGTCCTTGTCTGCGAGCCAATTACTCTATTTCCAATTATTCTGTGTCTCAGAGGAAGACTGTTGATTCAGGAGTCCTGTTCCCACTTGAGATTATTTAACTTCAAGCCATTTTCTAAGGTTTGACCATTCCATCAAACTCCTTTAAGACTAACTGATTATATAGGATTATATACCATTGTGGGAGACTTACTATTTCTATCTGTACACAACTGTTTTATTCCAATTGTAAATATGCTTCATGGGAGTAAAAAAAATCAACACATTTTGTAATGCACGGAAAGTGAATATTTCGGTTGTCTGACTAGATGAAAGGGGAAAAATTCCTCACATATTGTTATGTTTTTTGTTCTATGGAAACAGAGAAAATGTCTTAAGAACCAGGATGAGAATATGAGGGAATTCATCATAATAGAAGATAGGTACCTCACAAAAACTCTCACCCCATGATTGCGTAGAGTAAATGCACACCAACATCTCTAGATCTGTGACAGGTGAATCTGAGTTAGTGTCTCTTCTCAGCAGAGAGTGAAGGAGAGAGAGAATTCAGTCTGAATCAATATTTAGAAGTACACAATACTGAACTGAAGCAAAGCAAGTGCTCATATGCACTTAAAAATACACACACACAAGCTGTTAAAAAGTATTCCTCATTAATTTGCTTGTCTTAATCTCCCTGTTGTGCTTCACTCTCCAACTTGGCAACTTAGCACTGGCTCTTGCCAAGTTTCTCTTTTTCTTCTGCATTTTAATCTTTTATCTGGTAGCTCTGGGCTGGCCTAGGATTTAACCTTGTAAATATCTTTGATACATGCATTTAGGTTTGACAAATCTTTGCAGAATCTCTATATTGATAATTCTGATTTTTACATTAAGGTCTTTTTTTCAGAAGTAAATGTAAGATTTTTCATTATTCTTTTTTCCTGGAAATAAACATTTACCATCCAAATAGTAAGGTAAATTGTTTACTTTCCTATTTGGTTGTTCAGCCTTGAAAAGAGAAGACTTCAGGGGGACCTAATAGCTGCCTTCCAATACCTAAAGGGAACCTACAGGAAGGCTGGGGAGGGACTTTTTACAAGGGTGTGTAGTGATAGGACAAGGGGAAATGGGTTTAAATTGAAGGAGAACAGATTTAGATTAGATTTTAGGAAGAAATTCTTCAGTACGAGAGTGGTAAGACTTTGGAATAAATTGCCCAGAGAAGTTGTGGATGCCCCCTCCCTGGAGGTGTTCAAGGTCAGGTTGGACGGAGCCTTGAGTAGCCTGATCTAGTTGAGAGGCGTCCCTGCCCATGACAGGGAGGTTGGATTAGGTGATCTCTAAGGTCCCTTCCAGCCTATGCCATTCTATGATTCTATGATTCTATGAAATATGCATGCAGAGCTATAGATATATTTAAAAAAAAATCCAAACCCAAACCTACTCTTCTGTGCTATTTACATGCCATAAGTGCCTGAACATATTGGGAGAGTAATCGGCACAGCGTTGTCTAGTACCACCACTCCTGTGAGTGTGACAGAAAGCCAAGGAAGTGAACTAAACACTGAGTCCATCCGTTAATACATCATGTATGTGCGTAAACGCGTCAAACTATGCTACTACAGAGGAAGAGCTGGAGGAGAGCTCTTCATGCCCAAAGCAGAGGAAACACATTGGATTTTGATTGAATTGCACGCTGACTTCCTGCACTTTTAGTGAGAAATTTTGTATTGCTCTCATAGTGAAAGTTTCAGCTAATTATTAAGCACTGAGAGTATCTAAACCAACCAGAAATAAAACTACTTGGTACCTCTAGGGGTAGGTAGGCTTTTCTTTACTATGAAATTGCATTACGCTACTCAAGTGAATGTATAATATTTTTTAAATATCATTTAATTGGGGAATGCTTGGGACTTCTTCTGAACATTAAATATTTTGTCATTTCACAAAATTGAATTCTTCATCAGAGTAAGTTATTACTTTGTTTTCAACATACAAGCTGCTAAGAAATTTAGGCATTTAGGGGATAAAAGGAGAGATTAACTATTAATGCAATGTGTCGTTAATATTTGACACTCTGCTTAGCATGACCATTATCTACTACAATCTACAAAATTTATTCTTTTTGCTCCCATTGTACTGCTAGAGTGCCATATGGCTATACTTGTTTTTCTTCAAATAATTTTTGCATAAACAGCTGGTGTGCTGTTTTCATTGTAACGTGGCACATATTTTCCAAGACAGTTAGGAAGGATTGATGTAACACTAGTATTTGCAATGCTTTTCATGTCAGGATTGTAAGGAAACTCACATGTATTATTCAAAAAACTCCAAGCTGTGTTTTGGTTGCTTTGGGGGGAGCCTTTTTTTTTAATTGACTGCTGAGAAACAAGATTACATTTCCCCACTTTCCACCGATATAATCTTGAAATAAGAGTTGGTGTAGATGAATGCTTAATCACACAAAAGACAGTCAAATTATAAAGTCTTGTGGAAGCTCTTTAACATTCATTTGATTAAAAGTTGGAGTTCGGCTAGCCTAGAATTTGACCCCTGTCACCTTGTATTAAGGCAAATCTGAGCTGACTGGCAGCAAGGGTATTATTTCACTTACATGGGAACCAATTTATTTAATTTACTGTTTTATCATATTCAATTCTGAGGGAACAGTACAGTATAAATGGTAACAAAAGCTGAGTTAAAGTTATATTTTAAATCTTTTCCTTCACTATCAAATATGTTTTTTCAAGGCCATGCACCAAAGCTTGTTTCAGTCAGTGATATTAGTTTGCAACAAGCTTTATGTGAAAATTAATTTTTCCAAAACAGTTACCTGAAAAATTTCAGTGTTCCTGCTTCTCACTTGTAAATATAGACAAAGTATACCACAATAGTTTACAAAAAAAAAAAAAGGAAACTCAAAACTTTAAGAAGGAGGACTAAAAGATGAGGAAGTACTTTACAGATTTACTTTCTAAGTAAGGCTTTCTGTTGTTTGCACAAGTATGAGGCGTGACAAATATTTTATATATTTTAGTAGTGGCCAAAACAAACATTTGTGAAGGAAACACACCTCATGGTAGCTGAATACTATTGAAAACAGTTTATTGAAATGCGTGGGGAATTCTGGACTGGTGATGTAAAACTTCAAGTGAGTTAACTGCTGTTAGAAATGTAGGGTGAGTTTCCCTCCCTAATGTCAGACTGTCACAGTGATTCACATGACTCCAGAAAGATTACTGGTAGAATACAGGTGTAGGACTACACTGAAACGGTCATTTGATAGCAGCTGAGCAAATTAGTTCCTGTCAGCAAGAACCTATAATAAATTTTTCAGGTCAAGGATCTGGTACTTGATTTTTATTTTCTAAGTAGGTTTTTCTGCCTGTTCGTACAGACATTATCTGCAGATTAAAGCAGTAAACTGATGGGTAAATTTACATGCTCTTGAATTCTACAGGGAATAGCAAACATCGCTGAAAAGGAATTTAAAAAGCTTACCAATAGTAGGCAGTTTTTAAAAAGGCTGAGACTTTATGTGTAATACTGAGAAATCCCTGGCAGGCTCATCCTTGCATTTTTTGATCTATGGACTAACTGCTGCTACTACTCGAGACAATTGCTCATTATAAAACCATTTTGAGAATTAATAGTTAATTCTACCTAAATTTAATCATTTTTTTATTTATCATCACTGGTTGACTAAGAAAGTTTGAGACCTGCTTAGATTGATGTGGACAGAAGTTATTCAACAGGTAGCTAAAATGAAGGAAAGACTGAAAATTCACCAATTGCACAGAGGAAAAGTAAGTGTGCTCACTGCCTTATTCACCCTGCTCTAAAACCAACAAGCACTTTGGTAAACCCTCCTGCACAGACATCCACATCGCTTTTGCTTTAAAATAACTATGTGATTTGCTCTAGACTGGAGCTCCTGCCAGAAGCCAAGCAGGTGGCAGACAAAAAGAAGCCTATCTCATGGATCTCTATTTGTCCAAACAATCTACCAAATAAAAGGAAAAATTGGGGCTACATATGGCCCATGTCTCTAGCTTCATGGATTCTGAAGCAAGTATAGGATCACCAAAGGGAGAAATGAACACTGAGAATGACAGAGAGTCTTACCAGGGTGACGTGACACAGGTCCAAATAGACCTTCTGCTCAATGGGTAAACGTTTGCAAGTTTGGAGCATAAGGGGGTTGAGGATGCCAACTGCTTACTCTATACATGTCCCAATTTTCTCTGTTCTTGCATTGTCATAACTGCTCAGTGTAATTATTTTGCCCCATGAAATCAAATATATTTGGTAATCTGATAGCCTGTTTTCCTCTGTTCTTTCCAAATGACTTATTAATACTGCCTTAAAGTGGTAATAATGATTATGTGATAGACTGCTTGGCATTGTTAAAACTGCCTTTTATGACTCTGTAAGTGTTTAAGCCTGGTACTCATATTCTGCAATTTAACTTGTGTTTGTACAATATAGGCATTACTTTTTCTGTTATGCCATACTAGCTATGAAAGACTTATCACCCAAAGGATCAAAACTCTCTCTAACAGGTATGATAATAAACAAATAAACAAATGAAAAAACTTAAAACATTTCTTAAGTAATGGAAAACTATGGCAATAAATACTTGTTGAGGGAATTAATGAATACAGGTAACCTAAAGAAATCACTAAATATTGAGTTTTAGACCAGATGTGATTTGAATCCCTATAAAGCAACTTATTTTTGAAAATAATAAATTTTTAAGCTTTTAACAGCTGCTATATCTACATAAGTTGTTATGTTTTACCAGTTAAATATTTTTTTTCTTCAGCCTTTTAGTGAAAGCTGAATTGTTACTCTAAAAGTTAGGATTAAAAGGGGGAGGTGAGGGGAAAATTCAGAAACTCTTTAACCTCAGTTTCAACCAGTAAATATGTATTTTAAGTGATCTTTTAAATGTATCTACTCTTACAAGCTTGTAAACAAGCACCTTTTAAATAGGATGCATTCACTTGAATAAGTATTTTGACACATCAGTCAGACATTGATTAAAACAGTTCTCTCTAAATCATCATCTAAATACTTTGCTGAAACAGGGCAAAGAGATTACAGCTTCCACACAGTAAATTCTCATTCAATTCCAATACTAAAGGAAAAAAAAAGAAGTCTATTATTGAGCTGCAAAATCTGTAGCCAAGGTAAATATTAAAGCACCGATCGCTGAGCTCATCTTCTCTGACCTTGCACTAGCAATTGGAATTGCTACTATCTAACATTGTTTGAAAAGAGCTCTGATTTTGATTAAGAACAATACATGCATGAACAGTAAAAAAAAAAATACGTTTTCAGAGAGAAATAAAAGGTGTTCCCTTAATATATCAAGAAATTTATATGCATTTTTTGCTATGTGATATCAGGACAGGTAGAACTGTATATGCACACAAACACACACGCAGAAGTATATATAAGTTCCTCTTTCTTTATCTGACCAATATTAAACACATAATTAAGGAGATCTCACTATTTTGTCTTTAATAACCTTTCATGACCACGATTTATAATTTCCTTAATATTAATGGAGCAGATATTTGTCAGGGACCTTTGCATTTGATCAGAGGTCAGAGTATGATTATGAATGGACATCTGAAAACATGGCTCAACTTCCATGTTTCTAAGACATCTGAGAACATCTAAGACATCTGAACTCATCTGGCTTTTAAGATCTGATCTTGATATGAATATTCCTCTGTCCTATAACTTTAGAAATAGACAAATAAAAGGCGAAGATGTGAATATCTACAATAAAGAATATCAAGGTTGAAAAAACACTTCATGATCTTATTAAAAAGAAGTGAAAATATGTTTTATGTTCTGAAAATGAGTATCAGATTTAATAGGTTGAATTCAAATTTAAATATTTCTGATATTCAAAAGAATGACAGAATTAACCAATTTTGCCTTAGAAATGTTTCAATCCATTCTTGTTTTACTTACATCATATGTTTTGGTAGCTGAAAGATACTCAAGGTTTGATCAATGTTAGAACAGAAAATTAAGTTCTATCAGCTTATTAGGCAGTAGGAAGCTGAGTTTCTAAAATCTAATCAAAGAGAAGTTTCAAACTGGCTTACATTAACAAGGTCATATCACACTATTTTGGTACATTAAATACAAATTCGTATGTGTGACATAGTGAAAAACATTGATCTTCTAAGCTTTGCAGAAGTGGAGACGTGACAAGGTAACTGAAGTAACAGCACAGGAAGACTCTTGAATCAATCGTGCAAAACGTGACACTTCTTTTTACATATGTCTTGACCAAAATGTTTTTTATCCATGGTGCTCTAGTCCAGTACAGCAGAGTGTCATTTACTGTAGTATACACTTACAGACAAATGCTCCCCTGCTAGGTCTTAATGTAGATAGACAACTGTTGGGATAATAAAAAGCACTGAACTAACCCATAATTCCAGTTGACTGTAATTTATTTGATTACTTGATCTGTGTGGTTTTTACTGTCTTTTATTTTTTCCCATCAGAATGAAGATAAAAATGGCTGCACAGGGTCAGACCAATTGTTTATCATCCAGCAAAGTATCTGGTGCCTCACAGTATCTAGCTACACGTGCCTAGGAGCATGTCAGACCATGCTAAGCAGGGACCAGCTAGCACCTTCACCATGGGTACCTGATCAGTACCTATGGCCAGCACCTTGACTTTCAGCGTTCTTCATACGAGCTTCTTCGTGAGCTGGAGACAATGGCTGTCAAGGCATCTAAGCATGCATTGCAGCGTGGATCAGGAGTGACCTTCTAGAACCAGTCTCCCAGCAATCCCCATCCACTGTGTGGGCACTAGTCTCTGAGACCACGAAATTTCAGATGAAACTACGCAGGAAAAGCTCTCTGGGACCTCACCTGTTGTGCCCCAGCTGCTAACAGGATAATGCCAGGTTAGAGCTGGTACGCAGACGAAGCTGGTGCCGTGCACGTGGTGTGGATGGCAGGTCTCCAGCAGCTGCCATTTCATCCCGCAGAGCTCTCACCAGCAGCGTCACAGCTCTGTGTGCAGTGACTGGCTCTGTAGCCTGTCCTTCATTCTGGACACCACAGGAGAGGGCTGCTGGGGGAGGTCGCTGCCCCACCGTTGCATACCCTACCTAGCCTTGCTGCAACACAGCAATGCAGCCTCATAGCTTGCCAAAACCGACATCGACTTTTTGCTTTTCCATCCTCACAGAGTCTTCCAGAAACCTCTTTTTGTTTGAACCCACGCAAAGTTCTCCCATGCACTGTATTTCGTAACGGTAACTTCAATAGTTTAACTCAGTGTGAGAAAAAGTGCTTTCTCTGTCATCCGTATTGTTTTTGTTTAATGCGAATGGTCTGCCTCGGCTGCTTTGCACTGTGTATTGATTCCACTACATTCCTCTCCGGAATCAGGCATCTGCAGATTGTCAGAGAGCTGCTCTCTCTTTCCTCCCAAATTTGAACATCAAAGGAAGAAGAAAACTGACAACACCCATCTTAAAATGCTTGACTGTTCTTTCATACAAACATTTGGTACCTGACTTTTGACATGGGACTTACGTGCATAGAGTATCTAAATTTTCAAAATTAACATCTCTATTACTTGAAGCAATAGGCTCCTTGAGATAAACTGAGAATCCTTGAAATATATGTGAAATGGGCAAGTAAAAACATGGGAGATGCTTGTGAAAACCATGAAAAGAGCAGCACTTACTTTTTGTTCTTAGTGAGTAGTGTCTCTTCTCAGTAACTTGTGAATATGATGTGTGGAAGGGAAGGCTTGATGGATCAACTTAGGATACCATTATGTGGTTATCTGAGGCAGGACTGGCCCTACTATCCTGCTACGGCTTTCACAGATATAATTTACTATTCATTCCAATTAAAAATTTGCTAGGATTTCTGAAAACTCGTAATTTATTTTTTTAGTAGATGCGTATAAAACAACAGGTTAGCAAAACAGTCTCTGAGTTTAGGGATTTTACATTTGCAAGGTCACTTCATCACTGTATTCAAGAGTCAAAATAGCTAGACAAGCTTTTCTTTATGAGTATTGATTCAATTGAATTTAACAGCCAGAGAAGCTGGAAACAGCTGCAGCAGAAACCAACAGGAACTATATGATTAGTGCTTGGTGCCTCTTCCAGTCCATGCTATTTTGGGCAGAAATTATTCCCTTCCCACAGACCTGCTATACCTCCAGATAGTGATTTTGGGACAATTCCATAGGGCTATCTATAGAAAAAACAACATCAAACCACTTTTGATTTCAGCTACACAGCATTAAATCTAGAGCAACATATGCTTCTCAATTGATTTTAGTCTGTTTGAGAATCTAGAATAACACTGTGGCTTTATACCATACAAAGGTGCTGTTTAATAAAATCATTCAGCTCAGAATCAGCCTATCAAAACAAAAAAAAAAATCACCAGGAATTAAATAAATAAAAAAAAAACCACAAGATAGTATAAATTGTGTCAGAATAGGAAGACATTTTTACTTCAATTTTATGCTCTCTTGTGATAAATGAGTGAGTCCCAAACAGAACTCCAATTAAAGTTTACAATTTATTAGGCGAATAAAAGCAAGCAAACAGCGCTGGGTGCGCTGGGAGTCTCCGCTCCACCAAGACGCACACCTGCCGTGGCAGTTTTTCTTGTATTTATACAAACACACTCATAGCCCCCCCGAAAAGGTCAGTCTCTCCCAGGAAATCATTTCCATAGTCCCTGCCTCAGGACCCGCCTCAGGCTCCTCCTCGACACGCCTCCTGGTGGTCGTGGGCAGGGGTCTTCAGGATGAAGGCCAGAGGTCTTCCTCACGTGGGCAGGAGTCTTCAGGATGAAGGCCATAGGTCTTCCTCACTGTGCACTTTTCACCTCTTCCCTAAAATTCCCGATTTGGCTGCGTTTGCAGAGCCAAACCGGTTCCAGCCTGGCCCGTCCTTGAGTGGACATCTGGTTGTCTCCTACCTATCACTGTCTGAAGACAAATGTTAGTTCTTGCTAGTCCTTATCTTGCCCGCATGGGCTAGTTTTTGTCTCCCTTCCTCCCTACAGATGTGTGGGTCATGAGTTACAACTTTGCTGGCATTTGTCTTATCTCTCTCACCAACCTCCTCCCTGGGCAGCCAGCAGGGACTGGGACTTCACACTTTAATCAAGGCAAGCAATAATTCATACAGCAGTTAATGTAGCAGTTAGTATTTAAACAATAACTTGTTAGTATTTAATATTTAAACAATAACTAATATATACCCTCTTATATGATTTTGTCTATTTCTATATTCCCTCTGTCAGCCCCCCCCTTTTTATTAAATCAAGTAAATTCTTTTACTTGCATAAGTTTCCTGATTGATATAACATTTTGTGCACTGAAAATACACACGCCAAACCCATATGTACAGCAGTGTCAGTAACAATATTAAAGCAGCTGTAGCTATTAACAGTATTATCACAGGATACTTTAAATGGCTGAAAAATTCTGAAGCTGAAGGTGACCATCTGAAGAGAGCTTCCCAGAGGCTATGCTCTCCATCCTTTTCTACTTTTCACCATTTCCTTTTATCTCGTTTTGCATCACGATGAACTGTCACCAGAGCTCTTCGTTCTGCAGTGCCAGAGCATCTAGTGTATCACTCTGGTGGTCGGCAGCATCATAAGGAATTTCGCAGGTTTATGTTTTTGCATTTCACAGAGATCTTAAACTAAGATAATCACTTCTCTTGAATAGGCACACCCCGCTCCTTACCACAATATTGTCACGAATCAAATGAACATATTTCACATCTCTCAAATAAAAGCTTGTTTGGTCTGAGCGAAATATGGTAGAGTTTGAAGACCACTGTAGCTGTGTTGTCAGTTTTTTTTTGTTTGATCATCAAAGCTTGCTTTTTCTCTCTCCCTTATTTTTGCATAAACAAACCCCCATAGATCCTGTTCCATTGCCTGTATATGCAAAGGGAAAGATTGTCCTAAAAGGACAAATAGAGTATGCAACTGAAAAGTTAATAGGTATTTTATTTTTAAGATTGGCTTGTATTTTGTGAGTAGTGGAATTGTTTATTTCTGTCTCCAAGTAATTTTTTTTCTGCTACAAAAGTTAGCTATGTAAATAGAAAGTCTTATTAATATATGCAGGATAATAAAGAACTGAAGTTGTAGTTGATCATATAATTTAAGAGATTTTTTGGTTTATACAGCATCTTTCACTTACACTGTGCTTCAAGATAGGTTGTGCAATACATTAATTCAACTGTCAATCTAAATAATATAAATGGGAATTTATATTTGGAGTGAAATTACAAGGAAGAAGAGACAATCTTCAGAAGGGAGATTTTCAAGGGTAGAGAGGCAGGTAAGAAGAAGTGTAAAAAAGTTGTTCCAGATTTTATGTTTTGCATTAAAACAAACAAACAAACAAACAAACTACATTATTGATAATGAACACTGTGAGATTTGGGAATAGGTGAAAAAGGAGAGGACGTCAGATGTAGGCATTTTCAGTTAGTCTCTTTAGAAGCAGACTACACAATTCTTCAAAGTACAATATTAAAACAAGAACAGATCATGCAGCAGTGATCCCTTTTTCCTTGACTCTAGTAGAATTCCCCAAGGATTCATTGACTGGATAGATTTTTCTTATATAGATTCATGAAATGTAGTTGTAGAGTAGTCATTCAAAATTTGAAACAGAGATCGAATGAATGAAAAGTATGAGCTCAGAGTTCATTCCTAGATGATTAAGAAAAAAATAACAAAAATTAACCACCAATAATGCCAGGCTATGACAAAGAATGATGTTGAATACAGTCATGTTTTAAGCAGAATCCTTCATATCCAAAATACAACAGAGACAATGTCCATTACTTGATTGTCCTCTAGTGTTCCTGAAGTAAATGGAAATTTGTTTGCTTTTCCTCTGGACAAAGCCTTATCAATAGCTGCACTTCTTGTGCAGAAAGCTTTGGAGATCAACAGACGTGGATCGAGGGAAACAGTGGTACTGAACACTGGTCATTCAAGCTTCCTAAGGACTTTTTTGTTAGAGTAGTTCAGATCTCAGCTTAGTGCCATGGACTGAATGCCTGTTTGCAGCTAGAATTAGGTGTGCTTTTGGAGCACCCTTTCTGGGCTAGTTTCATCTGAAAAGAAGCCTGTTCACTTACTTCATGACTGTTCCACGGTGCAAACAAGTGCACAGTAAGTGACGTGATCTGGAGACTTGATTCAAAAGCTTATTCCTGATCTCCAGTAAAACATCAAAGCAGGTGCAGTCATATAATACCAGATGTGTAGGAACGCAATTTTTATCATGTATTTATGGGAGCTTTCTCAAGGATACTGGGTTGAGTACTTAAAAATAGTTTTTATTGGGGCTGAACGGGAAGCTTTGTCTTCTTCTTTTCTATCTTTTTAGAAATATGACAGATGGAAAGTAATTAATCTAATTGTTAATGTCTACAGAGAGATGCTCAGTTTTGAGCCAGACACCTTAGCTGTCTTAGCCATCCTTTTATATTGGAGAGACGCAAGTATTTTTACAATACAGATCATCTGGAGTATTTTAAACATCTATTTTAGATAAAAGTAATTATGCCTTATGTCTTTCCGCTGCTTAGAAAGGGAACTTGAGGAGTTTCTCGTAGGTCTTAGCCTTATTTATTCAAATGAGATCAATTAAATTATGTTCCAAGTGTGTGCATATGTAATTATATGTTTATGAAGAAACTTTACAAGTAAAAGGAAAACACGAAGTTTTTATTTCCCTTGAAAAGATTTAAACTCCTTCTCTGTGTTAGTTTTAACATTGAGAAACAGCTTTTATTAACCTGAACTGTCTTTATTTAATAATGTGTTTAAATGCTTTTAGACATCAAACGGAAAAAATTTTTGAAATATTTTTGTGTCTTGAATTTTGCTTTGGAACTGTGGATATATTTTAGTTCTGATGAGGATTGGCAGAAGTCATCCTAACAAACGGAAGAATTCATAATGAAAAGAATGGGCAATATTTGAACAATTAAAATAAATAAAGATGTGTACATGCAGGTAAGGAGAAGAAACTGAAGAAGAGGAAGAAATGTTTGTCAAAATATTTACTAAGAAAAAAATACTGGTTTTTAGTTGCCAGGAAGATGAGGATCTAGAGAGTTTTTCAATAGAGAATTTGATTCAAAGACTTAAAATAAATAAATATATTGCCATCTGTGAGCAGTCACTGTTTTTCTGACAGAAAAACATGGGAGGAGATAGGAACACAGTTGTATTAGAAGCACACATGCCAATATGAAGGACTGCACATGAGTGATAGCAGTGACTAATGTTATGCTTATGCGAGGAGGAGGCAAACATAACAAATTTTATTTTATTGTCAGTGATTGAAACACTAGTCAAATGGAAGCCAGCTGAGTACGTACATGCAGAACCGGCCTCTGAGCAGTCAAACCTCTGTTACTTCTTGAGAGAGTAGGAAGACATGCCCTATTATGCCCTATCGAGATAGAAGAAAGAGCAAGTGATCCCTACTGCTATCACAGACACAGGGATGGATGCATATATGACAGACAGAAGAGGAAACAGGAAAGACCCTAGCTATGCATTTGATGTTTCTCTTTTAATGCAGTACTTTACTTTAACTCTTCCTTTTTTCCTACCTACTTTTCTTTTTTTTTTTTTATATGCTTATAAAGAAGTTTAGCTCTAAGTTAAAAGTAGAGATGACAAACTTGTTAGAGGAAATTATAGTGATAAAGTAAAACTGCCTGATGAAATTGAGGGAGCATCATTTTGGGGTACATGCTGAAATCCTTACAGAAAAAGACAAGCAGAGAAATATCTCCATTTTGACAGTAGCTGAAGGTTCAGAGGCAAAAACTATCTAACAGTTGCACTAGGGACAAAGAATAATATGCTAACTGCAGTAGCAAGTTATACAATAGATACGCATATCCTTTTCTGCTCCCTAAAAACAGCATCATCTGTGCTGTTTTCTGTCACTGTTCTATATGGCGTGTGTTTTTATCATCAACACTGCCCCAGGCATCAATGACAAAAAAACTTTATTTTGTATGGATATGTCAGGACAAGCTTACCTATATATAGCTAACCTCTAATTGCATAGAATGCATACAGCAACAAATATATATTTTTGTGTTCTATTTAAGGTTTAGATAGCTCTTGCTTTATATTGAAAATCTGCGCATTTTTCTTCAGAATAAATAGCATATATCTGAAACCTATACACATATACACACACGGAAAGATCTGGTTTTATTCAAAATTTGACACAGGTTGGATTTCCTGCTACCAAAAAGGAAAAAGTTTAAAATTACAGGCTTCTGATTCACACCTTCAGACTCCACAGCTTCAGAATAATGATTTTCAAAGTTCATTTACTATCAGCCTAAACCAGTGTTTCATTATCCCATCTTCAGAAAACAAAAAGTAAAATCGTAAATAAAACTGCAGATAAAAGGAAAGTGAAATAGAATCAAAACAATAATGTAAGAGGGAAAGAATAAGTGAGATAAAGGCATCTTTGCACAAAACCGACACGTGATTTTGTGGATATGCACGTGTGTGTGAGTGTGTGTGTGCAAAATCCGATTACACAGAAACAAAACGTATGAAGTCCATTAACGGAGTTATCTGTCTGGCTGTTATGTGATAAAATGTGAAAATTCTGAAAATAAGGCTATTTTATGCCTAGAATATTTAAACAGTGCCAAGAGAGTAGTAAAAAAAAAGTATTTATTTGCTTTGTATGTCTCACTCTTCTTCTTAATTAGAGCGTTTATTCAATTCCTTTGTCCTGTAAAATTATCTTATTGGTTTGTTGGTTGAGTGGGTTTTGTGGCTTCTTTTACTCACAAATCATAGAAGAAACAATTTTTACACTCAAGTGCAAGAACTCGAAATGTTTGTTCTTCTCTCTTGTACTATGCACTTTCATTAACTTGCAATTTTCACCACTTGCAAAATCCATTGGGTCTTCCCCTTTTTTCTCAAACTGTTTGCTTTCCTCATAATGTCAATTTGACAGAATTTTAGTATGATATGTGTGTTGGAGATTTAAGGCTTTCCAAGACCAAAGAGTAAAGTAGAATATATAGTGATTTGGGACAGTGTGGAGCAGAAGTTAATTGAATAGAAAAGCATAAATCAGTAAAATAACTTCGTATGTTTTGACCCACAACCCACTCAGGGTGGCAGAATACACTGTAAACTTTGTGGAAGTTAGATATGAGCGATATAGAACAAATATTTTGCTGTGAACCATGAAGTTGTGACTATGTGATCAAGAATTAAGTCATTCACAGTTTTCCATCAAACAGGAACACTTCATCATAATTATGAGTTAGTGAAAGCAGTTTTCAGCAAAGTTGCATGTAGGGGGGAAACTGGATGAATAGAATTTGACCACAATGGGAACAACAGCAAAAAGAAAATATGAGTCTTATAATTAAAACCATGTGAATTGTTTTCTTCTCAGGACAAGTGTCTTTCCCTACAGTTGTGGGGAAGAGGGACATTTCAAACTGACAGATAGCACAAAGAGACACTTCAAAAGCTCAAAGAAATCTCAACTTGGAGAAATGAGTCTCAAAGAAAACTTTTGGTCTTCAAGAAGACAAAATTGTTCTTAGGGGAAAAGAAAGCTGAGGTAGGATTTTGTGTACGAGTGCCTCATTGCCAAAGGCAGGATATTGTTTTTATTGCCCAAATTGCAGAGTGATTTTCATTGTTACTTTACAACAGCCTCTAAAAATCCATCTCTTCACTTCAAGTGTTAGATCTGAGTCTGCAGAAATAAGCTACAAGCTATGTTTGAAACTCCAGGATTTGGCTGAAGATGCTTCAGAGATGTCAGTGGTGATCTTTGCAGGTCTACTGCAGTTGGCTCACAGGGTCACTTTGCAATTAAAGGGAATTAAGAGACAAATCAATGCCTAGAAACGGTGCCAGTGACATTACAAAAGAAGAAGACAAGCTTAGACCCAGGAAACCTTACAGAGAGGTGGAGTGTTAGATACCAGAAAGAAATTCGGTAATGCTCCAGGAGAAAGGGCTGGGTCACAACTTAAAACAGACTCCTGTGGATAGTTCCTATAGTTTGGAGGAAAGGCAGGGGTGGCCAGCACTTTGCATAATTAGATGTCTTTTAAGCAGCCCATTTGTAGCCTTTTAAAACTGTGAGAAATATTTGTGTACACAGTCAGCTTCTGATAAATTTTAAATTGAAGTATTTGTTCTCAGGAAAACCACTGTTCTCCTAGCTTGGCAATTTAACTGGTACGGCCCTTTGCAATTCATCCGTGTAATCACGGTATAACAGGTGAGAATTAGTGGATCAAAGTGAAATGTTTGGGAATGCACAACCTATCTTTTGAGAGAAATAAAAACAAATTGCCTCCCAGCTCAGCACCAGCAGAGATAGTTGTTCTTTATATACTGTCCAGTGAACCACAGGCACTATTTAGTAAATGTAAAAATACATTTTAAAAAAAACCTCACTCTTCGAAGCATTATTTGACTATTATTTGATTTTAATTTCAAGAAATAAATAGCAATTACTATTGTGAAAAAAATGCTTTACCAGCATTTACTGATTTACTGATGTCTTTGTACGGCTGGCTTAAAAAAAGAAAAGCTTTCCTGGAGTGAATTTAATATCAAATTTGCTACAGAGAAATGCACTTCCAGCAAAACAATATCTCATGGATTTTCTATTGAGAGAAGATCTTTCTCTGTGCAAAAAAGGCTGATTTTCATTAAGGACAGAATAGGAAAGCAATCCCGAAAGCATCTGTTTGTTGATGAATAAGGAAAAGTAAATAATTCAACATAGCATTTAAAATTTCCAGTATATGTTCGGTATTCAGTATCTGGTTTCTGGTTTAAATGTTCCATGTTTTATATTAAGAGTTGAGAGAAAGTTATGGCAGCTAACATCTTCCATATATTTTCAGAGTGTATGCGGGTAAGTAAAAAAGTATATACAGATAAGTAATAATATTTTATATTCTTTATTTACTTTAATATCTAAGTATGGTATATATACGTGGAAACAGAACTTTTAAAGTTCTTTCCTTTTAGCTTCAAAATCAGCTCTTTATGTTAACAAATGTGCCTTTTATAAACATAAGTAGTAGCAATGGATAGAAAATGTGTATCTGAAGATTCTCTGATGGAAAATGCCCTTTTTGCAAAACTGAAGTATTTCAAGGAAATGTTTGCTTTCTGGAAAACAATTATTGATTTGGGATGAGAAACACTTCAAAAATTATAATACTTC
Source organism: Tauraco erythrolophus (assembly GCF_009769465.1). Taxonomy (NCBI): domain Eukaryota; kingdom Metazoa; phylum Chordata; class Aves; order Musophagiformes; family Musophagidae; genus Tauraco; species Tauraco erythrolophus. Next base: position 44,636,140 of record NC_141465.1, on the reverse strand, counting down.
TTGGAAGAGTTTACATTTTGGCCTCTTAAATAATATAATAAAGGCACATAATTGCACAAATGAAGCACAAAAATAAGCCTTCTGCTGCCCGTGCTGTCTTCCCCTAGAAGCAGACCTCCTTGTCCTTGTATTTGAAATACAAGTCAGATAACACTGCAAGCAACAAAACCTGAAAACTGTGATGTCCTCCATGCTATAAACACATTTTAAATGAGGCTAGTATTAGGTAATTTTTTTTAGATTGAAACAAAAATAATTGAAATACGAGGAGGGGAGTCTAAGTTTTGCTTGAACTTTGTCTCTTTCCCTATGGCTCTAGTTATGAATGAGTTGCATGATTATATTTTTAATCCATCAGCAAAGTTTGCTTCAAATTATACTAGATTAACCATCAAGGAGAGGATTTTTAATGTTACTTATATCCTCTTCTGCTATTTTTAATTATTTTTGCCTAACACCAGTAAAATCCATTTTTTCCACAGACAATATCTGCGTGTGTCAGCTCCTGTTTAGGTTCCCTATTCCTCCTGCTTAGTATGGTCCCTCTCCCCCACCACACATATTCATTGATACAGCTCCATCAACTGCAATTTATATCCAAACTTCTTTCAGAATTCTTCTTTCTATACATCTAAAGCAGAAAGATGAGGAAAAAGTATCTAATGCATTCAGAGGACTTCATGGCATGAAAGTTTAATGCTGGAGCCATGGTTGATTCCCTACATAAGGTGGGCTCAGAAATTCTCATCTTCCTTCATACCCGGCACTGGAAGTCAAATTATCTTCTAGAAAGACATTTTGTCTCTGATTTAAACACTTCAGAAGGTGAGGATCCATTCACCTAGGCAGCATTCAAATATCAGATTGCTAAATTTAAGATCAAACTCAAGTTTTTACTCACATCTCATCCTATACCCGAAATACAGATTCCTGTTATCATTCTGCTCTTTGTATAAGACCATATCAGGCCATCAGCATGAGAAGTGTAAAAGAATTTAAAGCAGTGAAGTTAACCTTTAGAGTCTTTTGAGGCTTTTTACTTCTTTCGAAATATTGCTTGAAAGTGTCTAATGGCTTTGCCTTCGAAAGAAGTGGTCTCATACTAGTATCGTGACTGAAAAGACCATCATCCCCAAATTCTATGCATTGTAAAATATATTCATACTTTAGTAACCTCATCCTGCATCTCACCAGTACTTATTTTCTAAATTTCCTCTGACATTACCTATCATCGCAGCTCTATAGTGCTAAAAGTTCGGGCAAGGGGTAAATATTACCTATTTCAATGGACTGTGGGTAGGGTCATATACTATTACAACATGTACAGTAAAGGCTTATTTTGGTAGAGCCTGTAGATGCTATTATTATATAACCAAAGAATGCCAAATGTGTCATTTTAAAATTCCCTTTCTTGGTAAAGAGGAAGTATTAAACATCTGTAAAGTCATATCAGAATTTTATATGAAGAGACTAAAGTAAGAATGCTTGATGTAACTTTGCATTAGCATTTAATGAAGGAATAGATTATAAAAATTCAGAACAAATTAACAATATTCAGTTAATTCCAAAATTTAAGAACTCTTCAAAATTCTGAAAAACTTGGCATTGTCTTTAGCTGGGACTAAAGAAACTACAGGACATTTAAAATCAATGAACTGTTTAAATTTTTTGTACATTCATGCGGAAATCATTACAGTGCTATTTTTGTAATGCAAGACAGTGGCAATTAAGGAAAAGAATTTAAATACAGAAAGAAAATTCAATCCATGCAATTAAACATTAAAGAGTGTTCAAAAGAACATCCCACATTAGCGCAAAATCAAAGTATGTTTGCTAATTATTAGAAATATAAAGACAGTGGGGTGCATTTATTTCTTGTTTTATATCTAAGTTTTATTTGTGCTTCTTGGCCGGTTACACCCTACACTGAGCTAGCAATTAGTACCAGAAGTCAATACATGTGCTTGAAAACCTACTCATGTAATCTAAAAATAGAAACTGCAACTTTGCTTCTTTAGTGATATTTAGAAGTTTCTGGTAATAATGAGTTCTAGCATTATTCTCTGGGATAGAGAATGAAAATTCATAGGGGAAAAAACTTAAGAAAAGATATTCTTTAGGATACCACTCACCATCAAAGAATGCTGTAGCAATGGTGATAGTGATGGTGAGGGTTTGTGACTATTTACCCTTATTGCTTTCTCCATGCAAAAGATCTAGACTTATCCTTCCTGAACAACTGATAAAAATCATCAGTGTCTGGTGTTAGTTCCAGTTAATTCTGATGCCAAAACTTTGCTACTGGCTCTCTGAAGTTACAAATTTTAGCAGAGATACATCTCTTCAGTTTTGTGGAACTAGGGATTTCATAGTCCCCTCTACATATACGGGGAACTAACTGTATGAAGATTGCAATGGGTCACTTAGTCAATATGAAGTAAAATTGTTTACTTCTCATTCAGAATATATAGATTAAAAAAATACTAGGTACAAAAAGACTATTGATTTCAGTTGTGTCCTCTGTCTTCTGAGATAGCCTACCTAACAGCAGGAACTTTGGTGCCTGTATTTGACAAAACAGTTCAATGACTATTTTAGACTTTAGGCTATATTTTAGATTTCATTAGTCTTGAGGAAATGAGTTTCTATCTTCCTCATCACTAAAAACTGATTAAACCACCATACCTTTCTTCTCACGTAACACTCCTCTCCTAATGATGTTGAACACATATGCAAAAATAAATTTCAAACCGAACAAATACGGACAAGGTTGACTTTATCCCAGGTCTTAGCATAACTACCTGTGCTGAGTGCTGCATTTAGACAGTTACATGTATTTTAGGTAAGTTTTTTTCTTAAAGAAAAGACCCCTTATCTTGGGTTTGAATTTAAATATAATTGGGTGATTCCGTAAAGTGAGGAGAAATATTTCTCAGGACTGAATGGGTTTTATTAACGTACTTCACAGTTTAGGCAAAAGTAGAATGTATCAATTCCTGCCTCTAGATTTTAGTAAGTGATTTGAATCTTTACTTTTTTCAGTCTCATGACCTAAAAATTAATAATCAGTTTGCTAAAAAGAAGATGGATTGTTTGCATATTTAAGCAATGGCATAGCTTAACGTCTATTTGGCTGTTTCAGTCTATGTATTTTTAATGTTGAAAAAAAAAATTTATTTTAAAGATTAATTTTTGTAGTGAATGTTATCAAATTGTTTCCAAAAGGAAATTGTATTTTATTTAAAGCTGCAGAAGAAATAACCTAAAATTTTATTGCTATTTTTTCAATAAAATTTAAACATGCTGGATACAAAACAAATGCAAAATATATTTTCATTTAAAAAAAACCTGAAGTGCTTAAAAGAAAATATTAATGAATTTATCTGGTTTTGAGTGAGCTGAGTTATTTTCAGTTTCATCATCACGTAATTCTACAAATCTCAGGTCTCAGAGTTTCTATATTTTTTTTTATTCATGGATCAGGAAATGAAAGTAAGCTTTCATTTCTTATGTGTTCACAAGAAGATTCAAAGTGAAAAAGAAACAAAGAACATGTCTGTATCTGAAGAAGAGGCTACAGCTTTCAAAACCTAGGTTGTGTAGACAATGATATCCTCAATTTACTAGAACTAAGTAAATTTAAACCAAAACTATGGTGGTTTACATGCATTTCTTTAATATTGTTTTGCTAAATTTAAGATTTTATCAAGAACTCCTCTTAATCGGGAATATTTACATTGATGAACTTGTAATTATTTTATGTTCTGATACCTTCATTTTTGCACTCTCCAACTATTCTGTGCGACATTTTCTGTTGAATGTAAGTAATACAAAAGAAATTGAGAGAGTCAAACATGAATTTAACTACTTATGAAATACTGAAAATTGTGTCATCGTAATGAATAACACTATTTTCTCCAATAATATGGCATCTGGATCAAAAGAAGTGGATGTAGGTCAAAAAAAATGTTCAAAATTATAGACACCTTGTAAACCCATATTGCATCTGAGCACCAATCTGACTACAAATGTGGAGATGGGTAACACTGGAGAACTTCAGGTTTGAGCCCTGCTGTTCACTATAAAGTCCTGCCATCTGCTTTGCAAATATTGGCATGAAGTGTGTAAGACTCTTCTTGGATGTACAGAGATGCAGCTGACTCTGTGCGGGAGAAGCACAGAGAGATGTGGGACAACTCTGTGACACGATGTGTGCCAAAGCAATCCTCACACCACTTAAAATCAAGCCACAGATTTGATGGCTGGAACAACTTCAGAGCAGCGTACAGGTTTTATCTCCTTGGTTCTACACATTGCAGTTTTCTAAGAATCTGAAATGCTTTGGACCACTTACATATCTTCAGCTTTTAGACAGAATGTGTACTATCTTCAGTCACTTCAGAAAAGAGTTTACTTCTATGTGCCATGAAAAAGAAGAATCAGAAGAGTATATTTTCATGTGAAGAAATGAATTCTTTTGCCTTTACATATCTTAGTGGTAGTACAGGTGAATAATCATATAAGCCTGAGTCCTGTTCCTGACCAATATTAAAATAAGGTCAGGGCTTCCTGAAAATGCCAGTGTTCTTATGATCTGTTCTCCAGTGACACAGTGATTTAGATATCCCTCTTGCCTTCACGCCATGGATTATGTACCTTGATTACAACAAGATCCCAGTGCTAGGCTTCGTTAAAATGAGGTAGCTATCTTACATCCATTGCAGTACCTTTGGAAAGACACACCTGTCTTTCCAATAACTGCTGTGTAGTATGCTGTGACCTACAAACACTGAATCACGATGAAGGTAATGGTCCTTATCTGACTGTCCTCTGGTGTTCCTTGGCCCAGAGGCTGAGGGGAGGAATGAAATTGTGGACCAGGAACTGGAGCTGAACCTGTAAATGTAGCTGTATCAGCCCCTCCAAGGGCAGTTCCAGTTCTGTACGTTTTGCACATTATGAAAAAGAGTCACTTCTTCCCAAACTCCATAGCTGAGTCACACTAGTATGTGGAAGCACTTCCTTTGTCACCTGCACTCCTACAGCTTCCACAGGCCTACAGTCTGTTCCAAAATCACTAGAGCTTACCAAGACCTATGATGAACACAAACCATTCATAGAGAGAGGGAAAATAATTTCTGGTCTATGGTCCCTAAATGGAGCAAGCTTTTGTGCTGGGTGATCCTTTCCAGGTTCCTAAAGGCACCAAGAGACCGTAGTGGCCCAGTATAGCTGCCTCTGGCCTTGTCCCTTGTATGTATCTCAGACAGATGCTGGACGTAGCTTGTTTCCCAGGTGGATGCCTTGTATGTACACTGTAGCTTGTCTCCAGTCCTATAGTAGGCTCCGTCTCTTGAGTGGACTCTAGACTCATGTCGTAGCCTTATTTCAGTGCTATGTTTCTATGGGCCTGTCACCACTTGCTCCTGACTGAACCCAGACTCCAGACGTGGTTCATCACTTGCACTGCGTTTGTTCATTACTAGCTCAGCCCATTGCATTTAGACTCGGTGAGACTGCACCCCTTTGTTGAGGACACTGTCCGGGCTGGGGTCTTGTCAAGCTTCTGGCTCTCCATTTGTTAGAGAGAACTCCACTCTATTATTCCCTGACAACCCCTGGCATCAGAACTCTATGGCAGGCACTATGTAGACTAAGAAAGACAAGGAGAGCTTGTCAACATATGACACTCAAGAGTGGTCACCCAAAACAGTTGTGTCCTTTGGAAGAGCTTTTGACCCTACAAAACAAGAAATTCAGCAAAGAAGGTCACAGTCTTTCAAGTTGTCTTCTTTAGCTATCCCACCAAGATTGACAGTTCCCTGTCCTTGTTCTCAGCAAAAATGATCTAGATAGGAGGACACATTAAATCTTTCAAAGTGAGTTTCAAAAGTTTTAAAACATTTCTTGAGCCTCGTAGGCATCTGTCTACTTACTTCCTTTATGACAATCCACTGAAAGTCATGTATTCTGGATTTTCTCAAATCTGACCAACTAAAGCTTGCTTTGGAGACTGTCTAAGGCAAGAGGACTTTCTTAAATTTGTCTTTCCGGTGAATCCACTTAATTCCTGAACTCCACTGCTTCTGAATGTGAGAAGCAGAGCAAATTTCTTTCCCAAACTATCTCCCAGGCATAGGCAGCAAAGATAGTTATAAAGGGTAGCTATTATATATTTCCATATTCAGAAGTGGTAGTACGTTTTTCTCGCAGTTAATAGGAAAGTATAGCAGGTCAGTTAATCAAGAGCATGGTTGGAGACATGGCTGGAACTAAGGCTGAAGAGTCATCAAATGTGATATAATAACATTATATCTCATATTTACTGAAGAGCAAATGTTTTAAATTTTTTACACCTGCTATGACTGACACTGCCCTGAGCTGTGATATGGCATTAGACAGTCTTGGTATTTACCAGGCAATAACTAAATCAGATGCATTGGCATAGCAAGGAACTGGGGAGAGGAGGATCAGTGAGAGAAAGGGAGAGAAAAGGTAGATTTTATCTTTGGAAAAAAAGAGGGAGAGGGAATGAGGAACCTGGAGCTGTTTCTCATCACAGCTTTGAGTTGAGATGGTATGTTCCTCTGATCATATCTGTATGCAAAGTTCCTTCCATAGAAAAGTTTCACCTAGAACAATCCTCCTGGCTAACAAGCCAGAACATATGGACCTTCGGTAGCTCAATGAATAAGAAACATACGTACCCTGGCTATGGGCAGCCTTTCCAAGGAGGGAATCTTTATAAGGATTAACTTTTGGTGTGGAGAGAAAAAAAAAAAAAAAGTAATGCTATTACTTAATTGGACATGTACTACTAAATGTGGAAAGGTCCAGGAATGGGCATTCCAGGGGCTGTCCAGATCTTATGTGAGAGGGCAGGGGTATAGGATAAAGGCTGGTGTTTTGTACTTTGCCATATCCCTGTATAGCTCGCCCAGCTGTACTTATGAAAACCCCAGGCACACTCAAAGATGAAGACAACATAGGTCCTCATGGGATTTGGCTTCAAAGGTAGTTACAACATGACTGCAAATTGTGCATCCTAATGAAATTATTCTTTTTAATTTGTAGAAAAAAGATTAAACAAAGGTGTATTGGTCTTGGCAATGTAACTGCAGCAATGTATTTGGCCAGCAGAAAAATAAGGCAAAAACTTACAGTTTTGGGGTTTGGTTTTGTTTTTTACCTTCTATAACTCTTGTAATATCTTCTATGGGTAAAAAAATAAAACACTAAAACACAGGTGTGTACTGAATAGCTCCAGTAAACTTCATTCCTGAGTAGCAGGGACTTAATGTCTTTCATGGCTGAATTAATTTTTTCTTCTGCTACTGTAATCAGTCTATTAAAATCATAATTATAGTTTCACTAGCATGACTATAGTTAAGCTATGTCAGTTTTTCCATTTTATAAATATGTATATATTTATACACCCCGCCCTATTTTTACCAGGGTCTAAAATTAACTTCAGATAGAAACTTAAATGGATTTTTTTTTTTTTGTCTTTTGTTGTTGTTCTTGAAATTTTGTCCTACTGAGCTTGCTCTCAGACATTCTGGCCGTTTTTAACATGAAGAAACCAGCTTTTAAAATTAAATTAAAAATTCCATCTTTTCATTTTGTTCAAATGATTGTGTCATTCCAACTTAGTTTTAAGCTAATTAAAAGCAAGTCATTTGTAAGGAGAAAGTATTCTATGATTCTAATTAAAAACTTGGTAACAAAAAGTAAACACAGTTCAAGCAATCAACACATTATTTCATTTTGGAAAGTTCATCGTGATTATTAGTGAATCAGATGGATGCTTGTGGGTAGCAGTGACATTTACAGAACAGAGGTGTCATTACAGTAGCATAGAATATGACAAAATCCCTTATTTGGAAGAACTTCCAAAGAGATTTTCTGGTCCACTGCATTAAAAAAAAAAAAAAAAAAGAAAGAAAACAACATCAATAAGTGCATATGTGGAGTCACTGTTGTTCACTAAGCAGTGTCAGTCGTCACAGTCAGTGAACGTACAAGTCTTCTCATACTTCAGGCTGACACAGTATCAAATAGCCTGGGCAAAATCAGTTGCTGAATTAGAATTAAAGGTAATGGAGTCCACAACTTGAAAAGGGGACTCCTTTTTAAGTTTAAGGTAAAAATAAAGCTGATAATAAAAAAGTCTTTTTTTAAAAAAAAAAATTGGAAGCTGGGAATACTCTTGAGAAAATATTATATTCAGCACTTCTCTGACATATATTATGAAAGGTGACAACCTCAACAGCTGTAGGTGGGATGTAATTAGGCTTTATTATTCCCATTTTACAGATGGTAATCTGAGATATATAGCAATCAAAAGCTACACAATGCAAAGAGATTATAACACAGAGTCCTATTTTCTGGAATAAAAGAGCTTCCACTGACTTTAATAAGCATTATTTGTATCTCCCAGTGAAAAAAAAAAAAAGAGTTTCCAGTTTTCATGGCCCTCAGTCCTGCACTAAATCCTCCAATAGTTTATACTGCCATTCAGGCAAGTCTTCTTTAATTTATCAGCTGCAACCAAACTAGACTGTTAAAGACATTTTAGACAGGTTTTATGTGTTATAGCGTAAATGAGGTGATCAACAGGAGTTCCCTCTGGGGTCTGGGTATCCCACAGAGCTGAATTCCTAAGGAGTGAGTAATTACAAGTTCCTCTCTGTCTGGTGGATCTAGGTGTGAGTAGAGGCAACTAAAGTGCTTTGTGATTCAGTTAGTGCGGGCAGATGTGTTCTGTAACCTTAATGAGCCAATTAAGGAGGCCTCTGAAAAGCTAGGGGTGGGGAGGTGGAAGGAAAGTGTCTAGCTGCATTTTTAAGGAAAGAGGGTGCTAGAGGGAAGATAGCAAAGCTTAACTAGAGAACGAGCTGAAGTTACACTAGACGGTTATATATAATAGGATGTTGTTTTGAACGGGGCTTTCTTGTTTCTGGTTTGGTTTGTGGTTTTTTTTTTTAAATGTCTTTAATCCACTTTTAGTTTTGGAAGATGCAGCTGTGATTATTAACACCTAACTGTGGCATTTTGAACAGAGAAGGGGAAGCAAGAATATTTAAAAACATTGAGAGATACTCCTTAAAATTTTGCGACTTAATAGTTGTATGCATCCACCCATGCTTTTCCTGCTTGTCCAAAAACACTTATGTTCTTCAAGGTCTTTATAAGAAGAACAAGGGGAAAAAAAAAAAAAAAAAAAGAAAAAGCTTAATCTGGTACACAGAAAAGATCTACTTCTGGGAAGCTGCAGAATACACAAATTATTGAGATGTTGCTAGTAAATTTACTTCTACATTCTTCTGACATTCGGTATCTCTAAGTTTTAGATATTTTTTGGTTGCTGGTTTTTCATTTTCCAAGGAAAAGTTTCCCATTGGATTATACAATATTTTGTGCACAGACAGTTACTGCTCTTTACTCTGTTTCACTCAGAAATACACATTTGGGCCTGAGCTGTCATCAGAAAGTGTTGCATTCACTAAAAAACACACTTCAAGCTCTCTAGTAAACATGCTTGCGTAGTTGCTCTTTAAAGTTACACGGTCCCCATAAACAGTATGTCCTATTTAAATAAAGCATACTAATAGGATCTCTCCACTCACCGCCGAAATGCAGCCACCCTTAAATGGAAGGGAGATACTGTTCAGCAGTGCACAGCAGCACAGTTACTGTCAGCTGGAATTCAAGGCAGGCTGAATGTAATTGCTTGTGTTGAAATTGGGCGAGCACACTGCAGACCTACTATGCCTTTTGTTTTGTAGGAGCCATATTATGAAGAACACCTGAAGATGATACTAGCGCTTCTTTCTTCTTATTGCTGCAAAAAATAAATAGTACTAAAGTCTCTTTATTCATAACACAAACTACCCAATGCAAGCCAAAGCATGCTTCTGTCTGCAGCAGGTACTCTCTGTTCTGCTTATCTTAGCAGAGGTGTGTATCAGCTCAGCAAAGTGATCCTTGTAAGACTCCAGCTGCCTCCCACACCTTTGCAGACTAGTAACAGCTGCTTCACACCTTAGCGTCTGTCTTGCCAGATGCGTAAGACAAAATCAGAAAATTAAACTTACTGAAATGAGTAAAAAAAATGAAGATTTTTTTTACCAGAATAATACTTGTTTGCTGACACAAACTCTTCCATGCACTCCAGTTCATACACTCTCCCTATTACCGGGGTTCATTTTCCTTGGCTTGCACTGTTTCCCAAAGAATCTTTTACTTCCACAGAAATTCTTACATTAACAATGCTCAGTACAACACTTAAGGGAAGAAATGCTTTGTTACCATTGAATCATGCTTAATAAAGTTTTGAGAAGTTGAACACTTTAATATCAGTTGTCTTGTATAACATTTACCTAATAATGACTGATCACCTTACAGTCACACTCAAATCAATTTAGGTCAGTTAAAAAAAAAATAAAAAGCTTATTTACCAAATTCAATCAAAGCCACACTCACTCATAAAAATTTTATAAAGATATAGGCAACAACAGTGAAGAAAAATGTTTAATATTCTGTTTTAAGATCATATCTAAAAGTTTCCTTTCCTTCTAGATTCACTTGAGCCTCTACTAAATGTTTAATCCAAATGATATTAATTCAGCTTTCCTACACCTTGACTACTAAGCCTACACGTCTGCAGAGGCAGACTTGTTCAATTTCTATCATAAAGGTTTAGCAGTGCTCCTACAATTGGGGGTCTCCAAGCAGGAGGTCTAAACCACTAAATCCACAGTTTTTCCTCCTTGATTCCGACGTTCAGTGCTCCCCTTGTTTTACTTAATTCATCTTCATATCTTTCCAGTGTAAGGTTGACCCTTATCTACCTTATCAAGTCGAATCTTTGGGGTTGACATGGTCCTTACAGTCCAGCAAACATATAGGCCAAGGTTTCCTTCAGGCTCAACATCCCACTCAATGATGCTGTGATGAATGTCAAATCTGAACAGGTTTTGGCTATTTTGTGTTCTCTTATGAAAATTTAAAATGATGGCAAATATATGTCCTCACTCATCCACACTGATTGTCCCTTAAACTGGCGTTTGTTGTCTGAAACACCATTGCCTTGTATGCTAAAGTAAGGAAAAAAATACTTCTAAATCTCTCTTCTTCTCTATCCAACTTATTCCTGTGTATAATTTCCTCTTCCATCATAGAATAAACCAGCTTTGCTTATTTCACTGTATTTCTTGGTTTCTTATAATAATTAATTTGTGAATTATCTTGTACAATATTAATTAATTGAATTTAAATTTCATGATTGTTAGTAAATTCCCATATGGAAAGACATGTAAAACATATTTCTTTTTAGGACTGCTTATAAATACATGGTTAGTTATCTCTTTTTGTGTATGATTGTTATTGCAATGTCACCACTGACAGGATCAATTAGAACCAGAGCTGCAGAAATATGGTGTTACCCTGGACACACAATGGAAATTCTTTAAGATTTAAATATTTTATGGAAAATGTAGATAAGTAAAGAAGTTTTGGAGGGATACTGAATCTTCCACGAGCTTTTGTGAGCTTTTTATCTTATTATAGTTTTAATTTTGAATTTCAAACCTTTGCTCTTCTGGGATTTTTTATTGGTTTGGGTTTTGTTGGTTTGCTTTTATTTTTTTTAACAAATTAGTTTTAACTATTTTTCAATATGTAGACATATAATTTAATTAACATTTGGTAAACACTCACGAATTAATTAGGACAGGAAAAAATTTACCTCACTTTTTGTTAATTATAAAATATCTCTCACTCTAGTCTCTTACTCAAGTTCAGGTTGATCATCCTGGTCATCGTCTGTTATATTCTCAGGCTAATCTTGCAAGAGCAGTTATCACTCCTATTGTGTCAGCATTTTACAACCACTAACTGCTAGTGGTAATAAACTGATTTTCATCCTTTTATATTTCTGTTCAGCTTCAGTTTTTTCACTTTGCCTCTACAGTTCCCAGCTGACTTAATTCAAGACCTGAAATAGATGACAAATTAAGTAACTTCAAAAATTACCATTGTTTACTCAGTGAATGGCTCTGGAGCAACATGGCTAATCAAACACTTTATTAAGCTTGATTCAAAGTAACTGTGTTCTGTAGTCCCTGGATGCAGTATGCAATGTCCTTCTCATATGTTCTTTGCTCAAAGGATTGTCTTTAGTTCTAGCTGAAACCCTGTTGGTTTTATATGTTTATGGTGCCCACCACAGTTACTGTTCAAAAACAAACATGAAAGAAATAATGAATATTACATTCTTGTTAACAAATGTCGACTTTCCAATATGAATAGTGGCTTCGTATAAGATTTTGAGAACTATAACAGATATTATCCCCTTACTAGATTTTGGCAACAGTGTCGAGAGGAAAATGTTCTGCCAAAACTTCTTGCTTCCACTGGTTTGGTAACTTGGTAGAATTAAAAATATTAACCAATAAAATCCAATATTTTCTTTAAGGATATTATTTTTTTTCTTCTGAGACATACATAAATTAAGACTGTGAGAATATATGAATACTATAACATATCTATTTAAGTAGGAAGAATTATTTATCTAATCATTCTTATTAAAAAGGACACTAAAATATGTAAGTACACTATTGAAGATACTGTTGAAAGAATCTGGCTTTTGCTTTGTTTCCCTTGGGATCAGGAAGATCCTTTGGAGTTTTCTTCAGATATTCTTATGAAAAGAAATTGATAAATAATGTGATTGATCAACACTCTAATGTCAATGATCATGTCAATAGCTAGTTGTGGTGAAGTGTCTAAATCTATAAATGATACGTTAGATACATGAACCAGTGGCTAAAGATGGAGAAAGAAACCTATGCAGCATTTTTCACTCCTTTGTAATATATTTTAAATCAAGAACAACTATTTGAGGAGCTGATTGACCTCACATTTCATTTGGAAAGCAGGGTTTTCAGTGAGAACTGTCTACAGTGTACAGTCATATCTTTTTTTGGTCCCTTTATAATATTAATATATTATATGCCAATAAATCAAGATTTGCTTAAGTGCTCTTGTTAATATTCAGCAACATATTTGTCATGCTATTTTTCTATAAAAACTATTCAAGACCGCTTTAAGTCTGTACTAAAGAGATGCAAAGGCTAAGTGATCAGTTTTAAAGATTAGAGCGTAGAGGCTCATAAAAAACTAATAAAGGCACAAGGACACAGCTTTTGAATTCAACTCTGATATTTTGCCTCTGGGCTGCTAGTCCTTTATTGTAACATTCACTGGGTTGATTCATTCTTCGACTTCAGACAAGTTGCTTTACTTCTATTTGCCTCAATTTAGCCGTAGCACAGAGTAACAAGACTGTGGAAAAACAGGTGCTGTATTACCATTAGCATTCATATGTAAAATATACATATATATTCACATATAAAATAAGAAAGTGTGAGTTAGAATGGCTATGTATTATTTAAATGTGAAAGAATTAAGCTAACAACTTACTGTATTGATATATAAACATTAAGGACTATGTACTATGTGCTCAACTTAATGGCAGATGAGCTTGATGTCACTAAGGACCTAAAGAAATTTTTAGTCCTTGTGTAAAGAAAAAGATCAGGCAGGGATACATTTTCATGAGAGTTCTGGGAATACAATATAAGAATTTTCAAATTATATTTTACACTAATAGGAAGATTAATAGTGAATATTGAGAGAAGCTTTATCTTTTCATTGGAGCAGCTAATTAGGCAATTAGAGTTGTTAAAAATTGACATAAGACTAACCTCAGAGGAGCAGCATCCCAAATCTCAGAAGGAAACGGCTGAAAATATAAGGCCTTTATGAATGGTTTTTAGTTACCTCTTTAGATACCAGCAGATTAGATCTGTCTTCGTACTTCCTGTATTAACTAATATTTACCACAAACATTGATGATCCAACCAACAGTCTAAAATCCTGAAATCCCACTCATTTACGGTATCAATATAATTTAATAAAATATATGTTGCTGAGAAATAATTAATTCAGTTTATCTTGTAGTTGCAAAACCCTATGAATGCTTGAATTTTCTTCTTTTTTTTTTTTATTTTGTTGATTTTTTTGTATCGTAGAGAAATTTTTCATCGCTGGAAGTAAATATTTCAATGGTTTAACTGAAGTAGAGACTTCAGCCAAGAATGAGAATCTATGTCTTGTGTCTTACTCAATACTTTTGCACACATTTTAACTCTGAGACTGAGATACGTGTATGGGTGTTGATGCTTAGGATGACATTTAGCATCTGGTTGGAAACTGAAAATCACTATTTTTATGAATGTAAGCCCAGTAAAGCACCTATTTACCCTGTCTCAACCCACATAATCTTTTTCTATTGAGATATTCCATTTTCTTCTGAGTGGAACATTATGATTTTTCCAGCAAAATCTCAGCCAGGTGCACCACAACAGGAAGCAGTGAAGGTTGGCTGCCTCACATGAGAACGGGAGCCGGGACCCAAGTAAGACAAGCAGCAACCTCGCAGGTTCAAATTACTCCTGCGAGGGAAGGCGAGAAGGTTGGTGATGGCAACCATGTGCAGCTTAGAGTCGAAACTGCCAGGCAACTCCAGTATAATGAGGCCAGTCCACAGGCAATTCGAGAAGTCAGCCTGTAGATCTGGGTCCAAGCACACTGTGTTTCAGGTACCATTTTTTCACTCTATGTGAGCCATCACATTTATGACACCTTCTCGATCTTCCTTTTGGAAGCGTCATACAGAAGACATTAACCAGTTGACTGCTGAAGCAAAATTTTTACTTAGTAGTGAGTAATGGAAAGTGCATCCATAAATACATTTATAAATATTTTCTGTAAAACAATCAATAGCTTGATTACATGTTTAATTTTTACTCTTCTTTTCATTATTAGAGAAAAATTCTCTTTGATTTCAGGACTCTTCTAATACTACTCCAATTATTTCAGGAACCCTAAACCCAGGACTGAAGATATTTTTGCCTATTAGTCAAGAGGATGCTCTCAGAAAGGATGTTTCTAATGCTTGCTGCATTGTTTGTGAACTTGTACTTATTTCTTTTCAAAGAATTGTATCCATTGTTCTAATGACTGATTCATCAAAGACTTCCAAAGTATCTGAATAAGTGTTATTCTTAACTGGCTCTTTTATTTTAAAACATTTACAAAGGAATCAAGTTTATACATGTACTAACATCTCGAAGTACTCAATCAACAATGATATTCATAAAATATCACAGGTTGAATATCATATCTAGAGCGACTTATCTCTATTTATTCTTATCTATATTAAGACAGATCCACTTTAAACTAAGCACCAAATACTCACCTAACACCCAGTTAGCAGAAGTGAGTTCTTGCAGTGAGTATACTGTGAAGTGTACACAATTTTAGTCCATAAAATCCTAATTATTGTTGTTGCAGAAATTCAATTGTCTCAGTGTGAGTGTAGTAGATACATAATGCATTTATCAATTGTATAGTGATTGTTAACAGATGAAGATAACAATTTGTCTAATCCTTAAAATTGAATGGAATGGTTATTACATATTTCTTCCAAAATATAGGCCATTTCTGTAAATAGTAATGACCGCTTCTCTACCATTCAGTTATCTGTGTAAAGTAGTTAATATCTATAGATCTACTAAAAATGATAAATTAAATGGGGACCTGTAATTTCATAACTTTAAAGAATATCCTAATGAGTCCATTGAAAATCAAAATGTACATCAGATTTTTAAACCCCTGAAAATTTGAAGTTTTTAATAAAATCCCCAATAAAGGTAGCATATGAAAGTTGGAGAGAAGCATTGAACAGGTGCCAGTACACATCCAGAGATACTGTTCTAAATAATGAAAGAACAAAAGTTTGTAACCAGAAGTTGAAACGTGGTTTAGTCTGCAGACATTTGAGAAGTCTGCTTAGCTACTTGTTAGGTACAAGTATCTAAGTACTGCAGATACTGCTTAGGTACAAGGCACACTGTCAACATATTTCTGTGTTCCAAATACAGAATTTAGAAGCATGTTTATCAGTTCAAAGCAGACACTTTTGGACATGATTAAATGCACAGATGTTTCTATTAGCTAGATGACTAATTTGTCTGTATTTAATAAGAAAGTATTTATTTAAAATTAGTATATTCAAATGCTTCAAGTATGAACTAGTGAATCTTCATGAATCTTATGACACAGGTACTTAAGCATGACTACTACCTTTTATATCTAAAGTAATGGTGCTGATGACATTCAGTTACTTGATGTGGGCCACCCCAAAAGAATCAGTATTGGAGCTGATGAGATTATAAATAAGGATCCTTGCCTTTGTTCATCCTTCAATAACACACCTGTGATTCCCTGTTTGTTTTTGTTGTTGTAGTTTTCTTTTTTTCACCCATGTATAACTGAAAGCCTGACTTTCTGTACAGCTGCTGATTGGCATGCAGTGTACTATATCCAAATATCTCCCTGGATTAAGAGAGAGCTGTAATATCTCCGAATGATAGTACTACTACAGAGATACTGCATTTTGGTTTTGTTGTACTCTAGGACGGAATTCTATAAACCTAATCTTTCTCTCTGTCATGAGAAGCTATAAGTCCCAGAAAGGTTTGCTATTTAGTGGCTGATAGGTGTAGCATGTGATCATGGCCAAAGGGAAAGAGTTTGCACAACTCTTTATTAAACTCAAGGAATGCCAAATTTTCAAAAGTACACAGAGTTAAAATGCAGTTTCTTTGAGTAAATGCTCATTGGGTTTGGAAGGGACTTCTGTCAGAATACAGTGTAGAAGCATATTCTGGAAAAAAAAATAAATCCCTTCTTTCTATTGATTCATTTCATAAAGTCTGAGAACACAGAAGGCCTCGCAAATGCCTTAATGCTGTTGACTGAAATAAATATGTTGCAACTGATGTTACAAATACTGGTGGAACTCACAAAAATAAAAAACACATTGAAGAATCATAAATATGCCATCCAGCCAAGGATGGATATTTCTGGAATCATGTTGAGTGGGAATTGCCTCACCATAAAGCAAAATGGTTCCTTTTGGAATATTGCCCAGACTTACCTAACTATATTAACTCCAAGTAGCTATTGATGCATAAATGTCAGGGCAAAATGAGCAATGGCAGATTAGAAAGGCCTCTGAGATATGTAAAGCAGTCTTTCCACACCACCACCAAAGCTAACCTAGGGAAAAAAATCAGATATTAGGACACAACAAAGAAGTAGCACTAAAAATATTTTTATCAGAAAGAAAAATTTGATCAGAAGCATTGTCTTATGGGATTTATATCATAAAAAGGAGCAAGATTGTTTTGCCAAGAATGGACATTTCAATGAATCTTCCAAAAGCTGCAAATGCAATTTAAAATACTAGGAATGTTTTGGAATTTGAATACTTTAAGTAACTTATGATATATTATTGAAAGAGAACAAAAAGAATATAGAGTAAATCTTGTTTAGAGTTGTGATTTTTTTGTGTTAAGTCTGATCGAATGTATCATTCAAGTGTAAAGGTACTGAGGACAGAACTCAGTGCAAAATCATTTATCCAACACTTTTCTTCTAATAATGGAAATCTTTCACACAAATTCTTTTCACGGGGTTTTCCTCAGATGATGTTTAATGTTGTTTTAGTTATCATAAGAAAAATGTTATTCTAACTGTACTTCATCTATGTTTCTCTCTATATCCAGGTCTGATACAGGCATACGGAATAAGTTCCTCCTGCTTCAAATACTGTCATTGATGCAAAACTTGTTGATTCAGATGTAAGAATACAAATCTAACCTTTTCAACACATTTTACTTAGCAGGGAATTTCACATAAATTCTCTTATTTCTCACTTGTCATATAGAAAAAGCATTATTCTATAAAAAGACAATAACAACACTAAACAGACAACAATTCTGTTCCATTTATCTTAGCTATATTTGGTTTTAACTTTTTTTCATAATTGAAGGTCTGAACAGAAACAAAACTACAAATAAAACTAAATGTTTCTGGTTTTTTATGTGAATACTATATATACTTAATTTGTATTCTTTTTACATATATGATATAATGTATCACTATGAAAGACAGAAACTTCCTTCAACCATTATAAACTTCAGTAAAGCAGTAGATCTTTTTTTTTTCTATAACACGTTCCACACCTATTGCAAATACAGCAAATTATTCACTTGAATTGATTTATTGAATATAGTGTTCTGAAGTTTAGGAATTACTGAGATGATTATTTGTATGACAGTTTTATGTCATACATTTCCATGATACATAGATTGAATCTTTAACACATTAATCTAAAAAAGAAAGGACATATCAAAAGAAGAGAACATACTGTATAACTATTCATGTGTGTGAAGAAAAATTATTCGTGAAAATATTTCTTCATCAGAGACGAGACTATTCCAAGAACAGAAGCAAAGGGTTTATCAGAACATAAGCAAAGTTCCGAACCTGAAAGCTGAAAACTAACAGAAAATTCCAGTGAATTATGAAAAGTAAAATATTTGGGGAAGGGATAATATATGCAGGGAAAATAAATGCAAGAAGAGTAGAGAGATAGTTTTATTTGTGTCCTTGATGATCAAGAACCTTGAAATATGCAAGGCAGGAAACAAATCTAATGATTGATGTGGGAGTGTATGTATAGCAAGTCCACGTACAGCAATAATGAATGATAGAACCACTCCAAAAGAGGATAATGAGGTATTCGTGTGGAAACTGAATGTACAATTGTATTCTCTTCTATCCAGCATCAAACAAGCATTCTTTGGGAGCGATACCTCAGGTATGCCTTAACTAAGCTATAAGCTACAGTATTTCCGGCCAATTATTTTGGTAAACAAAAATTGTATGTACAAACCACAAATGAGTAAATCTACTGCACTGCCAAACTTAATTAATACCTGCCACTGCTTGCATACGGTATTTTGCCCTACATCCATAGTTCATTGACTGAAACAGGAACTTCATCAAAACCTGAATATTCCAGTCATGTTCAAGAATATTCAAGTATTTTACCATTGCTGAAGCATTTGTCAAAACCCCACATTCCAAACATAGTGCTTACGTTTTAAGAAGTCTTGACTAGAACTACTTATAATGTATTCTGCCGAGTATAGAAAGGCATTTTGTTGATCTCTGGGAATAGGACTATGCATGCAAGCACAGCACATGAGGCTTTTTTTCTGACTAGTAGCTCTATCCAGTTTTATCAAAAACTATACATGGCTAATTGTCTCATCACCAGCCATGCCAATGGCCAGGAGCAGAAACCAATGAAAGGAACTTATTTCATCTGTCAACCAGTGCATGCCAACATATAATAATAAGATGCAGTGAGAAGTTACACTACTCAGATAATACCTAAATGATATCTCTGCATCTAAGAAAAATTAAGTGGCTTGCCACTACAGAACAGGTTCACTGCCTTCAAAGCTGAAGAGCCAGGCATGCTTTCAAGTGGGGCATCTGGGCCAACTGACCCTGACCCATGCAAGACTACCAGGAGAAAGCGGGGAATGATAGTAGCAGGTGACTCCCTGCTGCAAGGGACAGAAGAACTCATCTGCCAATCTGGTCTGCTGTCTAAAGTAGTTTGCTGCTTGCTAGTGTCTGGATCAGGGATGCTGTGGAGATACTAGTAAGGTGTGTCCAACCCTCTGACTATCACCCCCAGATGTTCTTCCCTGTGGGCAGCAATGAGGCAAGCTGGAGAGCATTAATAGTGAATACAGAGCTCTGGGGACCCAGGTGGTCTTCTCAATCCTGTCTGCTGGTGAAGCTAAAGGGTGCAAAGAGGAGGGGGCTGATACTGTATGACAATAACTGGTTGCAGATGTCAAGCACAGCGTTCAGCTTTTATGACCTCAGACGCTGTTTAAGAATCAGCATCTGCTTGGAATAGATGGCATGCACCTCACTAAGCAGGGTGAAAGTATATTTGCCAGCAGGATGGCTGACCTGGTAAGAAGAAATTTAAACTAGAAACCAAAAAAGAGAGAGAGAGTTACAAGCAGCCCTGTGAGGCAGTGATGGACAGGACTGACAAGCAAGAGGCCTGGGGTGATGACAGGTACAAAAGGAAATACAAAATCAACAAAATGCGGCTTAAGCATGGTAACCACAAGCATTGACATGTAAGAAAGTGCCTACAAGACATCATTATGGAAAAAAATCAACAGATTGTTTATCTGAAAACAGCATTTTGGAGTGCCTCTGTGAAATGCTGGTACAGTAACGCAGTACACAGCACGGGCAATAAACTTGAGGAACTATAGATCTATGCATAGTTGCGGGTCTATGATCTTGTTGGGATCATGGAGACTTGCTGGAATGTCTTGCATTACTGAAGTGCTGCAATGAATGGGTACAAGACCTTCAGAAAAGATGGACTGGGAAGACAAGGAGGTAAAGTTGCCATTTATGTGAGACAATACCTGGAAATGCATGGAGCTCTGCCTATGGATGGGTGATGAGCCAGCTGAGACCTTATGGATGAGGATTAAAGAGCAAAACACTATGGGTGACTTTGTAGTCAGTGTCTACTATAGACTGCCTGCCCACCCCGGAAGGATAAGCAGATGAGTCCTAAAGACGGATAGTAGTAGCCTCACATTTTCAGACTCTAGTACTCATGGGGGATGCCAATCCCCTCGGTATCTGCTGGAAAATGAAGCAGGGAATAACCTCCTCTCCAGGACATCCCTGGAGATCATCGATGGCAGCTTTGTGACCCAAGTGATAGAAGAACAAACAAGCAGATGTGCTCTCATCAAGAAGAAAAGGCTCATTGGGGATGTGAAGGCCAAAGGCAGTCTTGGATACAGTGACCATTAGATGTTGGATTTCTGGATCATGAGAGGAGAGAGTAAGGCAAAAAGCAAGATCATAACTCTGGACTTCCGCAGAGCAGACTTTGGCTTCTACAAAGATCTGCTGGAAAGAGTTTTATGGGAAGCAGACATAGAGGTCCAAGAAAGCTAGCTGATATTTAAGGATCGCCTCCTCCAAACTCAAGGGCAATCCATCACAATGAGCAGGAAGTCAGGCAAAAATTCCAGGAGTCCTGCGTGGGTGAACAAGTTGCTTCTGGCAAAACTCAGGCATGAAAAGGGACTATACAGAAGGCAAAAGTATGGACAGGTAACCTGGGAGGAATACAGAGACACCAACCAAGCATGAAGAGATGAATTTAGGAAAGTCAAAGCCCACCTGGAGTTGAACATGGTAAAGGATGTCAAATAAAACAAGAAGGGTTTCTATAAGTACATAAGTGGCAAAAGAAAGACTAGGGAAAATGTGGCCCCGCTGCTGAATGGGGTAGGAACCTCAGTGACAGAGGATATGGAAAAGGCTGAGCTAATGAATTCCTTCTTCACCACAGTTTTCAGTAGTAAGACCAGCCTTCAGGATTTCCAGGCCTTGAAGAGCAAGCAGGAGTTACTTCAGGATTGGGTTAGAGAATACTTAATCAAGCCGGACATAAGACCATGGCCATGATAGAATGCACCCATGAGTGCAGAGGGCACTGGCTGATGTCATCACAAGGCCACTCTTGATCATCTTTGATCATGGTGACTGGTAGAAGTGCCTGAAGACTGGAGAAAAGCAAATGTAAGTCCTGTCTTCAAAAGGGGCAAGAAGAAGGACCCAGAGAACTGCAGGCCAACCATTCTTACCTCAATCCCTAGGAAAGGTGGTGCAGTACTAAACTTTGAAACCATTTCATGGCACACAAAGCACAAGAAAGTAATCAGAAGTAGTCATAATGGCTTCACCAAGGTGAAGTCATATCTGACCAACCTGAAAACCTTCAACAGTGAAATGCCTGGCTTTGTACATGTGGGGAGAGCAGTGAGTATTGTCCACATGGACTTCAGTAGGGCTTTTGACACTGTCTCCTAGAAGATCCTCATAGACAGCCCGTTCATGTATGGTCTGGACAAGTGAAGTGGATTAGAAATGAATGGCTGGGCCCAGAAGGTGGTGATGAGTGGCACAAAGTCTAGGTGGAGGCCAGTAATTAGCAGTGGAGACCATAAGTCAATGCTGAGTCAAACCTGGTTCAACATCTTCCTTAGTGATCTGGATGATGGGCTAGAGTCAGGTCAGCTTTGCTGCTGACATTTAACTTGGAGGAGTGGCTGATATGTCAGATGGTTGTGCTGTCATCCAGAGGGACCTCAACAGACTGGAGAAATGGACTGTCAAGAACCTCAGGCCATTCAACATGGGAAAGTGCAGAGTCTGACACCTGGGGAGAAAAAAAACGCAATGTACCAGTATATGTTGGTGGCCAACCAGCTGGAAAACAGCTTTGCACAAGAGATCCTTAGTGTCCTGGTGAACAGCAAATTGATCATGAGCTACTCATGTGCCCCTGTGGCAAGGAACTCTAATGTTGTCCTGGGCTGCATTAGACAAAGTATTGCCAGCAGGTGGACGGAGGTGATCCTTCCCCTCTATTCAGCATTGGTGAGGTCACAACTTACTGTTCTGGGTTCCTCAGTGCAAGAGAGATAAGGAGAGACCAGAGCATCTCTTCTATGAGGAAATGTTGAAAGAGCTGGAACTGTTCAGTCTAGAGAAGAAAAGGCTTAGGAGGGGGTGGATCCCATAAGTGTTTACAAATACCTAAAGGGACAGTGTAAAGAGGATGGAGCCAGGCTCTTTCCGGTGGTGCCCAGTGACAGGACAAGATGCAATAGGCGCAAACTGAAACACAGGAGGTTTTGTCTGAACATCAAGAAACACTTTTTGACTGTGAGGGTGACTGAGCCCTGGCACAGGTTGCCCATGGAGGTTGTGGAGTCTCCATCCTTGGAGATATTCAGAAGCCATCTGGACACAGTTCTGGGCAACCTGCTTTAGGCAGCCCCGTTTGAGGATAGAAGTTGGACAATATGACCTCCAGAGATGCCTTCTAACCTTAGCCATTCCATGAATCTGTGATTCTGTGATTCGGTGAACGCATTTAGAGTGACAGATTATGAAAGTTGTTGCTCTATATTTAAAAAAGGAAATAACATAAGCAGACATAAATTAATCCAAAATACAAAGTGGCTTTCCTCATAAATCAATAAAGTACTGCTAACTGTTAACTAATAAATACATCTTATTTCCAAATGTCACTGTCGTCAGATCTCTTTTTCTTTCCTGACTTGTGTTCAGTACAATACATCAGAAAAATGCTATCTATTACACTTTAGATGTTGCACCAAGTCCGATACATGTATTGATTTCTAAATGTCATATATCTGGGTCTCTCAACTACAGTAATAGAATTATAATAGATCTAGGATTATTTGTAATTCAAAGTATTATCATTGCATAGTATTTGAGAAACAAGCCTATAGGTTTGGTAAGTGACTGATAGAACCTTTATGGAATTACATACACCACTTTCTTCTGTCTTTGCCCTGTCAGCAGTCAGTTTTCACGCTCCAGATAGCTCAAATCTAAATGAGAAGGTCTTTCAATGATCTTGAATGTGTGTCCTGCCAGACCATCTCCTGCCTGCTTTCTCTGCTAGTAATAGATAAGCATGAAGATAGATAGTATACAAACAGGAAACATTCCTATATCTCTGTTTCTTTGACCTAAATAAGAGATCTGTAGCTCGGTGGACCTTGTTCCTACATCTGAGTTACAAAGTTCTTCATTGTAGGTTGTGTCCTTAGTACAGCACTTGCTCATGTAGTATCTGATTGCCAAGTTTCTCTGCAGAATCCTCATTCAGATTCTTTCTTATGATTCATGCCTGCATACCTACAGATATAGCATTGTTGTAATTATCCAGGTTGGGCTCTAGGATTTCTGGGGACACGTGTCAGTGTTCAACTTCCCTCGGCCACTCTAATAGTTACAGTGTGGAGAACCGTGGAAAAACATGCCAGTTGTTCCAGAACTCAGCGTAGACCCACAGAAAAATCTTCATCGAGATATTTCCACTGCCTCCATATGCAGCCTCCCCATGTTTCCAGTTTCCAAAAGAAAAGCTTTTGATAACTGCTACTTCCAAGAAATTTTATCACAATTTCACTCTTCAGTTAAGCTTTGCGCTTAACAACTTTTGTCTATCTACAATCTCGAAATTGTAACACATCGACCCTAATTCAGCTTATGAAAATGTTTTTTCAATGCTTGACATGACATATGGCTTCCTAGAGACAGCAATCTTTTTTAAAAAAAAAAAAAAAATAATCTAATCTAAGATTTTTTGTCCCAGAACTAAGATATTTTACTGTAAAAGAGAAATGGTAGTGTCTTCTTTTCCTTCTTTCTCTTCAGTCTAGCTATTGTGTCACTCATTGTTTCAGTCTAGATTGGTAAGAAATTAACTTTATCATACAGGAAGAATAGATACTTCCCTCTGTGTCTTGCTACTATCAATTTCTGTCAGAGACAGGGGATTGGATTCAGTGGCCTAACTAAAAGTTCCTGGTGCCATTTTACATATCCTATAGAATCCTGCCTGACCTTCATCTACTGCTCTAGACCAAGCCTTTTGTAGATCTCCTATGTCACACACACCAGCTATATGCACGTCCCAGATACTTTACAGCTTCCAAAATACCACTTGACTTGTGTATTGAGGCAACTAAATACTACCCAATGAGTCATACTTGTGACATGGTAGCAGATCCTATTCATGGGATTTGCTTTTATGGGACTCTTGCAAAACTCTGATTTCTTTGCAGATACTGTTACAGACCATTTTACCGCCAGTTAAACAAAATTTAAAATGACAAGTCTTATTTCACTGATATTAGTGTGCAATTTAACAATGGTAATAAATATGTACCTCACTTCCTATAGTTTTTCAATCACTTTCTTTTTTATTATTTGCATGCTATTTGCTTCTAATTCATTGAATTGAATATGATGGTGGCTAGTGAGTGCAAGTCTAAATCTGTACTTCCTTGCAAAATGCTCAAACCTAAACTTTCTAAACTTTTCTGCCCCTTTCAGACACTATTCACTTCAGCATAACACTCTTGAGGGGGGGGGGGGGGAGAGGGAGAAGAGTAAACACAAACCACAGACAAACAAAAAACAAACAAAAAAATCCAATCATATTTATTATGTACAATCTCATATATAGTTCTAATATCCTTCAGTAAAGTTCTTTTAGGAGGGTGACAATAAATCTTGGAAAAAGCCATACTTCCCTTCCGGTTAATGAAAACAAAGCTATACTATTCTTCTATATGTTGACATGTTTTACTTGGTCTCCATTGATGGCACGTACATAAAATCATTTCAGTATCAATTAATATTTCTAAATATTTCTACTATTCATTTCATTATTTTAATTGCTAAAGTGTCCTTCACGTGGCTGGTTTTGTATGGTTTTATATACTTTGGTGATTTAAGCTGGTATTTTTCACTAAAACCTCATTTGAGTTGGTTTTGAAGGTAGGGAATGTGTTGTCTCAGCCACCCATCTGGCACTCTCAATGTTTGTCTGAAGAAAGAAAAGTTTTTTCTTGAAAATTGTGTTAATATACACAATAATTTATTCAAAATTTTTCCTTACTGCATATTTTTCAATCATTTTGAGAGTTTGTTCAGAGTCACTGTGTCTTCCCAAAATTTTTATATCACTTGTCATTTGAAACAAATTGCTTGATATACAGTAGACTAATGAAATCTAGTTTTCTATGAATTTGTCTTCTTTGTTTTGCTGCCTGTTCTCTTTCCATCCACAATTATGACGCTCAGCAGGAGACAACATGTGCCAAGGCTAATCCAGTCTACAAATCTGCAGACTGCTGGGCAGTTGAGGACTGACAAGGTACTGAAAATGAACTGATCTTGCACCTGTTGGTTGTCACCTTGTTTCATGGCTGAAGAGTTCTGTGCTGTGAATCACAGATGCTTGTCAGTCTAAAACATCTATCAGTGTATTTTTTAATTAGATTAAACAGAAATTCTAGACCAAGCAAAACATGACCTTTATTTGTTCTATCTTTCACTTGCAGATCTTATTTCAAGGCCTGAGAAATTTTGGGAGTGTCAACTTTCTCCAAACACCATCAGATATTACTGCTAAGGCATTCACAGTATTTCTGGCTTCCCTCCCTCAGCTTTCTGTCATCCAAATATTATAGGGTTCTCCGGTGACTTGGATGATCAAAAAGCCAATTCTCTTATTTCCTCTACAAATCACAATCATATGAAACAGAATTATATCTAGGTTTAAAGACTGCAAAAGTTACTGTTTGGCCATTTTAAATAACACCATGTCAATCAAGAACTGACTTGGTTGAGAACTCTTCTGTGTAAAACATATAAATCCTCTATTAAAAAAAAAAAAAAGAAAAGAAAAAAGAAAAACATTAACCATTTCTCAAATCAGGCAGCTGTTTAAATCTTTTGTATGTGGACATTTGTTTCTTAACCATAGTGAGAACTGTTTTTATCAGAGCTATATATTTGTCTACCTGACACTACATGTGGCCATACTTCCTTGATTTGCGAGCTCTCCCATGAGTATCACCAGCAGGGAAAACCCATCAGAGATGTCACATATAGACTGAATGAGGGACTTTCTGTATGTTACCTGAAATGTCCGAGCCCGTCAGCATATGTTCTGCCATGTCCTTCCTTGACTGTATGGCCCAGGATGCTGAAGCCCCTGTGTGGCCTGTAAACTTACAGGAGGCAGTCTCACAGACTAGTTTAGTGACAATTTGGTCAATAATTGAAGTTCTGACTAAAAGCAGTCACATACAGTATCCAAAAATGTTTGCCTGAGCAAACTCAGTAGAGCTATTGACTCTGTAGTGGTGGATCGAGAAAAAGAGCACTTGCTGGTTTTCAAGCTCCACAGGATACCTGAGGGCAATACTTGGGGTTTTTTCCCTCTCACCACTTACCTCCTTTCTGTGCTCTGTCATGGACGATGACCCTGAAATTGTATTTCTGAGATGCTGAGCATGGCTAGCCAGTAAGATTAATAACAAAAATCCAGAAAGCAGTAGAAATAGGAAGTACAAAGGGGAAATGTTTTGGAAAAGGGTAAGGACCACATAATCATTTTATTTTCACCTCAGTACTAGGCAGTGGCACGGCTCTCTCATTTCTCACCTAGGCCAAAAGCTGAACCTGCAGTACATGGAAGAGGGATAGGGATATTGACTGAGCATGAAGACGGTTGGAGAAATTTGTAAACCCATGTATTTTCTGATTAAGTGCTCTGTGAAGGAGCTCTACCCAAGATACAAACAAATAATTCTGGGAACTGAATGTCCCACACACTGTAGTGTGGTTTGCATCAATATGATGGAAAAAGAGAAGTCCCTCTAACTGCGATGAAGAAGGGAGAAATGAAGAAATGTGTTTTGAAGGGGAAAGAGGATTTGGGAGAAGAAGTTCATGGAGAGCTGTAGAATGAAATGAAGACACAGGTGTGAAAAACATAAGTGATATAGACTTCACAGTGTGTATGTGGATGACGTCAGATAGAGCTGTCCCTTCACAGGAGTCACAGTAACACTGGAAACAACTTAATTTTGGGACTGCTCGGGGTCCTTTCTTACACAGCTTGTAAATGGCACAGCTTTCTGTAGTGATCCTGCTGATATCTGTGTTAGTTACAAGCATTTATACTGATAACAAAACAGTCTCCTAGGTGTTAGATTATGTGATAAAAGTCTGATCCTTGTACAAACGGAGGCACACAGGCAGCTGGGGAGGACCCCAGTCACATGTGGGATTATGGATCCACAGGAGCCTTATCTCTATTAGGCTAACAGATTTGGCAGCCCCTAGTACTGAGAATCTGCAGCTGACTTTTATAGGACCAATTATTAATTTAATTGCATCCACTAAGGATGCAATAAGTAAGGCTGAGTGCAGCAAGGTGATAGGCCAAAGCATTATTACTATTGATGCAAATAATGAGGCATCTTCTAATTTCAATGTCATTTTGTAGAATATTGTCCTCAAACATAAGCACTGTACTTTTAAAACAACTGCCATTCCCAAAGACATATGAGTCAGTGCTGGAAAGAACAAATGGCCTCTACTGACTGAAAAAATACTGTAGGCCAGTAGAATACAGCCTATATAACCATTTAAAATAAAAATAATTACAGGCTTGCTCCTGTATATAATGTATTGATGGATTTAAAGTGGATTTACCGAGGCTAAACCATTGTTTCACAAACCTGTAAATGTCTAGTGAGTCTGGATTTTAGCAGGCACTGATTACACTTTCCAAGGCTGCAATAAGGTACCAGAAACAAGTATGCTGCTGTTCCTGAGCCAGTTCCAGCTCTGACACCTGACCTCATGTGGCTTTCTATATCCTGAAATTAGTTGTAAGCTGTTGCTCATCTCACCCTGGTCAAAAGCAAGAAGAGGCTTTGATGCATGACCTGAATTGTAAAGACATACCAGGTCTAAGCTAGGTGACAACAGCATCCAGCAACTTGGCAAAGATACTACTAAAAAGTTGAAGAACAGCAAAGTATTGCTTTGTATGAGGGCAATACTACTCACTGCTGGTAGAAGAAGACCATGATAAGCACAGCAAAAAAAGAGCAAGTAGATGCTGTTTGCCAGAGTTACTTTCTTCTCTGGAGCTCCCTTTTTCCTTCTTCACATTTTTCTCCACCTTGTAAGGTTTATCAAGGACAGCTTTTTGAAGGGCTGCATGTCAGAGCAAAAGACACAAATGAAGAAGAGAGGGTGCAAGACAGGCTCCTTAGCACTGTTATAAGCTTTTGTGAAGTAAGTCTTGAGCTCAGCAATGACACATTTTCTACACATCCTGTTTTGTTGATGTTGTTGTTGTTTTTAACTAGGGCAGTGGGAAAGCTTCTTGTAATGTGGACATGACTGAATGCTCCAGCACAAGGAAGCAGTTTTGGGGAGCATATGGACAAGGTCACAAGATTTCTTCGTGTCATAGTCTGTGATATTCAGCAGTGAAGTTTGTTAAAAGCTGACAGTTTCACAAGCTATGAATAAGAAATTCCACTTGCCCACACTGCCACAATATCTGAACAGACTGTTCTATATATTTCTTCAGTCCTTTGTACTACCAGATGCCATACATACATTATTTTTGAAAAAAAAATCATTCTTTTTATAGAGGTGTTTCCCATATTCTAGCAGAGTTAATTGCAATACAAAATTCATCATTTATTTAGAACTTGGTTTTCGGTATATGCATACTTTTTATGTGTGTTTGTTGCTGATTTATTTTAAAGTGTGATAAAGTCTGGAAATTTTTTTCTTTCTTCATCACGTTAGTTTTAGTACTTTTATTTCTGTACATATGTAATTAACATGAGGTTTAACATACTTTCTTGTGTAATAGTTATGAGACAATATATGTATCAGCAGAACTAAAATGGGTTCCAGTGAAAAGATCTAAATTAATAATATGATATGGGAAAATTATTTAAATGTAGTGGAAATGGGACATGCTTACAAGCTTTTTAATTAAATGTTCCAAAATGGAAGATCCTGTGTCTTAATAGATAATGTATTTTATAATACTTTCTTTTGACTCATTTAACCAGATTTGTTACTCTTATAAAATGATTTAATATTTTCCTTTCTATGTTGAAGTAACTGTACATTTTCTACCATGCTGCCTAAACTCAGTCAATAGAATTTTTATTTATCTGTTTTAAGAAGCACACTTCTTCCTTTTCTGCAGCTTTTCCTACAAAGGTATTTATTTCCCCATATACATACAGAAAAATTTGAATTAATGCTTGCCTTCTACTGTAAATGGTTTGATTATTAAAGGTCTGAAGTGGAAAGCTATGTAGCTGAACTTGGGAAGAACAAGTTTCTTGTATTTTTTTTCTCCCACTAGAAAGCTGGCCTTCATCTTTTCTTCTCCATAAACTGTTTTATCACATTTTCACTTAGTATCTGTGCCATTAATATAGAAATAACTCAACAAAAGCTGCACAGACAATGCACAAGTATTTGTATAAAAATATCAATCTTTGTAACAATTTCCTAAAATTCAAATTCATACAGATATTTTAAAGTAAATTTCCTAGAATACTTACATTAAACAGTATAGGCAGTTTAAGTCTTCTAAGGAAGGGCTTTAATATTAAAATATGAATATATCAATAATTTTGCAGTTAATGAATTGATACTTAGGAAAAAAAGAGACATTTTTTTTCCTCTTTTTGATGCGACTGATCTAGTTGAGAGACGTCCCTGCCTGTGACAGGGAGGTTGGATTAGATGATCTCTAAGGTCCCTTCCAGCCTATGCCATTCTATGATTCTATGACTGTATTTTTCTATTTAAACAATTAAAATTATAATATTTATAAAATAACATAATTTATTTTTATATTTAAAGTCCCAAAATAACCTTTTCATTTGACTCAGTTACATGTCTTTTGCTTATTTTTTCCCGTTACCTTAAAGCTCAATCTATCAGTATTCCTAACATTGCAATATTATCCAAGCAGTAGGTCAGAAATGCTACATGAAAATGTTACTGAGATCTCCTGTCTGAACCAACCACTATTCATTGGCTGCCCATATAGACCTTATATAATCTGATAACCGTTTTCTGTAAAAGCATAGTTCTTCAGTGTTTCAGGCTATGGAAATGTTTATCTCTTACTTTTTAAAAAAACAAACAAATTATTTAAGTATCATGTGACAAGCCTGAGCAAGACACCCTTATTTTCAAACTTCCAGTTGAAATAGTGAAATTTTCTGTAACACCTGCTTGCAACTCAAGCATAAAAAGGATATATGCAGAAGATGGAAACAGGGACTAGTAACCTGGAGGAATACAGAGACACTGGCCAAGCATGAAGAGATGATTTGGGAAAGTTAAAGCCCACCTGGATTTGAATGTGGCAAGGGATGCAAAAAAAACCCAAGCAGAGCTCTTATAAGTACATAAGTGGCAAAAGGAAGACTAGAGAAAATGTCTGGACACTGCTGAATGGGGCAGGGACCCCAGTGACAGAGGACACGAAAAAGACTGAGCTACTGAATTCTTTCTTCACCATAGTTTTCAGTAGTAAAACCAGCCTTCAGGATTCCCAGGCCCTGGAGACTAGGGGAAAAGCCTGCAGCATACGGGACTTACTTACCCTCCCACCAGAAGGTCGAGGGAGGTGATCATATTGAGAGTTGATGAGGCCAAGCCTGGAGTGCTGGGTATAGCTCTGGGCTCCCCACTACTACAGAGACATGGATCTCGAGTCCAACAGAGGCTCACAAATATGGTGAAGAGACTGGAACATCTCTTCTATGAGGAAAGGCTGAGAGAGCTGGAACAGTTCAGTGTAAAGAAGAGAAGGCTCAGAGGGATCTCATCAATGTTTACAAATACCTGAAGGGAGGATGCAAAGACAATGGAGCCAGGGTCTTTTCAGTGGTGCCCAATGACAGGATGAGAGGAAATAGGCACAAACTGAAACACAGGAGTTCTGCCTGAACATCAGAAAACACTTTTTTACTGTAAGGGTGACTGAGCACTGGAACAGGCTGCCCAGGGAGGTTGTGGAGTCCCCATCCTTGGAGATATTCAGAAGCCATCTGGACATAGTCCTGGGCAACCTGCTTTAACGTGATCCTACATGAGCTGGGAGGCTGAATAATATGACTTCAGAGGTCTCTTCCAACATCATGCTAAGGCACATGGAGAGCAAGGAGGTGGTGGGTGACAGCCAACATGGCTTCACCAAAGGCAGATCATGCCTGACCAATTTGGTGGCCTTTTACGATGGGGTGACAGCATCGGTGGACAAGGGTCGACCAACGGATGTCATCTACCTGGACTTGTGCAAAGCTTTTGACACTGTCCCGCACGACATTCTTCTCTCTAAACTAGAGAGGCATGGGTTTGATGGATGGACCACTCAGTGGATAAGGAATTGGCTCAATGGCCGCACTCAGAGAGTAGTGGTCAACGGCTCGATGTCCAAGTGGAGACCGGTCACGAGTGGCGTCCCTCAGGGGTCCGTGTTGGGCCCGACCCTCTTCAACATCTTTGTCGGTGACGTGGACAGTGGCATGGAGTGCACCCTCAGCAAGTTCGCTGATGACACCAAGCTGTGTGGTGCCGTCGACACGCTGGAAGGGAGGGATGCCATCCAGAGGGACCTCGACAGGCTGGAGAGGTGGGCCCGTACCAACCTCATGAAGTTTAACCAGGCCAAGTGCAAGGTCCTACATCTGGGTCATGGCAATCCCAGGCACAAATACAGACTGGGCGGAGAATGGATCGAGAGCAGCCCTGAGGAGAAGGACTTGGGAGTACTGGTGGATGAGAAGCTCAATATGAGCCGGCAATGTGCTCTTGTGGCCCAGAAGGCCAACTGCGTCCTGGGCTGCATCAAGAGGAGCATGGCCAGCAGGTTGAGGGAGGTGATTCTCCCCCTCTACTCTGCCCTCGTGAGACCTCACTTGGAGTATTGCGTCCAGTTCTGGAGTCCCCAACATAAGAAGGACATGGACCAGTTGGAGAGGGTCCAGAGGAGGGCCACGAAGATGATAAGAGGGCTGGAGCACCTTTCCTATGAGGACAGGCTGAGTTGGGGCTGTTCAGCCTGGAGAAGAGGAGGCTCCGGGGTGACCTTATAGCGGTCTTCCAGTACCTCAAGGGGGCCTACAAGAAAGATGGGGAGAGGCTGTTCAGGAGGGCCTGTTGTGATAGGACAAGGGGTAATGGTTTTAAAATAGAGGGAGGTAGATTCAGGTTGGATATTAGGAAAAAAATTTTTACCATGAGAGTTGTAGAACACTGGAACAGGTTGCCCAGAGAGGTGGTGGATGCTCCATCCCTGGAGACGTTCAAGGCCCGGTTGGATGAGGCCCTGAGCAACCTGATCTAGTTGGAGATATCCCTGTTTGTTGGAGGGGGGGTTGGACTAGATGACCTTTGAAGATCCCTTCCAGCCCTAACGAGTCTATGATTCTATGATTCTATGATCCTATGATTCTATGATCATCATTCTGTGATTCTCTGAGTATGTCCATAGAAAGTTTTTTGAAGAGAGATGGAACATTAACTTGGATTTGGAGATCAGTGCTCTCAGTCCCATATAATGATTTTAATTTTTTTTCTCTGATAATGTGCCAAATGTTTTTCTTAAGAAGAGAAGCTGAATGAAGTAAGCTGTAACGGACAAGTCTAAATTACGAATCTCCTGTAGCAATCATCTTTTTTTGAGGAGAGAAAAGAGTAGTGTAAAAGTCAGGTAGGTTCTTCTACCTGTAGAGTGTTATGTCTTTACTAGAAACTGCTTATCAAAAGGACTGAACTAGTATTGATGAGAAAACACTTACATTAATCATGATATTCTTAAGAGGAAACTTTCTGAGTGTCTGGCTTCATTGTCTCTCTTTTTTTTTGTTTTTTAATGGTAAAGATGAAAATCTTAGTATATTGTTTTAGAGTTAGGGGAATAGAGGTTTTTTGCATGTATGGGATGTTTCATCAATTCTTATTCTAAACATCTATTGATCCATGTTTCTATCAGCAACTAGGGAGTGAGGGCTCTAGGATAAATTAGCCACAGTCACTCATATGTCTCTTTCAGTCCTGTATGCTTATCTTTCTGTCTTTTAGCACTTTGCAAACTCTGCTTAACACCATCCCTCATCTGACATACCCCAAATGTCTCAGTGCTCCCAGGTACTTATCCACTTAGCTTTGCTTTATTATTCATCATCCTAGCTTTACTGCTTCCTTTTCCTCTAATTCCTCTTCAGAAATTCCCTGCTAACAATGCAAACATCTTGTTGTGGTATCTTGCCTTTCTGCAAAATAGTTTAATGAGTTTTTCTATATTTCAGAAGTTAAAAGAATCATATATAAGACCGTCTGTTTAGCAGAAATCATTTTCATTTGATCTATTCCCTGTGTTAGAAGCTGGTAGCATTTAAATTTTCAGGGCAAAAGTCACATTTTGGCTTTAATTATCTTCAAAATGAAAGTTTGGAGGGATGATTTTAAGAAGAAAAATGCACTATGACTTCTCTGGAACTCAAATATATTATCTGTAAATAAAGCACATAAATATGCAAATCTGTATTTGAGCAATTCCTATGGTGGTTATCTTATCATGACTTTTTTTTTACATATTCAAAAAGGTTTGAAAAAGATTAAGTTTTCTTCAATTGAAAGATTTCAGGAGAAAGAGTACGATGAAGAGTCCACTATGCTTACCAGACAATGGAATTGGAGTCCTATATAGTCTGTGAAGCATCTGTTCTACACATTTGTGCAAATCTTTTTGTCATACTAAAAACCAGGGGATACAGTAAACTGTAAGTTGGGCTTCGTATCCTTGTATGAGATGAGCAAGAGGTGATGTGAACAAAATTCACCATAAACAACAGCAAGAAAATTTGTGAAACTAAATAAAAGCTCCAATGCATGACAGAAAACAGGAGATTTTTGAAGGAATGTGCAGAAACAGTTTTATTAACAAAAGTCTGTTTCAATAAAAGGGTTGTAAAAGATGGAGTATCCATCAGTGGGAAGAATGGGAAATCTCTGGAAGTGATGAAACTGATCCGAATTCATCGTTAATGGCAAATTCTGTTAAAAAAATAAATGGAAAATAGTAGTATTCATAGGTGACGTACGAATCTGAAATAATTACTTACTCCATAGGTTTAAGGAAAACAAGGGGTGTTGAATATACAAATGGTTGTTCTGTAGAGCTGAGTGAAATGGCAGTAGCTGCAACCTCTGACAGAATTCAGTTTCATCTACCAATGTGAAACTTAGGCTATCCATACTTTAATTTACTTTCTTTGAGATTTTATACCTTATGGAACAGGCACATCATTTGACACAACAGCCATAACAGTATTAGCTCTTTATTTTCCTGGTTGTAATGACAAGACTATGTGTTGATTTGTGTTTGAGTTTCATGTAAGCTTACATAGTTGAAAATGTGAGTGGCTCTGTTAGTGTTCAAACAACCCCATTATTTTAGAATAATTACGTTCTGAAGTCTTCTATTTGAGATAAAACAGAAGAGAGCACAGCAGGTTATTTTGCTTCTGTAGTGCTTATGTTAAACAATTAGCTGTGATTGTTGATTACCCCCTTAGAAATAGTCAGAAATTGTTATCCTATGACATATTTCTGCAGTTGTTCTCATATAGAATATATCCCTATGGTTTTACAGCTTGGATAGAGAAAACCTGTTTTTCTGCCTGTTCCAATATAATTCCTCCTTCAGATTGTAATAGAACTGCTATATGTGCCAGTACTTGCTGTTGTGATGAGCTTTGGATCACAGTTTGTGCATGCCTTCAGGAACTGGAAGATGTAGCCATGTGTAGTTAAGAGCCAAAAAGTCTCTTCCTGAAAGCTCTTATATGACTGAGGTTTCTGCTGCAATAAAGTACCGTGTACAAGAGATCTTGGAAATGATCTCCCAATCTCCCTCTTGCTGCCACTGAAGTACAGTAAATCTTCACTAAATCATCACAAAATCTTATGGTTCTGTGTATAAGATGAAAACATGCTCTTAAATGGAAAAAAAAAGGAAAAGCTGTACATTCACTGAAATACAGGGCTTGTGATTATATATTCAAAGAACGAGACAGATTAGTGCTACACATAAAAAACCAAGAAATTCTGTTTATTTGAGATGGAAAAAGGGAATCTGAAGAGGAGCATCCAGTCTGAAAATTTCTGTGTGCTACAGCCTTTCTTCATTCTATGATAAAATTAGACCTCCCATGAGGATAACTGTCCCCCACAAAATAATAGGACTATACTTTCCTTATATATGTGGAAACACTAGTAGTGTTATTGTTACAGAATTACCAAATAATGAAATAATAGACTCCTGCTTCCTTCAGTTCCTGGCTGTGATGTGGTCACAGGAATGATTTTGAATATGGAAAACCTTTATGCTTACATATAAAAAAATACAAAACATTTTTTTTCCCTGTTTGACTAAGCTTTTCTCTCTACTCTTCCTCTCTGTCCCTCGCTGCTTCATATCTCTACAGGTATCTCTGTGGCACTAACTGCCATAGCATCTGACTGTCTCACATATTTTTAAAGATGGCAATTAAGATTGGCATAAAATCTTCCATAAAATAATCATTGTTTGTAAAATGGCTTTTGAACAAAATGATTTTTTATTAAAAATAATTAGTAGCTATTTTTTTCCTGAAAGTAAAAGATGGAAAAGGTAACATTTTCAGCCTTCAGACTCTTGACACATATTCCAAAAAAAAAAAAAAAAAAAATTAGATTAAAAAGGTTTAAAACTACTCATAAGAAAAAAATTTCCCAACCAGGTCGAAGAGAAGAGCTCAGTCTAATTCTATTTACCCTTTCGTACAGAGACAGAAAAGGAGGTCTGGTAGTAGTTAAAATTGATGCCCAGGATAATCTGCCTGGAGACTTTAATTTGCTACTGTGTTTTTAATTGTGAATGCTGACCTTAGCAAAATAAGGCAGTCATTCTTAGCAATATTTTCAAGCAGTACTTAGAAGAAGTGAAAGCCCTACGTGCTTAAGCAATGACATATGACATATTAAGAGACTTGTCTGTTTGTTTGTTTGCTTTTTTGCAACATTTTAACATTCTTCATCTCTGACAGTTTATGTTGTCTTTGTTCCTGCCATGTGTTGTCAGGGGAAGACAAACCATTAGAGGTAGGAGATATTTTTATTCCTCAGATAAGAAGAAAAAGAGAAAGTTAGAGAAGAAAGATGAAATGCAGAATTTGTATTTAAAGGTTAAATATTTATCAAGTACAAAATCACCTTGTTTATTGTCTTCCGCCATTTCCCGTCAGATGAGATTGAAATATTTCCTTTTATTTCCTGCCTGAGATCACTTACATACATTTTCTTTGGAATGACTGGTAGAATCATTTAATACTGCTTAATTTACTTGCTTTGAAGAAAAAAAAAAAAGACAAGCAGTAAAACACATGCATTTTATTAAAAAAACCCCAACAAACCACTTCCCCTCTTACATCAATTTATTATGCTTTATTACTTTCCCAGCCTTTTAAACTCTGTTATGCTTCATGAAAACTAGCACAATGAGACCTCATCTCTACATTTCCTTGTGGGTGATTAAGTAATTTAAAACCTCTTCGCTGGCCTCACTTGTGAAAGCTGTAGTATTCATTTCTAGTGAACACTTTTATGGGATAAAGAACATGAATTTGAACTGAAGAATGGCGGGACAAAATGGCAAACTAGCAAAGGTTTAGAATTTCATGATCATTTAGAGCAGATTTGGTTCTGTCATAGAACAATTACTCAGTGAATGTGAAACTGTTTTAATATGGATCACGTAACAGGTTAGTTGTGGTTTATTTTCTCTTTCTATTTCGATGTGATACTTTGCAAAAAGATTTACATATTTTTAAAGTAAATGTCATGCTCCCTATCTGTCATTTCCTCTCTTTTTCCATGATAATAAATATTTTATAATTACACAAAATATTAGTGTATTGCCTGATGAGTTACAGTCTCTCACTGCTGGAGTAATTCTCATTTGTCCTTATGAAGTTTGTTTGTAAAGCCAAAACCACTGAGATAAATTATTGTTAATACTGTGTTGTCTTTACCAATTTTAGAATGAAACTGAATTTAAAAATTGATTAGGAGTCAACTATCTTGCTCAGGGTAGGATGTTTCATTTAAAACGGCTGTATTTGAACCAATGTGAAAAAGTTCAGTTTTCCTTCGTAGCGTAACCATATGGCTGAAGCCAGAGAGCCGGACACTTATTTATGCCTCTAGGGATTCAAAAATTGATAATTCATCAATGTACATAGAAAGCTGAAAAGAAGAAAAATCTGTTCCTTTGGCTTGGTCCTAATCAACAAGTGACTTCTGAGAGATCAAAATGGCACGAAGGAATATGATGGTGTTACAGATCACTAGTATGAATAATAACATTTTTTAAATTATATTTCCAGAAGGCTACTATTTCATAAGTTATTTCCACAAGAGATCATGTTGTCACACAACGAAATCTAAAATCCATTATGTAAGTGGAGACGTACCAGTGATTTCAGTGAACAGTATGTCAGCCACCACCCTTCATGATAATCCCTCTACCAAGTAATAACTTGGGTACGTATTCTTCTTAGGCATAAAAACTGACAGCTTAAGTTTCTAAAAAATAACAGGAATGTTTTTTTCTAGTTTTGTTCCATGCAAGTAAATGTCTCCTTAGTTACATACTGAGATTTAGTTTGGAATATTACGAAAGCTTAAAAACTTTTCTGTACTGAGAAAATATCATCCTTTATTTTGTTACTTGCGAAACAGACAAAATTATAATATGACTGTCACTGTAACCAACTCGCATCTCACCTCTGTCTCCCTAGAATTGCTTTGGGTTATTGAGCAGTTCAAGGACCTCCTCCTTACATTTAGTTTTCTCAAGTTTTAGGTTTGTAATAAAACCTCAGAACACCTGGATTCCATCGATCGTGATTTCTTAGCGTTCCAATTCTTGGAACAGCAACCACAGGAACATTATAAAACAGCATGTGTGTGTATTTATGCATAGATAATATATCATGCCCAGCAAGTAAACTACCAAAAAATTACCCCTAGCAAGTGTATCTATGATTATTGTCCTGGTTTTAGCTGGGACAGAGTTAGCTCTTCTTTTTAGCAGCTAGAAGAGCCCCGTGTTTTGGTTTTACTCAGAGGCTCTCTCTGAGAAGAACGTTGATAGCAAGCTGATGTTTGTAGCTGGCACTGAGGTCTCACGGACTTTTCAGCTTGCCGTGTTCTTGCCAGTGTGCAGGAGCACAACAGGATAAGGGGGGAGCATAGTTGGGACAAGGTGGCCACAATTCCCCTTGCGATTTGTGGTGGAACTTAAGATCGAGGGCCAAACTGGCCGATTAGTATTCCATATCATGCAGCGTCGTGCCCAGTATAAAAGTGAGGGTCAGCCGGAAAGAAGGGCTTTTGCGCCTCCGGGATTCTCACTTTCGGCCTCTCGAGGTGCTTTTTCTCTCTCTCACTCCCTGTTTCGGGGCCTCGCGTTCGTCCAGGATTGCAGATTCGGGACAAGACAGGCTTTGGATAAGAGGATGTGGTGAACATCTACACTGTGTAGTACTTATCTGTATTAAATTGTTCTTATCTCAACCCACTTGTTTCCCGTTTTCTCCTTTAATTCTCTCCCTCATCCCTGGGGAGGGGGTTGGTGAGTGAGCAACTGTGTAGGGTTTGGTTGCTGGAGTGGCCTAACCCACGACAGTCCATTGATCTATATCAAGCTATTACAAGTAACTATCAGCAATTGATAGTAGAGTATCAATTAATATTATAGCAACAACAAATAATAGGAAAATCAAGAAAGTATATAGTATTGCAGGTGACTACAAATTTATCATTAGTGAAGCAAACTTATGAACAATATAGCAGCAGATATATTTATTATAGATTACTTATATGGATATATA
Source organism: Tauraco erythrolophus (assembly GCF_009769465.1). Classification (NCBI taxonomy): domain Eukaryota; kingdom Metazoa; phylum Chordata; class Aves; order Musophagiformes; family Musophagidae; genus Tauraco; species Tauraco erythrolophus. The sequence goes on along the minus strand of NC_141465.1, from coordinate 44,596,697 downwards.
GTACTCATATCGAGTGAATTAGGCAGATATCAGAAGGGGCCAAACTATCCCAGAAGGAAGAACAAACCAATCCCACAGGGTGACTTAATAATCCCAGAGATGAAAAGGACAAACTAAACTGATTGCAAAAGTGGCTTCAAAGGGGAACCAGTAAGACATCAGGCAGTCCGTCACTCCAGAGATGATCTGTGTCACAGGGCCTGGAGTCAGCCAGTCTTCTCCTGTGGGAGTTCAAGATCTCATAGAAAGTTTACATGGAGGGTTCAGCCTGTGTAGGAAAGGAAAAGTGCAGACATCATGGGAAGTTCTCAGAGAGAGGCTTCATTTTGAGTAAAAATTAAATGCTTGCTGTAAAGACATAAGAAGGCGCAGGACATCACCACTTTGAATAGCCAATAGATGCTGTTAACGTTGATTTTTCACCAGTAATTTTCTGTTCTTTGAGACCCATTTTATTTTCCCGGACCATTTCCACTTTTTCAGATGATAAGTTGCCATTACAGTTGGCTAGTTTTGTGTTTATCTATGGTATCTGAGGATGTTTCCGGTTTCTAGGTACCCTAGCTGTACTTCAAAGAGGGCAGCTGCACTTTTCAAGGATATTTCTGATTCCCAGGCCTAGTCTTGGACTCACGACTCCCAGGCTGGCAGGCAGTTTCTTTGTTGGTATTTTTCAGCAGACATTTTCTCCTGTTCAGTAATTTTCCCCTTCTAACCAGATCAATTTTATGGCTGCTCATATCAATCTCAACTTACACATTTAGTTATGCCTGCATACAAGTACTTCACTGATCTGCAGTTCAGCATTTTAATTAATGTTTTGTATTTTCATAACCTAACATACAACCTGAGGAAGTCTTAGCATATAGTACACAAACCTGTTCTTTGAAAATGTAGACCCAGATTTGGTTCCTAAACACTAGAATTTATGGATTGATTTTTTTCATCCTGAAATCTAGTTTTTAAAACAGAACATTTCAAACTATATTCTAACAAATCGCAATAACTTATTGTGCAAAATAGTAGTGTGATTCATTCAGCATACTCCTTCCTGGTATTTGGAGGGTAGGAGTTTGATTGCTTGTTTAATGGATCTTCAATCATTCTGCATATAAAACTTGAAAATTTGTTTTGTTCGTTGCTATATTAACTTCTTCCAAATGTATCTACTGCTTGTTCTCTACATACCTCCTCCCCATTCCCTGCAACAAAATTCTGGGTAAACAAGAGCTGAACAGTATATGAAGTATGCAGCATAACAAAAGTAAAATGTCCTGTACTTGATGTCAGTAAAAACGTTCCTCAGAGTACCTGAACGATAAGTATGATTGTTCTCTATATCCTGTTTTATGGGTGTGGTAGCTTATAGCTTCAAACTTTGGTGAAACACTGACTCATGCTAATAGTTGTTCTATACTTCTCTCTCACTCATGTTCTTATGATAAGAAACGTGATAAGTCCCAGTGCAAAGTGCTACTCTCCTATCCAGAATCTGATGACAGGAAAACGAGGTTGGGACTGTAGCCACAGCCGGGAAAATGTGTGCATTTGAGAGAGGGGGAAAAAGCTGTCTGGATCATCAGCAGGCTTAGGATGATGGAAAATCTCTACAAGGTCTACACCTTAGAGTAGCAGAGATTTTGTGGGGCCCATTTGTGCCAGCATGAATATGTGCTGATGTAGTCATATCTGTTTGACCTCAGAAGACCCTGATGTTGGAGTAATGTAAAGTCAAACAAGGACAGCAGGAAGAAGACATCACAATTCGTGAAGATAAATCAATTCTGTGAATTAGAAAGGGCAGAGGCTTGAATTCAGCTTTCATGCGGGGGTGATCTAACCTTTTTTAAGCTATCATCTACCTTGAATTTCTGTTCATTCATTAGAGGTTTAACCAGAAATCCTATTCCAGTAATGAAAAGACTGTAAGAAGTGTCATCCAGACATGTTTTTGTGAGCAGCTTCTCTTTTGACATACCAACACTGTTAAGGAGACATTTTTGTTTTAAAATATCTAATCAGCTTTGTGCACCTTTCCCTCAACCAAGAATGAGTGCACACAGTTACAGGGATTGAGTGCTCAGGATGGTGATGTGGTTTTCTTTTCTGAAGAATTTTTCCCCTAGTAGCCATAGAGAATGATGTGAAACATAATTTCTCACAAGATCTATCTGATAATTATAGTGCGTCCATAATAGTACTCACAAAAGGTATTATATTATTCATATACAAAGTATGTTTCTTGTCTTGCAGAGTACTAGCATTTGTCTAAAAATATTATTCTTTCAATTATTTAACTCCTGTTGTTATGCTTCATCCTTATTAGTCCACAGAAAGAAGTCTGAGGACTGTCAGTGACAGTAACAACACAGCAACTTAAGAACCAGGAGGTTCTTTTTTTGATTCAATGCTATCATGTTAAATCACTACATCAGTGAAAAAAGCTGATGTTGTTCAGCTTTTTTATTATTATGAGAATAACGTTCTCATTAAAGTCCCTGTTGAACAGAAGGAATCTTGAAACTGAGAAGATTCTGCTAGAATTTGACACAAACATGTAAGAAGACTAGATATTTCATGCAGGGGCTTAAGATCACTAACTAATATACTTCCTGCTGAGCCCGACCTTAATCTTGTATTCTAGGGACGAAGAGGAGCTCTCGTTACTCTGCATATCCTCTCTGGACAAGTTTGCTTACACTCTGTAGTTGCTTAAGAAATTCATAATATGTTGTGCATGGAGTTTGAGCCAATTCACTCTCCAGAGCAGAAGTTTAACTCTTAGTCACTTGGAATAAAATCTCATCTGAGGTAATTCAGCACATTTTAACTGCAATGAAGCTACTTTATACGAGCTATTGATACAGCTTGGTATAACTAGGTATCATGAAAGAGTATTCACTGCAGAATTAACCTTTTCACATTACACATTAGTGGTCTGAGCTAAATAGTTGTGTTTTTTTCTTCTTTCCCATAGTCCTTGTTACTTTCTGACATTTTCACATGGGGACTTTACACTGAGATTCTCCTCAGCTAACACATCAATGGAGAACAATTGTGCTAGCTTTGATTTCTTCCCACTTTGAACTAAATCATAAGGTCATAGCTCAATTCTTATCAGTCTTCTTTTTTTTAAGAGACAAAAATCCCACATATTTTCTATCTCAGTGATACAAATATATCTTGGAAATCTGCATAAAAACTATTTCAAAGTTACTACATTTGCAAGAAGAAAAAAAATAGAACAAAGTAAAACTGAGTAGTGGAATTAGCATGAAAGAGAGACAAACATTTTCTCTGATCCTTTGCCTTTTAGAGTTGCCTGAGTAAGGCAAAACTTTGGGATTTGCTTTCCGTAGTTGATATTTGTTTAGTTAGAGTGTGAATTCCATAATGGCTGGAAATGTGAGTGAGACCATGAGATGTGTTTTTATGTGATATTTCCTAGGGATAATTACAAATTTCATTTCCTTAAATGTTGATTCTAACCTGGAAGAAAACTGAGTGATATATTGCAGCTTCCATGTGACCATGAGGACAACAAATTGATCTGATTTATGGATGATGTTTTTAAAAACTATTTCTACCAATTTAGGCAACATTTCTGTAAGAAAGTGTTTTAAAAAGAAGCTGAAAATGTTGAAAACATTGATATAGGTGTGTCAACATTAACGCTTTATCTTGTATCAAATGTACTATTTGAATCAAACTGTCTAGTTTTCCCATTTGTTGCATTCCAGTACACATGATAAAGCAGTCTCAGAGTAAACCATCTGGGTTTCTTTTGGATGTAAGTAAATCAGATGTTCTCCAGCATCACACCTAGAGCAATTCCGCTACTTGTATCCATCAAAACCAGGCTAGAGACAGTGGTTGCAAAAATTGTCTGAAATTCTGATAACAAGGATGTCAAGTCATTAGCACTGTTTTGTTATACAGATACAGTTTTATTCGTTAGCAGTAATTTCCCTCATTGCCAAGTCAGAGGCAAGCAATTTCTTAATGGACCAGACAAACTTCAAGGGAATAATAATTGTATCTTTTATATGTATATATGAAGTTACCCATAAATTTTAGCTGTGGCTTTTTCTCGGTTAAATAGTGCCATAATACTTGTCACATCTTTTCTTTCCTTTTATGAGAAATTTGTATCTTTGAATAATCAGAGCAACTTTGAAATCACTCCCCAGACTCACTCTGGTTCCCTAACCACCTTTCATACAATCAGACGACACTGTTTCCCAGAAAAAAAATACAAGAAGAGTGTTGTTATTACTGCTGGAAGAAATTATTCTCTCTTCTGTACTAATTATTCAAACATGCTTGTATACTGGCAAGATTCCTGAAACGTTCCACATTGATTGTGTATACAGGCATTTATTTTGTTTTGTTTTGCTGGTTTTGTTTTGGTTTGTGTTTTTTTAAATTTTGTTTTCTGATAGCTCCAAACATTTTTTTATCCCTTTTATTATGATAATGTACCTGAAGTCACTACTCACTGCTAAAAATTGGTGTTCAAATTAAAAAAAAAAAAAAAAGGAAAAAAAGTAGCAAAGTAACACTTTCTTGAAACAATGAAGTGAAACAAAATTTTTGTTCTCTGGCCAGCTCTAATATATAATGTACTTAGTAATACTCTTTGATCCATGGATGGCATTTCTATATAGGGATTTGATCATTAGATCACTTCAGATTGGAATAATTTTTCATTCTGTTGTGCAAAGGAAGCTAGCCTTCACATAAAAAATGTTTTAAGAGAAAACTAGAGCCTGTAGCTGTTCAAAATAACTAGTACAGCAGAGTAAAACTGGGTAACAGACTGAAAACACAAAGGATGGTTAAATTTCCTCTTTCAGACATAGGATCAGAGGTAATTTTGTCATGATGATCACATTTGTTTAGTAGACCTTTAATGTTGATATTAAAACAGTAACTCAAAAGATTTAACTCTAAGATTTAAATGTTTATTTTTTCTTTTTAAATGGGAAAAATGACATTTTTTGCTAATAAATATTATATATAATATATATAATATTTATATATATAAAATACATATACATAAATATCACGAGACAATAGAACAAGATAAGATAGTGGAAGCTACATTTGAATAGACTGGAATATGAGTACCTGAGGTTAGTACACAGACCAAGAAAAAGGAAGGTGAAGTTAAGATGCAAGCAAAAATCAATTGTTTGCATAGCTGTTATTTGCTCTGAGTAAGAAAATGCAAGTATGCAGAATTACTGTCTTTGAAATGTGTTCAATACTGACTGAAAAAAGGGAAAAAAAAAGAAAACAAAGAATTCTTTTTGTAAAAAACATCAGTGATTTCTCTTTGGCAATGTTAAATTTAACCTTTTGAAGAAGCTTTCAGGAATAGGCATAAAAAAGTTGGGGGATGGATTAGGTAGAGGAGGAGTATATAAAACAGGAGGGTTCAGAGTCATAGAAACAATATTGAAAAGATGATAAAGGCAATATCAGCATTCTCACAGCATACAGCAGCAGACAGGAAGTTTGGAGGGGAGGACTTGCATTGGATATGCAAATGAGACATATGAATTTATTCATAAGGAATTTCCTTCTATTTATGAGAATAAAATGATGATATGCAGTTGCATTAGGACAGAAACTGTGAATAATGTCACTTTCTCTATTGTGAGATCAAAAGCAAAGGCTACCTTTCATGTGTGTTCATGGATGCATGCAGGCACATAAGTTGTGTGCCTCCTTAGTGTTCCCACAAATATTTTTCAACGTTTTTATTTTTTAAGAAATTTTCCAAACTGGAAAAAGGTTCTCACAGGCCCACCTCTCCAGCCTGCCAAGGTCCCTCTGGATGTCATCCCTTCCCTCCAGCATGTCAACCACACCACACAGCTTAGCGTCATCACCAAGTTTCATCTAGTGACACTACTGACACAACCGATGTGTAACAAAAAGAGTACAATTACTTTTACATCTGGAAATTTTAGTTCAAAACTAAAGAAACGAAACAATTGTAATTGGTAGTTTCCTGTATTACTCAGCATAAAAATCCTTTGACATTTTATTGGTCAAAAGATGCTCAATGGAAGACGACGTTTATTGATAGCCAAATATTCTCAGTGTTGTAAAACACTCAGGAGGGCACCGATAAAGTCAAAGATGCTACAAAGATGCAGCACTCACTCACCCACTGCATCCCTTTTGTTCAGGAATGCACAGACAAACTCCTCAAGCAGAGTATACATAGCTTAAGAGTACACAAAAATACATAGCAAATGTGATAGTAAGCTAAGGATTGACATGCTGATGCACTCCCAGTGAGGTAGCCAGAGAGCCTTTGATAGCCAGAAATTCACCTGGGAAAGCATTTCTGTTTCCTCTTGAAATGTGCTGAGACTTGGTGATGCTGAATTACCAACTTTAGGTTCTATATTTTTTTTCCCACAATATATTTCACGTCAGTACTTTTTATCTTGAATCCTTGAGCTCCTAACTGCTCTTTCAGCAATGATACTTATCTGTGTTTTTGTCTTTTTCTGTTATGCAGGGCTTCAGCTTGAACACCTCACACTGTAACAATCATTTTCTCAATAAAACTGAGCCAAGGTCACAGAGCTATGTAGTATCATACTAAACCTTGAAATAAAGACACCTGAATTACCCAGAGGAAGATTACATCAAGGTTTTCTAAGCAGCCAGAAACCAGGATTTTTGCTGAAAACAATATTTTCTTAAAAGGTAATTTTCCTTGTCTGATACTTTGTGGTGGTGTTCATTTTAATTGTAACAAAAAGTCAGCAATTTCTGCCTCCCATTCACCCTCACCCACCCACCCCCCCCTAAACCCAGTAGCTTATCCAGCTCTCAAAAGCTTAAAATTCTAAATAGGAAAAAAGTTTGGAGAAATTTAACAAGCACAGATACAAAAACAAAGTCATTGTCTTTCTGCAACTGTAAATTCATTCTACCTGAAACTAAATTTCTCCAAGTTCCAAACAGTTTTCTTCTCCATTTTTTAATTTTACTGCTGATGTACTTTCCTCAAATCCATCACTGTCTGTGTTATGAACAGATCTGTTATGAACAGACCTCTTCTAGTTTTGAATTTTGATTGGTTCAGTTCTTAAGCAGTTCATGATGAAAAACTTTTAGACCTGCCTACCCATAACCATAGATTTCTAAACAGGTTTCTTGAACCTATCGAGGACTTCCTGTTATTTTATCATTCTTCTGGACATTTCTTGTCCCTTTTAGCAAAGTTGCTCTGTTTCACTCCAATTTACTTTGCTTTATTTCAAATGCTTTTCCCCAAAGTTTTGTGTTCTACTTTTCTTGAAAAAAACAACAAACAACCACCACAAAAAACTACAAGGGAAAAAAATAAAATCACTTTTTAAGTTCCTCATTCTCAACATGGAAATATTAAGTGATGTGCACTATTAGGGCAAACAAACAAACAACCAACATCCACTTCGATAAAGTAATTTTGGGATACATAGATGGAAAAGTGCCAAAGTAAAAAGTATTCTTCACAAAGAACACAGAAAAAAAAAATTATAACTGGAGGAAATACTTGATGTTTCTTTGAATCAGTAGCAGGAAGCCTGAGAGGAGGAACCTGGAAAAAAGTTGCTGACTGAGCCTGTGAATTGTGCCTTCCAGATGATGTGAGTAAATAATCTGAAGAAGCAGTTTGTTCTCCTTTACTGCTTTCCCCCACAGAGAATTACATCTCCTCAGTAAGTGGACAGTCACACTGACTGCACATTCAAATGTTCAAGGGAAGATTCAAGGGTGACTACATCTTCTGCAGTGTCAGGATTTAGAAGCGGTAGAGAGGTGAATGAGACTCCTGAAAATGACAATAGATCAACCAAATCCAATTTGTGAAACTAAAGAAGAACAATTTAACTGTTTTCCAATACTTTTCTAGGAAGGCAGTTCTTTAAAGTACATAGTTCTGTGGTCAAAGTATTTGTTCTTTGCATTAGCCATTTATTTTAATCCTAGATTTTTTATCAGTCATGGAATACCATCCTATCTCTCAAAGGGCAGTTGAAAACAAACAGAGAAGTCTGTAATTCAAAAAAGAGATCTGGTATCTATGTCAGCTGGAATTATGCCACTTCCCTATAAGAAGCTGTTATCTCATCAGTTTATGTTTCAAAACTTATCTCTAGGATGTCTTGAGCTATGTTATTAAAATTGTATAAATTATGTCTACTGTGCAGAATCCATAAACTGTAGAAGAAAAACTAAATGATACAAATGGGGCACATGCCCTTCTGAAGACTCAAAACATTTCCAGGCTGAGACTTTGAGAGATAATTAGGAACCCTTTTCATACTGATATGTGACCACAAACTGGGACAGAGTGAATTACTGTGAGCCAGTAAATCTCACGGTGCCCAATGCCCCAGTATCTTGTGGCTGTCTTTCGGATAGGTATGAGTATGCATGAAAACTGTTTTACATATACTCTGCGTGTCTGCTGCCTTATTTAAATTGAATTCAGTTCAATTAAATTAAGTTAAACATGAATTGCTTACTTTATAACTGCTAATTTATATGTTGGTTTGAGTATGGAAGCTTCATCTGCAAATGTCAGAGAAGGACCAGTAGCAGAATAGAAAAAGGAGAGAATCAGAACATTGTATGGCATTTTTGCTTTTCAAATGTTGGCTCACGGGAATCTTGTTTTGACCATTTCTTCCCATCTTATCTGAAAGAAGAAAAAAAATATGAGTTTTATTCCAAGGATTTTCCACATTATTTTCTAATAAAAATTATTATACCACCAATATATTTCACAAATTGATGTAAGTCAGAACTTAACTAATTCATCAGAAATATCTTTTGAGAGAACACATTAGTCACCTTTACTCCTTTTTTAAAGTTGTATTCCGTTGTATTTTTTTATTATATATTGTAGCATGGTGTGTATAGTAAAGACATCTTAAAAAGTACTCTTCCGCTCTGAATTTTTATCTTGCACAAAATGCATAATCAACACTGTGTAGAACTGACTAGGTGCTTCCAGCTCTGTCAGCTATGTGGAGAATGCGGGTGCATGTGAAACAACTCTAACTTACCTTCAGGTAGAATCATAGAATGGTTAGTGTTGGAAGGGACTTCAAAGATCACCTAGTTCCAATCCCCCTGCCATGGGCAGGGAAACCCTCCACTACACCAGGTTGCCCAAAGCCTCATCCAACCTGGCCCTGAACACTTCCAGGGATGGGGCATCTACAACTTCTCTGGGAACCTGTTCCAGTGCCTCACCACTCTCAGAGTGAAAAATTTCTTCCTTATATCTAATCTAAATCTGCCCTCTTTCAGTTTAAAGCCATTTCCCCTTGTCCTATCACTACATGCCCTTGTCAAAAGTCCCTCTCCAGCTTTCCTGTAGGCCCACTTCAGGTACTGGAAGGCTGCAGTAAGATCACCCCGGAGCCTTCTCTTCTCCAGGCTGAACAGCCCCAACTCTCTCAACCTGTCTTCATGGCAGAGGTGCTCCAGCCCTCGGATCATATTCGTGGCCCTCCTCTGGACCCGCTCCAGCAGCTCCATGTCCTTCTTGTGTTGGGGATTCCAGAGCTGAACGCAGTATTCCAGGTGGGGTCTCATGAGAGCAGATAGTAGTCATGAGGAAGGTAGTGCCTCTCTTCATCTGTGTGTTGAACTGGAAGCTGAATAATGAATATGTTGCATTTTATTGCTGTTCCGAAATAGGTTTTGTTACAGAACTACAAAGGAATTGTAGACAAACCACATAATATAGTTACCATACTCACTAAGTCCATTGATTGCTTAAGTTTGGTTATGTCGCTTAAATATTTAAATGTATCCTTAAACAGAATAGTGATTCAGAGACATTATACATTATCTTCGGTGTTTAGTTTGAAAATGATTTAGCATTTGCAGGTCTAATAAACATATCCACATCTCAGAATCGCAACAGGTCTTGTAAGAGATAGCCGGTGTATTTGAAGTCCCCTTGCAGAGGAGAAAACAAAAAGCCACAATTCAGTTATGTTATTTTTAGGTATTAACAAAAAAAAGAACAGAACTGCATGTCCCAAAAGACTCTTATAAAGTCTGTGACCAGGTAACCCTAGGAGAGAAGATTGCATTAAGAGAGATGTAGTTATTTGAACATTGTCTTAAAGGTCATTCCTGCCGTTTACACAGTCTCATGGTACCTCTATGTCTTCAAAGATGTGGTATTCCCTTATCAACGTAATTATCCAGCAAAGGGTACATTTTACCACTTAGGCATTAAGTTTGGAGAAAAGTAAAATTGTTTCAGTCTGCATTGAAAGGTAAAGTAGATTAGAAGTAGATTAGAAAGGTAAAGTAGATTAGAAGGAGCGTAGATTGTCATATAGTTAGCAGCCATTTCCAGCTATCCAACTACTCTACATCTACCCACACCATACTGACTGCAACCCTTATTATACATTCACATGTTCTCTTCTAAATGAAGATATATATATAGTTGCAGATAACTTAAGAAAGCAAGTGTTTGTTATGCCAAAGTTCTTTCCCTGGTTTGTCACTGGATCTCAAGAAATGAGATATGTGTATATGGCAGAATTAATGGAGGGAAGATATCAAATAATTTTCAAGAAGAGCTAGAGAGTCTGAGTATCTCAATTTTCAAATGCTTGAGAAAGATACTTTGAAAGAACAATCAGAGCTTTGTTTTCAGCAATATTTAACTTTAGAAAATCAAAATTGTATTACTTACTTTAAAGCAAGTTTCCAAGACCTGAGATATGTAAAACAGCAGAATTTCCCCATGTCTTCCTCTGCTTCATTATTTACATCAACAAATATTTCATAGTAGCAATGCTTCATTAACTTAGTCAATTGTCTTATAGTGAAAATACGAAAGAAAAATCTTTTTATTTTTTACTCAGAGCAAAATAAATCAGAATTAGGCCTTTGGCATGTGACATTACTGATGGCAAACAGATTTTGCAGGAATTTATGACTTAAAATATTTGAGTTGGTTATAACAGTTAAGTTTCTAATGTAAATATCCATGTTTAAATTCCTAAAACACTTCTGTGTATTTTCACATGTAAATACAATGTTTCTAGGAGCTTACAAGATTTTGTATAGCAAACATAGACCATAAATACTATATTTGTAAAACTGGATTGAAAAAACGCGCAACATTCATATTTACACGTACCTTCTGAATTACTACTGTAGCTGAATCAGTCACATTTTCTTTTCTATGGTAAAACACTATGGGAGGGAAACAAAATAATGAGGATTACCATAATAAGGGTTTGACAAGACAACAGAGGCTTTTCCAAATGTTAAGAGGCTTTTGCAAATACTGTGGAAACTTCCACTATCACATTTCATTAGTTTAGATTATTATTTAGAGGACAATAATAATTTCTGGAAATCTGGTTACCTAATAGGCATAATGAGCTTTACTTTTTTATGCCCAGTGTGCAATTGCTAAAACTTGTGGAAATTTGTGGTGACCTGCTGCCCCTGGCAGAGTGTAAGTGACAACATAAAGCTATAACGAGGTGAAGAGCCAACATTGTTTAGCATAAAGACAGTAAACAGCAAGTTCTCTTTTTTTTTCTGTATTCTTAAGTAGTTTGTGAGCCAAATAATAATCTGGTATGATTTTGCATGATTTTGTTGAAGCTAGCTCTGGCTTATTGGTCTTACTTTAGTTTGAACACCAGAATGAGAGCATTCAGAAATTAGGGTCTAGTATACATAGATCTGTAGCTATCTCGTAATAAATGCATAACTTACATACAAGATTATGCATTCTCTAAGCAATGGAGATTCATATTTACTTGGACAAGGACTAAAAAACAGTAAGTTTAAATATGCAGCATTAAAGGAAAGTGTTACTGATAGCAATTCCTCCTGTTGCTCAGTATATGAAATTGTAAATAGACTGACAAGCAAATGAAATTTATGGAAAATAAAAAATTCAAGGAAGCATTTTTGTGAAAATCCTATCTAAACAGTAGATGTCTATTATTGCAATTCCGTAAAAAGCACATCTATTTATATCTAAGGCATTTTGCAATCACTGAAACAAAATGCCATGTAGCTAAAAAAACAACAACCTTTTTGGATGAGGATTTATTCATTGTCATTTAATGTGCAAATAAAGCTCCTGGTCAGTTATGATGGACATAGTGTATTCAGTGATATTGAATTACTTCAACAGTGATTTTATCTCCAGATCCTTACAGATATTACAACTCTTTTCTTTAAACCTACTTCCATTATTAAAGTATCATTCTTCTGTGACTGTGATATTGCATTTTTCAAACTGAGAGATGGCTATCTGACCATTATTTTGTTCAACTTCTTTGGCATTCTAGTTTAGATAATGATAGATTTGTTTAACGCTGTCCCATTGCAATTTGTAATTTGAAGATGAGAAACCAGTATATTCATGGCAGCACAATCACTTGAACTGAACAAGGCAGTGAAGGATAGTGAATTTATTTCCAGACTATTTACTCTGAAATTGGAATCAGTTGAATTTTATAGACGTTAAAGAGTCATTATATATATACAGTGTGGCGGGGGATGTTGTTTCTTTTCTTTGTTTGTTTGTTGTTGGGGTTTTTTTTGAACATTGCATAGTTGGGGTTGAGAGGAGTGCAAGAATTTTGTTCTAGTTTCCCAGTCACTGGACAGTTACACTGAGATTGTGCACCCTGAATTTAGATTTCTGCATGGAAGTGTCAATGCATGCTCCTGTGTATCTAGCCTCTCCTTACTCCTGGTGGAGATTTAATCATAGTTCTCGACAGATCCTAGAGAAAAACATTCGGCTACCTAAAGGTGGATGCCTAAATAGCTGGTCAACCAAATGCCTCTTCAGATCAACTAAGCGACTCTTCACTAAGTAAAACAGAGGTATAAAGGCTGTACCCACTTGTAGACACCTACATTGATGATACCTAAATTTACCTTTCAAGATCTGGAGGTGAAAGCCAGAGATGAAGGAAGCCTGTACCCAGATAAACCCTCCCTCTTCAGAGTACATGAAGATCCACAAAGTTTCTGCATGACTATGGCTAGTAATGATGCTGACTAGGATCATACTTCAGTGTTCAGTGGCATTTATACCCTTAAACCCTGCAGAAGCATTTTAAAACAAAATTTCATTTATTCCAAGGATCCAGAGCACAGTATTACGCACTAATTTATTACACTCAATAGAAAGTAAACTATTTAAAACAGTTTTGAGTATCATTCACTGTTAAGCAAACTAAAAGTATTTGAACATGTGTACACTGATCAAATAAACAGTATTTCACATTTGTCATAGTCACTGATCTTTATTTCCAGTAAAACTATGAGTTTCCTTTTATATTTTAATACATGGTAGTACTTAACTTTGCAGTCTAGGTAGTTCATTTCCATGGGTATGTTTTGTTCAAAATAATTTCTGTAGTTGATTTACATTTAGATAAATTCTTTATTTTAACTGTGGTAAACTTTAAATCTATGTTTCAGCAATCTAAAGTCTGGTTTGGCAAGTTGCAATGATCTAACAAATAGCTTGGACCAATATATGTTTATCAAGTAATTTAGGACTATAAATTTATGTATTTACTGATAAACTGCTTAGCTAGTATTTTCTCTCCCCAGATGCTTACTTCAGTACAGGAGAAAAATTTTTTTTTTTTAGCTTAAAAGCTAAAATTTTTGTTAGTCTTTCAGAGCAAGTACAAGTGAATGTTTTTGTTCCACAAACACATCTATTACTTTGATACTTTCAGTTTTTGCTAGTAAAGTGAAGACTCCCATAAAAAGATGTTAATCTTACTTATTAAAAATAATTAAATTATTAAAAACAAGTGTAAGAATTTTAATGGAAATTAACACATCTTCACCTGTTATGTTTTCATTAATCTTACTGAGGAATGGAAAATATATTGGAAAGGCTGAAATAAAAGAAATGGTTTTTACAAATTTTTTTTATACTAACATGGAAGAAGTAAACTTTTATATTACTCTCTTTAAAGGAAATCTTCAATATTAAGTGAAAGTTAGACTTTTATAAAATTTCCTCAGAAACTATTTTAAAGCTTGACACCTTCTGTCTAGGAAGAATTTAATTGTGTTCATGTAGATTTTGTGCTTCTATATATACAATCCTGAAGTAGCAGAAGAGATGATACAAATAATTTGTACTAATTTGTCTCTACATTTCATGTGTATATGAGGAAAAGAAAAAATGTCATTTCGATAATTTATGAAAGCTATTCAGTTTCTAAACAGTTATATTAATAACCAAATATTTTCTTGAAATACAGTTTTAATACGTTTTCAAAATTAGATCTCAAAATAATCTGCTAATTTTATTTCTAAGAGTTACATAAATCGATTTCTCCAGAAATCTAATTAATTTCGATTTTATGTAGAATAATGCAGACCTTTGTAATCCTCTGAAAACCTCATTGTTTTTCTATCACCACAATCATTATCCATTTTAATCTTTGTAGGTCTAACTCAAATCAAATTCATGGTTCCACATAAATGGAGGATTATAATGTTGGAGTACTCCTTCTCTGGGTAAAATCTTGCTTTGACACCTTATATATTCAACATATGAGTTAAATCTTCTTTTAGTAGTAATGTGTGTCTATCTGAATAAATTACCGAAGAAAAGAGCTCTCATTATATGTACATGTGGGTATTTACTTTTAAACACTTGGGCAAACATTACAAGTATTATCCTTTGACCATCTTCTTAAAATGCTACCTTAATCAACCTTCTTTAATTACACAAATGTGAAAAGTTTGGTGGTTTTTTTTTTTGAGGGGGAGAAGGGGAGTCGCTGGGATTTTTTTGTTTGTTTTGCTTTCGATTTGTGCAGAGAGAGTCCATTGTTCCTTCAAAGGTGTTTAAATTCTGTTTTACTTCAGTTCTTATTTGCCTTATGAAAGTCATTAACCTATTTCCACTCTTTTCTAGTATGTGCTTGGGGTAGGAGAATATGAAGTTCTGCAAATAATTTAATCCTATAAAAAAATATTAGAAGTATTAGGAAAAAATTAAGATTTACCTGAAATTATGAGTAACATATTTTTTTTCTGGATTATTTTAGCATTCTGATTAAAAATAAATACTACTAGTACTGCTAATAGACTAAATATGCTGGTTTTTTCAATTAATTTTCAGACTAGTAAGTGGTTGAAAGGGCCTCTGGTCATCATTTAAGAAAAAGAAAAAACACATTCACCTTAAGATATTTTTTTGGTGAGTACCTGACTGCAAGCATTTCTGCTCTAGTTTATAAAATAATAAATATTATATATAAGAAGAAATAGGAATTTCTTTGTCTACTTTTAATAAACAGAATGAATGCTGTTTTTCGCTGTTAACTACTTTGTGTTTCTGTATGTGTGTTGTGCATGTTAGAAATTTCTGTATTACAAATTCATATCTTAACTTGGGTCCAGATATAGAAGAATTTGACACATTGCTTTGCATCACTTCTTGATGACAGAGATATTCAGGCAATAGTTCATCTAGCCTGAAAGATCAGTTTTGGTGCCTGACTGAAGTAATTGTCTCTTCTTTTAAATATTTATTGCAAAAAAAAAAAAAAAAAACCACAACACTGGAAATGATTCTAGTATAGTACAGACTAGATTGGTTGTACTTGGTTGAATGCATTCACTTTTCTTTAACTATCCTGTGCGAAGGAGAGTTTAACTTCTAAATTAATGTTAAATTTGTCTTGCAAAGTTCTCTGTGCCACAGTTGAGTTCCTAGATCATGTGTCTCCTTCCTAATTAACAGCTTATTAACACAAAGCTTCTCTGTAAACTTACTCTATAAACTATATTTCTGCTGAACATAATGGTGTCTGTGACCCTGTCTGAATATTTTCTTATAACAGTAATCCTAAATTCTGAAGACATGGGTATAGTGGAAATATTTTTAATCTCAAATGCCCACTGTATCTTATGCTTACATGACATCTCTTTCTCTTTTTCTAACAAACCATTGCAGAGATTAGAAAGCACTTTGCAAATGCTCCTATTGCCTTTTTTGTTGATCACAGGTATGAAAGAAAAAATAATAATAAAAAAACCAAAGCACAGTTATGTAAATTCTGATCTCTAGACATGTTAAACAAATTTAGCAAATCCTGCTTGAGGATTAGGTGCTTAAGTATGGTGTAACATTTTAAATGATAAGCCATATATGAAATATAGTCTATAAAAAATAGTTATACTGTATTCTTTTTTTCTAATTATATTTTTCCACAGATAAAAACATGACTAATAAAAGATTAAATCAGATGTTTGCTCTTAGACTGTCTTGGGTAAACTACATAGTATTTTTATAATATCAAGAGGAAATAATTCAAATTATTTATAGTTTGTGTTTCACATGTTGTGAAATATTGTGGTTCCATAATCAATGTCAACAATAACTTATTGCTGTTAGTTTATATATATTTATATAAAACTCATGCTGGTTTTATAAAGCCACAAATTACTGTATCAAAGTTACATTGATAATCTGTACTTCCATCCAATTATACTTCTAAAGTAAATGCATAAGGCAGTGGATTTCTCTGTTATTTCTTCATGCAGGTCTAGCTGATATTGGGGAAATATTTTCAGTAGTCCTTGTCCAACAAAGAATTCATTCAGACACAAAGCAATGCAAAGAGTGATTGAGCTGACATTGCTATAGCAGGATGCATCTCTCTCTTGCCTCATTCAGGAGTTCTGAGTTCATTTGTCTCTCTTCTAAGTGGCCTGCACTGATGAGAAACATCCATTTGAGCAACTCCCTGTTATCAGGTCCTCTTCAGTCCCTTTGCTCTCAAGGATCTCCTTCTGGGGATGAGTCAATATAACTGAGGGCTCTGTGACTTACTCAGAGTTAAGAGATTTGGACATGATTTGGTTATGGAATCTAGGCCTTGTAGGGTTCACCTTAATGACAAATCTGTCTTCCTATCAATAGCAACAGCGACATTTGCTTAGCTCCAATTTCCTTTTGTGTCTATCAGTTTACACTGGGAGCACAGGATAGTGGCCTCTCACACAATATTCAGCTTGCAAAAGTCAATCATATCACAGTAAAAATAAACTTAAATAGAGAGGGAAAGACTGCTGTCACTAAGACTGAGACTGAAAGGCAGGGAATGGCAGTAAAAGGGGCATTTGTTAAGCCCTATTCTAAAAGGCTGTCGTGGTTTTAGGCTGATCCAGCAACTAAAACTCACACAGTCTCTCCTTCTCCAGTAAAGTAGAGAGGAGAGAAAAAAAAAAACAAAGAGACTGAGGGTTGAGACAAGAACAGAGGGAGCACCCACCAACCATGGTCCTGGGCAAACCAGACAGGGCTTTCTCAAAGCAAAACAGTTTATTAATGATTACTTAGAAGGACAAAGGGAAACAAAAACCGATTACTCGAGAGGACAGAAAGAAACAAAACCAGATCTTAAAACCGACACTTTCCCCCCCCCTTCCTTTTCCTCCCAGCTCTACCTCCTCCCCCCAGCAGCACAGGGGGCCGGGACTGGGGGAGTGCAGGTCAGTTCATTCCGTGCTGTTACTGCTGCTTCTTTCTTAAAGGAGAAGGAGTCCTTACACCCTTTTCCCCTGCTCCAATGGATCCCCTACCCACGAGGAAAAATCCACAAACTTCTCCAGCGTGAGTCCAGCCCACTGGAAACAATCCTTCCCCACAGATTGCTCCGGTGTGGGCTTTACCACAGTCTTGGGTACTTAGGGAGCTGTAGCCACTCACTCTGGCGTGGGTCGTCATGCAGACTCCAGATGCCTCTCTGCCTTGTCGTGCACCCCAACACGACCATCCTCAGGCTCAGACATCTTCTCCCCACGGGCTGCGAGTGGGTCTCTGCTCCACCGAGGCCGTCCTGGTTGCAGGGGGGCCGCCTGCTATCTCACCATCAGCCACAGGGGAAACTCGGCTCCAGCACACCTCCTCCTGCTCCATCCTCACTGACCTGCTGTTGATGCGGCTGTTTCTCTCAGATCTCAGTCCTCTCCAGGTGAACTCAGCCCAGTGGGCACCCCGGGAGTGGGGTGCCCCCGAGTTCCCCAGCTGGCTCCGCCGCCGCCATTCTCCGTGGGTGGCACCGGCCCGACACAGGCAGCTGCCCGGCCAGGAGCCAGGGAGCGGGGGCAGTGCCCTCCTCCCTTCTCTGCTCGATCCTGGGCAAAGCACCTTTTCTGGTTCCCTTGTCCTGACTTAAATAGGGCAATTCGCAGAGGCGCCCTATTGGCTCAACCCCGAGGGGGATGGCAGTCTGATCTGGTGGCCAGAACTAAGCCTAACCCGCTTCCAAAACCGGGGAGGTCGCAGGGAGGAAAACCCCTCTCCTGTCACCAGAACCACCCCCCCTCCACATCAAACCATGACAAAGGCTATCAGCAGAAAAATCCTCTTAAGACTATGACTGTAGTAACAACTGCTAGACCTCACTTGTATGAGTATGGCAAATAGGGGTCTCAGAAACTAACTTATCACTTAACTCACAGATGACTGGTAACGGGAGTGTGTCTTTGTAAGGACAGCGGCAAGCTATGTTCTGGACAGCATAGGCCTGAGGTCCCGTGCTGGAATGCTTTCTCTGGAAGAGAAAGTCAACAAAACTTAAAAGTCAAAATATTATTCGGACAATCACCGTTGGAGAAAAGAAACAGTAAGGTATGACAAGGTACAATGTCACATTCCCTTCTATTTTAAATCTCCCCAAACTTGGCTTGTCAGCATCTCTCTCCAGTCGAGTTGTCCATATAACTCCTCAGAACGTTTTTCTTAAACATAAGGAACCTTATGTTCTTTCTCAACATAAGATTCATTGCTCTCCTTCCTAACTTTTGGTCATATACACATATCAAGAAACTGATAAATATATGGATGATTACATCACCTTCTTTTGGGTACTGAGCTGAGGTTCTGGAACACAAAAAAACCCTAGACTGTCACTAGTCAAAACTCCAGAACTTCCAAATTATAAGAAAAATTGTCCTGCCTATTTCTACAACACAGGCAAAACATTTCAAGTGAAATGAGATCTTTCCTTTTTCTATAGTAGCCCAAGTGCTTTCCTGAGATACTGAAAGAGGAATAGCAAGCAGAATTGTTTTGGTTCATTGAGCAAACTGAAAAATTATTCAGTTCAGATCAGCTGAAAGATAAGGAGGTATTGC
This sequence comes from Tauraco erythrolophus, assembly GCF_009769465.1. Classification (NCBI taxonomy): domain Eukaryota; kingdom Metazoa; phylum Chordata; class Aves; order Musophagiformes; family Musophagidae; genus Tauraco; species Tauraco erythrolophus. Next base: position 44,577,488 of record NC_141465.1, on the reverse strand, counting down.
ATCATCAAAACAACATAATAAAATAAAGAAAAAAACCCACAATGATTTTGGATAAGAGTGCACATAGCTACTTTTATTTCATTAATAAACCTCCTACTCTTTTTCTCAGTTTTTACTAAAATCTTTTTTCCATTTTTCATAGGAGAGATGAGGACATGACACATTTTAAATTAACTGTAAAAAAAAAATTTTATTTTGTCTGAATTCAATGAGTTTCATTCACAAAGTAAATATTTTTTTTTTTTTCAAAATGCCTTTATTTGGTGAACAATACTAGTCCTATATCTGAAAATAAAGGAAATCATTCGATTTGCATAGTAATACTCATTATAAAAGTTGTGAATGGAGCTGAGAATGAGTAGTAAAGAAGAAGATAAATACTTTTGTATGTGTGTTATAGCTATTTAGGTTTAAGACTCTGAAAGATTTCACATCTGAATTTTATAAAATTTACCCAATATATATGTATGTATGTACTTATGAATGTATTACATTTTTGGAATACTCACCCAACCCATCATTAATTGCCTGATTTTTATTAGTAACCTGAACAAAAATGGATCTGGAGGAAAGACTGTGTTGCAGTGAAGAAGGAGGTCAACCAGAAGAGGAACAGAAGACTGCTGAACTCAAGATAACCTTAATATCACTTGTATGCCTACTTTATCAAGTACACCACATTGTAGCAGCCAAATGAAACACAATGTTTCAAAGCAATGCCAGCTGTGAGAAAGACCTTTCAAGGCAGTGTAAGTTTGCATACACATATCTCTCAAAACATTGTAGCCTCCAAGCTCTTCACATATATTACAGAATTTTTGTTCTTGGTAAAGATGCTTAAGGACACAGTGAAGTGTTTTCATTCCTTGATTACAGATGATGATAGAGAAAAAACAGGTAAGCAAATAAAAACTGAAGGTAAGGCAAGGCAAGGTAAGGCAAGAGGCAAGGAAAGGCAAGGCAAGAGGCAAGGCAAGAGGTAAGGCAAGGCAAGGCAAGGCAAAACCACAATAGAGTGCTTCAAGTAGCATGTTGCAGAAAATGGGCAGAGAGTCCAAGCTGAATGTCTTGAAAATGCCTTCTCACCTGCCTCCTAGCTGAGCAGGTCCTGAACTTCACAGTTTTTCACCTTAATACTCTCCAGACACAAAAAGATTTTGCTTTTGAGATAGTATGGAAAAGCTTAAGATTTAATAAATTATAACTCTCACACACATCCTCAAGGATGTTTATAGGATTAAAAATTGGAGGATTTCAATCTTTTTATTCATTCAGTTAAATTCAAGTAATCTTGACAGGCACGTCCATCATCCTGCACTGCTAGTCTGCAAATGAATTACATGGGAGCACTTTGTGCTACAGTTCCAGTGGTAGATAGGCATACAACGTTCTAGACCAGAAATCATATGCCTGCATTAGTGTGCACTGCCCAAATAATTACGCCCTGCTGTTTCCTGCTGTAAATTTCAAATCAAATCTAGTTTGGATCCAGGTAAAGGAAGCTCAGATCTTTGCATTACTTTTATATAGAATCATAGAATCATAGAATGGTTAGGGCTGGAAGGGACCTTCAAAGGTCATCTAGTCCAACCCCCCTGCAAGGAACAGGGATATCTCCAACTAGATCAGGTTGCTCAGGGCCTCGTCCAACCTGGCCTTGAACGTCTCCAGGGATGGAGCATCCACCACCTCTCTGGGCAACCTGTTCCAGTGTTCTACAACTCTCATGGTAAAAAATTTTTTCCTAATATCCAACCTGAACCTACCTCCCTCTATTTTAAAACCATTACCCCTTGTCCTATCACAACTGGCCCTCCTGAACAGCCTCTCCCCACCTTTCTTGTAGGCCCCCTTGAGGTACTGGAAGACCGCTATAAGGTCACCTCGGAGCCTCCTCTTCTCCAGGCTGAACAGCCCCAACTCTTTCAGCCTGTCCTCATAGGAAAGGTGCTCCAGCCCTCTTATCATCTTCGTGGCCCTCCTCTGGACCCTCTCCAACTGGTCCATTGTTGGAGCTAAAGTGTTAACAGTAAGGAATGTATATCAGCGAATATAAAAAGAGCACTGTCCTTGAGATAAGAAGGTAGGTTGAAACTATGAAAAACACACTGTCCTTGGGAAAAACAAGAAGGATGAAACTATGAAAAACAAGATGCTGAGCAAAACATACTAACTGTGCTGAGCAAAACATACTAACTGCAAAAACATTAAAATATTGTAACAAATGTAGAAATCTCTATCCAATCACAGTGTATATCATACTCGTGCTTGTCGCGTGAACAGTAGTGTTAGACCAATTAGCTTGCTAAATACAGCGCGTGAAAGCATGCACAGAACCGAGCTATGCTATAAAAAGAGCAGTTTTGCAGAATAAAGCTGAAGCCTTTTTACTCATCATATTGATGCGTCTTGCTTCCCCGTCTTCGGCCGCGGCAGTCCATGTCCTTCTTATGTTGGGGACTCCAGAACTGGACACAATACTCCAAGTGAGGTCTCACAAGGGCAGAGTAGAGGGGGAGAATCACCTCCCTCGACCTGCTGGCCACGCTCCTCTTGATGCAGCCCAGGACGTGGTTGGCCTTCTGGGCCGCAAGAGCACATTGCCGGCTCATATTGAGCTTCTCGTCCACCAGTACTCCCAAGTCCTTCTCCTCAGGGCTGCTCTCGATCCATTCTCCGCCCAGTCTGTATTTGTGCCTGGGATTGCCATGACCCAGATGTAGGACCTTGCATTTGGCCTGGTTAAACTTCATGAGGTTGGTACGGGCCCACCTCTCCAGCCTGTCGAGGTCCCTCTGGATGGCATCCCTCCCTTCCAGCGTGTCGACGGCACCACACAGCTTGGTGTCATCGGCGAACTTGCTGAGGGTGCACTCCATGCCACTGTCCACGTCACCGACAAAGATGTTGAAGAGGGCCGGGCCCAACACGGACCCCTGAGGGACGCCACTCGTGACCGGTCTCCACTTGGACATCGAGCCGTTGACCACTACTCTCTGAGTGCGGCCATTGAGCCAATTCCTTATCCACCGAGTGGATAAGGAATATATGGAAATGATTATGATAATACTTACATACAAATGTCTCTAATAGGACACATTTTTGCATCAGAGAACCCTTAAATTCCATATTATACAAAAGAAAAACTGTTTGGAGCAATCTGTGACATCCCCAAAGATTAATCTTAAAGTTGGAAGATGTGTGTGTGAAACTCTTCAGATTTACTATTGATCCACATTGAGGATACTGGGCTAGAAAGATAGACTTCATTTTTGGGGGAAGCAGGCAGTAGATTGGTCAGAATTCCTAATTAGAAAAAAGGAAAAGATAATAAATACAGGAATCTTTTACTGAACAGAACTTTCAGTCCCCATACAGTTTTATTTGCAATAATCACTGGTTGATTGTTTTAAGGTTTTCTCCAAGGTCATTAAAATAATGAGCAAAATAATTTACCTTTGTGAGTATAGAGAGATCTGCACTGGTGTATCTCATTGCTCCCACCAACGCTATGTGGATGCTCTTTTTTTCGTATTGAACCATGGAAACTGAAAAAAAGCTGCCAACTTACTAATTTATTAATGATGTGAAGAAAATTATATTAATGATTTAACGGGGAAACATCTATTAACTGACCTCTAAGTGGTTCTCCCTGTGGAAAAAGAGTATTATTTTCCGTCTATATGACTGCTGCTGCTAATGTCTGAGACTGTTGCAGCCTTAAAAATGCACAGTTCATTCTGCAGATGGTGGTAGCTCTACTAACACTTCTATTGTTAGTTTGAAAGTCAAGTGATGATATGTGTAGGTGTATGTGTGGGAGCAGTGCAAAGAATTATAAGGATTTTCTCCCACACTAACCATCCACATGGAAAAGAGGGCCTTATGAAACAATGTTCTGTTCCTCTGGTATTTTTAATCAGTCTGATATTTTGTTAGAATAGCACTTTATTGCATAGCTTGTCAGTTTTCTATCTAAGGAGTACTGTTTTAAATAAAAAAAACTTTTATGCTTTTTCTTCACATTTTGATATGTCATCATTTTAAAAAAAATTAAACTGTGTCGAAACAGAAAAAATTGCTGGAAAATAAATTCTTTATTCTGACACTCATGTAATTTGCTTTTCTGTTTTTTTTCAGCAATTATGCATTTGTTGGACCTGCTAGTAACTGGAAGTTCCTTAAAAGACAACGCCTGTCAGTTTTGTAATCTTTTGAATTTCAGTGGTGGCTGCAAAACAGGAAATGTATCAGTTTTCGATTGTAAACACATCCTTCATGATACAGTCAGATGAGGATAAGGCAGTTGATTTGGACAACCCAGATAAATACTTCAGCCCCAAAATGGCTTTCTGTTTGGTTTGTACAATCCATTCATGACATTTTAACATCCTGTTTAGATTTTTATTGGTTCTGATTACCAACCCAAATTTCCCGTTCACTTTCATTTAGGAAAATGTCTTAATTTTTCTCCCAAGTAGGACATGAGATTTTTCTTCAGCAATCTTTGTTTTTTTAAAATTTTGTTTTGGTTTTATATATGCGTATACAAATGTATGTGTATGAATATGTACATATATGTTTGTACATGCATACACAAATATTTTGTGCATAGACCAAAATATGCATGCACACCCATATATGTATTAATTTTGCTGATTTTTTTATCTCTTCTTCACGTATTATATAAGCTTAGGTAATAGGAAAAAAAATTACTTTATTCAAATCTTCCCTCATCCTCCTCCTCTCCTTCATTCTTCTGTTACTCTGGACTCTGGGTCCATCCATTTTTTTCCCAATGCTCAGAAATAAGCTACTTATCTGTGCATTTTGAATAATGAGGGCTCAGAGAATTAGCCTTGGGTGATCTGTAGTATTCTAATTATTTTTTTCTTCTGATGGAAACTATGGTTATATTCACTGAGAAATGTTCAATAAAAACCTATATTCTATTAGAATTAAAAAGATCCAACCACATACCCCCATGTAACTACAGCTACTTTAGATTTTTCTAGTTTTTCGGTTGAAAGATTTAGTCCAAGTCCATTCAAAATGATCTTGTGCATGTGCATACTATGAAATGAAATATGTGCTTTACTGTTTTGTATGGGAAGGTTTTGTTTCTGTTTCTTTTCCAGAATTAATAATTTATTACAAAAAATTAGCTTCATTTACACTGATGTTTCTGTTAGGAAACTTTCTTTAGGAAATACATTGTTCATTTAACTGCAGACTCCAAAAATGAAGACAACTGAGAAATTGCCTTTTACTTGAATTTCCAAGAAATCAACAGAGTAAGGAATCTCTCCTGGTGCACACATTGCTAAGTGGCACAAAGTAACTTAAAAATTATGATATATGTCTGAATGATTCACAGGAAGTTGCAGTTCCATCTTTTTGTTGACTTGACTGAATGAGATCTCTGCTGGCACATAGGGACTCTGGCGTTTTGACTGTGATCTTCATAAGAGTATTACTTCACCTATTTCTGTATAATTTTTATGTCTTTTAAAGTCACCTACTTGTCTCACTCACTAGAAACTCAATGTACTTACATTTTTATAATTAATTAATTACATAATAAAATATATCTGCAAGGTTCTATATCTTTTCCAGCTGACAGAATAAAACACAATTTTCATTTGATTTTACCAACTATACATGCTAAATTTGCATTTGAATTTACAGTCATGAGTTTTATTTTGCATCACTATTTTTTTGTACTCCTGTTGGGTTGGTGCATGGATTTAGGAGGGGTTTAGGAGGAAAGGAAAGTTGGTAGTCAGTAAAGAAACTTAAATAGCAGGTTTATAATATGTACATAAGAATTTTGTGTTAAAGATGTGTGGAAACAAGTTAAAATGCGGTCATACCTGACTATAAAATGAGAATAATATCTAGATGTAGGGTTAGTGTTTCTTTTTTTTTTCCTTTTTTTTTCACTATCTCATTGTAATAAGAGAAATATAGTAAGAAAAACATTAGAATCAAATATAAATAAAATAATATCTATCAGTTAAATCTGTTTAAAAAAAAAAGAGTTCCTAAAGAAGTCCTTACATCAACAATATTCTTGTCAGTAATGTGAAACCAGCCCAATCAGCATGCTTCCTCTTTTACTGCTCAGTTGCTGTATTTTTACAGATGGTGATCAAAGAGTGACAATTGTTACATTTTACAATAACTTTTGAAGTTTTGATTGTCTTTCTCTATTTTCTCCTTCTCCCACTCTGAAAGTAAAAACCTTCAGGGAAGGGGGAACAAGGGAGAATGGACTAAGATAAAGGGAGAATAATTTTGTCATCTTCTCCAATCTCCCAAGAGTCCACAACTGAAGTGATGCAAATAAAACATTTTCATAAGTTTCGAGTTGTATTTCAGTGTTAAGTTTTGATGAGAAATACAAAAAAGCAAAAGAAAAAACAAGAAACAGTTTTGCAGAAATGGAAAATTGAAGTAATCTGATAAAATAAATCAATATTCAGGAACATTATTTTCAGATAGATCAGAATCCTTTGATAATTAGCATCTTAATTTCTTATTCATTATACAATGCTCTTTAGATAGCCTGTCGAGATCCTGTCTCCTGGGGATAAGCACTACATAAATGCATAGTAACATCAGATTGAATTCTCAGTCTGAAGATGCCAGTTTAGTCCTCTAAATGTACCTATTTAGAGAGGTAAGAGATGGAAAACATCATCTTTTTCTGCAACTTGCCAGCTGCATCCCAGACTAAAGTGAGAAAGAAACCACTTACTGACAAGGTGAAAAAAGAAAGGGAAGACAAGGTGGAAACATACACATATCCCGTGAATGCCCTGACACTCTGAAGCCCTAATCTACATCAGGTAATTGTCTGAGACAGATAACACACTCTCAGTTCAGAGCAACGGAAGGGAATACAACCGTTATTAGTAAAACTGTTGCTTATCCTTCTGTCTGGCCTTGTGCAAAAGTGAGAATATGACCATGGAAACACAAACCAGACAAAATTGGAGAAATGTAGTTGTCTTCTCTCGTTTTCTCCACAGGGAAGTGAGATTTCGTGAGTTTACACTGGGGACTTAGGCAAAAGAAGCCTGTGACACCTCTGAAAAAGATCAGCTACAAGACACCCAATTATTATCATGTCTGAATCGTGAAGTATTTTACACCTCCTCGGGTCTCAGCTGTTTGTCACTTTGCCGATATTCACAGAACCTTGTAGATAAGCAAAAAGTGTACAAAGTTCATCACATGCTTCCTTATCCTATCTTGGTTTGTCTGAATTCTTTCCTGCTAATATCATTCCACTTCTGCAAAAACTTTCATTGATATTCATTGTTACAGCTGATAAGTAGTAGGAAATGAGCCCAGAAAAAAATGACAAGCGCTAAGTGGCTCAGAATTACTTGCCACAAGCATCTGGGTTTTATTTTGCCTTGTCTTGGTTTGAGATTCATATGTTATGCAGGAAAACAGAATTTAATTTCTTTCTTGCTCTTGTATTTTATGTTTCTTTGTATTGGTTACAGCAGCTATTTGCTGATTCTTTGTGAAATGAAAGGGAGTTCTAATACAACAACTCAGAGATGATTAAAGTTTTAAAACATCAGTTACAAAATATTGTAATTGATCACAGTTCATTGAAGCTGACTGAAACAGAAGAAATAGAATTTCTTCTAACAGAAGAAATTTCACTATTGAAGTCTCAGTAATTTTTTTAACCTGAGTAAAACCAACTTAAATTGGTGATCCTGTTGCCGTCATTTTTGTTTGTCTAGCAAGTTAGAAATTTTTTTCCTAAATAGTCTCATTTCAAACCCAAGTATGGAAAAGAAAGTCTCATTACATCCTTCTACATTATTCACTACAATAAGAAAGATAATTTTAGTGCTTACATTATCCTATGACTCTGTCTGTAACCTTTCCAAATTCTGCCCTTGGCCGCAATGCAGACAAGTAAGCCGAGGCAGTTGTTTGCATCGTTTAATAATTCTGCTGCTGGCAAATGAGTCAGACAGAGACTTGATTATGCTGTGAGAGTTGTTTTGTTTCTACAGTTCTAACAGGAGTGGAAAGACTAAATAACTTTTATTTTTGCTGTCAGTTATATGAAAAGATTGGATCTGTTGATAATAAAAAAATGTGGTTTTTACATGATTTAGAAAGGATTGCATTTTGAGATTTAATGCAGAATGCATCTTGGAGATAAACATGCAAATGTTCTTATTATTTCAGTCTATATTTATGTCAGGTTTAAAGATTACCTGAATAACAGAGAAAACCTTAACTAGCTGCTATGTCTTAACCCAGCTGGTCACTAAACACCACGCAGTCACTCGTTCACTCTGCAAGGGATGAGGGAGAGAATTAAAGGGGAAAAGGGAAGGAGACTCATGGGTTGAGATAAGAACGATTTAATAATCAAAATAAAATAAAATTAAAAGTAATGATTATTAAAATATAAAAAATGAATAGCATATGATAATGTATAAAAATTATATTAATATATACACACAAGTGATCTCAGAAGAGTGATAGCCCTGAAGAGAGATATAAAGAGAGAGAGCTTCCCTGCCAACCCTCATCTATATACTGAACATTACATTGCATGATGTGGAATATTCCATTGGCCAATTTAGATCTCAATCCTAAACCTAAACTCAAAACCTAAGCTAGGAGTTATAAGACCTTTGTCCCTTCCATGCTCTCTCCTAGCTCATTGTGCACCTACACACTGGCAAAACACATGTAGCTGAAAAGTTCTTGAGGTCTTAGCAACAAATATAAACATCAGCATGTTATCAACATTCTTCTCATACCAAATCCCATATTAATCCAAAACACAGCTCTATAGTAGCTACTAAGGAAACCAAATCTATTGCAGTTGAAACCAGGGCAGTATCCACCTCTTATTCCATACCATTGACATCATCCTCAGGTCCCACGTATTCACATAGATATCATTCCCTTAGTCTATTGACCATCCCTCCAAAATGTTTGTAAATCGCCTACAAAATATTCTTTTAGTATACACTTTGGGCTCCATCTGTCATGACAGTCTTTCAAGGCAGGAGAGATGATGCGTAGTTCTCTCAGTCGGTATAATGGGTGATGCAGCAAGAAGATGATGTGTAGTCTCTATTGCAACTCCACGAAATTTTCCATGTTTCTTAAAATATGAGCAGGTTTAGAGGTGCACCTGACAGAAGGAAGGGTAAGATAAAAAAGCTTAGTCTTCCAAGATTTGACCTCCAGATGAATTCTCTTTTCCTTTCCTAAGAAATCCAGTCTATAGTAGTGCACCTTCATTTCTTTACAATATTTCATTAAGTTTTGCACTGCATGTACACATTATTCTACTTTCAGAACTAAATGTGAACTCAATAGACAGCTACTGTGATATGGTTGAGGTTTCTCTAAACAACTCTGACCTGCTCAAGATGACCACTAGTCAAAGCAGAGTTGGTGTAAATGGTTCCATTGGGTTAAACTGAATAGACTCTGAAAATGTTAGTGTTGAAAATCATAGTCATGTGTATGTTTGAGTGCCTTAGGCCAATCGATAGAAATAATTATAGCAGATATTAAAAGGTAAAAATGATACCAAAAATAACTCCTTGGTCTTTCTTTCGAATAATGTTTACGTATTCTAAAAAATGTCTCAATTTTTCTTGAACCCATAGAAGAAGTTAAATTTGAGAATTATCCCTGAAAAGTATTCGAAAATTGTCCATTCAGTTGGATAAGTTAGATCAATACTTGCTGCCGTAGCTCTTACATATTTTATCTGGTTAATTCAATGCATGCTTTTAAAAAGTGAATATTTGAAAACTATATAAATGTCCTGTTTATTGTTAATATTCTTGAAATCCAAAAAAGTCAAGATGTAAGGTTGGAGATTTTTTTGAAATTGAAAACTATATGAAAGTTTTCCTTGTATATTCCAAGACCATAAAAAATATTCAGGCCGTGCTAGGTAATAGATACAGTACCGACGTTTTTCCCTGTGACATATTAAAATATAAATCTGTTAAATTGCAAATTGTCTCTCAAATTCATAGCTAATTAACTCTCAGTGATATGTCCAGCTGCGAACACTGTGGGCAAATTTTGCAAGTGAGCCGAGACTTTCAAAAACTGGTTTTATTTTTCTAGTTTTATTGCTCAATGTAGAGAAGCAATCAGTGTAACTTAGCAAAAAACATGTTTTATAGACAGTGCAGGGGAGAAAATAGGATATTGAAATGTTAAGTGGGAACAGGTGAACAAATTCTCTTAGGAAATTAAAACCAAAATTTTGTACTTTTTGCTCCCATGTATCCTGCACCATGCATTTATCCCATTTCCCTGAGGTACCTGCCAGAACTTTAACTGGCCAAAAAAAATTAACTGATCCTGAATTTGTTTTGAAATGAAAAGTTAAATTTTAGTTTTAAAATTAGTTCAAATTCTGAAGAGAACAGTATGAATTTTGACAAGATCAAAGGCTTGATTTCTCTTCTTTAGTCAAGTCAGGTATAATTCTACAGGTATTAATTGGTATGTACATAGTTTAAGAGTAAAACCAAGTACCTAATCTCCTAAAGATTCCCGTAAGTTTACGTATACAATTTTCTTTAGCCTTAACCATTTTAAATTTTGTTCCTCCAACTAGCTGAGTTATGTGTGAAACTGAGTGTGAGGTCTGTTTACTCCCCAGTTTATAATTTTAGATGATTAGCTACCCAGGAAAAATATTCAGAAGTGATTGATCTCAATTGATTTTAGGCAGAGGGGAAAAAAACCCCAACAAACAACTAACAAAACCAGACAGAATATGAGATATTAGCAGATTATATAATTAGGTCATTTTCCCCAAGATTTGGAAACGCTTTTTGAAGTTAATTTGGATTGTAGTTACATTTTTCCCACAACTCTTTCCTTATTGAAGGGCAGCAGACTTTTTCCTTAATGGCTGATACAAACACAGTCGTTCTGTCTGATTGGTACTGCCTACCTTTTGCTGCACTTAACACATGCGTGTTCTTTCTGAGAAGAATACATGCTGCATGTAATGTTTTCATACCGTTTTGCTTCACACGTCTGATCAATACTATTAATTTCATCCATTAACAAATTTTTTAAATCATGGTTATTCATTTAAATTGTATGACTGCACTTTTGGTGTTCACTAAAACACCCCTGTTCTCAAAAAAGGCAGAGAAAACTATGTGTTTTGTTGGTAGCGCTGCGTTGGTAATGTCTCAGTTAAGCCCAACCAAACAAGTTTAGAAGGGATATAGTGATGTTTGGAAATATATATGCCAAAGCCAATGCATTTTATCTCCTTTACCACAGAGGTAAAAATTTATTCCAGCTTCAGATAAGTAGATTTTAATCATTCAAGTAGTAGAATAGTCTTCTAAATACAATGGTAAAAGCAAGGAATTTAATATTTTTTAGAATGTAACTTGACAAAACAATGGAAACCAGTGCATATAAGTTAAAAGGAGAATGTTGTTATACTCTGAATTGTTCTTGACTGGGGCTAATAGTTCTTAAAGGAATTTAATTCTTATTAGGTCTCTTACATTCAGCTCACAGACTTAAATTGGAAGCTAAAACCAGATTTGTAGAGTCAAAGTGGATTTTTTTTCCCCTTCTTATATTCTAGTCATAGGTCAGTCTTTTTTCCATCCTCTGAGTACGAAGGATAACCCTCTTCCTAGATTATCCAGGTGTGGAAATATGTGGGTTTTCACCTTTTCCATTGCACTTGTGCATTTTTCAGTTTTTTGTAATACATTGGGTATTTTCATCTTAGCTTCTGATTCTAGAATTAAGTAGAGCATACTTTAACTATTTTTACTGTTCAGAATATTGTATCAAAAACATACTATGAGACATACAGCAGAAATAAACCAAACAATTTTGAATCTATCATATTCTTTCCCTTTTTCCTTTTTATTTGACATTTATGAACAAAAGCTATTCCATGAAATTTGGTGGTATGGTTGTGAATGCAAAGGTTCACGGATTGCTGAGAACCTAACAAGTTAATGTTAATACTTGTTGTATAAAAGCTTTCAATTTAATTTGAAATGGGACTGTAAAGTGGCCCATATGCTGAGATATGCAAGAAAATAATGTATTTCTCAGTAATGGTAGAATGCCAACATGTTAATACTCACCCAGGAAATCTTTAGAAGTTGGATGTGTTTAGATAGGTAGAAAGATGTTGATTCAGTTGTAGAAGATAAAACCCTAGTAATTCTTCTTCTTGCATTAGATATTTACTTCTAATGGAAGAATTATAAAGATTTTTTTTCAGACATAATATAAAGCCTGTGAATGACGAGCATCAGAAAAATTTCTGTTGTATTCCTCTAGCAAAATCAGTATTTCCTCCATAATTTCTTCTATGTTTTCTCTCATCAGCAATGCCTTGAACAACTCAGTATAATTTCATAACATGCCCAAAATTTAGAAAGTTTTGTTTCCGTTGATGTTAATTAGAAAGTTTGTAATCACATAAATTTATACTAGACTAGACTAGACTAGATTATTTCAGCGAGACAGGACCTACACAGATCACCTAGTCTTACTGTCTGACTGCTTCAGGGTTACCAAAAGTTAAAGCATGTTGTTAAGAGCATTGCCCAAATGTCTCTTAAACACTGGCAGGCGTGGGGCATTGACCACCTTTCTAGGAAGCCTGTTCCAGTGTTTGACCACCCTCTTGGTAAAGAAGTGCTTCTTAATCTCCGGTCTGAACGTGCCTTGATTGATGCAGCTTTGAACCATTCCCACACTTTCTATCACTGGATACCAGGGAGAAGAGCTCAGCGCCTCCTTCTCCACTTCTCCTCCTCAGGAAGCTGTAGAGAGCAATGAGGTCGCCTCTCAGCCTCCTTGGCTCCAAACTAGACAAACCCAAAGTCCTTAGCTGCTCCTCATAGGACGTGCCTTCCAGCCCTTTGATCAGCTTTGTTGTCCTCCTCTGGATGCATTCAAGGACCTTCACATCCCTCTTAAATGGTGGGGCTCAGAATTGCACACATTACTCAAGTTGAGGCTGTACCAATGCTGAATACAGCAGGATAATCACCACTTTTAATTGGCTGGTTATGCTGTGTTTGATGCATCCCAGTCCTCCTGGCTGTCAAGGCATGCTGCTGACTCATTAAGCCTGCTATCAACCAGGACGCTTCAGCCACTCCTCTCCCAATTTATTCTTGTGCCTGGGATTACTCTGTCTCAGGTGCAGAATCCTGCATTTTGGCTTCTTAAATTTCATCTCATTAATCACTGCCCAATGCTCCCATCTATTGAGTTTCATCTGCAAGGCCTCCTGTCCCTCAAGAGAGTCAACAACACCTACCAGTTTGGTATCATCAGCAAACTTGCTAATGTTGCATTGAACTTCTGCATCCAGATTGTTGATAAATATATTGAACAGGACCAACCCTAGAATTGAACTTAGAGGAGCACTGCTGGTGACTGGTCACCAGTCAAATGTAGCCCCGTTCACTGTAACCAGTTGTGCTCAGCCTTTCAGCTAGTTCTTCACTCAGCACACCGTAAACTTGTTTATCCCACAGTTGGACAACTTGTCCAGAAGGACGTTGTGAGGGACAGTACCAAAAGTCTTACTAAAATCACATCATATTATGCACATCATATTTCTAATAGTAATGAACTTTGTTCCCTGCAGAGTGTCCTTTTCTCTCCCTTTTCATAACTTTGCAGCTATAATCGAGGTTTTGTTAAGACTTTGCCAGTAAACCCATTTTTGTTTCAGAATAAAATAGCAGACAGAATCAAATTACCTGAACTTCAGTATACAGTCAAATTTCTGAGTGGAAAGTTTCTTTCTTTTTGTTATGCTTGCCATTTTAAAAAGATATATATATATTAAAATGTATGGAGCACTTTCACATGGACTTTTGGGAAATCTGTAATAGGAATCTTTCTACTGCTGTTCTTATGTATTGTAGAAATACAAAATGAAGTAAATCACAAACATTTAGATTTGCTAGGATCTTATTTTAGATCGTTTTAGAAAGTAAGGCATGTTTACAGTTCTAACACACTGCAAGTGAATTTAACCTCAGTTGGAGTCTGAAAACTGAGATGTACCTGCACTTATAGTCCTGCTACTTGCAACCACTTGGCTGTCCAAACTTACTAAATGTTCAGATTTACAATAAAATATAGCATAAACCTATTATCCAAATATTTGTGCTTGCCCTCAGCCCACAGTTCTTTGCAATTAATTCTATCCAGTTTCTGTACCTAAAGGCCAATCAAAATCTTTATGATCCTTGAACCCATAGAAGTGGTTAGATTTTTTCTATATACCTGGCAAAGCTCAGAGCAGCTGTTTTACACACAGGAATGAGGCTTTGTAAACCATACACAAGTAGGCATCTGCCTAATTAATGCTTTACAGTAGCCAAGGAAACAACTAAGAAGAAAGAAAGAAGTGAAAGCTTATTTGGAGAGTGCTCTGGCTTAGAGTCAACTGTGGTGTATTTCAGGTGTAGTTGCTGATGTATCTTGAAACCACTGTACAAACCTGAAATCACATCAGGAGTTACAAGTTCCCTTACTGTCTTTGAGATCTACTCCAGGGAGATTTCTGGTAAAAATGCCACTTGCTGTTTCTTAGCTCTAGCCCAGACCTGGAGCAAAGGAAACATATATTAATGATAATATGGGAGCTTCAGACATATCATTTGTTTACTCTCTTTTGAGCTTATATATAACTCATTACTCTGCAAAATCTCCTCAGCTACAGTATTTCCACAGTCCCTGGCTTACTCCCTGTGAGTTTTCCTCTCGCTAGCTCTCTTTGCCAAACCGTGGTGGTAGGTGGGTGACCTTTCTGCCTGGGCTGAATAAGGAGTGAAGGAGAAACAGTGCTGGTAAATTGAGGAAGAGCACTGCTGAGTTTTCAGTGGAGCCTTAGATGGGCAGCATGATCAGATTCAACAAGCTGCTTCTTTAGATTACACTGCCAATAAGCAGATCAAGCAAAATGTGTTGTGAGGTAAGATCGTAGCCAAGAAGGTTAAGCTGATGCCCAAGATTTCAGCCAGTGGCTGTGAGGAAAGAGACTATATGCTCCATCAGAAGAATAAGATTTTGTGAGAGGTGTAGTTTCATGTGAGGGGTTATAGCTAACAACATTAAATGTATGAGTCTGCATAGCCCAAGGTGAGATCTAAGGATCACTCAGATGTGGGCACTGTTGTTGCCCGCAGACTATAAAGGGACCTCAGTCGTATTAACTATAATGAGCAGTATTATTTACAAAAGGTAGATCTCTCAATTTAAGCATTGCTTATGCTTGGACATATAATTTTAGTTGTATGGATACTTACTAAAAAAGAGTTGGTTTATTTGACCTGGCTGAAAAATACAGACATTGCAATAGCAGGAGGAACAATTACCATGTTGTGGTTTTTCATCATGCCATGCAGTTATTGGACGAAAAAGCTTAGAAGGTGCAATGAAACATCTGTGTTTCCCAATGTATGTGACACAATAATTAAACAAAGCTGCCCCAATAGGTAAATGAAGCTTATTTCATTAATAGAAAAATTATAGCTAACATATTATTTCAAAATGCAGTCTATATATATATAAACTGCTTTCAATAAAGTCTAGGTTATCTGTCAGTTATCTATGTCTGTTTTTTTTCCTCTGAAGTCCTTTAAATGACATAAACATTACTGTTTATATTTATGCATAATTTATACATGTAAACATATTGTGGCATACAGATTACACATAATACTACCTTATTTCTTTTCTGCAGGGCAATTTCTCCAATTTTTCAAAAGATGACCAAAATGTCTGAAAGGATAGAGGGTAACTAACTTGGTCCAGAAACAAAATGTGTATACGGCAAAAGTTAGGCAACAGGAAAGCATTCTACTTATTCTAATTATGCTATTGAGTCCAACTTTATGCAAGACAATTCAGAGACTGATATGAATTTATGTTAACATAATAACTTTCAGTCTAACAAAGACTGAAAATTCTGATTGGGTCCTTGGGCAATATAAGCAACACATTACAATAATAAATTAATTTTGCATTATTCCATAATAATTATTCATTAGAAGTTCACGCAGGAATAGCATATACAAAAATGAAATAAACATCAAGATATACAAAATACTGAATATATTTTAATGATGATGTATGTCCACAACTGTTTATTTAACCATGCACATTTAGAAAGACAAAAATACCATAGAAGATTTCACAATACTTTCAATAACTAAAGAGAAAGTGTTAATAATTGTGATATAGATACAAAGGAAGAATTACTGGTATTTTGGCACTGCTCAGGAACAGTTCATATGTACAAGTGCCTGATATATACATGGACTGGATTTCTTGATCATGGTCAGAATTGTATATGTACAGCTATGCATATAAGCAAGTGAAATAGTACTGTAATTCACAGAGGTCGTAATCTCTGGACTGCCCCTCAGTTTAGTACAGCATCATTCTGGGACTTCTAAATGTATTATGCAGGATCCTCTTGACTTCCTCTTTGAACAGTCAGTTCAGGATAAACTGCAAATTTTACTCAACTATTCTTCAGTTATTTTAAGTGGCTTCCAAGTGCTGCCTCCAGAATTCTCTCAAAAAGCTATTATTTTTAAGATACAAACCATTCAAACACGAAGAATATAAAAGGTTGCTTACTACTTAAAAAAAAAATAAAAAATATAATTGTAATAAAAAAAAAAAATGTAAGAGCTAGGCAGATTTTGCAAAATATTTTGCATTGAACAACAGTTTGGCATAATCCAGATTTGAAGTGACATATATGTTACTCTTTGACTACAGGGTTTTTTTTTTAAGTTCTGTGTTTGTCCATTTTCACTAAATACACCTCAGTATATAATATTACCTGCAATTACAGGCATAAAATTCAAATGAAATTATAAAACAGCTATTTCTTAACCAGTTACATGATTGCCTAACAGTAAATTCACTGACAGGATCTCAACCACAATATGTGGAAACTAGAGAAAAAAGTGTTTGAAAATTTGCCTTTAGTCATCTTTAGATTTATTTTTGCTTTCATTCTTATATTCAGACCTGTAGAAATAAGCAATAATTAAAAATTAAAACATTTTTTATAAGTGAGATAAGGAAGGGAGGAAAAGAGAACTCATCATCACAATTCAGTACACATTCCCTTTAGAAGCATTATGATGTAATTAATTTATATCACAAAATAAAATAATTTTGAAAGATTTTAAAGCAATCAGCTTAGTTTTATTTATACATCAAAGAAAACATATATTTCTGTTCCAAAGATGTTAAACCTGGAGGACCAGGCAACATGACCTAAAAGAAAAGATTTTTTTCCAAACTGGAAAAAAAAATGAAGTCTTCTTATCTTGTTTAATAGATGTGTATCTTCTTAATCTGCATGGGTAACAAATAAACCAAGGAGCTAATTGCTAGCATCAGTTCTGGGTAATAATTCAATCTCTTTGTTGTCTGAATAGAAAGATCACATGCGGTTTACATTTAAAGTTCTGTTAGCTTTCTTCCCTTCATATTGCTTAATAATCTTCAAATTCAAAAAAAAAGTCTTATCTGGAATTAGTGGTCTTTGTGTTCAAAAATCCCTCACTGCACTGAGGGTCATATTTTGATGGCCTTAAGGGAAGATGGCATGTATGTGCACATAGTACAGTCAGATCATTGTCCCAAAAGACATGGTTCTTCAGCTCAGACATACTAAACTGGGAAAGCTCAAAAAGATGCAGCATTATCACCAGGAAATCTCTTAGAAACACTATAAAGCAGTCTGGAATCAAAGGGTACCTTCATCTTTTCAGATCTTTCTGTCAGAACACAAGAACTGTCATAGTAAATTGGACTGAAAGTTCATTTAAAACTATGCTGAGCAGAAGTAAAGGTTTAAGAAAAGGATATGAAAATGTCACTGTCCTTCTACTACTGCATATTAAACACTGATCATTTTTCCTGGTTTTCATGATTTTATATACAGCTGTATCTTGTGATTGTCATTTATTTTCTAACCTAGAGAGTTCTTGTATTTTTTGTCTCTTCTCATTTGAAACCCATTTCGTACTTGTTTCTCTTTTGTGTACTGTGTCTAGCTCTGCTACATCATTCCTCATCTAGAAAAATGAGAACTGCCTGAGAAGAACTGCAAAAAGAATGTGCTTTGTGGATTTATACAGTGATACATACCACAATGTTTTTTGTTTCTTCCTTTCCTATTAGTTTTTGAGCATCTATCTGATCTTTCGTGAATATAAGCACAACTGCTCAAATCTTTCCTGAATGCCAACAGCTAGTGTAGATTCTATGTTTTCATGCTACTTTGCTTTCAATGATTTTAGGCATTTCATCCTCCACTCAATCCCTATTACAGTATCTTTCATAAACTTTCATACTGAATTATAGATCCTACTTCCTCGAAAAACACTATGTCAACAAACTTGTTAACCATCATAATTTTTCCCAGATCACTTAGGAATATATTCAATAGTATTGATTCCCATGGATCTCTCCATAACACTAAAAACAACCATCTCTTCAAACCATTTTTTTCTTCTGTAACCACTTATTAAAGGTTACAGAAAGATTTTCTCCCTTGTCCCATGGCATCCTGTTTTACAGAGAGGCTTTCTCAAAAGCGTTTTGAAAAAACAAGTAGGTATATCAATCATTATCTTGGCCTACTTTGTCACCATCTTTATAGCGAATTATGTTATATTTGTGAGACATCACTCCGGAACTTGTGTTGACTTCCTACTATATCATATTTACTCATTTATTCTTTATCATAGGTTCAACAGTTTGAACTAAGAAGAAATAGACTTTCCATTTCATAGTTCTACCAAGTCCTTTAAAAAAATTTGTAGCAAATTTTCCGTTTTCAACTCCTCTGGTACAAAGGACATTTTAAATTATAAATTACACACTGTAGTTAACAGCTCAGCACTTTCATGTTTCATTTTACTTAGAACTCTATGTGAATGCCATCTGTTTCTGAAGTTTGCTGCTATTCATTTTATTAATTTGTTGGAAAACTCCTTTTATTAACATTTCATCTGAGACTGTTCCTGAGCACTGACTTCTGTCACAAAAAGCTTTCATGTGTGACCCTCCTAAGCTCTTTCTCAGTGAGGTAGTTAATTGATTTTGGTTTTGACCTATGACCTTATTTTACTCAGACACCCCTTATAACATGTTAATCTTTGGCCATACAGAATTTTGGAAGGCTTCTTGGTTTTGGCATTAGAATTTGTTTGAGTACATTTTTATGAAGGTTAAATATTTTCCTTGAACAAGATTTTCTTGAAGTCTTGTTTCAGTTGTAGCACAACACAATTACAGTTAAGTTACAGTTCATTATTTGTATACAATTTTTCTTTCTTAAATAAGACTTTTCTAATTTCTAATGGTCTCTCAATTTGTATTTAGCCACGCGAGCTATTTGGCAACATCTATAAAAGATTTTTATTTTTTTTTAAATGAGAAGTATGCTTTTAGAATAAAATTCTTATATAGTAATAACATTTTCAATGCAAGCATTTTATCTCACAAGAGTTTCATCCTTTTGACTGTTCATTCTATTTTCTTTATCTTTACAAGAATGTTTTTTAAATATGTTGATATATTAGATTTTTTTTCATACGTTTTATTTTACTCTTACATATACACTGAATGCATGATGGCAATTTTTCAGATTAGCTTTTTACTTATTGATCTAGGTCTTGTATATTGATTGAGACTACCTCATCTCTTTATATATTTCAGTTATTTATTTTAAGGTGAGATCATTTAAGAAGAAATGCCTTAAAATGTTATTTGTTCATAATGTCCATTTTTACATGAATCTTCATGAGAATAACTGAAGTTTTCTGATTTTTTCTGCTCTCACAGCTTTTCTGATTTTCCTTAATGTGTCACAGACTCGATCATTATTCAATCTGGATAGTCTAGCTGGTATTTCTCTTTTTGAGACTAAACTTTCATATAGCACCATGTTCCAACAATATTCCTTCATAACTTCTATCCACTGAGTACTTCAGCAGGGGCTTCCATGAGTATAAACACAGGTTAATATCAGAGGTCTTGAAAGTACTAGGACATAGTAGACCTCAAGGCTATAAACACAAATCACAAACAGTCAATAGCTGGTCACTAACGGATTTCAGCATCAAGAATCAGGGCAGACATTTCAAGGCATTCAAAAAAGAAAAAGCTGGCATATTGATTCAGTGAAAAACAAACAAAACAAAAGAAAACTATAAAAGAAATAACCATAAAGAAAACACGGCAGATAGCAAGAAGGTAGAAAAGAGAATCAAATGTACAAGAATGGAAAAAAAGCAAAAATAGAGAGGAACTGATCCTACACCGTACTGCCAGCCCACTCAAGATGCTGTGTCTCATCGATAACACTGCTTATCCACTGCAAGTCCTCCCTTTACTCTGGTTAAAAAAGGACATAGCTTTTTGTTTTGTCATTCATCACATTTTGTTACTGCATTTGTTTGAATACTTTTCTGCAGTTGGTCTTTGTCTGGTTATCTACTTTTAAATGTCATCTTTGTATGGAACTTTCATTATTTTTCCCTGTTCCCTCCCAGAACTTTATTAACCTTTAACTCATTCTCTTTGGAGGCAGAGGTTGCTCACTGCACTTGTGTAGAGTATCATTTACCTCTTGGCATTCTTGTATGCTTGTTAGGTTTTATCTTAGATTTTCTCTCATCCAACCTGGCCTTGAACATTTCCAGGGATGGGGCATCTACAACTTCTCTGGGCAACCTCTTCCAGTGCCTTACCACCCTCTGAGTGAAAAATTTCTTCCTTATATCTAATCTAAATCTACACTCTTTCAGTTTAAAGCCATTAATCCTTGTCCTATTACTACATACCCTTGGAAAAAATCCCTCTCCACCTTTTTGCAGGCTCCCTTCAGGTACTGGAAGGCTGCTAGAAGGTCTGCCCGGAACCTTCTCTTCTTCAGACTGAACAACCCCAACTCTCTTAGCCTGTCTTCACAGGAGAGGTGCTCCAGCCCTCGGATCATCTTAGTGACCCTTCTCTGCACTGCTCCAACAGGTCCATGTCCTTCTTATGTGGTGGGCCCCAGAGCTGTACGCGGTACTGCAGGGGGAATCTCATGAGAGCAGTGGGACAGAATCACCTCCCTTGACCTGTTGGCCATGTTTCTTTTTAGGCAGCCCAGGATACGGTTGGCTTTCTGGGCTGCAAGCACGCATTGTTGGCTCATGTAAAGCTTTTCAGCTACCAGCACCAGTCCTCCTCCTCAGGGCTGCCCTCAATCCCTTCATTGCCCAGACTGCATTGATACAAATGGTTGCTGACCAGTCTGTACTCATGCTTGGGATTGCCCCAACCTATGTGCAGGACCTTGCACTTGGCCTTGTTGAACTTCAAGAGATTTTCATGGGCCCACCTCTCAAACCTGTCAAGATCCCTCTGGATGGCATCCCTTCCCTTCAATGTGTTGACCACACCACACAGTTTGGTGTCATCATCAAACTTGCTGAGAGTGTACTCAGTCTCCATGTCACTGACAAAGATGTTAAACAGCACTGGTCCCAATACTGACCCCTTAGGAACGCCACTTGTCACTGGTCTCCTCTTGGACATCGAGTCATTGAACGCAACTCCTGGAGTGCAACCATCGAATTCCTTATCCACCAAGTGGACCATCCATGAAATCCATGTCTCTCCAATTTAGATACAAGGATGTTGTGCTGGACAGTGTCAAATGCTTTGCAGAAGTCCAGGTAGATGACAACAGTTGCTCCTCCCTTCTCCACCAAAGCTGTAACCTCATTGTAAAAGGTCATCAAATTTGGCAGGCGTAGTTGGCCCTTAATGAAGCCATGTTGGCTGTCACCAATCGTCTCCTTATTTTCCAGGTGCCTTAGCATAGTTGCCAGGAGGATCTGCTCTATGATCTTTGCAGGCACAGAGGTCAGACTGACTGGCCCGTAGTTCACTGGATCTTCCTTTTTTCTCTTTTTAAAAATTGGAGTTATGTTTCTCTTTTCCAGTCCATGAGAACTTCACTGGACTGCCATGACTGC
Organism: Tauraco erythrolophus; assembly: GCF_009769465.1. NCBI lineage: Eukaryota > Metazoa > Chordata > Aves > Musophagiformes > Musophagidae > Tauraco > Tauraco erythrolophus. The sequence goes on along the minus strand of NC_141465.1, from coordinate 44,555,379 downwards.
CCTCCTGAAGTCCAGGGCAGTGAGCTTGCTGTCACCCTCCTCACTACTCTAAGGATCTTGAACTCCACCATTTCATGGTCACTACAGCCAAGGCTGCCTTTGAGCATCCACATTCCCTTCACATTCCCCACCAGCTCCTCCTTGTTGGTGAGAACAAGGTTCAACATGATTTTATTCCAAAATCATTGCCTTATTTGCTGTTTCTAATTCTTTAGATTTTCCACCTCTGTACGTATTATTGCATAGCCAATAGTAGTCATGCACACAAAATCTGGAGAGAATGTGAAATAATAATTTAATTCCAACAAAAAAACTGACATAAGATAAAACATTATATACTCATAAGGCTGAATATTTACATACTCAGATCTGATAGATTGCTGAACTGAGGTTGAAAGTTCAGTGTTAGCTTTGTGCCCTATTTCCTATTTACATCAATATAATTTATACATAAGAAATGCAATATATTGCAGACCCATTTTAATATCACTAATATACATAGTTATATATGTATATATAATACAATTATCAGGTAATGTGACATTTTCAAAATTAAAAATACTGGATATTAGTTTTACAAGATTTCAGTATCATTTGTATTGTTTTTTTGCTATTTAAAAATCTTCAGTCATATTATAAAACTATACTATCAGGTACTAGAAAAAGCATTGAATTAAAAACATTATTTTCTTCTGCATTCCTTTCACTTTTTTCATTTTTTTTCATGATATTTATTTGGTTTACATTATTTGTGCTGGAGTCTAGAGTGTAGGATAATATGTTTAACCATCAGGTAAACAAAAATGACAAAGTTCAAGTCAGTAGTAGTTCATCCAGCAGTTGATGCTGGTCTGTCTTCCTCTCTTCAGCCATCGTGACACTCAGTCATCTTTTACTAACACTTTCATATCAAAATATTTTAAAATATCACAATTTAAATATCGTAGTGACATATTTGAACCTCTCAAGTTTACAATCTTCTGAACTTTCTTTCTGCTAATGTTTCCAAGTATGCATGTGTGTCAAACTTTTTGTCACCTAAGAGACAATCTCTTTTGTGATGCTGCAGAGTTCAAGTGCCTTCAGAGACTGTTTATAAATGTCTACAGTGTTTACAGTACCTTACAGTACTATACAGTCTTTCTCCTTTCTCTATTTCTAAACACTACACATATATAAAATCATATTTCTAAAACTGTCAAAATCTATATATTCCAAAATATATATTGCCAAATAAACATTTTCAAATGTTAACTGTTTTTTACACTTGTTTCTCTAAGATAAATTAATCAATTTTGTTTGCAAAATGTCATCCCTTTAAAGTCTTACGACTGTACTTAGAGGCAAAACAAAGGTAACATTGTCCCTTCAAGATTTTCAAAATTATTGAATTTGAAAGAGGAAGAAAGAAGTTATTTTTAGGACAAGAAAATTAGATTGCAAGTGAAATGCACTCTTCTGCTTGTTACCTAGTAGGGTGCCTTTGTAAATGCTGATAAAATGTATTTATTCCAAACATTACTGTTAACAGCTCATTGCCCAACAGAGAATAGTTTTCCTCAATAGGTGCCATTCTGCCCAAAGTAAATTCAGGGAACTTATCTGGTGAGTTCAAAGATAGCACTCAAACCGTGTAATGATGAATACTATATCAAATTTTTAAGTAGTCTGAAGTTGTAATGAGTAAGCTGTAAAGACTTAATAAAATTATTAGAATCAAGAAAAACAACTGTATTGACATTATCACATGAAAACTCATTTATTATTTTAAAAAATATATTCATATAACTACCACCTCATTAGGACATTCTTGTTCAATTTGAATAGAACTTCGCATTTGGTCATAGACACATCACCATAATACTTCTATGGCAGTAGTATGAATCAAAAAATGTGTATATCTTTATACTGATGATAGTGCTTAATGTGTGAAGGACTGCATTCTGCAACCTAATTTCCTACAACTAAATTTATCTAAGTATGAATGAAATAGATAAAACCAAGCTCATAATTTTGTTGTTTTCCTATTAGTACCATTAGGTTTTAAAATTTTATAGCTTTTTATTTTTTTTTTAAAAAAATCTTATATTGATTTATAACACTGCAGACTATTTTCTTCTAACTGAGATCTTATAGTTCACGGCATAAAATGTAGTATCTCTTATGCATGTACACTTTACCAGGCTACTTGATTGAAATGTATCTTGCTTTGTTTTACATAGAAGTTTTCTACCCAAAAAATGCTGCATTAGGTGTCATGTGCTCTACATGTCAGAGTGGTGAACTGTAGATTTTCCTGGAAATATGTATGTTTATATGGCATCTATAAAATGCTTATAAGATATAAATCTTAAAAGATAAAAGTTAGTTATAGTTTTGGCACTCTATTATGCCTGTCGGAGTGAATACTTTGAGACACTGCTGACAAAAGCCAAGTCTTTTGTTTGGTGAAAATACATATGGAAATGTAGTTACCACATCAGGTGCCATGCTGCTAATATATGTAAGTATATTACATATATTACCTCAAGTGTACTGAAATACTAAAACCAAATATCATATTTTTAGCCAGAACTGTTTAACATCTTTAACAAACACTAGAGGAAAAATCATTATTCATAAGCATTGACTGTGTTTGTTGTTGGATGTTTTTTCAATATACTTTGTAGTCCTTATTAGCATTGTTTAGAAAAAAGTACTTAAAGAGCCCAATCACTGTTGACCATGTTCCAGCAGAATATCATAGGCAGGTATACAGTAATAAGATGGATGCCAAAAGACATTTTGCAAGACTATCTCCATATATTTAAGAATTTATTGCAAAAAAAATGTTCTCAGTGCTGAAATATTTCTGAGAAGAGACAATTCTGTAGCGTGGTTCTGCTCCTTTAAGGTAGTTGTTAGAGAAAAAGGAAACCTTTTCAAATTATATTGACATTGGCCAGGACATGCAACTAATCTGAAGAACATAAGTAGGCTGTTATGTACATGTTCTCCCCAAACTGGGATGCATCTATACAGGATTTAGGTTTTATTTTATTTATTTATTTATTTATTTATTTATTTATTTATTTATTTATTTATTTTGTGCTTTTGAGAATAAATTTATTTTGTATGTCACGCAGACTGCTACAAAATAAGAAGGAAGCTAATGGAACACCATTTTTGAAGGATTTCATCATTGAAATATCTTTTGTTTTATTGTGGAATAGTTATGTGAAACTCAGAAAATAATAGTAATAGTGTAAGAGTTTAAAAGTTACAGTGTGCCAAAACTTTCTGTATTTTGTTTTCTGCAAAAATAGGGGTTTTTTTCCTTCTTTTTAGTACTGTCATATCTTTAAGTTAGACAGTCGATGTCCAAATATTTTGAGATTTGAGAAGATGTCTGGGGATGTGATCTTTGACTTTGGGGGGAAAATGAATAATGTATCATTTTAAGTATTGATAATTGTGAAGAACACGGTCAAAGTTATTGACTAAATGCTTAGGAAAGTATGTGATCTAATGGGCAGAGTCAATACCCAGCAAATAGAGTACGAGATAAACTTTTAAAGGTTATTTTGACATGTGATACTTTCTAATAGAGGGAGCAGGAAAAAGTCCTAAGTAAGCATTGTATGGGAACAGTAGACAATTGAGAGAATGGCAGTGGTAAATTCTTATTCATTATGAAAAATGCCAAGTATTCATTTAGAATTTCCAAAACCACAGACATCAAAATCAAATGTCTTGCCAGTTTTCTCCCACTTTTATGGGAGTTGCCACCCATCTTTCAGCAGTTGTAAATTACTCATTTTCTTCACATTGTAAGTCTCCATTGCCGTATAATCTTGCTATTCTTGCTTTTTATGCTATCTCTTTTCAAATCCTTGATCTTATTGGTTATTGTTTCAGTTCAGCATTAAGAGTTGTGTGCAAGCATCTTAAACTCTGAGCTGGAAGAAAGTTTACTACCAATAAGCAGCACACGATTTAAAACAAGTTTCGAGTGTTTCAAGTGCTGCTGTTGCTGCTGCAAGAGAAAGGTGCTCTTCATTCTTTGTAGCAAATACTGCCCAGATCATTAACCTACTAATTCAGGGTCTTTTTAATTTTTTTTCAATTGTTGTTATTACTTATTAATCATGTCACCATTTTTATAAACGTATATGAAGTTGAAAACTATAAGACCTCATAGTTAGTTTTAACTAGTTAAAAACTATTAGACCTCATAGTAAATTCCTACATGCCTCTGCATGTCTGAGCTCTCATTAAAGTCAGTGAAGAGCTACTCTGAATTTATAGTCTATAACATGGTTCAATTCACTTTAAAGTAGACAGCTAGGTTTGGTCAGCTGAATACAATAAAATAACCCGTTTACTTTACATCAAGTATCTCCATTGAACTTGACAGGGCCTAGACCACATGAAGAAACTCAGATTGTGATTTAAGCGCCTAAAGACAGGCATTTAATGCCATCTAAAGTACCCTTGGGAATACAAGCCCTCAACATGACCCTGACAGGTACAACTCAGTAACTGCGAGAGACCTGTGCCCTCCTCTGGTGGTGGCTGAAGCTTGGAGAGATGTCTAAAATGAACCAGACATCTAAATTGACCCCTGCATGGAAACATATACATATCTTGATTTGAGATCTCTTTCTTTCCTCAGCCTAGAGACTTCTAGTACATCTCTAGATGCCTTAGATTCTCCCCTCTTGTTTCCATATACCACTCCAGAAACATGTGAAACATCTATTGATCTTCTAGCTACTTCACCAGCTTCGTGCAAATGTCTTGGACACTTAAGGACTGAATGTCTACCTTCAGGCTGAATCAGATCAGAGATGTCCAGGTCCTATATACATATAAGTGTATAGACACTCTTCAAGTATGCATTTATAGCATGCTCTAAGATTCTAGCAGAAGTCCCTGCAAGTACATGCCTATACGCTTTTTCAAGCTTTTTCTAAACAAAATAGACTACTTCTTTCCCAGGATGTTACTTTCTCTGTGTATATCAATATCTATTTCTATATCACTGACTAATACAGGTTCCTAGTAGCGTAATTGCAACTGACAGCAGATGACCTCTTATGCACAGTCTGAACTCTAGAGATAGAAATCTGAATGATATTATGGACCTATCTAGGTTTCTTTGTTCAGTTGGAACTTTCATCTCTCATCAATTTAAAGCCAAAATCAGTATATTAACTAATACTAATTAACAATTTTAATGGATAAGAAATGCAGACATATTTGAGAGACACCCAGGAAAGTATGGGAGAAAAAACCTAACTTTTACATATTGAATGATAGATTTATATAGAAATATTAAAGGACTTTGTTAAAAATCTTTTGTGAAGATCTTTGTGTGGCCCTTTCCTGTAAGAGGCAGATGAGAAATGGTTTTTGAGGGAATCTGTGAAGGGAACAGACAATCCAGAATGGAGAAATGTTGTGAAAATTCCAGTTTTCAGGATAAAGGAAAACTGACATCTTGGCTCTATGACTGCTGCTGAACAGAAGGGCTCCATACTATGCTTTAAATGGTAGACAGAATTCCACTGGTTTTGAATTATATTTTTCTCTTTAACTACTTAAGAGTGAAATAAATGAGCACAAACCCAAATAGCAACCAAAATAAAATACTGACTTAGTTTCAACTCTCCAGCTAAGAGAAAAATTATTCTTGGATTATCCAAATCCTTGAAGCTGCACTGCAGATATTTGGACACATCCTGCACAATGTGTAAAAGAAGTGCCTCTGCACCAGTGAAAGTTCCTGGAGTCGTTCCTATTTTTTCTGCCAGCATTCCTCTACGACTACTGGGGTAGGACACAGCAAAGCGTGGGCTGCTAAACAGACTGAGGTATGCATTCGTAAAAGAAATATGTAGACTTTTCGAGCTACATAAACACCAGCTCTCCTTCTAGATAATGTGTAAATTGTCTAAATAATTGAAAGAGTGCTCTGAAGAACATTATGCAATGCAGTATACCACTACATATATGTATTGCATTTGAAATAATCAATCTTCCTGTCTCATGAATTTCACAGTCTAGATAAAGAAACTAAACAAAGGTACGCAGAGGGAAGCATGAATGTTACATGTATCTGGCAGGAACTGAAGCATTGAGAATTAAAAAGACCTGCCTAAGATTCATGAAACAAATCATAATGTATTACAAAATAGCAAAATCCCTGCCTAAAATTTTGGTTTCCCCTGATGAGAAAAAAAGTCTCCCTCATCCTTTTTCTCATCAGTCTTTTTGTTCCTATTAGCATTGCTAAAAGGAGCCTTTTGATTTGTTACTTCAGGGATTTTTGTCTTTTGCTGGGTTTTGGGGTTTGGTGGTTTTTGTTGGTTTTTTTTTCACAGTTCACAGTACCTTGCATTTCTAGGTTCTGTCTTTTATATGAGCATTAACCAAGCACAAGACTACTTAGGTTTCAGAGTGAATTTTGATTAGGATGGCCAAAGCAAGCAAAAGCTGTGCAACTAAAAAATTGGTTTTACACCACACTATTTTCACTCAGTTGTAAGTACTGTGTATGTATTGTTAATGTAGATGACTATGTTGAATATGGACAAGATACTTTTGCAGAGTATGATTTGGATTTGATCTTCTGTGCAACAAGTACCACTCTTTTGATGACCATCACTATCAAAAATTTCCCTGTACATAAACCTCCAGGAAGAGTAAAGGAAAACCAGATGTTGTTGTACATTATGAGTATACAAACAATTTTGCTATGTGGCAGCTTCTAATGATCATAGCTCTTATTAAGCTTACAGACTTAATGATAGTGTTATAATAAACACTGAAACATTTTCAAAGTGATTTTGAGTCAATAGAATCATTCAAGACTCCTGCATAGAAGCTGTGAATCTCAAATTATACTCTAATGCAGGCTATCGCAGAAAAACAAAGTTTTTCTATGCATTTAATCAGATATCTTTATAAAGTGTTCCAATTTTCTGATAAATTTTGTGGTGTTTACTTAGCAGCAATAGAAGAGTTCCACTTAAAAAGTTCATTTTTCTGGTAAGGCATATTATATCTTGAAACAAAGATTCTCCAGTTAAATAGGTACTCCTAAATGTTTCACAAAAATTTGTTCTAACACTTCCTTTGAAGGGACATGACCCTTCCTTCCTACTCAGTACTGACGACATACATTTCGAGTGCTGGCTCCAGCTCTGGGATTCTCAGTACAAGAAAGACATGGTCTCACTTTTTTGGACAAAATAAAGAAACAAAATTTAAAAATGTATAAAACATAAATCTGTATCAATCATTTCAGCAAAGATAATACCAGAAATATATATATATAGCCCTCTTTAAATTCCCTTAACTGTAGTTTATGTTGTTAGTAGATCAAATCTCATCTCTTTAAAGACTCATTTTGAAGACTCATTACATGCTTACTACAGCAAGTTATTTTGTCTTAAGTCTGCAACTTTCCATTGAAACACTTTATTGCTGTAAGAAGAGCTACTGGATAGGATAGATTAATGGAATTGAAAAGTTTCTTCCCGACAACATAAATTAAGTTATTAATTAAAGTAACTTGCTAAATTTGGTGCATTAGTATGTTTTAAAGGAGAAATAAATAACTAAATATCCATCAGCATGAACAGATTTTTCTTTTAACATTATTTTATTTTCTTCTTTAGTTAAGGGAGAATCATTATATTGCATATAATAACGAGAATTTGCAACCCAAAGTGCTCAAGTATTAAGGATTACGTTTCATTACAAATTTGTGTGTTTAGCTTAAAAATAAAACTGTTGAAAACAATTTTTTTTCTATTTATTTTTTGATGCTTAGATCATCTATTAATTTGTTGCTTCTCCTCCAGCAGAGTTTCTCCTAACATAAACTCTCAACTAACAAAAAGTGAATAGAGCAGATATCATGCCATAGAAAATTCTTTTGTAGGATACGTGCAGTTAGTCAAGATGGGTGTCACTGCATTTATTTTCAGTTGACAAGCTGGTCTTCTGTTTCCTCTAATAATCCAGAACTATACTAAAAATTGATTGAGGACACATCAACTCAAGCTGCATGCCACAGACATTGTGTGCAGTTATGCATCTGGACAGTTGTCTCAGTACATACAGCCCCTGGGAATCATTAATTTAAAATGCAGCCCTGAAATAGTGAAAATGATAACTGTCCTGTGGGAAATGATTAACATTTTTACAGATACTGGAATGTATTTTGCAAGAGAAGACATGCCAGATTAAACAAATGGAAAGGAAATATAGTGGCATATAATCAGGAAAATGTGATGAAAGTATAATTGCCAAAATACATGGGATCTGTTTTGATTTGGCTTTGGTTTCATTCATCTTACCAAGATGGCTATATGTTATTTGCTTGCTTGTTTGCTTCCTCCTTTTCCCTAACATTTGAGAAGTAGGTATCTGCAAAGTACAATTTTAAAACCGTGTCTTTATGGACTACTGTATATTTTGGATACATCTCAATAAAGCTACTCCTCTTAATTTATCTTATTCAAGTGCCATTTTTTATTATATTTCACTGACACCTATAAAATTGCTTTTATAGCATATCTTTATTCAGAATATGTCACAGATTAAACAATTATTTAAAAGTTTTCTTTGGCTTACTCAGTAACTACCAAGATTTGGAAATGCGTGGAATTCTCTTGAAAAATATAGAAAGTAGATAAAAGTAAGAAGAAGGTAAAAGAAGAACGGAATAAAAGAAAAGTGTTCTGTGAGGTAGAAGCTCCACTATTATCCAGTATACAAAGAGTAAAAGAGGGTGGCTGAGATATTTCTACAGTTTATGCAGAAGTAGATATTTAGGACTGATAATTTGAGATCGTTTTACTTCAGTTTAATGTTCATTCGAGATTGTTGTCTTGAGTTCCTTTGTAGTTAATGGGAGAGGAATGAAGGTGCCTACAGTACAATAGATATCAGTCTAACATAGGCAAACAGTACAGATGAATCAGCCCGTCAAAGTCTCCATGGAAAGTAAAATCAATCGAATTAGTAGCTTTGATGTAGATGTCCAAACCTGGATAGATGAATCCTACCTATGCTGTCCTTTGACTTATATATGTACACTCCTTGCCTCACTAGCTCAGAGTAACTCATCTTTGTTTACGGCAGAACTCATTTTCTCAAGACTTGTCAGTCCTTGATTAGAACCTAGTCATGAGCCCTTTGCAATCAAACTAAAATCATTAGTGTTTTGAAAGTACAAATGACCCATATTTGTGTAATAGAGTTCAAATTCAGTTACCCTTTTTGGATATTTTTCATTACTAAACCCAGACAAACTGAATAATGAAACCAGTTACTTGAAAATTAAAAGTTTTGAGCAACTAAAGTAATGTACTGGTTAACGTGGTCATGGGTCTGCAGTACAAGGTAATCCAAATACTTTCTGCTGTTGTAAGTATTTCAATACACTTTCTCAAGCATGTTAGACACAAGTATTTCTTTTTACATAGTAGAGGAAAATCTAAGGCACTTTCTGAGGTAAGAGATAAATTAGACTATTCAAATGCTCCAGAATTAGAATAAGTATGGAAATATTAGTAACTCAGGGTCGATTGATTCATTATTTTATCAGAGAGAAAGAGGGGAAAGCATATGTTAGGAAAAAAATTAAAATGTCCATATAGTTGACAAAATTGATAGTGAGATGGATTGTTATTAAAGTGATTCCTTTTAGCCCAATGACATCTTATAAGGTATTAAATAGTTCAGAACTCCTTCTGAGACCAGCCTGATATAAAATATTCAACATCCGTCCACTTCATGCCAAAAATATTCCACTAAAATTAGAGTTAGACATCTTTAAAATAATTGGCAATATCAGCTTTGCACAGGAAAGCAAAAGGGCTAGGAGATTTAATAATACTTTCATTGATCTTTGCATGTGAGAGTAATCCTCTTTGGAAATGAGGTTGTTAATGCAGAAATGAGCCTTTTTTCTGAGTGTGCACAGATTAATGATCAAATGCTTCTTCACAAAGTATTTCCTGTAAAAAGGAAACCAATGCACTGTATATGAGAGAGGTAAAAAGAAGCTGATACTCGGTTCAAAAAACATCAGATGTATCTGAGAACTCAGAGGAATGTTCCTATATTCCATATACCTTTTTCATATATATTTTTCTTTTTAATGTCACTTTTGCAATTTTACAGGAAAGTTAGTCCTGACAAAGTTGGAATTGAAGAAACAGCTGAAAACTTTCAATTCTGGATGAACAAACTATTCTGGAAAAACAATTGAAATTAAATAAAAACTTCATTTAAGATAAAATGCCAGTGAATCTTTGATATGCTATTTATTCATTCATTTGACAAACATTTTGGCACTTCCTACATGAATTCTTGAAGCTGCCAAAGATTGACATTGACTTTTCCAAACAACTAAGCAGACTCATGAAATTCCAAATAGTGTTTAAAAAACGTCAGACTTTTAGTATTTATTCAAGCAGTATCTCAAAACCCCAATAAAAAGATATATGACTATTTAAAATGTTACAAGTTTGTATGAGTAAGTGTAATTTATGAACAAACACTTAATGCATCTTAAGCTGAGAAAAGACAGCACTTCGTACAATCGCAGTAAGATGACTCTGGCAGAAAAGCAAACAAGCTTAGAAAACACATTGGGCTATTGAATAAGCATCGATTGCCATTGCTTCAACACTTCCAGTACGTACTATATAAAGTTATCCTTGCTTACAATGTGCCAAAAGAAAGTTTTAATTATTGGAAACAAGGTATAACAAGGACTATTCCAGGACAGACTCTATTTGCTCTACTTTATAACTCTGGTCATTGCTGGCTGTTGCTAATAATACTAATAGTCTACAGTATAGACATGATCTTTCTATTCCAGGTGAAACTAGTTTTTACATAGATGTGTACTGCACCTACATTTAAAAGTTTACTTGCAAGCCATGTTATTTAAACAGAGCAAGGAGGTAAGAAAAGGACACAGATTTTTGGGGAGCCTAAGTATATATGAGTCGAAACAAATGTGAATGTCCATGTATGGACAATTGTTTTGATCTATTAGCAAACACAACACAATATATAAAGGTATATATATTTTGAATGGGTTCTAAACTACATTTTAATCTTACCTCCTGGAGAGCTATAATTTATTATCTGTAGTTTGGCCAACAGTATTCCAATAGCATGAATAAAGGAAAAAATGATAACTCTAGTATGAAACTTTTGGCTAACAAGGTAAGTGACTGCTGGAAATTGAAAAAATCCAATCAACCAACCAACTAAAGACTATGAATAGAGGTGAAAAGACCCAAAAATTCCTCATTTCGAAAGAGGCAGACCTCAGCAGCGGTGTAGGGATGTTCTAAAGATGATCAAAGAAATAAGAAACTTTGTATTGTGGAAGGAATGCAAGAAGAGAAAAAGGAACATTCCACAGAGGCAAAGGTCTTATATTGGCTATGATTTAGTCATAGCACCTTGGATTCATAGCTCATTACACTCATTGAATATATATTTTTTAGACTTTAAACACATAGTTTTAATAAAGTTTAAAGCAATGGTTGGAATAACCAAATGGGGACACAAAATAAAAGAAAGAAACAAAACTTGAAAATAGTTCAGCATTGTTCAGCAGATGCAACAAAATCAGTAAAAATGAGGTAAAAATTCCTGAGAGAGAAGAAGAAACACAAGTGAAAGAAAAGCAATGCCTAGTAGAGTTAAAGGCAATAAGAAAGCATTTTTAAAGGGAACAAAATCAAATAAAAATTTGGCCTCATTAAAGAACTGGTAAATTACAGATCATAAAATTGAAAGTAGTAAAGCAAAAATCTCACTAGATTCTACTTCGTACTTGATTGAAAATGTGAGAACATGACATTATGAATTAAATAGGAAGCTCAGAATACACATGACAGAAGTGTCAGTATTGCTCCAATTTATCACTTTTTTTTTTTAAAAAGTAAAGACTGAATATTGCCAATATTTAAAATATTTAGGATGATAGTAATGAATGCCAATTTAAACGCAGACAAAACAATAAGTAGATAATTTTGAAATCCAGTGACAATCTGTGGACTTTTAAAAGCCTTATTTCACAGAATGCCACTCTTCATAAAGAGTGTGATTTTTGATTTTGGGTTTTTTTTTATAACTTCTTGTTAGAAGTCTTTTGATGTACTCCGACCAGGTATCTCAAGGTTCTTTTAAAACTGTCAATATGCAGACATCAGAGGCACATGTTGGACGGTTATAGACCTTGGTGTTGCCATCTCAAAAATGTCAGTAACAAAAATTTATCTAATTCAATGATGATAGTGATATTATTAGAGACATATGGCATAGTTTGATTGTTTAATATTTATTTTTTTAATTGGAGATCTGCATAACTATGTGTCATTTCCTGTTAAAGTATATGGAAATCCTATAAAACATTCAGAGAAGATTGAAAATAATGATTGAAGGGCTAGGAAAATAAATATTGAGATGTCAAATTTAATAAAATACATCTATTCAGACTATTTGAGAGAAGATGACATGATCTCTGTGAAAACGATGTCTAATAATAAGAAAAAATTTCAGCCATGTCGACAAATGCATAGAGATGTCTGAACATTGAAATTAGACGAATCAGTCTTGAAAAAAAGGTTTATTATCTTCCCAGTGAGGGTAATTGTATTTACAGCTGCAAGTTACTGGAGTATCTGCTAGTTATGACAACTTAAGATTGCAAGATATTTTATTTGTTTTTTTGTTAATATATCCTTCCAGTATATACATACATGCTGTAGCACAGCAGTGGGATATTTATCTTCAGGTCACCATCAACAATACTGCGAAGCAAAGTATTTGCTTTTGAGATGCTATCTGTAGACCTTGAAATACAGTGAATTAATCACAGAATCATAGAATCATAGAATGGTTTGGGTTGGAAGGGACCTTAGAGATCATCTAGTTCTGACTCCCAGTGCCTTCTAAGTTTGCAACACTTTAGTCTCCCCTGTGCTTCAGAACATAATATTTTTGTCTTCTCAAAAGTTTTGATTTATCCTAAATTACCATGAATAGTACTAATAGGTTATGTGATAAAAAATTCATCACCATACACACAAAGGAGGGCAGAGGCACATGGGCAGGGAAGAACCCTGCCTCAGCCTCTCTCTGGGATGTCACAAGAGGCGACCAGCACCATGGCCAAGGTAGACACCCATCACCATGGGGCCAGGGAACAGCTTGCAGGTGCCTTTGGGATTTAGAGTGATTAGGGAAGGAACAAGTGTGGGAAAATAGAGAGAGAAGGGGACAAAAAGAGGCTAGTCATGTGTACACAGGGGCTGGTGATCATGTTTGTCTGGCCATGCCCTGATCATGCCTGATCAGCGCAGTCTGTCCTTCCTTCGCATTAAATTCCATTTCTGACCATTTTCCTAAGTAAGGAACTCTCTATCTGTGTGCACAAGGGTATGGGAATTTCAGAGTGACAGCAGCTGTGGTGGGACCAGAGCTCACAGGGGCTGTGCACTTGTGGGCCACCACTGCAGTATGTGAGGGTGCATGTGGCAGTGCGTGTCACCAGAGAGCATCAGGCTGGACTGGCCAAAGAGTAGGTCCAGTAGAATGGCAGGCTGCCAAGTAAAGGTGTGCATGAGACAACAGGAGCAGGTGGCTACCAGAGGTACCAGAAGGTCCATGCCATCTACTGGAGAGACCATGGGGGCTGGGGGGACACCTGAGAGACCCATTTGTCTGTTCATTAGGTGACTAGAGACGAGAATCTCTAAGGGCAGCTAACAGGTGGACTAAGTGATAAAGGCCAGCTGCACTGGGATCAGTGTCTGGTCTGCACGTGTGTGCGTGTATGTGTGAGAGAGAGAACCACCTGTGTCATTGTGTGTGAGTGGAATTGCTCCAGCAGCTACAGTGCAGCCATGGGGACCTGTGCATCAGGTGCCAGCAGGTAGGCAGGGTAAGCCAGCAGAGCAGCCCCTGGAGAGACCACATTTCATAGATTTCATAGATTTCTAGGTTGGAAAAGACCTTAGAGATCATCCAGTCCAACCGTCCCTAATCCCCATTAAACCATATCCCTAAGTAGATCATCCACCCTATTCTTAAACACATCCAGGGATGTGGACTCAACCATGTCCCTGCGCAGCCTATTCCAGTGGCTGACAACCCTTTCAGAGAAGAAATACTTCCTAACATCCAACCTGAACCTCCCCTGACTGAGCTTATATCCATTTCCTCTTGTCCTATCACCCATCACTAATGTAAAGAGCCCTTCCCCCACCTCCCCACCATCCCTTCTCAAGTATTTGTAGGCCGTAATCAGGTCTCCTCTCAGCCTCCTTTTCTCCAGGTTAAACAGCCACATGTCTGGGGGGATCCACATTGGACATGTATCTGTACATATTCCCACCAAAAGATCTTCATCCTGATGAAGGAAGCCTCCATCCTTATTCAGCTAGAGAGGAGGATGGGATGAGGCCACTGGTGATGTTTGTGATTGCATGAGTGCTGTGTGTCCTGTCTGTGCTGATCTTTGTGGCAGCCTGTGTACACACGTACGTGATGCTCACATGGGTTTGTGTGTGCACGCCTATCAGGAAGATGTGCCTAGCCTCACCACTGACTGGACTTGGCAGTGGGGAGCTGCAGCAGGGCTACAAGATTCAGCAATCCCCAACAAGTACAAAGGTAACAGGGATGAGCTAACATCCCGTCTCACTCAGTAGAGCATTTTCATTCATCCTTTTTTTTTGTTCACAAGCTCTGTAAACTACTAAATATTTAACACCTCTGTAAGTCTCCACATTAAGAAAACAAAACCTAGTCCTCTGCGATGTAGCCATAGTGTACTCATTTATTGCACCCAAGGCCGAATGCAAAGGGAGGCTATACATTTGAGGGTTTGAGGGTTAAGGTTAAGACCCAGATATATGAAGCTAAGTAAGTCCTGTGAACGGATTTCTGTCAGTGATTTATTGATAAGATTCCAGTTCCTGTGGGGTTAAAAATTTAGTTCTCAGGCCAATGAGACAAGACTACTCTTTAAATTTTTGAAAAAAAAAAAATATTATCCCTGTCTCCTGTTATACCTTCGATATGACCAGAAAATGTAGGAATTTTCTATACAAGTTCACATTCCCCTATTTAATTCTCATCTCTTTCTTATGGTACTTATATGTGCATTTCACTCCTCTTCTGCAGAAGAAAGAAGAGGACACATTCATTGTCTGATAATGTTTATCCAGTCTTGCATTTTATAAAACTGCTTTTAGAGATAAATGGATTATTTTGTTGACCTATTAGTAAGACCTAGTATCTAAGGTTATTGCTGAACTTGGTATTTCCTTCAACTCAAGATGGAAAGAGTTAGAAGCACTGACATTCAGTGAAAATGAATACTGAAATTTCAGCATATGTTCTCATTAGGGAACCTCAGCTCAAAATTTTCCTTTCTTTGGTCAGTCCTAATGCTCACATTGCTTTACAAACACCATGAGAGTAGGCTGAGTTAATGGTCTGCTACTCAAAAGAAGAACCCTCTGTGTAGGACTGGAAAATATCTATCGCACAGATGATCTATCTAGTCTCATTCCTAGAGTGGAACCTTCTGCAAAAGAAATTGACAGAACCCTTCATCAATTGTTCAGTTTGATGAAGAATAGTGGATTGTTATGTATAGATTCATAGAAGATTTCGTAGAAGATTTCATAGAATGGCATAGGCTGGAAGGGACATAAGAGATCATCTAATCCAAACTCCCTGAGGTTGGATCGAGGTTGGATTGAGGTTGGATTGTTTGACTGAGGTTGGATTCAGTGTTTTGCTGAATTAGAGCCTACTAGGGAAATGGACCATGTTTTAAAAAAATTCCCTTGGTGGAAATAAGACAAGTATTTGTATTGCCTGCATAAGCTATCAGGCATGGTACAGATGGTGAGGGACTTTGTACTGCAGATGGGAATGATTTAGAAGATGATAGAAATGCTAAATCCAAACTCTAGCTCCATCACTATCTAGGGACAGACATTGTTAAAGGAAAGTTTACAAATAAAGTTTAATTTCATCAAATATGCATACTTGTGGGAGTGAAAGTTAGATGACAAGAAAACGCAAGCTTATCCATGGGAATGGGAATTTTTTCATACTAAAATAATTGGTAAGCTGTTTATAGTATACAACTAATAAAGCTCTTGAGATGCTCTGAAAATTATATTATCAGGAAAAAAAAACTGCTTTGGGTCTCAAACTTCCACAGTTAGTAATTTAAGAGCATCAGGATGAAACTCTGGTCAGTTCACTAATATGTCAAACCTCCCCAAACTGTACTGGGCCAGACAAATCTGCAAGCCAAATACACAGGTAAAATACAGTAATTTCTACAGCAAGAGTTATACCATATATATCAATGCTCTGAATAAGTAGGAAATTAATACCATCACTTACCTTCAGTTTATAAACTGATTGATTACAATGGCAGCTTATATAAAGGAAAATAATCATCCATATTTCATGCCAGAAATGTCTTCGAAAATATGCTTATGTACAACTATACAGTTTGTCTTTTCTTTTTTTTTGACTAAAATCATAATAAAACCTTATACAGAGGAGGAAAATATTCTTTCTTAGGTATTTTCTTAAACAAGACATACAGCTGCCCTAAGAGAACTACAAACCTGTATTTACAAAAATTCTTTTTAAAATTCATTTCCTTTTCTTAACTTTTTTCTCTCTGTCTTGTAATATTACTGAATTTTAGAAAGTTAAAAATACTATTCACTGAATAGTGACGGTGAAAAATAGACCAAATATCTTGTTCAGGTAATTTAGACATTTTAGTGTGCTTCAGGGTCCTCCAAAAAGTCAAGAGATAAGTATGGCAATTTTTTCACAGTAATAAACTCTGCATGGGAATAATCACAGTAGATTTTTCACTATTTTGCTTCAAATTGGAAGCATGAGGTTTATTTGAATTTCTGTTTCATACGCAATTTAAAATTTCTCAGTTTTTATTTGTTAATTTGCTATGTGCATATGAGTCTACATTTAGAAAAGGTAGTATTTTTCGTGTTCTAGACATAGACCTGCAACTTTCTCTTTAAATTATATTCATTCCTAGGATGGGATTTTGCCAAGTTTCTCATGAAATAGAAGGTTCAACATCATGAATTTCTGTCTTATTACAAATGAAACAGTTTATGTACTAGAATATATTAGGGAAACTACCAGTTCTTACAGTAGAATGTCTCCTAGTGTTTTTTGACAAGTAGTACTTTCTCTGCCCATTTGATTAGAACTTCTGGTGCACAGATGTCCTTTTCTTTCTGGGAACAAGGAGATATCTCTAAAGTTTATTAGCTCTGGCTCATATAATCAATCTTATTTTGAATTATTGAGAAGTGAAATCTAGGTATACAAGCACACAATTAAGACAACAAGTAACATTCAACTACAGCATTCCAGGGACTGACATGAAATGCTTTCTTCTGAGGAGTAAATTGTATTTTATTTATGGACATACTTAGAAATTTCTTAAGGCAGGAGTTTACATAATCAAAGTGGCTATTTATGCAGGTGTAAGTGTATTTACCACTTACTCATATTCAAAGCGCTTTGAAACATTAAGTAAAGAGCATAGAAAATAGTGTCACGAAATAATGATTCTATTTTGGTTATGCTGCAGAATTGTAAAAAAAGGGTGTGTAAGGAAGAATGGCCAGTTGATGGTCAGAAAGATAGAGCCTTTTAAAACCTCTGTTTGGGTGTCCTGTCCATACAAGCTTTGTGCAAAGCTCTACGTAGTCAATATACAGAAAGAAATTCAAGATTCACGTAGTTCCAGAAAGAGTTCAAATACCCTCTAGTTTAGTTTTCTTGGCACTTATGGATAGGTATAGGGGGAAGCTGGAGAAGATAGTGTTAAGGTTCTTATTCTGTTCTTGTAACCCTATGGGCATGGTAATCAATAACTACATAATGTAAAATTCAGAATGGCTACTTTCATGACCACAGTTCTTATGAGAAGACACTGAGTTTGCAAAATAAATTAACTTGCACAGATCTACAGCAGGCAGGCCTACAGGATTGCTGCTTGTACTTTTACCACCCTGACATCTGTTGGAGAGACAATACGGCAGGGCACGGGCAGTCCAGGAGGTTCCTGGAATGCGTGGATGACAACTTCCTCCTGCAGATGATAGAGGAGCCGACAAGGAGGGGTGCCATGCTTGACCTTGTGCTCACCAACAGGGAGGGACTGGTGGGCGATGTGAAACTTAAGGATAGCCTTGGCTGCAGTGACCACGACACAGTGGAGTTCAAGATCCATGGGGCAGCAAGGAAACCATTCAGCAAGCTCTGTACCCTAGACTTCAAGAAGGCGGACTTCGGCCTCTTGAAGCACCTGATGGGCAAAGTGCCGTGGGAGGTGGCCCTGGAGGGACAAGGGGCCCAGGAAAGTTGGTCCACATTCAAGGAGCACCTTCTCCAAGCTCAGCAGAGGTGCATCCCGACGAAGAACAAGTCGGGCAAAAAGACCAGGAGGCCGGCGTGGATGAGCAAGGAGCTCCTGGACCAACTGAAAATGAAGAGGTTAGCCTACAGAGGGTGGAAGCGGAGACAGATAGCCTGGGAGGAATACAGAGAAGCTGTAAGAGTGACCAGGGATCAAGTGAGGAAGGCTAAAGCCCTGAAGGAATTGAATTTGGCAAGGGATATAAAAAGCAACAAGAAATGCTTCTATAGGTATGTAGGGGACAAAAGGAAGTCCAAAGAGAATGTAGGCCCCCTCCGGAAGGATACTGGTGCTCTGGTCACCCAGGACATAGAGAAGGCTGAGGTACTCAATGAATTTTTTGCCTCAGTCTTCAATGGTAAAGCCTCTTGTCTTACCACCCAAGCTGTGGAAAGAACTAGCAGGGACTGTGAGGATGAACCACCGCCCACTGTACTTGAAGACCAGGTTCGAGAACATCTGAGGAACTTGAGGGTGCACAAGTCCATGGGACCTGATGAGATCCATCCGCGGGTCCTGAAGGAACTGGCGGATGAAGTTGCCAAGCCACTGGCTATTGTATTCGAGAAGTCGTGGCGGTCTGGCGAGGTCCCCGATGACTGGAAGAGAGGGAACATAACCCCCATTTTTAAAAAGGGGAACAAGGAGGACCCGGGCAACTACAGACCGGTCAGCCTCACCTCTGTGCCTGGCAAGGTCATGGAGCAGATTCTCCTGGGAACCATGCTAAGGCACATGGAGAGCAAGGAGGTGGTGGGTGACAGCCAACATGGCTTCACCAAAGGCAGATCGTGCCTGACCAACTTGGTGGCCTTTTACGATGGGGTGACAGCATCGGTGGACAAGGGTCGACCAATGGATGTCATCTACCTGGACTTGTGCAAAGCTTTTGACACTGTCCCGCATGACATTCTTCTCTCTAAATTAGAGAGTCATGGGTTTGATGGATGGACCACTCGGTGGATAAGGAATTGGCTCAATGGCCGCACTCAGAGAGTAGTGGTCAACGGCTCGATGTCCAAGTGGAGACCGGTCACAAGTGGCGTCCCTCAGGGGTCCGTGTTGGGCCCGGCCCTCTTCAACATCTTTGTCGGTGACGTGGACAGTGGCATGGAGTGCACCCTCAGCAAGTTCGCCGATGACACCAAGCTGTGTGGTGCCGTCGACACGCTGGAAGGGAGGGATGCCATCCAGAGGGACCTTGACAGGCTGGAGAGGTGGGCCCGTACCAACCTCATGAAGTTTAACCAGGCCAAATGCAAGGTCCTACATCTGGGTCGTGGCAATCCCAGGCATAAATACAGACTGGGTGGTGATTGGATCGAGAGCAGCCCTGAGGAGAAGGACTTGGGAGTACTGGTGGACGAGAAGCTCAATATGAGCCGGCAATGTGCTCTTGCGGCCCAGAAGGCCAACCGCGTCCTGGGCTGCATCAAGAGGAGCGTGGCCAGCAGGTCGAGGGAGGTGATTCTCCCCCTCTACTCTGCCCTCGTGAGACCTCACTTGGAGTACTGCGTCCAGTTCTGGAGTCCCCAACATAAGAAGGACATGGACCAGTTGGAGAGGGTCCAGAGGAGGGCCACGAAGATGATAAGAGGGCTGGAGCACCTTTCCTATGAGGACAGGCTGAAAGAGTTGGGGCTGTTCAGCCTGGAGAAGAGGAGGCTCCGGGGTGACCTTATAGCGGTCTTCCAGTACCTCAAGGGGGCCTACAGGAAAGATGGGGAGAGGCTGTTCAGGAGGGCCAGTTATGATAGGACAAGGGGTAATGGTTTTAAAATAGAGGGAGGTAGGTTCAGGTTGGATATTAGGAAAAAATTTTTTACTATGAGAGTGGTAGAACACTGGAACAGGTTGCCCAGAGAGGTGGTGGATGCTCCATCCCTGGAGACGTTCAAGGCCAGGTTGGACAAGGCCCTGAGCAACCTGATCTAGTTGGAGATATCCCTGTTCCTTGCAGGGGGGTTGGACTAGATGACCTTTGAAGGTCCCTTCCAGCCCTAACCATTCTATGATTCTATGATTCTATGATTCTAAAGCTAGCTAATTAAAGGAGGCTCAAATACGTCTATAGTAGGTTATTTCTGAGAGTACACAATGAAGCCATTCCCTGCAGCTTTCACTGACTCTGTCTCTAAACCTTTATGTCTCCATGAACAGAATGAGGTTGCATCACTCCTCTAACAAGGAGGGATTAGAAGATGTTGTTAAGTGTTAGATAGCTGGTGTTGCAGACAGCTTACGTTCCAGATTATAAGGTCTCAAATATCTTGGATGGACAAAGTAATATAAGTATTTTACATGAGTAGAAGAAAGCACAAATAAAATAAATCAACTAATTAACCATTCAACATTAGTCATTATAGACTGAAATCCTAGGTAATTCAATCAAATTTGTTCCAAATAAATTAGGTAAATGATCAAAATAAACAAGCAGTAGACCTTAAAATAATAAAATGTGTGAATTGAGCTGTTGTTGTTGGATTCCACTACTCGGTGCAGCTTCTAGCTAGGAGCTGTATTTATATTTTCCAGTTAATATTTGCCTCTACATAGTCTTCATTATTATGTTGCAGTCTGTGTTAGCTCTTTTAGGCATTACTGCAACGATTTCATTTTCTATGTCTAGCAGATAACCTCTCCTAGAAAATTCGATGTTCCTTTCAGTGACATACTTCTGATTGATGTAGTACAGATTTCTGGAATAAAAAAAAAAAAAAAAAAAGAAAGGATTTAGTAAATATTTCAAGAATTTGCAAATGTATGATCATTTTATTTGTGTATGCCCAATGTATTTCATATACTGCCTTCTCAGTCAAGACATCCAGATTTCTCAACCATCAATTTTACTTTTTCATTTACTGCGTCATACTGAAAATCCAACCTACTCCTCTATCTCCAGTACCAGCTCCGGATAATACATCCAGATTTAGAGCTTGTTGAAATCAGTGGAAAGAATTTTCCTGAATATCAGAGACATGGTTTTAAAATTCTTTAGAAGCAGAGAAGGCCTAGAACCCATCTTCTGTTTCTAGGATAGCTACTCTAGGAGCTAAACAGTATCACAAGACTGAGTTGTTATGAATGACCTCTACCTGGTGGGTTTTTGTCCTAAAAGAAATTTTGAGTGGATAACACCAGTGAAAGTCACAATCGCCATCTGTAACATGGACATTGATAGCCCCTTTGTTTTATTCAAATGTTTTGGGGGGATTAGCTAACCCTAAAAAGCTCAGACCACACAGTTTTCTGCACAGCATCTGCTTCCCTCCATATGTCAAACTGGGAATCAATACACTTCATGGCTCTGGATTTCACTCTAGATCCAGACATTTTACACCCTTTGTAGTGAAGAGAAGCACAGGATCATGTAGACTCAAGGGGACATCCAGAGGCTATTATTAGTCCAGTCTCCTGCTCAGAGCATATCTGGTTAGAAAAGGTCGCTCAGGGCTTTACCCTGTTGAGCTTTGAGTACCTCCAAGAGATCTCAGAACCCCTCTCAGCACACATTCTGTGATTTTACTCACCTATGATTTACTTTCCTTCTGCTGTTACCTTGTACATCTGTTCTCTCTTGTCCTGTTACTATGAAGCTCTGAGAAGACCCTTGTCTTCTCTATTTCCTTCCATTAGGTAACTGAAGATATCCGTAAGATCTCCTCTAAGCCCTCTCTTCTTAAGACTGAGAAAACCATGGTCTCTCAACCTTCTCCTCATACATCATGTACTCACGGACCAAAAGTTCCTGGTGGCCTGTACTGGGCTTACTCGAATACATCAAAGTCTTTCTTCTACCAAGGATGTCGGCACAAGTCTCAAATACATCAAAGTTTTTCTTCTACCTAAAATGTCTCCTAGATGCTAGATAAAGGGAAAGAATCATCTCCCTGGAACAGCTGGCTACCATTCTCCTAGTACAGCCCAGGATGTGACTGAGCCCAAGACCTCTTCGGTGCAGAGTCATACTGTTAGTTCGTGATCAGCTTTGATGTTTACCTGGTCTTTTTTGGCAAAGCTGTTTCCTAGTCAGTCTGCCTTGGCTTGTACTACTGAATGGGATTATTTTGTCCCAGGTATAGAGCTTTGCATTTACCTTTGTTAATCTTCACATGCTTTTTGTCCACCTTTTTTTTTTTAACCCCTTCTTGTTGAAGTCACTTTAAATAGCAATGAACCACTTCTCCCATTTTGATATCAGCTATGAGCTGCCTGAGGATGCACACCATTCCACTGTTCAGATTGTTATTAATTGCAGTACTGATCCATGAGGTGGCTGCCAGTTGGACATTGAACCGCTAATTACAATAAGCTTTAAGCCTGACAATTCAGCCAATTTTGCACCTAGTTATCAGTCTGTATTTCACTGAGCTGGCTATGTCGTACTAGTGAAGGTCATGTTGAAGGCCTAGCTAAAGTAAAGGCCTTTTTGGTTCTGAGCTTTCAAGAGCAGCAGACAGGGCCTATGGAGCAAGAGCATGTTGGGACAATCATGACCATGATGGTACTTTATGGGATTTGAGCTTCATAAAATTATGTATATGTACTGTGTGCTGACCAGCTTCAGTGTGGAAAATAAATAGAAAATGCATATAAGAATACTTACAATGATAAAAATAAATATTTTCAATATCAGTAAGTGCACAAGAATATCCTGTTCACAGCTATCACAAATTACTATCTGAGGAAGAATATATTTGTGTATACAAAGCAAAAATAGAAACTTTATGATTCCACTTTTCTCCCAGCAATGATTCAAAGCTAGAATATGATATGTTGATTATCTGCCATTAGAAATTTCATCAGTTGAGAACATTCTCAAAGGGTTAGATACAACAACTTTATGGCTATTTTGCATCATTATAGTAATGAAAAACAGAACAGACCCATGATGTGATATTCATTACACTATCTTTTTCTTAATATATGTGTTTCTCCATAAAAAATGTTAAAGACAGAGTTAAATGGGTAGCCCACATCTTTTGTCTTTGATCACACTATCTTTTATGTCTGTTATATGAAACACATAGTGGTAAATGTACTAAACCTCTTTATATTCCAATTAGGTAAGCAATCTGTTTTGCAAGTGAAAATAAGTGTTCATGCTTCACTTACTACAAAGTAATATACCAGTAGAAAATGAAAGAAAAAATTGAACAGAAAATAAATAATACAGAGGAAAGTCACAAAGCTCATGTTGGTAACAATGCTAGTGCAGGTTAACATTATCTTTATGGCAGATAACATAATAGAAACAAACATATTGTTAAATATTATTTCATTGCTCAATATGTATAACTGAGATTGTCAATGAAACTTTCTATTTTTATTTCTAAGCAAATTGCGGCCCCGCTTTGGACTACTATAAACACTTCATTTTCATTTATGTAGCCTGAGTACATGGAAATAGGTCAGTTTACCTCACTTAGGAATTTGTCTCATGTAGCTTTAGCTTGTTTTCTTCTTGTAATGGTTTGATGGGGGGGGGTTCTGGTGGCAGGAGAGGGGATTTGCTCCCTGTGACCTCCACGGTTCTGGCCACCAGATCGGACTCCCATCCCGATGGGGTTTGAGCCCATCGGCACCTCTGTGAACTGCCATATTTAATTTGGGACAAAGGAACCTGAAAAAGTGCTTTGCCCAGGAGCGAAGAGAGGGGAGGAGGGTGCTGCCCCCACTCCCTGGCTCCCAGCTAGGCAGCTGCCCGCGCCGGGCCAGTGCCACCCGCTGAGGATGGCGGCGGCAGAGTTGCTTGGGGAACTCGGGGTGCCCACTGGGCTGAGTTCACCCAGAGAGGACTGAGATCTGAGAGAAATGGCTACACAGACACCAGGTCAGTGAAGATGAAATGGAACAAGGTGTGCCAGAGCTGAGTTTCCCCTGCAACTGGTGGCGAGACGGCAGGCGGCCCCCCTGCAGCCAGGATAGACTCGGTGGAGCAGAGACCCACTCACAGCCCATGGAGAAGCCCGCATCAGAGAAGAGATGCCTGAGCCTGAGGACGGTCATGAAGCATAGGCACAACAAGGTAGAGAGGCATCTAGAGTCCGTGGGATGACCCACGCCGGAGTGAGTGGCAATAACTCCCTGAGAATCCAAGACTGTAGTAAAGCCTGCACTGGAGCAATCCGATGGGGAAGGATTGCATCCTGTGGGTAGGACTCACGCTGGAGAAGTTTGTGGATTTTCCTCATGAGTAGGGGATGCACTGGAGCAAGGGAAAAAGGGTGTAAGGACTCCTTCTCCTTTGAGAAAAGAGCAGCAGTAAC
Organism: Tauraco erythrolophus; assembly: GCF_009769465.1. Lineage (NCBI taxonomy): Eukaryota > Metazoa > Chordata > Aves > Musophagiformes > Musophagidae > Tauraco > Tauraco erythrolophus. The sequence goes on along the minus strand of NC_141465.1, from coordinate 44,530,590 downwards.
AACATGGGATGAACTGACCTGCACTTCCCCATTCCCTGCCCCCCTGCACCGCTGGGGGGAGGTAGAACCGGGAAGAAAAGGAAAGGGGGGGAAGGGGGGTGGTGGTGTTGTTTTTAGGATCTGGCTTTGTTTCTTTTTATCCTCTCAAGTAACCAGTTTTGTTTCCCTTTGTCCTTTTTAAGTAACTGTTAGTAAATTGTTTTGCTTTAAGAAAGCTGAGTCTGTTTTGCCCGGGACCATGGTTGGTGGGTGCTCCCTCTGTTCTTGTCTCCACCCTCAGTCCTTTTATTATACTTTTCTCCTCTCTACTTTACTGGAGAAGGAGTGAGAGAGAGGCTGTGTGAAGTTTAGTTGCCAGATCGGCCTAAACCACGACACTTCTCCCCCAAAAAAAGACAAAAAAGTTTAGACCTAAACCCAGAATAAATATGAGACAAAATCTGTAAATGGGCTATTTCAAAGAGATTTTTCAATGGTTATATGAATGGTTAGCAAATTGACACGAATAACATTTACAGCTCAGCTTTGCATTTTTTCTCAGTGAAAATAAATTAATACTCTACAATAAAAAAAAATCTAGTAAGAATCTTGACATGAATCACTCAAATAGACTGACTCAAGACGAGAAAGATTGCAACAGCACCAGAAGGGTACGTAAAGCCTGACATTTTATCCAACATTGTGGGTGTGACAGCCTAAGAAAGATGAACTGTCAGAAACAGCAAAAAGACCTCCACAATGTTATGTCAGAACAAATAAAGTCTGCACAGATAAATAGAATAATAGCCATGATAAATCTGAAAAAAACACCCACAATCATCAGGTTATTGTCAGACTGAAATTTGATTACGGTATATGCCAAGTAAGACTGCACAACATAATCTGTATGTAGATGACAAATTAAAAGTTTGCATGAGATCAAGCCTAGAAAGAAATATGGATCTTTCACTCTGAAAATGTTTCAAGGATATTTTTTTTTTAATATAGAGAGCAATAAATGAGCTAGGAAACCCAGCAGTTGAAACACTTGAATACATTTGTTTATATTACAGACTGTCACTGAGAAAACAGAATTTAAAAAGCTTACCCAGCATCTATGTGTGTGCAATTCAAGCAGTATCAGAAAATCTTCAGAATGCCTTTTCAGATCATTACATGTGGTATACAGAATGGAAACAAATTAGACACCTTGTAAAAGACAGGTAGGGCAAAACATTAGAAAAAAACTAATGGGAAAAGCTTTTACAACCTACCAAGTGAACATTGAATAAGACTAGAGTTCTGAAATGCCAGTTTCTCAACGGACCAGAAACTATTTACATTGATTCAAAAATAGACTGAGAGCATCTAGAAGTTTTTAGTGTTTTGATAACTGTCAGAGAGTTTTGTAGAAAATTGTTTTATAGAAAATTATTTTGTCACAGTGACCAATCAACAGATCCTTCACATTCACCATTGCAAATAGCTCTAATAGGCAAACTCAGAAAAGACTTCATAAAAACAACCTGTTCAACTGAACTAAGGAAAAGTGGAGTCCTTCCGTGTTTGGAACACTAAGAGTGGCAAGAATTCCTGATCTGTCAGGTTTCCTTCTGTGACCTTACCAAATTCACTCAGACTCAGATCTCCACAAGAATATAGGTAGAACTTCAGCATTAAAAGCTTAAATTCTCAAAAACTCTGCTTACTTGATGGCCAAAGACAGAGGAAACTAACATTCCTTAAACATTTACACTTGAAACATTAAAATTGTTCTCTTTTGCCTCTGGAGACACTCAGCAGTATCTCAGCCTGGAGGACATTTGAACTAAGGTACTTACCTCATTTTATTTCCTGCTGAAATCAAAAAATACAGAGTGACAATATGTCATGGTTTTAGGCTGATCCAGCAACTAAAACTCACACAGTCTCTCCTTCTCCAGTAAAGTAGAGAGGAGAGAAAAAAAAAAAACAAACAAAGGGGCTGAGGGTTGAGACAAGAACAGAGGGAGCACCCACCAACCATGGTCCCGGGCAAAACAGGCAGAGCTTTTCTCAAAGCAAAACAGTTTATTAATGATTACTTAAAAGGACAAAGGGAAACAAAAACCGATTACTTGAGAGGACAGAAAGAAACAAAACCAGATCTCTAAACCGACATCTTCCCCCCCCCCCTTTCCTTTTCCTCCCGGCTCTACCTCCTCCCCCCAGCAGCACAGGGGGCAGGGACTGGGGGAGTGCAGGTCAGTTCATTCCGTGCTGTTACTGCTGCCTCTTTCTTAAAGGAGAAGGAGTCCTTACACCCTTTTCCCCTGCTCCAATGGATCCCCTACCCACGAGGAAAAATCCACAAACTTCTCCAGCGTGAGTCCAGCCCACTGGAAACAATCCTTCCCCACAGATTGCTCCGGTGTGGGCTTTACCACAGTCTCGGGTACTTAGGGAACTGTAGCCACTCGCTCCGGCGTGGGTCGTCACTCAGACTCCAGATGCCTCTCTGCCTTGTCGTGCACCCCAACACGACCATCCTCAGGCTCAGGCATCTTCTCCCCATGGGCTGCGAGTGGGTCGCTGCTCCAGCGAGGCCGTCCTGGTTGCAGGGGGGCCGCCTGCCATCTCACCATTAGCTGCAGGGGAAACTCGGCTCCGGCACACCTCCTCCCGCTCCATCCTCACTGACCAGGTGTCGATGCGGCTGTTTCTCTCAGATCTCAGTCCTCTCCAGGTGAACTCAGCCCAGTGGGTACCCCGGGAGTGGGGTGCCCCCGAGTTCCCCAGCTGGCTCCGCCGCCGCCATTCTCCGTGGGCGGCGCCGGCCCGACGCAGGCAGCTGCCCGGCCGGGAGCCAGGGAGTGGGGGCAGTGCCCTCCTCCCTTCTCTGCTCGATCCTGGGCGAAGCACCTTTTCCGGTCCCTTTGTCCTGACTTAAATAGGGCAATTCGCAGTGGCGCCCTATTGGCTCAATCCCGAGGGGGATGGCAGTCTGATCTGGTGGCCGGAACCAAACCTAACCCGGTTCCAAAACCGGGGAGGTCGCAGGGAGCAAAACCCCTCTCCTGTCACCAGAACCACCCCCCCCTCCACATCAAACCATGACACAATACAAACCAAAACAGGGGACTTGTGAAGTGTTAGGAATCAGTGATAATGTGGAGATATGGGAGACACATAGACTTATGATAAACAATGGTTACTACAGATGAAGTTCATGTACGTGCAAAGTAACAACATTTTACTTGTGTTACCTATTCAGTACATAAACAAAGTCCGTGTGTGCCATAGCATTAAATCATGGTAAATCAATATTCACCCAGAAAAATAAATGAGGTATACATTCTGAAAATTCTCACCTCTGAAGACAACGATTAGAAAATTCAGACACAGTACAGACAAATAGTCTGATGTTAGCAGACTTTATGCCAACACGGTATCATAAATAACATCAAAAGTTAAATAACATCAAAAGTTAAGGGCATTTCCAAAGAAACACTGTAGAGAAGCAAGAAGCAAGACTTAGACATCCAGTTTGCTTCTGTTTTAGAACCTTGAATTCCACAACTTTATTTTACCTTAAAAAAGGAATCTGCGGCTTGTTTGTACACATTCATAATAGTAAGCTCCTAGCTTACCTATTAATCAGTGTCAGTTTCTACTGAGAAATCTTACCAACGTGTATCATGAATCATCATGATCAGAAATTATTTTAATAACCCTCGGCTATTAAACAAAGTTTAAAAGTTATATATATATAAAATATATATATATATGCACATATATATAGATATGCGTGGAATGTCAAGCAGATCAATGATAACTAATTTGTACAGTCTAGGAAATTATATCTATGTACCTCAGGCAATCAAAGATTTCTTTAATAATTGCACTAGAACCTGTTTTTTAAGCAATTAGAACTCAGTTGCCAGCAAACATCTTAGATTAAAAGGAATGGTATTTTTAAATTACATAGATGAAAATTAAATGGAAATTAAGACTACCGTTGTTTTATAGGCAATCAGAAACATAGGAAAATAGGAATTCCCAAGACTATTCAAATAAGTTTGGTTCTATATTTCCCAAGTCTTTTGGAGTACTCTTGAAGTGGTATCATGAGACTGGTCTTGCATGTACTCATTAGCAGGAGTCCCAGTGCCTTCAATGGGAATTCTACATACCCTCTACCCAGGAAGATGAGTCTATGGGATATAAAGTTTCTTTTTAATTCTTAGATGTGTACAAATCAGAGAACTGACACAAAAACTTTTTCATTTTGACGTTACTTGCTGCTGGGGACTTACCACTATTAGTAACCCATGTTGGAAATCTATATGTACTGCCACAGGTTTTGAGAATCCTGCACCGAAAAATGAACTGAAATATTATTTATTGATATTAAACTTGAAAGCCAATAGTATAAGCCTCAGATATTATGTTAAATACATTGTCCCATAGGATATTTTGAAAATTTTATTTAATATTTAATGTGTTGTTAGTATCAATGCTGCAGACAGAAAATGATTAAAAAATCCTAATGGAAATCGGATGGGTTTAGATAATTCTCTAGTGGATTTATTATCTTATAAAAGTGGTGTTCTGAGGCATTTTGATGATTCAAGGGATCATCAATAAAATACAGTTCCTCTCATGTCTTGACTTCCAAACCATTCCATATTGTTAGTGCCTGAATTTAGCATATAATGACTATTTAAGACCCATAAAAATTCAGTAGTGATCTTGGTCCTGATCCTGAGAGAATGTATCCTCTGAATGGTGGGGATATACTAGGACTTCAAGAGTTAGTCTGAGCTCTAAATGAACTGTAGTGCTCTGAGGACAAATCTGTCTGACAAAAAATAGTTAGATGCCAAAGCAGTTTGTTTTTTCCAGGCTTTAGTTCAGCTAGATAGCAAATGTGGTTCTGTGGGATTTTATTATGAATGGTTCCAATTCTGATAATGGACGGACTGGTGTTCATTAAGCTTTACTATGTCTGCAACCTCCGGTTAGGGGCTACAATGCACATGGAGAAAAGGCAAATAACTATACATGTTGTAGAGACAACGAAAGTTACTTTCTGCTTTTAGAAGAACTGAAGTATTTATGTTGTGCTCAACACTTAGGCACTTACCTAACAGTGAAGTCAATAGAATTGGTCAGACGTTTTGAAGTTAAGCTTGTAAGAAAGCACTTCCATGGGTTGTAGTGAAGAAAATAAATAATATGTAAAGAATAAAAGGAGAAAAAAAATCAAAGGGCTTCATAGATAAGTGTATTTTCATTTTTATGGTAATGACCAAGTAAGTACTAGCTACTAGTACTGCCCTGAGAGCTGTTGTTAATAATGGACTTAGAATAACATTTCTCCAGTCTTGGATTATAGCTGTGTATGACGAGTTGAAATAAAGTCTTCAGACTATTTCTATGTTCATACATTTGCATGTATAACATATATATGTATGTTTATATCTATGTTTATACATGTGTATGTTTATACTATATATATGTTTATACATGTTTCATTTTTAAACTCAAACTATCTAACTGCATTTTGGGGAGACAGGGTAGGAAGTGAAAGAAAGAAATGCAAGAGGAAGCATTTGCAGAGATATGAATACTAATAGAAGATAAATAATAATTTTCTTAATGTAAGAAGTATTCAGAATGAAATTCTAGACAAGATTAAGCCATTAGACTTTATGTCAGCAGTGTCAGAATGCTTTCTTATAATGAAGCTTAATGAAGCTTATAATGAATAGGCTGCCCAGGGAGGTGGTTGAGTCCCCATCCCTGGATGTGTTTAAGAAAAGGGTGGATGAACTGCTTAGGGATATGGTTTAATGGGGGATTAGGGACGGTTGGACTGGATGATCTCTAAGGTCTTTTCCAACCTAGAAATTCTATGAAATTCTATGAAGTTCAGGTTTGTTTACGTTTCTAGGACCTATTACTTCATAGAATCATAAAATGGTTAGGGTTTGAAGGGACCTCAAAGATCACCTAGGTCCAACCACCCTGCCATGGGCAGAGACACCCTCCACTACACCAGGTTGCTCAAAGCCTCGTCCAACCTGGTCTACTTCACAAGATGTTACAACTTAGGGAAAGCAAGAAAATTTTTCAAAAGTAGGATGGTAAATAACACTGATAAGTGTAGCCTACTTCCCAGTATATACCCATAGTTTCTTTGGTCAGTCATAAAATGTCAAGAAGGTAAATTTTACTTCATCTACTATACTAGCAGGATCATTAGTGTCCAATACTGACGTCCCATCTCAGATGATTCAGAATGCTTTTTGCTATTTGTTCTAATAAATAACACCCTGACTGTCTTTAAAAATTTCAGCTGTAATTTGTACAAACTGACACTAAATCCTTAATTTTCTTATTAAATAAATTTTTGACTATATTCTGCTTTCTGATAATATGTATAAAAATCTAGATATATTCTGTAGACATTCTGTGCACCTTAGAAAAAGAAGCTTGTATTTCTATTGATTTACGGTATAAATATTTGCCTATAAAGAATTAATTTCAAAACACCTTCCTTGCTGGAAAAAATGAGCCCCTTTCAAAACGCCAGTATGACTTTCCCCAGACATGTAAATTGATATAATTCTTCTGAAAGTGACTGACAAACCTGATCTAAGGGAAGGACTTGTAGGCATTTACCAAAGACATTAAAAAAAAAAAAAAAAACAAAAAGAAAACAGGAACTACAACTCTTATGTTTATGAAACATCTGCAGCATGCTGTTCACCTGTTTTATTTATTTTAATTGTTAACTCTCAGGAAACAAGCATGCCTCAATAGATGTTAAAATTTGATCCAGTAGGCTAGTATTAACAACCCTTGCAGTACTGATGGAAGAGATTCATGTCATGATAGATTTAAATACCCAACAAAATTTACAATTCTGTTTCAGGATGGAAGAAAATAGACCAATTGTTTGTTGCGATCATCTGGTTTGAGAGCGATGGCTAGCTTGAAATCTGCTGCTGTATTCGAAGCAAAATCTAACAACTACATACGAATTCTGAGTGCAACTTGAAGAGTTAAGAAATAGTCATTACTATTCTCATGTAGCAGTGTTATAAAAGCTGGTTCATTTTTGAGGACTTTTGTCACATACTTCAATATTTGGAAAACGGAATGTATTTATATTATGCTTAGCTTGTCGAAGAGGAGAATGGGGGGATAACAAGGGATAAGAAAGACTGTTCTCAGACAAGCATCATCCAAATATCCCAGCATCAGATTTCATGATGTTCTTCATTTGTTTTACGTACGATAACCAAAAGAATTAAAGGGAAAAAAAAACTAAAACACCCACAAAACTGCTGCTTAGAGACACATTGTGGAATTGCTAATATAAGACCAAAACCAGAGAGAAATGTTTTCTCAGAAATATATGTAATATAACATTAAATGTATTTACTATTGTCAAGATAATGCCCTAAGACTCCGTCTCCAAGTTGTCACTTCGGAACAATTAAGTTTTGTAAAAAATACTGTAACAGAAATAATGAGCTAAATCAAATCTTTTAAAATAACTCTTCAATTAGGAAAACTGCAACAAGTGCTGAATAGTTAAATCGATGTACACACTTTGTTCCTCTACAGCTACCTTATGTGTTTAAAATATATTTATAGACATAAAAATTAAAGCTATTGTACAGTAAGTTTTCTCCCGGTCTTGATATTCATGATCAAATTGAGATGGACAAATCAATATGCATTATCCAGTACACATGTGGACTTAATTTATTGTGATTTCCTTATTCAGAAAAATATTTGAATGCATGACTAATTTTGCACAAATAGAAATTATGATTGAGAAACCCGCATGAAATCTACTCCCTACTTTTTCCCCTTAGCAAAAGTGGTGGTTTATGGCTTCACTTCTTTCTTGCTTGTCTAGATAAGCCTAATATCTGGAAATACTTGATCATTATCATAGGGTTTTTTTCCTATTATTAAAATCTAAGTGGTTTTAAACTTTATGCATGCTTGCACAGAAATACGTTTGAACTATACAACTGTTACAATCCTTCATCACTAGATGCTGTGTCTTTATACATCCTCTCATCACAACCCCAGTGTCAGTGTGAGGGGTTACCTCTCTTCACATTCTGCTGGCTGGGATATATGTGTTCTGGCAACTCTTGGTATGAAAGACTTATCTTTCATAGAAACTACACAAAAGCAGCTGTCTTAGTAGCAAGATATTTTCAAAGCATGGGTTAAATGAGATTATCTTTTTTAAGACTGTAACGTTCTTAGATTTGCTATACATCCAACCTGCCAGTGCTCTTTCAGCTTCAGTAGAGATGACAAATGGTTACACCATTACCTTTCTAAAAAGAAAATCACTCTTTGCTTCTCTCTGAACAGGATACTGCCTTACCTGATGAGAAGGGAAACGTTAAGTGAAGAAATTGGTCCTTCTTTAAGGGTTTAGAGAGGATCTGGATTCATTCGTTGGTGATACATCGTCATTCAGACAAGACACATTGTCAACATCTTTCCTGATAACCTTCAGGCTCTACTTAATTCAGGGTAGACATGGAAATGTATTTTCATCTTCTTGTCTTCAAATATAGTCACAACCATACACATTCCTATGCTATAGGCAGGCAATCTTGTAAGTCAGATTGACATAATTCTATTCTGCATCTTACTTATGGTCATGAGTTCATCAGCCCAGCTGCTTCCATGTAGTATGTTCCTCTGTTAGAGGTAGAATGAGAAATTTACTATAAATTATTTAAGCTTTTTTTTTTTTTTGATTTAGTATGAAATACTGATAGACCTCAGACCCCTGTCACGCCTGTGAGCTGACTATATCTCCATACCAAGTTGAGGTAAGGTTTGCATTTCTAAGTAGCTATTTCTTTATATGAATTATTGACATCCTATTTTACATTTAATCACGCTTCAGGGCATCATTTGCACCTCTTACTGCTTTCTCTACTCTCTTTTTTTAGATCACTCTATCTAGTTCTCCCTTTTTCCCTCTCTTCATTTATTTTTTTGCTACACTTCTATTTTATTTGTTTTCTGTTCTGAAGAACTCTAAAAAACTTGTATCCGTGCATTTTCTCCTTTCCTACTATTGTTTCTCATTTGCAATAATCTAGATGGTGATAGATGAATATCGACATTACATTAATGGCTATGTAGAAGTATGCTAATCTAGTATGCTAACCTAAAATTTCTGGAGTCAGGTCTAGATTATTCCCCTAGAAACACAGCATTTATGGGAGGTGCTGGTTAGGAGGTTAGTCTTTAATGTCCCTATTGTCAATAGCATGATATAGGAATCTCACGGCAAGTCATCTTACTGGTGCTATGAACTACTATGCATTTTTTCATTCATTAGAAATGGTCTAAATTAAATTCATGGTCTTTAAAGAATGAAATGATCCTACTAGAAGTCCAGATGGAATGTGTCTGCTGCCTTCATGGAAACACTGCTGCTGGCTGATGCAGACAATCAGAAAGATTCCTGGACTGGCATTTGAAAATCTAATATTGCACAGTAGACCTTCTTTTCCCATTTTAGTGTCCACACTGCAAACATAAAACATAGCCCTACGAGAAATTTGTAAAAAATGTCTTACGTTTGCTTAAAAAAAAAGTGGTTTAGACCATTTAGATAACTTCACATTTTTTCCCGTTTTCTCACTTCTGTTTTTATTTATTCTCTGGTTTCTTCCCCTTTTCTGCTTCTGCAGCCAAACTTCTTTTGGTTCTTCATTATCTTATTGTTTCTTTCTCTCTTCATCTCCCCATCTGAACTTAAATTGACTTTTTTGCCAATAATTACACAGAATATTGGAAGAATGAGATTTTACTATGATATATCACTAAAAACACAAGATCAGTTTCTCTCATATGTCAACATCTGGCTATGTCTTTTTTCCTGAATCAGCCAGAAAAGTCAACCTAGAGAAAAGAAAGGGTAAGAAATTAATGAGATCTTTAAGCAAAAAACACTGTTATGTTTAGAAAGAATCTTTAGAAAAAATTTGCCTAGCTCCTGGGATAAATATCTTTGTTATTCAAAATATTTGTTCTGGTTTTATGTAAAATAATTCTTAAGTTACCAAATTAAACATATTGTCATTAATTTTGCATTAAAAAATCCTTCCTTTCTTCCTTCATTCCTTTTTTTGTTCCTTCCTTCCTTCTTTCCTCTCGCCCGCCTCACCCTCTCTTTCTCTCTTTCTCCTTCTCTTTGTCCCTTCCTTCCTTTCCTGCATTGTCTTTCTCCTTCTGTCCTTTCCCTTTCCTTTTCTCCTTTCCATTTCTCATGCCTTTCTTTTTCTTTCCTTCTTTTTTTCTTTCTGTTTCTCTTTTCTCCTTCTTTCTTTTTCTTTCTTTCTTTCTTTCTTTCTTTCTTTCTTTCTTTCTTTCTTTCTTTCTTTCTTCTTTCTTTCTTTCTTTCTTTCTTTCTTTCTTTCTTTCTTTCTTTCTTTCTTTCTTTCTTTCTTTCTTTCTTTCTTTCTTTGTTCCATATATAGTTCATTCCATTTTTGATGTTTTTATCCTTAAGCAAAGTTTACCATGTTGCTCTATGAGTGGCAGAGCTAATATACTCACTTTTTATCTGGCGTTTCCTCTAACACTGTGCTAACCTTCCAGTGGGCTGGTTGTGCATCTGATTGAAAAAGTGCTCCATACTATTGGTGTCTTGTCTTTGTTGTTCTCGTGCCCTGTTTGATATCATGGCTTCATGGGGAGAGCAGCTCTGCTTGAATCTTTGCATTTTCCTGCTGTTGATATTTTGTTAAATGTTGTTACCTTTTATTGAGTGACTGTGTGTTCACTTAGCAAGCTGAGAAGCTTTTGGACAAAGTCTGAGGAGATTTATTTTTTTCTAAAGAATGTGGAGCAGACGAATGAACAAGCAGGTTCTGAACACTTCTAAATAAATTAAGTCCTGGGAAATATGATGATGATAGATAAAGAGGGAGTAAGAAGTCAAGAAGCATCCCAGTCTGAGAAACTAATGGTGCTAAGCATATATGTTTAAGCAACAAGAACAAAACATTTACTGGGCTTTGGAGGGTGAAGGTAGGAGGTGGAAGGGGGGTTGATTGGTCCTTGTGAAACGTTTTGCAAGGAAAGAGAAAAGGAAAGAAAATATATTGAAGTAAAAAAAATGTATAGATATCATAGCTTAAAGGCATAAGGACAACAACAGAAGATGCTAAAACACATGGTGACTCAAAACTGAAAATATTATATTCAAAGTTTTTTTCTGGTTTCTGATTATTATTTATAATTATTTCACTTTTCCTTTGAAGATATACAATCCAATTTTCAGCTTAATTCTTGGTTAATTATTTTTAAGACAAAACATGATTTACGCATATAACTTTTGATTTAGAAGTTGTCCCATGTCAGAAGCATTCGTAAGTATTTCACAGGCTTTATATAAGGACTATTCTTCTTCTTCAAAAAGACAGTGATGAGATGAAATATGTTGCAAAGCTTTTCAAGAAGACACTGATTTATATCTTCAGATAATTTTTAAGATGATCTTTGAGGTCCCTTCCAACCCTAACCATTCTATGATTCTATGATTTATACACTATGAGCTATGATGAAATCAGAAACCACAGCTGGATGTAAAATGTTTGGCCTTGTTATTTTTTATATGAAAAAGGTATAAAAGTGTCTATTAGCGGAATGAAAAGTCTTCCTTTAACTTCAGTGAGGCTGAGATCAACATTCGGTTTTGTTTTCCTGTGGTGTACCAGCAGCAACAGAAAGAAACAGAAGGGCTGCAAAATCAATCAAGTGAGATGGTTGATATCTTTATATAATACTTAAATATTGTCACAGGACAAGTACAGTTTGCCTATTTTCTTTCACTTTTATGTAAAACAGTGAATTATCTTTTCTCCACACTTACAGAAAAAAAGAGGTGACCAACTTACAAATTGTGAGTTTTGTGAATATCACATTAATGAAAAGAAAGTAGAGTATTTGCTTTGGGTATTACTCTCTAGTTTACTTTCCCCCCCATTCATCAATGAGGTGAAGATATTCTTCTACCTTTTGACAGACAATGCTGAAAATGATGAAGATGTTTCTGCTTGTTCTAACACGTCTGTCAGTCTTCCCTCCCTCTCTTCCTCTCTTCCTTCCTTCCTTCTTTCTTCTTTTTCTTTTCTTTCTGTCTTTCTTACATTTGTAGATACTCATACTGTAGAAATAGCACTAAGTTTTCATTTAGAATGACAACCAAATGGCAAAATATAAATGATGTATCTTCTAGTGACATCATTTAAATGAAACATTTTTTCCTCAGATATAGTATTGTACCTCTAAACAAAATAATCCCACGATGGAGACGGTAACTTCATGAACATTCCCATAATCATGTTTCATTCTGTATGTCTCAATTTAATTTTTATTTCAAATATTCATGTTCATCCATTTTGTGAGTTAAAGTTGAAACGTGCTTTTAAATACATTCATTTTTAGTGACATATGTACTTAAAATAATTTTTAAACTTTCAGTGATTGAAAAAATGTGGGGTTTGTATACACTTGAAAGAAACAGATTCTTTTGAAATGAAAATTACTAATTTTTTACATCTCCACCACCTCCTAGTTTACACTTTAAATATGAAGCTAGACTCAATGTGTAGCAGTTCAAAGTACGATCTTCAGACATAACTAAAAGTGAATAGAAGTTAGATAACTCAGAATTAGGACCTAGACCATTCAAAGATAATCAAAAATTAGTGAACTCAAATTGCAAGTTCCAAATTCCAAGTCAAAGAGACAGCTCCTGAAAGCATACGACTGTGACATTTGTGTCAAACAATTAAATGGGATTCACTCCTTATTTTGTGAGTACAGTCACTAGTATAATAATGTCAATGCATTTACACATCTATTATACTATTGAACTGTAGTGTTCATTCTGTAATCTGAGAACATTTAGTTTGATGCATTACTTACAGAAACAGGCACAAAAACTACAGAAAAAGAAAAACATACTACCACTAGTTTTAAATGTAATACATTAGAGATTGTACTTCCACTGTAAAATTGTTACTTGTTCACATATTTTAAAAAGTCAGTAGGTAGACAGCAAGGGGTGATATTCTTCTTTCCTATATTATCTGTGCAAAAGTTTATCTAATCTAGATGATCTATCTATAGTTAATGGAGAGAATCTGCTATCTTCATAAGTTAATTCATTCTGTTGGTTTAGGCATCCGTCTTAAAGGAAGATGAAGCACTTTTCAGAGGTGTATATCTGACCTCTGTCGTCCAAAACCTATTGGACATTGTCTTAGCCTAGACTATGTTGCAGAGGTGACACCTCAGTTTCATATCAGACCTGCATCACAATGGCCTACTGCTTCGCCACTTTACAGAGACTCTATTCATCATAGTGTGCTTAAAAATACTTACGAATTAGGAATATTAGGAATACTTAAAGAACCTTGGTGGATGTATCCTAAATTCTTAAAATTTTGATTAGATGTTGGTATGAACCACCAAAAGAGAGACACTACAGGGCAGATGCAGAATTGGAACTTTCAGGGAAGTGAGGGAGAGAGGGACTCCAACTTCTGCAATTTGGGGGTTGTTTCACATGCTGTTAAGGACTAAGTTCCTTGGGTTTTTTCCCTAATAAATTACTGGATCTGTTTGTGTAAGGCAGTGTTCCCATGAGGAACTGGTTATCACAACACTGTGCAGATACTCAGCTACCCCATGACTGTAGCTGTAGGACAAACTTGAATTTCATTCTTAGATTATAATTATTATTTACATTCCATAGAGTTAGTCACAAGGTAGGCTAGGGAATAGGTAGTATCTGATTAACAATTTTCAGGATTGCAATACTCACCATAAATCACTAAACTCTGTCCATATCAATAGGCTTTTGTTAAATTTTTTACATTTTGGTTTTGAGTCACATTCACCCCACATTAACTGTGATCAGAAAATCAGTTTGTGGTAGGTAAGAATTCAGAGCATCAAACATTCTTAATGATTGATGTTTTAGTATACTTTCTGAAAACATCTAGTAATTTTTTAGATATTATGTACAGATATTTGAAGGCTACCTCTGAGAAATAGGTGAAAAATCTCTAGAAAAATAAGGTTTAAATTATTTGGCATAGGAATTTATCTTCCAAGTAGGAACTACGCAGTGAATTGACAAAATGAACATTTTACCAGCAGTCATATTTATATAAAAGGAAACAGCGAAGTCAGTCACTAAAAATGGGAAACAATCCCTGAAGTTACTAATAGACTCCTGAGAAAAGCTGATAACTTTTGATTACCATTGAAGTTCAAAATTGCCCACATGAAGTCTGGCTTTTTTTGTCAGCTTTTCAAAAAAATGAATTCAAAAGTCTCCGGTGTTATCCTCTGTAAGTTGCCATACTCTTGCAATGAGCTGTGCTTTGACTGAATGAATTGAGCAACATCTGTTCTCCATTTTTTTTACAGTTTCTAAAGGGTTTGACCTTGAACCAAAACAAAATTTTTAACATTACATTTCATTAACATGGAATTAAAAAGCAATTCATGCTACTCTTGGTGTAATTTCTGCTCCAATACCTGAATTAATCTTTTATGAATTACTGGGCAACAACCTGGCCTCTTCAGTACTAACCTTCTCTTAAACAACAATGCTGATGTGTACCTTATGGTCAGATCAGCTTTTCTGGGCAGCTGATTTTGGATTGCCCCATTCTGTTTGCTGCCCAGGAGCAAATTCCACTATGAGCTATATAAATCCCTGACCTGACCAGAGCCATGTATAAAACTTACAGGGTTCTGTGAACTTATTCAATTCCATTATATGCTCAAGAATAGTTTCCCCTCTTTTCATTCTATTTAAAAATGCAGAAACACTCTGCAGCCACCAGTTGCTGTGGAAATCGATTGTTTTCATAAAATTTCTACACGTCTAAAAATGTTGTCTGCTGGTTTATTAGGAGCTGCTAGGCTACACAGCAGATGTTAAGTTTTAGCTGCCATTATACTTCACAGAACCACTACCTTTTTTCTCATGGATTGTACTATTATTCCAGTCTTTCAATTATAGGTGATCATCTCTCAAGCTATCAGAAAAATCATTTTCCCCAGGTTCCAAAAACTGTAACCCCTATTTTCTAAATGCAACAATCACAGCACCTGAATTTTGCAGCTTCGTTTTACTGCCTGTGTCATTACATGGACTTTCAATAGTCACTTCTGTTTCACAGCCCTGGTGAAGATCCTATTCTCCTATCTCGCCTTGTCACGCCCTTTGCAAAACAAAATTATACTAACCACCCTATATAGAAGAGTGGAACCCAAGCCATTACAAACTTCACTGGTTGTTCATTTATCTCAGGACATAAAGAGATGTTAAAAATATCCTCAGTAGCCCATGTAAGTACTTATATTCCAAAATTAGTATCGTTTGATTTGGAAGAGGTGTGTAAAAGAGTTAGGTTGCATATATTACGTAACTTCATTGTATGAACAAATGAACGATACTTTTTTTCTTCTCTGTTTAGCAGAAAAAAACCCCATATGATCAAATAGAAATACAGTAGTTTTAGTCACACCCCTTCATGATGGTGTTGGCAATCAGTGCACTTAAAAGTAGTCTCAGTGCATGCTATGTTCTACAGATAAGCATAATACAATCATATGCATTGGCTGAGATGACCAAGAGTTTATTATAAGAATGAAATTAAATACTGTAGGAGCAGTATGCAACTGAAAAATCTTTAACCTCAAAACGCTCAGCAGTTTTCTCAAGAATATATCCCTTTGGTATTCAGCCCTCTAGAAGACAAGGTAAAAATTGTCAGTGCTCTGCAAAGATGACAGTTAACTAAGACAAGGCGCTACAGCAAGAGTACAAATTGTTCAGAAGAAATATGCCAAGAAGTGAACTAAATACTGATGTTTTATGACGTATATAAACCTAAGTCATTCTTACAGTGCAAGTAAATGAAAGAATATGCCAAATCACTTAATCTGGATCTAAATTTTTATGCAGCTGGTGGATCAGAAAGGTTAGAATCATGCCAATTTTTGTTGAAAAGTGATCCAGACTAACACTTAGAAAACTTACTGGAAAAGAAGTATCAATGATGCAAATGCAACTCCAGGCATAAGAACATAACAGCATTGTTAAGAAAAAGATTCAGGTGGAAATAATACCCTTGATGATGTGATTGGAAGGTTTATTCGACTTAACCTTTTTGGCTAATCACATTTATTTATTTATGGGTTTTGCACAGAACAGTATTGATTCTTTTTTCGTTGGTTTTCTAAGTTCTATCTTGGGCTGCTGCTTGGAGATGTTTCAACATTGAATCATAAAACCATAGAATCATAGAACCATAGCATCATAGAATCATAGAATGGTTAGAGTTGGAAAGGACCTTAAAGATCATCTAGTTCCAACCCCCCTGCCATGGGCAGGGACACGTTCCACTAGACCAGGTTGCTCAAAGCCTCATCAAGTCTGGCCTTGAACACTTCCAGGGATGGGACAGCCACAATTTCTCTAGGCAACCTGTTCTCTAGGCTTCGCCACCCTCTGAGTGAAAAATTTCTTCCTTATATCTAATCTAAATCTGCCCTTTCAGTTTAAAGCCATTGCCTCTTGTCTTATCACTACAAACCCTTGTAAAAAGTCCCTCTCCAGCTTTCCTGTAGGCCCCCTTCAGGTACTGGAAGGCTGCAATAAGATCTCATTGGACTCTTCTCTTCTCCAGGCTGAACAGCCTCAACTCTCTCAGCCTGTCTTCATAGGGGAGCTGCTCCAGCCCTCGGATCATTTTTGCATCCCTCCTCTGGACTCTCTCCAACAGCTTCATGTCCTTCTTGTGCTGGGGACTCCAGATCTGAACACCGTACTCCAGGTTGGGTCTCATGAGAGCAGAGTACAGGGGCAGAATCACCTCCCTCTCAACCTGCTGGCCACACTTTTTTGGATGCAGCCCAGGATACAGTTGGCTTTCTGGGCTGCCAGCGCACATTGCCGGCTCATGTTGAGCTTCTCATCAATCAACACTCCCAAGACCTTTTCCTTAGGGCTGCTCTCAATCCATTCTCCGCCCCGCCTGTATTTGTGCTTGGGATTGCCCTGATCCATGTGCAGGACCTTGTACTTGGCCTTGTTGAACTTCATGAGATTCTCACAGGCCCACCTCTCCAGCCTGTTAAGGCTGCTGTGGATGGCATCCCTTCCCTCCAACGTGTCCACAACACCACCCAGCTTGGTGTCGTCAGCAAACTTGCTGAGGGTGCACTCAATCCCACTGTCCGTGTCACTGACAAAGATGTTAAAGAGCACCTGTTGACTGCAACTCTTTGAGTGCGACCGTCCAGCCAATTCCTGATCCACTGAGTGGTCCATCCGTCAAATCCATGTCTCTCCAGTTTAGAGACAAGGATGTCATGCTTTGGACAAGTCCGGGTAGATGATGTCAGTTGCTCAGGCTGGATAGATTTTGCTTTATAGACAGAGAGGGAATTGATGTTGGTTAGCTGAATCATCCGGTATCTTTTATTAGTGTGTAACATCACTGCACAGCTATTCAGTTTTAGATTACTGAACATAAGGTTACTGTATAAATAATTGCTTAGTAAAGAGCTGTTATCACTAAGATATCATTACAACTAAAGTCAGATATACCCTTCCCTTCATCTTTCACTGGTAGTGTTCATTATTTTATGTATAAATAATACACTTTTTGCTTTTGATAGGAGAAGCAAGACATTTAATCTTTCTCACTATGTAAAATTGACATGAGGTAAAAAATTACATCACTGCAACTGAGATAAACTGTAGATACTATAGCATGCTAGTCTGCCTTTGCTTTCCCCCCCCCCCCCCCCAATTGTTTGGTTTGGCATCAATGTTTGTTGAAGCTGATGCTAAACAGGCCTTCCAAACATCAGGGCACTAAATAAGAGTTTATTGTAAGTGTAGGCCCAACCTTGAAGGTTTCAGTTTCTTCATAGGTATTTATTAAAAACACTAAAGAGAATGTTCTCTATTTTAAAAAGCAATCATAACTTTACATATCACATTTGAGAAATTAGATTGATTTTATTATGATACAACTACCCAGTAGGCACACAGTATGCTAGCTAGCAATCCAAAAAGAAACTGAATATTTACACGTTTCATTAAGCTACTATCACTGCAAATATAGAGTGGTTTATTTTATTTTATAAAGGGAGAAAAAGAGTTTTAAGGAGCAATGTTTATTTAGACGTACATAAGTACGGCATGTAAAATAGAAGGTTCTAGAACTGTATAACATTATTATGTTTTTAAGTCAATAACATTTATTAATTGACTAATCATATTTACCTAGGCTTTCAGCCTGGAGTTAATTATTTATGGCCATGGAAAATATCAAGCCTAAAAAACTGGTTTTCAAGTGATAGGTGTGACAAGTATAATAATCAACCTTCTGTTTTCCTTTTTGTTTTATCTTTCCTTTTCCTTTTCTTTCCTTTTCTTTTTGTTGAAACTATACATTCTACAGGTAGAAATAAAGTTCTAAGAAAAAGACATTTCAAAACAAGAAAACAGTCTACACACATCTCTCATACTTAATGTTTAATCATTTCTTAATGGCAATTTGACAGACAGCAGTTTGAGTATCCAAAACTGTTGTCTTATTCATAGCAGAGGGTCAGTTTGAATTCTTCCTTCCACTATTGTCCTGGATTTCAAAAATTTAACCTTTTAAATCAAAGCTCATTTTTTACAGTTGATTGAAGAAAAGAATAAGTCAATGTTGATTCCTTTACTTTCTTTTACTTCTCTTTTTTTTTCACTTAAAACTATGTTTCTACTATGGTTTTTAAAAATATCTGAAGAGTTCGATGAAAAGTGATACACATCAGTCATTCCTTTCCTTCCTGCTTGTTTTCTTAATTAAGTTTCCACTGCTTAATAATAGAGCTATGTAATGAATATTTAATTAGTCATTACATTAATTGGTAAATATTTTTTTTTTAATTTAATGTCCCTAAATCCAACAGAAAAGCCCCAAAATTATCATCTGTTATTGCTGGTTCTTTCTCAATGATTTTTGTATTTGCTTCTTGACAATCTGTTTCTAATTTTGCTGCCAACATTAGCACCTGTAGTTTTGATTAATGATCATACTTTGGAAAGACATTTATAATTTATGTCACGTCCCATAAGTGAGTACCTCATTGCCAGTACAATATCACTGCAATTTAAGACACATCATTTTTAATAATTACGTAAGTGTTGAGTACATGTAATAAATACTTAGATACCTCCCTAATTACAATATTATAAATGCTTTAAACTATGTGTTAATTTGAGATTTACATTAACTATGAAAAAGCATGGATACAGAGTCATACATGACTACAGACTGTGCTAGGAGAAACAATATTTACACTTCAAGAAAGTAGTTGTGACTTCTGATAATGGCTATGAGAGAAACATTGTCTTTGCATCTGAAAGGACTTGACAGAGCTCTTCAGAGGTCAAATCAGTCCAGCTTCTATGAAAGGGTAGAATTTTAAGTGAAGCCATCCATATGGAAAAAAAAAAAGAAAAAGAAAAATGCTGTGGGGTATAAAGTTTTACAGAAGTAAACCAAGGTTCTGAATCAGTAGTATTTGATAAATCACTTGAATGTGCTCAGAAAAGATGACAATTCATTGATGGTTGGTTTTGGTTTTTTTTTACTTTCAGGAAGTGCAAAAGACTGTACGAAGGAAACTAAAATGAATGGATTATAACATGAGGTACTAGATGCAATTGTAGCAAATACAAAACAAAGAAAAAGAATCATTCTAGCTATGAAAAATGAAACATATCTCTCAGTTCTGTAGAAGTAAAGCAGTAAAGTTCACGCATGTCGTTTATGTCATTTGTCAGCAGTCTGGAAAAGTAGCTGACCAGTGAAACAGTCAATGAAAAAAAAGAAAAATACAAACTGGATGGATAACTGTGAGACCCGTTGAAATAAATCAGTACCATCATGCACGTAAAAGTGAAGTGCTTAGACATGCCAGATAATTCATACTGGAAAGAATACTTCACTGTAAATTGTAAATTAACAGAAAATGGAGAAATACTGAAGACTTGGGCATCATTCTAGAAGTTGATATAAATTTACTTCGTGTATCTAGCAAAAATTATGACAGTGATGTAGTAACAGATAAGACAGCTGTAGAAGAGAAAATAAAATAGTAGTAGTAATAGTACAAGTTTGTCCACTGTGAGGCATCTGCATCTGAAAAAAGTTGCTTGGTTCTCATTCTATTTAAGAAAAAGTAGTAGGTGCAATGAAAATGTTTTAGCATTGTGTGACAATGTGAATAAAGGCCTAGAGGATCTCCAAATTGAGATGCGTAAAACGTTTACCACAGAGAAAGATAGAGAGAGATGCTCATGCAGGCTATGCTTGTATTATCAGTTCATTGAAATCGGTTAGTCCTGATCCAACAGGAGCAGACCAATAGGTAAAAGTTGATCATTTTCTCTTTTTTCATGTTTCTATCGTTTGTGGTTCATGGAGCTTACATTAGATAAAGCTGCGTACTTGGGCTAAATGTCTCTCTACACATATTGTTTGAAGTCCTCTGATGGAAATTTATCCTGCAAACCTTTGTTTCCTTGACTTCACAAACTTCCTCATATCTGCTGAGGAAACAGTGTCTTTTGAACGATTTCATATGGATGACTAGCGCATCAGTACATTTGTGTGTTCCCATCACCTTTACAATCCCTGTAGAAGTAAAATTTCATTTCTTTTCATGCTCTTGCTGTTGCTAATCAATATTTCAAAAAGAGAGTCTGCGGCGGCTGCTGCTCAACCCAACTGTCCTTTTTTAGTTTTGTCAGTGTCCAAAGCAAAGAGTCAGAGTGGAGCTTTCATCCTTCGACTGCAGTAACTAATGTAGGACATTGAGTTATTTGATGCCAGCTCTGTTATACTTTCCTTAGTCAGAAAAACAAAACAGTAGTTGCTATATCTGCCTTTCTAGTGATTTAGTGGAGGTACTGGCCCAACTGGTGCACAAATGTTTGGCAATGAGGGAACAGTTGAGGTCTCCTGCCATGAACTGGTCTTTGGCATCCTCCCTTCCAATTTCCAGAGAAAGACTGCTCTCCTGGTGAATTTTGCAGCCCATGGCTCTTATCACTCAGTGGCAGGCCAGCTCAGAGTAAGCAACTATCATACGCCAAGTGATGATCAAGGTCTCTGAGATGGCAGGGCAACTGGAAGAGCAGTTCCAGGTTCATAAATGAGCTGAAGTCTAAAAGATGATGAATGCAGTACTTGCCCCTTTTATAAAGCACAAGAACCACTTCTAGTTGTCATGGGATCTCAGAAGCCTTGTATTGGCATGTGTACAAAGTCCACGTCAGAGTATCCAGTGTCTGTGTGGCCATAACCCAGTTCATAGCCTGAAGTCCCCACTGAGCAGTTGAGAGCATTTGAATTGTTTTTCTGTCGAGAGACTCCTGTTTAGCTTCTTCACAAAGGAATATGTGCCATAGAGCAAAGCTGCTCTGCAAGCAGACTCTGCAAACCAAATGCAGAAAATGGAGATAACTCTGAGATTCTCTTCAAAACCATACTATTGCCTCATTCCAAATTGTTAATATAGACAGGTCTGTAAAGCTATAGAGGTTCAAAAATGATGGGTAAATCTTAATCTAGTTCTTTTAACCTTTTTCATTATGCAATGAAAAAATAAATTAAGTGAAAATGGAAGGTAATACGTTGATAACTCATTGTCTCGAGGTATAATTGAGGCCAAGAGCTTAGCAAGATTCAGTGAAGGATTAGACACATATGTGGATAACAAGAATATCCGCATTTATTTCAAATAGAATAATATTCTTTTTTTTTAGAAGAGATTTAAACCTTGCAAATTCTATTAACTGATGGTGATTAGGAAGAAGAAACTTCCCCTCTTGGCAGATTGTTTCATTACTGACCACTACAGAGTTTATTTTTGCATATTCCTTTCATGGCTTTGCTACAGATCATTGACAGAGACAGAATGCTGGGCTTGACTAGTCATGCACACAGTGTAATATTAGAGTTGATATTTAAATGTGCGCTTTACTATGTCAAGTGTTCTATCAATACTGAAAATTTTAATTACAAACTGAAACAAACTTTGTTTACAATATATTGAGACATACAGAATAAAATATGAACCTTGTTTTCAATATTCTGAAATAGTTTTTATATGATTCCTCCCTCTTCTTCCCCAGTTCTCTAAACATCATATAAATTACTCTTGTGGACAAATCAAAAAAGGATAAAAACAGCTGCAGTTTCTAATCCTGTAGAGATTACATTAGCAGGGCATAAAATTCTACCAAATGTTTTGCTGCAGCTTTAAAAATGCAATATTTTTTAACCTGATGTCTCCAGATTTCAATTTGCAGAGTTCTCTACCCTTAGAATTCTGGATACCTTCAAGTTAGCACCCTGAAAACTATACTGCTAGTGGTTTTATTCTCACAAATATGGTTGATCTAAGTAAAATTCAGAAATTTAAAGCTGTAGGTAAATGGTCTCCCAGGCCAGCAAATGAATATGTTAAATATCTTTAAGTCAGTCATAATTTGGGATTTTGTTTTAGAATGAGAGATTAGATATATTCTGATTTATTCAATAGTATTCTGTAAGTGTACAATCTCTTGTGTACACCATTTTTAGCTTTTTATCCCTGAATGAAAGAGCATAACAGTATTAGAATGAAGTTTCATCATGACCTATCCAAGGAGTGAGGTATAAACAAATATTTGACAGAAGGCAAGAGCTTGCTACTCAGTAAAGACTTAAAGGTGGGAGGGAGTGGGGGGCAGAGAAACTCAGTCTCTCTTTTTTCCTTTTTTTGTGGGAATATATAACAATCCACGAACATCTTTTTTTGGGGTGGAAAAGAAACAAAAAAATCCAATTTTGTATTTAAGGTGGTAATCTGTAGTGAGAATTTTTCTCTGTTTTCATCATGAAAAATCTATTTTTCAGAATGCTACATTGTTGTGATCTTCGAAAGATCAGTCAGCACTCATAATTCTGTTTAGGAATCTGTAAGTGAAGCCTTTGCTTCAGGATACAGACTATCTTGAGAGTGGCATCCCTGTTTTATGAAAGTCAAGTGAAATTTAGGAGTTTGGAGCATAGATAGAATCTGAGGGATTTATGGGCTTTTTTATACAACTATACACTTCTCAATCTTGCTTTTTGAGCACTCAGGAATAAAACAATAAACAGATATCCTGTGAGTTTTGTTATTGCACTTCTACCTGGTAAGTCACTCTGCCAGCTTACACTGTAGCATCACTGCAAAGCATTTTCACTCATTAAAAGCCTATACTTGAATTTAGTGCAAATGAAGTCACCCGAAGTCAGTCACCAAAGGGAGCTGCTGAGGAGCAGCGGATCTTGGCACACAGGGACTTTTCCTGAAGCAAAGAAATGCCAGGGGAGAGAAGAGACTCTCACCCCCAGGAGCCGGCAGCTCTCACTGGAGAAGCCGACGTGGCATGGGCATTGTTGGAGAAACAGCAGATGCTCCCACACCTAAAAACTAGTCCAGGGAGCGCGAGCGACCAGGAGCGCGGTGAACAGAGGCGGACAAACAGTGCGTGGCGTGGCAGATTGCGCTGTTGTTCATGAGGAAGGGAGTGCGGGAAGAGTGAGTTTAGCCAGTGGCCATCACCCTCTCAGAAGGAGCTCAGCTATGGTGTCCACCTGGTGGAAGGCCAAGGCCTCTGCACTCAGCAGGAGGGATAGGACAGTGCAGACAGAGCTCCCACAAAACCACGCAGCTATCCAGGTCTCAGGCTGCATGGAGTGCCAGAACGATTAACTGATAAGGGACAGCAGCAGTAAGAACAGCTGTGTGAGCTCTGACCAGCTGGATGATCTGCTCAGCATGGTGGCAGAGCTGTGAGAGGAAGTAGAAAGGTTAAGGAGCATCAGGGAGTCTGAGAAAGAGATAGACTGGTGGTGTCATGCTCTGCCCAATCTGAGACAGAAACAAGAAGAGTAAAAAAACACCCACAAGATTAAGGAGATTCTGTATCCTCCTCCCACCAGGCTGAAGGCAGTAGCTTAAAGGAAAAGAGTGAATGGAGGCAAGTCCGTACTCCGAGCTGCAAAAGAACCCCCTCCTTGCCCACTTCACCTTCCCAGGTGCCTCTGCACAGCAGATATGAGGCTCTGGATGTGGAATGCTGGTCAATGGATGACGTGGATGACAGTCCATCAACACCAGAGGTGTTTCCAGGGTCAGAAAGGCCTACTCCCTGTATCACAACCACCTGCACAAGGAAGAAAAGATGGGTCACAGTTGTAGGTGACTCCCATCTGAGAGGAACAGAGGGTCCGATATGCTGGGCAGACCCTCCACTTAGGGAAGTCTGCTGCCTCGCTGGGGCCTGGGTTCAGGATATGGCTAGGAAACTGCCAAGCCTGGTACAGCCCTTGGACTATTACCCATCATTGCTCTTCCATGTGGGTGGTGATAAAGCTCCGATGCATACTCCAAGGGCAATCAAAAGAGACTTCAGGGCCCTGGGACGGTTGGTAAGGGAATCTGGACCACAGGTTATCTTTTTCACTCTCCTTGCGGTTGCAGGCAGCAACACTGGAAGAAACAGATGTGCCCAGTCTAGGAATATGTGGCTCCATGGCTGGTGTCACTGCAACAATTTTGGGATTTTCGATAATGGTATGGCTTGTGCAGCATCAGGCTTGTTGACACCAGATGAGACTGACCTTTCTCAAAAAGGAACAAGGGTCTTTGCACAACAGCTAGCCACGTTCATTGACAGGGCTTTAAACTAGATTCTAAGGGGAAGGGGGATAATATCAGGCTTGAACAAGCTGAGAGCGCCTGAAGAGCAGCAGAAAGGAATTCCAGCCACTGCATCCAGTAAGGCAGCTTCATCGAGGGTCCAACTGAAATGCCACTGTGCAAACACACACAGCATAGGGAATAAACAAGAAGAGTTACACATGTGTGAACGCCTGCAAGGCTATGATCTTATTGGCATCAGAGATGTGCTGGGGTGAATCCTATGACTTGAGTGTCAGAATAGAAGGATACAGGCTCCTTAGAAAGGACAAAGGCAAAGGGAGATGAGGAGGAGGTTTCACCCTCTATGTCAAAGACCAGCTGGAGTGCATGGAGCTCTGCCTGGGGATGGATGAGGAGCTGACTGAGAGTTTATGGGTCAGGATTAAGGGAAGGGCAGGGACAGGTGACATTGAGGTGAGGATCTGCTACAGGCCACCTGACCAGGAAGACTGAGCAGATGAGGCCATCTACAGACAGACAGGAGCAGCCTCACGCTCACAAGCTCTGGTTCTCCTGGGGGTCTTCAGCCACTCTGATATCTGTTGGAAGGACAACACAGCAGGGCATAAGCAATCCAGGAGGTTCCTGGAATGCATTGGTGACAACTTCCTTCTGCAAGTGACAAAGGAACCAACACAGAGTGGTGCTATATTGGACCTCATTCTCAACAACAAGGACGTGCTTGTGGAGAACGTGAAATTCAAGAGCCATGAAATTATAAAGTTCAAGATTCTTAGGGCAGCAAGGAAGGCGCTCAGCAAGCTCCCTACCCTGGACTTGAGGAGAGCAGACTTTGGCCTCTTCCAGGATCTGCTTGGTAGAGTACCATGAGAGAAAGCCCTGGAGGGAAAAGAGGATCAAGAAAATTGGTTAATATTCAAGGATCATATCCTCCAAGCTCAGGAGTGACACAGTCTCACAAAGAGGAAGTCAGGCAAAAACACCAGGAGGCCTGCATGGATGAATAAGGAGATCCTGGAACAACTTAAACACAAAAAGGAAGCCTACAGAGGGTGAAAGCAAGGACAGGAAGCCTGGGAAGAATACAGAGAAATTGTCCAAGATGCCAGGGATCAGGTTAGGAAGGCTAAAGCCCTGAGAGAATTTAATCTGACCAGGGACATCAAGGGCAACAAGAAAAGCTTCTATAGATATGTCAGTGATAAAAGGAGGATTAGGGAAAATGTGGGCCCTCTCCAGAAGGAAACAGGAGACCTGATTACCCAGGATATGCAGAAGGCTGAGGTACTCAATGACTTCTTTCCCTCAGTCTTCTCTGACAAGTGCTCCAGCCGCACAGCCCAAGTCACAGAAGGCAAAGGCAGGGACTGGGAGAATGAGGAACCGCCCACTGTGGGAGAAGATCAGATTCGAGACCATCTAAAGAACCTGAACATGCACCAGTCCATGGGACCTGGTGAGGTGCATCCACAGGTCCTGAGGTAAGTGGCAGATGAAGTTGCTAAACCATTACCCATCATATTTGAGGAGTCGTAGCAGCCAGGTGAAGTTCCCACCAACCAGAAAATGGGAAAGAGCCCCCATTTTTAAAAAAGGAAAAAAGGAAGACCCAGGGAACTACAGGCCAGTCAGTCTCACCTCTGTGTCTGGCAAGATCATGGAGCAGATTCTCCTGGAAACTATGCTAAGACACATGGAAAAAAAGGAGATGAATTGTGACAGCCAGTATGGCAAATTTGTCAGTATGGCAAATTGTTCCTGACAAATTTGGTAGCCTTTTACAATGGGGTTACAGCGTTGGTGGATAAGTGAAGAGTGACTGATGTCATCTACCTGGACTTTTGCAAAGCATTTGACACTGTTCCGCATGACATCCTTGTCTCTGAACTGGAGAGACACAGATTTGACGGATGGACCACTCAGTGGATCAGGAATTGGTTTGGTGGTTGCACTCAAAGACTTGTAGTCAATGGCTCGATGTCCAAGCGGAGACTAGTGACAAGTGGCATTCCTGATGGTTAGGTTTTCAGGCTAGTGCTTTTTAACATCTTTGTTGGTGACATAGACAGTGGGATCGAGTGCACCCTCAGCAAGTTTGCTGTCATTCTAACAGTTTTCAGTGCTTCTGTTTTGTCGTGCATACGAAGTAATTAAAAGTTGTTAAGTTTTGCATGGGATTTGGGTTTTTTGTGTGTGTGTTTGCTTGAATTTTTTAATTACACAAAAGGAACGTTTTCAGATTGGTCTGGTGCAGGGCTAACTAGTATATTAGCTTGATATATACGAATGTCCTTAAATAGATAGACTTAATCGTTAAGAAAAAAATAAATTAATTCAAATCTCCATTTCTGATATTTATCCAGCTTGAACTTCTGTGCCACAAATTATCTTTCATCAACAAAATTCAAGATTTTTGTAATAAGTTGCATTTAGTAAACAAAAAGAGCTCTGAATTAGATGATAATACATAAATGTCGGCAGACCTTTAGACATCAGTAATTCCTCCATGTTTAAAGGTTTATGAAAAATGAATTACACATATGCCAAGAAAGAGGTAATAAATTATGAGATTTCCTGAAATTCTTCAATATCTTGTTGTCTGTTGTCTTGATTTGTACTTTCAGTGCACTTTTGATACTATACTTTTAAGATAACATTTTTTTCTTGAGTTGACACAGGGGACAATGAATCTTTTGTTCCATTCCTATTGTTTATCTGTATACAAAACCAGTAATGTATCTAATGCTTTAGAAAGGATATATGAAATATAAATCCCTTCCCCTAAATGTGTGTAATCCATGGAAGATTGTCATGATGTCTGTGCTGTAAAACTACCATTGATTTTTATAGTGATCACTAGATGCTCTTGAGAATCTCATCCAATAACTGCAGTTTCAAGTTATTGGAAATTTAGTTGACTAAAAGTAACGTTTAGTATGTATCGTGCTTGTCTCATGAATTTTATAGAAACTTGTTTTCATTAATCTGCTCATTTCTCTCTCTGGATAAAATATCATAATGATTAAATACAATGAGTAAGACGTTGACAGTTCTTATTATTGGAGAATAATTTGTGGTGAAGGAAATAAAAGTACAGTGTGTAAGAAAATTACATAAATAATGCTAACGGACTTAATTAATCATAGATCTTGGTGAACACTTGGTGTTGCCTCTTCTTAATCAAGATATAAATCTGTAAGTCTCGCCATCACCACTAGCAAAAGGTAGTAGTGTTTATTATTATTATTATTACTGCTACTGTAAAAAACTGCAAAAAACAGAACTGACTTAATTGTCCCTCTGATGCGATTTCTGTGCAAACTGCGAGGAAAAGCACAGAAACTGCTAAATACCATAGCAGTAAATTAATCCATAAACAAAATTAACATATTTGTTAACTAGAGTTTAATTTGGCCAAAGAAGGGCAAAAGGAGAAGAAAAAGAAGAGTTTACTGTACCCATCTACAATGCTTTTCCTGCTTGTTCCCATTTCATGAAAGCTTCTCAGGATCTAACTGCAAAACCAGGGACTTAGACTACGAGTGCTTTGGGAAACTACTTTCTATCAGTCACGTTCCATTGCACTTTTTCTTGTAGTATAATCCATATTTAATTGTAATACTAAATGTGATTCAGGCCTCTTGAAAGAAGTGTACATCACAAAGAAACACAGAGAAAAGGAATAGGGCAGAACGAATCAGTGTAAAGAGGAAAGAGCTCAGAAATATCAGAATAGAGTCATCATATGGCCTCTAACTGAGAACTTATTTAAAAGAGAAGAGAAAGGCCAATCAGTAAATGTAACCCATATTCTTAATGATAATAACAACAATAATATTTTATTAATAATGATAGTAATACAACCTATTATCTTTGAGTACATATTAAATTGCATAATTTAATTAAAATTAACTTGAATTTCTACACTGCTCCATCCAGGAAAGATAATTCACAGAATTCTTTTTCACAATATTATGCAGAATGTTTTCTGCCTGTGAGCTAGTAATAGTATAGATTAACAATATATAGTCAGTAGTGTTAGTTTATGAAATAAAAAATCCCTCTCAAAACACATTTAAGACAATCAAAACCAAATTTTATTTGTGTTTTGGCCCCATTTAGAGCATTCCCTGAAGACTACATCCTGAAATAACCATAGATTTTATGTATTTTACATCTTTTGACTTTCTTCAGATGCAAGGTAAGACGTGTAGTTCTACACATATTTGCATAAAGCATTGTGGATTTTTTTTTTTCACATATAATCAAAACCAGGATGCATATTACTGAAAAATATCCTTTATTTTTAAATAAATACATACTTCCTTAAAAATTCCTACAGTGATTGCACAAATCATTACCATTACAAAGATGATCAGAGGGCTGGAGTACCTCTCCTATGAAGAGAGGCTGAGAGTTGGGGCTGTTTAGTCTGAAGAAGAAAGGGTCCAATGAGATCTTATTGCAGCCTTCCAGTACCTGAAGGGGGCCTACAGGAAAGCTGGAGAGGGACTTTTTACAAGGGTTTGTAGTGATAAGACAAGAGGCAATGGCTTTAAACTGAAAGAGGGGAGATTTAGATTAGATATAAGGAAGAAACTCTTCACTCTGAGGGTGATGAGGTACCGGAACCAGAGAAGATGGGGATGCCCCATCCCTGGAGATGTTCAAGGTCAGGTTGGATGAGATTTTGAGCAACCTGGTGTAGTGGAGGGTGTCCCTGCCCATGCCAAGGGAGTTGGACCTCTTTAAAGGCCCTTCCAACTCAAACCATTCTATGATTCTATAATCAACTTAATATGTAACTCTTTTATGCTGAAACATGAAAATTGGATACTTATTTTCCTTTCTGCACTTGCCTCTGGAAAACAAAAAACTGGTTAACTTTTCAAAATGCATTTCAGAACATAGCTTTGAGACATTCATGTAGGTCTGCATGCATTTAATATACAGAACTTCTTCTTTTGCTCTTTGGTGTAATGTAACTTACAGTTGCTAGGGAATAGAAATCTCAAAATCAAAACTCAAGAACTGCACAGGCTGTTTTGCAAACATGTTATTCAGATCTTAGTTTCTGATTTCTCTGTCTTTAATGATTGACATAGACTTCTTTCAGATGTGAAATGTACTAACTGTCATACACGCATTTCATTCATCATAGGAAGTATATAAAAAAGGCATACATGTATTTTAATTATATAGTCAATGCTATTTAACATGCAGATTCGCTTTTCTCCTATTTAGTGGTCAAAGGAGAGGAATGTGTCAAATTGCTGTCATAGGACATCACACTAAGGGTAATTATTTTGTGTTAACTTGATGAGACTCCATTATAATGATACTGTTATCAAGTCGAGATAAGGATTAACAGTAAAATCCAAACACTAGAGTGCTAGAGAATATTCAAGCAAACAAACAAACATGAAGTCTAAGGTTCTACAAAGTAAAGACTGAATTCCAGTTGAAATACACACATCTGTATTCGAATATGACTCTGCCTTTGAGCTTGACTCTTTTGTTTACCTGTTGGATAAGGAT
The DNA here is from genome assembly GCF_009769465.1 of Tauraco erythrolophus. Taxonomy (NCBI): domain Eukaryota; kingdom Metazoa; phylum Chordata; class Aves; order Musophagiformes; family Musophagidae; genus Tauraco; species Tauraco erythrolophus. Next base: position 44,500,230 of record NC_141465.1, on the reverse strand, counting down.
CATGTAAACTAAAAATAGTTGCAAAGCTAGGAAAATACTAATCATTCTTGTGGTCTACTTGCTTCAGGGCCTAAAAACAATGACCTGTAAGGAAAGGATCTGTGGTTGTTTAGTCTAGCGAAGAGGAGATTGAACATGGACATGATAACAGTAGGTGCAAAGATGAAAAAAGAAACTGCTGGCCATGAACACTTCTGAACAGAATAAGCAGTAGCAGCCAGACTTCTGCCAAGGAAAATTTTGAATATAACATAACAAAGTGTTTCTAAGAGTAAGAATAGTTAAGCACTTTAATACAAATTCTAAAGGAGCCCATACAATTTATTTCTCTCTGAAAATTCTAAGAGCAAATTAGGCAAAAGCCAACTCCATCCAGCTGTCTCAATGATTCTTTGATACAGTTCTACAACACAAATTTTGAGTGCTATATAGTTATGTAATGTATTATAAGAATTTCCTCTTGAGCCATTTGTCTATGGATGTGTATTGATACCAAACAGGTATTTTATAACTGTACTGGGTTTGCGTGGCACGGTTTTGGTAGCAGGGGACGGGCTACAGGGAATGCTTCTGCAAGAAGCTGCTAGAAGCTTCCCTGGCTCCAAGTCAGACCCACCTCTGGCCAAGTGAGACCCATCTCTGGCTACGGCCAAGCCAATCAATGCTTCTGTGAATAATATATTTAAGAAGGGACAAAGAAACTTGCACCATGTGGGACCCACAGTGGAGCGAGGGAGAATGCTGTCTGCGTTGAGCCACTCCCCCGCCCCACCTTCTGGAGGTGGGAAGCAGCGGCAGCAGCTTGAAGGGCTCCCTACTCCTGGAGCACCTGCTGGGCAGAACTTGTCCCACTGGGGCCATCAGGTTTCATCAGGCCGGTTGGGCCCAGCGCATCTGCAGTGGATAGAGGAGTGGGATGTGAGAGAAACAACTATGCAGACACCAGATCAGTGAAGATGGAGCGGGAGGAGATGTGCCGGAGCTGAGATTCCCCTGCAGCCCATGGTGAGACAGCAGGTGGCCTCCCTGCCGCCCGTGGAGATTAACAGTGGAGCAGTCTGTGAAGATCTGCAGCTTTGGAGGACACCACGCTAGAGCAGATGACTGCCCCCAAACAAGGCCATGACTTTGTGGGAAGCCTCCACTGGAGCAGTCTGTTCCTGAAGGACGGTCCCTCCTGTGGGAGGGACTCACGTTGGAGCAGTTTGTGAAGAACTGCAGCCTGTGGGAGGGACTCACTCTGGAGATGTTTATGGAGAACTGTCTCCCGTGGGAAGAGACTCCACATTGGTGCAGAAGAGTGTGAGGAGTTCTCTCCCTGAAGAGGAAGGAACAGCAGAAACAATGTGTGACAAACTGACCTGCAAAATCCCCATTCCCCAATGCTGCTGGGGAAGGAGGTACAGCCAGGAAGAAGGGAGGGGCGAGGGGAAGGTGTTTTTAAGATCTGGCTTTGTTTTTCATTATCCTCTCTGAATGTGATTAGTAACAAATTAAATTGATTTGTCCCCAAGTCAAGTTCGTTTCGCCCATGACCATGATTGGTGGGTGATCCCACCCTGTCTGTGTCTCGACCCTCAAGCCTTTTGTCATATTTTCTCTTCTTCAGCCCACCGGGGTGGGGAGGAGGGAGGGAAGGAGGGAAGGAAGGAGGGAGGGAGGGAGGGACGGACGGAGTGCTGCATGGTGCTTAGTTGCACGCTGGGCTAAACCACACCACTAACCATCTGCAACTTTGGTGAATACTACTTGTAATCAATTCTGGCAAAAGCAGAAATGATTGGCTATCACAAATGTAACACAGTGACACATTTTATTCTGTTATGAATTTCTGTTACAATTCCCTTTATCAGATTTTGTTCCATTTACATAGGCTCAGTAGATAATGATTTTCTGCAATAAAATTGTACATGATTTGTATGACTAGTAAAGAGTGTAAGCTGAGCTTTTGTCAGTAGTAGAAGCAGTATTTGTTAAGCTTCACTGAGATTTTGTTTAAATTAAACAGAGATTGTTGGAAATGACCTTTTTTCCCCTACAAAACTAAATTGCTCAAATAGATTAAAATCAGACTGGTGAACCCTCAAGGTCAAAATACGTATCTGGCATGTGTCTTTAATTCATACAATATTTCAGCCAATCTGTTATTGTTAGAAGAAAAAAACTCAAACAACAAACGACTAAAAGAAAACTACAGTCTTTGTTTTCACAGGTGTATTAAACTGAATATCAGTTTCCTTGCTTAAAAATCATAGAATCATAGAATCATTAGGGCTGGAAGGGACCTTCAAAGGCCATCTAGTCCAACCCCCCTGCAAGGAACAGGGATATCTCCAACTAGATCAGGTTGCTCAGGGCCTCATCCAACCGGGCCTTGAACGTCTCCAGGGATGGAGCATCCACCACCTCTCTGGGCAACCTGTTCCAGTGTTCTACAACTCTCATAGTAAAAATTTTTTCCTAATATCCAACCTGAATCTACCTCCCTCTATTTTAAAACCATTACCCCTTGTCCTATCACAACTGGCCCTCCTGAACAGCCTCTCCCCATCTTTCTTGTAGGCCCCCTTGAGGTACTGGAAGACCGCTATAAGGTCACCCTGGAGCCTCCTCTTCTCCAGGCTGAACAGCCCCAACTCTTTCAGCCTGTCCTCATAGGAAAGGTGCTCCAGCCCTCTTATCATCTTCGTGGCCCTCCTCTGGACCCTCTCCAACTGGTCCATGTCCTTCTTATGTTGGGGACTCCAGAACTGGACGCAACACTCCAAGTGAGGTCTCACGAGGGCAGAGTAGAGGGGGAGAATCACCTCCCTCGACCTGCTGGCCACGCTCCTCTTGATACAGCCCAGGACACGGTTGGCCTTCTGGGCTGCAAGAGCACATTGCCGGCTCATATTGAGCTTCTCGTCCACCAGTACTCCCAAGTCCTTCTCCTCAGGGCTGCTCTCGATCCATTCTCCGCCCAGTCTGTATTTGTGCCTGGGATTGCCACGACCCAGATGTAGGACCTTGCACTTGGCCTGGTTAAACTTCATGAGGTTGGTACGGGCCCACCTCTCCAGCCTGTCGAGGTCCCTCTGGATGGCATCCCTCCCTTCCAGCGTGTCGACGGCACCACACAGCTTGGTGTCATCGGCGAACTTGCTGAGGGTGCACTCCACGCCACTGTCCACGTCACCGACAAAGATGTTGAAGAGGGCCGGGCCCAACACGGACCCCCTGAGGGACGCCACTCGTGACCGGTCTCCACTTGGACATTGAGCCGTTGACCACTACTCTCTGAGTGCGGCCATTGAGCCAATTCCTTATCCGCTGAGTGGTCCATCCATCAAACCCATGCCTCTCTAGTTTAGAGAGAAGAATGTCGTGCGGGACAGTGTCAAAAGCTTTGCACAAGTCCAGGTAGATGACATCCATTGGTCGACCCTTGTCCACCGATGCTGTATGGATTTTAATTTTTTTTAATATGTGCACTTGCTTTTTTTGCCCATAACTGTGCTGAAATAAAATGTGAATAATTAATGAAATTATTAAATTGCCCAGTGTTTAAATCTGTAGTATTTATGTTTAGATATTAAGATGTTTTACTAAAAAAAAAATAATTGCAGGCTCCATAACTCAAGAAATAAAATGATTTCTCTAACAAAAAAAAATATAACAATTTACTTTACAAAATATTCAGATATTTTTTCATACATAGTTAATATTAAACTGCACAGAGCTAGGTTATCATTTGTATTTCACATAGGGAATAAAAAAAGTAAAACTGAACTCTTAATAAGGACTATTTTGTTATAAATCATGTATGATTATGCTCAGTATTGCACTAGAAATAGGAACAATCAAATATAGCTTTCTTCTGAAACTGATATCTAATTCAAATTGTAATAGCTTTAAATATAACTCTCTGAGGATACATCTATAAAATATGCTAAAGATAGAAACAAGCCAGACTTGAGCACAACTCACTGTAGAGTCATCCTGCTTGAATTACCTTGCATAAGTTCTGGAGCTTGATGGAGATAAAAGCATTCACCAACCTGCATTACAGCTTGTCCACAAATGCTGGGCTCAAGATCTTTGGCACATCAGTTAATATTTTATAATAAAGATTGAGGAATAATATGAGGCAAAGGAACTGCCAGGGATTGTATCTGAGGATACCATAAGAAATGTCAGGACTGAGAAGTGGGAAGCGTAATATGATGGAAATAACACTATAGATACACCAGATGTAGATGAGGTGATACTTACATATCAACATGCTCTTGTGTCTGTGCTCTGTAAAGCAACAGAGACATATTGATACCCACAAAACCTAAGCCCATCAAAGTCAAGGAAAAACAATTTGGGCAACCAGAGGAAGGTCGCACCCACTGGCTATCATGCACTTCTGACAACATTTGTGCCAGATCTTATCCCGAAATTGAACAGAACATAGAACAAGTCAGCCAAAGGCTGCAGAAGCTATTGGCATTGTAAAGCTTGGTAGGTATCCTCAGTTTTCGTAAACAATGGTGCTTGTAGGAAACACAGGCTCTTCGTATTGAAATCCCTATAAATTGTAGCAGAGATGAAACATTAGATCTTGGTAATATCGTTTTACTCAAAATTTCAACAACACAAATGTAATTCTAGAACTCTCCAGTTAAGCTTGTTCTCTAAGAAAGGCAAAATATGCAAAAGTATGGATTCTAGAGAGAAAGGAATTGGCACTAGAGTGGAGCAAAGGCAGATTTCTTTACATATATGTCCCTGAGCTGCAGGGTTACAGATCACCCCTGACCCGTTGCCCAGCTCTGGAGTCCTCTTGATTCTTTGCCCATAGTTTCTATGATTTAGAGATTTCGCTCCAAGCTTTCTTTAGCTCTTGAGTCATGTACTGAAATCTAGTACCTAGTTCTAAGCTTCCAGGTGTTTTATTCCATTTCCAGCAAATTGACTTTTATTGAAATGCAATCTACCTTGCATTTATTTCTAGGTCTTTTTTATTATACTTTGGGAAAAATAAGGAATTTCGTTGATTTCAGTGTTTCAGTGTTGATCACAAATTAATGTCTTTGCTTGCTAAATGTCAAAACATCATGGCAGTCAGGTGAACTCCTTGGTGACTGGATAAAGGGAAACATTGCACCTATTTTCAAAAAGGGTAGAAAGAAGAATCCTGGGATCTACTGACCTGTCAGCCTCAACTGTGTGCCTGGGAAGAACATGGAACAGATTATCCTAGAAGCTATACTAAGGCATGCGAAGGACAGAGAGATGATTCAAGGCAGTTAGCATGGCTTCACCAAGGGCAAGTCCTGCCTGACGAACTTAGTGGCCTTCTATGATGAAGTGACTACATCAGTGGACAAGAGCAAAGCTACATATGTTGCCTCTCTGGCCTTCTTCAAAGCCTTTGACATGGTCCTCCTTCTCTCCAAATTGGAAAGATATGGATTTGACAGGTGGACTGTTCAGTGGAGGAATTGGTTGGATGGTCACATTCTGAGGGCAGTGGGTGACAGCTCAATATCCAGATGGAGATCAGTGACAAGTGGTGTGTCTCAGGGATCTGTATTGGAACCAGGGCAATTTAATATCTTCATCAATGACATAGACAATGGGATCATGTTGCTCACCAGCCTGGGCTACAGCTCCAAGGACACTGTTACATCTTCCACAGCCAGGAGGAAATGGCCTGCCTTTTGTAGGCAGGGTCTGTACCTTGGGTTAATTAGTTAATTACATTCAATTCAGTCCAGTTGGGTAATAATGATTGGATGCCATAATTCCCCCTTTTTGTTTTACAGTTTTTTTGTTTTCAAAGGTTTTTCAAGAAGGCTTTACAGTGAGCAGAGACCCAGTCCATTTATTCCAACTCCAGCACACTTCCCTCCCCCAAATACCACATCAAGGCTTGCAGCTTTACCTTCTTCACCAAAGGACTCTCTCTTGGGCTCTGGCTCTCAGTGAGGGAGTCAAGGCTTCTCAGGGTCTCACAGATGTATCACATCAGGGTCACCAGTTGTTGCTCACCAGCCTGGGCTGTGGCTCCAACGACACTGTTGCATCTTCTACAGCGAGGAAGAAATGGCCTGCCTTTTGTAGGCAGAGTCTGTACCTTGGGTTAATCAGTTAATTATATTCAATTCAGTCCAGCTGGGTAATAATGATTGGATGCCTAGGATCAAGTGTGCCCTCAGCGAGTTTGCAGGTGACACGAAGCTGATTGGTGCAGTTGACACGCCTGGGGGATAGGGAGAGACCTATACAAGCTTGAGAAGTGGACCCATGTGAACCTCATGAGGTTCAACAAGGCGAAGTGTAAGGTCCTGCACTAGGGTCAGTGAAATGCCTGGTATCAATACAGATGGGGAGACAAAGTGATTGAGAGCAGCCCTGAGGAGAAAGACTTGGGGATACTGGTGAATGAAAAGCTAGACATGAGCCAGCAATGTGCACTCGCAGCCCAGAAGGTCCTCTGTACAGGGCTACATCAAAGGACGCATGGCCAGCAAATCAAGGGAGGTGATTCTCCCCCTCTACTCTGCTCTCGTGAGAACCTCTAGTACTGCATTCAGCTCTGGACCCCTCAGCACAGGAAAGGGAAGGACCTGTTGGAGCGGGTCCAGAGGAGGACCACAAAAATCAGCCAGAGTGGTAGAACATCTCTCCTGTGAAGAAAGGCTGAGAGTTGGTATTGTTCAGCCTGGACAAGAGAATGCTTTGTGGAGATGTTATTGTAGCATTTCAGTACTGAAAGGGGGCTTATCAGAAATATAGGGGCAAGACAAATATTTTAGCAGGGCCTGTTGCGATAGGATGAGGGGTAATAGTTTAAATTAAAAGAGGGCAGATGAAAAGAGGTGGTGAAACACAGGAACAGGTTATCCAGAGAGGTGGCAGATTCCCTGTGCCTGGAAACACTCAAGATCAGATTTGACAGGGCTCTGAGCAACTTGATGTTCCCTGCTCCCTGCAGGGAGGGTAGCACTAGATGACTTTTTAAGGTCCCTTACAACCCAAACTATTCCATGACTCTATGATTCTAGGACGAAATGTTCTAAAAATTATTTACATGTGTAGGAATAAATGTTCAACCAATTGTTTCTGAATTGGGGGACAGAGAGACATCTAGATTTTCAGCACATCGCTGAAGGTCAGAGATTGTTGCTTACTGTACTAATATGGATGCTTTTGTCTGTACCTTCAGTGCCCTTTCCCTGATGAAGAGAAGGGTAACCGCTTGTGGCGGATCATCTTTACTTAGCCAGATGCCCAGCAGCCAGAAAAAGCAACACCCAGTGATGGAACAGCTGATTTCAGCAGCCTCCTTTGAAGCAAGCACAGAAATGGACCAAGGCATGAGAAAGGAAGCAGGGAGGAGGGGATGTCAGAAACACCAGGAGGAGAGAAAACACAAGGAGGTGTTAAACGTCTGAGCGTAAGTGTAATCGCTACAAATGTAAATTTGAGCAGAAACTACATCTCTTTGTTACAAAGAGGAGATGGAGCCAAGGGGGAACATTCCACAACAGAGCCTTGCCCAGACACTTACAGACCCAGGTTTTGTTAAAAGAAGCAAATTTATTGGTATATTTACATAGGGGAAGTCCCTGCTACGCCTCCTGGCAGGAGGAACATCACAACGGTGAGCAGGAGCAGAGGCTGCGCGGGAAGCAGGGGCCTGGCTTCTCTTCAGCTCGTCACAGGGTACAGGAGGAAGCAGAGTGTGTTCTGTGGCAGGCCAGCTCCACGCATGAGGACCAGGTGGAGGATGAGGACAACGATGACAAAGAGGAGGAGGGGGAGGAGAAGGAGGAGGACGACAACAACAATGAGGACGAGGAGGAGGATGAGGACCAGGCAGATGAGGAGAAGGATGCAGAGGAGAAGGACGAGGAAGAGGAGGAGGAGTAGGAGGATGAAGACAATGACAAGGACAAGGAGGAGGACGAGGATCAGGTAAAGGAGGAGGAGAAGGACGAGGAAGAGGAGAAGGAGGATGAAGATGATGACGAGGACAAGGAGGAGGACAAGGACCAGGTGGAGGAGGAGGAGGAGGTGGAGGACGACGACGATCACGATGACAAGGAGGCAGAGGAGGAGGAGAATGATGACCAGGAAGAAGGAGGAGGAGGACGTCTACGACGACGATGATGAGGACCAGGTGGAGGAGGAGGAGGAGGAGAATAAGGAAGAGAATTACGAGGAAAAGGAGGAGAAGGAGGCAGATAATGACGAAGACGACGACAACGACGAGTACAAGGACTAGGTGGAGGAGGAGGATGAAGAGGAGAAGGACAAGGAAGAGGAGGAGGAGGAGAACGAGGAAGAGGATGAAAAGGAGGAGGATGGCATCGAGAAGGAGGACAGTGTCGAGGAGGAGGGGGGGGGGAGGAGGAGGGGGAAGAGGGGGAGGAGGAGGGGGAAGAGGAGGAGGAGGACGATGATGATGACTACTACATCAAAGAAGAGGAGGATAAGGAGGAAAAGAACGATGAGGAGGAGGAGGAGGACAACAACGACAAGGACGATGATGACAAGGAGGAGGAGGAGGAGCTCTTGAGTCTCATATTAAAATCTAGGACCTAGTTCTCAGCTTCTTCATGCAAGTTACTCCTGGGTAGATTCAAATTGGATATGGGAGGAAAATTTTTCACAGTGAGAACAATCAGTTGTTTGAATAATCTTCCTAGGGAAGTAGTGGATTTTCCATCATTGGACACTTCTGATGTTCAGCTGGATAGGGTGCTGCGCCATCTTGTCTATACCATGCTTTTGCCAAGAAATTTTGGACCTGATGACCCTTGAGCTCCCTTCCAACCTGGTGTTCTATGATTCTATGAACATTCAAATTTCAAAGAAACTGCTGTTACAAATGCATTTCTTTATTCTTAGCTTAATGTGTAAGCCTTTATACAGCAATCTCCGGGTTTCAACAGGGAACTCGAGGTGAGTTTGGAATACCAGCACTCATATAAATAATCTATCAGCATCCTAAGCGAACTTTATTATTTTGCCAGAACTGCATTGCATCCTGCGGCATCCCCCTCTGTGGTGATGACCTGATAGGCAGCAGGCAGTTCTACAAGTGCAGCCCCCCGAGGTAGACATCACTGACCAATTTGAAGGGCTTGTCTGGACAGGGAAGGATGCTCAGAAAAGTCATCCCAAATTAGTTATTTAAGTGATGTGTTAATCTGGGTTGAACCCCTCATTGCACATGACCTTAGCCTGATTTGGCTTGATTTACTTTTAAGTGATTGAAACTCATTTAATTAATGCCTGTTTAATTTTTATTATAGCTTTCACACAGGGATTTTATGCAGTTTAACTAAACCACTTGGTATTTACTCGGAGTGTTAATTTGAATTAAGTATCTTGAATTATGCTGTATAAGGATATGTAAGTAAAATCAGAAAAATTTGTTAAAATTACTTTCTTCGTTGATACTGATTTCAGTTGTATGCAGACACACACCCCCAAATGCTCACACATATATACGTGCATAGAGATAAGAAAAACATCTCATTGCTTTTAGACTGACAGTTTTGCAAGAGAAATTCTTCAGAATTTACCAAAAATTTCAATAAAAGGCATTTTGAAATTTGGTGAAAACACTCTTTTTATCTAATCCTAATCCATTTTTTTTTTTACTGAAGAAAGTTTGATCTTGTATCTTAATGTGTTTAATAAGAAAGTATTAGAAATCTTGATAATGATGCTGATACTCTAGATTTTTATCTCTAAGCATGAAAGAAATGCAAGTTAAACATATATTCAACATATGTACGTTTTTATTGAATTGTCTTGGTGACAATCTGAAATATGACAAGTATCACAGACAAGGATTTTCCCCTTACCTTGAAATACTGTCTAAAACTTGAATCTTCAATTTTCTGCAGTGCTGAGAGTGTTTATACACTTCATAAAATTCATGAGGTAGTTTCAAAATTAGCAAATAATTCTTTTTTTGTTGTTTTTTTCTTCCCCGCCCCATTAGTACCTGTTCATGCATCAACCCCTTATCCTTCAGTTTATCCTTTTCTGGAAGCTCTCCTGCAGTTTATTCTTTTCACAGACAAATGTAGTACTTTCTTCTCCTTCCAGATCCTTTACTCTCCTGTCCTCATTTAGTCTATTACCACTTTTTTTCCCCAAAGTCTTATTGTTGACGCTTATCAGACAAGACCAGTGCCTGGAATCACACGATCCAGTACTGCCTCTGAGGGACTGATGAGCAATAGGAAGGGAGCTTCCTGGCTCAGGCACCTCCGGATGTTAAAAGATCCAGAGGAGTCACGCTGGTGCGTGACCAGGTTGCTGAGGCTTTGGCACTTGGCCTTTCTGAATCCTGCAGTTTGGAATTAGGAAGAACTTCTGCTGAAAATGAGCTCTAACACAAAAAGGCAGCACTGGCTTTCTAAAAGTAATCCTCGCAAGAATCATTGGAATCTGGTCTCAGGTCTCAGCGTCGTCCTAGGTTACAATGTAAGATGTGCCCAAAAGTATGTATTCTATCACCATCTTCATGAGCTGTTGAGACCAGGTGGGGCAATGTTTTCCTTGCCTCCTCCTCCCAGACTATCTTCTGTTAATGGGCCCGTCAACGCCTTGCTGCATGACTCCTGGATAACTCCCTCCAGGAGCCATCTCTGTTTAATGGGCAATCAAGGACCTGGACGCCAGACTCATGGAACAACATCAGCGCCATGTGAGACGCTCCAGCCAGGAGGGGAGGGGGCGCCTCCGTGACTGCGCCCGCACTCGGGAAAGCGGCGGTCGGTCGGTCGGTCTGTCTCTTGCAGTCACGGGGGCAGACGGGCACTGCTCGCTGCTGGTTGCCTGGCTGGGACAGAGCAGCCACCCGAGGCCGGCTGCGTGCCTTCCTCTCGGACCTGGGGGGCCTGGGTCGGTCGGCATTGACCCTGCAGAGGAGCAGCTTTTCTTCCCCGCCGGGTTCCCGGAGAAGGCCGGGCCCCCCCGCGGCACCGCCGGCCCGTCGGATGCGGCCCGCGCCCTTCTGCGGGATCGCTGCGTCCGCGGAGCCACGGCTGCCGGTCCAGAAGGCCTGCAGCCACCAATTTGATGGGACTGCTGCCAGCACCCTGACCAGCAGGGTGTCAGGTCGTATTCTGACTCTGTCAGTGGGTCTGTGTTGTTTGGGTTTTTTTTGTGTACTATTGCATTTGTAATTTTTTTTCCCTTCTCTTTAATGTTCCTAGTAAAGAACTGTTATTCCTACTCCCATATCTTTGCCCCTTAATTTCAAAATTCTAGTCATTCGGAGGGAGGGGGGTTTACATTGTCCATCTCAAGGGAGGCTCCTGCCTTCCTTAGCAGACCCCTGTCTTTTCAAACCGAGACAAGTGTTTGTGGGTGCATGTGTGCGTGCGCGCTTCTGCATGGTTAAATCTGTAAAACGTTGGCAGGGCAGGATTATTACACACTCATTATATTCTCTACTGGAATATTCTACTTCTGTATTATGGATAGGCATTTCCCAGAAATCACGTTTTCTGCTTAAGTCATTATTTACATTATCAGGTCATGCTTACAAAGTAACAGTTTTAAACTCATAAACTTATTGTCATTTTGTTGCTTTCTGGGAGTGTACTGGGTTTATGTGAAAGGGTTCTGGTAGCGGGAGAGGGGATTCACCCCCTGTAACTTCCTGGGATCCAAAACCAGTCGGACCGGTCGCTGGCCAGGTCAGACCTCCCATCTCCCTCAGCGCCTGTGCAAATGCCCTATTTAAGACAGGGACAAAGAGCCCAAAACGTGGTTTCAGACCTGCGGTGAAGAGAGTGGGGAGGCGGGGGCTGCCCCCCTCTGCATCCCCGAGCAGCGGCTGCCGCGTGGGGAACTCGGGAGCGCCCCATGCCAGGGTGCCACTGGGCCAAGTTCACCCAGAGAGGGCTGAGATGGGAGAGAGACGGCCACACAGACACCGAGTCAGTGCGGATGGAGCAGGAGGAGGTGCTGGAGTTGAGATTCCTCCGCAGCCCTGATACCTGAATTGTTGGGTAACAGCCCGTGGTGGGGCGGCAGGGGCCCCCCTGCAGCCATGAGAGACTCGGTGGGGCACAGACCCACTCTCAACCCGTGGAGAAGCCTGCACCGGGGCAATCCAATGGGTAAGGATTGCATCCTGCGGGAATGACTCACGTTGGAGAAGTCTGTGGACTGTCCCGTAAGTAGGGGATCCACTGGAGCAGCAGAGTGTAAGGAGTCCTCCTCCTTTAAGAAAGGAGCAGCCGAAACAACATGTGATGAACTGACCTACAACCCCCCCATTCCCCATCCCCCTCCGCCCGCTGCTGGGAGTGGTTTTAGAGCCGGGAAGAAAGGAAGGGTGGGGGGGAGGTGTTGTTTTTAAGACCTGGCTTTGTTTTCTTGTTATCCTCTCAAGTAACTGTTAAATTGAATTGATTTTGTCCCCAAGCTGAGTCTGTTTTGCCCGGGGCCATGGTCAGTGGGTGATCCCTCCCTCTTATTGTCTCAACCCTCAGTCCTTTGGTTACATTTTTCTCCTCTCCACCTCACTGAGGGGAGCAGTGAGTGAGGGACTGGGTGGTAGCTTAGCTGCCAGCGGGGCTAAACCGTGACATAGGGTTTTTTGCTTCATTTAATTAAAGTTTTTGATGATGGCAAAATTATTGGTCCTGAAATCATGTGTGAGATGCAGAAAAGACTGCATGAAATGGCTATTCTGAGGTTCTGCTAACCAAACTTCTAAGCAAAACACTATTATTTTACAATTTATGGCTATCACTTTTATGTTTCTTTAGTTACATGAAGTTCTGAATTTTATACAGGAGACATTCAAATCATAGAATCATAGAATGATTTGCATTGGAAGGGACCTTAAAGATCATCTAGTTTCAACCCCTCTGCCACGGGCAGAGACACCTTCCATTACACCAGATTGCTCAAAGCCTCATCCAACCTGTCCTTGAACACCTCCAGGGATGGGATATCCACAACTTCTCTGGGCAACCTGTTCCAGTGTTTCACCATCCTCATTGTAAAAAATTTCTTCCTTAGATCTAATCTAAATCTGCTCTCTTTCAGTTAAAAGCCATTTCCCTTTGTCATATCACTACATGCCCTTGTAAAATGTCTCTCTCCAGCTTTCTTGTAGCCCCCTTTAGGTACTTGAAGACTGCTATAAGATCTCATTGGACCCTTCTCTTCTCAAGGCTGAACAACCCCAACTCTCTCAGCCTGCCTTCATAGAAGAGGTGTTCCAGCCCTCAGATTATCTTTGCGGCCCTCCTCTGGACCTGCTCCAACAGCTCTATGCCCTTCTTATGTTGGGGGCCTCAGACCTGAACATAGTACTGCAGGTGGGGTCTCACAAGAACAGAATCAGCTCTGTTGGCTGATCAGAACCTGCTGGCCACACTTCTTTTCATACAGCCCAAGATACAGTTGGCTTTCTGGGCTGCAAGTGCACATTGCCGGTTCGTGTTTTGCTTCTCATCAACAAACACTCCCAAGTCCTTCTCCTTAAGGCTGCTCTCAATCCATTCTCTGCCCAGCCTGTATTTGTGCTTGAGATTGCCCCAACCCATGTGCAGAACCTTGCACTTGGCCTTGTTGAACTTCATAACATTCACACAGGCCCACCTCTCAAGCCTGTCAAGGTCCCTTTGGATTGCATCCCATCCCTCCAGCGTGTTGACCACACCACACAGCTTGGTGTCATCATCAAACTTGATGACGGTGCACTCAATCCCACCGTCCATGTTGCCAACAAAGTTATTGAACAGCACCAGCCCCAACACCAACCCGTGAGGAATGTCACTTGTCACTGGTCTCCACTTGAACATCAAGCTGTTCACTGCAACTCTTTTGAGTGTGACCATCCAGCCAATTCCTTATCCACCAAGTGGTCCGTCAAGTCTATATCTCTTCAACAGAGACAAGGATGTTGTGCAGGACAGTGTCATATGCTTTGGACAAGTCCAGAAGTAGAAGAGGATTTAAAGAGTGCTCGGTGGTAAAATGCAAGGAAGTTGGCACAATGTATCAGTACCCTCCTCCTTATATTTTTACTTACAAGTGTACCATTAATGACCATTTTTACATCTCTGATGGGCTGTTTACAGCAAAGATATAACATTAAAAGACAATGAACAACCATATTGTAGTCTATTATAGTTATCCTTGCTAATTAAAACTAGACCTGTCAAACACACATTTTGGGGCTACTTTCTTTTTGGCTTAAAATATATTTCTACCAGGACCTCAAGTTTAATCTAACAGATAAGACATCATGATGTTAGACTCTTCCAGCTGATCGTCTCGTACATCTGCAGCCACACTAGTGAAGGGTTGATAAAGATTTTCTGTCACAAACACTTCCACTCATGAAGAAGCAGAAGAACAGTCGCCCTTGGTCATTGTAGGAAGCCTGCAACTCCCACAGCAGAGGTATCTATTTATGCAGCAACGAACATAAGAATTAAGGATATCCCTGTCAGATGATCTGTCCCAGGGGTTAGAAACAGACAAAGCAATTCAGTTCCCTACAAAAAAATATAGGAATGTATAAATATCTAGGAAGTTTACATGGGATCAGAGAGAAGATCCTTAGCACAAAATATGGTATAATAGAAAATAAGAGTTAAAGAACATTTTGTTGCTACTGTTTTTTTTTTTTTTCAATTAGACTGTGGAAATTAACCGAGATTCGATAAGCTTTTCTTGCCCCTGAAGTGTTAATTTGTTGAAACACATTTTTCCTACTATTCTGTGATTCTATTCAGTGGTATACAGAGGAACATTATGCTCCTTTCTTTTTGAGTATGGTCAGCTCACTGTTTTGAATAAAGATAAATATTTGCAGTTATAAAGAAACTGATTATATGTATGTTGTGCAAAAATAGTGTTTAGAGACAAAAAGTGCTCTAGATATGTCAAACACAAAAAGTAGGAGTAAGCTGAGTTTACATGACACTTTATGGGCCAGGAATATAGCTTAGTTTCCTGACCGTTTTATAAGACATAGTTTTTTTTGAATGGGAGATACTTTGCTTCTACATCAATCTCTGAGCACATTATTGTTAGAGAGAGGAGAGTCCTTCTAACCAGGAGGACCTCACAGCTGTCTATCACACACTCAGCTATTTGGGCTCTCAGGTTGTGAAATGGATTTGTAAAAGGAGGTAGTTGCTTTTTGGGAAATAATTCGTACTAGTGTTTCAGCCCGAACTCTTTTAATATCTCTTCTTGCATAGAAGGATGATTTCTTGTTTGTCTTTTTGACTAACTCATATTGCCCATTTAAACCAAAAAGTGATAGTTTGTTATAGTATATTATATTATGTATGAAAGAAGGGCCATATAGTAGTTGAAATCATGGGCAAACTTGAACATAACAGTGAATTATGAGCTAGAATTGTATTATGATTTTTTTTAAAAAAAGTTAATGATTATCAAAACATCTTATTTATCTGAAATGAAGCATATGCTAATGTTCCAAAACATTCATGAGAGCATCTGTAACAGCACATCTCTGCTAGATATATTTTCCATGATGACTAGCAAATGAAAAATCATAAAGAGTTGAGATCAAAGAGAAAAGGTGTTTCTATGATATAACATTTCCTTTCATTAAACCATTCCAAATGTAATGCTTCTAATTATATTTGCATATTATGACTAAGGAGCAAGATTCATAAATGCTATAAGCCAGAGAAAGTTCCTGAAGTGAAGTTTTTTTGATTTTCACCAGCTAAAGTTGGGCCAGAGGTGTAGTCCACAGAAATCATTGATTACTTTCTTCTTAGCCTCTTAACTATTGCATATTTTATTGTAGCAGTGCTTCTTACAGTAACTACAGTATTAAATTAGAGTTTTAACATTATGATCCATGTATAGCATGAAATCTTGTGTATATAAATCAGGAAACTAAATTGGAAGTTTAACAGGAAGATTTATATACTCACGTACTAAATCAGTACTCTCAAGTTTAAGATTTTTAAATAAGTTTTATATACAGCATACATAAATCAGAGCATACACCTGGTTCTGAAAGTTTATGTGCATAAATCAAAATTCTGACAATATATATTAATGAATCATGGAAAATAGATTACACTCAGTAAGTGTTTTTAATGTGGAAATTTTCAATTTTATTGCACAGCAGATACTAACTTTTGAGAGGCTTGCTTTAAGCAGTTTTTTCTCTTTTATATTTTTGATACAACAAAAATATCCACTGTGGTCATCATTCAATCACTAAGAGTCCAAAAATTAAAACACCAGACATGGATCAAATGTTTAATACACCTAGATTTTCAACTAACATAAAATCAAGGATGTACAACAACTGAAGATCAAGTACTTAGTCCAGATTAATAGAGTTTAAACTATTTATGGCCACTTTTGCTATTGTTTCCTTTTAGCTAGGTAATTTTAAAGGCTTAGAAACATCCAGTTAGAAAATGAGTTGACGGAGATTCAGTCAGTGTTCAGTACTGGAATACTGGAATAATGACCTGCACCTAAGTTAGAAGACAGCTTAATATTTATTTCAGAGATAATATCCCTTAAGACAACATATCATTGCTTTTATTATAGATTTATACTAATATACCTGACGAAACAGAACCCAGAAATGATCAGCTATTCAGCCTTGTCACTGAGGTAAACTGCTTCGTCATCATCCACTCCAAGGACATGCCCCTTCCATGATTGTTCAAACTTCTTTACTCTGACCTTCATATATGCGTGCTTTGACTCTTTCTCAATTTCCCCATCTCAAGCCAGTCAAAACTCTCCCATTAGATAACTGTACAATCCCTCTGCTTTCTTCTACCTTTTTAAAAACAATATTATTCACACTTGTTTATCACACACAATTTTTAAACCCAGTTTAGTCTCTTAAAACAGGAATTGCATCTCATTCAATGAGCCTATGTGGGAAAGATCCTGCTCATTATGATTTTTTTTGTAGATTATTGTCCTGACCCATGATGTAGTAAGCTTCACAAAAAAGTTTTGCATTCACTGTATCCTGTGAGTATGAGGTTATAGAAAGTGTAACAAAGCTTGTTGTCAAGAAAATTCAGTCGCTGTAAAAACTTTGTTCACCATAACGTTATTCAAAACAAATATTAGAACCTGAGCTTTTGAATTTATTTCAGAACTACATATACTCCATGACCATCAACACACTTTAGTTCTCATGAGTGTCACTGCATATCAGATATGGTCTTTCCCCCTTTCTGCACCTCTTGCTCTGTATTTTCTTCTTTAATGTGAAAAAATTCAAATCCTGCAATATTTATGCACCAATTTCTGTAGAAATCCAAGCAGTGATCAAGGATGAACTGAAGAGATTTGGGGCAGTTATTTGTAATGCCAAAAATGGTTGATTACAGTGTGAGCTAGATACCTACAAAGTTTTGCAAATCTGGTCCTTGGTCCTCTGTTGAAAGCAGATAACACATGGTACTTTTTTCAGATGGATCATACAAACTGTACTTCTGTGAATATGTGTCACAGAGGTATTTCAGCTTCCTTTTGCCAGCTGACAAACAGAAATCATGTGCAGATGTTTCAGCGAGAAGAGGGAGAGAGAGAGTGAAAGAAGCAAATTCTCAAGGAATATGTGGAGCCAGCCTAACCCTCTGGTGTATAGGTTAGGAAAACAGGCATATGCATAACTGGGGAATTTTTCCAGACTCATTTAAAAAGATATGATGAGCTCAGTATTGGCTGCCCGAAGCTGAATCCTTCTGTGTATAACATTGGAGCTTGCAGCATCAGAGGTGAATTCACAGAGCACAGTGAATATGAACAGCTTACACAAGAGATTTTTATCATACATAATTTCTCATTTCCCCTAAACCTTCAAGATAGGAGTGTATTGCTAAAGAGTAGGAGGAAAGTGCAGCATTAGATGACTTGTTTTCATTTGTTATTTTTCTCTCTTTCCACTATATGAAATCAAAGTGTGAAACAGCAAAAGAATACCAGTAAATAGAAGGTTGAATTCGTCAAAGAAAAGTGAGTCATCTGTGTTCCATGACCAGAGTCAAAAAAGTTGTGTATATCTGGATATTCACATACATATAAAATCTGGAAAAACAAAAAACAGTAAAACACGTTACATGAGTATATTCATCATTGACAATAAAGAATTTTAGTGTCTTTTTAAAGAAGAAAGAGTGGAAGATGGCTTTATATTTTTTCCCTCCTGGAAGAGAAATAGAAAGCACTTACTAAGTCATCTGGTTCTTCATCCTACCTGTAGGGAAATCATTCTTTTTAAATTACTCTTTCATATTCTGTGCAGCAATACAATTCCTTTTGAGAGTAAGCATAAAGGAAATGAGTGAGAGAGGGATACATGGAGAGAGGCTGTTATTTCTCTACAGGGATCACATGAGACTGCTGAACTAGCTGACATTTCCTAGGACACCTTGAGTGCTTCCCTATGGCATAGAAAATACTTCTCTTTTACCAACGGGAAAAGTTGTACACACTCATGAAGGAGTGGGTGAAAATGTCAAACCCATATTCATCAATTTTTCATCTGTGTGCCTGGATCTACTAAACTTCCCAACGCTGTTGAGCTGCCTTTCATATCTAAGTCTAAGTGACTCAGCACAAGACATGCCGTGACTCTGTTCTCATACCACCTTTCCAAGCCTTCCTTGCCAAATGCGGTGTGACCTCCATGCAAGTTCCTGGGAATCCATGTGGACCCATATATTCACCTCCCATATTTAGCCCTCTAACAGTAACTGTGGAAAATGCAGGCAACATTGAAGGATGTTCAGAAGACCACTTCTACGGACCCATTCTGAGAAAAATTTGTCCTTGATAAACCTGAGGGCATCTACTGCTAAGCTTAAAGCATATCTAGGGTAAATAAGACAAATTCCTAGCAACTTCTTGTCATATGAACACATCAACAGAAATTCCCTGTAAGCCAAATCTTCACAATAGAAGTTACAATCTGGCAATGGGGGAGATTAGTAGATGAGAAACATGCAATGTACAGAAAAACAAAAAAGAGATAGCTACTGTACTATGGGAAGTATGTCCACGAGCCCTACAGAGAGCTATCTCTTGAGCCACTTTTGACTGACTTTCCTGTAAAATTCTAATTACGTAATACATGTTGTCACATCAGTTGTTTATTTATTTTCTGAAAAAGTATGTAAATTGCATTTTCTATTTTCCTCATTTATTTTCAAGGTGAGACCACCTCAAGTGGATTAACCTCTATTATCACATAATTATTTGTATCATAACTTTCTTTGGCATATTTACTTTCTTTGACAGTGCCAACAAAGTAGCTCTTACATTTTGATTAAATTAATGTGAATAGGAGAGAAGCAATGAAACAACAGCATGTGCAACACATTATTGTTTTACCACAGGGTTTAAGTGACTGGGCTATAGTCTGTCAATTTAGAGCTCTAATCTGACTGTGCTAGTATGATATGAAAGTTTCCTTCTCTGCATAAAATCAATTGAATGAGACTGACAGAGTTGCACTTTCTTTTTCATGAAAAAATAACATCCTTTACGGTTTTTATAGGTATTACCCAGATTGAAAATCAAAAAGAACATACAAAAATACATAGAGATGGTAAAATATCTTTAGAAAACATAATAATATAAGGTGTGTGAGGTTTCATGCATATGGATGGCAAAAAATCTTATCTATGTCTGTAAAAACAGTAAAGCATTTTGTAGATGTAGATTTTTTCTTCAAAATTTGGTAGCCTTGTTACAATTCTGCTTCTTTTCTTGAACAAACAGTTAATTGAGTGATCCAATTTTTACTGCAAGTTTTAATACCTTGTTTTAATTTTAACCTTTTTTTTTTTTTTAACTTGCACTCTACCCAAGTACATTTATCGTTTTAAAAAACTGCAATATTACCTTTTCTCAATGTGTCTGTTTAACTGGGATGTAGAGGCAGAAATTCTAAGAAAAGGTTGTATGTTTCTCCAGAACAATGGGTACCATATTAATCTATTTCAAAATCTTGCTTACATAATGTTTTCGTAACAGAATACATCTCCTAAGTATAAAATGACATAGAGGTACTCAATTCCATAGAATGATGTTAATTTATATTAGTCAAGGTCTTGCCCATATCTTAAACAGAAGTTTTAACAACTCCTAGAACAGTTGAGGCTGGAAGGTACCTCTGGAGATTGTCAGGTCCAGCCTCCTGCTCAGAGCAGTGTCAACAAGAGCAGGTTGCTCAGAACTATGTCCAGTCAGGTTCTGAATATCTCCAAGGATGGAAACTCTACAATCTCTGTGGTCAATCTCTTCCAGTATTTGATCACCCTCATAGTAAAGATGTATTTTTCTTATGTTTCAGTGGAATCTCCTGTGTTTGTTTGTGCCTATTGCCTCTCGTCCCATCACTGGGCACTGAGAAGAGCCTGATTCTGTTGCCTTTACTGCCCTCTTCACATACATGGATAAATTCCCCCAAGCTTTCCCTTCAGTCTGGACAGCCTCAGCTCTCTTAGCCTTTCCTCACATGACAGATGCTTCTGTCCTTGAATTATCTTTATGGCTGGATATGGCTGGAACCATCTTTGCTGGACTCACTCCATTATGTCCATGTGTTGTACTGGGAAGCCCAGCACTGAACACAGATCTCCAGATGTGTCTCACCAGGGCTAAGAAAAGGAGAAGGATCACCTCCCTCAACCTGCTGGTGATGCACTGCCAGGACACTGATGGCCTTCCTGGCCATAACGTAAACATGACAGCTCTGAAACTCTCTGCAAGGCCACAGTGATCCAGGTCCCACCCCCAGACCTTGGATTCTGCCTCATCTGTCCCCATTTCCCAGGTCCAGCCAAGTGGAGAAATTAAAACAACATGTCCAGAGCAGTTTGAGTGTTTGTTGAAGCTATAAAAATATTGTAATGAATGGAAGTCTAATGCTAAACAAAGTGTGATGGGGGATGCAGTCCATTGCAGAATCCAGACGTGTTCAAGGAAAATCTAGGAGCATCCTGAACTCCCTGAGAATAAAGCTGGCTGCTATGGACCTTTCAGACAAAATGAAATAACACAGTATTCAACAGTATGTATGGCAGTTAGCAGGTGCAGCAAACATCAGCTGATATTTCAGCCAGTCTCCTGTGGCTTCAGATTTGGCAGCATCTGGACAAAACTTATTTGTACATTAGTGTTTTGCTCTTTGGAGCACGAAGTTTGATATCCTTGTATTGTATATACTGTGGAATCATCTGTCCTTTACTCTTGTGGAGAATGGTGGCTCCAACACTTAGTCAACTTTTAGTAATACATTTATAAACAACAAAATATTATGAGATTTATGCCTTAGGAAATGAAATATGTTTGAAATCTGGCTACTGTGATGAAAATGAATTAAAAATGTGGTTCTAGAGAATGGTTACTAAAAGAGAAACAGAGTAAGTAGCTGTGTATCTTACACTTCAATCAGTACATATTATCTAGTGAATTCATTCTTTTCTTCTTTAGTCACTGTGAATGTAAAAGCAGATTTTGTTGTACAATCAAGCTCTGTTAAAGGGACACCACTGTTTATGCCCTGCATTCTTGGTATGTTTATCCCATTTCAATCTCAGGCTCCATCCTTCAACTGCAATTGCAATTGATACACAGCATCAAGACTCAAACCAAAAAAGAATTTTTTTACTAAGGCCTGTAGCGACAGGACATGGAGTAATGGTTTTAACCTAAAAGAGGGTAGATATAAAGGTATAAGAGGGTAGATATAAGGAAGAAGTTCTTTACAGTGAGGATGGTGAGACACTGGAACAGGTTTCCCAGGGAAGATTTAGATGCCCCCCATTCCTGGAAGCATTCAAGGCCAGGCTGGATAGGACTTTGGGCAACCTGATCTAGTGAGAGATGGCCCTGCCTACGGCAGGAGTGTTGGACTAGATGATCTTTAAAGGTCCCTTCCAACCTGAACCATTCTGTGATTCTATGATAGTAAGTCTAGCTTTTACTTTAGACATGGAGACTTACCCATTATTACTAATAGGGAAGTTTCTAGAATGAAACAGAGATGACCTTGAGAAAAATGGCTTCCCTATCACATCAAATCTAAGACACCATGATACATCTTAAACTACAATAAGGCAGGCACTGGTTCACTGGTGGCCCTGATTCCAATTACATTAGAAAATCCTACAGGTAAATGTGTTAGTCCTCAGTTATACCTCCTGCATCTCTGAAAATCCAAAGACAGAAAAGGACAATCATATTTTTGGAATAAATTAGATGGAGCAAATAGAACTAGGATTTAAGGATAAAATGCAGTGGCAAATTTAAGCTAAACATGAAGAAAATAATCTTCTTAACAATAAGACCTTGGAGACAGTGGAATGTTCTCTTAGGAAAGTGATGGAAAGCCTCTTGCTTTAACAACGTTCATGGAAATGAGTTTGAAATGGTGTTTGATGTGTGCTAGAAAGAAATTGGTGAGTCATTACACTGTACTTTGAAGACCTGAAATAGTTTTTTAAAAATCGATGCCTTCCAGTCAAGTGTGATATCTGCTTCACTGCTCAGTTCTTGATATGGAGAAAACCACAAGGATTTTCAGAAGTGATTCTTATGTGATGCCAGTTACTGCTAGGATCAGAAACAAAATTATATGGACAGATGAACAGGTTTATGTGGTTATCCTACCAGGAACCTAAAGGGCCCACTGGGCAGTATAAACTACTCCATCCTGCAGTTGTATTTAGGCTCCTTTCTGCAGTGAAATTGCTCTGGATATGTCTGTCCTGAGCGCAGGAAAAGAGTGGCGAGTCAGGTATATAACTTGAATTACTCACGTAGTTTATTTAAATAACCGTAATCCATCTGGCCCAGAACTATTAGGGATGAAACCAAACCAGCACAGGTTTCAATCACAGCTGAGGCATTCAGGGTTCTGCAGAGGTCTTCGCAGCCCCTTTGGGAGTCCAGGCTGCCCCGGTGGCCCCTCCTCATGCAACTCATACTGGCCAGATTGCAGCAAGGTATTGTTGCTCATCCTGCAAGCTATTGTTCCGGCTACATGGTAAAAGTGAATAGAGAGCCAATCATGAAATGTATTTTCCCCATATTTTCTTGAAAGTAAATAAAAGAAATATTGGGTGACATCGGTAAAAAGAAGAGAAATAGGAAGAGCAAAAAAGATTATTTTCTTCTTTGGAAAGAGAGATGAAAATTCTGGTTTCAAATTAAATATTTTTACCAACTCACAAATTTAGCCGCTGGACTACTTAAAGCCAAATGCCACAAGTGCGCGTTCTGATAACCTGAGCACAAGTGAGAAGTGACACACTGTTCCTGTGGTGATCAGTGGAAGGGTGCCTGCACAGCCCACCTTTGGCAAATGGAACATTCACCCAAAACTGATCATACTCAAGAAGTAAATGATTGTCAGCTGGATTAACAGTAACAAGGGAATTGTAAAGAGTCTTTTGATACAAAGAAGGAGTCACTGGGAGAAGTATAAAAGAAGCATGAAAATTCTTAACCAGAGGGAGAGACCTTGGAGTGGAAACGACAGGAGTGAAACCTAGTTGGGCACTATCAGAAGTCTCCCCACAGCATCACAGCCCCTTCTCAGGCCAGAGTGGGGACCCACCGCAGGTGTCTGAGTGACCTCATGGGGCCCTTTCCCATCAGTGTGTGTGTTAGGAGGTTGTAGAGGATGGCTGGGGTACGCATAGAGCTGGGGCTCCCACATCTCCCACGGAGGGGAACGCAAGTAGGGCAGCCCCCATGCCCGAGGGCAGAGGGTTACTGGTAACCCACATGTCCTGGGGGAAGTGAGCTGTGCACATAATCGTGTGTGCTTGTGAGAAGAACTTTTTGGGATTAGTTACAGAAGAATGTTTTGGAAATTACTTATTATTTGGTTTTGTTAGTTATTTATTTTGCAAGTGTCTAATAATGCAGATTATCTGCTGTATTACTGATATCAGTCCTGCATAGATAGTTCACTGATTGCCAGTTAATTACATGTTGTTAAGAAATCAATAAACTGCTTTGATTCTGATTTGATTTAGACTCTGTGAAATGAGATTTTTTTTTGCTGTAACTATCAGAAAGCATCAAAATAATTGCTACTAGCCAAAGGAAAACCTGCAAAATTTGAATATTTATAAAACATGGCACAAACAAATATTAATTTCATAGAATCATAGAATGGTTAGGGTTGGAAGGGACCTTAAAGATCATCTAGTTCCGACCCCCCTGCCATGGGCAGGGAAATCCTCCACTACACCAGGTTGCCCAAAGCCTCATCCAGCCTGGCCTTGAACACTTCCAGGGATGGGGCATCCACAACTTCTCTGGGCAACCTGTTCCACTGCCTCACCACCTTCAATGTAAAAAATTTCTTCCTTATATCTAATCGAAATCTGCCCTCTTTCAGTTTGAATCCATTGCCCCTTGTCCTATCACTACATGCCCTTGTAAAAAGTCCCTCTCCAGCTTTCCTGTAGGCCCCCTTTAGGTACTGGAAAGCTGCTATAAGATCATCCCGGAGCCTTCTCTTCTCCAGACTGAACAGCCCCAACTCTCTCAGCCTGTCTTCATAGCAGAGGTGCTCCAGCCCTCTGATCATCTTCGTGGCCCTCCTCTGCACTCGTTCCAGCAGCTCCATGTCCTTCTTGTGCTGGGGACTCCAGAGCTGAACACAGTATTCCAGGTGGGGTCTCACGAGAGCTGAGTAGAGGGGCAGAATCACTTCCCTTGACCTGCTGGCCACACTTCTTTTGATACAGCCCAGGATACGGTTGGCTTTCTGGGCTGCCAGCGCACATTGCCGGCTCATGTTGAGCTTCTCATCCACCAGCACTCCCAAGTCCTTTTCCTCAGGGCTGTTCTCAATCCATTCTCCGCTCCGCCTGTACATCATTTACATCATATTATTCCTGCTAACTGTCTCAAAAAGTGATGAATAAGAACAAAAAAATATATTAGGAGACATAAGATGGTTTTATATCACTTTCTCTCCAAAGGTTTTTGAGATTTTTTCATAGAAGATATTGACTTGTGAACGCAAAAAGTAATAATCCATCAGATTTTGGCAAAGATTTATGTTTACCCATAGACACAATATGGGGCACATGGTGTTAAAAGAAAACAATGTTCTATTTTATCCATTTGGATAAGTTCCTCCCTAACTCAGAGGACAGAAACGGAAGATGGGTTTAAATTCTGTGGTCACAAAAGATTAGATATCTTCTTACAATCTTTTTGTTATAGATCTTTGCAGAGTGAAAGTGTAAATTATACGACTTATAAGAAGATACATGAGTTCACAAGAAGTCTCAGGACACCTTTCAGTCAATACAAATTGACCCTTACTAAATGAAATCTAGTGTCATTACACATCATCCTGTGAAATTTTATGCTAGGACTCTGTATGATAAATTGTAATAATATGAAATCATTCTTCTGAAGAATTCCACTGGGAAATTCATTTTTCCATTTTCTCTAGCTTTTGACTATATATGTAGTGATTTCAGAAGAGTCTTGTTTACAAATGACATAAAATAGAAGAAATACTTGGCAGACATTTTCGTATGAAAAAAGAGAAGAAGGAGCTCATATGTCTACAGAAATCGATGTGAAATTCTAAACTGAAAGCAATATCACGTATTCAGGTAATTGTCTTAGGAGCACCACACTTCTCTTGTAAGAATGAAATAATTTGCTTGCAAATGACTCAGTAAGGGAGGTTTCCATAAAAATCATACTCTGTTAAGAAAAATTTATCTTGAAATATCTAAAAAAAGTTGTGAGAAGTAATCATCAAGACATCATTTCAATGCCATCTGTCTAACTTTCCAATGCCTGATGCACTCTACAGTGGAATAAGCTCAAGTGAATGGTTTATCACTCAAAAATGAGAGCATATTCTTCACCTTTTGTTCAATTTGATTTTTTAAAATGTTTTCCAGCTGTGAGAAATCTATGAAATCATCTTAAATGTTACCAATTTCCACTGAGCAGCTGAATGTTATCATTCAAACAAACAAACAAACAAAAAAGATGAAAATAAAAACCACCTCTCCTCACTCAAAGATTCAGTAAGTTTATTTCAG
The DNA here is from genome assembly GCF_009769465.1 of Tauraco erythrolophus. Lineage (NCBI taxonomy): Eukaryota > Metazoa > Chordata > Aves > Musophagiformes > Musophagidae > Tauraco > Tauraco erythrolophus. Next base: position 44,474,140 of record NC_141465.1, on the reverse strand, counting down.
AAAGCTAGGGCTTGTTCCACTTTACTAAAATATTTAACTTACTGGAATTTACAAATACAGCTGCTTGCAAAAAGATTCAGAGGCACAAGATTTCATGTAGTGTCAATGCACGCGTTGCAGCATAAATGCTCAAAGAAACCACTTAGAGTTTTAGGAAAAGGAGAATCAGGTCCACGGGCAGAACATGCAGAGGCACCAAATTGAAAGGGTTTGATCCTGTCCCAGTTTATTCGTGATCAACTCACTGTGTATGATTAGCAACTGCATGAATGTACGCATGCATGAATGAATGCTGCATGTATGAATATGTAACTGCAAGACAAGAGTCCGATAACATTTTCAGTGGTTTTAGTAACCACTCAGAAACTAGAAATGAACCAAAATGTGAAGGTTTTTTTCCTCCAGGAGTAGTTTTAGTTTAAAACACAATATTGCGATGGGAAATTTAGCTCCATTTTTATTAGATTATAAAGCTTTGCTTCATTTCTTTAAAGTTTAAAGCGGAAATTAATTTCTATTTCTTTTGAGAGGTGGGGGCATATGTGTACATAAATATGTTTTAAACTCAGTTCTCTTTCTCATTTTTCACTTTTAATGTGGCCTCTTTTTTCTGTGCATCATAAAATTACAGAATAGCCTAGAGGAGCAGAGACCTCAGGAGGTCTCTAGTCCAGGCTTGTGTTCAAAGTATCATTAAGTATGAGATCAGACCAGGCTGCTCAGAGCTTTTTCTTGAAAGACCACCAAGGCCGAAGACTGCACAACCTCCCTGGCCCACCTCTTCACTTTTCAACTACTTGGACTAGCTTCAACCTCCTGTGTTTCCTGCCCACTGTCCCTCATCTTCCTGAGAAAACCTGGGGTCCCTGGTCTCAGTAGCCTCCCTGTGAGTAGAGGCAGGTGGCTGTTGGGACCCTGCAGCAAGATCATCTCCCCTAACACCTTCTCAGAGGGCTACTGCTCCCACCCTGACCATCCTGGGGGTTTCTCTGGACTTGCCTTGGCTTGCCCAAGTCTCTTCTCTACTGGGAGACCCAACTGGAGGCAGCACTCCAGATGGGACCTAAAGAGGGATGGTCCCTTCCCTCGATCTGTGGGCGATGCTGTTGCTAATACAGCCCAGGGTGCTGCTGGGTGCCCTTGCTGCTGGGGCATGGTGCTGGCTTATGTCTTGCTTAATGCCAGCCAGGACCCCACAGCCTTTTCTACAGAGCTGTTCTCCAGCTCCTCAGGCTCCAATCTGTAGCTGCCAGGGGGTCTTCCTTCCCAGGGGCAAGACTTAGTGTCTGTCCTTCTTGAATTGCATAAAGTTTTTGAAGACCCATCCCTCTAACTTACTGCGTTTTCTCTGCACAGCAGTCCTGCCTTTGAGCATATTCATTGTTCCTGCTGCCTCCTCCAATTTGGTGTCATCTGCAAACTTGATAGCTATGTACTCTGTGTCACCATTCAGGTTGTTGACAGAGGTATGCAGCAGGACAGATCCCTTCTTGTTCCCTTTTATCTTCTTGCATGTCTTTTAAAGCTGTTTCCTCAAACATTAAAGTGAGGAAAAAAAGATGAGTTCCCACACTTTCAATGCTTATGGGATTTTGGATTTTTTGTTGTTTCTTTTTTTCTACTTTCTTTCACCTGGAATAAAAGGTGAGAAGTAGAATGGATGATAAAAGAAGAAAAAGAAAGCTAAAAGGAAAAAACTTGACATGGAAAAGCAAGGCTCCTTTACAAAATATTTACGTTGTGAAATGTAAATGGATAGGAAAAGAGCCTTGCAAAATGGAAGAGATTTTGATATGATTTTTCAAATCAAAGTGGTGTTTTGACTCTCATTTCTCCAGAAATAATATATATTGTCCCTCTGAAAACACTAGATTTAAATTAAACAGATTTAAAACCCACTAGATTTAGATTTACACAGAGCTGATTAAATTGAGCAAGGAATCGGCCACATTCAGAATAACTGAGGCCTCAAACTCCCATGCAATTACTCTGAATCAATGATTGTGATAAAGACATAAAATTATAATCCAACTAATGAAACACCCTTGATATATTTTCTGTTGGATGGAAAAATGCTTTACATACTGTATAAATTGAGGATATGGTCCTGTTGCCATTGCCAAAGAATTAGCACGGAATCAAACAAATGAGCCAGGCAAGAATGTTACTGAATCTTTTGTAACCAGGGAATATGCAAGCAATTATTTTATCTCAATGTGACAAGAGAAAATTACATTTAAACTGTGCTGCCAATAAACATAGCATCATTTTTTTCCAGGACTGGTGCCTCAGGCATGGCCTTTGTGATTCAGACTGGAAAAGTTTCTGAGCATTTTAAAAATTCATAAATCCTGGTTATCTGATCTCTTCCCTGATAGATTAAAGGCCCAAGAGGATTCTTCAACCCTTCTCTTCCATGCTAGAGCTTTACCTTGAGCCCCAGAATCACAAAACACCCCAGGACAGTGGGGACCCCCGGAGAACACCCGGTCTAGTTGTCTTAGATCAGGTTATCTGTGGCCAAGTACAAATATTTCCAGTGAAGAAGATCCCATCAGTTCTCTGAGTTACTTATTCCAATGTTTAATTGTTCATATCATAAAGAATTTATTTCATGTATCCAGACAGAATTTCTCCCTATGCCCATTGCCTCTTGTCCTGTGCATCTTTATAAAGGAAGTAGTTCTTCCTCTGTAGCTACTTTTCAGCTGTCAAAAGGCTGTTATTAGATCCCTCTGAGCTTTTACATGTCTGGGCTGAATGATCCTAATTTTTTTCACTTTCCCCATATTTCTACTTATCCAGCCATCTTGGCCCTCTGTCTCACCCTCTTCAATTTTCCCATGTCTCTCAAACTGAGGGTGGGCTAAAACCCGACACTCTATTTCATGTGTGGCCTAAATAATCACACCTCTACATCCATTGGCTATATTCTTACTGATACACACAGCTGAACACACAGTTTGCCTTCCTTGATCCCACAGCTGGTACTACTGCTTGGGATTATTCCATCTTAGGTGCAAGACTTTATGTTTCTCTTTGTTAGACACCATGCATTTTCGTTGTTTGCAGATCTTCCAGCCTGTCAATGTATTCCTGTACGGTGGCCCTTCATTTTGAAGTATCCACTTCTCCCAATTTGGTACCTATTTACCTAGTCATAGAACAGTCAAACCATGTCACCAGTTCCACCTAGCCAACATGGTTCAGATTTGAAAATTTAAAGAAAAAAAATATTCATAATAAATTGTTTGCAATCGAGAAAATATGAGCAAAGAGAATAAACAACAATTATACAGTAAATTTGAAGAAACAGCATAGAAGCATCTGAAGACTATTTGAAAGCATCAGGCAGAATTTTAGACCTAAGCAATGCATTCTTCCATGTAAAGGATAACAGGAGACTAATGATATAAAACCCAGAATAAGGATAGATTTTACACATAAAACTCCCATTTATAATCAGGTATAACATTGGTATGGTAATTAGCCTGCCTCACAAAAATGCCCCTATTAGGAAGCAGATAACATGCCATTGAATTTGTAGACGAGACAAGCAAAGATGCAGTGCTGGTTTCCTTCGGTTGGTGGAGAAATGGCTATGTAACTGCCTCTGGCCGTGGCAATGACCAAAATGTTAATGACAATGGATTTTGTTTACTGTGCAGGGATACCCACAGCTTTGCTGAAAGAAGAGGAAGGAGTTCACACAGAGGAAAAGTCACTGCTCTTACCTCTCCTGCACTTGCAAAAAAAGATCTTAAAGCACAAGCTGAAGCAGTTTATGGTGCCTAGCTCAATCTGATGCTGAAGCACCTGCTGTCCAACAGGTGCTGCAACATTTTCTGTTTGGAATTAGGAGCTCCAGCATTGCCTCTGGGATGCCCAGCAGCAAACACCAACCAGCTTCTTTTGATAATTATTTGCACCTATACCTTTAGGTGCAAATATTGAATTCTATCACCTTTACAGGCCAAGATCGTTGTCTAACTCAAATATGGCAGCTAAGAATGTAGTCCAGCATACATGAATTAAAAGTCTAAAATTTAGGTAATCTGTTTCTACTTTAAAAATTCTTCAACTTTAGAAGTTGTTATTTTCTTGCTTAAATGGCTTTAACATCTGTCTTTTTTTTTCCCTGAAAACTAGAAAACTACAAGCTCAGAAATACTTTTTCCATATACAGTGCTCCAAATTAAAAAAAAGAATATAAAAATATCTTTATTGCTTCTCATGAAACCCTCAGGCATAAAAGTCTTACAAGTTCTCAGACACTTGTGTCTCTTCGCTACCATCTTCACTAACTTTCTGCAGATGTGTCTGGATTTTTTGTTTTGTTTGAACATTTTCTCAAACACCTCTATTACACTGGGAAATGTATTAAGAATGACAAGTGTAGGCACAGTCAAATTCTTTATACAGTTTTGCTTCTGCCTTCTTTTCATCATACATTTCCATTCACTCATTTGGCATTTAATTTCCAGTCAGAGAAAACTTTAATAAGATTCAGTCACTTAATTGCTCAGTCTATTGCTTCCTCACTTTATCTGGCCTCTCAGATACATTAATGATTTTAACAAGAATTTGCTGACTACAGGATATAAGTGTTCGGCAATGAAAGCACTAGTTGTATCCATAATAGCCAGAGTTTACTTCTTAAAATTGTTACTTTTCATTAGAATAGAATAGAGTTACTCCTCCCAGGTTCTCTGTTTATCTAGATAACTGTCTAACAACTTTCTAGACTAACAAAAATAAATAGATGTATCTCTATATGCTGTCTTTTTTCAGGCAAGTATGTCACACATTGGGAATTGTTTTGACTGGATAGATAGCTGGTCAAACATAATTTCTAGTTTAATAATCATACAACAAAATTTAGCATGGAAGTGTGAGACAATCATGAGAAAATAAAAAATGCTTAGAATTACCCACTTTAATATCTTTTTTCTCTTCCTTGCCACCAAAATATTAAAAAAAAGGGGACTCTACAACCAAGAATACAATTTGGTAAACATCCTATACTAATTGCTTTCAAGACTTCATGCTACTGCTGATGTGTTGCTCCTTTTTCTTTTTCACAGTAGGGAAAAGAGCATTTTATGGATAATTTTTTCTGGGGAAAATTTTCTTCTGTATCTGATAAAGAAAGAAAATGTCACCACTCCAGAAAATATTTTTTTGCTAGTCAGCAATAAACACTATAAGGACCTTTTTAATATGTTTAGATTTTATTATATTGCATAAATATAATTTTTATCTTCAGAGAGATACATCCGGAAGTTATGTAAGCACAGAATGACTGCCATCCCGGGACTTTGGGAAACAAAGAGAGTGCTCAGTCAATCAAAAAATATTATTCAAATGAAATAATTCCCAAAGCAGTGAAGAAAAATCCTGGTCAGGAGAGGAAGTGTAGTAGAACAACAGCACACCTTGTGATGAGAAAAGACAAAATGTTGTTTGCTCTTTTGTAATTTCCTGTACAGTCAGAAACTGTTTAAACTGACTTTGGTGGAATGAAATGATGGAGAAATTGATAGCTTCAAAACATTCAACAATTTAGTAAATAAGCCCCTCTGAAAGTTTTCTTCTTTTAAAGAAGTATCCACCTGCAGTTAAGCAATGATGACAATTCATCCAAAATGAGTGATGTGATGCCAAGAAGGGGTTGCCCACAAGGATGCATCCCTGAGCCCCCGAAAGGAGTCATATGCCAGTGGTGCATGAGCAGCTGGTGTCAGAGTTGGGGAGGGACACTGAACTGTGCTCGCATGTTGTCCTGAGCAAACAAAACAATGGTTTCAATAAACATGAAAGAAAATGAAACACAGGCATAGGGATGCATTTAAAAGTGCAAAGTTTCACTATTTTGACTTTATGTTTTATTAGAGAAAATGGAAGAAGTGGTTCATCCTATCAAGACTTCTGTAGCACCTTGTGACATTCATATTTGTTCTAATCACACCGCACAACCTGTGGAGAAATTATTTTAATGATGTTTGCAACTTTAATGCTTTGCATAACCCACCTATTGCATCTTATAGAGACTTGCTGATGTTACAGATACTGCTACAACACAGAACATCTCAGAGGGTTGTCAGTCTTTGTGTGTCACAAGTGTGTCATTTATCTGTCAGACAGAGAATAACGCAACATTGTTCAGTTGAAATACCTTGGAGTAATGAGTCAGCTTAATATATGAGATGCTGTTCCTCCGGTTTCTCTACAAGGGAAGGAAATAGCACTTAGAAAATGCACCAGAGCAATGCAAGGAAACAAATGTGCATGATAGGACATCAGCCCAGGGGGCTGACAGAGTGAAACAGGAAACTTTGGGCAAGGAAAAAGGCTGCACAAGTTCGTGCTGATTAACTCTGACAATGTCTGCACTTCTGGGCTTGGATGTGTTTTTCAATTGTTGGTTCTAGAGGCATACTCCGTCTGTGTCTGCTCCCATGTCAGGGAGAGAGTCTAGCACATTGCCTTCTCTCTTTGCACTCTGGTTTCCACATAAGGGAATTCTATCCTTCTTCTGGGCGTGCAGTGGCTGTAACTTACTATCTGGGCGTACTAGGAAGCCCAGGATCCCATGGTGAGCAGCGGCACACATATGCAGATGCCTGAAAAAACAGCTGCCAACAAAAGATGCTGCAGCACTGAGACAAGTGGCAGGCTCAGTGGTTACACTTAAAACAGGAGCAAGTTGAACGCTGTGCGGCTGCTCACCTCCGCAGCTTAATTACTAACACATTCTTGAAGCACAAGTGTGGTTAAAGCAAACTAGCTTTCTGCAAGACAATGCCTGGACATGACTCACAGAAGAAGGTGCACCAGTGGGGGCCAGTGGATGGGATACCAGTTCTCATTAAGCATAGTGGACAGGTGTGGATCAGCTTTGTTTCTCTTTGCTCTGTAGTGTCTTCTAATAGTATCCCGGTATCTTAACACACCACTGCACGCCCTCCCTTTTGCTTCGACGCTCTGCCAAGCTGCAGCATTGTCCTCACATTATTGCAGGTACTTTAGGCTGAAAAAAACACTCACAAAAATTACTTATATCTTAGGGGCATGGGGCAGCACATGAGGCACTGACTTAGGGTTGAATGCTATGTACTGTGGACATGTACTATCTTACGTCACCTGTGCTCAGAGAAGAGAAGAATCCATTTATTTTGCAGTACGCCACCAGTCAATGAATCAGATGTAAAGTCTGTTACATCTCTTTGCAAAGGTAAATCTGGGAAAGTAATTATGTTTGAGAATTCTTTTTAGGTCGTGAGTCTGTTCCTAAACTATAAATCCAGAATATCCTTATAGATGGAATTGCTGAAGAGAATCTACACAAACAACACTAAATGCAGTGAGCTGGGGAAAGCGAGTCATCATACTCCATAAAGGCCTGAGGAGTCAGCTCTACAGTCTCATTTTCATAAAGGGATCAGGAAAACACAGCTCATGCCTGGGAATGGAGCCAGAGTAACTGCTTACTGATCCAGGCAAACATACAAAGATTCAGCACTTGAGGACCCAATACATCAGCTTGATGAAAATCCAACAGCTTTTACCAGATTGCGAACTTCCAGTTCAATTCCTCCTCCTGAATAACTTGGGACAGGCTTTAAGGAGAGTGGGAAGAAAGTACAAATAAATAAAGAAAGAAAGAAAAGCACTGGAAATCTTGCATGTTCTAGTCGTGCGTAACGTCTATCTGATACTGCGTGCTTGGCCTCTGCTTTAGCTCACACCAGCAGCTTCTGGTGGTAGAGGAATTTGCACGTGCTGGGGGGTTTCGTTCACTACCCATTTGGGAAGCACGGACCTGGCTGAAGCAGGCCTGGCACTAAACGTTGCACCCAAGTTTTTCTGAAGACACTTCAGCAGATCCTTTGCCCTTCCGTATGCCTCAGTGTTGAGCGTTTCCACTCTGCACCACTATCTGTATCTTACTACAAAGACAAGGAGGGCAGAGGACCTGTGTCCTTTAAGAAGTGTGAAGAGGCCAGGAAGGGACCTCCTTTCAGACAGTCCTAGTGGTATGCACCTGCCTAATGCCTTCTGCTTGGAAGGAAACCAGTTTCTCCAGTTGTGGAGATTTCTTTTTCTGTTGATTAAAAGAAACAGGAACTTGTGAAGAGTATTTTATAAAAACAGTAAAACAATGCTAGCAGGACAGTGATGTGTTCATAAAAACAGTATCTGGGTACATATAGATCTTCCAGTGCTTCTCCTCCTGACTCCTACAGCACTAACTTTAAGGACAACTGTACAGTGCTTGTTGTTTGTTTGTGTGTTTGGGGTTTTTTTTATTATCCACAGAGTTTATCTAAAAGAAGAGAAGCAGAACTAAAGGACACAACTGAATAGGAGAAAACAAAACTGAAGATATAACTCCTCTCCTTTCTTTAGGCTCATGGATCCTAGCAGTCATTAATGAAAAGGTAAGGTAAGGCAAGTGACAGTGCAGGCACTTCTGGCACTTGGCAAAGACCGGTGTGGCACATGTCAATCCTGAGGAATATTGCAGCTTTGGGCTGCTATTTGGGGTGCTATGGGCACACAGTGTGTTAGAAAAAGTGTACTAGGAATTCCTGATTGCCTGTAATTCAGTCAAAATTCAATCTCAGCTGAATATTGTGTTAAGCTAGGCACATCTGCTAAAGCTGTCATGGGAAATGTAGTTTCAGAGCAATGTGTGCTGAGAGAGAAGAGACATGGATGTTCAACAGGTGCCTCACGGAAATGAGTGGCTTTTTCAACATCTTATAGAAACTTTGTAAAAACAAGTAAGGCCAAGAAAGTGGGTGATACCAGAACCACTTACTTAAAATAGTTCTAATATTCAGAGCAAAATGTATTTGCATAAAGAACAAAGTTCATATCTTGGGAGTCTTATGGCAGATGGATCAAAAATACTTAAAGATCATTCAGATGCATATGTCAAAGGCAAAGTTCAGGTAAAATTGAAGTCAATTACAGGCCTGAATAACAGAAAGGATGGTGTTAGAGACATCAAGCATTTTCAGAATTCAGTTGATAAAGATGATGTCGGAAATATTTTGGCATAGGAGAAATCTAAGTGTCATCAATATGATGGTAAAAGTCATAGAATGAGGTCAGTCCTAATATGGCAATAGAATAACAAGTTATGGAAGAGCTGTTGGAGTCCCGAGTCCACAAAAAAACCAAAGAAATTAAAACCAATAGATGAAGATATTCAATAATATTAGGGGACAGATACATACTGCTGGGTATAGCCCAATTTGTAGGAAGATAATATGGTCAAAATTCAGATTTTTCATAGATTCAAGAGGATAAAACTAAAATAGCTAAGCTTGAAATTTAATCAAATTGCTAACGTAGTGGTAGATGTGGAAATTCTCAAAAACAAAATGAGGAACTGGAAGAAAAAATACATAAGTCTTGAAAAATAGTCACGTGTAGTTGTATTTGCAGAGACTAGAGCTTTAAATTTAATTGATAATTTCTCAGTAAAGTCAAGAATTATATATCTTGACCTAAGCACAACCTGGTGCCATACCTCGTGTTGACTTCCAGCATCCTTTAAAATCTACTTTGAATTATGCCATTAATTTCTGTCACAGTTTTTGTCAAATAAAATTCTTTGTTAGGTCTTCATTACTGCATTACATCAGTACTACATACCAATGACTGTTAACCTCACAGATGAATAATTACGAAAGCATTTAAAGACAACAATCTTCTTAATATGCCACACATTACTATTGTAAGCAAGGTGCAAAAGGTATCTCATAGGAAAGTGGGTTGGTAAGTAACAAAGCCTGTTGCTTCACCTTCTGATAATAAGAGATAGCTACACAGCCTGTATTTAGAGAAAGCAAATTCCTCATCACTTTTTTTTCTGTGAAGAAAATGAAGCAAGACAAAGTTTGAGCTACTTATTTCTGTACTAACAGTCAAGTTGCAAACAGAGCAGCATATTAAGAACACCTCAGTAGTGCCTGTTTCATTTCTGTTTCTGGAAATTATTATTGAATTATGCATATGTCATTCTACATTTTCAGAGGAAAAGACAAATTTATCACCTTAGTTTTTCTTTTGTTTGTTTCTATATTGGGAAATTTATATGTGTCCATCCTGTTGCTTCTCTGTAAACAGGTACACTGCGTTACGTGAGAAAGGACAGGAGACGAAATAGCCTAACTTTGATCTGCCCTTGAAATCACACTGCTTTTAAGCAAGAGGAATCTGGGTGTTTCCACTCTGCCCTGAGTAGCTTTAAAAGTAAGAGTGGAAGGTGACAACATAAACTGTTACAATAACTCTCTTAGGTGCTGCCTTGCTGCAGATGGATTTTGCTATTAATGTTTTGGTCAAACTTCTAGGGCTCCTACAGTCCATCAGCTAAGGATCGTCTTGGGTAAGTGCCCTGAGTGTTCATGGCAGCAATCGCACTAGTAAACTGTTTCTAATCTGATCAAATGGCTGTGAATAAGTTTTATTGCTTAATCAAGAGATTATGCTATTAAATATTCCAGCAAGTTTGATTTTTCTATTTTTGTTTTCCTTTTCTGAAACACTGTATTAATGTGAATGGCAAGTACTCATCGTGCCTGAAAAATCAAGGTAATTGCAAAAGGCCAAGGCCATATCATAATCGCAAATTGAAAAATTCTGTTACTATAGATTAGATGCCTGGAAATCATTTGAATTTGAATAAGAAGCAATATCTTTTTCCTCCTGCCCCCTAGGACAAAATATTGAATAAAAAACATTTAATTAAGGCTAATCTCTAGGGCACTGAATTGTTCCCATTAAGTGGCCACCTCTACTGACTTCTTCTCATTTGGGGAAATTAATTGAAAACAATTACGTCTTAGAACTGTTTTGTCTTTTGGTTTTAATCAGTCAACTCTTATGTAGGTCTCCCACCTCTTAATGATGATATTTTATCTTGTAATCAGTGTATGAGATGGTTTTTATACTGATATGTATTTCAAGCTGTGTCTATTTGTTAACTTTTTTGTAAAGTTACTGAGCATCCTATTTGAATAGGGACAGAGTCTACACTTAGAGTATTGAAATGTAATGCAAGTATATTGCAAAAGCATAAGCAGAGGCATTATTTGGTTGCATTTAATAATTTTGACATTGTGACATTGTGAGTGTATGTGTGTGTAAATATCTATATGTGTGTATAGCTATGCAGGTGGAGAGGAAGAGAGTGAGAGGGTTGCCGTTAATGTCTGTAGTTCAGAAAAGGACACAACACACTTGTAGTATTTTATGTTTTGGAGAGGGTTACTACCCATACTTTAGATCTGGTCCCTGAAAAATGACAGTATAGTCTTATTTCTAATTTCAGATGGCATTGGTTATTATTTTTAAATTGCAATTGTTTTAATACTGGATAAGAACCTCATCAGTGTCAAATTTTAGTATCTTTGTATATTAATATATCATATCTCAGAACTAAAACTGCTTTCACTGAAAGGTCCTTGGGGAATAAGAATATTTCTTTAGGGAAGTATTTAGTGTCACGTCTTTAAGCATACACATAATCTCAACGACTTCACTGGAATGTCTAACTTGCACATATAAATTCAAAACTCCAAACCAGTACTAAAGTAAGTATTCTTGTCAGGCTTTTATTTAAAAGCCCTGTATGCTCTCCCAGATCTTACTTTTCATTATAATATAGTATTTATTAGTCGTAAGAATTGCAAAAAAAAACCCTTTAAAATATAAACCCAAGATGGGTGTTACAAAATGTCAACAAGATGCTAAAATGCAGTGAGACAGGATGATAGACCTGGCAGCTGAGAACTGTCTCAAATGTTTTAATGGTGGTGTCTAAAAATCATTTGGATGAAATTCACCATTTTTTCATATAATGAACAGATATCACTGCTCTGTGGACAATATCCCCGATTTAACACTATAAATAATATATACTCCACCTGATGATGCTTTCCTGGAGGCAAGCTGAATGTCCATCCAAAATACAAATATATACATAAACTATTATAAAAATAATATTTCATTTGTGATTCACAAAAGAGATTTTCCCTCAATACACATCACAGTTTAACCTTTACTTAATTTTTGCAGTATATTTAAGTACATTGCTGAATCAGTGCCTCAATCAGAATAATTACACTGATGGCATTTGAGTTATGTCAGCTGGAAGCCTGAAGGCAAGAGTAAAAGAAGTTAAGTAGAATATTTAAGCAATTAAAATAAAACTAATGATTGAGGTCTTCTCAGTCATCTATGCTAAGTATTTAGTGGATTTGTATCTTATTTTTTTTTTGTAAATAGACACATTTTGAGGTCTGAACACTAGAGCTTTGAGCCTACCTATTCTTTCAAGATGTACTTTGAGTCTTACTTTCAAAAAAGGTAAGTACAAAGATACCAGGTAATCTTGTGAATCAGAAGAAGATCAGTTGGTTCAGTTTTCCCCAACACTACCCTTGAAGTAATTGCACAGGATCATTACTGCTAGAGGTACCCAGACTCAGTGGAGTCCAAGATGTAGGGGATTTTTACCCATTCCTGTCTGATGGTTCATATAAGATTCTCAAAATAATACAACAGCAGACAGAAAAGGTTCCTTTTAGCATCTTTTATTTGGGAAACACATAGCGTCTTAAAAATTAACTTGGCAGCTGGATCTGATATAAAATGACTGAATTTAATTCATTTATTACACTGAGAGTAACTGAAGTCTTTGAAGATTTCTGCTTCACATTGAATCAAGGATGCCCAACACACACAGACACACACAGACAACACACACGTACGCAGAGCGCTCTCTAGTCTTGAACATGCAGTATAACCAGTTTCTGGCCCTACAGCTGGGTGTCTACAGCTGCTGGCCGGTCCTCACAGCCCACTCAGCCCCATGCCATTCTCCAGGACTGGCACTCAGCTTAACCTTCCATGCCCCCAATAAGCTGCCTTGGTGTTCATCAGTGCTCATGCACATAGACCCGTAACTCAGAGTGCATGAGCACTGGAAACAGTTGGAAATGAGGTTTAGTGAGAGGATAGGGTAAGCTGTGATGAAGTGCATGGATCAGTCAGACAAGCATGCTGACTGGTAACCCATTTGCACATCACAAGCCCCTTTTAATCTCCTTTTCCTTTTACTCTCTCTTGTTTGTTTCTCTCTTATCTATCTTGTTCCTTCTCCCAAACGATCCCCTCAAAACATCCCATAAAAGTTTTACACAAACCCAAAAGGCTCTTCCTTCCTGCATCCCATAGGCAATAGTCCACTTCAGTTTACATGGTACTGCAAAGAGTTTTTCAGTGGTTCATATTGGTAGGTAACACACCAGGTCCAGAGGTCCAGCCTGTCTCCTTTGATAGTTTTAGGAGCAGCTGATTCAGTGTTCTGTAATTTCCACTGATTAGATTTTCACTGATAAGGTTACTAGAGGTCCTTCACCTATCACTGTTCCCCTGATCCTTGCAGGGTCTCTATCTGATCTGCGTAGCCTTCCATCACATAGCCTAGCAGTTATGCTCTTTCCCCTCATAGTTTCCTTTACTTTTTTTTCACCTTTGGGCTTAATGGTGGAAGCACTCTTGTACCACAGGTAAACATTTGCACTTCCTAACTTCATCCTTGTGTTTTAGTTAGGATCAGAATTTCTTAGCCATCCTATAGAGTCAACACAGGAGGTAACTTCAGAAGATACCTCCATGCTACTTAAACATGACGATACTGCTTAGCTTAGTTGATTTTCATGCTCTGCCTCTTGTAGGTGGGGGCATGCCTTGCTTTGTCCACTGTATATATGAGGTGTTTTAGGAACCTATGTTGGGCAACAGAGATAGTAGTGCACATAACTATCATCATAGAAGTTTTCAGTAAAAGATATAAGAATGTGAGAAAGGCAAAGTGTTACACAACAATAGCACTTTGGTAAATTAAGAGTCACTGGTCTTGCAAATAAGCAGGCATTTTGCTTTCTGTCTGACATCAGTTACATCTCATAAATACTCCCGATTTGGACATACACATTGTGAGCACCCCTTCTGAACTTTGGAAAGGATTTAGGTCAGAGATTAATGTGCATTTGGAAGAAAAGTTATGTTAATCATTGCAGTATTGTCTATTGATAATTTAAAGAAGCCAAGGAAATAATTTAAAGAAGCCAAGCAAAAGGAATAAATTTTGCTTTAAGGAAAAAGAGCACGTAATGACAGTATCTTTTTTTGGCCAGCACCCTACTAGGCTGATGCTGCAACTGTAGAAAACAAACCTGAGTGATTCTCACTGACCTAGAATATGAAGACAAATGTATTTGGAAAGGATTGCTAGTTAAGACAAAGAACTATAGGAAAAAACTAGCAATATGCGGTTTAGTAATATGCTTTCACATGCGCATACAAGTGCTTAATGCTCTTCAGCAGAGGAGAGAAAACATACCTTTATTTTCACTTTTGAGATAGTGGTGGAATCACATCGCTACCAGTAAAAGAACACTAGACCTGTATGTACAGGCAATAATTGAAAATGTGTGTTGTGTGATAGAAAAACAAAAGACCTTTTTCATTAGAAAAGATAAAACAAAGGCTTTTTAAAACTTCCAATTTTACTTCTAAAGAAAATTAAAAGAGATTCTTTTAATTTTGATTTTTTAAGCAACAAAGAATGTGCTGCACAGACATGTAAAGGAAAAGCACTGGGTCTGCGCTGCTTTCCTTTTCTCATTTACATGGCTAAGACCTTTTCAGTGGCCTCAGAAACCTGGAGTATTGGAATGTAACAGATCGCAAGATTCACAAAAGAGAATTGTGGCTTTTAAGCATTTTTTGAATACAACCTGAAAATCACAGACTATAGCACTAATGACATTCTATATTGCTTTGGTGGCTCTGTGTCATGTTTGATGGGGGGGGGGGGGTGGTTCTGGTGGTAGAAGAGGGGCTTTGCTCCCTGTGACCTCCCTGGTTTTGGAACCAGGTCAGACCTGGTTCTGGCCACCAGATCGGACTCCCATCCCCCTCGGGGTTGAGCCAATCGGCGCCTCTGCGAATTGCCCTATTTAAGTCGGGACAAAGGAACCGGAAAAGGTGCTTTGCCCAGGAGCAAGCAGAGAAGGGAGGAGGGCACTGCCCCCTCTCCCTGGCTCCCAGACGGGTGGCTGCCTGCGTCGGGCCGGCGCCACCCACTGAGGATGGCAGCGGCAGAGCCGGCTGGGGAACTTTGGGAGTGCCCCACTCCCGGGGTGCCCGCTGGGCTGAGTTCACCCAGAGAGGACTGAGATCTGAGAGAAACGGCCACATTGACACCAGGTCAGTGAGGATGGAGCGGGAGGAGGTGTGCTGGAGCTGAGTTTCCCCTGCAGCCGGTGGTGAGACGGCAGGTGGCCCCCTGCAGCCAGGACGGCCTCGGTGGAGTAGAGACCCACTTGCAGCCTGTGGAGTGGAGATGCCTGAGCCTGAGAATGGTTGTGTTGGGGTGCACGACAAGGCAGAAAGGCATCTGGAGTCTGCGTGACGACCCACGCCAGAGCGAGTGGCTACAACTCCCTAAGTACCCGAGACTGTGGTAAAGCCCACACTGGAGCAATCCGATGGGGAAGAATTGCATCCTGTGGGTAGGACTCACACTGGAGAAATTTGTGGATTTTTCCTCGTGAGTAGGGGATCCACTGGAGCAAGGGAAAAGGGTGTAAGGACTCCTCATCCTTTAAGAAAGTAGCGGCAGTAACAACATGGATGAACTGACCTGCACTCCCCCAGTCCCTGCCCCCCTGTGCTGCTGGGGGGAGGAGGTAGAGCCGGGAGGAAAAGGAAAGGTTGCGAGGGAGGAAGGTGTCGGTTTTAAGATCTGGCTTTGTTTCTTTTTACCCTCTCAAGTAACCGTTTTTTTTTCCCTTTGTCCTTTTAAGTAACCGTTAATAAATGGTTTTGCTTTAAGAAAGCCGAGTCGCTTTTGCCTGGGACCATGGTTGGTGGGTGCTCCCTCTGTTCTTGTCTTGACCCTCATCTCTCTTTTATTATATTTCTCTCCTCTCCATTTTACTGGTGTGGGAGACCGGCTGCATGGAGTTTAGTTGCCAGATCGGCCTAAAACCACAACGCTCTTCTTGAGTAGTATTTTGCTCTGTAGTTTGCTAATGTAACAGGAAGTCATTTGAGAAACTAAGGCAATAGAATCATTGCTAGCTTCTGTAACATAGAGAGAGCTGAAAGCCTCCAGGAAAACATCAGCAATAGCACCATCAAATACGGGAAAAGAAGCACAGTTGACAGCACAGTGTCAAGCTGTGTGATAACTGTTCTGTCATGTAATATTCCTTTGAAGTTGCCAGCATTAAAGCTCCAAGCTTACCTTTATAAAATTGAAGTGTTCATCCATACAAGGTCTGCTTTAACCTGTACAGCTTCATGGACAGCACTGGAAGCAACAGACTTGTGCTTACTCAGAACTACTTTAAGTTGTGACAACCTATCCTAGAAGAAAATTCTTTTTTGCATCAGCATGTTACCAGGAAAAAAAAAAAATATTCTGAACATTTACTGATAATTCATCCCTTTTTCAGTAGTGTGTGTGCACATGCACAAGTTCAACCCGCATTGAGTTTGTTTTGATTATTAATTTAATAAATGGTACTAGCACAGTTTCTCTGTTTTTCTGTACTTCCATTGCATAGTTTTTAAAAACTACATTTACCAGTAAAAGTAAACAATACTTTTTTTTTTGTTTCAGTCTGAGCTTTAAAGAAGTGAGTGATTTCCCCACCTCATAAATCTCAATCTATGTACTTCATAACCTAACAAGAAGCAGGGTTTAGATGTTTGCTTTAACCGTAAGTACAGGATCTCTACAGATCAATTTTTCATGGCTGGAATCATCCCTGATTCAATGTGAAGTAGAAAGCTTCAAAGACTTCAGTCACTCTCAGCGTAATAGTTAAATTCAATCATTTTACATTAGCTGCCAAGTTCACTCTTAGGAGGCTATGTATCTTCCAAATAAAAGCTGCTAAAAGGAACCTTTTCTCTCTGCTACTGCACTGTATTGAGAATCTTAAATGAAGCCACACAAATGACAAAAGGCTGTTCAGTCAGAGTCAGCACACATAGCCCAATGCACTTGAAAGGCAGTAGATTAATTCCTAGAATTCTAGTCAGAAGTCAAAAATAGTTGAAGATCACTTCAACTTTGAAACTCAATATGTGGTGAGGAGTGTTCTTTCAAGCAACTGCCCACAGTGAGGAGGATTTTCAAGCTTCAGCCACCACCTCAGCTGATGAAAGCAAAAGGAATAATAGTTGACACAAACTGCACTTTTACACGGAGATGCTATGCCGTTACTAGTAAACATAACTTTGAGCACCATCAAAAGTGATCAATGGCATAAATACAGAGAAATAAAAAGTAGGAAAAAAGAGGCAGCACAAAACCTTGTCCATTTTACATGAATCTAACATTTCTGACTCTTAGGGATCAATTCTTCATTGTCACACGCATGAAAAAGAGTACTTGGCTCCCATTAGTAAAGTGCATGGGAGCAGTGGAGGGATAAATTCTAGCTAGGGTGAACTCGTTGTGGCTCTTCAAAGAAGCTATGAACATTTACAATGCATCTGGCTCTGGTATAGGGATGAGGACTTTACTGCCTGGCATGGTAGTCGTGTTAAGTTTTGCAAAGTGAATGAAGAATTAAGGACAAAACACCAAAAATCTTTTTTTCATGGCTCTGTCATGATCCTTTTTACGTAATCTTTATATAATTAAATATGCGTTTGAGGATCACATTGGCTTGAATTATTCAAGAATCATGCATGTATGCATCTATTTAAATTCTTAAGAATCATGTACCTATATATATCTCAAGTAACTAATTTCCAGCCTTCTGCTATTAAAACCAAGTTCACATGTTTCCCTGGAATCTATTAGTAAATTTGGCTTCAATGGGCCAAGAAGACTCAGCTGAAAAATTACACTGGGATTAGATTTTTTAAGCTGTGGTACATGGGGTATTCTCTTCCTCTTGAATTTCCAGTTTAATTACATTATACTATGCATGCTGACAACAGAAAAAGCATCTCTTCAATAAACACTTTTAATCTGTACAAAACAGAGTAGTAATGGAGGGCTCTGTGGTGCCACACACAGTGGTCTGAGGTTACTCCTGCTTGTTAGGAAAACACACATGAATAATTTAGCAAAAATAAAAAAATAATCTAGACTTCCTGTATCCTAGCTGCATATACTAATGCTTTTTGTTAGCATGTACTAACCACTGCCCACTACAACGGATATTTTAGAAATCTGAGTATGTACTTTTATCATTTGTTGAGTCAGCCAGAATAGATTTTTTAGTTTTAGTTTTGACAAAAAGGCTAACTTCATCAGTATCTCAGGCAACTAGACTTATTCACACAGTCTTATTTAGGTTGATTTTTCATCAGGAGATCTCACTGTGCTTTGCAAAAATGAGGAAGCCAGTCATCAACTGCAAGAACTAACATGGAAAAGGGAACTTCATTTTTTTTCTTTTTAACCAGGGGCATTAGATATCAAGATTAGAGTATGGTAAGTATAGATGATAGCATCTCTTCAGTACCAATCAGCCAGAGTTCCTCTTGAGTGAAGGAGACAATGAATCTTCCTTGCTTTAAGTGGTGAATTGACTTAATTTAAGCTTTACTGAGGCAGATCAGAAAAACTTCAATTAGCAAATTAATCACCCAGAAGGTGAAACATATTGCCCCAAACAGTTCCTTTTGCTTGCAAAAGGATCAAATTTGCTAGAACATGCCAGCAGGAATCCATTGTTCTCATGATGTAGAAGCCATTGCAAAAGCATGTATCTTCAAGTTAAACTGAGTTCACAGATACTTTGCACCTGGAGAACAGAAACACGCCATCTGTGACACCAACAGGCATCAACATGACACGTGACACATGACACTTTATATCACAAGGGAAGAAGTGACTTTGAGCAGTCATCCTGGTGCAGACAAGTTTTCTACAAAATTTCCAGACCCTTCAATTTCCACTTCTGCATTTGCCTGGAAACATGATTCAGCCTTCACAGATGCTGACTTGTTCCAGTCTAGTTCATTCTCAATTCATTTTGGGTTTGCTAAATTAGTTTTCCCTTTGCAGCCCCTTCAGAGCTCAGTTCAGAAGGATTCTTCTGCCTGTTTCTCTTAGAACACCAGGAAAAGCAGAAAGTGTGCCTGTTTACCTAGCAGTTTAGCTTCATTTGACCACCTCTTCAGAGCACTATTTTATGGGTAAGCATTACAGTTTGCCCGAATATTCTCAGGTAAAAGAGGAAAATGACCCAGGAAGAGTCCTTTAACCTCTGGAGAAAAAGTAGTGATGATTTCTTGTTCTGGCTGCTGTGAAATAAGTGCCTACTAGATACTAAGCCTGCTGAAACAGGGGGAGTCCTGACTTTTTTCAATATCTGTTACAGATAGGAAGCACTTTATTTTATATATTAATGGCAGAACTACCACTGATGTGAGGAAGGCATGGACGATGGAAGTGTTTTTCTGTAATTTTCTATTTTTCATGTTTTCCAATTTGAATAAATCTTTTATTCCTTAATCAAAACCTTTTTGTGCTGACAGATGGACCTGATTTTTCCCCAGTTCACAGCAGGTTAAATCAGGTGATAGAAATTGCTACACACTGAGTGACAAGAGTTCAGATTAGAGTAAAAGGAGACTTAATCACACAATTTTTGAAGAGGTATTTCCTTTGATGTAGCACCTGTGTGTAAGGGGGGGTGTTTTCCCTCTTACTTTCCCTTTTTAAGTTTCTTCAGGTTTTTTCCTATAGCATTAACATTAAGATTTAAAATTCATAAGTGACTTGAGATTTTTTTCCTCTTCATTTGAATTTCTGTTTCATTAATAACTGCTCAATAACAAAGACTTTGCATGATTTACTCTCAGTGAGGGTAGCAGCAAGCACTGCTTACAGATGCGTATATTTGATTTTGTCTAACAGGCTTTTTTTGTACAAAAGGTGTGTGGAATAGTACCTTAACTTACAGAAACAGAGAAAAATAAGTGCATCTTCCTGTGGTGCTGAAATGAAAGTCAGCTTTGATGCAGAATACTAGAATACATATGAGAGAGCACTGTTCTTGTCATAAAAGATGGTAGTTGAACTTTCATTACCTAATCACAAAAAATGACATCTGGACAAAGTCAGAAGCATAAATGAAGAGGAGTTAAAAATCACTAGATCAGAGATAAAAATTGAGGTAAAACTGTGACCGCGAGGTGACAAATGCCAAAGACAGGGGAGTAAATTTCCCTGCCAAGGGATATAACCCTGAGTAGTGAAGAATCCTGGTCTCTAAGGACTAGACATAAACTACTTTCTGTATGAGACTAATCATAAATTTATCTGTGCGAAAATGGAGAAGAACGTGTGCATCCAAGTCTCTAAACTCCTACAGCTACACAATGGAGCTCTGCAGTGCCCAGGGCTAACTTTCAGGCCAACATGGCTGGAGGCTAAAATGAAAATTAGCATCATGGGCCTGATACATCTCCTCCTGAAATAAAGTGGAAGCTTTCCATTCACTTTTATGAGAGCTAGATTGGGCCTGATATTTATTTCAGAGATCCAGTAACCTGCCATGCTCAGTATTGCCCTTTCGGTACCTAAGCAGCTTTTCATTTACAAGAGAAACATCTCCAAAAGCAACCACAAGAAAAGGTTTTCTACCCTTGCCTCTCCACCCGACTTCATGGGCCCCTGGTATAAATCAAAGCTTAAAGTAATTCAGATATTAATATTCTGAGTCTTTTTTGCATTTATGTCTGTCAAATATTGGAGAAATGTATTTTACAAAGAAGAAAGGTGCATAGTAAACAATTGAACCACAGCACCTCATAAACTAACATAAAATGAATAATGTGGTTTGAGATAAAATACCATGGAGGCTGGGGATTAGAGGGAATGATTTTGGATTTACAAGGCAATTTTTTAGCATGTAACTATAAGCAACAGCCCACCCAATAGTTCTATTTATTCCTGGATTTTGTTATCTAGTTACAAAACCACAGTAATGTTAACGCTTTATGGAGGGAACAGACTCCTATTCTTACCAAATCTTGCATAAGTTATTAATATTTGGGAGGGGAGATGTTGTATGAAGATTCTGTGTGTATCACCTCTATTCACATTAATTAGCATTTTACATATAAAAATAGCCTCAACATCTATCCAAATGAACACTGGAAAGGAAGCACATTGTAATTCTTGGGTTCAATGTTGTATTTTAAGGACTAGCAAAATATTTCTAATTTATTTTTAATACTTTTTGGTACTAGAAATGCATCCAAACACTTCAGCGATCGTTCAAACTAGCCCAGATCCTGAATATCATGTTGCAGTGTCTTTCATTTGCCAGTGAAGGCTCTGTTGCATTCAATCACTGTAATCCAGGTTAACTCAAATGCAGCTGTTAGTTTCAAAACCTGGGAAATCCTCTTGAAAGGCAGGTTTTTATTATTTTTTTTAAGTACCATCTAAACAATAATCAGGGTAGCTATTTCTCTTCATTCCTTGCCCAGAAATATAAATGCAAACACAGTAATAAAGGGATCAGGAGGTACATATGTAGTCAGTACAGAATTATCCAGTTTATCTGCTAGAGGAAGAATGCATCAGGAAGAGGTTCACACATTTCTCTGAAAATGTCTGGATATCAAAAGACCATAGCACAGCAATAAGGAAAGGGATGTGCATTTATGAGTGCCATTTGTAAAAGCTGCTACTGGTCAGGGATTTGTTCAGCAAAGCTGCTGGCAAAAGGAGGAGAGACAACCTATAACTGCAATCCAGTGATTCAGGGGACACCTCTGGGAAAGGGAATCCTAAGATTCAGACCTTCTCCAAGACCCAAGTAAATAGGACTATAATCAGTAAAACAGAGCTCTTAGTGAGGACTGCAACGCAGATCTGGGTCTCATGTCCCCACCAAGTGAAAGCTCTTAAAAAGGCAATAAGTAAAGATTATTAAAACAAATCAGGGGGGAAGTGGGGGCGGGGGTGGCAGAGCAGGCAGGCAGAATTAATCCAGAACTGCTTTTTTTTTTTCATGGGACAGAATGAACATTTTGGAGCAGGAAAAATGATCTGAAGGCAAAGGTATTGATGCTCTGTTGGCACAACTTGTCTTCATCTGCAGTTTTTGGTAACTGTTCCTTGGGTAAGAACTGTCTGGGCTTTGAAATATGAGCCTATGCATTCTTGCAATGTGGATCAATACATTTATCTGCTGCTTTTAGTATGGCTGTAGAAGCTAAACATCAAAAACATATTTCAATATTGCAAAGGTGCTTAGGTTAATGACATTTAAAATGAATATAGTTAAAACTGTTTCTTAGTTTAGGAAATCAAGGCACAGTTGGCTTGCTTATTTGCATATAAATTACATTAAAAATTGTTTACCCAAGACTTTTGGCCCCATAGAACATGAAATAAAATTAAAGTGGTTTTTTTTTTTTGTTTTTTACCTACAGGAAGAAATCTTTGTGGTTTTGTTTGATGTATTTGTCATTAGAGGTCTGAGGATTCAACATCAGAAGACACTTAATGTTTGGAATTATTAATTCAGGTCCCCTGTCTCAAGTTATTCACTTTGGACATCTGCATCCTTTGCTGATTAAGTCACACAAAGGTGGGCGAGAGAAGCTGTGAAATAAAGGCAGACTTCCCCATGAGTGAATAAAAAACCTGAATTTCAAAATTGTTCTTATTAAATAAGACAGTTTGTCCTTAATAAATAAGCTCAATTTAAGCTCTAAAAAATTGATCATGCAAAATAGAATAAATCTGATTCTCAAATGGCATTTAACCTGGAAGTTAGCCAATGGCAGTGGTAAATGTCTACATACCTCTGTTTGCTTCTAGCGAGTGTGTAACATATTTCGTTGTCGTTGTTACATGCCTGTATATATAGGTCAGCAGAGACACAGCAGTCTTTGACTCTGTGAATGTATCCTGACATAATTTGAAAGGATGTAATGTTCCAATTAGATCAATGTTTTATACTTGAAATTATTTGTTTTAATCAAACTATTTAAAATTTTGGTGTGTGGCTTTCATAGCATTGATACATTGTGGAAATAATTCATTTAGACAGACATACTGATATTAGTCATAGCATGCTGTTACAGCCATTATGGCATGGATTAAAAAAAAAAGCATTTGTCATCTTTCCCAATCATGATCACAATTTACCAATACATTTTCTATTACAAGCGTAAGACTGTTTTGAAAGGATTTTCTGAAAATTTTTGAGCAGTCAGTGCTTTCTAACCTGACGTGAATATTTCTTTATACAGCTCGCCTCCACTTGGTTTCCCATCAGTCTCTAATCCATTCCCAGTGAATGTGCTTTCTAAGTCAGTTAATAGTCTGCATTATGGTATACCAGTATGAACCAGAGATGCGGAATAGAGTTACAGAGAACCACATAAAATTTTTCCCAGTGCAGTTCTACATCCTTTATCCACAGGAGATTTACACACTGGAGTGACAAAGATCTCCCTGGGCCCTGGAGAAGTATTGCTCAAATCTGAACTCTTTAAAAAAACAGCGAAATTTTCTAATTACTATAATGATCATGGACCTGGGGAAAACGTGATTTCTTTAAAGGATTCAATAACTTGTATTTTTTATGTTAACAGTTTACTTCTCTGTATTAGTCTCTGCAGTTCTGCTACAGAGAATTTGAAATGGCTCTTCAAAATGCACTTGAAGTTGTTTTTAACGCTGACCTCTTGCTTACATATTAGGTCATAATCCAGCAAATATTTAAGAGTGTCCTCACCCTGATTAACTGTACCTAGTGCCAAGGGAACACATTAAGCTAAACAACGAAATGTTAGTAAAGAAGTAATGCTTTTTATAAGTTCAGCTAAGATAATTGGAAAGAAAAAAAATACCTCTTGGGCAGAAAGCCCTTTTTTTTCAGCTCTGCTGAACATGTTCGCAAGTCTTTTTCAGCATTAGAATTATTTGGCATTTGGTCAATTCTTACTCTTCTTTCAATAAACTACCTTTTTCTGTATGCAGTAGTTGAGTCCCTTACTGACTTAGACTCTATCTATCTTCAGTCTTATTTGCTTGTCCCATTGAAACAGGTATTTCAGATTGGTATACTGAAAACTAACAAGAGAAATGCCTTGGTTTGTTCTTCATTCATGTTTCCAGTGTTTTTTCTATCTTCTTTTAAATATTATTTCACTATCCTTCCTGTCACTTTCACAATTTTTCAATGTACTATTGCAAAGGTAAATGGAATAGGTGTGGTCTAAATATTTTTTTTTAAATATTAACATTATACCATTTCAGTTATGCTAAATAGCCTACACAATAGATCCCTCCAAAAACTATATCTAGCACTAAAGGGATTAATTCTATTAAACATATTCAAGTAGAATATGTATAACAATTAATTTTATTTTTCCACTACTGTTTAGGGATTTGAATGCTCTTGATTAAGTGTTAGGATAAACAGCTCAATGTTTTTATAAAAGTGTTGCTTTTTAAAAAATATACACAACTGCACATACATTAAAATAAGCACAAACTGCCATAGAAGTTCAGTGAGGATGCAAGCACTATTGTTATATATAAAATTCTTACAAAACAGTGGCAAATAGCTAATTAAAAACATTCTAGGAGAGTTCTGCTTTGTCACCCAAACACAGTCTCGAGTGCCATAAAACACCCAAATGTATTTATGCAAGCAGTGAAATCAGCTTTTCTAAGTTCTATTTTAATTATTTTCTCTTCACTAATGTTTTCTACTTCTAGTTTAGGAAAAATGTGTAAACACACTGGCTAAAACTTAAGGTACATATATATAATGTTAAATAAAAGCTTGTATCAATACCTAAATAATATGAATATGCAAATAACCAACCTTATCATCTTTAAGGAATTAGCCTCTTATTATAAGATATTGTCTTTTAGAAGAATAATGTGTAATCAAGTCAATAAACTATTTAAGATATTTCCAATATAAATATATATATTCCAGTAGGAGTGAAGCACCTAATCATCTTTAGTTTACAAACAGAAAACGTGTGGTGAGAAATCTTTCACAGATGTTGATTATTCTACCTGTTTGATATCCCTGAGCCACAGTGCAGTTCTTAGCAGTTCCTTCTGTGTGTGAGGCAGATGTATAAATAACTCTATTCCACCACATCAACATTCAAATTTTAGTTTTTTCATCATCTGTGATAAAAATGAATTGATTTATGTGCACTTACATACAGTCACAACAGGTGGTTTTATGGAGACATTTGGGTAGAAAACTACAGTATTAATTCCTAATGATAAAATATATGACAAATTTAAGCCTCTACTTCCTTTAGAAAAATTTCAGTCACCTCCACTTAACATGAAGTGAAGCAGGATACTTTAAAAAAATGTTTTAAGTATTGTATTCTCCTTCACTCTCAAGGACTTTTTTCCCCAAAGATAAAAGATTCTATATAAAAGTAAGATTGTTTGGACTCACTGGAAATAGATTTTTAGTTCCTACAGAAGTCTTGAGAGTAAGAAATGGCTAAGAAAGCATTTATTTTCTTTCATTCCTTTCACTTTTGAGAATACTTTGAAAACTTTCTACAAGAACAATGCCTATTAAAAATCAGCTAGAGCATCATTAAGCAAACTATACATTCATTCATGTGCTGGAGATCTTATTAAAACTGAAAAGAATTATTTTTTTCCCCTTTCTTCTCATATCTTTCTATCACAGCATTCCTGAAAATATGCATGTGCTACTGGAAAAATGTTAACCCCTAAGAAGGTGTTGAGCTAACAAGAGAGTGAAAAAAACTAATTCTGCAGTCAGTCTAGTATGACACAAGTGTACATTTCTTTTCTTTCTGTAAAAGATAAACAGGTTGGGAAAAGGCTATGAAAACTCTGAATTCAACAAGAAGTCTTCCCTCTGCCCCAACTTTATACTCTTCAACATTTATCAAAGCTCAATATATTCACTGGTCAGCAAGCAACAACAGGGAAGGTAAAAGAAGGGAGAATAAAAAAAAAAGGTACATTTCAACATCAAGGGGAAGCAACTTCCTAATTCAGAGCTTTGCTGGGACTTCAATGGTGTTGCTTAAGATGAGGCTGCAGTGCATTTCCATAACATGATTTTTTTTTTCTTGCCCATAATACTAATTAAATACAGAAATGCTACTATATTTTAATAAAGACAATTTTAATGTTTCAAAAATGAGATTACTTTAGATTTTCTAATCCTGGAGAAGATATATGAAGTAAATATAGAAGAGAAAAAATTGTAAGATTTTAATGTAAAATTATTTATTTTCTTCCCCTCTTATCATCTCAAGACAATGCTTTGTGTGACTTATTTTACCTTGATTCATACACCTTTTATGGTTTTATGTCATTGAATAAGATTACTTAAGGATTATAGGTTTTCAGGTTACTTCAGATAGTCCAAAAGATTTTTCAGTAGCGACATGTTCAAACTAGATATTTGAAAATTGGTTTATTTCCATACGTTATGATTTGAATTACAGCCTACTAAATCTGACAGTGACATAGACTTATGCTAATAGTCTCTCTGGAGACACATACAGAGATTGCAGTAACTTTGCTATTATTTCTGGCTTTCATTATTTCTACTATTTTTTCTTGGATTATGTAAATTATTAGGGTAAGTGTGGTTATTTTTGCATAGTGCTAACTACAACACATAATAACCAATGAGATCCCAGAGATGATTATCCTTGAATAAATTTTAATTTAATAAAGCAGTTATCGGATTGGCATGTTCTTACGTATTTTTATCAATTACATTCTCTATGTATTTTTATTGATTTACATTCAAGTCTTCTGCATTCAATTAACAGACAACTAGTGGTCAGCCCGTCACCCTGTGAGGATGAATGAGCACTGGAACAGATTGCTCAGAAAGGTTGGAGAGTCTCCATCATTGGAGATATTCAAAAGCTGTCTGGAAAGAGTCCAGGGCATCTGGCTTTAGGTGGCCCTGCTTGAGCAGCAGGGCTGGAAAAGATGACCTCCCGGAGCCCATTCTGTACTTAAGTTTGCTCAAGAGTTATCAGCTGAGGTATTTAACCAATTTGCTTTTTTTCTCAAGAGTTAAAGGATCTGAAGTTTGTATATTTGAGCTGTGGAAATTAGGAATGGATAATGCACAGCGAAACAAGTCCAAGCTAGTGATGGATTTCTGTACTACTGCACTTTTTGCACCTTTACATGTGGAAATTCTGTGATGGTGAAATCTATCCACCTGTCTATAGAGAAAAATGGGAGAAAATGAGCAGGGTAGATACAGCACATAATATAAAACTGAGAAGAAAAACTATGAAGGCAAAGCAATTTGCAGAACGAGTGTTCACTATCACAAAGCAGCACAGACAGAGACTGTGTATCCACGATGATATTTTTGTAATAGATCTGGAATTCCTCAGAGTAGGCTGACCAGTTTTACAGCTGTTCTAAAATGGTATTACTAATTCTTATGTTTAGTGATTGTACAGTAACAATTTCCCATGAAACAAAGAAGTAAAACACTACAAAAAAATGCAGAAATTAATCTTGGCTAAAGGTTCTAAGGAACACGGGAGCCACACTGAGACTGTGGAACCAAAACAAGATACAAACAAGTATGGTTACTTCCTTTATCAGTGGGGCAAAATACTAACCGAAGACTCATCTACTCTAAATTCCAAATGCCAAAGTCCGAACTAATGACCTTAGTTTGTCTTTAAAGATATAGGGAAAACGTATGTCCAGTAAATCAGACAACAAAGAAGCATATATGAGTTTCTGAATTCAGAAATAAAATTTAAGTACCTAGTTTGTGACTTGATGGTCTAAACTTAAATAAAAATATCAGAGTAAAAACATGGTCTTAAAGAAAACTTTCTTTGTCCAAAGCAGACTTTCATAGAATCATAGTATCATAGAATGGTTTGGATTAGAAGGGACCTCAAAGATCATCTAGGTCCAACCCCCCCACCATGGACAGGGACAACTTCCACTAGACCAGGTTACTCAAAACCTCATCATCCAACCTGGCCTTGAACACTTCCAGGAATGGGGCACCCACAGCTTCTCTGGGAAACCTGTTCAAGTGCCTCACCACCTCAATGTAAAAAATTTCTTCCTTAGATCTAATCAAAATATATCCTCTTTCAGTTTAAAGCTACAAGATACTGTAGCCATATCACTACATGACCTTGCAAAAAGTCCCTTACCAGCTCTCTTGTAGGCCCCCTTTAGGTACTGGAAGGCTGCTAGAAGGTCTCCCTGGAGCCTCCTCTTCTCCAGGCTAAAAAATCCCAACTCTCAGTCAGTCTTCATAGGAGAGGTGCTCCAGCCCTAGGATCATTTTCTCGGCCCTCCCTTGGACCCACTCCAACAGATCCATGGCCTTCTTATGGTGGAGGCCCCACAGCTGAACGCAGAACTCCAGTTGAGAACTCATAAGAGCAAAGTAGAGGGGGAGAATCACCTCCCTTGGACTGCTGGCTACACTGCTTTGGATGCAGCCCAGAATATGGTTGGCTTTCTGCGCTGCAAGCGCACATTGCTGGCTCGTGTCGAGCTTCTCATCAACCAGCACACCCAAGTCCTTCTCCTCCAGGCTGCTCTCAATCTATTCTCTGCCCAGCCTGTACTTGTGCTTGGGATTGCCCCAACCCATGTGCAGGACCTTGCACTTGGTCTTGTTGAACTTCATGAGGTTTTCATGGGCCCACCTCTCAAGTCTTTCACATTCCCTCTGGGGGAACTGACAAAAACATTAAACAGCATAGGCCCCAACCATGACCCCTGAGGAGCACCACTTGTCACTGGTCTCCACTTAGACATCGAGCCATTGAATGCAACTCATTGAGTGCAACCATCCAGCCAATTCCTTATATGCTGAGTGGTCCATCTGTGAAATCGATGTCTCTCCGATGTAGTGACAAGAATGTCCTGTAGGACAGTGTCAAATGCTTTGTCCAAGTCCAGGTAGATGACACCAGTTGCTCTTCCTTTATCCACCAACGCTGTAACGCCATTGTAGAAGGCCACCAAATTTGTCAAGCAGGATTTGCCCTTAGTGAAGCCATGTTGGCTGTCACAAATTGCCTCCCTTTTTTCCACGTGCCTTAGTGTAATTTCCAAAAGCTGACTTACTGGCTGGAGTGTCTGAAATTCCTTTCTGCTGCTCTTCAGGTGCTCTCTGCTTGTCACGGGCAAGGCTGATACTATCCCTTCCTCCTTCAAGTCTAGTTTAAAGCCCTGTCAATAAGTCCCACTAGCTCACGAGCAAAGACTCTTGCTCCCCTTTGAGAAAGATGAATCCCATCTGATGCCAAAAAGCCTGGTGCTGTGCAGGCCATCTCATTATCAAAAAATCAAAAATTGTGGTGGGGACACCAACCACGGAGCCATGTATTAATAGATTGGGTGTGTCTGTTTCTTCCAATGTTGCTGTTCACAACTGGAAGGAGAGAGGAAAAAATAACCTGTGCTCCAGATTCCATTAACAACTTCTCAGGGCCCTGAAGTCACTTTCTTAAATCTACCAGTTCGACTAAAAATATGGTCTTAAAGCAAATCTTCTTTGTCCAAAGCAGACTTTCAGTGAATTTGGTTATTCAGGAAGATATGTGAGAGTGAAAAGGTCAGAAATAAGCATTCATATAGTCATAAGTGTTCATCAAAACCACGTTTACGTACTTTGTGCATTTAACAACTTTTAGTCATAATGTTTTTTCCTCTTCTCCACCAGAAAATCCATAAATCGCACTATTCCAATAAAAACACTTCTAGAAAAGCAATAGAGCAGTTTCCTTGCTAGCATGTCACAATCCACTAACTGCAAGAGTTTCTGCATTTTATCTGACAATAATATACATTCCCCTTTTAGTTTCTGTTTTACTAAGTCAATAAGAGTCCTTTTATAATAACTAACATGGGATGAGAACTATAAACAGAAGCTGATATTAGATGCCAAGCATTGTTGGATGTTTATACAATACAACTTGCAGATCAATACACAACTAATATTTTACAGTGAGATGGAATGTAGAAGCAGTTTCATTTTTCTGTTATATCTCCTGCTATGTTTCTGTTATTTCTCCTGTTTTTCAGGAGAAATAGTAACTAGAAACACATTGTTGATGCGTTAGACCAGAAATCTTTGCAATGAGATACATTCTCATCTGATAAAAATCCATATAACTCCATTAAAGTTGATGAAACTGGCCAATTTCTGTTTGCTTTAGGTGCAGCCCAAAATGAGTCTTCCTACATTTTCTTTTTAATTCAAAATTAACAATAGACATCTTAAAATAAAGGATTTATCAGTAGTCTGTCTTAGTTTTCTTCATCTGACACAATGGCATGGAATGACTATACTAAATATTATTGTTTTTTCCTCTATTTCTCTTACTCATCTTTTCAGTCAAAGATGACTGAATAAGGAAAAATGAAAAGCTGACTATAAATTCATAATTCTTAAGGCTACCATGCAAAGACTACAGAATTTTCTATCTATCCTAACAGCTGGAGACTTAGTAAAATCTCTGGTAGGAACTGTAATCTTTTCATTCTATTTTTTTTTTTTGGGTGGAAGATTGAAGAGGTCTATAATTTACCATGATTGCTTTAAGAAATGATGCTGTGTAATAAGACATTATGGCATTTTATTCTTTAAATATGGAAGGAATAGGAAGCATTGATTGCTACCCATGATTAATGAGAAGTAGTATATGATAGCAGATCTGAAAATTGCTCCAAGAAAATTTTTAGAAAAACAGAATTACCATATTCCTCTGTTAAACAGTATATAAAGAATGAACTATATTACTCTTCTTTTAGTGTTTCATGCCTGGACACAAACAAAAAGCACAAGAATAAAAATAACTCTTAGCAGGAAGCTAAATGCTCTTTTATGAGGCCTGGGAGTGGAGGGTCAGGTGGGAAGTAATATTGCATTTCTAATAAGTGAAAATATATAAAAATTGTCTCTGATTTTTTCCAGTTTAAATGTATAATTAAGTAATCGAAATTTTCTGTCCATATTTCTATAATGATATTTTATGTTTTCTCTCTCTCAAGCTCAGTAAGAATGACGAAAGGTCACTTGTGAACACTGCGATATTTTATACCTAAAGTTGCAAACACCTCTTTTACACTGAGTTTCTACAGTCTCTATTCCCAGCAAATAATGTTGATCGGTGTATAAATTCACCAAATTTACATGAATGTTTTATAAGAAGGTAGCCAAATCTTGCCTTCTGTGGTTTCCTTTTAGCATGAATATTTGAAATACTATTTGAATGTTAGAGATATAAATGTTTTATGGGAATTTTGAGAGAATGGAGGGTCAAACCACTCTCAGAGTAACTGTCTGATGAATAAAGAACCAGAGAAGTACTTCTTCCAGAATTAAACCAGCATTGTTTTAAAGTCGATAAAAGCACTTGAATGTCTAAATGATACATTGTTAGTCAGGATACTTTGTGCTACAGTACTTCTTCTAAATATAGTTAAATGTACAAATTAAAAAGCTAGGTCAGTCAGGGCAAGGTTTAATTACCTTTCTGCTACGGACTATTTCTCTTATATTCACAAAATAATATCCAGGGTTTTTTTCTTACTACAAGATGCAGAATGTTTTTTATCATACTTAAAAATAATGTATGGTAAACACAGGAAGGATCATACTATACCAGTTGGGAGAAAAGATCATGACAGATAGGCATTCCTTTTCTTTTTTTCTTTTCTCCTTTTCTCTTCTCTTCTCTTGTATCTTCTTTCCTTTTCTTTTTTTCCCCTTCATTGTTTACAAAAGGAGAGGTTAATCTTGTGCATATATACAAACCAAAAGCATATGTATCTATCTTTTCTCATATATATATACACATATATATCTGTGAGAAGATAAAATTTTTATCTTTAGTAGTTAGGTAATAATATTTATAGTGAAGAATCTCTCTTTGTGACTCTTTCTGAAAAACTGCCATTTTTTTTTTTTTTTAAATTCTTTCTGCTGTGAATGGGCAAAAGCCTTTGTGTCCATGCAGCAAACGTCATGGATGTAGTATCTCCAGTCAGATTGCAGAGAATATTTAAGGTATTCTGAAGCCTAATTTGATTTAGAATATAACTTCAATTGTCTTTATGAAAAAACAGTGCAGAAATACAGAAATATATTTTACTATGTTCTTAAAAAAATTATATATTTACCACGTATAAATAAGGTTGACGGTTTGTTCCCCAACACAAACAGTTTTTTCCTCAACACTGTTTGCTTCTTCTAGTAGCAAAAACAGGCTTGCAAAGGGAACCCTACTAAAACTGCTGATGTGCACTGGATGACAAGAGTCTTATGGTATTGAATCCAAAAGAGGGCCAAGGCCATGATATTTGATCATGCATCAATTCCCAACATGGCATTGTACAAGCTGTGTATGTATCTGTAATGCCAAACAGACATTTTAATCAGGTTAATTCTAATTAATTTAATCAATCAGAAAAAGTATTTCCTACTTACTGTTTTATGTTGCTGACAGGAAGTACAACTGACTTTCAAAACTACAAATCATTGAATTTATGTATAACAGCTCAAGGCCTAAAATAGAAAAAGTGAAGACAAGACATCTAGTATTTCATTTCATGCAAACTTTTGACTCACTCCTTTCAGACTTTATTTCAGCCATTATTATACACTTCATTTCAAGAAGCGTTAGAACTGATGGAGTGGTTATGCCCTTGGATATTAGGTGTACAAGAACTCCAAGGAACCAATGTTTGACACTATCAAAAATAATTAAAAAAAACCCAAACAAACAAACAAAAAAACAAACAAAAAGATAAGCAAGGAACAGCTAAGTCTACATAGCTTTATTTCGAAAAACTTGCTTTCTCATGTGTAATTTTGTAAATTTGAAGGAGGATGTGCTGTCAAAGAACAGCCCACTGAGATAATAGGTAGACAATCCAGCTTGCTGAAGATTCACTGTTAGAGAAAGGCTTACTTACTTTAGTTTATATCTAAAAATTGATGAGATTTCCCCATTAAAAATAAAATAAAAACATTAAGCATTGTATGGACTAATGAATTAGAAGCCAAGCACAGCTCTTCTCTTAAAACTTCATCAGGACTAAAGCAATGTACTCGTATTTCCTAACATTTACTTAATATCTTATCCTTGAAGTCAAAACTTCAATTTTCAGGTAAGATAAGTTTTTACTTTCTCCACTTACAGTCAGATAAATAATAACAAAGGATAAATAGTTCAGTAGACAAATATCTTATTGAAGACATAGAGCTGATTAAAGATATCGCTTGTATACACAATGCACTACATGATATTATACTTTTATACCTTTGGTAGCATAAAATCTTTTGTGAGTAGAGTTCAGGTAAAGTCAAGTAATTAGTCAAATTAGCTTTTTGGTACATAAACTTAGCTGGCTGATTTCATATAAATGGGGTCACAGACTGCTCATGTGATCCTTCTACCATCACAGCTGAAGATGATAGGCATATGGATGGTGTTAAAGAGTTTAACTGAAGCAGCTGTTTGCAAAATGAGCACCTGTTGATGGCAAAAGGGTAGGTTCTCACCTTGATTATTTTGAAATGTAGAGAGAAGTGGCTAAAAATTTTCAGTGTATAATGAAAGCTAGAAATCTTTAAGCTCTACATTTGGCTCAAACTTGCAAACAATCCCATAGCGTTGTGACTTCATGCACAGACTGAAGTCAATGGGTGTGATTTTAAAATAAAATATACTCATGGTGGAAGCGAAAAATTCAAAAGCAGATTGAGACATTAATTTTATCACAGGCTTTATGCTTCTTTATGTATTTGTATTGCAGGTAATAACATAAGACAAGGGAAACCAAGCGCAAAAATATCACCAACGCAGGATGTCCTTCAACTTTTTATTCACTTATATTTTGGGGCCCAATTAATTTTTGCTGTCCTATCCAATTTCCCTTTGCAAAGCTTAACTCATAGCTTCGTGTCTGTGTTGTAAAGAGAGGTTCCAAATACCTTGTTTCCATCAGGTGACAATTCTCAACTCATGAGCCCTCCAGTGTAATTTACAGCCCCAAGAGTTAAAAAGGTCAAAGTGAACCCAAAGGACGACCAAAGTATGATGCTGTCTGCCATGCACTCCCCTAGATGAAAACAGACTGTGCTACAGAATAGGATAAGAAGTGATTATGGAAGACAAACCTGTTGAAAAACTGTTTTCACATAAACATAGGACTGACTTTACCAGAAGGCTCAAGGTCTCCTGCCTTTTGCAGTAACAAGGTCTCCTGCCTTTTGCAGTAACAGGTAATGTTGCAGGAAAATATTTAGTCCAACAAAATCAACACTTCCCAGCTTCCACTGACAAATTTTAGACTTAAGACACTGTTGTAAATGTTTTACATTTACAGCAAAAACCAGTAAGAGAAGTCCCCTTCTCAGTTTTGGATAAAACAGTTCAGGAGATACCCAGGAGCTCAAACACAGACTTGAAGTCCAAGCAGTATCAAGTTCTACCTGGATAACATCTTACAGAGGGCACTGCAGGCTTTCTTGTCATAGGGAATAACAAATAAGAAAAGGAGAGACCTGAACACTAGTGCTTGCTTCAACTCTTGGCCTTGCTGCAAACTATCTGATTGACCACTGGCAAAATGCTTAAACATTCTACAAAATGGGGATAATCCATCTTACCTCCTAAGGGCGAGGAGAAGATAGGTTCATGCATTCCTTAGGCTTTAAAATATGCTATACTGAGCAAAAACTATGACTTAGAGTAATTGATTTGCTCTGTGTGTACATATATGTGTAGAGAAAAAAGCATGCACAAGTGTATCAAACTATTCTCTGAAATACATTCAACCTTTTTCGGTTTTCAAATGTCTTTGTGTTTGTTAGAAAGAAGCTCTTTTCTGTTTGGAGGGACTCTTGCCTGTTTATAACAATATGAATTGAACATGAATCTCACAGTAGGCATACGTTTTAAGTTACAGCCATGCATATTCACTTTTCGTATATTACATGTTCATTTGTTTGTTACATCATCACCTGTGGTAGCACCCATAAGAGTTGAGGCCAAAATGATATTTTCAGGCACAGAGAAACTTTCTAATTGAATGTGGTCAAGACACTGTGCCCAACAACCTTATTCTTTTCAATGACTCAAAGCCATTTCATCTCTAATGACTACACATCTGTCATGGTTTAACCCCAGCCAGCAACTAAGCCCCACTCAGCTGCTCACTCACTGCCCCGCAGTGGGATGGGGGAAAGAAATGCAAGGGTAAAAGTAAGAAAACTTGTGAATTGAGATAAAGACAGTTTCATAGGTAAAGCAAAAGCCATGTGCGCAAGCAAAGCAAAATAAGGAATTCATTCACTGCTTCCCATCAGCAGGCAGGTGTTCAGCCATCTCCAGGAAAGCAGGGCTCCACTATGCATAATGGTTACTTGGGAAGACAAACACCGTCCCTCAAAACGTTTCCCATTCCTTCTTCTTCCCCCAGCTTTATATGCTGAACATGACGTCATATGGTATAGAACACCTCTTTAGTCAATTGAGATCAGCTGCTCCAGCTGTGTCCCCTCCGAATTTCTTATGGACCCCCAGGCTACTTGCTGGTGGCATGGTGTGGGAAGCAGAAAAGGCCTTGATCCTGTGTGAGCACTGCTTAGCAGTAATGAAAACATCCCTGTATTATCAACACTGTTTTCAGCACAAATCCAAAACATAGCCTCTTACTAGCTACTATGAAGAAAATTAACTCTATTCCAGCCAAAACCAGCACGTCATCTTAATAATCTCAGTTTTGTATCTTAGTATTTTAAAAGCAATGGCTGCTCCACCACCAGTCTGTATTTTCCGCCCTTCTGGACTGGGTGCTAAGCCAGAGGAAAGAGTGCCACCTAATGATCTGTGGGTAAGTGCGGGTTACAGCTGCTATCTTTTGGTTCCAAGTTTTTGTATCCTCCACTGCCTTTAGGCTTAATAGAGATTCAGAGGTGGCAAGTTGATTTCACAGTTGTTTGTATTTACAAACTCAAATACAGAGCTGTTTGTATTTAAAAGCTGAATGGGGAACACTGATCAGCTTTCCATTTAGCTTTCTAACCACAAACAGGCTTGAAAGCATCTCAGCCTGCCTTCGAAGGGCTGTTGAGTGCAGCAGCCAGGCAAAGGCATCAAGGGAAAAAAATGAAAATCCTGAAGTATCATAGTTTGCTTTGCTAAATTCATACGACTTAGGCAAGAAAATTATGACAGAGGGTAAGGTGCATAAATGAGGAAAATATTACAATCTAATAGTAGCTTCATAGAGAAAAGTGCTTCTTCCCCTTCACAAAACTGAGAATGACTTGGTGGAGTAAAAAGCTAAATACTCTCACGGTACATTTGAAAAATTGCATGTAAATTGTGGAGTTGTATGCAATAGGAATCATATTTTAATGTATTGAGACATTGCAGGGGGTGTCAGTCACATTAATACATGCCTCGGGTGGTTGAATGTTCAAGCACTCCTTGTCTCCCATTGCACCAGAGGAATGTGTTAATGAGTCCGTAGAACATAATCCTGTCGTATTTTAATGCTATGTTAATTTAAATGGCTGTGGAACAAATCCTGGGGCTAGGAAGATCCATAGCATGGAGCCAAATGAAGCCATTCATTTTGTCTTGATCCCCTGGTCACATAGGCCTAGTTCTCTTGAGTGAGAAATTTCTAAAGACACCTTGAGGGAGGGAGAGCTACTGTGTAGCTACCTTACTCTCAGTTACCTCGTCCTCAGGGATGGGTGATAATAAAACTGTTCTACTGAGGATTATTTGGAGGTGGATTGAGCATGAATTTTTGGCAACCCTGCTGCTTCACAGAAAAGTTGAAGGATGTTATATATCTTCTCTTTGTTATGTGTTCTTAGCTAACAATTCCAAGGGAAAGATGAGGAAAAAAAAAGGATTAAAAGGTCTTCACTTCTCAGCAGTTCAAATGCAGCCTTTTAACAAATGCTACAACCCCTCTTTTCAAAATGTATCTTATGTTAAATATTATAAAAAGGAGAAGACCCAGTCTGGCTTCAGCCTTCCCACTGATCTAGGGCAATGCGGCATGACTGCTTAACTGGGCCAAGAACATCCTGAGTTACACTGTGCTTGCTGGAGAGTGATAATGATTTGGCTGAACCTTTTTCTTGCGAACAGAGATTACCTACTCAGGATTTAGCTGACATGGAGAATACTTGGTTCTACGTTGGTGCCATCAAATTCTTTCATCCTCTTGGGTTTACAAACAAGGATACTGGTGTTGTCCCCTACCGCCTCTCCCATTCAGAAGCTCTCAAAGGAGTTGTAAGTTAAGGTAGTGAACCATAAGAGGCCTCTGAACAAATTTCAGCTCTGTTTTAAAGATAGAGAGCTGAGCATGAGTAGTAGGTGCCTTAGTCTGGACCTTTCCACTTGCATCAATGCCACACGTTCACAGCGTAGTTCTGAAACACTGAAGGCACAGCCCCTCTCTGTGCAATACACACTGCACAAGCCTTTGTGGCTCCACCAGGAAATTCAACAACAAAAAATCAACAACAAGCACTTACACTGTACTCCAGTTTAGGTCCATACCTAGTCCCATGTCTTCCCCTATATAGAAAACATTTGCATGTCAGTGCCCTCACAGAACTTGCTGCACATCTTTTCTGTGACAAACTGTCATTTGGGAAACTGCAAAAGGACAAGCAGTGACAAGAAGCTGCAAGGATCTCTATTGGTTTGGCCAGACACAGCCTGTAATTCTTATCGTGGGTGAAGAAGCAGCATTGTCATAATGTCTTCTGCTCCCTTTTTCTCCAGGGTGAGGGAGGTGGTCAGGGACATCAGCCTGAACACCAACCACAGAGCAGACACTCTTCAACCTTCAAATGAGCCAAGTGGCTACCAGCCACTGCTTCTCTCCCCTGTCTTCTAAGAGATACACTTCCCACTCATCCACTGAGGTGGACTGATACATAACCACAGGCTGTATGCTGGACTCCCTGATGAGGACCTTCTGAGATATCTCACACTCACAGTTTAAGTGTGGCTTTCCATTTTCCCAGAGTTCATTTAGCCCAAAGCTAGATAGCAAACTCTCCTGAGCCTATTGAGGGTGCTGTTTCTAAAACTGAAGTTCTAAATTCTCCTTCAATACGGAGAACAGACTGAAAAACTGTTCAGCACTTTGTAATAGATTCAACACTTTCAGAAACAGATTCAATACCCACCATGGTGGTGTTGGAGTGCTGCACATCCTGCCTGCACTTGGAGTTTCTGAACAGCACGCAGTGATTGTGAAAAAATAGGACAGAATATGTGCAAATTGTACTATGTGTCCTTAGGGATATGAATGGAAAATGTCACACTCTCTGGACTCCCAAGGTGTGCTGGAAATTTAGATACCAGAGAAATCGAAAGGTTCAGCAACCTGAGAAGGGAATGGATGCAAATACGTGTGCTCTAAATACAATTAATGGGAAAGACCAAACTGCAAAATTGCTGTCACAACACTTTACAAACCATTTTCTGAAATAAGGCCTTGTACTTTATTCTCCATGTCTCCAGTTTAGCTTTCTTTTTAGCCAGGTGATACAAGACTTAAATACTCTGATAGACTTTGACAGCAGATGGCCTGTACCCTTACAATGCCTCCATCTCAGTCATGTTTCACCTGTTATTTTCTATCAGCTTCTCCCACAAAGAAATGTGAAATTTATTCCTAAGAGTGTCCTTTCCACTCCTTTTCACCACTAATTGTGTGAAAAATCAGATTAGTTGAATATAAAGAGAGAGTGTGTGTATGCGCATGCGCACGTGTGTGTTCAGAGTTCAAAAAACAAGGAGGAAGGCCTGACTTATAACAATTTCAACTAAGAATTTCCTTAATATCTTTTTTCTTTCTAGACTTCTGCTCCTGGTGATAAGCATACACACATTTTCAAAAAACATCTTTTTTCTCTGCCTTCTCCCGTTTATTAGTAGAGCGTCTCTCTGCATTAGTCTAAAGTTGCTACTTTTGCAGGCAAATTATAATTAAACAAGTTTTAAAAAAATCAATTAACAACCAAGTAGTTGTAACCACAAGAAAAAAAGAAGTGTGGTTGTGAGAGAAAAGGAGATTGATTACAATTCAAAAATATTTTAAGCTCTTTCAACCACTTATTGACAAAACAAATGAGTTACAACCTTAGTTTTGATGTCTTCTTTCTTCAGTATCCATTACATTGGAAGTTTATTGAAAGACTATAACTTAGTTAAGAATTTATTCATGCTATGTTGTGTTGTCCTTTTGGTGAGGAGGGAAAGTTGGGAAAAGATTTTTAAGTAGGCTATTTTTTTTTCTTGACTCTTACAGACAAAGGTGACATCCCCCCTGAAAAGTGATATCTTTTTCTCTTCTAATTACCTTTGAGAATATCTGCAAATATGACTGCAGGGAAAAATTACAGTGACAAGTGTCAAAATCAATAATCTCAAGTAATGAAAGAGTTTTAAAGATTGCTAATTTCTTCGCAATGAAACAATAGCCACAGATGCCATTAGATGCCAGTGTTATATCACATGGGAGTATAATCTCCAGTATCACACCTCATTTATATGTGCAGATTCCTATCAGCCCATCACACTCTTAATACAGCATTACAACATCAAGCAGTGATCATATCCGAAGCTTGATAAATGTTCTGAGTGCAAATGCAAGTTCAGTCTGGAAAAGAAGGAAAAGAAAAACTGACTCAATAAATATTCCTTATTGTTGAAAGTTTCCAATTTTGTGCTCATCCTATTGAAGACTGCAGCACCTTGCCACTTAGAGAAAGAAATTAAAATTGATGGAAAGTAATTAAAATATACCACCCAAAGTGACACAACCCTGATGAAAAGTAATGGTTGTTGATTATTTGATTGTGTCCTAAGAAGCAGGCATAAATAAGAGATGTATGAGTCTTTTTCCAGTTCTGGGTCTATTTTTTATCATCTCTTACACAATTTAGGCAAGTGTTTAGAATCACTGGTAAAAGTTAAAGCACCCTAAGTTGCAAATTTGAAGGAAATGACCTAAAATCCCTGAGCAATAATCCCATACAAAACCAGAAGCATGTCATAATACCTACTTTCTAATGGAAACCATCCACACAACGTACCTTAGCATAAATATAATTTAAAATATATATCTTCAGCTGGTTTGCCTTAACTTTTGTTGCATGCTCTGTATAAAAAAAACTGTTAAGGGAGTTCCTGTGAATGGAATTTCAGTACCAGAGCTGAGGGCAGAATTGATGACATTCCCTGGCCACAGCTAAGTAAAACAAAAGAAATCCGGGATAGTGCACCATACAGCTTGTTCCTGAAAAGAGAGTGATTTCAATTGTTTTCAGTTGCGTTTCAATTGTCTGGAAATGCAGTAAACATTGAAATAAGTGAAAACGTTTCCCTGAGTTTCAGTGATGCCCACTGACAGAGCAGAGTAGATGTGGGAGCACACTTCAACTGTGAGACTTACAAAGAGTTTATAATCTTTACTTTCTTCTCCTTTTTTTAAGAAATACATAGTTTCTCCTGTAAGACTTTGAGCATTATGTGAGATGTAATCAGAAAGTATAGGAAGTGATCTATTTATGGATGAAAAAAAAAATTACTTCTAGGTTTATTTTTAGACCTGATGGGGATTAGTCACAATTCTCTACTTGCTCTTCAAGTGTTTAGAAATTTCAGGAAATCAATATTCAGCTGCTGTTTCACAAAAGTTGTTGAAGGTCTGTATAAGGATGCTATCATAAAGCAACATTAAAAATAAGAACAAAAAATTGTTGTTTACCTTTTTCTATATTTGCAGGCA
Organism: Tauraco erythrolophus; assembly: GCF_009769465.1. Classification (NCBI taxonomy): domain Eukaryota; kingdom Metazoa; phylum Chordata; class Aves; order Musophagiformes; family Musophagidae; genus Tauraco; species Tauraco erythrolophus. The sequence continues at coordinate 44,433,225 of NC_141465.1, read as the reverse complement.
TAAAGGAAGGTATTTTTGTATTTTTTTAAGCAACACTTTGGAGCGCAATAGAACAATGTATTGTGTGCAATGGCATAAATATAGGAATTTTTTTTTCATAATCTCCATAAATTTTACTAGTGTTTCTTGCTACCACTTTGGATTTTGTCTCTGAGGTATGTCAGATGCATTGCATATGAGACAAACGGAGTAAATGAGAAAAAGCGGTGGAATCAGTGGACATTGCCTAAAAAAATTTGCACCAGAATCGTTCAGGTTTTATGTACCAGAGGCTGAGCTACAACTGGATACATTGGTGGCAGTTGGCCATATAGGGCAGCAGTTCTATTTTGATCAGATTGTGCATGGGAGCACTGGTTCAGGGATAGAGTGGCTTCACTTTCTGACTCAAAAGACTAGGTATCTTTAATGTTCTGTAAAAAACCTCTCCAAACACTACAAGGTACCAAGAACAATTGGAAAAATCACTTTTTTGTGTGCAATGCCTTACTTTATAAATGTAAAAGTTCACCTCTACTTATTATTTTACATTCTTTTTACATATTAACAATGGGAATAAGCTCATGCAGACTTAGACATCTGTCATATACCTTCTATTTCCAAGCTTTTCATCCCTTTTCCTGTCAAGTTGAAAGAGTGAAATAGGTCCTTCAAAGGTGAGATTCACTTAAGATGTCTACAACAGAATGAGCTGAATCATTTTTAAAACAGGTCCTATTTCACCCAGTATTGGTGAGCTACTTAAAAGGTAGTCTGGATGATGATCTCAGGACAATGATGACTCTATGAGTGCCTAAAGTTCTGGAGGATTTGTTCTGCCCTAATTACCAGAGTTAGAATTGCAAATTGCCGTGGCAGAAAACTTATTTTAATTTCTTACAATACCTTGCAAAATTTTCTTGTATTAATTTTGTCAAATCTTGTAAAACAAATTTAAGTAAATATTCAGTTTGTGATCCTTATTACAAAGAAGCTTAATATTTCCACTGCCATTAATTATAGTCATGTCTCTCTTTAAAAATTAAGACTAGCTTAAGAAAGTTTCACTTTTTCTCTTAAGAAACTCCCTTATAATTTCTTCATATATAAATTTCAATTACACTGTAAACCCTTGTGGAAACAACTTACACTGTTTCCATCACTGCTGATATAGCACTAAGATTTTGATTTGTGAAGGAGTTGAGTTTTTTATTATTTGTTTTTGTTGTTTTTTAAATTGTTTGGTGGTTTTAATATAAGTATTTGTGTTTTAAAAGTTCATAGAGATGTAGTCAAATATAAGCCATAGATTCAGAACAACCTGGCAGTAACATCTTGGTCATTTATTTCAGTGTTTTTATTTTTAATATAATGTAATGTCAAACCACACAAAAAAAATATGTGAGAAAGAAGACATTGTGGGGAAGAACTGCAGGGAAATGAAACAGGAGAGAGGAAACAAATGACCTGAAAACAACTCTCAATCTATAATCCTTTAGTTTAGAATTAAGAGAACTATAGAATCATAGAATGGTCTGGGTTAGAAGGGACCTCAAAGATTGTCTAGGTCCAACCCCCCACCTTGGGCAGGGACACCTACATCAGGTTGCTCAAAGCCTCATCCAGCCTGGCCTTGAACACCTCCAGGGATGGGGCAACCACAGCTTCTCTGGGCAATCTGTTCCAGGGTCTCACCACCCTCATCGTAAAAAATTTCTTCCTTAGATCTAACCAAAATCTGCCTTCTACCAGTTTAAAGCCACTGCCCTTTGTCCTATCACTACACACCTTTGCGAGAAAAGCCCCTCACCAGCTTTTTTGTAGGCTCCCTTCAAGTACTGGAAGGCTGCTAGAAGGTCTCCCTGGAGCCTCCTCTTCTCCAGGCTAAAAAATCCCAACTCTCTCAGCCAGTCTTCATAGGAGAGGTGCTCCAGTCCTTGGACCATCTTTGTGGTCCTCCCTTAGACCCACTCAAACGGATCCATGGCATTCTTATATTGGGGACCCCAGAGCTGAATGCAGTATTCCAGGTAGGATCTCACAAGGGCAGAGAAGAGGGGGAGAATCAACTCCCTTGACCTGCTGGCCATGCTTCTTTTAGATGCAGCCCAGGATATGGTTGGCTTTCTGGGCTACAAGCACGCATTGCTGACTCATGTTGAGCTTCTCTTCAATCAGCACACCAAATCCTTTTCCTCAAGGCTGCTCTCAATCCATTCTCTGCCTAGCCTGTACTTGTGCTTGTGATTGCCCCAACCCATGTGTAGGACCTTGCACTTGGTCTTGTTGAACTTCATGAGGTTTTCATGGGCCCACCTCTCCAGCCTGTCAAAGTCCCTCTGGATGGCATCCCTTCCCTCCAGTGTGTTGACCACACCACACAGCTTGGTGTCATCAGCAAACTTGCTGAGGATGCGCTCAAACCCACTGTCCATGTCACTGACAAAATTGATAAACAGCACTGGCCCCAATACTGACCCCTGAGGAACACCACTCATCACTGGTCTCCACTTGGACATTGAGCCATTGATCGCAACTCTTTGAGTGCGACCATCCAGCCAATTCCTTATCCACCAAGTCGCCCATCTATCAAATCCATGTCTCTCCAATTTAGAGACAAGGATGCTGTGCAGGACAGTGCCAAATGCTTTGGACAAGCCCAGGTAGATCATGTCAGTTGCTCTTTGCTTATCCACCAATGCGGTCACCTCATTATAGAAGGCCACCTATTAGTCAAGCATTATTTGCCCTTAGTGAAGCCATGTTGGCTGTCACCAATCAATGCTAAGTCCTTCTCTATTGTATTTCTGTGTATCAGTAAGAAGAGATCCCTACTACAAAACATGAAAATGTATGTGATATAGTGTGAATATACTGACCAGAGATAGTAAAATTATTGCAAACATATGAAATATTCATTGACATATAAATTCAAAATCCCATGCCCTGAGTAAATGCATTGCTAATTAGCTGCTTTTTTTGCCAAACCCTAACAGTAGGTGCAGTAAAGATATGTATTTTATCTTTCTTGATTTATCCTTTTTTTTTTTTTTTTTTTTTGTAAATGAGATATTGTTATTAACTGTTCTTAGCCTGGCAGGAATCTTTATTATCCTCATCATAATTTGATACAGAATACAAAACAACAGCCATTTTGGTGACTTTCTACCTTTTTAACACTAATATTTGAATTTATCCTCCCACCTGACAGGTATTCAGTTCAGATTTGAAAATGTGAATAAATATTAATAGAAAGAAACTAGGTTTGGTTTACGGGTTTTTTGCTGTGTTTTCCCTGTCTTCAAAACACGGTTAATAACAAAGATTAGCATTTCCTAGTTATCCTATAGATTAAGGGTTGCATTAACAGCTTCTTTTGTAATTCACGCCTTTTGCCCAACACAGGTGTGATGAGATTAAGGTGTGATTTGAATAAGAGGCTGCACTAATTGTACTGTAACATATTGATCTTAAGTGTGAAAGGAGATGGCGGAGGAGTAAGGCAGTTATAGTTTCTGCTAGAGCAAATTTATGCTTATTAGTGGAATACATCATTTTGAATTTTATGCCCCGAAAGATGAGGTGCCCACACTCAAAAGACTTCCACACATTCAGATCACCACATGGTCACTATCAGCAGCAAACTTGGCTTTCCAAGCTTCTAACCTGGCAAAGGAAGAAGCAAGGCTACGGCCATTTTATAGTATCCAGAAGTTCTGATGCTCCAGGCAACTGCCTACCAGCTAACAATTTTGTTTGGGATGTCCTAGCAATTTTGCATCCACTGCAGTCATATTTATTTTTTTAGAACTGCACTTAGGCAAATTTAAACCACCTTTTTTTAATGCTGAAATAACAGTGTACACACAGATAGACATGAAGGTAACAAATCTGCTACTTAAAACCAATTTAATTGCTTTGATTCAACCATCTCAGTATATCAGACTTTACTGCATCGAAGATCTACCGAATTTCAGGGAAACCTATCGTATGTGCCTGTCTTGGTTTGAAAAGACAGGGGTCTGCTAAGGAAGGCAGGAGCTTCCCTTGAAATGGAAAATGTAAACCCCCTTCCTCCGAATTTTTAAAATTTTGAAATTAAGAGGCTCTCAGGCAAATATATGGGAATAACAGTTCTTTACTGGGAAAATTAAAAAAAAAAAAAAAAAACGCAATAGTACAAAACAACAACAAAAACAACAGTGACAGAGTCAGAATACAACTTGACACGCTGTTGGTCAGGGTGTTGGTAGCAGTCTGATTAAACGATGGCTGCAGTCCTCCTGGAGTGGCAGATGCGGTTCTGTTGACGCAGTGATCCTGTAGAAGGGTGTGGGCTTCCTCTGAAGGTCCGGTGGTGCTGTAGATGGGCCCGGTCTTCCTCTGGGAATCCAGTGGAGAAGAAAAGCTGCTCCTCTGGGAATCCAGTGGGAAAAGACTGCTTGTGCTGTCCCAAACCCCTGATTATCTCCAGGTGGGAACGCTTGACTCCTCCCCCCTGGGCAGAGCGTCTCACAATGGGGCTGATGTTATTCTGTGAGTCATGAGTAGATCCTTGATTGCTCATTAAACAGAGGTAGCTCCTGGAGGGAGTTATCTATAATGGGCCCATCAATGCCAACGGTAAGGCACTGATGGGCCCATTAACAGAAGATAGTCTGGAAGGAGGAGGCAAGGAAAACACTGTCCCACCTGGTCTCAACAGCTCATGAAGATGGTGATAGAATACATACTTTCGGGCACATTTTACATTGTAACCTAGGACAGTGCCTTTGAAAAATCCTAACTAAACTGTTCTGCCTACTCCTTACTGTTGAACATGCAACAATTATCAAATATACTTTATCTTTACGAAAAGCTACGCAAGCATTAACCAACTAAACCTCATGACTTGTATATATCATGCAGATAAATGTATAATTGAACTTTTACTCTTTACTTCGTAATCAGGCAAATTAGCTACAAAAGCAAACATGCCTTTTACAAAAAGAGTGCAGGACTTGAAATAGCACCTTGGTTTCCTTGATTTTCGTGATTGATTCTAGCGAAATCACAGTTTCCCTGTAGCTGTACTACAGAGAGGGAAAAACTAAAAAGTTTCAGATATACTACAAAAAGCCATTTTACAGTAAGACAATTAAGATGGTACTACCTCAGATAGCATGTAAGCTTCAGAAAATTATTTTTTTATCTCACTGTACAATTCTGTGGCCTGTGTATTATGTACTTCACAATATGACAAGTCCATGTTGTACACATACAGATATATGTCACTATGTTTGGACCTATACTGTGAAAAAATATTTACTAGGACAATACACATTGTTCTGAACAATAGCGATGCTCATCTGGAAGACCCTGATTCTCTGAAAGGAATTGCCATCAAAGTCAATGGCTCATTGGCTAGAAGATGACATTTTTCCTTAGTGCAGCAGCATGTGCTGAAGTAAGAACTTCAGCACTTCTGTGCACCCAGCATGAAAGTTATTTACGTTTTTTAAAGTTTGTCAGCATTTTATTTTCAGACATGACATGTCTGCTTGTTTGGGTTTTTTCTCAAAACAAGATTTCCTCTGAGTGCTGACATCCAATGGAGAACAATATTAAGCTATAAATAAACTTAAAATACATATAAGTAACATACCTAATGCATTTAACTATACTGTATGTTTCCCTGGAAAGTGAATGTGAATCGTCAGTACACAATCTCATAGACCTCCCTTATTTGTAATCAGCCTGAATGACTCAGAGAAGAATTCTCAAATCTTGATAAAGTCCAATTCCATGGAATAAGTGTGGAGAACGGGAGGCAGTTGCTGAGCCCTCCCACTTGGCAAGTATCTGTCAGAGAGGCTGTGCCACCACCATTGTTTGAGAATCCCGTTTGTTCCAGTTTTGCGATATAAAAAGAGCGCAAGAGTATGTCAACAGGACAGATTTTACACACTGGAAATGAGAGGGCGAGAGCGCGACGGAGAGAGATCTTTCATCTTGTCAATGCCTCTTCATCAACATTCGGATCACATTACCTTCATTTCAGACCCTGCCACTCTCCTCTGCCTTTATTCTTCTTTCTTGTTCTGATTCATCTATCTTCACTGCTGAAAACAAAACTTTCTCCTTCGCATTGACAGTCATCTCTCTTCTTTCAGGAAACGCTACACCCTCACTGTTGCTCTCATAAGGAACAGCTTGTTGCCCACTGTAAGAAGAAAGAACGCTGGCTTTTGAGACAGACTGGCATTTTTAAGATTAAGCAAGGCAAAACTACACATTGAAATGGAAGCTATGTTTCATCAAGGGCCATGGAACAAAGTTATACAGGAATGTTCTTGTAAATCTTAGTAATTGCTGATCCTCCATTTTTCCTTGTCTGCAGCTTGCTTTCTGTGTTGTCACACATCTCCTGTAACAATCATGCTAAAATTGTAGCATTTCTTTATGCTGCTTCTTATGTCAAGAAAACATTTAACATAAGAAATAAAGAGAGAAGAAAGGAAATTTTGAGTCTGGGAAATCTGTAGTTCAGGCTATGGATAACAAAAGTTTGACAAAATTGTTTATAGATTCACATCAGGAAAAGCTGGGCCCCTTATTGAGCTGTGTGAAGCCTCAAATTTGTTTATGCTGTAAAGTTGTCCTGTAGCCACATAGCACTTCAGTAATGTCCCCCCACAGCCACGTTAAAAACAGTTTACTTTTAACCCCTTTCCTGCTGATACCACAGAGGCTCTGCCATGCTGCCATCACCCACAAATGCATTTTTAATCACTCCAAACCTGAGGGAATGTGTAGGAAGGTTTCTGTCCTACAAACAGAATTTTTAACCTTCCTGAAATACTAGCAGCTCTGCTAGTAAGGTTACAAGGTGCAGAGCAGGAATAAACTGATTTAAAAAAAAGCATGTAAAAGTGTAGCTTAAACTATGTTGAACTGACTAGTGTACCTAATCCGGGTCAGTATCTTTATTCAGACCTGAATTTCTTGCTTTTTCAGGATCTCTTGGCCTTCTTCCTATCGCATTCATAATATCTGCTTACCTACACCTGTAAAACTGAGCATTGAATCAATGCAGGAATTCTTACCTGCTAGCAGTTTTTACCCCCTTTTTAGCTAGAAGTAAACACTAATGGAAAATGAAATTCCTGTACACTATACCCAGGCAAGCTACATTTCTTGCAGCTTGTTTCCAGATTCTGTGTTTCATTAACCCTTCATAATGTGCATTAACTCTTTCAATAATGCAAAACCTTCACAGTCCATGTACTATAAAAGTAAAAAAAAAAAATTGTCCACAGGGAGTGGACAGCACAAAGACCTAGTTAGCCTACTGTCTCGTCTTTCATAATGACTAATAGAAGATGCCTAGGCAAAGGATGAAAGAAACAAGTGAAACAGACTGAGATCTTTCTCTGGTGTGTCCTTCCACCTTGGCTGTGTGTAGTTTAGGCATTTTCTGACTGGGAAATTGTAGTCTGATATCGTTTAATACAAAAGAGGGACCTCTCCAACAACAATGTATTTAATCTTTTAGAACTGATTTATACTTTGGCCTTCAAAACATCCTGAAGCAAGGAATGAAAGAATTATACAATTTACTTATTTGTTATCCATCTATTTTGAACATGTCATGTCATAATTTCGCTGGCAGCCTCCTCATTCTTATATAATGAATTCATTGGTCCTTACACTACTTGTAACTTTACAGATTTCACTTGTATATCCCTCTGTACCATCTTTTGCAAACCAAACAGGTCTACTCTGTTCTGTGTTCTTCCATCTCTCTGAGTAAACGTATTGTATTTGTCTATTCCCTTGCTAATTACTTTGCTTAACGCTAATTACTAATTACGACTTTTTTGAGAAAGGTTGATCTAATCACGTCGTATTCATGATCAAACTGCACTATGGATTAATACAGTGGCATAATGTTTCTTTCCAGTTTTGTTTGCTGTTCCTGTCCCAGTCATTCTTGATGTTTTGTTTGTTTGTTTTTTGAAGACTGTTAAACATTAAGGTGACATTTTTGAAAAAGTTTAGTAATCATATTGATAGTTTCCTTTGTGAGTACTACCAGATTTTTGTGGAACCAAAAATAGTTCATATTATGGTAGCAATAATTGTTTTAACATCCTTAGTGTTATTTATCTCATATATACTAGAATAATAAAAATAATATATATAAATTTAATATTTTCCAACTTGTTACTGCTCTGTTCACTGATTTCTTCTACTAATTCTCATCCTACTCAGTCGTCTGCTGTTACCAATGATGACAAGCTTCATCTTCTAATGAGTTTGAAAATATATTTTCTCTATACTCTATGCTGTTAGCATAGATTTTTGTCTGAGCTGAGTTGCCATAGCTTTACATTTAATTTACTACATACAATTTTCAATTACAGGGCTGTGAATTTCATATTTTATTTTTTTTTTTCATTTCTAACAGACCCTGTACTCTTTCACTGAATCCAGCTAGCCATTTTTTAATGATCTGATGGGTTCATTCACTGACCATGTAACATGATGACTTTGAACAGTCTACTTTGCACTAACATTTTAACCCTTTTTTTTTCTTTTTTTAAACTAACTTCAATTTCTTTAGGTATTTTCCCTCTTTACAGTAGAGCAACACTTCAGTAGGAGAAGGTGAAGGTGAGTTTGTTTTGATATCTTTTTAGAGGAATGTGGGGAGATTTGCTCCTGGAATTTGAATATTTCACAGCGACTGTTGTACAGCGGCACTTAAATAATTAGCTCTTGAACTGAGTCCTGTGCACTGTTCAAAACTAAAAAGCTGCTTCTCTTTTTGTGAGTTTTTTGCTTAGTTGTTCTAAAGAGCAACTATTTGTTACGTCCTAAACTATAATCATCACGTCATGTTCCACCATAACACTTACCTAGTCCACATACAGTAACTGAGGTTTTGTATCACTATCTTCTTGTTTTTTATCCTTCATAACCTTTCTAATCACCCTTACAGTCATTGTCACCATCTTAGATAGGTGGTTCATAATATAGCTGTATTAGCACATTCTTCCTGACCAGGTGCTTTAATCAAATCTGCCAAATATCTAATGAAGACCTGAATTTTCCCCTCCCTTTTTCCACTGTGTGCATTGTCCCTGTCTTGCCCTCAGGTGAGTTATTCCCACATGCACAGGCCATACCTGAATGTAGAAGTCTATATTTCTCCATGGCATCCAAATGACAAAATGAATTACAAAACATATTGATTGCAGATAAATCTTAATAATTTATATTAATAACTGGGATAGATCTTTGCAGGTGCTAAATCGGGTGCACTGGTAAGCACAAAATCAAGTGCCTCTGTATGCACACACGTGCATATGTAGAAGGGAGACAGAAAACCAGCAACACTGAATAACAAACATTTCCTAGGTTAATTAATTTTGACATGCATAGCTTTATTGTAATGGATTCATGAGCTCTATGAGGTAGGTAATTCACACAGCTTTGATTTTAGTGATCTCTTATTCTGCTTCATAACTTTCCAAAGGATATTTTTACTCAGGAACGTTAAACCATTTAAACTTCAGTCTGTTACTGTCAAAGTGGTTTATATCTACACAGGCAGTTTCTGAATTTGACTATGTTTTTGTCAATCAAACTCTTTGATATATGAAAGTTTAATACTTACTGTACTCCAGGATGGAAGTAACTGTACTTCTTCGGGAATCTGCTCACAGGGAGCTGCACCTGAGTGAACCACTCCCTGCCCTGCTCCTGGCAGTCCCACAGCTACACGGACCTACACGACTTCGTGTTTCGGTGGGTCTGTCTGCACCGAGGCCTCAGAAGTCACTCCAATGCCGAGTGAGCGCTCCAACAGAAGACCCCGCAGCCACAGGAAGGAAACGCGTGTTACGCTCCCATTCACCACATGAGGAGCACCCGAACCTCATTCGTGCCAACAGTACCAGTATTGCCTCTCGGAGTGACAATGGGCAGGTTCCGATAGACGTCCAGGGGCACTCCATAAAAAATATTTATTAAATAGTGTGTAACATCCCCTGTGGGAACCCAGGCACCTACGCCGCTGAGCCCCGAGGGCACCGGCCGGCCCCACTGCCCCTGCCCAGCCCTGCAGGTCCCGGACTCACCCGCGCCCGGCCCCGGCCCTCGCCTGTGCCCGGTGTTCACCACCCAGCTGGCGGGGCCCGTCACCTTCCCTGCGCTGCCTCCGGGCTCGGTGGGACGGGGCTGCTGGCGGAGGTCCCTGTCCCGCTGCCCCGCTGCTGCCGGCCCCATCGCCGCCCGCCCGGGCTGCCCCGGCCCGGCCCTGCCCCGCTGCTGCCTGCCCCGGCCTGCTTTTTTCCCGCAGGAAAAAAAATCCCTTTCCTCTAGAGACAATCTTTCAGTAGCAGAGGGGTTCAGCGAGCTGGAGCGAGCGGTGGAGGAGGGGTCGGGCTCTGTCCCTGGCAAGGGAGCGGCCCCGCGGGAAGGGAGCTGCGGCCCCAGGAATCTGCTCTCCTGGCACGTTCTGGCAATTTTTAGAATGGAAAAAAAAAATTAATAAAAGGACTAAAAGTCATTTTTTTCATAAAGCAGTTGGATGACTCAACAAGGTTTTGCTTGCTTTCTTGCTTTTTCTTTTTTTTTTTTTTTCTTTTTTGCAATTCAGATCACGTTTGTCTCTTAATTTCTAACACTTTTCATATCAGTGACTGGCATTTTCTCATGAAATAAAGTGACAATTCTTGAACTGATGGTTGTTACAAGTCGGGAGGTATATTATGCAAATATTGCTTTTGCTTTTCGTCAGCCCTGCTTTTCCTACCCACTGTCGTTCAGTCCTGGCCACTGCTGGGCATACATCGGTGGCCAAGGTGGATTGCTCTCCTAACTCAGGTCAATCATTCTTATGCAACTTTTATCCAAATAACGCTTATATTTAAAATCTCCAATTTACGATCTTTGAATGGATAACAGTAGTGCAAGACCTACTGTAACTGCTATTGAAGTAGTAGGAGTCTTTCTATTGACTTTATAGGAATTGGATGAGATTTCTATTGCTGAATGTTCTGAAAGTAAACAGATCTTCAAAGGAAAATAATCCCTCATTACTGCCTTCTGTTAGGTCTTTGGAGAAAAAAAAAGCAACTCTGAAATGAAACATACAAATCTTTTTTAATGCACGAATGCACCCCATCTTTTTATTTTTCTCATCTTGTGATAGAGTACTATTTAATTGAATAGATGATGTATATGTTCAAAGTAGCTTATGGATGGATATTATCTTCATTTGAGATACTCTAATGAGAGAATAAAGGAATAGCAAGTAACCATTTATTCTACAAAATTTAAAATGTGCAAGAGACGAGCATTTAATTATCTTGACTTTATCCTTTGCTAAATTAAGTTAAAGCAGTATGTTGCAGGACACCCAAGCTAATTTTTTTATATATATATTTAATTCAATCTTCTTTAAACATTAAGAGTCAATGAAATGCATGTTTTGAAGGAATGGCTTTCTGAATGAAAGTATCCTCCCACGCAAGTAGTAACAAGATATCTGGCTTTTATGTGATGTCACTTTTCATCTATAGGTGTCGTAGTGCTTTGTTCAGGCCACCTACAGCAGATGCCTACCCGACCTCGGAAGGTTTGTCTCAGCTGCATACAGAGACAGCAAGGCCCTGGCAGAGCTGTGTATCGAATAGCCTGAGCTGTCTGACGTGCTCTGCACAAAGCTGCTGGATTAGTCACACAAAAATGGTACCAACACGAAAAGCGTGGTAAAACTGGAGCATCTGGGACAACATAGCTCCACAGTGAGTACAGACAGCATGCTTGTACTTACGGAAAGGTATCTGTAGTTCAGGAAGAGAGAAATACAATTTGCAGTTAAGACTATAAACAAGAATTGTTGTCATTAAATGTCTTAGTTATGAGATGAGTATTATTCCCTGACTAGATATGTACTCTTCAGTGTCAGACTTCTGTGTGTAAAGGAAATTGCTTTTGAAATTTTCACATGACATGGAACTATGGATTATCCTTTTAAAAATATCTACTCTCTTGAACAATCTTGCCTGGACATACTCAAAAATACGTAATATAAAATACACGATATATAAAGAAGACAGTACAAATAAAATGTAATATATACCTAAATTAAAAATATAAAAAATTCACAGGAATTAAAGGAGAATTGGAGAAGTTAACCAGATAGCAGTTTTCTTCTTCTACCTTGTTCTCTCTAAAGCATTCCAGACTACTTAGTCATGCCAAAAGTGGACAAAAAGGGAAGCTGTTTTTTAATAAGATCAATGTAATTGTGTTTTGAAAAGAGGAAAAGAAAAAAAATGATAGACAAAATGCTGACCTTTTTGCTTTACTGAAACTGTTTAGTAATTAGATTGAGACTGTAGTTTACAGGGCTCAGATGTAAGTTTTTACTTGAGCAAAGCTTCTGTTTGGTGTTTTTGATTGGGGGTAAGGGTATATTTCTTTTTTTTTTTTTCATCTAGAAAACTCTATGCTTGTTTTCCATACTAATAGATTTGTATCATGTCATAGTTCTATTAAGTATGGTATGCACACTAAGAAGGAGAATGTGGAAGTGCTGTGGTTTTGTGTTAGCCTGTTTCTCCCATTGCATTTGTTAAAAAGTGGGAAATAAATATACAAATGGAAACATTTGTTTAATACCTGAAGTCCACAGGAAGCGAGAAATCAAGAGCCGCCAGTTTTGGACACTCTGGACAGACTTACCAGCAAGGTGAGCACGAGGCCAGGAAGTTTTGAAGGACATCGTGCAGCTGAGGGATGGTGTTAGCTCTTGGGTACTCCCCATTCAAGCAGATTGAATTTACTAACCGAAAACATTCTGTGTGATGTTAGCACTCTTCAGAGCCATATACTGTGTCAGCCCTTTCATTTTAAATATGTATTATTTTTAGAAAAGGAAGTTTACTTTGACTGCATTGTTTTGCATCCCATAATACATGTTAAATAGGATAATCCTTTTAAAGTCACTTACTGAAGCATACATGAGGATGCAGTTTCTGCCTCTTCCTTCCTTCAAGGAACGCGATCCCTCAGTATCATACACACAGAGCAGGTACAAGGTACACTACTTTACTCATACTAACCCTTTCAGTATGCATTGAATGGCACAGAATTAAAACAATGTTTACAAAACAGATAAGATTTGGCTTCTATCTTCGGTGTAATATCTTGAAAACACTCAAGTCACGGCGAGGACAAAGGAGATTGCCTGCTATGTTATACACGCCATACTAAGGGGAGGACAATGCCAGAGATTCAGTATGTGGCTGAAGGAAAAAAAAAAATATCTAAAAATCTCTTTTACTTGCACCCATACTACTGCATTGCTATTCATAACAATCCAGTAAGTGAGAAATAAAGTGAATCCAGTTTCCTTAAGCCAGGGATGAATTTCACCCAAGAACGCAGGTGGTTTGTATTCTGCATGTGTGAATGGTCTACAGCTTTTCTGTGTTATTAGTCTGGTTTCAGCCATTTTAGCAATTACATTGTACTTTGTTCACATCTTTTGGCTTCCACCCTTTTTCATTTTCCTTTTCTCCTGCCAGACCCTTAATCAGCCTCTCTGGGAACTCACAATGCTCCCATGACCACCGTATACGAACACCTCACAAACATTAATGCCTTTTTATCTTCACTGCACCCTTGTGAATAAGAACAGCGTTAACTCACATTATACAGAGAAGGAACAAAAGCACAGAGAGATTAAATGACTTGCCTATCAGTGGAAGAGAAATCTGTAAAACACCAGGAACAGAACGCAAATGCGCTGAGTGCCTGGCCGACGTGTTAACCCCAAGTCCCTCCTTCCTACTCTCTCCCGTCGCAGAGCACAAACAGCACTTGTCGTTCCGTTGAGGCGCGAAGAAGGCTCTTGATTCCATGTCATGTAACGGAGGTGGCTGTGCTGGCAGTTTGGGATCACTCCTCAGCGGTGAGAAAGCAGCTCTCCCAAAGGATAACAGTGAGACTCAAAGTTGAGAGCCCTTCTCTCTTCCCTCTCTCTCCCCCTCTCAACCAGCTAGGATACCCGGGCTTCTAAATCAAGTACCCAAACCAGCTTTCTAAAGCAGATAGTATGAGTCATATAGCTAACTTAAAATGCCCTGTACTGATCTGCAAAGAGAATCCCATAAAGTTTTTCATCTCTCTTTTACCGACCCACGCATACGGATCACTCATCACAGCAGCATCTGAATGCCGGGTTTAACCAGTTACATTAATCTCTGCGGTTTAAAATTGAATTTTGACTACTGGCTGTTGCATTCATTTCTAGTTTCTTCCATTTTTTTATCCAATATGAAGAATGCCGTTCTGTTATCATAAGGGATAGAGGGGTGGGGTGTGAGTGAGCTCCACGAATTCTACAACAGCTCTCACCTCTCCTGCAACCCACTGACTCTGCACGGCACTTTGTCTGCCCATCGATAATCATGATCCATAATAAACTCACACTTTCCTATGTGCTGCTTTTCTTTTCTTTCTCTCTATTCTTCTTTTGTAACATGTTGGGGTTTAACAACTGTAGCAGTTTGGCTTCTCTATGGCCCTAGAAGGAGGCCAGGATGGATTTAGTGGTAACTGAATGTTGCCTAGTCTCTTTGTCCCTTTTTTGGAAAGCACCGTTTACACGGATGTAAAGGTACATGTAACTGTACGCCTTTAGCTCATCTTTCTTGGCCATTTCCCTCTCCTCCACTCTCCCACCCCACACAATGAGTTGTAAGAGTGTGAAATGCCTCTGACCTCACCGCCAGTGTATGTACAGGCAACTCTGTGTATCTCCTCCTGTATGAGCCTGCAGGGCTTTTGCTATGGAAGAGGGGCTGTCTACTCCCCTGTGCCTCTGTGCAGGAATGCGATCAAATTTATTTGGGGGGAGCGTCAGAATTTTACCGATTTACATTTTATAGAACATTTGTTTAGTATTATAAACGTCTTCAAATGACTATTTATTTCATGAAGTAATTAACATTCTTAATTAGATGCACCTTGCAGCTGCTGTTAATCTTAATTGGCAATAATGCAGTTACATTTTGATACATATCTTCGGAAGAGTTAGAGAGGAGAAGGAGGAAAAAAAAAGAAAAAAAGAAAAAAAATCTGAAGGGAAGGAAATAAAACTGTTCCCACACAGTTCAGAGAGTTCGCACAAAGAAGATCCCATGGCAACAGCGAGGCCCACAGTTTGCCTTATAAAAATCCAAGAATAGATAATGTATCATCTCTCCTAAAACAACACTTCGCTTCGGAAACCGGAGGGGAAGGGGGGAAGAAAGAAAAAAAGAAAACACACCACCACAACACAACAGGAAAAGAGAAGCAGCCTGACCCCCGCGCATGTTGCGCTCCCGGCGTTCCCGCTCCCGACCCTGCCCCTGCCCCGGGCAGGCGCAGCGCGGCCCCGGCGCTGCGGGCCGAGGCGTCGCGGGAGCCGGGCAGCGGCGGGAGGGAGACCCCGCTACCCAGGAGTTTCCCCAGGATCCCTTCCGAAGGGCCGTCCCTCCCTTCCCCTCGCTCCCTCCTCTCCCCACCCCGAAAAGAGCCCACCCTCCTGCGAAGGCAGCGCCGGCGAGGCGGGCGCGGGCGCGGGGCCGGGCGAGTGCCGCGGCGGCCATGAGGTGGCGGTAACGGCCCCGCTTGCCGGCTGGCGGCCCCGCGGAGGGCGCGCTCCGCCGAACGAGCCCGTCTCGTAGAAACACAGGAATCGTTTATGCACTGCAGTTTCTCTCGCCTCTCTCCCTCTCTCCCTCTCTTCTGCTCCTTAGGATATTTTGGGTGGATTGTGGTTATCAATCAAGACCTCCTCTTCCTCTTCTGTGCTGATCACTTGTCATTTTCACCGGAGATTAGTATCGTTCGGGGCAAGCGGACAACCGATTTTTTTTTCCTTTCTTTTTTTTTTCCCTTTGGAGATTTTTTCCCTGAACCCCCTCCTTTTTTTTTTTTTTTTTTTTTTTTTTTGGCGCGGCGGTGAGGGTGCTAGGACCCGGGAAGCACCCTCCCCCTCGGCTTTCCCCCGCAGCGCTTTCCCCACAGCCGCCCAGCACCAGGAAACCCCGCCGGACCGCCGCTCGCCGGATACTTGTGCACGGCAGCCCGGATCGGCCCTCGGCGGCGGCGGCGGCGGCGCGGTCGGCGCGGAGCTGCCCGCGGGCGGGCGCGGGGGCCCCCGGGCCAGCCGCCCCCTCCTTCCCCCCGCCCCCCCCCGCCGCACCTGGATGGTACCTCCCGCCAGCGACGCGGGCACTTTCTGAACTAGGAAGGAAGGGGCGACTCGGGGGGGGCGGGGGGGGCCGCCGAAGTCTGTATGGAATTACCTGCGCCCGCGGCGGAGCTGGCACCGGTGGATGGATGGGCGCCGCGTCCGCGGCACTCGCGGCCAGCTCAGCCCCAGGAGTAAGCACGGGGCTTCTCCGGCCGAGTGCGCAGTGTGGTGACCGGCACTCGCCTCGCTGACGGATCGCACCGGAGGGATATTTCGGGAGACTCCTGTGGGTAAGGTCATTTTATCCAGGCAAAAGCCCGGCATTGCTAAACTTGGTGGCGTGTGATTGAAATGGGTACTTTCGGGATTGCTGCATTACCCTGATGCGAGGGGCTCCAGCCGTTATTGGCAGTTGAGTGGAATAACTGCAGTAGGTCTTCTGGTGAGTGCTTTTTGCGATAAATGAAACAAAATTAAAAATCTACTCTTCCTTCTCTATTCTTGCACCCTCTGGATTTGGGAGAGTACCATAAAAGCAAGGAGTCTGTAATTTTCCCTCTTTTTCTTTTTCTTTTTTTTTTTTTTTTCTCCGAGTTGTAATATTTTTGACTGAAAAGGGTATGTGATGGTGAAGAAGCTCTCCGTGATGGAATCTATTTAATACGAGATCGGATCCCATCCGCTGGTTGAAACAAATGTTTCCAACTCTGTGCAGCATTCTGCTGCATTTCATAGCTGCAATGGAGATAGAGAAATCCTGCTTTTCAAGTTGTTAAACTTTAAGGTGGCGATCCGTATTAATCATGGTACAGTGCTCTGGTGCTAAGGGGGTTAAATGCCACTGGTAATTTGGGATTACAACTGCTCCTGTAAATCCTGCAAGGAAATTATAAACTGAGGGACGGTAAGGGAGAAAAAAAATCATCTTGATAGTGGAGAAATATCATAAATGTCACTAGCCTGAAAATCTCGCATCCACCTGCTTTTATAAATTTTTTTTTTTTTTCACCCGGTAACTTACCTACTGAAACCTCAGACCACGTGTATGGGAGTTGAAGATTTGCAAACAGGGATGCTATCTTCGGTATTTCATACATATATGCATCTGGCTGAGGGACTGTGTGTGAATTAATTCCTCTGTTAGTTGTGGTGTGAAGCGAGACGGGGAGAAAAAGGAGAGAAAAGATCGTCTTCTTAAGAACAGAAGTAGGCAAGGGAAGCACTTCAGCCTTTAAAGATTTAAAGGGATCCAAGCAATGCACATTGGTAATCTTTCTCTGCAAAATCAATTCTGATAGAGGGAATGGGGGAAGGTTGAGGGAATCGGTAGTGATGACGTTGTGCAGTGCAATGCACTGCAATGCTAAAGTTATATAGTGTGTGTGAAAATATGTACCCTTATGTACTGCTGGTGGGTTCATGCATAATGGATGGAAGAAGATATGCAGATCTATCTGTAGGAAGATGGATGTATTTGTGCAAAGACGGCGATTATGTAACTTGATTACATCAGTGGCATCAGTCGCTGATAGTGGAATAATATGCTCATATAGCGTATCGATCATTTGGGTTAACTTTGTAGCGCTCCTGGCAGCGGGGGATGGAGACCTGGGCAGAGGAGGGGAGATCCTTGCTCAGCTCCTCCTGACAAGGGGTTTGCCTCTTGCAGGCTGCCTTTTGCATCAGTGTGCTCCTGGCAGAGTTTCCCCGGGACAGGGAGTTTATGAAGGAGGAGGCTGCCTAGTTGCTAATTCAGCCACACCCGCCGAGAGGGCTCCAGAACAGCCCCTGCAAGGCTGCACAATGGTCCCATTGAGCGGATCCGGCTGCGTGCTCCTCGGCAAGGTCACACGGCAACCTGGGACTTCAGTGCATGGCAACAGCTGAGCGGAGGAGGAACAAAACTGAAATTAAAATTGATCCTTCTCCCCTCTCTCCATCGCCTACCTCCGAACGCGTTGTCGTTCTGCTGACCTCTCTTCCAGTGCTTGAGGCAGAGCTGATGCCGCTTCTCCCTGAATCTGTGCGGCGCTCAACATAGATAGCGTTGGCTCTCCCGGCGTGTGCAGCGACTGCCTCGCAGCTTTAGCAGGATGCTGCTTTGGTATTTTGGAGTACAGCGTGACTGACTTTAGAAAACAGTATTGTCAGATACGGCAACCTAATCTACCTGTTACATTTACAGGGAACCTAAAAGGTGGTCCATTCACACGTTTAAAGCATCTCCAAAGTGAGGAGGTGAAAAGCAAAGGTGTGACAGGAGTCCCATTGATTTAACTCAGATGGCCTTTTTCAGCGAATTGTCCACAAAGATAGTTGTATCAGGATACACTTTACTTTAATACCCATTTTAGAGTCATAAATCACTATTCCTGTCTGTTTGGGGGCTGCAGGGAGAAGAGTACTCCTTGAAGACAGATAAGCTTGCAAAGGCACTTCTGAGGCCCCATACGTCTAATGGATGCATTTTCTGAAAACTGTAAGCCCGATGAATCTTAACTCAGCTGAAATAGGTGATCTTATCGTCACTGGCCTCTGTCCTTCCTCACTTCACTCTGAATTCATTGTAGCAAAATTTCAGTAAAATACTTTTCAGTTAAGAAGAGGTGAGAGCAAAGTGGGTTTTACATCTCTTGATAAACATGATCTTCACATACCTACTAGATTTAATGAGCTATGAAACTCACAGTAATTTTACCATGGAACCAGCCTGAAGGATCATTTTTTCCTCTGCTTGCCTGAAAACATCAGTATTTTAAAGTTGGTTTACCATTAGTTCATGACTATTTTCATATTTCTGGAGGATAAGTCTAGGCAAGCACTAATAAATCCTGCTAATGTAGTTTAGAATTTGACATTCATGGAGTATATACTGAGTAAATTGAAAAAAAAAGGATATGAAGTTAACTCTATTTCCATCCTTCAGGGGTCAGAATAGCACTATGGCAACTCCTATGCATTGCTAAAGCTCTTGTAATTTTCAGAAACGTCCATGGCATACTTTGTTCAGCCACACACGATTGCAGGCAGGCTCTTTCCCTTTAATTCCGTACAGGACTTCTTGTGACATACAGGCTACATACCTGTATCACCCATCTTAAAGGAAAGCACAGTTGTCTACCCAAAGTGTTATAAAACTGGTGCTGTGAAAGAGTAGGCATTGACAGCGTGGGAATATATCACATGGTACCTGTAAACTGGTGTGCAGCATGCAAAGATTTGCAAATTCAGAGTTACAGAGAGCGGTAAGCAACTGAGTTTTATTTATAGATTAGTTTCATTGTTGTAATTAGCAATACCCACTCGGTAAAAACTAGAGGGCTTCAGCTCCAATGCAATATCTGTTCAGTTTGCACCAAATACAGCTTCTTCCGAGAGGAAACTTTCCTTGCTGAAATAAAACTGTAAATCACTCGGACCAATGAAGAGAGAATGTGAAGAGAAATATTTACATAAAACATTCCCAAGCTCCAAATCTCAGACCACTGAAAGCAGCGAGAGTTTTGCCACCCACTCCTCACTAGAGCTGGGAAGCCGGCTTTTAAAGAAAACAGCAGTGCATGAAGAATAATCTCAGTGCCTCCCTCTGAAAGAGCAGGCTGCTGGCTGTCGTTATCACTGAAGGCAGTAGACTCGTTTTACTGCTGATAGGAAAATTTGAAACATACGAGGCAGATCTTAATGAAGCTTTTTTACTATTCAGTGATATTCTTGTAATGTATTCAGAGTACTTTCTGTGGCTATTATGTCGAACCCGTGTATTGGGAAACAAAGCAAAAAATGGATAACTGACTGAGGTTTTCATTCAGTATATTTGCACTTACAGAGAAGTGTTTGGATATACTTCTGTGTTTTATAACAGCCATGATCTTTTGCAGCTGGGAATCTTCTTATTTTTATAGCGCACGCTGCATGATAATACATGGCAATTGAAACATCCAGGCTTTGATTAATACGATTAAAAATTAGCAACTTATCTAGTGGTGCTCAAGTTGTAAACTTTAATTATAGCGGCACCGTTTGCACAGCTATAGATAAGGTTGTGTCAGCAATTCTATTATAAATTCTATCGTGTTGCCATCCGTTGTGTCAGGGGTCCAGGAATTAAGAAGAATTTACAGTAGAGACCATAACAGCTGTTTTGGATTGCCGTCATGGCCTGTCAGGTCAGTAATCCATGTGTTTCTTTAAGTTTTTACATGCACATCTACAGCAGCACCAAAGCAGCCATTACGCTCTATCAGTTCAAGTGTGTGCTTGTTTTATTTTAAAATGTAATTAAATACGAGATGATGAACCACAGTGACTCAGGAGGAATCATTTAACCTATCGTTTTTCATGCACTTTCTTATTGTTTTCATATTCTTAAAGCAAAAACAGATCAAATGCAGCAATGAATTTTACTTGCGATGGCTTAAAATTAATGCACATTTGGAAGAAAGCTCTTTTGGAGGCGGGGGGAGAAGGAAGAACAAAGATGAAAGGTTCTGAGCTTTTAATGGTAATATTCAAGTTTTATGTGTTCCTCTAAGGTAGTCACACATGGAACTCCATCTATTGCAAAAGGGGAGAATCCTGTGTTATTTGCCAAAGCTGTGTAAGACCAGGGCAAGGAAAGCAGGTGCTGCTGGTTCTCTGTTTTAATGCTGGGTACTCTCTGTTTTTCTGGGTCTCACTGTACCTGTGTATTGTAGGCACTCCTGGGTCATTTCATGGTGTTATACAGCACACTATTTATGCCTCAATAACTAGGTCTGAACAAACGAATCAAGGACATCAGTCTTACTGCTTTCTGTGCTTAGAAATATCATATTTATAAGAACAGCACACAGACATACAATAGTCCTTCAATGGTTGTAGCATCAACTGCAGCAATTACCCACAAAGAATTTTTGACTGAGCATAAAGAAGGAGAAAGGGAGAAAATGAAAACATTTAGATTTTTGTCAATGCAGTAGATATTATTTCCATTTTATTTGTAGTTTTAGGTGTAATTTAGGAAATGCTCAGTGTAGCTTCTGAAGAGAAACACAGAAATCTAATTCATGCATTGAGAAGACTGATACAATCTATACAAATCTATACAATCAGCAGGCAGACAAGGAGTAGTGCTACTTGGTGATCGGATGGCTAGTGGTGTCAGGAAGTTTCTGTTCTCTGGTCCTTCACAGATGTCCTCAATGAGTAGTGCACTGTAAAAGAGGAAGAAGATGGAGACTAGCAGAATGAGTTAAAGAAGGGGGCAGAAAAGCATATAAATATGCAGACGTTGGTGATGTAGCTCCTGTCTCTTCAGAGATGGGGTATATTCCTATATGGGGTATATATGGGGAATATTTCTAGATTCCTTTTGTCTTTTCGTCACTAGTGAGACCCAGATGTTTACAGTTATTGCAGTTTCCAACTCCCACTGCTCTATTTTTTTTTTTTAATTCTTAAACTCTTCAGTGCGAGAGCCATCACCTTTTCATTTACGTGCATGTTTCTAGTTGTGCAATAAGGCTGTGATTTCTCAGTTGAGGTAACCTGAGGTGCTTCTCCGTAAAATAATAAATTAGTGGCAGGAACAGGAGAGAAAGAATGTTTCCTGTTGGCTGTTTTAGAAAAGATAGATATTTTACCTGAGTCAAGTTTTTCCCTGACAAAGCACAAATCATTGGAATTTCCAGCAAAATCTCACAACGCTCTTAGGAGACTGCCTCTTACAAAGCTAGTGCAACTGCCACGTAGAACCTTGGTATCTCGGTTTCACCTGTTAGGATCCACTTAGTAACGTGCGCTTGGACTGTCAGTAGGAATTTTGATAAACTCAATCTCAGCCCAAAGTTTAGACTGCTTCAAGGAAAATGAAGTCATAGCAACGTGCATCATTGTAATGCACAAGGAAAGGCTTCTGCTGGTGAGGTTAGGAGTGAGTTTAACTGGCAGTGACCTGCCTGGGTTCCCAGACTAGTTGCCTCAGACTGAGAATTGCTATGGCTGTGCAGTGTAAGGGGCCTGCGTGTACATTCGTCCCTGCCTACATTCATTTGGCAGTGCATCTCGACTGGATTTGACTCTGAGCTCGGTGGATCATATGCCTCAAGGATAATTCCTACACCAAGAAGATCTGCTGGTATGGTGGAAACCTTGGGATGGAGCCACTGTGTCTGCAGAGGGATGTGTTTGGCCGAGATGCTTTTGTGTGGCACTGATCCCTGGCAACAGTTTTAGCCCTGTGTCTGTCAGGTTGCTGTTCAGTGCACAGAATTTCAGGATGGCAGCAGAGCACAGCTGTTACCGTATAGCACCTTGGCATTCCTGCATCCTCGACTTTTCTTCAATGCTTTCTGGCTGTCTCCTCCCAGATTCAACCCCCCCCTTTTTTTTTTTTCAGGAAATCTTACCTTTGCTTATTTTAGAATAAAGTAACTTGAAATGCATGGCATTTCTTTTTCAGCAAGTTCTGTGCATGATGGAGATGTGTGTGTATGTCTATGTTTCAATCTGTCATTAAGATATGCGTATTTATTACACAGAGTTTATTTTATTCAGCGTCTTCTCTGAGGAAACATAAAAGCCCTGTGAACTTTCTACTTGACATTTATTTGGGGGGTCCCATAGCTGAAGTTGGTGTCCTTACACCAATGTTAAATCAGATTTACTGATTGGCACTGTCTCTCTGTACATATGTATATATTTAGTTATGTACACACACAAGTGCACAAATACATGTGCCTACTTGTGGTTATGCGTACATATGCATTTACTGACATACATACACAGGGGAAGACTGAGAGCAAGCCGTAAAGAGAAAGTCCTCTAGTTATTTCTTATGCTAAATGTAGGAAACATAACACCGTTCAAACACATCATGAGGTGGTAGCTGGTTTTGAGGGTTGATAGTGTTAATACTTTTTTTAATGATCTGTAAATGCAGCTTATTTGAAGATAGCACAAATTTATTTTAGAATGCCAAAACAGAAGCATACTTTGAAAGGACTATCAAAGATCACCAGTCAGGGTTATATTGTATCATCTATAATTTTAGAAATATACATAGTAACACTTCAGAAGGTACAATCTGAGTGTTTCCTGTATACCTCTCCAAGAGAACAACAGATACTATTGAAAATCTCTTGTCCATTGATATGGAAAAGCTCGATCAGAGTATTTGCTGAGTTCATAGCAGAAGAAAGCTATATATGTTATAAAAGCAAGGCAAAACTTTGTTCAGTATGTCTTGTGTAACACTTGCCCTACCAACTGATGACTCTCATATTCAGTATAAATAATGTGCCCGCCTTTGGTCACTTCTTGTCCAGAAAGCTATTAAGGAAGAAAGAAAGAAACAGAGAATTACAGCAAAAAGAAAAGACTTCCACATGAAAAGATTCCTGTCTGAAGAAAGAGATGAAAGTTTTGTATTCTTCAGAAAAAAGAGGAAGATATTATATGGGAGGACAGGGGATACTAGGGGAATATTGAAGGCTATTGAAAGATACTTCGGGTTTTCTTATATATTGTTTTCCTGATGACTAATAAAATTTAATTGGGACAAATCTAAAATGAATAAAGGAAAGCACTCCTTTACATAGTTCATTCAAATTCTTCATCTCTTACTGGCAAGGATACAGTGAAGAAAAAGGTCTAGTAGAATAGAACAGCTTGAGTAAGTCCATGAAAAAACCACAAAATTGTAAAATTTTACATTGTAGTAGATAGCTAGATAAGAAGATTATCAGCCTGTGTAACAGATAGTTAGCTTAGAAGGCCATCACCTTGTGTACCCCAAGGACCACTTGCCATCTTCCAGTTATACTGTAATCAATGAATGTGTGCAGGTGTGATTTCTAAAGTGTTAAAGGATACTTCTTCCAAAGGATTTGCTACTGGCTTCCCTTGGAGGTCTGCTGTCTGACTAAGTGGACTGTCAAGTGTGTTCCTGTGACCATAGTTCTTCACTTCCTATTCAGTTTATAAATTCGGCAATTGTGGTACTGCTTAATAAAGACTTTATTGGTGCTGACTGGGCAACATAATTTGGCTGTTTAAGTCCTCATTACTGAAGTCCAGATCCAAAATGCACTGAAGGAAATGGAAAGATGCCCACTGCACTCAGTAGGTTTTGGATCAATCTCCAGCTTTGTCATCTGATTGCCTTGGTTTTGTTAGTTTCTGTGAAAAAAATTCATGCTGCTTCTTATCTTTAATAGGTTAACATTGATTAGAAAAAGAAAATCTTGTAAACTTTAAAAGAATTCAGTAAAGCTTCACTATGTTATTGACAGCATAGTCAGTTCCATCTTTAAAAGATACACAACCCTAATATTTTGTTTCTTCGTAAAAAGGAACGTATAGAATCTGAAAAGGTTGTTAGGCCATCTCTCATCTCCAGTACTTTCAATTGCTATGATGGGAAACTCAGAAAGCCCTTTAAAAATAATCAGTAAAAATATATGCAATATTGGTTTATATCCTGAGCTAGTTCTTTCTAAAAATTCGACAGGTTAATTAAATTATAGTTATGTTTTGATCTTTAGATAGTTTAACATACCCTTCTTCCTATTGCCTCTTTAGTGCTTTATAATGTATATTCTATTAAAGGACAATCACATGGTTCGATGGACAGACACTATACATATATTTATGTCTATTCACTTACAAGGTATCTTCCTTAATTAGTGTTTCTTCTGGATTGTGTCCGTTTGTAGTAACACTTAATGCTTAAGACTTCTGTATTAGCTAATATAATGTATGTCTTTTATTTCTTCAGCATTCTAAAATTAGTTTTGCAGGTTTGGAATAAAGATTGAAATACTTAGAGTAGGTAGCAAAGAAGATGGGTTTGCACAGAGGCTCACAAAACTTGAGGCCCTCTCTGAAGGGAGACATGCTTCCAGGGGCAACTGAGAGCCAGACACTAACTTTAGGAGCTGTGAAATCACTGTAAACTTTTCCTCTTTCTGAATGTTCCTGACATGCCTTAGCAATGAATTTTGAAAACTTTGGCGTAAGACAAATAAAAAGAAAATTGCAGATGAGTGACATTTAATTCCAGTTACTGCTTTACCATGCTACTTTCCCAGGACTGTTGATATTTAATAAAATTAATTTGAAGGTATTGGACCTCCAAGGCCTGAAATCAGTGCCTTTCACTATTTCCAAATATTTATTCTCTGTAAAACTTTACTAAATTTATCCATGCTTCAGTTTCCTATCTCTAAACTCTGGAAGACAAAACCACCTCCTGCCTTCTTGTCTTTTTAAGTGTTTCATCTATTTATAACATAAAATCTTTGTTTAAGATTTCTATTTTATTATATACAGAGTAGGGTTAGAGGAAAAGTTAATGTCAGTTTCTTCTCCCTATCTCAATGGAAATTCAATTATCCACCAGCCCTTGAAAATCCTGGAAAGTATTTGCCTTCCTCCAGAAAAAAGTCATTTCCATGTTGGTTAGAATGTGGTTTTTTTAATTTTTTTTTTTGTTTATTTGGTACTTAGACTTTGGGAGGATTGAATCAAATGAAGACAGTTTACACATAAAATTTTAATGAAAATATTTTTTTTCTGTAGAAAATTAATCAGGGAAGATAATTTCAGAGTACTTAATGCAAGTTCTTAGCAGAACAGAACTCTCAGCTAAGGTCTTTAGATGCTAAATAATACAAATATGAAAACAGTACTGTGAGTCACACTACTGGGGGTGGCTGGGTCAGCTGCCTGTTTCCTAAATACTAATCAGACTTTTAATTTAAGGTTACCTCACTATTCATCATCTTCTGTTTCCATGTTGCCTGAATTGTGTGTAAGATATGGATGGGCATGAATCAAAGGTAGCTTGTGTTTTTCTTTTTTTGCAGGGTTTGTATGTAACCCACCTAGTTAAGAGAACAAAAATATTAATAGTAATAGACCTTTCTGGTTTCGATGCTGGACTTCAACCCTGTGTTTGCTCCTATTCATCAAATCTTAATCCAGTGGCCAGGGAGTTGTGGGAAAGACTAGTGTTGTTCTCAATGTATAGTGCACTAGATTTGGGAATCTGAAAGTCTTAGCAGCAAGATTCTCTTATTTCATGCGGTGCGTTTCGCTGTTGGTGCAGGGCCATCACCTGCTGTACCCTCACAGGTGCTGCCTTTGTGAAAAGCAGTGTGATGGGTTGATGTAGAGGGGTTCTGGTGGCAGGAGAGGGGCTTTGCTCCCTGGTTTTGGAACCCGGTCAGACTCGGTTCTGGCCACCAGATCGGACTCCCATCCCCCTCAGGGTTGAGCCAATCAGTGCCTCTGCGAATTGCCCTATTCAAGTTGGGACAAAGGAACCAGAAAAGGTGCTTTGCCCGGCAGTGAGGAGAGAAGGGAGGAAGGCACTGCCCCTGCTCCCTGGCTCCTGGCCGGATGGCTGCCCGTGCTGGGCCGGTGCCACCCGCTGAGGATGGCGGTGGCAGAGCCGCCTGGGGAACTCAGGGAGTGCCCCGCTTCCGAGCACCAGAACAGGGAGGTATCAGCCACCGACCATGGCCCCGGGCAAAACAGACTCAGTTTGGGAACAAAGTATTTTAATTCGTTAATGGCTCATTCAGAGAGGACCCCTGCTTTCTTTCTTCCCAGCTCTACCTCCTCTTCCAGCGACACAGGGGGAGAGGGAATGGGGAGGCCCAGGTCAGTTCATCACACATTGTTTCTGCCGCTCCTTTTCTTAAAGGGGGAGGACTCCTTATACTCTTTTCCGCTGCTCCAGAGGATCCCCTACTCATGAGACAGTCTGCAGACTTCTGCAACGTCAGTCCTTCCTGCAGGATGCAATTCTTACCCACCGGATTGCCCCGGCGTGGGCTTTTACCACAGAGTCACGGATTCTTTAGGGAGTTGTCACCTGCTCTGGCATGGGGTTCTCCACGAACTTCAGATGCGTCTCTACTTCATTGTGAGTGTCATTCTCTATGACCTCCTTCAGGCTCGGGCATCTCTGCTCCGGCGCGGGCTTCTCCACGGGCTGTGGGTGGGTCTGTGCCCCACCGAGTCTGTCATGGCTGCAGATGGGCCGCTGCCGTCCCACCACAGGCTGCAGGGGAATCTCAGCTCTGACACCTCCTCCCACTCCATCCGCACTGACACAGTGTCTGTGTGGCCGTTTCTCCCTGATCTCAGCCCTCTCCGGATGCACTCGGCCCAGTGGCACCCCGGCATGGGGTGCTTCTGAGTTTTCCATGCGGCACTGCCGCGACCATCTCCAGCCGGTGGTGCCAGCCCAGCGTGGGCAGCCCCCGCCTGCCCCCTCTCTTCACTGCTGGTCCAAAACCACCTTTCAGGCTCCTTTGTCCCTGACTTAAATAGGGCGTTCGCACAGGCGCTGAGGGAGATAGGAGGTCTGACCTGGCCAGAGACCGGTCTGACTGGTTTTGGATCCTGGGAAGTTACAGGAGGTGAAGCCTCTCTCCTGCTACCAAAACCCCTTCACATAAGCCCATCACACAGGGCAATTTCCGTTTTGCCAGGAGATAATCCGAGAGGTGAGGGGATCTCAGTTTTCATACACGAAACCTCTGCTGTTTGTTTCAAGCCTCACAAGCCGTGCTCAGTGCCATCCTTTGGGCCAATTCCAGCTGATGGCTTTCGCCTGCAGCCAGATCACGGAGCTCAGTGGTGACACCAGCAGCATCTTCCCTGTTACAGCCAGTCACAGGAACACACCCAGCCGGTGGGCTCCGTGCCCAGCACGACCTGTATCCTGGAGTCTCATGGTCTCCATAACTTTGTTTAATACAAGACATTTTTGTCTGCTCTGAAGATACTCGTGTTTGCTGATGGGGAATAAGACTAAACGAAGGAAAGGTAAACCCATTTTACGCAGAAACTCCTGTCAGGGCTCTGTGTTACATCAAGAATAAGCTTAGAATAACTCCAGTGAAGCCGTTTCATTCGGCTTGCCAGATTGAGTCCAATATGAACCTTCAACATAGATGTTATTGCATTAATTTTAATGAATAAAGATCACAGACACATTACTTATTTAATTAACACAGCAATACTCATTGTCAGCAAGCAAAGAAGTTATATTGTACAG
Organism: Tauraco erythrolophus; assembly: GCF_009769465.1. Classification (NCBI taxonomy): domain Eukaryota; kingdom Metazoa; phylum Chordata; class Aves; order Musophagiformes; family Musophagidae; genus Tauraco; species Tauraco erythrolophus. The sequence continues at coordinate 44,404,954 of NC_141465.1, read as the reverse complement.
CTGCTCTAATGCAATCACAAGAGTATACTTTATGGCTGTGAGAATATAATTTTCTTGTTAAAAACCTTTGATGTGTCTTTAAATGTATAAAAACACAGGAAATGTGTAAATAACGCCTGCCAGCCATCTCAAATGCCTCATATCAAAATTAATCTTTTAGCTTTAATCTGTGTTTATTTTGATATCTTTCCAATAATGCAGTTGTATATATACATGCATATATATAAATATAAGCAGAAGTATGTGTATATATACGTGTTTTATTATAAAATCATAGATGTTAATATTGAAAAATACAACCATAATGTCAATTTTCATATGTTACCTTTACCATTACTTTCATCTTTATATTTACACAGTTAAGGTCTGTTTAACCTCAAGAGTTTCACTTTTCTTGCGCTTTCCTGCCTGGTCGAACTCACTGTTAGACAGAAAACGCTCCTTTAATTTGTACTCACGGAATTCAAGAGCACTGATATGGACATTGCAGTACTTGACCAAAACCCACTGCACAAAGTCTCACCTGCATGTGTAGTTTAGACCTACATGTGTTTTTCCATCTGAGCTCCTTCATGCATTACCACATGAGCTGGTTCAGAGTTTCTGAAAGTCAAGGAGTCAAGAAGCCACCAGTCAGCTGAGTGACAGTATCTTGACATGTGCAAGATAGTCTACTGGCTCTGTGTTCATCCTGAATTCATAACTCCGAGGGAGTCTGTGTTTCGTAAAATCAGGGAAGCTGTGGGCAGTATGTCTCATAGATTGGCAGAAGCTGCTTGCTGTGTAGATGGGTCTAGATTACAGTAGGAGTCAAGATTTTAGCAGATATTTTGGTGTGCTTAACCCCCCTGACACAGACTATGAAAACCATTGCTTGAAAGCAATATATGTGGTCAGACTGCAGTTTATCTAATAATGAAACCTGAAGGCGAAGACGGAAATGTAAACGTAATGTAGTCCAAAGTGTATCAGGCTGTATCAGTGTCACCTGAAACACGGAAATAAGTAAATTTATTGTTTGTTTGGCAGGAACTGTCATTCTACAATCCTTGCTTTTATTATTATTTTTTGTGCTGTGATTTTTAACCCCGCGGGGTGCTCTCAAATGAGGTTTTAACCTTATTCTTTGTTGTGATGAATGAGGATGACCGAATTTTGAACTAAAGACAGTTTCCTGTAGCATTATATTGTATTTTTTCTACCAAAATTGGAACGGTATTCTTAGCTTAAAAAGGAGGATTTTTTCTTTATTTTTTTCTTTTACTGGAAAATTATAGTCTAAAGGTTATTGCAGGATAGAGGAAAAATAGTAGTGCAAGACAATGTTCAAATACCATTATTTTTTTTACACCCACAAACTTTTGATTTTGTTTTAAGGATTATCTATTAAGACTTAAAAGAAAAACCCCACAAAACTCCCCCTGAAGACAAGGGAAAGAGGCATGCCGGAAAAAAAGGCAAGTTTTTGTAATTAAATTTAGATACACATTTCTTTAATTCTATGACTTGCTTTAAAGTGCAAATTGCCTTTCTGTTTATCTTAGAGGGCAGACAGTCCCTCTCGCTGTTAAAAGCTTATTTTTAAAATAGCTTCAGTATGAAGGGGCTCATTTTTTGCTCAGTCCTTATAAGAGAATAAAATTAAACAAAAGATGCTGTCCAGCAATATTCACTTTCCTTTAGATGTTCAGAAATAGTTAAATTATAGAAGAAAGCACCATCACTGATTTCAGTATCAAAAGAGTAAATAATTCTAGGGGATTCCATAAAATTTAGTTTACGGAACTCAAAATTTTGTAACACACAGAGTTGTTGGTGTTTGACATGTGAAATCATTGATTTCAGCAGGATGTTGTGTTTTGTTGATGTCTGGAGATCTAGCCCACTTTTACTGTTGCATCATGTGTATGGTACGTAACTTTTAAGGTGACCATAGTATACAATACATGCATAAAACAAGAACTGTTTTATTCATTTCCATGAGCAAATGGAGACTTCACTTTCTCTGGCTGCCCACACCTCTTTTTTTTAGTGAACACTAAACTTTACTTGAAAACAAAGCGAGAGGAGAAAATATCCTTAAATTATCCTATATTTTGTGTGCTGTGACACACAAATACATTAATTATCTTCTGCAATGTGGAATTTATTTAACTCTTACCAGTTGAGACATTCTGGCTCTCACCAGTCACCGACAATGGTTGTGACTCTCTTCTGCACACATCGCTTACGTTATACGATAATACTGTGTTTACGTAGCACATTGTTCCTGAGATTTCGTAACCAAGGTAGGAAATTAGCTGTATACCTGCCAGTTAAAATAACGGGAGCTCTGTGATTAGATGGTGTGGCTGGCTTTGGCAAAAGTTTGACCTCTTTCCAGAAGCAGATTGCACGCTGGCAGTGCCTGGCTGGTGGGGAGTGCACTGGGTGCCCCGTAGCGGGAGGCACAGGGCTGGCAGAGCGCTGCCTCACCGTCCTGGGTTGTTAGACAGTAACCTCCCCCAGATGTGGTTACCGCATCTGCTGTGTAACGGTTGAGTGGCGTGGGGAAGGCTGCTCTAGATGCGTGTTAAAGAAAGGCTGTTAATTATTAAGAAATGGAGAAATCCTGAGTGTTGGTCAGTGGCCTCTGGCTTGAGTTTGGATCGATCATATAATATTTTCTGTTGCATTCCTCATTCCTAGGGAGAGATTGCTGCCTCCTAGGCCAATGTCAGGACTTGGCTTAACATCAGCTCCCAAGTGAAGAGGGAGCTTGGCTGGAGAGGCTGTCCCTCTGTGGCAGCTCTCTGAGACCAGCTGGCCAGGTGCTGAGAAGTGTGGCCCCCCCCCCCCGACATGAAAAACATTTGTTTTTTCATGCATAAAGCTAACAGTAGATGTTGCGTGTCCTAGACTACATGCCGGGATAAGCTTCGGAATGGGATGGTATCAGAGGACAGTTCAACACAGACTGAACCAAGCCTGTCACCTTGGTATTAGAAGTGGTCTGTGAAGTCAACTGTCTTCCCTCATTTGTTGACTCCAAATGGAAGCCAGCAACGAGCTTGCATTATGTGGTGTAGATGGTCTGAGAACCACGTGAGGGAGTTTCCTTAAGGACTGCATTACTCGGCAGCGCAGATGCGTTGCCTGACTGCAGTTCCCACGAGCAGAACGGGATGATAGCACTTCTCACCTCACCAGCTCTCTAAGGGAACAGATACATTAAAGCCTGTAAGATGTTAAGATATGGTAAGATACAGTGTTTTGCAGTGTGAGGAGAGCACAAAAGGCAGACTCCTGTCATAGAAGACAGATGGATTTCCTTCCATAAAGCATTAATACATGCTGTATGCTTCCTCTGAAATGCGAGCTAATAATCACAGGCTCTGCAGTTGTTTCCGGGAATTTTGTTATGCTGGTGGTACTTTCTTATTATTACTGTGTAAAACTCTTGCACACGTGAAAGAATGAAATAGAGAGGGATAATCTAACAAAATACGAGAAGCATATTTCTAAACAGATTTCCTGAGAATAAATTAGCTCACTGTTGTGGTTTTAGGCTGATCCAGCAACTAAAACTCACACAGTCTCTCCTTCTCCAGTAAAGTGGAGGAGAGAAAAATATCATAAAGGTACTGAGGGTTGAGACAAGAACAGAGGGAGCACCCACCAACCATGGTCCCGGGCAAAACAGACTTGGCTTTCTTAAAGCAAAACAGTTTATTGATGATTACTTAAAAGGACAAAGGGAAACAAAACCAGTTACGTGAGAGGATAAAAAGAAACAAAACCAGATCTTAAAAACCGACACCTTCCCCCCCCTTTCCTTTTCCTCCTGGCTCTACCTCCTCCCCCAGCAGCACACAGGGCAGGGACTGGGGGAGTGCAGGTCAGTTCATTCCGTGCTGTTACTGCTGCTTCTCTCTTGAGGAGGAGTCCTTACACCCTTTTCCCCTGCTCCAGTGGATCCCCTACCCACAAGGAAAAATCCACAAACTTCTCCAGCGTGAGTCCAGCCCACTGGAAACAATCCTTCCCCACAGATTGCTCCGGTGTGGGCTTTACCACAGTCTCGGGTACTTAGGGAGCTGTAGCCACTCGCTCCGGCGTGGGTCGTCACGCAGACTCCAGATGCCTCTCTGCCTTGTCGTGCATCCCAACACGACCATCCTCAGGCTCAGGCATCTTCCCTCCACGGGCTGCGAGTGGGTCTCTACTCCACCGAGGCCGTCCTGGTTGCAGGGGGGCCACCTGCCATCTCACCACCAGCTGCAGGGGAAACTCGGCTCCGGCACACCTCCTCCTGCTCCATCCTCACTGACCTGGTGTCGATGCAGCTGTTTCTCTCAGATCTCAGTCCTCTCTTGGTGAACTCAGCCCAGTGGTCACCCCGGGAGTGGGGTGCCCCCGAGTTCCCCAGCTGGCTCCGCCGCCGCCATTCTCCGTGAGCGGCGCTGGCCCGACACAGGCAGCCGCCTGGCCAGGAGCCAGGGAGCGGGGGCAGTGCCTTCCTCCCTTCTCTCCTCGCTGCTGGGCAAAGCACCTTTTCTGGTTCCTTTGTCCCGACTTAAATAGGGCAATTCGCAGAGGCGCCCTATTGGCTCAACCCTGAGGGGGATGGGAGTCTGATCTGGTGGGCAGAACCAAGCCCAACCCGGTTCCAAAACCAGGGAGGTCACAGGGACCAAAACCCCTCTCCTGCCACCAGAACCCCCACCCCCTCCACATCAAACCATGACACTCACTCTTGGCTTTATGCTAACACATGTGCTGAGATGGGTCAGTGCAGTGCTGTGCCCCTTTCCCCTGCCTGTTTCACCCCTGTCAGGACAGGCAGGTGTATGTCTGTTGCTCTCCGAATCGGGACAGGTATGACAAACAGGTTTCCAGTGCAGGTCCCGTTTGGGGTGTCACTCGGTAACACAGCTGCTTTTCAGAAGTAAGCTACAAGCCTTCTTGGTCTTGTACACTCCTTTCGACAAATCGTCCTGCTGAAAAAGGGCCGGTGAAACAAAGGTTTGGTGAAACAATTCGATTGAAAAACAAAATTTGACACGGCCATATTTCCCATTTATAGGAGAAAAGAAATGCATGCAGCACTCCAGCAGATCATGTTTGTTCAGCAGATTTCAATTAAGGCTGTTATTCCTTTTAAAGGCCAAGCTGGACTTTTTCTGCAGCAGATTTTTTCTTTTCTTGCCATACATAACTCCATACAATGGCTTTATACAGACAAAATGTGCATCTCTCTATATCCTTAGAAAGCTTTTATGATGGAGTTGCGGAAAAACGTCTTTTACCTTTCGCTTTCTGAATTGGCAATAGTGTCTGCTGTGGGAGGAGGCAGTTGTGGTTAAGGTTTGGATGGGAACAGGGATTTTAATATTGGTGAAGGAATGATTATTATTTCTTTCTATTACAAGATTGCCTGTAATCGCCTGGTTTCCATTTCCCTCCATGTTGTGCATGCTCAGAACCTGTTCCATACAGCTTATAAAAGAGAAAAATTGGATGGAGGCAGCTGGGGAGCTCAAGGTAATAACAAAACCATATTGGCTATACTATTGACAGTAGCCGTCAGCTACCACTTCCTTCTCAATTTTTCATAGGCATTGCAGTAGAGAAGGGATTTGAAGAAGCAGAGGTTGGAGTTCACTGGCTTTTTAGTCTGCTTGAATGATTGAGGAAGGCTATAAAAAGCCACCTCAGGCTTAATTTCCTAGCAGCCAATTCTCACAAAGGGTGAGGTCTGTCTGTAGGAAGAGCACAAAGTTTCTACAATGCCAGAGCACCTGCGGATGTCACCTAAGAAAAAAACAGTCAACAGCCCAGTTTTCACTAGGCTATCAAAACAATTCACTTGCTCAAAGTCATACTGATTCTGTAAGGTGATTTTACCTATGGAAGAAGTTTCTGCACAAATTCCCATGAGCCTTTCAGAACGCTGTGGCATAAATCTTTCCCCCATCGGTGAAATCCCAGCATTATAGTTTTAGAAAATAGAAAACAAAACTACCACTGAGGGGAGGTAAGCATAATAGCATATTACACAGTAATTGAATTCAGAGTATTTAAATAACATATTTGGGCTCTTAGTTTGAATTTGGACTTTTGACCTTCTATTAATAAGCAAGTTTTAATCTATTTGAATTTGAAGGATATTTAATTTTTAATGCAAACATTGTGTCATTTTACTTTCTTAATAATCAGAAGGTCACATGGTATCGGATGAAACACCTTATGACAATCTAAATTGAGTATATCATTATTATTACCTTTATCAGTCAGAAAAAATTAATTGAATTGTGAGTATTTCTCATAGATCATGATGTCTGCTTCTGAAAAATGCATTGACCTATAAATTGTCCTCTAATAGCCATCCCCAGACTAGACAGGAGTGACTGAAAGAAATTTGTAGAAAAATGTCTTCTGAATGATGGGTGTTTGCATAGTAAAGCTGAGTAAGAAGAGGGCTATTCAAAGCCCCTTTTGAAAGTTAGATCTTTTTTAAAAAATACAATTTTCTATTTCCAGTGTGAGTTAACATAATTCACATATGCAATATATTTAATTTCTTTTTTCTAAACAGTTATTTCCATGTAAGATAGGACACAGGCGGAATATGTACTAACCTCTGCACAAATTTATAGATATATGTTCCTGGTGCCACATTAATTTTTACCCAAAATACAGCAAAATTGTTCAGCAGATGAGTGATTCCTGGAACAAGTTATTCTTGTATTTATTTTTGAAGATCTATTTTACAATGATTCATAGACTTTAATTATGAATTGTTTTGTAAATCCTATCACTTGCTATTCATGCTACATTCCATTTCTGAATATATGCACCTATCCTTAGAAAAGGGCCTTATTATTATGCAGTCCCTACTCCTTCTTAAAACAATTTTCTTTTGGGTTTGTCCTTCTACTCTGGTTTCTGCTTTCAAGGCCAAAATAATTACTGGACAGCTCAGATTTAGTGCCCTTTAATTTACACGGCTTTTCTTCTGACTCATGTCTGTTCCCTGATGGTATACACAAAGCAGTCATAACTTCTCTGATATTTATCACGATAAACAAGCTACAATTTTCTATTCCAGTTAGACTTCCTATTCCCCTTATATCCTTTAGCAGCTGTTTTCGCACTTGTTGTGATCTGAGTTCATCTTTTGGAGAATACTGGTCAGAAGCCTCCGCGTTATGCCAGAATAGGTCTCGCTAATGCCGTATGCAGCAGCTCTCCCACATACCTGTCTTAAATTACACATGCTAAATTTACTGCTATTCAGTTATATGTCATTCTGATTTGTCATTTAGAAGATTGTACTTATCCCATACGGTTCTTCTGATATCCAGCATATAGCGGTGTTCTGCTTTACCGGGAGTCTGCTGCCTCAGCCAATCTGTACCAGTTTACCACTCTAATTTAAGTATGTATTTAACGCTGAGAATCTTCCTAGAATCTGAACAGTAGCCAAAAGTGTTGCTCTGCTCCTGTAAGTGTTCTGAAGAGTGGTCTTTCTTCTGGCAATGTGGGAAATGGCATTGATTGTTCATAGCTTAAGCCTGCTTAAAAATTCATCCTGGTACCAGGATTGCCTATTTCAGTGCTATTTTGTAGATGCATTACACAGGATATCGTGGTGGCTGCTATTATATAGGTATGTTAAGATTGAACAGGTCAGTTTTACTCACTGAGCAGGAGCACATTCACCACAGAAATACTGATATGCCTGAGGCAGAGACCTAGTGAAATACGTCTTATCTTGCCATAACAAGACATTGTATTTCTCATTGGTTCCTGTAGTTATCAGATACTATTTAAAAATCCCCTCTCTCAGCTGTAAATCCATGCCAGCAAATTTGGCATTCCAGCACAAGTCACCAACGCAGCTAAGAGAATTTTTGATTTTTTTCTTTCAACAGAAACTTCACATAGCATATGCTTAGGACAGGCAATACTCAGATACCTCATTATTAAAAAGAAATGGAAGAATAATGCAGCTAGTGTAGGAAGAGAATGGATTCTAGGAAAGTCATCAGGTGGTAAAGCACATCATCATGATTTTAAGTATGAAAACCAGATTTAGGCTAATTTTAGGTAGGAGTAATGTAAATCAGCCTTTATAGAGTTTTTGTGGCGACCACTCTGTTTGGTAGCCTAAATATTTCTTTTGTGGTTCCTCAGCCTCATGGCCTTATCATGTACCAAATTTTCATTTAAAAATTCTATATTATATACAATTAAGCTTTACTGAGGATGTAAAATTACAGCATAGCCAATGACAATGACATCTATCAGACACAAGAATAAAACTACTTTAGGAACCCCCAGCCTTGATTATATCATCTCAAATTTGCATAACCAGTGTCAAAAAATCCAGTTATTTTAGGCACTTAGTGTTTCAGATTGACTTTTAAGGATAGGAGTAAGACTGAGAGGGGTACCAGACAATTTAATAATAAATTGTGGGATTAAGATGCTGCATCTGAAGAAGTGTCCGTGACTGTACTGCTGAAGAAAACAGAGCTATGGACCGTTCTCTCTGGCCCTGAGGCCAAGTGACGAGGGCAGGCTGTATTTATGCTCTGTAATTTATGGCCCAAAGGGGTAATCCTGTGGGCAGGACTCCTGTTGCCTAACATGGCAGATGTGATTATTGGGTTTTGTGATATTCTTTTTTTTTTTTTCATTTGAAGATGTTGGACGTGATGTGAGGGCATTGTTACAGCCTGCCAGACGGGTGTTTTCATAGCATAAATGGAAGAATTGCGTTGTGTCACGGGATGAGGCGCAGGGATGTTTGTGTGCGAGACTTCGTGGGGTATTAGTTGGGGGGGTCTGCAGGGCACGAGGACTCTTGTCCTGACTGCCACCCACCCGCTGGTCCCCCGGCACCCTGCCTGCACATGGGGGCAGGGAGCTTCAGATCCCCCAACCCAAAGCCACGCCAAGGAGTGTGCTAGCAGGGAAGTGGTGGGGACGGATGCAGATCCAGTGCTTGAGCTTTTTTCCTGTCTTTATTTTGTTTAGCACTGGTGCAGCCGGGGAGTCTAGCTGACTGCAGAAATATAATTCACAGTTAGTTTAAAAAGGACTAGAGAGCACCAACCCCACACCACTTACGTGTCAGAAGTTCCAAGCTGATAACTCTTAACATCCTATAATTAATTAGAATTAAAAAGGCCCCAGAAATTATAATGTGCCACAGAAAGAGAGCAGGAGAAATCAAGGGCATTAGGGGTGTCCTAATATATATATATATGTATATATATATATATGGTGCAGCAGTGAGAATACTGGCGTAACATTCTTTATTAAAGTAAATGAGGAAGTTTTAAAGAAGAAATTACTAAGGATGTAATATAGGAACAAGTCCCATGATGCATAAATACAGTATCATTTTTCTTCATTAATGTGCAAGATGGGAAAGGACAGAAAGGAAAAAGCAGTCCAGAAACAGTATGTTCTTACCTACATCAGACAGAGGAGAGCCAAATGAGGCACATCTAGATGGGAAGCACCTTCACAGGCCCTTCTGTCTCACTACTGGGCACACAGCAAAAATTGCTTTTCTTACTAATCTCAGGTATGTTTAATCAGCTAGGCAAAGGCGTATTCATCCTGGCACAAGATGTAATAATTGCCCAAGGAAGCAGTAGGGGAAGGAAGGATTGCTTTAAGACTGCTATTGCAGAAGTGTGGAGGAGCTAGCTGGGAGTGAAGTAGTATTTCCAGAAGGGGAAGGCCAGTAATTTTTCAGGCTTATGTCTTCTCCCTCTCCTTTTAGGTAAAACTGTTTTGTCACTTGCTAGTAGTAATAAAGCCATGCCAAATGAATCTCCCCAGACATCACCTGAAGAAAAATGAAGGAAAAAACTAGATGTTTGTTAAATGTTGTTTTTGTTTGATTTTACTTTCCACTGCAGAATTAATATTGTACATTTAGTCAAGTTAGTAAATGTGAGGTTATTGTATTCATGGCATTTACACATCATTTTGAATATTTTCAAGGTAAACAACATCCACATTTCCATATCACTAGAGGAAACAAACTACATGGAGAATACAGGAAATGAGTTTGTTTCCCCAAGTAGTAATTTCACGATATTTCTTTTCCAGTTTGCAAAGATGAGAGAGGATTTATATTGTTCAATGAAGTAATGTTTAAACCACTCTTGTATACAACAAAAAGTGAATTGTTATATTGTAGATGAAGTACAATGTTTCTCTACATGAGATTCTGAAGAGAATTAATGCGCTTCTCACTCAGGGATAGTTTCTTCAAAATTCATAAAAACAAAGAACAGAGCACACCAAAGAACCACTGGGAAAAAAGCCAACAACAACCAACCTGCCTGTTCTAATGCTGGGTCAGAGTGAATGTTGCTATGGGCTGAATGGTAATTAAGCTGAATGTCACAAAAACATTCTCAATTACATCAGTTTTATTGGGCTTTATCTACCTTAGCACTTCGGTTTGAAGCAGCAGCACAATCTTGAAGCAAATCCCTTGGCTGTTCCCACTTCTCGCACGTTAGTTTAGTTTCTGGGGTGTCTTTCGGAGCATTTGAAGCAGGTGGCCTTGGAGGACGGAGCATCACTGGCAGCTCCCTCCACCTCTGCACCAAGGGAGTTCTGATCCCCATCGGGCACACGCGGATCGAAACCTCTGATTGCATGTCCGAACAGCCTCAAGCTCGTTCCTAAGACCGGATTAAATCTATCTGAAATGCAATCTGCTGCACAGTGTAGAAACTGGGGCTTTCATGCCACATGATTTGATCTAATTATCGTTTCACTCTTATTGCCATGAATTAGCTGATAATATGGGAGGTGGTGTTTGTTTTGTTTTGTTTTGTTTTCTAAAAAAGGGGAAAAGCCCAGTGATATGAAGCCAGAATAAGGGAAAAGAAGGCCATTTATGGGGACAGTGGTAAATGTGTGAGTAGTATCGTATGTGGGCTGGTAAAATAAAGTGAAGTGAGTCGAATGAAGAACCACCTTTACCTTTATGGAAGAAATTAGCTTCCTAGTAAAAAATTAAAATGAGTAATAATTAGTAAGTGCTTTTACCATTCACATAATCCTGTAAAACCATCTGTCAACAAATTAAATAAAAAATTAACAAAGTACTGCCATGTGGGCTAGTCTTTCTAAAGCACTCAGCCTGAAGTTTGTTTCTAGAGCTACCATTGCTCCTGTTAAAACAGGAGCATCAACTGTGTGCATGCATGTTCCAGCTTCCCCCTCCTGTCCTCCTAGGTTAGAGGAGGTTTGCACTTCTTCAACTGGTTTGTAAATCTGACAACCAAATTTTTTTAAGCAGAAACTGGTTACTGAATTTGACCTAGTTTTGCAAATAGTTTTAAACCAGCTGAAATCACACTTTGGCACAAGAAGAAAAGAAAAGAAAGAAAAAAATAAATTAAAAAAAAAAAGTGAGAGGAGATTTACACATTTCATAGCACTGTTTTGTCAGATTTCATAGGAAATTTATTATATAATATGGGCCTTTAATCCATAACAAGATTAAAAATAATTATTTTCTCATTTTCTGCTTTCCTCTGAGGCTGTTTCAGTACATATCCCATTGTTTGTGTAGTATTGCATTATTTAGTAAAATCCTCAGATATCGAACAGCTGTTTGCTGGTTTTGACCTGCAACATTAGAATAACAGCACTACGAAGACAACAGATTTTGGCAGCTGTAAACTGTGTACGGATGAACTATGATATTTGCAATTAATATGTTACTTGCAAAATTGCATCTGCTTGTTTTAATTTCTGACTGTTTTTCAAGTAGCACCACTTACTAGAATCTACAGAGACCTACGAAATTTTGGAGATGTGTATGCAATTGTATAATAAGCTCGCGTTTGTTTGCATTCTACGTTTCATGTCCAAGTTTAAATTTGGAGTCCTAAACTGATCTGTAGATTAGGTCCACATGAATTTAAGAACCAGTCAATACTCAATGCTGTCTTAATAGCAAATGATGTCTTAATAGTAAAAATACAAAGCATGTATTATATTTTAACTTTTCTCCAGTAAACACATATTACATATATGCTTGTTTCAAATGGCAGTTGTCCTTGTTATTTTAACAGCAGTAATTGCCTTATTGAATGTCATAAGCAGAGTCCAGATGCAGTTAGATTAATTTAATGCTATTTTATGCATAATAATTTATTGACATAAATTCTGCTTGCTACTTAACTCTAAAATGCCATTTGTCTTAATAAGGTTAGTTGACGGTCATTCCTTTACTGAAGGGAAGCTGGGGGAAGAGGCATTAGAGTAGAAACTGGAAGACGGCGACTTGAGGAGACTTCGCCAGCTGCATAGACAAACAAGGCTTACTTTATTATTGCCTTAATAAAAGCTATTGAGCTCCGAGTACATAGTAGTTTCTTGGCACCTCGTACCCTGTGTGTGTGGAACATCCGATTCTCACGTTAAGTGGTCTGTTCAGTTACAGTTGATTTCTCTGGCCCATTTTTCGTTACTTTCCAGCCACGCTGTAGTCTCACAGAACAAATTCTTAAGCAACTACTTTAAGGCTCTTCCAAAAAATAAAATAATCCAGAAGGTGGGTCCTGCTTTTGCCTGATACTGACCAGCCTGAATTCCCGTGCAACCCAGCAGGAAAGGGATGCTCCCAGCACATAGTGGGAACAGACAGAAGATTATCTGAGCAGGCCTGGGTTTAGCACTGCATACCCTACTGCCTCTTGCTGGAAATCAGACTTGCACGTGGGTGGGGTAGCTCCACGAGCTGAAAAATCTGCAAGACTGATTCTCTTTTTTTTTTTTTAATTTAGCTTCTAAATAAGATTTTGCATTAGGGTGGATGAGCTACTTGAGGATATGGTTTAATGGGGATTAGGGATGGTTGGACTCGATGATCTCTAAGGTCTTTTCCAACCTAGAAATCTATGAATCTATGAATCTATGAATTAGCTAAACTGTATTTACATTGGCCAAAAATAAGTAACTTTATCTGGATTATAAGCTCTTGAGCCTTTTTGTACTGTCTTGGTGTATTGATTAGTACTCTCAGGGTCTTGGGATTGCCAGTATGGTACATTTCCAAATAGGCAGCTTAACCATGACAACCATTTTAATGAGTTACAGAATGCTAATCCATGGTAACAAAAAAAAAATTATGCATTTAAAAAAAAATATTTTAGGCAAAAGTAAGGAAAAAAATGAAGTACGTTAAATTTGCATCGTATAAAAATGAGGATGTATTCAATTCTTACACAAAATATTCAAAATAGTTCTCATGAATAGCTTTTTGATCTAGTTCAGAAATGAAAAGTATAGAATCTGTGCTTACATATTTAATAGCCTTTCAGAGAAAGCTATGCAGTACTTGATCAATATTCTTGAAGAAAGTTAATGAATATTTATTATGCTTGTAAATGACCCATCTAGAAAGAGGTGATGAATAGTTTGCAGTCCTGATACAAAAGATAATACTGTAGCAGTCTGAACTTAGCCAGCATTTCTGGGTTAATAATTCCTAGTTGACTCTTTTTTAACTGTAACTGAAGTTGATTGTAACTATTGATTAGAACAGAGGATTTTGTTGTTGTTCTCAAATGTGAAAGAGTGATTCTACAGGTTGCCAAGTGCTCTAGCTTTTATGCAACAAAGCACATGCTCAAGTCATTAAATGGCTTCACTCAAGCCTTTAGGCATTCTTTGTGGCTAGAGTTAAGAAGATGAAGAGAATTTTACTGGATGGAGATATGAATAAAGTTCTCAAAAAATCATAATCTAACATATTTCTTTGTGTAGTTAGTACACTAGAATAAGCTTGGTTTATTGCCTTTACTGCCTTAGGATGAGCCATTTGACAGAATCACTTTAGCTTCTTTGACTTTAATTAGTCAAGGATAGGGATACGCTTTGCAGTTCCCACTGTCACAGAGCAGAGCAAGAGACTTGCAGTATCTGATTCAGGAGCACTGTTGGTTTTTTTTTCTGTGTTCAGATTGGAAATATCTCATAAAAGACTCTTTCTCAAATAGTTCTTGCATTTTATATTGAAAATGCATTTTACATTGAAGATGGATGGGTCCATCTGTTAGTTATCTCTTTATGCTCTAAAAAACTAGTCTCTTGCTGAAAATGTTTCAATATATATTATTTTGCAAGTTTTGTTGCTTCTTTGTATAGATAATGGACAATGAAAATGCATCACCCTTGAGGAAATATGCAAAAATTAGTGGTGACTTATGTTCGGCAGAACTACAGAGTTTATTTTAAATTTTGTTTCCAGACCTCAAAAGGTGATAATTTTGTTGAGTTTATTTGCTGTGACTATTTTTTCATTGCATTGAAATATCTGCTATAAAGTAACATAATTGAGAAATGAAATATAATTAAATTTAGAATAAGTTAAGATTGAAAGCAAGTTTTGAATAGTGCGCAAAAAAAATTGGTTTTTTGCAATGGGAAAAATATGAGTTTAAAGATTTACTGTTTGAAAATGGAGAAAATTAATGCTTTTGTGGCTGATGGGTCCACAGGCCACAGGTTCGCATATTTGCATGTCTTGATACATTTTTCAAGTTGTGTTTCATCATGATCAAATTTAAGGCTTTTTTTTTTTTAACTTTAGCTTTTGTTCAATTTCATTGCACTCTGAGATGATTTGAGTGGTAAAGAAACAGAACATCTAATATTAGAGCACAATCCATAGTGTTGTGATTAGTCAATTCTACTCAAAATGGTAATGCGAGACTATACCCTTTGTGGCACAATCTCCCTTCACTCAAACTGCAATTGAATTGTTTTTGATGGGAGAGAGGATCTGGGCTTACTTCTTGTGCTCATTTATGGTGTCTGAGTGTATCACACTCTTGCACAGTAATGAACAGCAATAACTGGAACTAACGAACCTAATCAGTTTTACTTCATTTGAAAGTTTCACAATTGCATATAACCCATGCTACCTTTACAGATAGGGCCTCTGGCCCCTTAAGAAAGTCTGCTTTGATCTATGACCTTTAAGATATAAGCAGGATACCTTTATTTAAATAACACTGAAACTTTTTTTTTTATTTACTTACTACTTTAGAAAGTTTCTTTTCACTTGCATATCACAGAATCACAGAATGTTAGGGTTTGGAAGGGACCTCAAAGGATCATCTAGTCTAATCCCCCTGCCAGAGCAGGACCACCCTGTTATTAAAATCCTTAAGGACACTTAAAATTAGTTCTTCATGCTGGTTTTAGCATCTCTACATTGCAGCACAATTTGCCATACATATAAGTCTTACAGATGTATCTATATTTGCTATCGCATTTTCTATGTAGACATGACGCTTTCCAGAGAGACAGTGAGGCAGTGAAACAGGGTAACGGAAGGCAAAACGGGAGGTGAAGAAGTGAGGACTGTGCTGTGTGTGCCTCCTTCACCCCACTTGACAGTGTGACAAACAGTGCTGTGGGCTGAGCTGGAAGAAGACCAGGATCGTTCCTCCTCCTGCCCCGCTGGGAGCATCCCTAGGAACTCCTTGGAGCTTGCTTTTAGCATGGCAGATGATTTTGGAAAAAAATGGAGATGTTTAAATTAAAACAAAAGACAGTGTCTGCTACCTGTCATCTATTTATGGATTAGGTAAATATCTTAATCTTTTCATTTGATGTCTTTGAAAAACAGTCAGGATCATTACTATTAACATATGAATATCAGCTTGTCTTTCATGTGTTGGCTCAGAGCCAGCTTTATGAGTTTTTAATGATGTTGCCAAGTTCATCAGGTTCTCTCATGTAGCTGAGGTTATTCATGCGGATGAGTGGTTATAGGGCCAAGGTATCTTCACAGACACCTAAGACCTTCCAAAAAAGATTTAATGGCATGACTCACGGATTCTGCACCCCCAGCCTAAGTGCTTTAACAGTTACCTATGTAGCTGAAGGTATTTGATAATTGATGACATTTAGTAAATGAGAAATTGTCTTTTGCTTTCATGCAGTACAAATCAGCAGGAGTACAATATCCAGGTTTTGTATTCAGTGAGCTTCTGTTCAGCTTGCATCAATGGTAAAAGGAAAAAATAAAAAGAAACAAAAAGATAGCTGTTCCTTCTCCCCAATAATTTAACTGGGCTGCAAACATTAGTGCAACAGTACGGCAGAGAGTTCTACAGGTTAGTTTTTTGTTGTTGTTGTTGTTGTTGTTTTTAGTGTAGTCTGGATTCCCAAAACAGCTTAATTGAAATTCATTGGAAGTTAACTTTCTTTCATTTAGGCCTAAATTGGTAATGCGCAGAGTGAACAGTATCTGAGGATGAGGACAAACTCTTTGTATAGAGCTTATCATGGTGGGAAAAAACCTTATGCACTAACAATGCAAATAATAATATTTGAAGAAAGGGGATGTTGTTATGTATGTTTTTATACTATTATTTAGTTATCAGTTTTGTTTGAAAATAGGAGAAGTTATAATTTCAAAAATTAAACACCTTTAGTTGAGATGCTCAAACATTCAAATATGC
This sequence comes from Tauraco erythrolophus, assembly GCF_009769465.1. Classification (NCBI taxonomy): domain Eukaryota; kingdom Metazoa; phylum Chordata; class Aves; order Musophagiformes; family Musophagidae; genus Tauraco; species Tauraco erythrolophus. The sequence continues at coordinate 44,388,449 of NC_141465.1, read as the reverse complement.
TAATTTAAATTTTCAAAGAAGGAAGATGCAAGGAGTCTTAACAATAAACTCCATAGTATTTTTATTCTACAGCATATGTTTGCAGTTGAGTTATCAATGAAAATTTCTAGCAAAAAAAGCAGAACAGGTCAAGATATCTATGCTATAGCTCAGAAATTATAGTAACATACACTAAAGTAATAATGAATCATGATGCTTCATTGGTTCCAACTTTATTATACTGCTGCTTAACAGTGTTTCCTGTCCAGGAATATGCATATTTATCCTATTTTAAATACAAGTTAACATAAATATTATCAATATTTAGCAAATGATCTAAAACATCTATGGTGTTTCATGGACAACATGGGGCTTCAGACTTAACTTTCCTAAAAAGGCATACGATCATGTCATTTTCAAAGGTAATTTACAAATGGTATTAAAGTATGCCATCTCATAATCTTTTCCTAAATGTTTATTGATTTTAAGAGAAATCTCTCTATTATTCCCATATTTGGATATTTACACTGATATTTTCAAAACATCTAGTGTGAAATATTACAGGCTAGAGCTTTTGTATGTTTTGATGTAAGCATATAAAACAAAACAATCATACATACCAAGCAGAAGCATCCCTGTAGAAAGTGGGAGACGTCTTTTTTTTAATGGCCTATGCTCTAGAGTGGTACTTTAACTGGAATACATGACATATAATTTATCAGGACTTACACAATCTTCTTCTGTTCTTTGACCACCGTGTATATTTGGAATAGGACTCTGGGGGCAAAAAGAATCTCTCATGTCTTCCTAGAAAATGCCAGAAGAATGTAGCTAGCACTCTTAGGTACTGATAGGTGTTAATTTCATAGAAATAGTGCAAATAATAGCAGAGACTTGTTCCCCACACTGGTAAGATAATGCTTTCCTCCAGCATTCAGGAATTTTAGAAAGGAAGGTGGATTCTCCAAGCTGTCTGTGTTACAGAGATCACATCAAAACCAAAAGAAAACAAAAACACTGAGATCCTTTTCCCAGTGATAAGCACCATCAGCTACAGCATGATTTTCAAGAGATGCTTACACAAGGCGGGAATTAGTCTTCTCCTAATGCAAACATTTATAGACTGATTTTCCAGGAGATAATGCAGCTTTTATTATTTGCATATACATGTTGTGCATATATTGCTTGGTTTGTGCTGTTTGTTTCCCTCTCGCCACATTTTTAATCAGCTTGCTATTTATTTTGAGCATTCAAATTATTTCCCTTATGAAAAATAGGTATCTTTCCCTACCAGAACACGTCAATTGCAAATATTGGACTATCTTCCATCAGATAAAACTTTCATTTCAACAGTCGTTAACATTTTCTTGTCTGCTAATTTTGGTTGCAACATATTAAAATGCCCTCCTTGGTATTGTTTTACACAGAGCAAATATGATTGGTAATGTGGGGACATCAGGCTTTCAGTGCAATTTCTACAGCTTGCGTTAAGGAATAAGCTTCATAAATGTGTCAGACCTGACTGGTGTGTGTGCAGAGGAGCCAGTGGACAACACGCTTCTGTATAGAAGGGCAGCTCTCCAAGGATAAGATCCCCATAGCTTGGTAAACATCTTAGAGGATCCTTTTCTGCCATCACAACTGTTGTCTTCATGGCCATTAGGACTTGAACCTGTAAATATGAAATATTATATTACAACTTTAGGTAAAATCTCCACTTTGAGAACTGACAAGGATAACATTTTTTACCTCTATTGATCAAGGAGTTTCTCTAGCAGAAAGGCTTATTTTTATGTCATCATCTAAAACCGTTACAGCTAGGATACAGCAAAGTGTATGCTTAACTTTCTTTACAATCTGAATCAACATTAGCATATATGTGAAGAAAAACGTGGGTTTAGGTAGATGGTAAAATTAAAAGTATATAAAAATCAATGTATACACATAATGTTTGCAGAGGCAAGATTTGGGGAAAGGGTAAGATCCTGATAAACCCAACTTTATCATAGAATCATAGAATGGTTTGGATTGGAAGGGACCTTCAAAGATCATCTAGGTCAACACCCCTGCTATGGATAGGGACACCTTCTACTAGACCAGGTTGCTCAAAGCCCTGTCCAACCTCACTTTGAACACTTCTAGTGATGGGGCATCCACCACTTCTCTGGGCAACCTGTTCCAGTGTCTCACCACCCTTGTAGTAAAAAATTTAATCCTTACATCCAATCTAAATCTACTCTCTTTTAGTCTAAATCTGTTTCCCCTTTGCATCTTTTGTTCCAAGTAGCAGCATTTTTCCTTGTACAGATAACTTAGAGGATCAGAAAATGAATTAATGTGGGGTTTTTTTTATTAGCAGGACAGGCTCATGCTCAGGAATGTATCAAACTGATCCTTGTTGTTTATTGACTGCCCTGGCTCAGATCTCCTGCTGTAAGGAAGGACTGCTTAGGTAGTAGAGCAATTTCCGTAGTGTGTAGCTTTTCCAGAAATCTTTAAGCCAAATCAGTTTGGTCTTGCTTTTTAATGTTGGATCAAAAGGTGTTCGTTGTGCAAGCTTAAAATCTCCTATCTATATGCATTTACCTCCTAGATCTGTCAGTCATTTTATACTACAAGTATCACGATGATATGGTTGAAGACAGTAGCAATAGTATTTTTTTTCTAATAAGCTCTATCTTTTTCTTTATTTTCTTCTTTTTTTTCTGGGAACATATGAGCAACCATGTTTGGCATCTTTTTGAGCAGGAAATGTTTTTCTAGGGAAATATTTTCATCTTCCTGAGATAGTTGCTGTACAGAAAATGAATCTTCTATGACAGGCCTGTGTTTCGCATTTATGTATGTCACCTCTGCTGACTTTCTGAGATAATTTTGACTACTTTTCACTTCTAGTGGCACTACGGATTCAACATAGTTCAGGGAAAACCGCGAGGTTCTATTCTAGGCAACTGAAATTAACTTCTGGGTAAGATGCTATTGCAAAACTTTCAGAAGATGTTAAGTAAGAAAAGGAAAAAAATAGGTTACTGAGATGTGGAAGAGAGGAACAGTCTGACTCTCAGATTCAAGAATATATATGCAGGGCTAGCAAATAAAAAAGCCATATTTGTAGTTTAAATTTTAAATTTTTTTAACTGGAAATAATTGGTAAGAAAATTATATTATGCCATTTTAATAAGTTTTCAGACTAGAGATATATTTAAACTGCAAATACAAGCAGCTGATGGCTAGTTACACTAAATCAGAGGAAGAAAAAGGTAAACTACATCTAAACTGATGAGGATGTTTATGTAATCCCACAGCTACAACTTCCCAACTTCCTGTACAGAGTTCAAAGATTCAGAGTAAAGGTGACTTATCTGATTTATGTCTTTCTTTCATTTACTTTTCCATTCATTTGCTTGCTTATTTTGAAAATATTTAAAACTCAGCTTCTCAGCTGTGAAAATATTGAATATTCCTGCTTTCACAGTTATTTAAAACCTATATTTCTTTTATACACATCTGCTGGCTAAGGTTCCAATATTTTCTTGTAACATTTACCTTTTATTGAATAAAATACATATTTTGAGTGGACAAATTATCATTATATCCCCAGATACTTCCTGAAGTAATGATCATTGCCTGGAGTGCATGTGCTTGTGAGAACAGAGATGATCAACTGCACTGAGTGGACAAGACACTCATTATACTACCAGATGCTTTTATTTTCATATAGCAAGAGAAGCTTTATGGACCATTGTTTTCTTTTTCTCCCAGAAGGATTTTCCAGTGTACTTATAATTCCAGAAATGGATGCTCTATTACATGTTCAGAGAAATTCCTGGCGAGACCTTAAGAAATACAGGCTATGCCACACAGACACATTCTTTATGAATATACTGAACTTTCAGCATTTGTTTTAAGAGGTAATTCTGGGGAAAAAAAACAACAGCAACAACCAACAAAAGCAACCAACCAACACCCCCTCCCCACCTTCTTCTCTCATGATAAAAATATATTACCTGAGTATTGTTGGTATTTCCTCCTGAAAGAAATGACAAAAGCACTCACTCTTTTTCATGTCTCACTATATGGGCACAAATCACAACAGCTATCTGAAAATCACCCCCGAGAGGTTATTTCTGTGCTTTCTCTACATTTACAAACAAACTGTGTTGTTTTTCCCCATATGTGTGTTATTTGGTTTCTCCAAGTGCTTGTTACAAATTGACTGTTAATTTATCAAGTACATGTAATGGATGTTGCATATTTGAGATATAGTTGAACTTCTAAAGGTTGTGTTTATTCATTTATGTCTTTGGGAAGCCTGTTGCCAAAGTTTATCAAAAGCCTTTCAGACCTGCCAATTGGCATGGGAATATCACCAGATTACTAATGCATTCTGCTTCTTTTGGTCTAGTTAGCAAATGAGAAAGGTACACCACTGGTATTTTGTGCTTCAGGTTGAAGCTAAAGCAAGAAGCACAGAATGAGCGTGTTTTTAAAAGTAGGCTGTGTCCTGGTGAATGCTAAAAAACAAACAAGCATGTCGATTGAAAAAGTATTGTTTGAATCAAGAGATAAAGTTTTCATTTTTCCATTCAATAGGTCATTTTTTGCTGTGTCACACAAACTTTTAAATGCTTACTCATGATTCTTGCTACTCTGGATTAAATTCAGTTTTCTTAGTACAAGTGTAAGAAATGCCATCACTTTAAACTGAAGAAGACAAGGAGTAAGCTAGATTTCCACATCTGTTAGAGAATTTACAGAAGTCATTAGAGCTGTAATAATGTATAATTATATAGTACTGACTGCAGTCAGAATCAAGACTAGTAAATATTGGTACACTAATAGCAGTTCTGAAAAAAAAAGAAAATGAAAAAAAATCCCAGTCTTTTTTTAGTTTATACTTATCAAACAGGTCAGCCAGCCATGGATGGGTGTAATAACAGAGGAATGTGTAAAAGTTCTCTTTTTGCAGTCTAGTCAACCAATTTGTCTGTGTCACTGTTTAGCTTGTAAGCAAGCGAGTGTGATGTTTCTAGTATTTGTTAGAAATGGAACCAAATTCAAAATACAAGCATGAAAAATACTTCTCAGAATCTTTAACCAGGAAGTAGGAAGTAGCTCTGCGTTCTCTACCTGTCAGAAGGATCTCTTGGATTCTTACTCTTTTCACAAAAGTGAAAGATGTTTCTGTCCTACACTTCTGTGTTGCTTAGAACACATCAGAGTGAGCTTAGACTGGCTGCTTGTGAAACACAAGAAAATACAATTATTTTCTTTCTACGTGAGTCTTGAGGGCTCTGGCTTTTTCCTGCTTGATATTGCAGATATACATAGGAAGCAGTGCCTAGCAGCAGAGCAGTGATTGCATAGCACCACACAGAGGGCAAGTATATTTCCGTTTCTTTTTCATGCATCATTTAGTGCTTGATGCAGTGGTTTTGCATGTCCTTTAAGTAATCAAGGTGTACAGAGAGAAAGGAAGAAAGAAAGAAAAAAATAAAATGAGACAAAGAAAAAAAGAAGGAAAAGCAAGCAAGCAAGAAAAGGAAAGAAGGAAAGAAGTCCATGAGGAACTTGTTCATTTAAGTCAGGCATGTCAACTCTGCTAGGCAGGAGGTTGCCAAATGGGAAGCACTGTAAGACTTGGTTTACGGTGACTGAATATTTGTTGACTGGGCTTTCTGTCTGATTTGGTTCTGCTTTTTGGTGTGTTGCCATTTAAAGATGATTACCTTCTCTCCAAGTATACAGTGCCAAAATCCTTTCCAGATCTTAACACCTTCTAGCTCTTATCAGCCAGTCTCCAGATACCAGCCCTGACCTTATGAACAAAGCAATTGCTAGGTGCAAAATAAAGTGTGTACCTTGCTTGGTCCCCTCTAGATGTAGAGTGTGATAAGATTGGAACAGTATTCATGAGCTGATTGTGTATATGTGTATAGAGTTTACTCTATTTTTTTTTTAATTTTATGTAAACTTAATGGCCTTTTGTCAGAGTTTTTGGAGTTGTACAGTACTAATTATACGTTGGTGTACTTACGTAGAAGTATATAGGATCTATCAATTAATGGAACTATGTTATTTATCTACAAGTCATTTTTAATATTGCAATGCCAAATTTTGAATACACCTGATATTTATGATATTTTAAGTTTTCCAGGTTAAGCAATGTATGTTGTTATAACAGGGAATATGTACCAATCTTTTTGAAAAGGTTTAACAAAGTGTAGAGATCTTCATGGTGACTAAGAGGCTGCCAGTCAGACCCCTTCTCTTTCCCTCCTTATCATCCCATCCCCCACCCCCCACCCAGTATAAAAACTGTTAAAAGCCAGTTACAGAAAAGATTCTACTCCACATTTCAGTAGGCTGAAAATCTATGCTCCCAGTGTAGCCAGAAGAGATCTAGTCAACACAATCAATGCCAGCTAGAGAGCAAGTTGGTGCTTGGATGGAATTGTCTGTATCTGGGTGAGCTGAACATAGATCTGCAGTTGGTCTGAACCTTGAGAGTTGTCCTGTAAAGGGAGCAATGGGAAAAAGTGACTGATAAGAAAGCTAGCTAAGCGCAGAAAATATTTTCAGAATATTCAACAGAATATTTCTGATGTAGGAATCACAAATTGATTCTCTACAACTTAATTACACACCGCCTGGTCAGGAATCTGGAGAAAGTGGGCCTTATTAATACAGTTTTGTGATAACAGAGCTACGGCAATGTGCTTTGGTTCAAAATCATTGTATTCTACAATATGTGTGTCTGTGATAAAGTAGAAAGTCAAAGGATGTCTTCTTACATAGAAAAATCACTCAAACTGAGAACTTGCAAATCTATTTCTATCAGAACACTCAAATTCTTTTTTTTCCCCATGTTTTCAAAACTCTTTGATGGACTGGGCTTCTATGAGTAGAGGACTCTAAAATTAAGAGCAAGCTACCTCAGCCTCTAAGAACCCAGAAGTATTTATAATATGATATATTTAGGATATATTGGTCCATGAGGCAAAATAGTACCCATGAAATATTATTAGATTATTAAATCACAATTTTCTTGCAGATTTCTTCATTCCATGTATATCATCCCTTTTCATGATGTTGCTTTCAGAGCTACTCATTTGCAGTCTCTTGCTCCCACTGAAACCTGTGGAAACACAAGAAATGAGCACATCATGGTATCCACATGTTGATTTGACTGTCTCATAAAAAGCCTCTGGCTTTCACTGACTCTGAAGGCATAGTTTCTAGGAACAAATGACTTGGATGGACAATTTGGATTATCAGAAATAGTTCCTAGCTATTAGATCACATCTCTCAAGTGATACATTTATTGTTCTACTGACCTTGACTAGGTTCTCCTCAACAATCACTGAAAGGGTAATTACAATTTGAATCTCTTGTTCAATAAATGGATCCAGTAGAAATGCTACTAGACCATCATTGACTCTAGAAATTATATAGAGGGTTACTCGCTCTAGTCTTCCATCCTTATTCGTGCTCACAACTTTCTTTGGGCATACTGTCTACCCTTTCCTTGCCATCATTTAATATTTTTAAGAGAAAATTGTCATAATCACAAATGTGAAAATTATTTTACCAGATATATCTATGAGATGCAATCTCCATAAAAAAAGATTATGGCTGTTATTCTGTATAAACATTGTCTCATATAGTCTTGTGTTTAAGTAAAGGAGCTATGCATTGATGACAAGCATAAGTGCAAGGTGAAAAAAAAAAAAAGAAGTAAAAGAAAAGTAACATTAGTTATTCCTCAACTATGAAACCTACTCTATGGTCTTCTCATTAATGTCTATAGTGCAAATTAGAGAAAGAGGGAGTAACAAAAAAGCTATTTAATTTGTTTTGACTGAAGGCAGTGCTTTAAATTATTTAATTTGTTCCAAGTTGTCCAGGCTCTAGTAGAAACAAATGAAAGATGCTAAGAAAAGCATCATAATGTTTCACTTCAGATTAGACAGTAAAAGAAACATTTACTTCTTCCTTTAAATATGAATATACCAGAGATATGAAATAGGGAGTGGAAACAACGAGTCTGAATTATAGATTTGTTGGGACAAGTCTTGTCTTTTCCCTGAAAATATTTTAATAGAATTTAATGTGAAACAGTTTCAAGCAATTTTATAGCTTTTTGGTTATATGTTAGATAATGAATAAATGATTGTAATTCATGGAGATCTGAATATTTCAGTATATCCACCTGAGGGCTAACAGAAAGAAAAAGCTTCACCAATTTGGTAGGTCGAGATATATTAAATCAACCCAGTAAGAGCCCTGGATACTATCTATAACTGAATCTATAATCCTGAGAAATGAGCAGTAATCTCGAGATTGAGAGTATTGTCTAACACCTTACAATCATATGATGTAGTTTGTACTTTCAGTTTTAATCTCCTTTGAGTAATGCTATTTATGTAATGGTGAAAGCCAATCTAGTGTGTTTTTCTTCTGATAATCTTGCTGTTGTCTTTACTGCTAAGGAGTCATGATGTGATAATTTCTATTGGAACTGTGGATGTTTTTTAAGAATGTAAGGTGAAGAATAGGGCAAGCCACTGTTTGAAAAACAGCCTCGGACTAATTTTGAAAACTAAATGAAGGAAAATAAATACAGATGCTAAATGGGTTGTTTTGTAAGGTAGTCTTTGAGGTTACTGTAGAAGTGCTATGGTTTTGGAAGGCATTTTTAGCTTCATGTAACTAAGAGTATGTATATTTAGCCCATAATCTATCTATATCCTGAAGTAGCGTTTTTTAATCATGAAAGAGAAACTGATTAAAAAACAAGGTCACATGTCCAATATTTAATTTTGAACTCTTTATAGAAGTGTCAATAGGATAAAAATAGATAAATTATTTCTTTTTTATTTTGGTAGAGGTGTTATCCTGCCCAGTGAACAAATTTAGCAAAGAAAAGGTTGGGCTTTCCAAGGATGGGAAACGGTCTCGGGACTTAGGGACAGAAAGATTCAGTAGGTGGCAGTCTTTCCTTTGAATATATTCAGCACCAAAATCTCTTAAGTTGCTTCTGAAAGCTGTTGTCTTTTGAAAGGACCTTAGAATAAAGAGGTGCTCTCAAGTGGTTATTAGATTGTATGGGATGCTTTTGAAGAATAGTGCTTGCTCTTACCAATTATTATGTCAGAAAATTATATTCTATTTGCTTTCATTTCCTCAGTTATGTCAATTGTATATCATTCCTTTTCCAAAATCTGGAGAATTTTTGTTCTCTTTGGAACAATGGCGTTATCTCTCAGTGCAGTTATTGCAATCAATTTAAGCAAATGAAGGTCCTTGCAACACTCTAGTTATGTGACTGCGTGTTGACCGTTTTTTAGGATCACAGAATAATGAGTTGATTATAAGAGCATGGTATTTTTTCTGGATGGGAGTTGTACAACATCAGTTCACCTTTGCAGAAAAGGGTATTTACCTCAAAGTAATCAAAGTGATCTGAAATTTTAAGAGTTGAGAAACACTTTTTCTGGTAACTAATAGAAATTCAGGGCTATTTCACAGACCTATACACTGTGTAGACAATTTGTATTCTTATTTAATAAATAAGATGTAAAAGACAGTATGAGTACAAATGCAAGGTATTTGGGACTGACCAAATCAGACAGACATCTTTAGTGCCGTCAGTACTAGGTGATATAAGTGTTCTCAGAAGTGAATGCACATTTGCAGACATGCCGCTTTGAAGTATCATCCATTAAGTTTTGTCATCTTTTTTCTGTTCATCTTCATGATTTTATTTTTTACATGTTTACCAGTGGTAAAAGAAACAAGAAACAAACAGTTTTCCTGCAACAATGCACTCTGGGATAAGGTGTGACCCAAAGGAGTGCTCTAGGATGCACGCAGAAGCAGATCAGGAGATACATGAAATGTCAGCGTACAGCATAATCAGGCTTCCAGCATAGCTCTTGCGTACTTCTTAGTCTAGCTCTCCTGGTAATTGGCAGCACTCAAAGACTAAATGTGACTATTGGGCACACTCATCCATGGCAAAAGCTTTTCCAGATTTGCCATACCATTCCCTTATGGTGTTCGTATTGTAGCTTACCTGAATTACGACTCATATACTGGTAGTAGTAAAGGGAGAATGAGGTTCATTATACACTCGCTTCTCTTTTGCTTCCGTAGATGTTGACATAATTTGTCTATTTAAGAGGATTTTTTCTCTAAAACTCATGTTGTAAAGATGGCTCCCTGTACTTTGATTTTCAGTCCTATCGTTTCATTTCAAGGACAAATACACATTTTTGTTCATGCTAATTTTCCAGAGAAAATGCAGTTCAAAGTGAGATATCATTCCTTCTCTTATACAATTAGTGTTATGTTAACTAAGTTTCCATACTAAGATCTTTTTTTTTTTTTCACTTCATATGAACATTTAGAAGAAGAGAATGATTACATTGAATTGAATAAATATAGGAGCTGGGTTAGTCCACTTTTACTTGTAGTAGTTGTTGCTTTAGTATGAAAGAATGCCGCTTGATCTCCTGATCACAACTTGTAAGTGTAAGAACCAGAGTTTTTAAAAGATACATGTATTAATAGACACTATATGATCTGTGAGGTATTGAGGAAAACCAGCTGCTTTCACACTGTAAGAATTCAGTTGAATATACTTGTGGTGCCTTTCTCTCATCTTTGTACAAAGTGTTAGATAACATCTTGGCACTGTCTGGGAAATAGAACTAGTTGAGAATACAGAAGGCCAATTTCTAAAGTCTAGTTCATGTAATGCTGTGTAGCTTTCACTGATGGTTGATTAGATTTTGGATAGAGGTTAAGATGCTGATCTTGACCTATGGAACCTGATATGATAGCCTGGTCTCAGGGCTACCCATGTGATGCAGTCACAGCTGAAATTAGTTCACCTGCTTAAGAAAGGAAAGCTAGTGGCAAGCTATCTTTTTTTTTTTTTTTTTTTTTTTTTTTAATCATCATTAGTTGAGGGTAAGGAGGAAAGGATTGCTTTCTAAGGAGTTTGCTCCCTGAAACTCTTGGAACCTGTATCTGTTGATATGTAGGACTCAGCAGTACCTTTTCCTTTTTGCTTCCTTTTCTTTAACATTTTGAGAGAGAAGAGGAATTTTCATATATTGTTCAATAAAGATGCTGGTCTCACTGCAATGTTTAGAGTGGTGCTTTATTATCATGGGCTATATTCATTTATTTTGAGGGAAAACTGTGATTTACAGTAATATGTAATATGGTTTCCCTTCCTGAATGGAAAATTTTAACTAAAAACACATAAAGAACTTATGATTCCTGAGGGTAATCCTATATTTCTTATGGTTATTCTACTCTTTGAGGGAATACCTGCCATATGATTCTGTTGTTTGAAGCTGAGAAAGTAGAATGGTATGTGGCTGCCCCATGAGAGGGATTTTTATGTTGAGTGGACTTAAGAAAATATTTTGACTATCATTCAGATTTTCTCTACCGTCTGTATGATGGCTTCTACTGATAGACTTGGAACATTATTCTTTCTTTCTTAAAGTCTTTATTTTTTTCTAGACTCTCTTTCCCTGAAAAGGTTGGACCAGATGATCTTTTGAGGTGCCTTCTAACTTGGTCTTCTCTATAGTTCTGTGGTTGTAAGTCTGAAGGAGAACTACGATAACTAGGACAAGACATTGGATAGACAGTGCCATTACCTGAAGTTCAGCTGCAGCATTTGATAGGACCTAGTAGAGAAATGAAGGTAGAGTGACTGCCCTTGGAGGAGAAGGTGAAAGGAAGCTCTTAGATGCTCTTCATCTGACCTTTTGAACCTACCAAGGGGTTTCATTTGCTTGAATGTTAGACCTGAGGTTGACAGTATGAATACCGACTGGGAAAGATACTGGATCAGGAGGTGTTTGTCCACAGAGAAGAAAGGTGGGCCAAGAGGAAGCAGGATTTCAATGAGGCATAGTCAAAGAAGTGGATGGCAGGAGGAGAATGACTTAGCGATACCATTGCTAGAGAACGTGTGTTTATAAGGCTGATGCTCAGTTTGTCTGATGATGTGAACTGGCAATTCTGTGGTCATAGGGGGATTACTCGTATCCAAATACCTTAAGTAATTTTCACTCTCAGCAGTGATTCCCAGCACTCCGTGAAGTAGCTGGAAGATGGAGACATGTAGCTAGATATCTTACGACTTCTGCTGTTTGGGTGCCTGCCTGCCCACTCCTTTCACAAGCATTTCCCTGTGGCAAGCAGCTCCCTGAAAGCTGGTAAAAGGCTTTGAACTGTTTTACAAAATGCATTTGGCAGAGGAAAAGTGCTTTCCATCAAGAAAGCTGGAGCACAGTGTTTTCCCAGCTGCTCTGAGGCGCCATATGTTTGCTGCATGGCTACTAATGCTACTCCTTATTTCTTCAAGAGACTTTATAGGCGTAACCTTCCATACTGATACTTGTATGAGGATAAGAAAACTGCTGGTATGTGGCAGTATTTCACTGGGGTTAATGCTGGGGTCAGCTCTGTCAAAGTAGCTGACACAAGGTGCCATGAGGAATATGGAGATCAGACCATCAGTATTATCAGTCTCATTTGACACTATAAGACCTTGGGAGCAAGACTCACAAATCTTTCTGACTTGGTCAGCATAGCAAATGAGATTCAGCTGACCAGGATACTAGAAAGATGTTATTCCAATGACATTTTAGATGTGGTTGTTGCAATTTCTGTTAACGATAATATAACTGTAGAATTTAGCATAGTAAAATCATATGGTGTATAACCAACTTAATGTGCTTCCACGGTACTCCCAGACCTTTACTGGAATGGCTCTTTGTCAAGCAGTCAAACCATTTCACCTCAGGTGGAATGGGAGCTGGGAGGATGACAATCACCAGGAGAAAAAAAGTGAATAGCTGAGTGTGTGTGTGGGTCAAGGTGAACGGCAGTTGCCTAGGGTTTGGAAGGGATAATAGCCAGGAGAATACAAGACAAAAGCAGCAATGTGCTGGAAAGAGTGTTGACAAAAGTCTCTTAAAAATTTGCCCTCAAAAACAGATACACAAATCTTCTCTCTATTAGCAGGCTTCGAGACAGTTTTATACAGTGTGACATGAAGAGGTCAGATGTCACATTATGGCTAGAGATTTGCAGTCAATGGAAGGGCTAAAAACAATAGGACACTGAGAGAGTATGGGGAGAGGTATCTGTGGGGAGGGAAACTGGTCAAAGTTTTAAAGTTACAAGGCTCTGGTTTCCAGAATGACGCTGCCAGGGGAGCTCACGTCCATTTCTTACCTCTGTGGATCCTCAGTAAATGATAGCATTGATTCACAACTGCTTAAGTGTATTACTAATCAATCATTGGTTTAACTGCAGTTACAATAAGGAACTGACGTCCTGGTGAAATGCAGCACTAGAGTCTCTGTTCTTCCTACAGAATAGTCAAACATGGTACTGGCTTTTAATCTGTTCAGATGTCAGACCTCCAGTTAGTATTTTGGGGGAAGAACTGGGCTCAGTGCAGTCAAAGCACTTCATGAGGAGGAAGAAAATCAGGGAAAGAAGACGACTTTGAGAAGTCAGCGCAGAAACAAATGTGCAGGAACAGGGTTCCAGTGAACACATATCTCACATGGACATATCTCACATCCTTCATGATGCAAATTAAACAACTAATTTTCAGGGTAGAAAGCAGTTAGGAAAATCTTTGCCAGCCACAGTACTACTGGGGCATTTGCCTGATAGTGTCGCTTCTCCAAGGCAGTCTGTGCAGATTACTGACTACAACTGTTGCTCAGGGATATATTGTCATCTTGGTGTGACCAGAGCTATGAAGGATGACAAGGAAGCACAGGATTCCTCATGAGTCAATATAATAGTGTTGTTATTATTATAATGTAACATTATTTTGTGTAATAAAATTAATAGTCAGATTTCAGTGGGGATATAGAATGGCTGGACTCTAAATTTCTAAAGAGGAATGAGGTTCTCATAAAAAGCCATCAGTAAGCAAGTAAATTAAAGAAGTTTTTCTCCATTTGATAGCTGGGAAACCTTGCTAGGAAGATTTAAATTAAAAATATTTGTCCTCTTTCTCCTTAAAGATAAAATAGTGATGTGACTATATGGCTACACTTGGCTGGCGAGATCACAGCTGTATCTCCCTCATGGTATGAGAGGATCGACATCAGTATTTAATGTCATGATGTCCTATGGCTGACACAGATTTTCAATGGCATGAGAAGAACTTCAGAAAGCTAACTGGTATGGAATTAAGTGGGAAAGAAAAGAAGTTTCATGGGTTGCTCTGGATGGGTTAAATTAGTGCTGTAGTATCTGATCTAGTCAGTGATATAGTTGCGAGAGGTGGGTATTGTGCTAGATAACAAAGATTTATCATCAGAGTGTGACAAACACTCAATACTACGTTGTGAACATAGTTGAGAGTACAAGAATTGTGTGCAAGGAAACACACTGTGTTTGACTGGATAAATTTAGTAATGATGGACTTCATTTACCAGCTACAGATTAAGCAAAAAACCACAAAACCCAACTCTTTAAATTGTGTGATGATCAATTGAACTTATTAAATATAAGCAAACGAATAATTTAACATTGTCCGAGCGTATCAATATAGAGGTCTTTCTATGCAGTATACAGTGCATTTCAGCTGAATGGCAAAGGACCAGCCCTAAGAAGTAAAGGATTCACTAGCAGGCTTATGAGTCGAGATACAGATAATAGAAGAAAATGTTGGGAAATTGAGTAGTGGACTTGAAATTCTGCTCAAAGGAGAGGAGAGGAGGGAAACCTCAGGAGACATACAGACCAGCTTTTCAGCTGTCTTCATCATCTAGACTTATTCCATAAGGCACATGACTGCTTGACCATGTGTATATGATTATGAAGTTGTGGACTACAATATAGTGGCAACTTAGTTTCCATCATTCAAAGTTTGAGTGTCTGAGTCAACGTCCATGTAGGCTTAAATCTAGTCATATAGAAATGTGGGTTTTCCTTGGTGAATTTTCCGATGAGATTTTTATTCACTTGTCATTTCAGGCTGGCCAAACTGGATAAAAAATATTTTAAAACTGTTCCTCTTTATTACACATATTAACAGACTGGGAAGAACAAGCAAGCAATCAAACAAAAGTTGTTAGGTATTTACAGTGAGCTATGATATTAAGAGATATCCGTGCCTACCAGAAAGACTCAGTTACAATGCCGAAGCAATTATCAGTAAATATAACCTCTTACCAAGATGAAAATCTTACTATGTTGTCTATAAAATCTTTATATGCAAATTATCTTTTAAGTCAGTTTGGGGTAGAAGTAGGAACTGTTTTAACATTGAAGTATAATAGATTTGAACTTGAACAATCTCATTCAAGCAATAAGGGATGTGGAATGAGTTTCAGTGAAACACTTAAAATTTCAGCTGTTCCAGACTGTGCAGACTTCACCAGCATTTTAAACATCTTGAAACCAACAAGGCTTAAGCACATGTAAACAGAAAGTGACAGGAAAGTACCTGCTCCAAATTATGTCTGTCAGAAAACTACTAACTGCTAACTGTTCATATAGAAATTGAGGCTCTAACTGTTTGCAAAGATCCCCCTGCAAGCAGGACTTTGAGCTCAAAGGAAATGAGCTTCGCCTTGCCTATTTGACGAGTTATAGTATCCTTAAAAACTACAGTAAATGCTCTTACAAACATAGTCTTTGGAGGCCTATTTCTAAAATGGATCTCTGAAGTATAAAAGAAAGAAGGAAAAGATGTAAGAAAAAATCTTTTCCTCTCTAGCTTGTCTTTAATTTATATTCATAGCTCAGGCATTAGGGTTATCATATTTTTCCTCACTTATCTGAATGCCAGCCTGATTTAAGGCTACTGTTGCTATCAGAGTGATTGTGAAGAAGCTTCTGCCTATGCTTTTCTCACCTCCTGGTCTCTCTGCTGGAAGAAAATCGATTGAACATAGAAGAAAGTATGCAATAAACCTTAAATAGATGAAGTAAGGCTACACCTGCCCGATGGGCAGAAGAGATGTGAATTCCACTGGACTAGTACTTCAAAGGACAAGTACCTAAGTGATGTGACAGCTCACTAACAGGCTGTGCTATTTTTTCTGGTTCTCTATGGTTTGGATTAGTTTTTTTTATGACTGGTTGGGTTTTTTTTAAGTATCTTTGTTTTAGAATTTCACTAACATTTTATTTTCATTGAAGCTAATTGCTCTGTGTGATGTTGATTTTATGCTGCAATTATTGACGTGTTCTTTAGCAGCACTGGTTATATGGACATATCCACAATCTACAGTTTCTTGTGTCCAAATACACCTTCAACTTAATTGCCTTTAGTAAATAAACTTAAATTATCACACAGGAATCCTTTGGTAAGATCTTTCTTCTCACCTCAGGGCTTTGCATTTTGACCCTTGCTGTAATTAGCATACTGTTATAGATATATTTTGAGACAACGCTAACGCATTTTGGTTTCAAAACCAGAGTTTTTATGAAAATAGTTGCACAGCGTTTTACAAGCATGGAGGTATTAATTCTGTAGAATTCATAAGGTCAGTAATTAAATCAAGAATAAGGCACGTAGAACACAGAATTTGCTTTAGAAATGTGGGAAGGATATCTTGAAGAGTAATAGTGACTCGCTAGTGAGAATGATGAGTGATAATGTGAACCCAGTGAGATCTAGGAGAGCAAATTGTCAATGAAGAGAGGTCAGCTCTGTAAAAGCCCAGTGCAACAGCTTTCAATATGTAGGGTCACTATGCCGACTCCCAGCAGTTAGAAGTCCTGTGGCACTGTACAGAAATTAGATGGATTGTTTCAGCAGTGGTACGTGAGTGTTTTAGGCCCTATATTATGCTTTACATTGTGGCCCTGCTGCCCCACCATAAAAGAACATGCAAGTAAGTCATGTAATATGTAACCAAAGGCTTTATAGGTACACATATTTTCTGATAATACATAAAAACACAGGAAGTATAAAAAATCAGCTAGTACATGAATCCCAAGGAAAAATATTAAACAACTATAACTTGTTTATCACAAAATTAAGGACAAATAAATCACGTTCAAGGCTTTACGTGAAAAATTTCGAATTGGATTTTTGTATGTCTACTTGTGTGAACATACTTTTCCTGGTGAAGTTTTAGTGCACTTAGGCAAGAAAATGAGTTTCAATTTTACGGTCGGCTAAAAAACCCATGAAAATAATTAAAAATAAATAAATATAAAAAATGCAAATCTTACTGAGAATATCTTTCAGAATGAGAAGCTGAATGAATTTGTTAGGAAAGAAAAGTCAAATTCTTGATGATGCAGAGTGTTCAGTTTCGAAAAGCTGGAGAGCGTTCTCTCCTGTCCCTAAGTGAAGTTGAAAGGAAATCATAAAATCATTACTGTGCAAACTCTGTTTTGTTACTTCATGCTGTCACTGTTCTATTGAAGCTTTCTTTATTTCAGTGTAGGGCGACCATGTACTGATGCTGCTTCATGCTGCTGGAGTCTGTGTGGCTTTTCAGCTTCTGTTTGATGTATTATCTGATGTCTCTTTTCCCTCTTCTCACTTATGTCATTTTACTACATTTCTCCTCAAAGAGACACTTGTATCTTGATCACTCCTTTAGGCACATGTCAAAAAAAGTTAAAAAGAGAAGGCTGTGAAAAGTGACATGCTGGATATTTGCTTATATCCCTGCGACACAAGAGGATGCTCTCAAAGTGACATGAAGCGCAGTTTAATTATCCAAAACCCTTTGCTCTGCAAACAAGTCAGACACACACAAATGCACCTACATTTGTGCATGCATGTTTGCATATAACCAGTTTAGGTTGGTAGATGCAGTTGACCCCCTTCTAGGCTAAAAAGCCGGTTAACAGCAGAAATAATGCATTTGGCTGGTAAAGTGTTAAAGCACTGCACTGCAGAAAGTCTTTTACTTGCTAATCTGGAACATAGGCTAAGGGTTAGTGATTGTAGAAATATTTAGAATTGGGTCAAAAAAGGGCCACTATGCAAATAGAAATATCACTATGAAGTTAATTATTGAAAAATATGTAAATAGGAAAAGGAATGAACTGTTTTCTGATAAAAAACAAACCACTGATAGCTCTGATGGCAAGCAGATAGGCACACTACTGCTTGCAATACTCCACCAGTATACATCAGCCCTGACCTGCAAATGTCTTAACATTGAACCTCTGTTGAGGAGATACTGCCAGAAGAGTCAAGTTGAGTCACATTATGTTCCAGTCTTCTGAAAGTGAGTACATGGGAAGCAAGCAGAGGTAAAGTGACCTAAATTAAAAGCTGAACTTGTGTTTTCTGAAGCGAAACCACTGTGTGCTAATTTCTATGTTTAACTTCCAAATCAACTGACTAAGGATACTCAAAAGATTACAAAGATTTAATTAAAAGAATACTAAGCACTCTTTACTATCAAGTATCACATCTGGAATAGTTTAGCACATCTTGCACAATATCTCAGTTCATAAAGGCCAGAATTATCCATTCTTTCATGTAGGCATGTTGAAAATTCTAAATTTAAAGTAGGTGACATTCCTATGTTTTAAATTATATTTAGTTCCTGGAATAAGCAGCTGCAGAAGGGAAATCTTAGATAGCTTTCATATGGGTTTGTCATCTCTGGATGACTTGAAGCATGAACAACAATCTGGCTAGCCCAGTATTAGCTATCTGGAAATCTTAGTGATGACACTGAATTTAGCCCATGCCAAATGAAATGGTTCCTTCCTTCAGTATGTTTGACTGATGTGAAGCAATGTACCTCAGATGCAGACCAAGAATTTTTTCCAGCTGGTGGCATGACATGTCAGATGTTTGACATCCACGTGTCTTCATCTCATGATAATTTCTCTGTTTTCTCAAAAGTTCAAATGTATGCACCCTTGAATACCCGCTCAGATCAGATTCAACTAGATGCTCACTTTGGACTTCAGGAGTAATATCAGAAGTTAATGTTAAGCTTCTATCAAATTCAACATAAGATAACTATTTAATATTCTTGGCCTTTGTAGTGCTATATAGGGAGATTGTAAAATGTGAGGTGTAAAATGAGTGCACAGTGAATGCACAGACAGGGAACTTGACTACAATTGGCTTCTCTGTATCATTATGGGTAGTTTTAAGAAGTGTGAAATGCTTCACACACTACTTCATTTCCTTGGAATTTAATTCCAGGTGTTTTACAATTTTAAACCTTTTGAGAGATCTATGGAAAAATTGAGGTAAGTACAGATTTTTTTATTGTGACAAACAGAAGGATTTAATAATAAATCAACTCTTCCTCCTGGCAATCCCAAAGGATAAAGTTGGAAGGCAATATATTGAGTTTTCCTTTAAGAGAAAATACAATCGATGTTCATGATGTCAGATCTTGGTTAAGTCACACTTATGAAAGTCCTGGAGAGAAGAAATATTTTCATCATATATGAAAAATCATGAGGTTGAGTAAACACAATGAGATTTTTAATGCATTGACAATTGGTATCTAAGCATTTTATACGAATATATTTCAACTTGGGAAATGTGGTGCTATTTCAGTTATAATTCTAGACTACTATTACTTGTAATCTGTGTAGCCTTTTTTAACATCTTATATTTTTTTCTGCTTGTGGAACAGAAGGTTGGGAATGCCAGCAAGAGGAGTATTTATGAGAACAGAAAACAGTGTCCTCTGGTGAAAAACCTCATATGGATACTCATTTCTCACTAGACTGTTTTTGAATTTGACACTTGTTTCTATGTGAGTAAATTATCTAAGTGAATATTCAGAGGACAGTATCATAAGTACCACAGAAGTGAAGTCAATATTTTTTCCCAAAAGAATATAAATGTGATAGCTATATTTTTTCCCATCGTTTTTCACATTTCAAAGCTAGTAACAGCTAAGTATTAATTATGTCAATCTGCCCATTTTAGGTACTGATAAAGCAAGGAAGATTTGTAATGTTGGACTTGATGACCTTAAAGGTCTTTTCCAACCTAAATGATTCTATAAGTCTATGTTTTCCAAATGAGTGATTTCCAATTGATTAGATAAATAGAGGTATCTTCTTCATCTCTACATATCAAGATTTTAACAAATGCTTAGCATGTATTTTACACATCCTGTGTCCGTAGTTTAATTATCACAAAGTGTATTTATGGAATTCAGTATATAGTACCTTTATGATAGATAGCCTTTATAGGCTTCTAGAAAACAGAAGTGCTCTCTGTGTAGAAACATTTAGAGAAAACCCTTTGATATGTTATTCAACTCAAGAATAAGTAAGAGTATTTGAAAGCAAACCTGCCTCATTAGAGGGTTTCAGATAAGTAAAAGTTAACAGATGAAGTAATTAAGAGATCCTCAGTCCATAGCTGAAAGCATTAGAACTACAACAAGCAAGATAGATTGTGTCGGGTGCAAAGATTTTTTTTTTGTAAGCAGAGAATAAAGGTAAGACAATGAGATCCATATTGCTTGCTAGAAGTTGGACAAAGATTTCTGATGCTTTAGTCAACAATAAATTATTCTCTTAGTCTCCTGGTTTCTGACATCAATTTTTTTGGAAGAGTGGGCTGAAAATTTTCTGATACTGGATATTTATGGGTTTATTTGTTTGCTTATGTATGCAACTTTGCATTACCTGACTTTGAACTGCTTGAAATTTGATGCACAAGAAACTCTCTAACTTTTGTGTGTGAGTTCTGGATATGACATTGAATCACAAGATGCAAATCACAAAATAATTTACATTTCTACGTTTCAGATGCAATGCTCTAATGCAGAACTATTTTTCCTGGGTTAGCATGTACAGGAAAAATGATTTATTTTGATCTCTGTATGAAGGCTGGAGAGGTGATGGTTCAGGGAAGATATCCATCTCTGATTTGTCCTCCTTTTAGGGCAGGATGGAACTGACAGAAGTGTCTACAAGATAATAATAAACTGTTTTATTTTACTTGATAACAAACAAAAGAAGATAACAAGATGATTCCTACACTTGTCACTGAAAATAGAGAACTTTATTTGCCAAATTCTGAAAGATGAACAGGGATAGACTTACAGATAATCTGAAAGATTCCAATAAATGATTATGAAAGATTATCAGGGATAGACTAATCTGGCATTATTTGCATGAATATGGCGTCCTATCAAGGTAAAACTTTATTCCTGGAGATATGAAGAAAATATCCTTTTATGTAAAGACAGAAATAGGTAACTATTTAAACAGCTATACAGATAACGCAAAAAACAAGTGAGTTCTGCTGATTTCATGACAGACTAGTACTGACTAGTGACTAGTCCTTCCACCCTGAAACCTGTAGTTTCTGAAGTCTCTAATGACTAGAAGGCCATGTCTTTTATAACTATTAAATAAAATGCATTTGGTTTATGTGGCAAGGTTTTAGTGAAGGAGGGGATACAGGAGTGGCTTCTACGAGAAGCTGCTAGAAGCTTCCCCTGTGTCCGATAGAGCCAATGCCAGCTGGCTCCAAGACAGACCCGCTGCTGGCCAAGGCCGAGCCCATCAACAATGTCGATTGGTAGTGCCTCTGTGATAACATATTTAAGAAGGGGTAAAAACCGCTGCATGACAGCACCTGGGAGAGGAGTGAGAATATGTGAGAGAAACAAATCTGCAGATACCAAGGTCAGTGAAGAAGGAGGGGGAGGAGGTGCTCCAGACACCAGCATGGTAAAGACCATGGTGACGCAGGTTCTCCTCCTGCAGACCATGGAGATTCATGCTGGAGCAGATATCCACCTTTCAGCCTGTGGAGGACCCCATGCCAGAGCGGGTGGGTGTGCCCTGAAGTAAGCTGTGATCTCATGGAGAGCCTGTGCTGGACCAGGCTCCTGGTAGGACCTGTGACCGTGTGGAGAGAGAAGCCCACACTGAAGAAGGTTTTCTGTCAGGGCTTGTGACCCCATGGGAGACCCACGCTGGAGCAGTCTGTTCCTGAAGGACTGCACCCTGTGGAAAGTACCTATGCAGGAGCAGTTTGTGAAGAACTGCAGCCTGTGGGAAGGAGCCACCTTGTTTGTGAAGAACTGTCCTCTGTAGGTCGGACTTCACTCTGGGAAAGAGCGTGAGGAAGACAGAGTGGCAGAGGCACACATCGCTGGGGAGGAGGTAGAAAAGCTGGGAGTGAAATTGACCTTGGGAAGGTAGGAGGGATGGGGGGAAGGTGTTTTTAGTTTTCTTCTTATTATCCTACTCTCTTATTAATTGGCAATAAATTAAATTAATTTCCCCAAGTTGAGTGTGTTTTTCACATGATGGTAATTTTTAAGTGATCTCGCATCCTTACCTTGACCCACAAGCTTTTTGTCGTATTTTCTTCCCCTGCCCTGTTAAGGAGAGGGAGTGATAGAGTGGCTTGGTGAGCACCTAGTGGCCAGCCAAGGTCAACCCACCACACTAGAGAAGAGTAACTTCACAGAAAGTAGGCAAATGTGAGGTTTAGACTCCTTTTGTTAGAGATTTCAAGTAATTCACCTTTCACAGTCAGTCACAGTCAAGTATAAATACCTTACTACAAAGTATTAAACTTTCATTTTACATGTCCAAATCAGGTAGATCATTGCTTGAATTCCCATGACTGTGATGCAAAAGATGGAAGGGCAAATATTATTTGAATTTGCAGTTCAAAGTAGTCAGTGTTCAATATACATTTAAGCAAGCATGTTAAGAAAAAGATGTTCAGCTAAAATAATTTAGAAGCATTCCAATTTTATGTCTTATCTTATTGTAATAAGTCAGTGGAATTCCTGACAGAAATGATATTCAGGGTTAATACAGCATAAAGAGGAAAAGACTACTTTATCCAAACTACTAGACATCTCCAGACAGTTTTCAAAGAAGGTCCTAGTCGCACTGTTAATTACATTTGGCCTCCCTAAATTAACTCCTAGCTTCAATCATTTAGTGCATTTTTCTTTTTTAACTTGACAAAGTTAATGTCTTTTCTATGTTCCTTAAAACACACATCATCTAAGTACCACTGAGTCAGTTAAATTCCATTAAGTCACAAAAAATGAGCCTGAAATTAGTGATCTGCAAAACTGTAGTCCATTTCTGATATCGTACATTGCAAAACCACCTACAAAATTTGAATTCTGATTTTCAATTTCCAAATCTGCTCTGAAAATTAAGAATTCTGAGATTTTAGTTCAGTTGTTATACTTATGAACTAAATGATCCTCATGTGGATCTTGACTCAGGAAGGAGCTTAAAATTAAGCACATGAAGCTATCACAGCATTTCTGGATGCAAGGTAGAAAGGAGAAGAGGAGACAAAGCAGGTGCCTGAGGCAGATTATAGTAAAAATATTACCAGGTAGGAATCATGTCATAGAGAAAAGACCATGACCGATGCAGTGTTCTTATGTTTAAGTAATTTGTTTTTGCAATAAAATTTGAGTCTTTGAGAAAAAGAAGAATGGACAGCAGATGAATAATTTTGTCTGGATGTTTTGTCCACTGGGAAAAGAAATCTTGCCAAGTTGCAGGCTTGTGGTTTGTTTTGAAGATTAGGTGCTTTCGAATTCTTCTCATGTAAACATAGCATCTACTTATTGGAATAAAAATAGCAAGTTATTTGCTGTGGTATTTGGAAATTTTGGTGATGAGTGACATATATTAAAAGAGGTAATACCTGACTTAAGAAAAGTATGGGGAAATAATTACAGTAATCAAAAAGAAAAAAAGTGATCAAGAAAATGTCTAATGACTGACAAAGAGAGATGAAGCATATTCAGAATGCTAAAAAAGTTGCAGCAACCCTTGGAAGTTACCAATATAGATAACATTGCACTGAAACTAAACAGTTTGCAGGGCTACGAAGACTGTTACCTGCAGTACAATGGAACAAATAAAGAAATATTCAGGGACCACAGTATTCTAACCCCCGTCCCTCCCTCGAAGGCAGGATATGACTAAGGTGAAGAGGTACAGAATGAACAGAGACACTCATGTTTAACAAAGCTTGTGTCTCTGCTTGTGTACGTGCGTGTGTGTGAATGTGAAAAGGGAGGAAAGACACTGGAGAGTGAGGACAGAATGTACATGGACTTCAAAAAGTACTGATAGAGTGCTGCATGAAAGGCTTGTGTGCCAGGCCGGTGAGTGTCATAGAATGATAGAATCATAGAATGGTTAGGGTTGGAAGGGACCTTAAAGATCATCTAGTTCCAACCCCCCTGCCATGGGACTGTTTTACACCTGGGATAACTTAATGGGGATTTTATTGGATTGCAAGTGCAGAGAAATAAAAGGTGACTGGTGAAATGTCAAAAGAATGAATATTACCGTCATCATTTACCTTTCAGAAGAAAGGCAAGAAAAGCTGCATCATTCAGCAAGAAAAGCTTTGTACTTCAGAATAGCTAAACAAGCATGGCTGTCAGCTGAAATGCAGGTTATGTTTGATTAGATTCAAATCTTTGACTCATATCAGATTTGAAGTGCTCAGTTCTGGGTTTCAGGCTTGTCCCCAGTGGGATCACGACTAAAGAAATAAAGGAATACAGCCTTGGTATTACATTCTTACAGATGATTACTATGTTCCAGGATTTGAGTATAATTTAAACTTCTTAACTATGCACGTCTTCAGTGGGTTATGAAAACCAAACTAAATTTCCATCACCATTATAAGCTATTAACCATTGCCTTTCTTCTCACACAACAATGGATATGAATTATGTCATCTCTGGATGACTTCACAGATTATTCAGAAAAGTAACGTATGGAAAGGGAGAAGTGGTAGGCAAGGAGATAGGTATATTACCAGGCAGAAAAATGGTAACAGAGCTATGTGAATTTTAGATGTTCAGGAACAATTAATGCAACACATAAGTCTGCCTGGGGAGAAGGGAGAGAACTGAACAACACACATTTCTACAGGAAGATGGACTGTAACATTTCCAAGTGTAGGAGTTAATTTCAAATTAAAGCAACAATTGTTGGTTTGGTTTTGTTTTTTTTTTTTTTTTTTAATGTAAATGAAACATTAAAGAAATGTAGTAAAGGTTTATAGGAAAAAATAGCTGTTGAAAAAAAAAATAAACCTGAAGCTCATAAATCTCCTTTGGGTGGAAAATTTAGACAAGAAATTGACACATAGAAATAAAAAGCCCAATAATAGCTACATGTAGCTCAAAAGGTTTTTTAAGACAAAATCAAACATGTCTACAGCTACAACTGACTCTCTGCGATTAATTCCCTTATATTTTTGTGTCAGCTCATCACACTCAGCACCCTGACAGTTTCGTGTTTATGAAATCAGATACAGCATCCTTATTAAAAGATTTTTACATTCATATACAATCATAAAACATCACATATGAATGTGCTATTTAATGCAGAAACAGATTAATAATGGGTTTGGATCTGCGTTATGCTACTTGGAGAACACCTTACTTCTCAGCCATAATGTTCCCAATACTTCTGAAGCTTTCAAGAGGTTCTGAGCATTCAATGCTAGCAGCAGCTCCAGTCAAGAGACAGAAGAGCTCAGTACTTACCAGGATTTGGTCTGCTTTGTGTTTCAAAATTCAAGGGTGAGCAAAGGTTTGTGTTTGTTTTTTTTTTTTTTTCTTTTTTTTTTTTCCCTCTTGCAATTGGCAATTAACAGTGTAGCACTTTTGAAAGTGTCGTTAAGGTATGAATTAATCTGTTCTGCCTCTGTGAAGACTTTCTCTACATGTGTCATATACTGATAACATTACTCAAGTCATTTTCATTATCTCCGAGCAAGTGTTTTCAAACATTTGGTATCTTTTAATAAGGAAAGCATAGTGCATTCTGTATAAAAGAGCTGGCAAGATTCAGGTGTTATAGTTACCCAGGACGAGAACTAGAGGAACAGGAGAAGTATTGGGGATTAAAAATCAAGTTAAACAAAAAGAAGACATTCCATGCATAAAAGAAGACCCCTTCTGCATAGCATTATTGATTAATAAACATCATAATGTTCTCTAGAGATATTTACCTATTCAAATGTGGAATCATCAATGGTAGAACATTTTAATCTTATTAATTTTGTTAACTGAATGCACATGAATTTATCAAAGTGCTAATTGGGTGTATAAATACTTGGCTGACATTAAAAAAGCATAATAGAGGGCCCAGATATTTATAATTTAAGAGGAAGTATTCAAAGGAAGTATTCAAATATGTTTTGTCTGAGGCAAGGTTGTTTTCTATTTCGGATGTGTCTTTCTTGGCCAACAAATTTATCTTCTTCCTCTCCCTCCTTGAAAATATCCTGAAAATATTCAAATAATTAGAGAACTACTAAGTAGGTGTTTTTTTTCCCTTAGTCTTGTAATTTAAAATAGTTCATATATGGAACAATGAAAAAAACAAAACAAAACATTGTTCTTTCCCAGTAGCTTTCCAGCTCTCACATATACCTGAGCCGAGCTATGTTAAATACGTGACCAATGCTGTACGGCCGGTTTTAAGTAGCCTTGAACAGACCAGAGCTGTGAAATCTGCCTAGAGCAACATAATCTGATGGGTTTGACCGTGATATGCTGAGTCATGAATTCTCATGATCTTCTGTGGCATTGTTGCATATAGGTTACTTATACTGCTCAAAGCACTCAAACTTAAAACAAAAAATGATAATTAAAAAATCACCTGCAGCATCTCTGTTTATACAGTAGAATAGCAATAACCTGTCTCACAGGGGTACCGTAGAGAATCAGTAGTGATCTGTAGTTATCTGTTGAGTGGAACTGTAAAATCTAGACCCGAGAACTGTAAAAAACAGTGCACAGGGTGGGACATACTAATGAACTAACAAAATACTCAATTTACTGAATATGTAGATAGCATGATTGTTTTCTTCACAAAAGGACTGTAACTGTTTAATTACTTCATTTTAACTTTTGGCACAATTTAAGTTCAGCACTCCAGCTGCAAAAATGATTAATGAACTTGTAACTAATTTGTGTAGTGATACAAAATACTAATGTATAAAATAGTGTGAAAGCATCACACTGCTTTTACTATGTTCCACAGATGTCATGCTTTCCTGGGAAACATTTTACAGTATATTAACTGTCTGATCATTGACAATTAATTACAAATTAATTTGTCTTCCTTTGCCTTTTTCTAAGTCAACTAAAACAGTAGATGTGCTGTTACAGAACTGTGATGTGGAATGGTATAAAGGAGTGTAGCAGACTGATTGCTGTTTTTCTTCAAAACTATAAGCTTTTATAGTTGCAATTTCATTAAGATTAAAAAATAGTTTAACATCTACTAATAGTTTAAACATCTTACTTGTTTATAATCAGGACCACAGTGAACATTTTGCTATCATTAACAAAAAATAGTGATTTTTTGATTATAATAAGTAATTCTGTCACTTCCATAATTCAGTCATTGATTTTTCAGTCTCTGGGAAGGAAAATACAGTATTCTTTCTATTTCTTCTATTTCTTCAAGGACTGAACTTGAAGGTGACTCAGACAAGGTTTTCTTCTGGCACTGTTGTTACCTAAATAGCAGTGAGGCGGATAGTACCACAGCAATGCATACATTCTGTTTGCCTTAGCCTTAAAATTTTTTTGGTGAGTGGGAAAATGATTGAAGGATCACTTTCCTCTTTGTTGTGTATAATAGCAAGTTTGAAAACCAGTCTGTCCCATGTCAGCTTTGTCATGGCAAGGAAAACCCGTTCCTTCAGTGTTGGTCTCAGCCCAAAAACTTGCTATGAGTTTCTGCTTTCAACAAATGCTGTACCATACCTCCATCCATAACAATCACTCCCTTTTTCCACTGCCTCTGAAAATTTGCTGTGGATCTGCTCCCTATTGCAAGCTGTACTCTGTTTCCCTCCAAAGTCTCCCAGTTCAGATAAGCAGTAGGAGGAGGAGGAAAAGAGCAGTATGCACATGGATTTACTTTAGCTCCTGTAGCACTGTGGCACTGTCCGACCTCCAATACAGGCCACCTGCTTACTGCACCTCCCAAACTTATTGCACCTTTCTCCAAAGGAAGGATGCACAGACATGCAAAGTTTCTCTCAGGGAGGCAAATTCTCCTCTATGGGTGCTTGAGCAGAGTAAAAGGAGTGAGCCAACAGCCAGTCTTTCTCTCTGCTGCTATTTGTCATGGAATCGTAGAATAGTTTGGGTTGGACGGGACCTTAAAGATCATCTAGTTCCAATCCCCCTGCCATGGGCAGGGATACCTGCCACTACATGAGATTACTCGAAGCCCCATCTAACCTGGCCGTGAACACTTTGATGGATGGGACATCCACTACTTCTCTGGGCAACCTGTTCCACTGCCTCACCACCCTCTGAGTGAAGAATTTCTTCCTTAGATCTAATCAAAATCTACCCTCTTTCAGTTTAAAGCCATTACCCTTAGTCCTATCCCTACACACCTTTGTAAAAAGTCCCTCTCCAGCTTTTCTGTAGGCCCCCTTTAGGTACTGGAAGGCTGCAATAAGATCACCACAGAGCCTTCTCTTCTTCAGGCTGAACAGCCCCAACTCTCTCAGCCTGTCTTCATAGGAGAGGTGTTCCAGTCCTCAGATCATCTTCATGGCCCTCCCCTGGACCCACTCCAGCAGCTCCATGGCCTTCTTGTGTTGGGGACTCTAGAGCTGAACGCAGTATTCCAGTTGGGGTCTCACGAGAGCAGAGTAGAGGGGCAGAATCACCTCCCTTGACCTGCTGGCCACGCTTCTTTGGATGCAGCCCAGGATACGGTTGGCTTTCTGGGCTGTCAGCGCATATTGCTGGCTCATATTGAGCTTCTCATCAACCAACACCCCCAAGCCCTTTTCCTCAGGGTTGCTCTCAATCCATTCTCCTCTCAACCTGTACTTGTGCTTGGGATTACCCCGACCCACATGCAGGACCTTGCACTTGGCCTTGTTGAACTTCATGAAGTTCTCACAGGCCCACCTTGCCAGCCTGTCAAGGTCCCTCTGGATGGCATCTCTTCCCTCCAGTGTATCCACAACACCACACAGTTTGGTGTCATCAGCAAACTTGCTGAGGGTGCACTCGATCTCACCGTCCATGTCAGCAGCAAAGATGTTAAACGATGCTGGTCCCAATACTGACCCCTGAGGAACACCACTCGTCACTGGTCTCCCTTGGACATCGAGCCGTTGACCGTAACTCTCTGTGACCATCCAGCCAGTTCTTTATCCATCGAGTGACTCGTCTTTCGAATCCATGTTGCTCCGATATAGAGACAAGGATGTTGAGTGGGACAGTATCAAATGCTTTGGATAAGTTCAGGTAGATGACATCAGTTGCTCTTCCCATATCCACCAACGCTGTAACCCCATCGTAAGAGGCCACCAAATTGGTCAGGCATGATATGCCTTTAGTGAAGCCACGTTGGCTGTCACCAGTTACCTAATTTTTTTCCATGTGCCTTAGCATAGTTTCCGGGAGGATCTGCTCCCTGATCTTGCTGGGCACAGAGGTGAAACTGACTGGCCCGTAGTTCCCTGGGTCTTCCTTTTCTTTCCTGTTTAAAAATGGGAAAAAAATTACATATTTTCCAGTAGAATGAAACATATAGTAGAGGTACAATAAACTGCAAGCAAACAGCTTGTTTACTAATTGCTGTACCATCTGATCGAGGTTACATGCCCAGGACAATTCACTGTGGATTGCTGTTTATAATGCTGATTGATGTATCACCTCTGAATTAAACCTCTCCACTGGCATTTTACAAGACCTAACACTTAAAATGCCTGTGACAGTGTACATGTATGGCTAAGCCTTTCTAAGAGTGAGCAGGTCCAGAGGCAGCCAGCACTGCCTATTTACCAGGCTCCACTATGAGCTGACCATGTTTTCCTGATGAACAGCTCAGAGAACATGTGGAACTTAATTTCTTACATTCTTACTGGACTGAGTGTCAAATTGCGAGAAGGTATTTCAAAAAGTAGGAGTTCTGTGGGAATTAGGGATGCATTTGTATGCTCTGTTCTCTGTGTATTATGTTAAATTAAAAGTTTAAACATTTACTGGCTTCCTGCTCTTCTTTCCTTCCTGAACCTCAGAAACAAAGATGGAGCTTTTCAGACAGATGGAATTCACCAGGAAAGTAGATAAAGGTTTTGGAAGTGCAATGAATTGGGCCTTTCAGAGGCAGAGGAAGGAATGAGATGCAGTCCGACACCTTTGTAAATATGTTAGGTGAAAAAACTCTGTCAAATAATAACAAGCCCTCTCCTTGCTTTTAGTGCTGTTGTTTGGGTGACGTGTTATCTATTCTGAAGAACTTGATTCTCTGGTGTGTGTGTGAGCTCTCATAACCATTTTGTATTGAATCACAGAAATGACTCTAGTAACGAATGAAGGCTGCACTGTTGCTCACCAGCCTGGGCTGCGACACCAGGGACACTGTTGCATTCTCCGCAGCCAGGAGGAAATGGCCTGCCTCTTGTAGGCAGGATAGGTACCTTCAGTTGAGTAGTAATTAGTAGTTCATTATCTCATCTCAATCCAGCTGGGTAAGAATGATTGGTGCCATACTGCACCGCTGCAGTTACTGTCTACTATCTTTGCCATCCTTCTGCAATGTGTGCTGAACTGCCGCAGTTTAGCATGAAGCCCTGTTATTCTAAATCACTCAAAAAGAGAATGATGCTGTACAGCAGGAAAATGCAAAAGAAGAAATTATTTTAACCATGCCTTATCCGTAAGAATAAAGCTTGCAAATCCATCCAGATGTGTGCAAACACCTATGCAAGTTATTAAAGAGTGCAAGAAGGCTTATGGGTAGCTTTATGGCTGGCCTCAGCCCCTTTTGTCGTTGATGATCAGCATGCAGATGCTTCAGGCTTAGTTACAAGAAAAAGCATTTTTTAGTGTAAAGAAAGCATGGAAGTAATGGCAAAGATAAAGAGGCAATGTGCTTCCCTGCAGGGGAGAAAGCTGGCTAGAAAGTCATCAGTGAATCGTAAGCTGATGACTGAGAAAGACCATTAATGGTGACTGACCTGGAAAACAGTCACTACGTTTAAATTCTCTGCCTCCTCCTCCTTCTTGCTCCCACCCAGCTCCCACTCCCAAAACCAGGAATAAGGAACTGGAGGAAAATGGAAAGACAATCTAAAGGTGATTTTTCAGAGCTCACTGAAATAGCTTCAGTGACACTTGTGTCATGGTTTAACCCCAGGTGGCAGTGAAGCCTCACCCAGCTGCTCCCGCATTCTCCCGTGGTGAGATGGGGGAGGGAATCAGAAGGGTAAAAGTGAGAAAACTCGTGGGTTGAGATAAAGACAGTTTAATCAGTAAAGCAAAGCTGTGCACACAAGCAAAGCAAAACAAGGAATTTATTCACTACTTCTCTTCAGCAGGCGGGTGTTCAGCCATCTCCAGGACAGCAGGTCTCCATCATGTGTAATGGTGACTTGGGAAGACAAACGCCATCACTCTGAACGTTCCCCCTTCCTTCTTCTTCCTCCAGCTTTATATACTGAGCCTGACTTCATATGGTATGGAACATCCCTTTGGTCAGTTGGGGTCAGCTGTTCCAGCTGTGTCCCCTCCCAGCTTCTTGTGCACCCCCAGCCTACTTGCTGGTGGGGTGGGATGAGAAGCACAAAAGGCCATGACGTTGTGTAAGCACTGCACATCAATAAGGAAAACATTCCTGAGGAAAAGGACTTGGAAGTGCTGGTGGATGAGAAGCTCAACAGGAGCCAGCAATGTGCACTGGCAGCCCAGAAAGCAAATCGTATCCTGGGCTGTATCAAAAGGAGCGTGGCCAGCAGGTTGAGGAGGTGATTCTGCCCCTCTGCTCTGCTCTTGTGAGACCCCAACTGGAATACTGTGTTCAGCTCTGGAGTCCCCAACACAAGAAGGACATGGAGCTACTGGAACGAGTCCAGAGGAGGGCCACGAAGATGATCCGAGGGCTGGAGCACCTCTGCTATGAAGACAGGCTGAGAGAGTTGGGGCTGTTCAGCCTGCAGAAGAGAAGGCTCCGGGGTGATCTTATAGCAGCCTTCCAGTACCTAAAGGGGGCCTACAGGAAAGCTGGAGAGGGACTTTTTACAAGGGTGTATAGTGATAGGACAAGAGGCAATGAATTTAAACTGAAAGAGGGGAGATTTCGATTAGGTATAAGAAAGAAATTTTTCACTCAGAGGGTGATGAGGCAGTGGAACAGGTTGCCCAGAGTTGTTGTGGCTGCCCCATCCCTGGAAGTGTTCAAGGCCAGGTTAGATGGGGCTTCGAGTAATCTCATGTAGTGGCAGGTATCCCTGCCCATTGCAGGGGGGTTGGAACTAGATGGTCTTTGAGGTCCCTTCCAACCCTAACCATTCTACGATTCTATGATTCCTGTATCATCAACACTATTTCCAGCACAAATCCAAAATGTAGTCTCATACTAGCTGCTATGAAGAAAATTAACTCTACCCCAGCCAAAACCAGCACAACTTGTGACTCTTAAAATTCTGTGACGTATTGGAAGAGGGAAAACAGTATGGAGGGAACAAGCATCATCCTCAAAAGGACAAGATTTGTCAAACCAAAATGGAGGTCAAACTATGTTTATGAAAATCTGATATTAGCTCTTCAGCTGTAAGGAAAGAAAACTAATTGCATCCATTCTCTTGCTTTTCCATAAACTCATCCTTAAAACACTACCAATCTATATGTGGATGATGTCTTATAGGGAAAACAGATTTTATATACATATGAAATGTATTTTGTGTATATGTGATTCCAACTACTCCTATCTCCATCATCCACTACAGGTTGATGGTTTCAGTTCCCAGGTTTCATATTTTGAGCTACA
Source organism: Tauraco erythrolophus (assembly GCF_009769465.1). Taxonomy (NCBI): domain Eukaryota; kingdom Metazoa; phylum Chordata; class Aves; order Musophagiformes; family Musophagidae; genus Tauraco; species Tauraco erythrolophus. Next base: position 44,355,665 of record NC_141465.1, on the reverse strand, counting down.
ACATGAAACATGCTAAAGAAAATGCTTAGAGCACATATGCCTCTACAGATAGCACATAAAAATCTGGTTTGCTTCCAGGAACTGAACAAAATCGTCATACTTCATATTTCTTTGATCTCTCTGTTGCTGCTTGTTCTTATATTAAAGGAGAAGAAGCTCTCTATAGTTTTATTGTAAGTTAAAAGTCTAGTTTTAGAAACAGGGAACAATGGAAAACGTTATTTAGTTATTGATATTGCTTGCATGTCACCTCTGAATGTGACTGCTTAGTTAGTGTGACTTTTATCTCCAGTTTATGCTACAGAGTCATATCTGAAAGCCTGGATACAAGGAGTTATAAAATTACCTGTATTTAGACTATCTTGATAATGAAAATCACCTTTAATAAGGCTATGCAACACTCGAAGTTAAAAAAAATAAAAAGTTAAAAGCTGCATATGTTTTTAAATGTTCTAGTACCTCCATACTTTGGAAGAGGAATCTGAAATTTGTTAAGTGTTGTTTCCTCATGTATAACATCCTGTGTGTAAGTGCTGTAGGCAAATGTGAAAGATGTAGGCAAAGATACTCGTGGTCACATAGAAAAAAAAATTGGCTAGTGGCAGAAGGAAGGGAAGAAATATGAACATTATGGTAGATGGAGACAGAAATGAGATCAGTAGCAAGTGCTTCTGGGACTATGGACAGAAGTACAGGCGACTAAGTACAGATGCCACAGACGAAGCAGGAGCTTTGGATGTCAGAAAAGGTTAGGGGAGAGGCATACTGAAACAGAGCTTTCTGTAGATAATAAGTCGCTGACACTTGCAAGTCCTGGAAACATGGCATTGTGAATAGGTCCATTAAGGAGCTGTCATATGTGCTGGCAAAACTCATGTTATCACTCCAGCAGATCTATAAGAAGCTAGCAACTTTGTACTGCTACCTTTTACTGCCTTTTTGACATAAACTCCACTGACCTGATTATTCAAGATTAGGATGTTTCTATGTTAACAAAGCCATTACTTGATTTCGCCTAAAACAGAGAATACATTTTATGTCCCAAAAGTATTTTTAAATGACATTATGATTTCCTTTTAGCCTGACTCACTAAGATCTTACACTATTCTAGAATGTAGCCAGTTGTGCAATCTTCAGTTGTATATAGTATCTCTATCCATCATGAAAAAAATTCCATTGCACGTTTTCAGACAATTTTTGGATAAGATCTAGAGTTTGTTGTACAAGCTCCATTTAGACAGTTTTGGAGAGCCTAGCCATTGAAGTTAGAAGGCCACATTTTGTACAGTGCATCCAATCTGCCTTACTGCTTGAGAGCTTTGAAGGGAGCACTTGCAGGGGTACTCTGGCAGGAGCTTGAGTGGTATCGTAGGGAGGCCAGGTAGCTGCAAGTGGTCATGCTGAAGCAGCAAGGTCAGATTAAAATTAAATTAAGTCTATAAGTATGTTCTCTTGTCTTCTACTTTTCTTTTGTTTCCAGTGTTCATTTCAGAGCTTGTGTTGTTGAATTGTAATTAGCAGTCGTCTTTGATACATATAAAGCCATCTCTGAATGACTTGATAAACTCTTGGGTATTCTCGTCCTTAGCATACAAAAAACATAATTAGGCTTTACTGAATTTCTCAGAAAGCCATAGTTCATCTCAGATAAGCTTAGAGAATACTAAGAGTTTGAAATACTTTCCCCCCTGCCCCACTCAGCTGCCAGATTAAGGGACATAAGAGACACTGAGAGCCTTTCTGTTTCTCAGCTGATCCAGGCTGGAACAGGAGGTGCCATGGAGGTAACAAGGCATGTATCACAAGGGGGATATGAGAGCAGGAGAGGTCTGGGAGAATGATGGATCATGTAAACCTGAAATGATAAACAGAATGTGAATTTAAAACTTTTGTAGTTGTCTGGAGATAGACTTTCTCCAGGATTTCTAAGAATTCATTTAGGAAATATTTTTCTGTTTGCCTTTTGTGCATGTCAAAGTAAGCAGTAGGTACTTTTGTCCTTTGAGATGTTCCTGGTCACAGGAAGAACCACTGTCATTTATAGAAAAATACTTGTTTCATTTGCCTTTGCAGAAACGCTTCATGAAAAATATTTAACCTCTAAGGAGAGAATGCAAATTGTTACAACATGAGTCTTAAAAAAAAATAGGCAAACTTTATTTCTTAGTAGGCAATGGAAAATAGGAGCGTGTGGAAAACATTGAGAAAGATGGGAGTTCTACACCAATGCATACTAGTTGTTTGTCCAATTTTAGTTCTCATTCTCCTGTCTGACCATGTCAATTCTTATTTTTTGCATTTCTGTATACTCACCTTGTATTGCTGTTTCAAGGTGAGGAATTTACTTTCTGTTGAATGCTATATAGCTTTTCCCTGTGAAGGCACTCATTTATGCCATGCTAGAGGTACACCATATCTTTAGTTTAATTTTCATTGAAATCTTCTGCTTTGTTATCAACACTAATCTGAAGGCTGAGTAAAATCAATGTACACAGAAAATTAAATTATTTACTCAGCGTTCGTTCAATGTTATCAGTCTTGTAAAGATTCATAGCATACAAAGCTGATACATGTCTATTTCCCTTTCCTAATTGCTTTCAAAAACGTTGTGTCTCCTTGATGCTATCATTTTGTGCCTGCTGAATGCAGAAAGAACATATTTTGTGCTGGTTTATATCTTCTGCTATCTCATTGAAGGAGGTGGAATTCTGGAGATCATATACCAGTACTAAATTTGTCCCAATAATTTTTTCTATTTGTAACAGTAAAGTGGTAGAGATTATTTTTAACACATTCAAAAAAAAATGGCTCTGTGATACAGTTTCTGATAACATGGTAACTTCAAGTAAAACTTTTGGCTTTAACACATCTTCAGTGTTGCAAAATGAAAACTTGCAGTATACTTCTGCATGCAAGAGACGTGTTCCCAGTTCTGTTCTAGAAATGTATACACTTCAAAGAATATGCATACTGGGACTGACTTACCAATGCTTCTTCACTTGTATAATCTTTACTTGCACAAGCAATCCTGTTGAAGTTAAAACTCCCAGATACAATGCAATTACTTACACGCTTTAAGGTTGCATGGATCTTGACAATTGTATTCTGCCCCCCAGCTAAAGGCTTGCCGGAGTTTCATCTGATAAAACTTTCCAGCTGAATGCTTCCCTGCAGTGAATATATGTTTTGAAAGCTGACAAGTATGTGGCTTAAGAAGTAGAAAGCCAATTATAAACTGGCAAACAATTTTTATGAAAAAGCAAATCTAGCTTGCTTTTAATATTACAACTCTCTTTTCAATGCTTTAGAATGTTGCTGTTTACCTCACTTTACAGCTTTTGTTCTCAAGAAAGACATGATTTATTATAGATTTCTTGCTGATGGTAAGAGAAAGAAGAAAGAAAATGTGAACATTGTCAACACTAGCCTTAACAATGACCTCCGTTGTTGGGGCAAGAACTGAGGTCATATTTGGCACTTAGCCCCAGACTGTTCTGCAATAGTGTTCTGTCCCAGCATAGGCTTTACCAAAGAGTTCTACTCTCAAAATTGGAGACAACTATTTGCAGAACACCAGTGCCAAAGCTGAATTTTCTAGTCATTCAAGGACAATGTGTAGGCTGGCTGCGTTCTAGGTTGTATTGTGTCATGACTTCTGGGTACCTACTGTGTGTGTGCATCCTGGGTTTATACACTATCTTCCTTATGATACTATCAATGATTAAATTTTAAAAGTGAATGGTGCACAATCTATTGTATTAAACTGGCTTGGCTTTGCCAGGACGGCTGTCATAAATTGATTTTACATGTCAGTAGTGGCTTTTAGCTAATTCTATAATCTGGTTCTTTGATGTGCTTCACATGCAGCCATACTTTTAGAAAAAGCTGCCAACTGAAGAAGAAATGGGGTTTCCTTTATTTTTCCCCTTTCAGTTAAGTAACTAGATACCCATATGCTCATATTCTACTGAATGTAATTAAATGGTTCTTAAAAAATGATTAAGTCAAGAACTCTTTGGAACACAGTTGTGCTTGTGAGTGAGTGAGTGTATGTGTGTGCGAGACAGTGAGTGATGCTAGGAGTGAGGATGTCTTCTTTGTTGTTTGAGCAAACTGAGTTAGTGAGTGGTTTCCTGTGAATATCCAACTCTACAAGCCAAAGCTACAGAGCATTTCTCCTTAGAGTAATATTGTAATAAGCATTGTCTTTTGGGAGCTTCAGCTCTCCATGCTGAATTTCTCTCCACAGTACAGTGGGATTTTTGGCAGGAGATAGCAAGGAGCATATGGGATCTCGGTATTAAAAATGTACTGCTGATGGAGGAAAGTGTTGTTGTGCCCTTCCCTTGTAAGGATATCTTATGATGCATGGGAGTTATCTCAAGGCATCTAAACCACAGTCCTGATTTGGTCAATTCCAAAGAAATGATACAGCAGTACATTAGATAAAATGTTATCAATACAGATTTATTTAAGTGTTTTACTATCTATTTATATTCTGTAAAGTCAGGTTATAGAGCGTCTGTTTTCTTTGCATAACTGTTTGAATCAAATGTGTATTAAATGACTGTAAAATGAGAGTGTACCTTGGCTCACACTCGAGCTCACAGAATTTTCTGCAGCTCCATGCAAGTCAGCAAACTAGCACAAATTTATACCAGTAACACTATAACCCAAATATTTGTTAAGCTAGTACATGTCATCTTATTAGATGTACACTTTCTGCTGTGGATTTGTAATATCAGCTGGCTGCAGCATGTTTTCTGCTATTTAGCCCGTGTATCTATTTAGCAGGCTACATAATTACTGCTGTATGTGTCAAGACTGTCCTAAGGTGATAATATCTTGTTCCCCTACTCCATTTCACTGCTATAAAAAAAAAAAAAAGGAAGTTTCCACAGAAAAAATCATTGTGATCCTTGATTGGTGTTATTCAGGCAAGCACAAAACTTTTGACTCAGCATTGTTTTATTCTTCAGTTATCATAAAATGTTCTTGCTAGTCTGTTTTAAGTGTGGCTGCTGTTAAATTATATTCTGTTATATTATCTTTTTTTTTTTTTGTCTGTGTATGTTTGTGCATGTAAATGCTAAACACTGAAGCTTTGTGTTATCCTTATCTCATGCTTATACACATCAAGAACAACCTTCCTAAGATGAAATTGCCATTTTACAAATAATGGTAATGGTGAAAAAAATGCACCCTTCTGCTCCATGTCACATGCTACACTATTACTCTTCTATTCCTCTCTTTTCCTGTTCTCCTACCCACAAACCTAACTTAGTTTTCTTGGTGTGATAAAGCCCATCTGAATTAAGTTGTACGGTGTGCTGTAATTCAGAAACTTGAGTTTTATTGTTTTAAACATTTTTTTTTTAAATTGACATAAATGTAAATCTTCTAGCCATTTATTTACTTCTTGAAGAATTTATTATAATAGAAAATAACTATAACGTAGGAAAGAAATACTATGTTAGGACAGTTGAACTATATTTTTTACATACATCTGGTCTTATTCACTTGGATTCATTTATTGTTTGTTCAATATGAGTCCTTTATGTGTATTAAAAATAATTTGATACAGCTTTTTCTGGCTCATCTGCACTAGACAGCCTGTAAAATGTAATTTGCAGAGCTCTGTGACCAGCAGAATTGCTTAAGCAGTCTTAGCATATTTTTTTTTAATGAATGCCAACCACCTAGCTTCACCTAAATAACACTTATCTTTTTAATGGTTGTGATATTGAGCTCTATTTGCCTGTAAAACTTCAGTAAATATCATAGGCCTGCAAGAATAATTTGAGAAGGATTATTTCTCCTACCTCATTCTTTTTTCTCTATTTTCTTTTTTAAAGAAGATAGGTGTGACTACTAAATAGGAATATTAAGCTGCATAGAAGTTAAGACAGTGGATAAAAAGTCATTATTTAAAATCTGAGCGTTTGCAGGGTGGACTCTATAACCTTTGAAGTGCAAGAGAAAAAAGTCTTTAGGAGTGCTTAATAAAGGATATTTTTTTTTTTCCAGATACTTAAAAACATTTTTAATCTGTTTTTGGCAGAATTGTGTGGGTGTTTGGTTTTTTTTTTGTACAATTGAACTAAACAAGTTTTCTGAAGTTAACTGTCTTTTCTTCCAATGTAAAAAAGTCACGAAATAAAATACATTAATAGTCCTCAACTTTTTTCTTTGCAGCACCCGTCGAGGGCCAAAAAGCAATCTCAAATTGGAGAATTGCTTTTAATTTAATTTAATTTATTGCCAGTTAGCATAAACTTTTAGTTACTGATTCTGGTACTAATAGAAAATAAATAGATAAACAATTAAACATTTAGAGAAAAATACCTCAGCTTCACTCCAGACACCTCTCTTCCCCAGTTCCTGGTCTCCAATCCCCTCGTCACACTTCACGCTCCATCCCCTCAGTGAGGCGATGGGCAGTGCAGGAGGTGGGGTCAGTGTGTTGTGCTTCCTTTGCTTTTTGCTGCTCCCTGATTATCACTCAACTCTTCCAGCATAGTTTCCTCCACCAACCACAGTCTTTTCGGAGGCTGTATCAGCTCAGGTGTCTCCTGCTTTATGTCCACTTGTACATCTCCCTAGTATCTTCTTTAGGTCTAAAACTTGACCAGGGTGATTTTCTGGTCTAAACTGTGGTGCTAAGACCCAGTGCTATGTCATAACTTGCATCACATTTGATTTCACAGTCCTTCCTCTCAGGGCTTGAAGGGGGAATGGACAGAAAATAAAGTATTCTGAGAACGCAATTTTTAATTTTTCTACTGAGTAAAATGATCACCAAAATATAAATCTGAGAATATCAGCCTATTCAGTGAGGAGTCAATGAAAGACAATGTTATATTATGCAGACTAGACTCCTAAGGAACGCACTCAAGGAATTTACTGTATGGCTTTCTATAGAGGAATATATTGAGATTGGTACCTATCCCAGAAGAACATATTATCCAGAGGTCATCCAAGAGGTGTTGTCCGTGGAACATCTCAACTGCTCTGTCAGACCATTATGTGACTCTACTCCCTCACACCTACTTCAGTTTATGCAGGGGTGTTTTTTACTGTTTTTATTCTGCTGCAGGACTTACGGATGTAATGGTCTTCTTTGGAGAAAGGAATGAACAAAACCAGATTGGTCTAGAAGCTATTTATTGCTTGAAATGAACAGCTATTTCTAGTGCTGCCATAGAGATTATACCTTTAAAAGACTAGCTTTCCCTTGCGGCATTGCATTTTGTTTTTACATAATGCTGTGGAAAGAAGCATTTTAAAAAAGTCTATGGAATGTCATGATTCCAACTGATCTCCCTTGTTCCTGTTCTTAGATTAGATTTCTCCAATCTCATCCTTCTGCTATAGCTCTTGAAAGAGTACACAGCTGCTAGTATAAAAGAGTTAGACATTTCCTATGTAAGAAGATTATTCTCTGCTTTTGTGAGAAGTTGTGTATCTTTTGAACATTAGAAATCTGCTGCCAAGTACAGTTCAGAGCATGAAGATAAATAATGTCATTAAACTAGAAAACCTTTTAATGATTGCTGGCTGTTCAATGGGCTTAGCAATTTAAACTAACACTTCCTTACAAAAATCTCTGCAGTTATTTGAACTTCTAAGCCCAACAATCATTTCAAGACAATATGGTAGCATTCTTTTATAAAGTGGGTCATTGGTGATTTTCTGAAAACTTGCCCTGGTAATTTTTGTATTCTTTTTACTGATGTGTACAAGAAGAAATACAAAATATGATTTGGATTGTTAAAATGGCATAACATTATTTCAATTTAGCAGGGACTATCTTGGAATAAGGCATGCTATAGAGGTCTTTCTTAATTCCCATGAGGACAGTTGCTGTGAATCGACAAATACATACTTTCCTAGCCCACCATTTTGCTCTTTAAAATGGTTAAGGAGCAGATTAAAAGCACACGGCTTCTCTGTAGCTTCGAGCCTACCATGACTAACAGAGTTTTTCTGTTCACTCCAGTTTCTACTATTGACTATGTCTTTTTATCGCTGAGTATCAACAAAGTAGAGAGACTAGCACTTAGCTTATGTACTTTCCTTTTTAGCCTATACAGTAAATATTTTCTATCTTAAAATGTCCAAAATATATGTACTTTGCAATTAGAGAGATGTTCAATAAATCTTAAAGCACGGGAAAACTTTTTAAGGACATAGATAAACATTAAGGAAGACACTCAATGCTAAAATTAATAACTGATGGGTGTACATGTACCATTTAACCAGAAATTAAAACTAAATCCTTCTGTGATCCTAAACATGAAACTGAGTTCACCACTTATTCATTTTCGTTTGAACAAGCAGGAACAGGGAATAAAAAGTTCGAAAAGAAACTTGCGTTTTTATTGTTGTTATTCTAAATGTAGTACATCTTTCCTAAAATCAGGTCAGAATTTGGCAATTTAACATGAATCTAAAAATCCTCTTCCATTTATAGACAAGAACTTGTACTCAGAACTATGCTAGGTATAAAAGATAAGTTCAGAATGTGTTCTTGCAGATGGTGTATCATAGCCTGCAGGAAATGGTGCGCTATAATGGAGATTCCTTGCAAGGCTCACCATGTCCCTCCCCTTAGGTCTCTAGTAGATCTGACAGATGACATCCTTTTGTTATTTACTTTCTTTTCCTTCCACACACACTTACTGCATTTCTAAAATCTGAGCAAGAATCAGTAATTGAATTCTTTTTTTTTAATCATTAATTTATCAAAACACTTTCACAATCTTAAAACACATTAGTGTGTAATTAAAACTTTGGAGAATTTATTCTCTCTCGTCCACTCTGCTGTAGCACACAGAATTTATTAGGCTGATATTAAACACCAAAATAACGTTTACTTCAGCACTTCCTAAAAATATAGATGCAATTGTATCTATAAAAGAGCATTCACTCTTTCATAAATAATTGATTTGGTCGAAAGGTTAGAGATTGTTCCAAAAAGCATTATATTAGAATTATTCAGGATTTTCCAAGTTTACCCTCACATAAGTTACATGCCCAAATACTGAACCATCTGACAGCTTGCAAAGGTTTCATTATTCTGATCTTTTCTAATTTAGACTTGTAAATGACTCATTGTTTTTTACTTAAGAATAAATGATGCTGTTTGGCAAATGTATTTTTCTGTGAAAATGAGGTCTCTAAGTAGGTTCTCAGAGAAATCTGTACCTCACTGACTTTTTGCCTCAAAGTATAAATAATCTAAAGGCACAAGACAGAGCATGGGAAGAGTAAAAATATTGTGGTGTGGTGTATATTCTCTATGAAGGTTAATTATTAAATCTCATGAATGCCTTTCAGTCCCTCACAAGGGCTGTCATTTGGAATATATTCAAATAAGCTTTGCTTTTGTTTCCAGCCTTTGAATAAGCATGAAGCTAGGAAATATTGTTGTTCATTTTTTTTTATTAGGCTTTTTTTTTCCTTCTTTTTAATTTACCATTTTTGTTTTAACTATCAGAGAGTATTTCCATGCTCTTTTCAAGTCTGCCCTATGTGTTCTGGATAGAGGCTACTATTTATAATAAAGAAGAGAGTGTGCAACCCTTGTAGAAATGGAACATTGATTTTTTTTTTAATAGTAAATAATAAACATTATGGATATAGTTGTATTTCTGGAGAGCATTACTCACCAGTAGAGCTATGAGCTGGTGGCTTGAGGGTATATCTTTGGACATATATGAACCATAATGAGAAGAAATGTCTAGATTTTCAGAAAAACATTAATGTGTACCACTGGTATTTTAAAGGCTTTCTTTCCTTATCAGATTCCCAATTTAAATGAAGGGTAAGAAACCTGGAAAAAATGAAAAAGAAAGAGGTGCATTTTAGAACCTATTAATTTCAAAAGGTGATCATGACAAGAAAATAAATTGTGAAGAAGTCCTGGAGATTTTATGTATACGCTCTCATTCAAAGTGGATGAATATTTTCTGGTGGAGTTTATACAGATGATTGTCTTCAGAGATTTTGGTGAACATGCAGATTATAGGAATAAAAGAGGAGTTCTCATCTTCTTGGAAACAATTGGCCTTTAAAAATGGATAAGGGAAAGCAAGAAGAGAGACCTGTTAATCCTAAAACTGGTCTCTTGTAGTCTAAGAAGTGATGTGATTAAGCTGAGATATTATCTCCTGAGTAAGAACCTCAGATTTTTTTGGGGGGTGGTGGTGAGACTGTGATAGTTTTAAGTAATCTGGCTCCTTGTCTTGCCTGTTTTGGTAGTCAAACTATGCTAAGAGTAGGATTACAAATTGAAGCCCTTTTGTTTCAGATAATATTGCACAAGCATCATCTGTTGTTCGGGAGATAGTCATCCAGGGAACAGTCATCAAAAGATAGAGTGGTGTCTTTACCAAATTCAAGCCTGTGAAGACTATTCTGTTGAAAGCAGAATGGTCTCTTCTCATTTTCTTTTAAGCTACATTAGCAGTTGCTGTAATACATAAAACAGCTAAATGATTTTATAACGCTATTAATGAATTTAAATGAGAGCTGCAGTCTGCTCTTCTCCAGTCCAAGCTTTCGACTAACTGGGATGAACAGAGACTACAATTTGAGGCAAGTCATCCCTTTTATCTGGAAAACTCCCATTGACAATTAGACATCTTCACAAAGAAAGGAGAATTAGCCTGTTGAGAACATTGTAAACCAAATAAACTAGCTACAGTCAGAGAAAGGACTTTCTTGGGGGTAATACTGAGTTTTTTGCAGTAGGGAAACAAAATTATTAGTAAATTGGTGTGAATGATAAACCAGAGAAGATAATATATGTATTTTTAACTCTGTTGGGAAAAATCAGAACTAACTTTTGCAGATGACAGACTTACAGAGGCAGAAAAATCTCAGGATAAACCAGTCAACTCAAACCTTAGCTCATCTTTAACTGGCATATTTAACTGACTGTCCTTAGCATACAAGTTCCATATGCTCAGTATACTTAACATATACAAATCTTCCATTTAGTTTGCAGAATTTAGAGGAAGAGATGCATGAAACATTCTGGCTAAGGTAAACCTAACACAGCAAAAAGCTTGTATATTTTAATTCTAATGCATATATTTAATACTTCAGTAGTAATTATTCCAGTAAAGGAATTAGTCCATTAAATTATTCCAGTAATTTTTTTGTAGTTTATTGGCATCGTAAGAGAGTATGCAATACTCTTACAGTGCTTCTTACAACAGTAACAATTTTAGATACGTCACAACTTTTCTCCCATCTAAATACATGTTTATGGTGATAAGCAATTAATTGTTAAATGTCTTTCTCACATTGTATATCTTATCGAAAAGTTTTTTGACTTAGAGAAACATTCTGATTTGATTTGATTCATACCACTATAAAATTTCTTTAAGCCACATATATTGAAAAACACTTTGTCTCGTCTACTTAGAAAATGGAAATACTGCAGACTAGTTGAACTAAGTTTATTTAGTTTAATAATAAATTTGAATTTATTTAGTTTAAAAAAATTATTTGTTTAATAATTGTCTAATGAAGCATACCCTTAAATTCATGCTAAAGATCTTTGCTCAGTCAGTCCAAATGCAGTCTTTTAATTTCAGAAACCGCACTTCACAAACACTGGATGTTTGGAGAGAGCTGTGTTTTATGTAGGTGGTCTGGGCCTCTTACAAAGCTGAAAATGTAATTCTTTTCCAGGGTGACTGTTTTGTCTGAAGTTGACTTCATGGTTATGAACTGTATAGGTAGTTCATTGCTGCCTGATATCCCAGGATATTCATCCAGAATTACTTAATGCGTTGCACACTAACCTGGCTTGCTTTGCTCATGCAAAAGTATACTCAGACATTGCAGTAGGATAGGTTAGTCAGCAAGAGAAAAGGATGACATCATGAACTTTGTAGGTGAGTTAAACCAGGGGTTCAGTGACAGCCTAAGCAAACCTAAGTGCTGATGGCTGTAGCTACGCTACTTACTTCCATCTCCTCTTTCCCTCTGACATCATCAGACCCTTCCTTGAAAATTCCTTGTTCACGCCAAAAGTGAACAGCATGCTCACACAGCTCAGTGAAATGTATGCTAAATGTTGGAACAAAGGAGAGTGGGAGCAAAAATGGAAGTAGAACTGCTAAGCAGATATTTTTCAACTGTGGAATCAAATGAAGAAAAATTAAGAGGTAAAATCAACAGAATCTTTGAGTCTCTTCAACAAGATGTTTGAAAGAAAATGTCTAATAAAGTAAGCATAGGGATGTACCTACACTATAATGTTGATGTTTGATCTGACTTGTTTTACTCTAACAAATCAATCTTTTAATCTGCCTGTCACAATTTAAGTGAAATTTCTTTTGGTGGACACCTGTCAAACTGCTGTAGAGTTTCATTGTATTAAGTCTCTGTGCTTCAAACTTTACGAGTCTGACTGGCATCTTGTGTTGGCTTCTGCCATGCCTTCTGTCACATGCAATGCTAATTAGCCACTTCATTTGAAGTGTGATCTTGCAACCTGACTTTCCTGCCTTCCCCCCTCTCTTTAGACCTCCCTGTAAAGCTTCTTAATTAGTTATCACACCACCACATTTATCCTGTTGCATCTGCTGGAGAGTTGTCATGTCGTTGGGCATGGACCAGAATGCTGGCAAAGAAAATATTTTCAAGAATATTCAAAAACTTCTTAAGTATTATAAAATGCATATACACGATGAGGGAAACCAGAGGCAGGGGGTGATGCAGCAAGACACCTTTTTAAGACTTCTGCTTAACTGTGCAGTGTCTGCAGCAGGGTCTCAAGCCTACGTCTGTGCTGACTCTGCCATATTCGTCCCCACATTGTCCTTTCTCTCAGCCTTTACAAGTCCTATAGTTTTTTGAGAGAACGGGATGTCTATGTCTTCAAATGACTAGTTTTTAATTCTACTTTGGGGGAGTGCTGTCCTTTGGAGCATACTTGCAGACATAGGCTGGAGAAAATATATTTTCTCTGGAATGTGGTTACTACTTTTATTCTTCTAGCTCCTGAATAGCATAGACAGCTTCTCCATTTCTTTGAGAATCATCCTCTGTTCATGCTAGTATGTGATTCAGCAAAGTTTTTTGACATTCTGCTCTTTGAACAAGTTAGCAAGAAAGCCTAAAACTTGCACACAGTATAAAGCTAAGAGAATTACCTTACCTGTCTCAACATATATACTTCAAAGACAAAATTATCCTCAGATTAAAGTCTTTTAAATATTGTAGATTGTATTAAATATTTTGAAATACTGCATGTGCTGAGAGGATTCCATATCAAATACAAAGTTTCAGTGACTATCTGACAGCAGATACAGAAAACAGAGTACACCAGAGAATGCTAAACCCTTATCATGTCCCCTACTTTGAAAGCAGGAGATGAGTTGATTCACATGGGACCGAACCATGTTTTATTAAATATTTGTATTAAAAATTTAAGTTGAAGTTAGTTGATTGATACAAGACGATAGTAGCTTATATATGATAGAGCTAAAAGCTTCTTTGTATCTAAGACGTGTTCCAATAGAGCTGTGCTAATATTCGGTACTTGCTAAAACCTCTGCTTACTTCAGGATTTTCTTATTACACTTGTCTCCGTTGATGGTTCATTTGCATATAATTACTAACAATACATGCATGTTAAACAGAAAATAGGTTTCTGTCCTGAATGGGCAAAAGTCAGTAAGGAATGTGCTCTCCTAACTTCTTTAGCTGAGCCCCATTTTATGTAATGATTGCAATTAAGCATTACACAGTAAAGTGTGTACAACTGTGAGCAGGATATACAAGGCAATAAACAATAGGCAATGGCTAGGTGTAAGTATCAAGCTACAACATGTCATCAAACACCTTCTGTTTAAAGGGGATCTAATGCAGACCTGCAGGACACCTCACCCTGAATTCTTACATTCTCTCTTGTGTTTTCTCCAGCATGGTTAAGGATGGAAGTTGCTGTGGGGGCGTTTCAAGCATGATGGTCTCTTCTAGGCACGATATACACAAGTAAAAACCTCATGTTTTGTTTATCTGTAGTTTAGCAGATCCTTTACTTTTGATTTTTCACTTTCCCAGTTCACATTTCTTCCTTGCTACTTTTTACCTGATTCACAGTTCCAGAGCTAGATGCCTACTTCCTCACTCACCAGTTACACCCCTTACACTCTATGATGCCTGGACTCACAGTGCCACATGTTCCTGTGCTTTAAACCAGTGACACTGATGTAATGATCTTCCTTGATTGTCTTTTCATCTCTTCTAAAACATTCTTTTGATTCCCTTCCCTTCCCTTCCCTTCCCTTCCCTTCCCTTCCCTTCCCTTCCCTTCCCTTCCCTTCCCTTCCCTTCCCTTCCCTTCCCTTCCCTTCCCTTCCCTTCCCTTCCCTTCCCTTCCCTTCCCTTCCCTTCCCTTCCCTTCCCTTCCCTTCCCTTCCCTTCCCTTCCCTTCCCTTCCCTTCCCTTCCCTTCCCTTCCCTTCCCTTCCCTTCCCTTCCCTTCCCTTCCCTTCCCTTCCCTTCCCTTCCCTTCCCTTCCCTTTCCTTCCCTTCCCTTGAAGGTCATCTTCCTCCCACAAAATACAAGATAAGCTAATAGTGTGGATATTGCTGAGGTGTGGTGCACTAGCTAAGCTGCGTATTTCACAGCCCTTAATTTTGCAGATAGGCCAGGCATTGAAGGCTTCCTTTATTTGCGCGTTCTTTGATTTCAAGACAAATAGTTTTCTAAACAAAGAATTACCAGGAATCTTTTTTTTTTTTCTTCTTCTTAATCTTGACACTGTCATGAGCCATGATGCCATAACAAATATAACACACATGTAGCTTTTAGAGCCTCCTCAGAATTTCTTATCCCAAACCTGCAGGCAAATATCAGCAATACCAATATCTGTTCTAGGAACACTTACTGTCTTTGAATAATGTTGAATATAACAGGTCAAACAAACCCAATATTTCAATCCATGTTGGCTGCTCTAGCTGTTGAATGAGTCCTTATAGGACCATCATTTGTTTCTGAACGATACATTCTGAGCAGTGGCTGCTGCCAATACTGGTGAACTGATGGTTTTCTATGCTCTACACTCTTGCTCTCTCTCTTAACAACTCTTTTATTCCCTTCTAGTTTGTTTTGAAGAAGTGTGTTCCAGAGCGTGTTCAGTTCATAGACATCCCACTGTTATTTTCAGAGGAAGTTTCACAGAGTCAAAAGCATGGAATAAAACTACCCACTGCCCGATGTCAAGGTCAACTGTACTGAGGCAGTGTGTGTAAAAGTTAAATGTGCTTTTTTAATGATCCTTAGATCTTTAAAGGTAAAGATTCCACAATTACCCTGCTTTGTGCACATCCCAGGATGGCAATTAACTTTTTTAGTAAATGTAGTATGACTGGGATTCGGCTTCTAATCTACTATAATTGATAGATCCTTTTCTGCGGAACCAATACCTAGCCAGCTGCTATTCATCCTTTCTGAATTTGATTGATTACATCTGCTTAATGTGATAATTTATACTTGTTTTTCTAGAGTTTTATCTATTTTTTTCATATTATTTCTGTGATCTGTCAAGAAAATTTTTGATACTATCCCTGACCTCAAACAGTTATACAATTCATCCCACCTTGTTTAATCTGGAAATGTAATAAACAAAATATTTTTCCTGTCATGTAAAAGATTAATGAGTAATACTGGGCTAACAACAGGCTGTGTAGAAGTCCACTTGGTATCAAACTATTGTCCTTTGGTCATTGATGAAACAATGGTAAACTCTCACCAGAATTGTTTTTCGGAAGAACTAGGCCCTTCCTCAGAATAACCTCCTTTAAATAAATATAAAAAGAAAATAATAATTAAAAAAAAAAAGAAAGAACTAGAACCCCATAAACCATTCTAGTTTACTTAATACCTGTAATAGCTCTTATTAATATTCTGATGTTATAAGCGATGAAGAGTTAAATCAGATTTGTGTGTATGGCATCAATCTCACTGCCCATGAAATAAACTTACCTTGTATATGCATCCACTTCTTATCCCCCAATTAATGTGTGAGCACAACAGCCTCAAACAATCTAGAGACAAGAACAGACAGATGACTGTTGCTTCTTGTGGGTCTTCTGCTCCTTCTGCAGCAACCGAAAAAACATTGCCTTTCCAGTTTATTGTCTGAGGCTGGGATGGCTGCTGTCACAGAGTGAGAGATCATGTTCTTAGTGTGCGTGAGGAGGAGTATGTGTTTGAATTCAAAATCCTATGGAAATAATATAAGCATCAGCTGCTGATGCATATATTTTTAGAATGTACCTAAAATCTCACATTTTAGACATCAATTTTTCAAAGAGGTAAAACCTCAGCAGTGTTAAGCTAAATATAGATTTTGTGTATGTAATTTACTGATATGATAGTAGTAGGTCAATAGCGTGGGTTCATGGACAAATACATTTATGCCCAGTTTTGAATTCTGTGGAAATTAGATGCGTTTCTAGTGAGCTTTTAAAACTTCCTGGTGGCTTACACAATAGGAACTGATAAAGTTTTATGGAATGCTCTACTTTTATGTTTAGTGAATATGATGAGAATCATTCTACCCTGTACAACAGGCTAGAAATTAACTGAATAGTTTGGAATGAGCTACCCATAAACATTTGCTGCGTTTATTTTACACGATAACATTTTACTCGGCACAAACTACTCCTTTGAAAGCACACAATATGTATATGTGTTATGGAGTTACAGCACATGCTCAGGAAATGGGAGCATTATTTTGTGAGTCTTATTGATTTGAAGGATTTGAACCCACATTTCCCAAATGCCTCATCCAATTACTTTGATGACAGCAATCTCTATAATTTCTGGGGAAAACAAGGCACTGTGCAGCTGTGCATACTAAATTCAAGGGCCTGGAAAAAGAAGCAAAAGGAGACAAATTCTGGCTTAATAGTTACAACACTTCTGTAGGAAAGGAAGAGTCCCAGGATTCCAGTCTCTTCTTCTCTGCTTTTTGTTATGCATGTCATCTGTTTTAAGACACAAAGGTTTAAATTAGGGGCTTGGAATCCCAAGTCTAATCTACCACAGCTGAGACCAGAGTGGTTCTCAGTCTCCTCCTGATTCATGAGTATTTGGAATCCCAGTTTTGAAGAGGTGGATGAGTACCTGCGATGGTGGCAGAGAATGTTCCTGATTTCCAGAGGAAGGTTACTTTTGAGAGGATTTTTAAATTTTTGATCATTATTCTCAAATCAAAATTTTGAAGAATGTCATTATAATAGCTCCCAGCTATGAGAATTGCCAGAGACATACTGAGTGTACTGCAATTTCAGTGTAATATTCAGCTTGTGACCTTGTTATATGTAGATCTTTAACTGATTTATATTTTCCATTGTTATAATCTGAAACTCATTTTGGAAGGCTTTGAAACAGCCATTGTTATCTATCAGGGTGTTGCAACTTTAAGTTTGGAGATCATATATTTCATGGCTACACATTGATAATAAATCATTGGTAAACGGGAAGCTCTGCTGTGTCTGGAAATGTCCTCTTTCTCTCAGTTCAAATCAAAAATCGCAGCTATCAATAAGCAGTACTATTCAACAGCACTTAAAAGTTATAGTTGGTTAGGCCAGTGACACCCCTTTCCAACCTTGGATCTCAGTATAGTTTTAGATCACAGCTGAAGGTATGTGATAGTCATATGTCTGCTACGTTCTACTCAAGCAATCAAAGTTTCTTTAGCATTGTAATTATTAGGTAGCTGCTTGGTGCTAGGGCAGTGAAGTGGTGAGCAGAGTTTGGCGAAGAAATGAAAGGCATCAAGACATGCTTTTCAAAAATTAGCAAAACAAAGTGACAACATCAACACTAAAAATGAACTGGGATTAAGGAATGTCATTCCAGACTGAATGATGGGCTTGGGCGGTTTCAGTTATCTCATTCAGAGCAGCTAAGTGCTTTCCAGTTTTAATGGGAGAAGCATTAGCACCATTTACAAATCTTTCTTCCTTTCACCCTTCTGCTCTTTTTTGTAATAAAAGATCAGGACTTATGAAACTGTGATGTGATTGTCAGTGTTGTACACAAGCTGGTACACAGTGAAGGGGTGCAGAACAGAGTAGAAAGAGCTGCTGTGATGATGGCTGTACCCACCATTGTTGTAGGAAAATAAAACAAAATTGAGGAGTTCCTCTCCTTTGAAATAATTATCTTCCAGCTGCTGTGTTGGGTAGTCCTATGTGGCATAACATGTTTTCCTGTGGACATAACAATTTTTAGTCATATCCAGTCTTGAAGTTTTCTCCCTACAACTGTAATAAACTGCAAAGGTATATATTATATATCATCAATGCTTTAATCCTTTACAAACCAACTTAGTGATGATAATCCTTGCAGAATTTTTTCTGCTTATAATTATCATGCACAAGATACTGTATCTGAATGGTAAAGCTTACTTATCCTTTCTATGTGTGTTTCTCCTCAGGTCCATGTTGTTATTGTACAAACAATAAATTCATCATATGGATTCTTTAGTCTTTATCAGGCAGTAACTTGCCTGTGAAATCCTGTACAGATGCTGAATTGCTGCTAATTGAACGCTTTTATACGTGGTTCTCTTTCTTGTAGTGGGCTGACTTTGCAAAATAATTTTATCATAGACGAATCAGTAAAATTGTGAACATCTAAAGCTTTTTATTATTATTTCTGTAAACACAAAACTATTCTCAATCCCTGCATTTTCAAGGGAAGTAGTGACTCTTCCCCTGCTATTTATAGAACTAAAATGTGAGAAATGTTCTCCCATTGGAAACAAACAGCTTTGAGACAGACGGTGAATAGTTATTCTGGATTTCAGACCCTGTGGAGGAGCAAGGTGTCAGGGTGCAGTGAGGGCTGACTGCCCCTCTGCTGTGGTGAGCCAGGCCCCAAGGGTGACCCTGGCATAGCCCATGCCCTCACCCAGGGGCTAGAATTCTGCAGGATCTGAGCATGGGGGCTGGTTATGTGGTCTGTTGACAGCCCTTAGCACAGCCAGGGCCGGGGTCCACCCAGGGGCTGCAGCCAGGATTAGTGCTCTGTAACCCAATAATCAAAGTGATGCTGAGAGGTTTTGTTATCCTGCATGTAAACTTTCTGTCAGAATATCCACAGTGGACTCCATCCTCCAGATCCTTCTGTCTCTTGTTTTGAGGTAAAATATCTCTCTCATTAGTGAATCAAATAGGAGATAATTATTTAGAGATATTTCAGAATTAAATCATTCTTGTAATCATAGAATCATAGAATCATAGAATCATAGAATGGTTAGGGTTGGAAGGGACCTTAAAGATCATCTAGTTCCAACCCCCCTGCTGTGGGCAGAGAAATCCTCCACTACACCAGGTTGCACAAAGCCTCATCTAACCTGGCCTTGAACACTTCCAGGGATGGGGCAGCCACAACTGCTCTGGGCAACCTGTTCCAGTGCCTCATCACCCTCAATGTAAAAAATTTCTTCCTTATATCTAATCTAAATCTGCCCTCTTTCAGTTTAAATCCATTGCCCCTTGTCCTATCACTACACACCCTTGTAAAAAGTCCCTATCCAGCTTTCCTGTAGGCCCCCTTTAGGTACTGGAAAGCTGCTATAAGATCACCCCAGAGCCTTCTCTTCTCCAGGCTGAACAGCCCCAACTCTCTCAGCCTGTCTTCATAGCAGAGGTGCTCCAGCCCTCTGATCATCTTCGTGGCCCTCCTCTGGACTTGCTCCAGTAGCTCCATGTCCTTGTTGTGTTGGGGACTCCAGAGCTGAACACAGTATTCCAGGTGGGGTCTCACAAGAGCTGAGTAGAGGGGCGGAATCACTTCCCTCGACCTGCTGGCCACACTTATTTTGATACAGCCCAGGATACGATTTGCTTTCTGGGCTGCCAGTGCACATTGCCGGCTCATGTTGAGCTTCTCATCCACCAGCACTCCCAAGTCATTTTCTTCCATGCTCTCTCATTCCATTCTCCGCCCAGCCTGTACTTGTGCTTGAGATTACCCCGACCCACGTGCAGGACCTTGCACTTGGCCTTGTTGAACTTCATGAAGTTCTCACAGGCCCACCTCTCCAGCCTGTCAAGGTCCCTCTGGATGGCATCCCTTCCCTCCAGTGTGTCCACAACACCACACAACTTGGTGTCATCTGCAAACTTGCTGAGGGTGTGCTCAATCCCACTGTCCATGTCTCCAACAAAGATGTTAAACGATGCTGGTCCCAGTACTGACCCCTAATGCTTATTGCTAGTCAAAGTAGCTAGAATCTTCTGTCCTTGTCTGAGGAACAACATGCTTATTTTTTTAAGTATCTATTCAGAAAATTTCAGGAAGACTGAACTGTTAAAAATTGCTTTTACCCTAACTTAAGCTCAAAATTAGAGTTCTTCACTTACTTTAAGTTACATCTTGCAAATTTGTTTTTCAAACATAGGTTGTTACGTAACTGCTACTCTTCACTAAGTAGAAAATGAGAGAAAACTACTCGTATAGGGAACCACAGATTTCCAACATTTCTGCTGTTCATTTTGCTGCAAATAGTTAGTCTTTGAAAATTTTCCATATGTGGAAAAGGAGTTTGAGTTCCACAAACACATATAGTGAATATACTTATCAGAACAGGGTGATTATTCTACCACTATTGTAAATATTTCAGGACCTCTTTTAGTTGCCTGAAAACAAAGCCGGTTAGAATTATCCATTAAAATTATATTCGCAGTATTTAATCTTTGTTTCATCAGTTTTGGTAGAGATGGAATTTAAACGCAATATTTAAACAAGGCTACCCATCCCCAAAAAGCAAAGATACAGAGTGGTCAAGGAACCAGTGCAAGAGCAGATAGTTAAGGGTAGATATCTCACATGCCAAAATCATTCCATAATAAGTTGAGTACTGGTTACGGATGCACACAGATTTGGAAAGAAGGCCTTTTTGCCTTTGGAAGGACAGTATTTCAAAGCCAAACTGAAGGTCATCTTTGAATTTTTCCTCTTCATCTAACTGTAGGTACTTAAGACTATGAAAAGGGAGAAGCATTTTATTTATTCTCTTCTACACTGCTAGTCTAGCTCCCTTTAGAAACTAAGTAATGGTACAATGATTTTCCAATTAGCTTTCTTTAAATAGCTGTGGCACTAACTTTTTGAGTATTGTCTGTAACTTTGCTGCCAGGTTACTATAGTATTTTATTTTCATTCCAGAAAAGGAAATTATAGTTTGAAAGTTTCCATTAAGCCATTGGCCTAATTAGCATCATGAGCACATATTTCTTATGTAGTCGACTAGATATGTTGTTTCCATGAAGTATTTCAGTCCATTTTGGTTCCATATGTTGCAAAAACCTTTCCTCAGTTTCAGATTCTTATTTCTTTGTGATCATGAGTTGTGGACTATTAAGAGGGAGGAAGCTACTTGTACTAACAATACTAGATTGTTTTAAACCTAGACTGATGTATTTATCTCCTGTAAATGCTCCTAGGAATGAACAGAGACTTCTGTCCATCCATTGTTCCCTTACCGTGAAAGTAAAAATCTCACTGTCACAAAATCCAAGACTTTCCTCTCCTGCCCCTTTTGTGCCAGCACTTCTGACTGATTGAGCCAACCATGGTGAATTATTTGGAACTGAGAAGGGTGCCCTGCTGACCTGGATCCCACAAGGTGCTATGAGACCATTGGAAAGTCACTGTCATCTCCCTTTTTTGTGTCTCCTGAAGTTTTACTTTCTCTTCTTGGCCATAGCAGTTCCCCAAAGTATGTGTCAGATAGTTTTAAGTTTTGTAACTATTTTAGTCTTTGGTTCAGAGGGACAAGATGTTCAACTGTTTCTTCAATAGAGGCTTCTCAAGCATATGATGTGTTACATTTCAGGTATCTGCAATCTGCTGCAATTTGTTTGTCTCTTAATAGAAAACACACTATCCAGAAGTCTTATCCATTACCTACGATACAAAAAAAGTCACTTAATGAAATAATCAGGAACACATTAAGCAATGTAAGCAGCGTGCAAAACATGGATGTTTTCTAGTCCCTCATGTTAAATACAAATGCTATTGTTGACATTACTCTTCTACATAAGACTGGGAAAACAAATATTGAGCCAGACATGAGGAATTCTTCTAGTTCTTGTCACATCCCAAATACCTGCCTGTGACCACGTCACATCCCAGTTAAGGGTCCACAGCTATAGTGGCAGGAAGGAGGGAGAGATGATTCAGATTTGCTGATCCCCTCTGTGTGGACCAAGGTGAGAACGCACTCAAGGTCCATGGGTAAACAGAAACCTTTATTCCATAGTTAGGCTCATCCGTAAATAAATGGATAGCAGAAATACTTACTGCTTACCACGTGTGTGAGATTTTATACCTGATGTTACTTATTAGAAAAAAAAGGAATAAAAAGGAAAAGAAAAGAAGGGGAGGTGGCAGTGAGAGAAAGAGAATGAGAGGTATCACCAGTCTGGGTTCCAGCATTGGTCCAGCAAATGGGGGTCTCTGGTGTGTAGGAGCGCTCATTCAGCAGTCTCCCCACAATGGCACTTGCCTTGCTTTTATCTCCACCATGTTCACTACAGGCTGCCCCTCTGCCCAGGTGTCAGCTTAGTTTCAGGGCCCAGCTCCGAGAGTTTCACTTCAGGGTTTTTGCATCTTGTGAGGGTTTGAGACGTGCCTGTGAAAGCCTCAGGGAATCTCCACCTCCTGTTCCCTCATCTAGTTTTTGTCTCCTGCATTGTCTGCACCCGTCAGAGCAAACAGTTCTTTGTTCCATGGGGTCACAAGTTAGCCTTGGTGTTAGACTGAAACAGTTCTTCCATGTCGGTCTCTTACAGTTCTGACAGGTTTCTTTCTTATAGAATAATTTTTAACTACATTATATGTTTAAGTGATGGATGTTTCTTAATGGAAACTTTTGGGAATGGTAGATTATATTTTTATATCGAGAGATACATGGAATGATCTTAAATTTCTGCAGTCAAATTGCCATGTGTACTGTACCTTTCATGATGGATGGAGTCTTAAGGAGATGAAAATCTTAGCAATAAAAAGTATCTTTAAACGAAGGCAGTAATGAGTGCCAGGTTTAATGGGAAATGTGATGATGCAGTTGGTTGGAAACCTCTGCAAAGGACTCTGCTGAATTCCTGTTCACAGCTTGCTTCTCTGGACATGTGGCATATTGGCTTTTGATTATTGCTGCCTAAAACACTGTCACGATTCCTTCAACTCTTACTGCTTTTTAACCATTTCCTTTTGGTTTGTTGTCATGGCAGTCACGACTTCCTTGAACTTAGGAATGCTGCTTAGCATGGAGGACCAAGGGTGATTTGCAAAGGAAACCCAGGACCTTATTGCCTTCCTCGTGCTCGTGTCTGGTTTCTCATGAGTTCTTCAAAAGCTGATTGCTGAAACTTTTGTTTTCTGGGACTCTGGAAAGGACTATTTTTATGGACTTTCGTCTTATAAATGTGTGTATTTTCCTCTAGCTAACATTTTAAGTGTCGTTAGGGCTCTCTTTCTGTTTGAGGACAGTGACATAGCAGATCATGACAATGAATTGACATTTGCTTCCGAAGTCACACTGACTTTAATTTTACTTTTTCCTTGCAATTTAAGAATTCAGAGCAATTGTTTTCAAGCTGTTTGAGTTGTGCTCTAGACATACCAAAGATACTTACTACTACTATACTAATATTTTGTGCTGTATTTTACACTTTGTGAGATATAATAACATGCTGTTCAGGGATTTGTACAGAACTGCCACATAAAAAGAGACTGTTATGGAACAAGCATTTTTGTTTATTTGTTTCTTTGTAATTTTGTTACTTGTTCATAATTTACCAGGGACAGGTTTGTGTCTTATTCCGCAATAAAATCATAGAATCATAGAATGGTTAGGGTTGAAAGGGACCTCAAAGATCATCTAGATCTAACCCCTCTGCCAAGGGCAGGGACACCCTCCACGACACCAGGTTGCGCAAAGCCTCATCTAACCTGGCCTTGAACACTTCCAGGGATGGGGCATCCACAACTTCTCTGGGCAACCTGTTGCAGTGCCTCACCACCCTCTGAGTGAAAAATTTCTTCCTTAGATCTAATCTAAATCTCCCCTCTTTCAGTTTAAATCCATTGCCCCTTGTCCTATCACTACACGCCCTTGTAAAAAGTCCCTCTCCAGCTTTCCTGTAGGCCCCCTTCAGGTACTGGAAGACTGCAATAAGATCACCACAGAGCCTTTTCTTCTCCAGGCTGAACAACCCCAACTCTTTCAGCCTGTCTTCATAGCAGAGGTGCTCCAGCCCTCTGATCATCTTTGTGGCTCTGCTTCGGACTTGCTCCAACATCTCCATGTCCTTCTTATGTTGGGGACTCCAGAGCTGAATGCAGTATTCCAGGTGAGGTCTCATGAGAGAAGAGTAGAGGGGCAGAATCACTTCCCTTGACCTGCTGGCCACTCTCCTTTTGATACAGCCCAGGACACGGTTGGCTTTCTGGGCTGCCAGCGCACATTGCCAGCTCATGTTGAGCTTCTCATCCACCAGCACTCCCAAGTCCTTTTCCTCAGGGCTGCTCTCAATCCATTCTCCACCCGTCTGTGCTTGTGCTTTGGATTGCCCCGACCCATGTACAGGACCTTGCACTTGGCCTTGTTGAACTTCATGAAGTTCTCACAGGCCCATCTCTCCAGCCTGTCAAGGTCCCTGTGGATGGTATCCCTTCCCTCCAGCATGTCCACAACACCACCCAGCTTGGTGTCGTCAGCAAACTTCCTGAGGGTGTGCTCGATCCCACTGTCCATGTTGCCGACAGAGATGTTAAATAGCACTGGCCCCAGTACTGACCCTTGAGGAACACGACTCGTCACTGGCCTCCACGTGGACATTGAACTGTTGTCCACAACTCTTTGAGTGCGACCATCCAGCCAATTCCTTGTCCACCGAGTGGTCCATCCATCAAAACCATGTCCCTCCAGTTTAGAGACAAGGATGTCGTGTGGGACAGTATCAAATGCTTTCGATAAATCCAAGTAGACGATGTCAGTTTCTCTTCCCTTATCCATCAATGCTGTAACCTTATCATAGAAGGCCACCAACTTAGTCAGGCAGGATTTGCCCTTAGTGAAGCCATGTTGGCTGTCACCAATCACCTGCTTGTTTTCCATGTGCCTTAGCATAGTTGCCAGGAGGATCTGCTCCATGATCTTGTCGGGCACAGAGGTGAGACTGACTGGCCTGTAGTTCCCTGGGTCTTCCTTTTTTTTCCCTTTTTAAAGATGGGGGCTATGTTTCCCCTTTTCCAGTCAGTGGAAACTTCACTAAACTGTCATGACTTCTCAAATACAATGGATAGTGGCTTAGCAACTTAATCTGCCATTTCCCTCAGGACCTGCAGATGCACCTCGTCTGGTCCCAATACTGGCACCAAGACAGAAACTTTCAGTGCTTATGCTAGCTGTCACTTGTCAAGAAGACAAATTGAAAATGGTGAAATTTTTACTAGTGTTTAAAGGCTTTTCTGACACATGAAAATACACATTCGTAAGTGAAGAGTTACTTTTGTTTTCTTTGTTTTTTGTTGTCATTGGTTGGTTGGTTGTTTTTTAAAGGAGACTAATCTTGCTAGCTAACAGCACTTTCAAGACGTCGCCACAGAACAGTCATGAAGTATTTTACAGGGTTCACAGGATCCTACAGTTTTTTGAATTTTTTAATTTTCTCTTTGAAGAGGATATGATGGAGGAAGATAATGAAGTAGTTCTGAACATGTATGAAATAACATTCTTCAAAGTTAGAAAGGCATCAGGAAAGAAAAATTATTTTCAGATAATTAGGTAATGGAAGGTAGTTAGCATTTATAGGCTAACCGAGAATCAAAACCTTAAAGTTATTGTAAGGGACTGAGCCAATGGAATATTTCTTACTTCAATTAACTTTAATTCAAGTTTTGGGAAAGATCCAAAATGATCATAAGTAAAATTAGGAAATGAGAATTTTCTTTTCCATTTTCCTGTCTAATAAAGAATTTCCTTACTATTGTTAATTTAATCTCTCCTGAGCTGTTTTGGGAAGCATGTATGTTTGTGCATTTGTTTTCCTCACAGTGAGTATTATGACAATTTAAGAAAAAAGTGTTCTTGGCATTTCCCCAAAGAATTTTAGTGTTGAGATACAGCTGTATTTCTATTTCTATCTCAACTGAAAAATGAGATACTTGGCGATACAGATGCTAGAGGCTTTCTATTTCATTTTTGTGTTAAGCAATGACACTTCTACAGAAAAGACTTTTAAAAAAATTAATAATATATCCAGTTAAAATTTGCGTGGAACATATTTATCCAGGAATATTCAATATGTTTTCAGTATCGTGGTTCATGCAAACAAGCCACTACTGAAAATCTGAGCTGGTGAATGCTGCTTAAAGTGAAAAATATTTCAATTCTTACTATCACGTAAAGAAAAAGAAATGAGAAGTCCCTGGTTGTCAAAGGAATTGTTAGTCTACTATTCACCTATGGAGTCTAGCAATCTTATAGCCAAAGAGTATGTAAAACATTCTAACATCCATACAACTTAAAAAGCAGCAATTAAGTTTATAACTACCATACATTGACTTAGCTTTCTGTTGGAGGTAACTGAAAACCAAGGAGGGGTGGGGGGGAAGTGAAAAAGACCTTTTGTAGATGTGATCGTAAGTTGTTTATCTGCCTGTTTCTTAAAGAAATAGCATACTTGTTCTGCTTGTTGAAGTCAGAATTTCGTAATGTTGTTTAGAAAAATTAAATTGTAGCTAAGTGAGTAGTAAAGCAGTCTCTTCCTTAAAAAAAATCAGTGCTGAAAGAGGAGATGCATGAGATATCACACTCGATATAGTGTTAAGAATTTGGCTTCTCAGAATTATGCTTTTTACTTTGTTTTTCGATTTAAAACCTAACTGAATATGGTACAGCATGTAGGCCTCATACATACTCAATGCAGCAGTGAGGGCATTATCTGTGGACTTGTTGTGGGATCCCCCTTGGAATGTCCTTTTTTATTTTCTTCTGACTTGCGTATTTTGTTTTTACAATCAATTTCACTAAGGTGACATTTTCTAGAACAGTCAATTGCTGAGGCATTCGCCTGGAACAGGGGACATGAGATGTTAAGTATCTGTTTTGAATCAGCCATATGAATGATGTATATGAATGATGTCTCAGACTTCCGAACCTGTAAGGCACCAGCTCCAATATACTGATCTTTAACTCTTTTCAATTTTCTTTCTTGGAGCTTT
The DNA here is from genome assembly GCF_009769465.1 of Tauraco erythrolophus. Taxonomy (NCBI): domain Eukaryota; kingdom Metazoa; phylum Chordata; class Aves; order Musophagiformes; family Musophagidae; genus Tauraco; species Tauraco erythrolophus. Next base: position 44,328,383 of record NC_141465.1, on the reverse strand, counting down.
TGATTTTTAAAATGAAGGGAACACCAGAAAGACTTCTCCTCCTGCAGGAAAGTGAGTGGAAATGGAAGAGAAGGGTTGGAGAACTGGGGAGACCCCATGTAGGATCTGATTTGTTGTGTGCATTGCTTCAAGGAGTCAATGGTTGCTGCTGGGAGCCACCCCTTCCCTTTTTTTTCCCCCTTCTAGCAGTAAGTGCTTTCTGGTATGGCAAAGATGGCATTTCTAGGGTTTTACCACAAGCAGTGCAGGCAACAGCCAATTTTGCTTACGCCTTTAAGATAAACTGAATCTCTGAGAATCAATATACCCGAGAATGACTTCCACGGTGCATTGTATGTTTAAAATGCAATCCCTGCTATACTATTGTCATAAATATGATTCTCCTTGTTGACTTGACAACTTAAATGAGTGGCGTGCATGGACCAAAAGAAGGATTTAGATGACTGAACTGTTTCTTCTTGATATTCTTGCATTTATTGAGGCTTTCTTTGATAACTTCAAGCTTTATAGCTACTGCATGCTTTCCCTACAGAAATACGTATAAATACATATGAATACATACATACATATATACATGCATATATGCAAATATATGTATGTATGTGTATATTTGCATTTCTTTCACAGTAAACAGCAATATCATGTTTTGATATACGGTCAAAAAAGATGTGTTTGATCTGCATTCACAATCAGAATCTATTTAGTGAATTGGTAATTGCATAGTAAGATCCTGTGGTTCTTTGGACAGCATTTATTAGGCTCACACAGAGCAAGGAGTTCACTCTTGCTAGTACCCTGGAGGCTGAAGATTTAGATTTTCCTGCAGTGTCAGTTAGTCTAGTGACTGAGAAGTGAGATTTTGATTTCAGAAAGCTTGACTCAGATCTACAGTAAAATACGGTGTAACACTTTGTGATATCTACTCACTGTGCCCCTGGAAAATTAATCTTCATTTCTAGTGTCTAAAATTCTAAGAATTTATATTATTTATAAATACCAGTGGTCATGGTACTTAGTTAAATTTTAAACTTAACTAAAAATGTTAACATTGCACTACATTTAACTCACACAAATGCCGTATTTCATATATTATTTTCCATGTGGAGAAGCAATGTATTCCTTAACTTTTTGAAAGTTGCACATGAATCTGGGTAAATTATAACCCTTCACCTATGATGGTAAAATGATAAAGTTAGTTCATGTCCAAAGAATGAGTAAACATATTAATGCTTTTGTGTTTCTTTATGAGTATAAATACTGTTATAAAAATAATATATCATAGAATTGTAGATCCTCCATAGAGATTGGGAGGGACCTTAAAGATCATCTAGTTCCAGCCCCCCTGCCATGGGCATGGACACCTGCCGCTCTATCACATCGCTCAAAGCCTCGTCCAACCTGGCCTTGAACATTTCCAGGGATGGGGCATCCACAGCTCCTCTGGGCAACCTGTTCCAGTGCCTCACCACCCTCCATGTAAAAAATTTCTTCCTTAGATCTAATCTACATCTCCCCTCTTTCAGTTTAAAGCCATTACCCCTTGTCCTATCACTACATGCCCTTGTAAAAGTTCCTCAACAGCTTTCTTTAGGCTCCCTTTAAATATGGAAAGGCTGCTAGGAGGTCTTCCTGGAACCTTTTCTTCTCCAGGCTGAACAACCCCAACTCTCTCAGCCTGTCTTCAGAGGAGCGGTGCTCTAGTCCTCTGATCATCTTTGTGGCCCTCCTCTGGACTCGCCCCAACAGGTCCATCTGTTTCCTGTGCTGTGGACTTCGGAGCTGGATGCCGTACTGAAGGTGGGGTCTCACAAGAGTGGAGTAGAGAGGGAGAATCACCTTTCTCAAGCTGCTGGCCATGCTTCTTTTGATGCAGCCCAGGATATAGTTGGCTTTCTGGACTACAAGCGCACATTGCTGGCTCATGTTGAGCTTCTCATCAACCAACACCCCCAATTCCTTCTGCTCAGGGCTGCTCTCAATCCATTATCCGCCCAGCCTGTACTTGTGCTTGGGATTGCCCTGACCCACATGCAGGACCTTGCACTTGGCCTTGTCGAACTTCATGAGGTTCTCACAGGCCCACCTCTCCAGCCTGTCAAGGTGCCTCTGGATGGCATCCCTTCCCTCCAGCATGTCCACAACACCACACAGCTTGGTGTTGTCAGCAAACTCACTGAGGGATGCACCTAATCCCATTGTCCATGTCACAAAGATGTTAAACGATGCTGGTCCCAATACTGACCCCTGAGGAACACCACTCGTCACCGGTCTCCACTTGGACATCAAGCCGTTGACCACCGCTCTTTGAGTGCAACCATCCAGTCAATTCCTTGTCCAGTGAATCCCTGTCTCTCCAGTTTAGAGACAAGGATGTTGTGTGGGATGGTGTCAAATGCTTTGGACAAATTCAGGTAGATGACATCAGTTGCCCTTCCCTTACCCACCAATGCTATAACTCCATCATAAAAGGCCATCAAATTTGTCAGGCACGATTGCCCTTAGTGAAGCCATGTTTTCTGTCACCACAGACCTCTTTTTTTCCCATGTGCCTTGGCATAGTTTCTAGGAGGATCTGCTCCATGATCTTGCCGGGCACAGAGGTGAGACTGACTGGCCTGTAGTTCCCTCAGTCTTTCTTTTTTCCTTTTTAAAGGTGGGGGCTATGTTTCCCCTTTTCCAGTTGGTGGGAATTTCACCGGACTGCCAGGACCTGTCAAATATGGAGAGTGGCTTAGCAACTTCATCTGCCATTTCCCTTAGGACCTGTGGATGCATCTCATCAGGTACCATGGACTTGTGCATCTTTTTTCTTGTTGCCCTTGACATCATTGTCTGTCAGGGCTATAGCTTTCCTAACCTGATCCCTGGCTGCTCGGAAAATTTTTCTGTATTCCTCCCAGGCTACCTGTCCTTGATTCCACCCTCTGAAGGCTTCCCTTTTGTGTTTGAGTTGGTCCAGGAGCTCATTGTTCATCCATGCAGGCCTCCTGGTGTTTCTTCCTGACTTCCTCTTTGTTGGGATGCATCACTCCTGGGCTTGGAGGAAGTCATCCTTAAATATTAACCAGCTTTCTTGGGCCCCTCTTCCCTCGAGGTCTTTCTCCCATGGTACTCTACCAGGGGGATCCCAGAAGAGTTGAAAGTCTGTTCTCCTGAAGTCCAGGGAGACATTCTTGCTAGTACCCTCCTCACTGCCCTAAGTGAGTGATCATGGTCACTACAGCCAAGGCTTCACATTCCTTACCAGCCCCTCCTTGTTGATGAGAATGAGGTCCAGAATAGCACCGCTCCTCCTTGGTTCCTCTACCACTTGGAGAAGGAAGTTATCATCAAGGCATTCCAGGAACCTCCTGGATTGCTTCTGCCCTGCTGTGTTGTCCCTCCAACAGACATCAGAGTGGTTGAAGTCCTCCATGAGGACCAGGGCTTGTCAGCACGAGACTGCTACTATCTGCCTGTCTCAGACTAAAACCAAAACACAGAGCTCTTCTAGCTGTTGAACAGAACTCTGTCCCAGCTGAAACCAGGACACTGTCTATAAAGAGTCTCATCCACTCGGTCTTCCTGGTCAAGTGGCCTGTAGTAGACTCTCACTACAATGTCACCGGTCGCTGTCTTCTCTCTAATCCTGACCCATAAGCACTCAGTCAGCTCCTCATGCATCCCCAGGCAGAGCTCCATGCACTCCAACTGGTCTTTGACATAGAAAGCTATACCTCCTCCTTGTCTCCCCTGCCTGTCCTTCCTAAAGAACTTGTATCCTTTCATTCCAACACTCCAGTCATAGGATTCATCCTACTATGTCTCCATGATGTTAATAAGATCATAACCTTGTGGGCGTCTACACATCTCTAACTCCTTGTTTATTTTCCATGCTACATGTTTTTGCATAGAGGCATTTATGTTTGGGCGACCGATGAAGCTGACTTCCTGGCTGTAGTGTTTGGAATTAATTTCTGCTGCTCTTCAGGTGGTCTTAGCTTGTCTTGATCAAGCCCGATATTATCCCCCCTCCCTCTTCAAGTGTAGTTTAAAGCCCTGTCAATGAGCCCAGCTAGCTCATGAGCAAAGACCCTCTTCCTCCCTGGAGAAAGGTGAATCCCATCTGGTGCCAGAAAGCCTAGTGCTGTATAGGCCATTCCATTATCAAAAAACCCAAAATTGTGGTAGTGACACCAGCCACAGAGCCATGTATTAATAGGCTGTGTGTGTCTGTTTCTTCCAATGTCACCGCCCACAACTGGAAGGAGAGTGAAAAAATAACCTGTGCTCCAGATTCCCTTATCAACAGTTCCAAGGCCCTGAAGTCTCTTTTGATCGACCTTGGACTACACATTGCAGCTACATTATCACCCACATATAAGAGCAGTAATGGGTAATAGCCCGAGGGCGGTACCGCGCTAAAAGTTTCCTAACGATGTCCTTAACCCAGGCCCCAGGGAGGCAGCAGACTTCCCTAAAAGGAACGTCTGTCTGGTATATCGGACCCTCTGTTCCCCTCAGATGGGAGTCACCAACAACTGTAACCCATCTTTTCTTCCTTGTGGAGGTGGTTGTGATACCCTTTCTGACCCTGGGAACACCTCTGGTGTAGATGGACCATCATCCACATCATCCATTGATGGATGTTCCACATCCAGAGCCTCATACCTGTTGCACAGAGGCACGTGAGAAGGTGGAGTGGTCAAGGAGGGGTTCACCTGCTGTCCTGAGCATGGACTTGCCTCCATTCACTCTTTTCCTTTAAGCTACTGCCTTCAGCCTGGTGGGAGGAAGATATGGAATCCCCTTGATCTTGTGTTTTTTTCTGGTGTCTGTTCCTATTTCTGTCTCAGGTAGGGCAGAGCATGGTTCCACCTATCTCTTTCTCAGACTCCCTGATGCTTCTTAACCTTTCTGCTTCTCTCATAGCTCTGCCACCATGCTGAGCAGATCACTCACCTGGTCACACTTGACACAGCTGTTCTCACTACTGCCATCCATTACCAGTGAATGGCTCTGGCACTCCTTGCAGCTTGAGACCTGGACGGCTGCCAGTTTTCATCGGAGCTCTCCTTTCCATTTTCCTGCCATATAAAGAATTGCCTTACTATCTTAAGTTTGTATATGTGAGATGTTAGCCCTGTCAACCATTTCAGAACAAAGCTGATAATCATCATGATACTATCTTAGTTATATGGGGAATTAAAAGAATGTTTAGTCTCTGCTTTCACCACCTGCTCATACCACTTAATCTCCAGGTAGTAGAGCGTTTTTTCACATCTTAGAGGTGAGGCAGAGCCACAATCTGTGATCCGCCTCTCTCCAATGATAATAACATTCACTTCTGATTTAGTGCAGTGAATGTGTTAGTTTGAACTTGCTTGTGGGGTTTCAGATCATCTGAAAGGAAGCCGCAGGAGTCTCTGTTGATTCTTCTGGTGCACTCTTATGTTTCTTCTTTCACTGTTTCTAAGAAGATGACCAGTTTTGTTTTTAATCAATTGTTCGTTGCATTGTGAATCTTGTGCTCAATCTGTGAGATTAATGAATGGAAGCAAAACTAATGAAGAAAGGCATTATTTTCTTTTTCCTGTTGGGAGGGGGAAGTAGATTATATGACAAAAAGAAAGAACTAGGTATTATTTTGCAGATTTAGTGAAAAGATCACACTTTTTTCATAGAATAAGTTGATCAAAGTTGTTTCATTCAAGAGATCTGATAGAAAATTTTAACAGAGACCAAATGTTTTCAATATGTAGATTAAATTGGAACTTAAGCTCCATGGTTAAATGTAGTGTGTAAATGTGTTTGCTTTATGGTGATTTTAGCTTACGTATTTTTTTCGGGAATGATAGGTCATTTTTGGTGCATTAAATTGCTCACAAATACTGTATTCAGCTTTTCCACAATGTCAGTATTGTGATTATTCAAGATTTTTTCAGCACCAATATATAATGAGTGTTTCTTTCTTCTTTTTGGTACTCTAGGAAGCAGTCGTGGAAAGACAGAAGATGAAAGCTCCTATTCCCAACTTGATTCTCTTGTATGCTACTCTAACTCAGAGCTTGAAGGTTGTGACCAAAAGGGGATCAGGTAAGTAAATCTTTATCTCTGTGGTTATGATGTGGTTTGGAAAGAAGTGCTTAATATTTGCAAATATATACTGAAATGTTGTTGTGGTGGTTTGGAACATAGTTAAGAGGATTTCAAATTCTGCAGCAAAAAAAAGTTAGTAGCTTCTATTATTTTTAGGCTATATAGTGTCATGTGAACTTGATGAAAAAACCAAAAACATTAAAATCAGATATGTGATGTGAAATCAATGTAACAATTCATTTGCTGAAGGAAAGTTATTGCCAGAACTATTTATCTTGCTTAGAAGACTTTGTTGCAGTCAGTGTTGTTAATGTGAGCTACTAGATTTATCTCTTTGACTATATACTTTATGATGAAGAATCTCTTGGATATGAAAATCATGCAGTATTGGTTTAGGCTACTGATTTTTGTAATACAGCAAATAGATTAAGCACATTAAATTTAATAACCATGAAAAGTAAGCAGCAGAATGTGTTTTTGAAAGGGCTACCTGATACATGGTTGAAGAGTTTAATTCAGCAAAGAAAATACAGGCAGTTTTTCAGAAACCAAGCAGAGAGTGACATATTTACCAAATATCTTTCATACTGTTACTACAGATGAATTACCTTCATATGTAAATAAAAGGAACACCAATACTGAGACAGCTGGGTTGTTTTGGGTTCATTTTTTTGTCTTGAAATTCTTAATTTTTCCCCTCTTTCACTTTTCATTGGCTAATGAAAAAAAATATAGGATATTACTTCTTCAAACTGTGTTACTCTATGGCACTAAAGGATGCTAAATCCTTAACTGAAGTCTTGAGCCTATGTTGATGGAATTAGTTAATCAGGTTTGTTGTTACTAGTAATTTTTCTTTTGGCACTGGAGTGTTTTATGTAGCTTTTGTTGTACTGTTAACATAAGTCTGCTCTGATGTCTTTTTGTATTATTTAAATCTGTTTCCAACTGGAGTTGGTTGATAGTTGTTGTAAACTGGTGCTTATTATGTCTCCAATACTTTAGTGACTGAAAATGTAGATGGAGGGAAGGCAAATAAGGAGTTCCGCTATAAAGTAAGATATTTCTCAACCAAGTTTTTAGATTAAAATATATTTGTGGTTATTTAAACTCAAGACAACTGGAACATACAGACTGTGTGCAGAGCAAAGGAGTTGGTAATGGGTTAATGTGTTTGTAATATGATAGTGAAGCCTAGATAGATATGGTACTTACCATTTGAATGTGTCTGGGTGACGTTGTTCAGTTTGATTAACATTTAATACTTGTAAGGTTTAAGTTGAGGCCTCTTAATCCAAATTTGGTATAAACATTACTGATCATCTTAAAGTAACTTTTACAATGACACTTACTTTTAAGGAACCCAAAAAACAGCCAGTCTTCAGGTAACTGTTACTTGAATGTGACAATAATAAGACTTGGGTTGTCTTTGCATTTTATTTCATCATTTTTGCCTGTATCCTCTTCCTCTGATTAACCAATGCAAGGAGAAGTGGTAAATGTACGTTTTAATTTGTTTGGGAAAGTAATATAATTGCTATCCAACAAAACAAAAGAGCATGCAATACTTTTTAAGATGTACAGAATACGTTCTCATCCTGATGCTGTAATAAAAAGGAAACACTGTAATGGAAATCTTTGGATCATACCTTACTGAAACATGTGATTCTTGATTTTCTTACATAAGCTCTGCTTGTCCTGTATGTAGTTTCAATTAGCTGTATCACCAAGAGACCTGTTTGCCATACTGGATGTGTAAAGGAAAAATCTCTGATTTACAGAAATCTCAGATCCTGCTGCCTTTGGTCATGTTGTTTAGTGACTTTAAACTTGAAGAACTTCCAGAGAAGTAGACGGAATATTATGACATGTGTGATGCTGCTTGGTTTGGTTTCATTGTTATTATTTTTCTTTGTTTTGTTTTGTTTTGTTTTTTTACTCCCTTGAATGCTCAGGAGGCCTGTTTTGCCATTCTGAAGTGTTTCTACAAAGAAAACCTTATTTACTTTAACAGAAGTTTTAGCAAAATAAGATTCACCTATCTGTACTATGAAAATAGAAATGGTTTTCTAAAACTAATGCGACTTATAGTTGTAAATAAGAAAAGAAAAATCAACTTGGAAAATAGAATTTTAGTTGTATGTGAACATGTTAACTAGAGGTAGAGGATGGTGAGGACACGGTTTATGTCTCTTTAGTCAGTTCTACTTGTGAGTTCACTTTGTCTTTGAATATCAGCATTAAAGTAAAATCAATAGCAAAATAAAGATGTTGGCATCTTTTTATACTTATGAGATTTTATAAATATGGAGTAGTAGTATCTGCCTTTTAGAGATGTGTTGCTTTTATGTACGTCCTTCTCTGTTATGATAAAAGGAAAGTATTAAAACTAAAGAAGTTGTTAACATTGATATGCTTAATAGTTATCCTAATTGTTACTTATTCCTTCTAATTCACTTTTGCTGGCTTATTTGGCTTACTTCTAAGTATCAAACCTGAAAATACAAATCATGTGTTCTTTATATATTTAACTTCACAATTTTATGTTAAAGAGAGATCTATCCTGGGAAATATGTCTTTTCTATACTGTCAGTTGGATTTTTCCTGCTGGAGTACTTCAGCTCTCTTCTAGTGATTAATAAAAGTATGAGTGGAAGTAGAATCTGGTAGAAATACATTTCCAACCACTTCTCTGATCTGTCAAGAACATGTAAATTTACCTTCAGAAAGTCAGTAAGGATTCACAGCATGCCAAAAATGTGGAATAATTTGTAGGTTCAAATTCTGGTTTTACTTCTAAAAATGAGTAACAATTCCAATGTTCTATTGGCTTTCAGAACTGCAGTTAAATCAAATAATTAGCTATATGTGTAAACAATTAGGATCAGTATGGTATTCTTGTCTTTGAGTTGATTGAAAAGCAGGTTAAAAACTCATTGCAAGAGAAAGCTTAGGTTGTGCTGTGTTGGACTAAATCTCTGATCATGAGAGCTGTCATTATGCAAAGCACTTAAATGACATTACTTAAAGGCAGTCTTTGAATCTTTCTACCACTGTGTGCTATTCATCAGTTAAATATAATAACATAGGATATAAAGGGAAGACTATTAATCAAATATTTATTATGTTATCAGGAAAACATACTTTGAATTAGCTTGCTCACAGCTGTGTGACGTACCTGTTTAACACTTTATTTTGCATGCATGATTCTGTTTCTATCTGACAGAAGATACATCTTTTTTTTTTTCAGTTACTATTTTAAATAATTTCTGTAATACGATGAACAGTTTCAAATTACTCTTTAACATAAAATAGATTTAGAGTATAAAATAACTGTGTTTGTTACATAGAATGGCTGGATGAACAGTTCCAATAACAATTCCATTAATAAATAAAAATGATGCAAGAAACTTCTTTCTCTATCTACGTATGCAGAAATGAAATTAGAGTTAGTTTAGGAACTAAGTTTAGGAACTTTCCTATCAATTATAGTTGGATGCACAACACCTACAAGTTATAATGCCTTCTCAAGCAAGAAAGGAAAGATCCTTTGCCTTAAACTTTGCCGTTCCAACCACTGACTTCAAAGTAGACATAATGGTTGTTAACTGGGTATTTTAGGTACTCAGTGAAGTCCCCATGAACTTCTGGAGAGGCTTCAGAGTCTGCAACAGTAACTGTAAAGATGAACTTTGATTTGGCACGTAATGGGTATCAGATGTGATCTGCTAAATGGGAAGCTGACTCGTGCACTACTTCTTGGCTTTTTGAAATATCTCAAAGCGTCTTGCTTCATGAAACAGTTCCTCTGTTTGATCATCATGTCCTGCTTGATGCAAAGGAAGAAGATATACTTAAAAGCCTACATATTTTGATTTTTTCAACAAATGCTTTTGCTGGAATTGGCTTAAACCTCAAAATCGTAGGAAATAATTCTTGGTTTTAGCATGATGCCAAACTTCATATAAATTTACAATATGCTTAAAAAGTGCGTAGATTTACTTTTTGTGCAGTTCACTAAGTAACTGTTGCTCAATGCAGCCCTTGATAGTATTTTGAGAACTTTATGGTAATGCATTTCTAAATGTTTTCTTTTCAGTGATATTTCTCTGAAATTATCCTGTTTCATTGTTTCATAGTTTGAACTAAATTGTAGATTTTTATTTTTTTTTTTAGCCATGTGGTTTTACATCCTTAGAAACTTAGGTTTCTTAAAAGTCTGTTCTTTTCAGATTGAGTAGTATTTGATCACTTACTTGTGGTGAATACAATTTTTGCTTATGAAATATATAATATTAATCAAAGAGGAAGTAGGTTAAGAATGAGAGCCTTATGCTGATCCGTACAGATTTTTTTCCCTATAACATGTATGTTAAATGAAGTACTTGAACACTGCATTGCCATCTGGTGGTTTTTTCCAAGGATGCTGAATAGACAGGAAAGAACGGGAGGGTTTTTTTTTTGTTTTTTGTTAAAAAACAAGGGAGAATGGGGGAGAAAATACATAAAAAGATTTTATTACATAAAGAATTATTACTTGATCAATATAATTAGACAGTATTAGTGTAGTGACATTTTATGCACTTACTGTGTCTAATAGCAATCTGGTATTGCCTTGTATCAAAAGAGGTGGGAGTTGTTATTACTGTTTATAATTCTCTCTTTTTCTACAGATTATTATGCATTATGAGTTAATTAATATTCTGTGTTCAGTTCTGCTATTATGAATGGAAATTTTCTTTTCTAGTCAAATTTATTCAGTGATGGAATACTTTAACTGGAAGGACAATCTTTCCAATGATGGGTTATTAGGGATATGTATGAGATCCTTCACATCATTATGATGAGATTAAAGCCTATAGATATATTTTGTCATTTAGCAGAAGATTGCTTTTAATGTCTATTTTTTCTGCGCCTTAGCTATTATGAATGAATATGGCTGGTTCTAGTTGTTGTACTTGTATGGAAGATCAACATTATGAAAAAGGTAGTGAAGAGCTTTGACATTGTGACGTTGGTATTTCTGAATTTTATTTTCTTTTGGTAGGAGGAAAGTATGAATTTTAACTAGGTAAAAGTAATTTTTTTTTTTTTTGGTTCTAAAACTAGGGGAATTCTGAGGAACAGACTGGAAATATATACTAAAACTGTCAAGTAATTATTCTATTTGACAAATTTCATGCTCTTTAAGAACTATAAGCAGACATTTTTCTAAATTATGGGTGTCCATGAATTTTTATGACATTTCTCATGTGAGAGTAACTATCTTTTAGAGAATAATTTCAGATGTATAAAGGGTATCTCTGCACAAACAGGACAGTTTTTTTCAAAAATGTTTCTTTTAACTGGAAAAGGAACACATGATCTGTGCAATGTAGGCCTTAAAATCAACAGAGCCAAGATTTTACACCTCATGACAAATGTCGTAATGACAATTCAACAATTTATTAAAAACTAAAATTAAAATAAAATCCATGGAATAAAATTCTTCACTTGTGCTATATGTAAGGAATGTATCTACAGAAGTTAAGACAGTTTGAGAACTCTTTTCAGGAAGAAAAATTATTTTTGGATTTCTTGTACTTATTTGTACCTAATAATTGAATTGTCAGTATTTTACAGAAAATAATTTAATATATGTATCTAGAGAATCCAGCTTACGTGGCAATAATGCTTTGAGAAATTTCATGCAATTAACTGCTGAGGTTTAGCAGAGCTCTGGTACACAATATTTGAGCATTCGTAAGTTTTATTTACTTATTTTTTATAATCCTTCGGAGTGAGACTTGGTGTTCTAATGTGCAGTACTACATAAATTGTCCTGTTCTTCTTAGTGACTTTCTTTCAGTGGTGCCATTCTCTTTTTCATTCTGCCAGTGTTTTGATTGCCTAAGTATTTTCTTTTTGGATTCTTGTCAAAAGGTAATTAGTTGATGAATGTCATGCACTGAATGATGTATGCACTGAATAGTAATCAGATGGTTCAAAAAATAAATGAATAGACATATCTGTTGTTCTTTTTCATATACAATTTATAGACAGAACACTCGCGTATACAGTACTTCAGGAACGTTGAGCTTAGAGGAAAGCATTTATAGCAATTAAAAGATATGCTTCTTGTAAGCCATAGGAGTTTGTGTCAATTGATATTAATGGCCTCTAGCTGTTGTTTTCACTCTGTTACAGGATGTTAGTTTTCCATTATTAATTGATGAGGCTTGTGGCTTGTTGGGTGGTTACACAGAACCTGAAATAATATTTAGTCAATCTTGTACATCAGATAGACATAGATAACTTCTATGAGCAAAGATTTTTGAAGTTGAAGCAATTAAGTGTACTGTTATTACTATGAAAACCTTCTTCTGTTCTCTGTTTGGTGACAAGAAGCAAAACTATAGTGAAATTTGGTCCTAAGCCAGGACGTGTATATACCTTTCTTAATGCATTGAACAGACAGGAATATTTTTGCATCATGACCTGATTAAGAAGTGAATCTTATTTCATATGAGAATTGTTTCAAAAACTTGTTTTGAATTGACATACAAATATGCAGCCTTGTTTGTCACTGTAGCTGTGGGACTGAAGGGGGAAAACTCTAGGAAACATTTTTCTTTTTGAGGGAGAAGAGAGAGAAAGATTAAGGGAAACCTTTACCTTTAAAAACACAATGGAGATAAACAGAAATCCCTGTTGTTCATTCTCTGGCAACTTTCTTATGTCCTGATCGATACTGGTTTTATTAGCACTAATATTCTTCTGCTTTTTATCCTAAAACTAAAAGATGTTTTAGTTTACCTTTTGCACTTTTTTTGTTCCAATGTAAAGATTGGAACATCCCATTTTTACGTGTAGTAGAAATCAATAAATTATCTTTTTAATGTTAAAACCTTCTCTTCATAGTTGAAGAATGAATTAACTGGGTGTATGTTCACACTTTCCTGGACTTTGCCTCATTACAAGGTATACAACTTTTATAGTGTGTGTCAGTGGAGAAGGGTGTTGTTTTCTTTCTTACTTGCACGTTTCTTTTAAAGATAGAAAATCTTCAACAACAGTATCCTTGAGTATATAGTAATGAGGTAACTGAGATGAATGATTGCTTATGCCCACTGGGAGAGAGGTGTAGATGATCTAGAGATGTGAAGATTGTGTAAATGCTCTGCCTCCTTCAATGCTTTCACTCTCTGACCTGAACTTTTGCTATCTATCTGAGGGAACCATGGGGCCTCCTGGAATTAATATAGCCCACAGAAAAAGTGAACAGCTTGCTTTTTCTACATGACACCAGGATGTTAAAAGAGTGATTAGTGTCCTTGAGCACCTTATTTAGACAGCAGAAGTATCCATATCCCCATCCTGCATCCAATTCTGGCAAAGCCATTCCCACTAGTTTCAATATGATTCTCTCCTGCATTCTTAATTTATGAAGGAAAAAACCCACCTGATTATTGCTGGGAGAAAAGACATGACTTGCTTTCTGTGAATCAAGGAATACTGGAAAAGGACAGAATAGAATAGGCTATTTTAGTTGGAAGGGACCTACAACAATCATCTAGTCCGACTGCCTGGCCAATTCAGGACTGACTAAAAGTCAAAGCATGTTGTTAAGTAGGAGTTAATTGCTAACTTGTTTAGTAACATTTTGCATACTCAGGAAATTAGAGGGTTCCTTAATTGTGAGGTTTTGAACTTGATCTTTTTGTTTGTGCCAACTGTATATGGGAAGCGTGTCTTTTTCTTTAAAAGAATAATCCTTTACAATATTGCATAGTTCTGTAGCTACAGAATGTTGTATGTGTTGCATTGCTATGGAGTAATTTTCAACTTACTGTTTTCATTTGAAAAACCATGAGGAATAATCTTGTTGGAAAGAACACTAGTTTTGTTAGTGAGCTTAAATAGATGCTTGGCCATGGAGATGGTTCGGCTCCAATGGTCTCTATTTTTTTAAGCTAAGGACACTGTTCAATATGTCAGATAAACAGCAATGATGTGGATTGTTTACTATAGGGGTGTGTGGGCTGTATTATAAAGAAAGAAACACAATTTTGTGCTGCTAGAGGATTTGGGCAATAAGAAACTATTACATCGCAAGCATAAATTCTTTGTGACGCATTACTTATTTTGAAGGCACTATGAAAGCGGTAACTGTTACTTGTCCTGTGAGTATTTATGAACAGGATGGCTGGCATTTTAAAAATAGTTATATGACCTTTTGTTGTTGCTAGGATCCATACTGGTACTTTTTGAGTCCTGGGCTATGGTGAATAGTATCACACTATGTGAAAAGACTTTTCTGTGTGGTAGCAAAGAGTCAATGTTTTATAGTGTGCAATACATATTAAAAAATGACTAATGATAGTACAGGAGACAAAACAAAATCTAAAGCCAAGAGGACAGTAATAGATATTCTTACATAGTTTGGTCATTCAGTTTTAGTAGCTGTTTAGAGTGACTCTCTGCTTCCACAGTCCCTATTTTCCCTGGGGAATGGTTAGCAATTGTTTCACTGATTGGCATCTGTTGGCAAATGGCCTAGAAGATGTAAAAGAACAAGTGACCTTTGATCAGAAATAGCTGTTGCAGAAGATTTATTTATTTGAATATTATGCTGTTGATTTTATCTAGAATAATGACTGTGAAGAATAAGGAGACAAAAAATCCTCAAGGGCAAGTAATGACCATGTGATAGATTTCTCTTTTTTATTTAAGTGTACTCAGTTGTGAAATGTTATTAAAATACAGAAATAAGAGCAGTGATAGTTAAGTTTTGCCCATCAGAATATGTTTAGTTGCTACACTTAAAATTGATGAAATCTGTCCTAGATTAAAATACTTACTGACTCATTTGTTCTGAAAGATAAAGGAAGAAAGTGCTATCAGCGCTGCATACAGAGATGTATGGGAAGCAACTTAGCATGAAAAAAGAAGGTCGTCCTTTAGATTGTATTACTGAAATCCTCAGCCATTCTTGTTCAGACTCGTTTTTGCTGTTATGGTCTTTATTTCAAATGCGAAATGCTCTTTGTCCATTGTTACTTTAAAGATTTATCTTTTTGTCTGTTTTTCAAAACTTTTTTTTGCAATTATAAGGAGAATTATCAGACTACTATAATGATAAATTATGACACAATTATGTGAGTTGAAAGATGAGTGCTCCTGTAATTTTATCTCCTTGCACTGAACCCTTAACTCATTTCAGGAAAATGTCGGGTGTACAATTGTGTTGAAGCAATCTACAAATTCATTCGGAGTGCCCCACTTACACAAATTCCACTCTTTTTCATCCTCGGCACAAAGGAGCAGTTTTTCTTCTCTTTTAAATAAGTTTCAATTCCAATTAAAATAGTTCCAACTCATAATTCCAATTTTAATTACAGAGTCATTTAGGTAGGAAGGGACCTCTTAAGGTCACCTAGTACAGCCCCTCTGGTTCAATCAATGTCAGCTACAGCAGGTTGCTCAGGACTGTGTGCAGTTTAATTAAGTGACTTGAAGACTGTTCTTTAAACATGTTTTTTTTTAAGGAATTTAGGCAAACTTTTTAGAGTCTGTATGTACAAGCTGTAGTCCCTGACCCTCAATTTTTCCAGATTAGAACTTCCCTCAACATCTCTCTCATTGTGGGTTACCTCATCTCCCAGTGGAAATTGTGGTGTGTGTAGGATGGTAGCTCTGAATTGGTCTAATGAGGAGTTGCAACATACCAAGGAAACACCTGGAGCTATTTTCATGTCAGGTTCTAAAATTTGACCTACTTGGAAAGAGTGTTAGTTAAAATTACTTGGTACCTGTTCAGGATGTTCAGTTTCTTTCAGAGTAAGATTATTTATTTCTTGGAAATTATAGATATATTCAAACTCTATTGAAATATAAGCCAATAAATGAAGCATGTGTTAAGCTACATGGAAAAAGGAGATTATGTACTGTGTGTTCTACTATTCTCTCACAACCACACTTTTAACCATGGTTAATATCTTTGATGATGCAAGAAAATGTATTTTCTTATAGGAAAAGTATATGGCTAATACTAGGCATGCTACCTTCATGCACAACTTGAAGAAACAACTTTCAAGAAAACCAGCAACATACATGGGTTGTCCAGATAAAGAAGAGAACAGTGTGGAGTAAAGCTGTTGTACTATTTTTTTTAAAAAGTACAAGGTTGGCTTGTCTGAAACTCCAAATGTTCTGCTGAATGTCATTGACCTTATAACCCAGAGTAAATCCTGAAGGCAAAACAGAGAGATGGGCAAGGAACAATGCAAAATCTATGTATATGTATGCGTAGATATCGTTTCTGTGAGAGAAGGCTCAATTCCTTCCTAGGGATCACAGAGCATATAGAGATGGTGTTAAGCTGTTGCAGAGGTGGTTGCCTGGGTGCAGCACAGCAAATGAGGAAGGAAAACATGGAGCAACACTGTCAAACTGAGCCTCCTCTAATCAAACAGACTGAGCCAAGTATGACAAGGAGTCAACCTGCCTTTTCTAGGAGTGACTAACACATACCTTGGGATTTCACAAGGGGCTTCCTGGAAGCCAGTGAACTCCCTGCTTTCATTTTGCTGCCTGGGACAGGACAGGCATTGATCACTGTGTGGTGAACAATTACACTGTGCATCACTTGTTTGTATATATTATCATTATACATATGCATATTCATATTTTATTATTATATTATTACTTTTAATTTTATATTATTATTATATTGTGCTTATCTCAACCCATGAGTCTCCTTCCCTTTTCCCCTTTAATTCTCTTCCCTATTCCCTGGGGGTGGGGGAGGGTGAGTGAGCGGCTGCATTGAGTTTAGTTGCCGGCTGGGCTAAATGACACCAGAGGATCAGTAACAGAACATTCTAGTAATAAACATCTTTTGAAACAATTATTCAGCAGAATTGCAAGCTGGTATAAGTTTACAAATATGCATGCATTCATTTTACAGTATAATACTTGCTGTGAAATTTTAGCAAAATGGGACTATTTATGGATGAAGTAGGAAGCTTAAAACAGACAGAAAGTCTGGGAAGAAATCATGCCAAACCATGTTTGTCAGAAAATGTATTTTTATTGGGAAAAGTAGCTGTCATGTCAAGAAGAGGAAGAAAAAATTGCTTCTGGTTATTAGGAATGATAGAATAGGATAGGTTATATTTTTTAATTGTAATACTTTTTGTATATGTATTTGAAATGTATTTCATAAAAACCACTTGAAAATAATTCATATATAAGATTCAAGAAAAGGGAAACACCTATTATTGTTCAAATTTTCAAAGAAACCAAATCTATGACAAACATAGTTCAGTCTATTAAATTCTACTGATTCCCTTGAAATAACCTCCAACTGTTACTATGAAGTTTTCTCTTACAATTTCTAGTTAAATTATCAGAGGTCTGTGAAATGACATAAAAATAGTGAGATGATTTAACAAAAAATAGTTTGTACAGGGTGTCATTTAACAACCTAAAAATGTATCAGTGTAAAAGTTTACTACAACAGTACATCAAAATGCAATACGTCATTGCTCCCACAAAAAAAAAAAAAAAAAAAAAGACTTAATCTTCTATAAAAAGCGTGGGATAATTTTTAGGAGGTAATGCAATGATTGAATTCCAGTGTGATTACACTTTTACAGTGCCTAGAGAAGCTGTTAGCTCTCTGTCACAATAAGATTCCACTGTAAAGCAACTGTGCCTGCTGTCATCTGGCTAGTTTCATGCTATCTGTAATTCAGGGCAAACAAAGGAATTTAAATTTAACTCATATTTAACTAGGTGGACTGCTTTATTCATTCATGACTTTGTTTCACTTTGTCACTGTTAAGTAATGCATGTGCAATAAACCTGCATTTCAAAGTCAGACATGCTATTCTCATACATGTACAAAGCTATCATGTTTTACATGTGTTTGGTATTGAAGACAGTTAAAATGCTGATGATACTGAATCTGGAGTAGCTCCTGCACTTAGGAATCATGATAGCTCATACCTACAAACGCTATTGTTCGCAATGAGGAGAATCAGTCATTGATTTCAAACTGTGAACAAGACCATTCAGCAGATTTGCTTTCTCATTATCAACGTATTGTGTGATTGAAACATTTAAAATTTTCTTCCTGTTAAGTCAAGACATGAGATCCAAAGAAAATCTTGAAGTCTTGTGCTAAGTCTCTAGAATTAATAACTTTGGGGAAAGAGGGGGCTTGTTTTTTTTCTTTGGTTGGTTTTAGTTGTTCTCTATGATTCAGTCTGTCACAAGGTGAAAGATGTAACAAGGTGTGGTAGTTGCCCATCATTGAGCAGCAAATTGTTAGATGTTCCTGGGCTGAGAAATTCGAGAACAGGCTTAAAAGCTCGTTTTCTGTGCCAAGATGTATTCATCAACTTCAACGTATTGACAATTGTGATCAACAGAGAGAAAGAAGCTTCTGTCTCCCGCACATAATTTCCTACATAGCTGTAGACAGTGCAACAACCGTCCTCCTCAAAAGCATTGCTGTTGAGGGTTTTATATCCAAGTTCTGAACTCTGTCAAGCGGAACTTTAGTTTTCTTTAAACTGAAAATCACAGGAATCTCGTTTTCTGATAGAGGCAGTTGCAACTGTTAGTAATACATAGGAACTCTTGGAAGAGAATTACTGTGACACACTGTGCCGTATAATTTAAAAGGTATCTGGTTCTCTAATTGTTTGCTTACATCAAAGCTGCTTTGTTACGCTCTGAAAACTTCACAGTTCCTTTCTTTTTCTACCTGCAATTATTAAAAATAATTGAATTTATGTTTTATTAGGTTGATTTCATTAATACGTTTATTGAAAGTAGCTCTTTATTTTCTCTCTCATTTTCTTGATCTTAATTTCTAGGGCAAATTTAGTATGAAGGCTTTAAATCTTGTCTCTCTCTTATGGGAAAGGTCAGGCATCAAGTTCCATCACACTCTAGAGAGAAGAATAATGTGTTATGTATGCTTTGTTCACAGTCCTTTGCTGCTGTGATGAATTATCAATGATAAGCCACATGTGACAGTAATTTCTGTTTACATTTACTTCAGTCAAAGCAAAGGTGAACATTTTTTGCTCCCCCTTCCCCCCCTTCTTAAAGACCAATTTCTTTCTTGCTGGGCTTGATTGGGAGTTTGTGGGTTATTTTTGGTTTTCGATTTCTTTTTTATTATAGCTAGTTTTGGTATAAGTAATACAGTGCTGTATATTTTTTTTCATTTTGGGGGCAAATTGTAATACCTGCTGAACAAGTCTCTGACTTACATGAGTATAATAACCTAATCTAAATGTGAATCATTAAAGTTGCTTGTGTATATGAAAATTAAAAATTTTCTAAATTTTTATCTCATTCAAATGGAAATTATCAACTTCGTATTTGTTTAATCTACCACAAATTATTTAATTTTAGCTACTTTTAAATCTGAAGTATGTAATTTTATAATTTTACTGAAATAGTGGCATAAGACGTTCTTGTGTAGTGCTACGTTTTTTATTTTGTACATTTTGTACTTGTGATGGTTAGTTCCACTTTAAGATGAATCTTCCCTTTAAAATACACAGGAAAACAGTTGTCTTATACCTATTGATAAATTATTCATACTATGTAGCTTTCAGTCCTGAACGTGAAGTCATGAGTTACAAAAATTCACACAGCAAGATTTAGGACAAAAAGATAAGATATACAAATAGTAAATATTCTGAGAAAGAGTTTCAAAAAACAAGTATTTTTTGCAGTCTTTGCTAACCTTTTAATGTTGTTTTTTGCAGACAGAACTGTAGATCATCCATTATATTTTTTTCACATATTCTTGATTATTTAGCTTTTTACTTTAATAGATGCAAACTCATTTAATTATCATTAACCTTTTACTGAGTTTTTAAGTGCAGTAAGTCTGATCTTTAAGATTAGATTTTTTAAGTATATCTTAACTTCAGTAGGATCGTTTATAGTTGGCTATTTAACCTGAGCAAGAGGTCCACATTCTGACCCTGAGGGTTTTTTTCCAGTACGTTAGGAATTTTACATTGACACATTGTTCCCTATTCAATGCATTCCAATTTTCAACTTAATGAAGATTAAAACATTTTTCAGCATTTTGAAAGACTGCAACTGTGATTATACCTACTTTTAGATAAGAAAAAATAGAATAAAAAAATGTGAGGTTGTTCATTGGTGGAAAATTGTACAGCTTTACAGCTTTTAGTATTTCAGATGAAAAAGAGTTACATATCTATATATGCTACTGCTTACATGTTTTGTACATATGCACAGCACTTCCATTGAAATAAAAATATTAGTTTAAATTAGATTCATAGAATTATAGTATGGTTTGGGTTGGAAGAGACCTTCAAAGATCATCTAGTTCCAACCCCCCTGCCATGGGCAGGGCCATCTCTCACTAGATCAGGTTGCTCTAAGCCCTATCCAATCTGACCTTGAACACTTCCAGGAGTGGGGTGTCCACAACTTCTCTGGGCAACCTGTTCCAGTATCTCACCACTCTCATCATAAAAAGATTCTTTATGTTCAATTTAAACCTACCCTCTTTTGTTTTAAACCCATTGCTCCTTGTCCTGTCACTGCAGGCCTTGGTAAGAAGTCTCTCTCTAGTCTCTCTCTATATCTTTCTTATAAGCCCTCTTCATATATTGAAAGGCTGCAATAACGTCTCCCCAGAGCCTCTTCTCTTCTCTTCTCTTCTCTTCTCTTCTCTTCTCTTCTCTTCTCTTCTCTTCTCTTCTCTTCTCTTCTCTTCTCTTCTCTTCTCTTCTCTTCTCTTCTCTTCTCTTCTCTTCTCTTCTCTTCTCTTCTCTTCTCTTCTCTTCTCTTCTCTTCTCTTCTCTTCTCTTCTCTTCTCTTCTCTTCTCTTCTCTTCTCTTCTCTTCTCTTCTCTTCTCTTCTCTTCTCTTCTCTTCTCTTCTCTTCTCTTCTCTTCTCTTCTCTTCTCTTCTCTTCTCTTCTCTTCTCTTCTCTTCTCTTCTCTTCGTTCATGCATTCTGACTATTTTCATAGCCCTCTTCTGGGCAAGCTCTAACAGCTTTGAGAATATAGAAATATTCTCAAATATAATAATTTTAAGTAGGGTATATAAATTTTGAAATATCAGCCAGAGTTGCTTATAGAAGAGTAATTTATCAGTGAAAGAAGAGGTGGTTGTGTTACTGTTCTGCACAATACACCTTTATATTTTTGTCATGAGGATATGATTAAACAGCATGATTTAAAGATAGGCCTGTGAAGAAATGCAACTAAATGTGAGATTCGTAACTGGTAAGGATTTCCTGTGCTACAGTTGTTAGTAGAATAATACCGAAGTGCTTTTTGACCACAACAGAAGATTTTTTTTTCCAATTTAGGTGGTTTTATTGGCACAAAGATTTAGTCATGACCTGAAGCTGGCTGACTCAAGTAATATTTTTGATCTTTCATATTTCTGTTGTAGGATAATTCAGGTTGGAAGAGACTTTTGGAGATCTCCAGTTTAAAGCAGGGTCAGTTCTGAGATTAGGCCAGGTTTCTCAGGGCTTTATCCACATCAAACTCTTAAAATCTCCAGGAACAGAGCTTGCATAAATTCTCTGGGCAATTGGCTGTTGCTTTTGGACTCGTGTCTTCTGCTAGGGCTCTCCTGTAATAGAATGTTCTCTCATAGTTCAGAATGATCTAATGCATGACTTACTTAAAAACTGTGCCTGATGTAGACCCTAAAATAAAAAAAGAACCTAAAAAAAACAAGAAAACATGCAAAATTAGTTAATAACAGACTTGATTGATAAAACTCATCTTCAGTAAAATACCAAAAAATATATAAATAAAAATAAGTAAATTAACTTTTTCCTTAAAAAAGCTCTATGATGAAACTGAAAGAGAGAATTCAATATTCAATTAGTTCAAATTTCTGCATAATTTGTTTCCATATGTATTCTTTTATTAATCTTTTTTTCTTTCTTTTCCTTAAAGCAATTTATTGCTTCTGTTAAAGGCTAGTGGAAATTAAGTTCCTGATGTGAATAAAAACATGGTGGACTCCTCCATTTTTTATTTTGTTGACATATAAAGGTATTTAATTTCATGGCAATACTTTCAAATTTTATTATATGAAATATTTTTTTTAAATAAATCACAGTTCTGATTAATTAATTAGTGGTTACAGTAAGACCTTTGAAACATACTCTGTGACTGGGAAGAATTTTAGAGAATTTTCAAAACTGCTTTCAATTTCATAATTCTTTTGATCACTAAAATAAATATGTTCTTTTTAATTCCATGAAGTGTAGCTGTCAATAAACCCTCTACTATCAAAAAACTGGTTTTAAGTTGATACATATCTAGTGAATTAGAATACCTCATTGAAACAATGAATGACACTAATTATTGAGTAGTAAGATTACGTTTTCATTAGCTAGCTTATATGACTTTATGAAAGAGGGCAATAATAAACATCATTATACTTTGTCTTTGGAAAAAACCTAACCTAAGTAACTACAAAATCAAAATATTATTTTTAGGGGATAGAAGTCTTAACACATTACTCCACAAAAATCCTAAATCTCACAGTTTTAGTAATTCAAAAGGTCACATCCTTATCATCATAGGAATCCAGCAATAATCTTATCAATAAAGTATCCAGTTATAATAAGAGCCTACAGCTATGTTTACCGCATTGGTTTCTATTGTTCCAGTAAAGCTTCTCTTCATAATTTTTAACAGGACAGCAATACCAGTCATTGTTTTGAGAAATCCATTACAGCTCTTAATGAAATGTTAAAAAAAATTTTCCTATAAATTTTAGTAACTTGTAGTGATACTGTTGTAGCACTGGTTGTTTAAGGATAGAGACAAGGAAAGGTTTGTTAGGAAGCACAATATTTTTTATTAGATGAATAGGTGCTTTGTTGAAGAAGGTCAAGACAACCTTTACTTACATGTCAGGTCATGTGAGGGAGCAAATCACCTGGAAGAGAGTGTATATAAGTCTCGGATGTACTGAAAAATAAAATACATTATTAAGGAGTTAACCCAAGTTCAATGGAGACAATAATTAAGCTGCACTGTCATGAAACTATTTGATTTCTATTGGGCTTTATAATTCAAAAGTAACCATGATGGAATTTACAAAGCCTTAAGAGAACATTATTACTGTAAGGAAGACTTTCCTGTCCCTAAGAAATGGAATTTTCCCATTCTTCAACATGCAAATGCTGACTTACTTTGAATACTGTATTATTTATGTTATAGTCACCTGCATCTCCTGTATAGAGGGAGTAAATATTCCTGAATTTTATTTTTCTGCACATTACATTTTTTGAATATCCTAGTTTTTCTACATAAAATATTATCTCTACCTACATGTCTAGCCTCCTGTTTTCCAATACATGACCTGAAACTGTAGAATTAGGCAGACCGATGGAAATTGTGATGAGATGGGGGAACAGTGAAGTTCCAGCATGGTTAGGAATGCTGTCTGGTTCAGATGGGACCAATGGATATTTTTTTTCGTGATAAGCACTAAAAGATTTGTAGATAAATCTCCTTGGCCACAATTCACTTTTCGATAGCATTTTAATTTTAATTTAAACTTTGCTTTAAAGAGTGAAAAGAGCGCTTTTTGGGTCTTCTGAATGGGATGTTCCTGCTTCTAATACCTTCTTCAGGACTTTTTGCTGGATGTCTATAAGATAACCATGCTCGAGGATGGACCATTGAGACAGTGGTAAGATTCTCTGGGATTTGCTTTGTTCGTTAGTTTTGATTTCCTTCTGAGGTTGACACCCAAAGAGATTAGTGTCTCAGCTCAGAAGCTAATCACAGGTAATTAAATTGATCCATATATAGCTAAACTCAGAGTCTTAAAGAAAGGTTGAATTGCTTCCACTGAAAAAAATAGATAAAGCTCTGGCCAGAGGTAGGAGAGGAGGCAATTTGAAAACAAACAAACAAATAAAAATGAAAAAAAGCAAATTCTGAATTCATTTTGGTTTGTGTAACATTTCTATTTTCTTCAGTTCCCAAGACAGTTATAGAGCTGTATCTGGAAAGACATTTTAAATAATATACAAATGAGACAAACAAAACATTCCTAAAGCATAGTGGTTCACATTCAAAGCTAAGAGTTTAAACTGGTTTTTATAAAAGTGTTGCGTTACTTTCTCTCAGTTTTGGCTGAATGCAGTTAGCATGAGATTATGCAAAGGTGAAGCACTCTGAGATGAAGGGAGAGCTGACTTTTTTGAAGAAAATCTGGATGAGCAAGTTCAAACTCGTCTTGTACTGAACTGCAAGTCCCACACAGAGCATTAATGGCATGAGTCTGCTTCACGTATGAGAA
The DNA here is from genome assembly GCF_009769465.1 of Tauraco erythrolophus. NCBI lineage: Eukaryota > Metazoa > Chordata > Aves > Musophagiformes > Musophagidae > Tauraco > Tauraco erythrolophus. The sequence continues at coordinate 44,303,971 of NC_141465.1, read as the reverse complement.
TGATCTACATAATGAATCATCTGCACAGAGAGAGAGAGAGAGAGAGATGCAGCATCAGTTTGACGAGATCTCAAAATATAATAATTTGGAATTTCCCAATAAGTATAACAGCCAAGGCATCCTTATTTAATTCCAGCTATGTTAATTTATTTCAGATATTGAAAGATCTGTGAAATATCATTTAACCTGAATGTGTAAAAGATGTAATTTGCATACTGACTTCAGTATAGTTAAACATGGCAAATATATTCCCACACGAAATACGTTAATTTACCAAATTACTTCCATGAGGAATGCATATTTAAAAAAGAAAGATTAAAAAAAGCAGCAGAGAACATAAACGTCTCAATCTTTAGTCTACTAAGATAATTTCTTAGATTTTAATTAAGTTCATGTTAATATTCTTTATCTTTACAGATGTACTCTTTCCTCCTTTCTGAATACTCACTTGTTTCCATTCAATAATAGCTCTATCCAGTAATCCAGCTCTTTGGCAAGTTTCCCTCTTGACTTTTGAGTTGTTACTGAGCTGCTCAATTTGACAATCTCTGTGAATCAAAAGTACTTCTTCTAGTTACTTTTCAAGATAACTGCTCTTGACAATCAAATTCCTCAAAAATCTTTAGAATAAGTTCACAGCAGATGTAAATCTTTTCAGGTTCAAGAAACTCAGAGTTCCAGTGAATTGTATGCCACTTTATTCTTTTACTTCAGAAGAAGAAACAAAATGGTGACTTACTTGTCAATTATAGCCCTTAGGGATCATCCATATATTTTAAAATAGCCTGAACTTTTATATCCTCTCTCCCAATAATTGATTCTAGCATTGTATTGCCTTTATTAAGTACAGAAAGTGCAATAGTTGAACTGCATTATTTCATGACATGCCCTAGGGGCATCAAAATTTGGACATATATCTGACTCACAGCTCCTATGTCATTCTTGCTCTGGGCAAGGAGGATTGCGATTTGCTGCTGGCCTAATTTTACTAGCATAAAGTTTCCAATTTCTCCTCCGCTATCTCCTATCTGTGTAGCTTCAATTTTCTGGCCAAAAAATGGTCCATGATCCAAGTTTTTGACAGACTGAGCAAAGAATGAAGGGAGGTGTTGCATTGCATTAGTCTTGAAAAAGTGCCTTGTTCAATAGGAGTTGAGCCCTTCAATTTTCATCTCTTTCCAGTAGGAGCTCTACTGTGTTTTGACATTTGTAAGTGCATATTGAAAAATGACAGATAATAAAGTGGTGATGTTAGAGTTTGTCATGTCCCACCTGGGGAAAGGCAGGAGTGACTCAGGTTTGCAAATCCTCTTGGTTTGGAGAAAGATGAGATAACACTCAAAGTCCAAAACCAGACACCAACTTTAATGGGGAACTTGTATAGAACAAACACTTCTAACACGTTGGCCCTCTCACGCTTATATTTGCCCTCTCACAGTTATATTCACTCAAGCCACGTGGCTTTACAGAAAATCAAGGTCACTCTTATATTACTTAACAACTTTAAGAGAAAAGGGAGAGAGAGACAGAAGGGAAAAAAAAAGAGATAGAAAGGAAGAAAGAAAGGTCACTAGCCCTGGATCCAGTGTTGGACCTGCCAATGAGGGAAGAGAGTCCCTAATTGGAGGTGAGGGGAGAGTTGCCTGTATTTATTGGCCCCTGTACCTGGAGTTCTGGGATCTTCCCTCATCCATGCGCCAGGAGTGGTTGAGACAAGAGAAGGGACACTAGGACCCTCTCTGTAACTCAGCCCTCTCTCCAGGCAGTGCTCACAGCACGGACACTTGGGGCTTGTCCCTTACAGAGATAAATTAGTATTGACTGCAGTTCAACTAGGTTATGGATGAATGTTCAACTTCCACATTTTTCATATGTTTACTTAATGTTTTAAAGACAGTTTCTGATCTTTAGGGAGGGGTAGGTTTCCTTCGGTGTTTGCAAAATCGCACGTACAGATTGAAATCAGTGGAGCTATGGTCTGAGTCCAACTCACGGCTTTAAAAATAAAATGTTGTTTTACATGTCAAATGTCAGAAGTCAGTATTTGACTTCTGAAATTCTCCTTTGACCATCAAAGAGGATTTTTCTATCTGTTTCTCTATGCGTGTTTATATACTTTTAATCTATTTTACTGTGTTAGGCTGCACATGCCTGATATGCTGACTGAGAACTTTTTCTAAAGTAATAAAACATTTCCTGTAACGGTATGGTTCTAGGAGAGATTCTATTATATGGCATCACATTTATTTCTTCTGACTGTTCAGTGTGGTGTATATTTGTGCCTTCTAGTCTGAAGTATGTTAGTAGATCAAAACTAACACAATGGGATAACCTGTTTGATTGGTGATGGAGACGACTGATGGGGCTGCAGTCAGGCAGATTGCGTGGTATGTTTGGCATTTCTACAAAACCATTGTATTAAATTAATAGCCACATCATTTTCAAGCCCATAAAATTTGGCTCCACATTTAAACTTTATATTATGATCACAGGGAGGAGAAATTTTCTTTTCTGATGCTTGACTTTCATAAATACACCATAATTCAAACCATGACCATGCAGTGTTATATTACTAAGGAATGAAGTTAAGCAAACACCATTCAGCTGAAGACAGGTTCTACAAAATGCTTTAAGATAAATATTAAAAGTTACACTGTTACATAGCATTTTGGAGTAAGGTGCTTCTCAGTTTATATATCTCAGATAGAACGGCGTCTCAACTATTTTTCATAATTTTCTGGTTTGTTTCCCTTCCATAGTGTTTTATGATAGAAAAGAAAACGTGACTGATTCAACTAGAGTAGTGATTTGGAAGGTAGATGGAAGTATGAATGTTGTGCATTTTTTCAAACCAGTTTTACAAATATAGTATTTATGATATATTTTTGCTGTACAAAAAACTTGCAAGCTCATAGAAACAGTGTATTTACATGTGAAAATACACAGATAGAACTATCACTTCTCCTGTGAAGACAGGCTGAGAGAGTTGGGGCTGTTCAGCCTGGAGAAGAGAAAGCTCCGGGGTCTTATAGCAGCCTTCCAGTACTTAAAGGGGGCCTACAGGAAAGCTGGAGAGGGACTTTTTACAAGGGTATATGGTGATAAGACAAGAGGCAATGGCTTTAAACTGAAAGAGGGGAAATTTAGATTAGATGTAAGGAAGAAATTTTTTACATTGAGGGTGGTGAGGCACTGGAACGGGTTGCCCAGAGAAGTTGTGGATGCCCCATCCCTGGAAGTGTTCGAGGCCAGGCTGGATGAGGCTTTGGGCAACCAGGTCTAGTGGAGGGTGTCCCTATGCATGGCAAGGGGTTGGAACTAGATGATCTTCAAGGTCCCTTCCAACCCTAACCATTCTATGATTCTATGATTTTTTTGATTTCTTAATTCATCTATCTTTGAGGTAAGCATACCTACAAAACTGTCTTTAAAAGCTACATCTTTCTATCAACATCAGGTTTTAAATTCTGCATCTGAGAAATAGAAAACAAATCACCTCCATAAAAAGTATCCTTCTTTTTTGGAAAGATCGATACTTACAGCAATCTCTCTACTTCGAAGCACTGGAAGTAGCTTCATAGGGTGCTACTGTATACATATTTATGTAAATAAAATAGATAAATACTTGAAACTACAGATGGATTCATCAGAGAACCACTTGGCTACATTATTTTAGTGAGAATTAACAAATTATGATTGATTTGGTTACAACATACTCTGTCACATTCTCCATGGAAATTTCCCGTTCACTTGTTGAATGGAAGACACCACCCGTTCTAATTTCCACTAACTTCTTGTGAACCTGATTGAATTTTTGAAATTTGTCTTTAACCAATTTAGCTTCATCACAAAACCAATGTTCATCTGAATCATTCCTGTGAGGATGATTTTTTAATTAGCCATTCATTAGCTAAAGCCAGTAGGAAGTTTCTTGGTTCAACTGTTAATCAAAAAATTAAACTGGTTCCTCCTAGTTCAATTTTTAGACAGGTGAAACATTCATGGAAATATCCTTTCAATCTGCTTGAAAAAATACTTATGGTGTAAACCAAATGCTAAAGAAGATATGGTATACATTTTTCCCACTCATGTCGAAATCAGTGAAAGTAGCTTCACAAATTATGATTTCTTTAGGTTTAATTTTTCTTCCTTGACTATGTTGACATTATGGAAATTGAGTTTTACTTTATATGATGTCTGATTCTACATACTGCTGTATTTGATTCTGTGTTCTGGAATCTTTCGCTTAAGTACATTCACTAAAGTAATAGAACACACTGTTTTTCAGTTACTGCAGATTACTTATATATCTAAATATTCTCAAGGAACTTTCAATCATTTCTGCTTTTATTTCTGGCAATTTTTGATTTCCTATATTGCTTTTTTCCTTCAACACATGAATATTTTTCATGTTTATTATGCTACAATGGAAGCCAGATATAGTCTTCTTATTTCTGCTTTCCCTAGAGCTTCAGAGAGTTGAAAAGAAAAATAATTGAGACTTGCTTTGAAAGACTAGTCTAGTGTAGGGTGGATCTCCTCATTTGCACCGATTTAACAGGGTCTTCCTGACTCTCAGAGTTATTAACTGCTGATTACTCATAAGTCAGACCCTCAGACAAAGATTTGATATGGGAATGCTAATAGCCAACTAAATTGTTATATTATGCATTTTAATAAGTGTTAGAGACAAGTCAGGGGAAATTACTGTGATACCAGCGATTAGCTTTTTTTTTTTTTAAAAAAAAATCTAACCTGAATCTTCAGAGTTTTTAAATGAATTGGAATGGCTTGCAATCGAATAATGTTCAAGCAAGTGTAATTTAAGAATTCATAGTTCATTTCAAGGGTTTGTATGAGATTCAGAGGAGCAAATGATACAAGAAATAGAATAGTGAAATTAAATATGCATGTCTAAGACATGATCTTGAAAGAAAGAATGAGATTTTTTAACATAGACATACATTTATTATTATTATTTCTACTTTTAAAGTGTATTTTAATAGAGACAGTCTGAAGATTACTCAAATATTCTATTTTTTAGTTTAATGCAGATCTGATTTTTGTCCTTTTCTCCAGACTCATCCTGGTTTTGTGTGCTGTAGTTCACTGTAGATGGACCAGGCTGGAGGTAGTTCTTCATAACTGTGCACAATCATTAAAGGTCTTTTATGGCGTAAAGGCACAGTAGCTGTAGGAACTTTTGTTCTACAGACAGGTTTAGTTATTGTTACAGGATGGCATAGGTTGGAGCTCTTTTCTCTGTATCTTTCGAGCTTTGCGTTACATAGTTCTAGGCTGTGTCTTGACAAAAAGATCTTCAATTATTAGGCTATTTCTTTTACATTTTTTTCCACAATGTTTGTAAAGTGTCTTAAAATCTCTGTTAATCAACAGTTAAAACACTACTAGGCTACTTGCACACTTCTACTATTCTCATTTTTCTATTAATCAGTGGTAGTCCCTGGGATTTCTTGTAAGCATCTTCTATTAACTACATTTTGTTTCCAATATTTCTAGAAAAAATGGAAAATCTGTTTAAAGTATCCTATTTTCTTTCTTAAACTTAAGATACTTAAAAGCCTCTAGATTCTGTCTTCTATGCTATTTGTTTCTATGATTTTCATTTTTATGTGGATAAATGCACATGCCAAAACTGGAATGTAGTATTTCCTGTTTTACTTGGCTACTGTTTCTTAAGAGTCCTAAATTAGAATGGTCAGGAATATGTTCAATATTGTTATTTACTCATGCTAGAGTTTGATTTTTATTTACTTACTGCTGTTACACCCTGTGCAAAACAATGTGAATTTTGTTTCTAATCCCAGATACGTTTTTTTTTTGTCTTCCAGTATCTGTCTGTGGCTTGAACGATGCATTCACCTCCTTTCTCTTTTTCCCCTAGTCTCCATTAATTTCTTCATGATGATTTGTGTAAGCTGCTTATTTTCCTGTGCTATGCAAATCATTCTGTGTTTTACTGCCTCCTCTCTTTTCTTGATATGACTGCTGTTTTCACATCATCAGCAAGTGTTATCGTTTATAGCATGATCCCTGGTGCAGCTTGACTTGTGAGGCACAGATTCTGTCATACTTGATCCACGTTCTATATGGGACTTTACCTTATTTTTCCAGAGCTTCTGTTTCTCATGTATACTCTTGTAGCGCATAAAACATCAGTAATTCCTGTTCTAAACAATATGAATGGATTTCATAGAGTAGTTTTCTGAATAGAACTGGATTACATTTTTCACCAAATTCAAACTTTTTTTTTTTTTTAAATGGCTTTTGATATTAGCTTCTAGTGTGTTCAGAAGCATTTACATAACCTGCATTTCCAGTGTAATTTTGGTCCACACATTCATGATAAAATTAATCTGTGTGTGTTTCAAGTTTTAGTAGCTGTGGGTGCTTTCTAAATCCAACTCTGAACATCTATGCATCTATGTGCATACTTGTGCATAATCCTTTTAACACAGACAAATTTAAGACAAATAGCAAACAACAAACTATTCTGTATAATTAACTTTGAAAGCAATATAGTGGTTAGAAAAAAAATAAAACTCTGTAAAGGATACTTTATTATAACTTCTTAGTATAAAAGCAAAGAAATCTTTGGTAGTATGAATGTTTGTTGTTTCCAATCGATTTAGGTAATGCAAACTCAATGTATAACTCTAGAAGTAAACCAAGTCTCAGCTCTTTAGTTGTTAATTTTTTAGTGAAATAAGAGATGCTACAGTAAATACTTTTTTTACAATGGAATGACTCTTTTCTTATAAATTCTTTCAAAGCTAATAGAAATTGGAAATGAAACTGCTGCAGCACCTTTACATGTTATTCATTTAAGGTGAAGGCTGATTCAAATGCATAGGAGGAATAAATCACTGTTTTGCTCTAATCATTTCTTCATTTAATTTCTTTTCCTAAGGTTATTGTATAATATGATTATTTGTTTTATTTCAAAGTTCCTCTTCTTAAAATGTGATAAGTCACACAACCAGTACTATTTCAGCCATCCATTAATGTGTGAGTCAGATTTAATTTTTTTTTCCTGTGATAGTCAACTATGGTTTTAATTTTGACAATAGAAATAATTTAATCATCATAACTGTAAAAACAGTATTGCAATAAATCCAGATTGCTCTATACCCAGTAACAGTCACAGAGATCTATTAACTGAGGACAAGAATGAAAAGTGTTGTCGACTTGTTCACCTGAGTGAGGCAGAATTGTTTGCAGAACTTTGAAGAATCTGAGGACAAAACCCAGACTCTTTTTAGTCTCTAGGGTTTTTGGTGCCTTTAAAAATATTGTTACAAATGAGGCTTTTCACTTTCTGTTAGTATAAATGACAAATTGTTTCATAGCAGTGTTTCCTCTCAAGGATTATGTTTAAAACGGGTTAAGGAGAAGAGAAGAGTAAAGCAGTTCCTGTTTTTTTTTTCAGCATAATTGTTTTCACAGTTAATTCCTGAAAACAAATAAAATAGTGCTGTATTCAAAAAAAAAGGCGTATTAGAATTTGGATGTCAAAATCATAGATTTTTTTTTTTTTTCAAGAATCAGAATTTATTTCTTCCTTACCTACAAATATTAAACTTCACAATAGTGGTAGGACAATTCAGGACCTGGCTGAATGATTTTGATGATTCTGAAAGCAGAATTCAGTTTTTGTCTTGGTGAAAGTGAAAGCATTTGAGAAATGGAAGGAAACTGAAAATTATAGTAAGTACAGTTAAATATGAACCTTATACCTGACCTGGAGGCACCATTTGTGGAGTATGAAAGTAGTAGGACTTGTAGTTTCAGCTTTATCTTTTATGAGTAAGATACTTTGTTACTGAGTACATTTTCAAGATACAGATTTATCTATTATTAACAAGAACTCTGCTCAAAAAACCTGCATTTTTTTAGCATTGCAATGTGAAACTATTGACTTTATTTTTAGTTGATGGATCATAACAACTGAAATGAGTAATATCTGATTACTATTTGTTCAACTAGTGATATTTACTGAATTTCGCTAAAAGCCTTCCTAAACTCTTTGAAATCACTTTTAAAACTTCTTAGCTTGATTTGAATTTTGCTTTTTCTGATTGTCTGTGGAGAGAGAGAGAAGAGAAGAAATTGGTCAGTTTTACCTCTAGCAGCAGTGGGAAATTGAGTGGCAAAAGTTGGGGAAGTGCCCCAACTTTAATCGTCTATCTTCTAATCTACCCTCTTAAAATTATTAAAGAGAAATTTTCCCAAAGAGCAGGAGCCCAGCTCTGAGTGATCAGAGTCATTGAGTAACACCTAAGAAGAGTTTAATTTCCTTTCTAGAAGGCAATGAATGTCATGAAATGCCAGGAAATTAGGTGCCTAAGTACTCTGGAAGGTTTACTGTTCTTTCACAAAAACATCCCTAGCCATTTCATAAACTGATAGAAAGGATTCTACAAATCTATAAATAATCTATAAATATGCTTTCTTTTGTGTTTTTTTTGTTGTTTGTTTGAGTTTTTTGCGTGTTTGTTGTTTTGGTTTTGTTCTGAATACTAGTCATGTTACTGAAGAATAACATTGAAAATGGAATAATATATGGTAAATGGTGATCTTTTTAATCTCATTTTTTTTCTGAGGGAATACAAATCAGCAGTCACTTAAGATTGCTTTTTTCCTTTTTTACACCCTGGTAATATAGCGCTGGGAATAGGGCATGAGCTTTTACTGCTGACAGTGCATGAGCACGGAACAAAACATATTTTTTTTTTCATGTCGCTATTTGCCTCTTGACTTTAAAAAAGTCAAGAGGAAATTGCTGAATAAAGGTTTGGAGGTGAAGAAAGCACTGCTCCGCTGAAGTACGCAACAGAAAATTGACTATGGCCTTACTCATATGGCTGCTCAGTAGTGAAAAGGAGAAAATAAGTAAGATAAAGCTCTTTCTAAGTCATATAGTATTATGTTGCCAAATATGAGAGCCTAAATTACTTACATTTTACTTTTCAAGATAGATTTACTGCACCTTTTCCCTGTAATATACAGTTCTGTTATTTGCAGCTGCCTCAAAATTAATGGACGCTACCAGTGCATCTTGCAATTTTCACTATTTTTTTTTTTTACTAGATGATAGGACTAAGAAAAGAAAAAAAGAAAAAAAAAAAGAAAGATAATTCAATGCATGTTAGCCTCCGAAGGTTTTCACTTAAGGTAGAGAACATTTGATGGGGAAAAAAAGTATGATGCACATACATGAGTACTGGGGGTAAAAAAACCAGCTAGACTGTATATCTTACATCAGTTTTTAGAAAACATCACTAAAAATATCACTCAAAGAGTTGTGGTCAATGGTTCAATGTCCAAGTGGAGACCAGTGACGAGTGGTGTTCCTCAGGGGTCAGTACTGGGGCCAGTGCTATTTAACATCTTTGTTGGAGACATGGACGTGGGATCGAGTGCACTCTCTGCAAGTTTGCTGACGACACTAAGTTGTGTGGTGTTGTGGACACGCTGGACAGAACGGATGCCATTGAGAGGGACCTTGACAGGCTGGAGAGATGGGCCTGTGAGAACCTAATGAAGTTCAACAAGGCCAAGTGCAAGGTCCTGCACGTGGGTCGGGGCAATCTCAAGCACAAGTACAGGCTGGGCGGAAAATGGAATGAGAGAGCATGGAAGAAAAGGTGTGGGGAGTGCTGGTGGATGAGAAGCTCAACATGAGCTGGCAATGTGCGCTTGCAGCCCAGAAAGCCAACCGTATCCTGGGCTGTATCAAAAGAAGCATGGCCAGTAGGTCAAGGGAGGTGATTCTGCCCCTCTACTCTGCTCTCGTGAGACCCCACCTGGAATACTGCATTCAACTCTGGAGTCCCCAACATAAGAAGGGACATGGAGCTACTGGAGTGAGTCCAGAGGAGGGCCATGAAGATGATCCGAGGGCTGGAGCACCTCTGCTATGAAGACAGGCTGAGAGAGTTGGGGCTGTTCAGCCTGGAGAAGAGAAGGCTCCAGGGATGATCTTATTGCAGCTTTCCAGTACTTAAAGGGGGCCTACAGGAAAGCTGGGGAGGGACTATTTACAAGAGTATGTAGTGATAAGACAAGGGGTAAAGGCTTTAACCTGATAGAGGGTAGATTTAGGTTGGATACAAGGAAGACATTCTTCCCTCAGAGGGTGGCGAGGCAGTGGAACAGGTTGCCCAGAGAAGTTGTAGATGCCCCATCCCTGGAGGTGTTCAAGGCCAGGTTAGATGAGGCTTTGGGCAACCTGGTGTAGTGGAGGGTATCCCTGCCCTTGGCAGAGGGGTTAGATCTAGATGATCTTTGAGGTCCCTTCCAACTCTATAACCATTCTATGATTCTAAATGAGGATGCGTAAGTTATCTGGGTTTCTTCTGTTATCTTTCAGATTGTAAAGCAAAACATAGAAAGAAGTAATTCTTTGCTTTTCTAGAAAGAGCTTGCATGACCATTATTTTACTATAAAATGACATTAGATTATTAGTATTGAGTCCATGAATGCAAAATTAATTTGCTTCATTTATTTGATTCATTGTGTTTTCAAGATTATTTTTTGGTAGATGAAGGTACTCTCAAGCTTAGGGTAAAATAAACATCACAAGGAAAAACTAGAATCTGGATTCTGATTCCCAAATTCCATCCATAGGTGTCATTATTAAAACCATTTTCAAATCTTTGATTATTACAAAATTTATAGCAGCTTTCCTTATAAAATTTGAAATAGGAACAGAATGTATTCTTTATATAATTCCTCTTCTCCTGTTCCTTTGCCTTGATCAAGGGCACAATATGGGTACAAGCTTGGTTCTTAGGTGTTGTCACAGATGTATACCTGCTCTTTCCAACAAGCTGATAAGATAACGCTGTAGAAAATAAAGTGGAAGATAGCTTTTTCTTTTTAACATACTGTATGAATTTCATTAGCTCACAGTAAAGCACAGTGAAAATGCAATTATAGCAAAGAAGGACAGACCTTTCCCAAAGTATTCTGAAACTACTAAGGAACTGCTGGATGTGCTGCAATAAAAAAAATCATTTCATGGAAAGAAGTGACGCATGGGCTTATCTTCAGCTTTAGGATAAGAAGGACAATAAATGTGAAGTCCTACTACCAGAGAGTATTTATGGATCCCAGCACCTACTATGAAAGAGAAAATGTACAGTTTAAACTACTTGTGGCACTTCTGGTTGTTTTGTAATTGTTGAGGGAGGGTAAGGAGTTTCCTTTCATTAGGACCTTTGGCCACTCCCAAATCATATGGAAGATTTTCACTGATGCTGCATAGTATAATATTTTTTAGATAGTTGGCAAGAAAGTAGATTCATTTAACTTACAGTGTTTACTGTATGGATGTTTTCCATGGTATTGCTGTGTCAAATTAGTTGGTATACACTTTTCTGATATATATTTCAATATTTCTAGTTATATTCAATGGAAATAAAAATAGTTTATGTTTGGTCATGTTTTAAAATATTTTATGCTTAATGAATGTTGTAAGAGTAATTTAAAATGTAACTTGAAGGTAGGGGGAAATAAAAAAAAATAATTCTTGGCAAAATTAAAATTCACATCCTCTTTAGCAGCATCTCAAACAATATATAGCCAGTTTGGTGTTATTACATGACCCTCAAAACCTCTCCTGAGATTTAAAGAATATATTTCAGGATGATTGCAATGCAAACCCTTACTACTGTAAAAAGCTCTTTGTTCTGCCAGAAACCAGACAATGCATTTTAGCTCTGCTGGGAAATGAATAGCTCAGTAAGATTTGCTCTCAAGAAGGCCAAGTATTGATGACATTGTACCTCTAATTGTACCCATACATTTTTGCATAGTCTGAGAGTTATTCCTTTATAAGGCACGATAGACTGAGCTAGTCTATAAATAAACTAGTTGCAGCCAATATTTGTTGAAATCCAGATTTTTAAACACATCCAGGTCAGGAGATAAACAAGTTTGTTTGGAAATACTGAAGGACTAAAGCACCATAGCTTCGCGTTTATCCTAATACAAATTCAGTCTTATACATGATAACATAATGCAATTTTTAACACTTACTTTGGACTCTCTCTTTGCAAGAATCAGTATCAGAATCAGTTTATGAATTACTGTTATGTAAGAATTCACTCGATGAGATTGACTTTTCAGTATTTGGCAGTCTATGAGTACCTTAGTTTGCTTGAGATCTGTGCAGTAGTAAATTTGCTTTGCCTGTTCTTTCAGACTTCGCCACTACAATACAAAATTGACTACACATGTGATTAATAATTAAAGACAGTTTACTTACTTAGGTTTTAAAAGCTCTATTTCAGGTTTAATGTGTAGTAAGAATAGATTCAATATAGCATGCGGAGAGCTTGCATGACCTAATTAGCTTATTCAATCATTTGTTAAAATCAAAGGATAGAAGATGTCTTCATCTGTTTTCATCATTTCCCTGAAATCGGGGGAAAACGAAAAAAAACATCCCATAACTTTACATTTACTGGCAAGGTCTTTGAAAACATTTTATATCATGCTTTAGCTGTACATACATTTAATTAAATCTTCCTGTCAGCAGTGTTGCAAAGACTTATTTATTGGTAAGTGCAGCTAGGATAAAGTTAGGGAAGTAATTACAATGCAGACTCTATAATCTCTTACTACAAATATTGAATAGCATTAACATTTTACTATATCTTCTCTCTCTTTTTCCTAGCTTAATTAAAAATAAGTCACTTAAGCAATGTTTGTAAGATTCAGTAATTAAAATTTCATTAAGTACTAATAAACCCAGTAATGACCATAGTTTTGTTCTTTTTTTCTTTCATGTATGGAAAAAAAATCTTTTAGTGTCATCTTTTGCTGCCTGATCCTCCCAATTAGACTGCTGTCATCTTGCATGATGATCAAAATACATTTATTGTTGCTTTTTTTTCATCTAGTAGTGCAGAGGAAATGGATTCAGTCAAACTTATTTTTTGAAAACAGAGTCCTCAACTGATACTTTGCTTTTAAGAATAAAACTCCATATGGAATAATCAAAAAGTACTTTCTTTACGTAACTATGTGAGATCCCAGTGATCACTGAAACTGGACAAACTTTTTTAGTTAAAAAAGTTGTTTTAATAAAATCTATGAAATTAAAGCCTGCAGGCGAATATTATCTGATCTTTTATGGTGCAAATTGTAAAATTGCATGTAGTCACTTCTGCAGTCGGATGCCTACTTGTGTAATGAGAATGCATTTTCCAGAATTATAGCTACTGTTTTGTCTTCTTTTAGTTCTGAATTTTCATATTTCAATTTTTAGGCTCTTCTCATCATACAAGTTAGTTGTGTTTGTTTTTTTTTTTTTTTTCTTTTAACAAAGGAAAGAAAAAATAAGACAACAGCATTTCTTCTTAAAAGTGCAGAGGTTTGAGGAAAGAGAACAACAATGAACTGATGATCAAGGGGCAAGGAAGTGTGCTCTTTTTCTTGATCTTTAATGCTCCATTAACAATTTAAAAAGAATAAAATAAAAAAAATAAAGTCACGAAACATAAAAACAAAAAAGGATTTCGTTTCAGTTTATTTTGATGAAAGGACATATCTGGATCTTTTGGTGCAGTCTGTACAAACAGTTGCAGAAAGTTGAAGGACATTACATTACTGCTTTCTGAATACATGAGTATCTAGTCAGTAATCTTTTCAACTAATAAGGTGCTGTTTTTTCATACTTGAAAAACAAATGCATTATGTTTAAGTTGGAATGTCTATACATAGATAAATGTATGGGGATTTGAACTCTATTGTAGTGTTGTTAATGAGTCTATTTAGGGACTTCTGTCTTTCTCTTTGCCTTTTTTTTTTCCTATTTTCTTAAAAGAAAAATCACTTTTCCTGTAAGTGCAATAGGGATTTATCACTTCAGAAATCTAAAGCCCCTCCCCTATTTCTAATTCTAATTTGTAACCAATACGCTGTTCAACCTGCTACCATCCCAACTCCAGCTCCTTTCAGTGTGAAATCAAGTAAAACTATAAACTTGTCAGCTTCTCAAAACAAATTCTTGAGATACCAGTTAATTTTTTCAAACATAGGAATCAATAAGACAATCAAATATGTTCTAAAATACATACAGGGTTAAAGTTTAGTCCAATTATTTTAACTTATAAAATCTCCAAAGCATGTAACTAGGATCAAGACACTGCTTTATTGGTGAGAGCTGTACTTAGTTAACACTCTAAAACTGCCTTCCTATTTTCTCTTGATGTGAATAT